>NC_071289.1:48374758-49762258 GCF_943734705.1 Anopheles coustani | reverse complement strand
TATAGTTGAACTAAAGGCGCTCGCACAAACATCTGAATTCAAGTGCTGTCTGGTGGAAGCGTTGCGTGATCAGCTGGTTGCGGGTGTTCGCGATGATGGCCTGAGAAAGCGGCTTCTGCGTGAGACTGGTCTCACGTTCGAAGGAGCAGAAAGCATCGCGAGAACGTGGGAAGCTGCGGACGAGCAGAACGAAGCTTTTACGAGGAAGGAGAAAGGAGGAGAAATGGCGGCGATTAGGAGTGCGCCAAAAAGAAGCGTCGTTTCAAAATCTCACTACTACCGTGGAAGTGGTGCACCTGTAAAACCAAGTAATGATAATAATTGTCACAGATGCGGAAGATCGCACAACCCACAGACATGTCCTACGTGGCAGTGTTTTACCTGCAAAAAGTACGGACATGTGTCGTCGTGTTGCAGGAGCAAAAATGTACATGGGCAGGATAGATCACTAACACACATAGCGCGGATCAATGTAATAAGTAGTCCAGAAGTGCGCATGTTAAAAGTTAATTACACGGACATTGCGTTTGAGATTGATTGCGGCGCGTGTAATACAGTGATGCCGGAGAATTTATATCGAGAAAAATTTTCAAATCTACAATTAGAACAAACAGATTTAAGATTGATTACGGCATCTGGACAAAGATTAACACCGTTAGGCAAAATAACTGTTAATGTTATCGCGAGCAATAGAACGGTCAAGTTAGAAATAACAATAATCCCGACAGAAAACAGAGGGAACCCTCTACTAGGTCGTGATGCGTTAGACGTATTATTCCCTGATTGGAGAAAAAGTTTTAATTTAAACCAAATTGATGCGGATAAATGGCTAGTAGAAATGAAAGAAATATTTCCAACTCTAACAGATGGGAATCATAAACAAATGATAGAAGGATTTGAAGCTAGTTTAGTATTAAAACCAAATTGTACTCCAATATTTCACAAAGCGTACTCAGCGTACGTTTGCTCTAGTACAAAAAGTAGAAAACAACCTAGAGAAGTTAGTACAAGACGGTATACACGTACATCAGCGTGGGCGAGTCCTATAGTAGTAAGAGGAAAAAGTGATGGTTCGGTACGGATTTGTTTAGAGAAAATTGACGATATTTTAGCGAAAATTGCAAATTGGACAGTGTTTTGCAAAATAGATTTAACAGGAGCATATCTGCAAGTGAAGCTATCAGAACAATCGCAAAATATTTGTACCATAAATACCCATAAGGGGTTATACAAGTATACTAGAATGCCTTTTGGAGTACAATCAGCGCCTGCGATATTTCAAACGATTATCGATCAAATATTATTAAACACTCAAGGTATTGCGTATATGGATGACATATTGGTTGGCGGTGAAAACGAAAAACAATGTAAAGAAAAATTATGCGAAGTGTTGAAAAGCCTAGAAAAGCACAATGTGAAGATAAACGAGAAAAAGTCGGAATTTTTCAAACCGGAGATTTAGTACCTAGGGTATAAAATATCGAGGAACGGAATAACAACAAATGAGTCGAAAGTTAAAGCAATAATTAAAGCTCCAGTACCATCAGATGTGATGCAATTGCAAGCGTTCTTAGGAATGATAAATTATTATAGCAGGTTTTTGCCAAATTTAGCAACAATATTAAGTCCAATGTATGAATTGCTACGCAAAGACAAAAAATATGTATGGTCAAATGAATGTCAGGCGTCATTCGAAAAAACGAAATCAATGTTGGTAGATAACAACATTTTAGTACCATTTGATCCTAAAAAGCCTGTTATATTAGCAGTTGATGCTAGTCCTTACGGATTAGGAGCAATATTGTCGCATGAAATTGATGGAGTAGAGAAACCAATATATTTTGCCTCAGCAACTCTCTCACAAGCGCAGAAAAACTATGCGCAGGTTCACAAAGAAGCGTTAGCGGTTGTTTTTGGTGTAAAAAAATTTCATAAGTACATCTACGGAATCAAGTTTAAACTAGTGACCGATAATTCGGGAGTAAAAGAAATATTCAATCCGTCAAGAACAACGTCGTCGATTGCAGTAGCTAGATTGAGTCGATGGGCAATGATATTAGCCGAATATGAATACACAATAGAGCATAGGCCAGGCAAAAGCATGAGTCATGTAGATGCATTAAGTAGACTGCCATTAGAAGAAGGTTTAGAAATAGAAGAAGATTGCGCACAAGTAAATGCGATTTCGTCGTCCTCAATCATTGACATTGAGATGATTAGTCAATTCCAAAAGTCAGATGCAATATTGAAACAAGTATACCAACAAGTTAAACATGGTTGGTCGAAAAATGTCAAAGCGGAATTGAAAGATTATGCTAAAGTTAGTAATAGCTTAGCCAGTGTTGTAAACTGTCGACACTTTGTTTGACATTCGCTTTAGCCTACTTGTCGAAATCATTGTTTATTAACGACACTGAATTCGATCGTGAAACGAATTTTTGGTTTGTAACGTGAATCGTATAAGACTATCACCGTAGTAGCATATGAATGTCAACGACATTCAATGAAACGACATTCATTTGCTGTAGTTACCGTCGTCGAATCCTCGTTCAAATGAATGTCTTTTGAATGTCATTTGAACTTTTCATACGCAATGAAAATCTTTTTTTTTTATAATTAAATTGAACTTCGTAACGGCAAACAAACGAAACATAAACAATAAGGTCCAAACACAAACCGGTTCGTAACAAAAAATATTTATTCATAGTTTAATTCAATTAAATTATTTTTTATTGAGCCGAAGATACAATTTATAAAATGTTGAGGAATCCAGTCAAATAACACTACTGGAAATTTTATATTTATGAACATTCTTATAGCTAAATCACATATTATCCTAGTGCAAACACAAATCAAATATTTTCTTCATGCCATTTGTAAAGGTTTGGAAGAATCTTTTCAAACAAACTTTTGTTGAGTTTAATCAACAAAATATTCTCCAGCGTATCATCGTGCATCTTAGTCCGTTTATCGGATAAAACCAACCCAAGTGCACTAAAAGCGCGCTCCACTGAAACTTGGTTCGATGGAACTGCAAGAAGTATTGTCGCAACTTCATACAATTCAGGGTGCGTGGGTTTTCGCGACAACCAATATTGCCAAAGATCAAATGTGGAATTTTGATGGGACTCCAAGTCCAATGCGTTCAGCTGTCGAACGAATCTGGTTGGGGATGTGTTTGCTGTTTCTACATCGAATTCCGGCAATAAACCTCCATACATTTCGGTCAAAAATATATCAAAATCAGTTGACCTATTATTTGATGTATTAGAGTCAGCTGAAGAAGAAGGTGATGGTGAAGGAGATGGCTGGACCTTATTTTTGATTTGCTGCATACGTTGTGATGTAGCGATGATGAAGCTCTAGAAATAAACAAAATAAGAATTTTTATAATTATAACTCAACAAGTAGTGTCGATATGGGATATGCATAAACCCAAAAAGGTGGAAACTTTAAATGCGTATTTCATCCTTTTCACCCAGGCTGAAAAATCTAGAATTTAGGTAATTGAACCTCGGGTCAATTAGAAGTGCAGCCTTAAATACGATATTTTCCTTCAGAACTATTAGCCTTTGTTTAAGAGCCTGTGTAAGCGGTTCAACAAATCGATTTCCTTGAATTAGCCTAACTTGCATAATCACCTTTATCCAGTTCAAATAAAAATCGTTGAGCGAGGTATGTTTAGCCTGCATACACTTCGTGGCTATGTAGACAGGTTCAAATGCTGCAACATATTCTTTTATAAACTCCCATAGTTCCGTCAAGTCTAAAAATAAAATTTAATCTTTTAAATGCATCATCATCAAGCAAAAATTCTGTTTGGTTTAATTTATCTTACCTAATTCCGAATGGTGTTGACTCAGCTCGATGAAAAGATCCTCATGGTTATTGAAAAGGTTGAGCATTGCATAGATGCCTGCCCACCTCGTTTTTGAGTACAGCGGTGGAAGAGACTCGTCATTAAACACATTTTTGAATTTAATTTTCCTGCAGTTATTCGATACCGAGGTACATTTACGAATCTCGGCATCGAATGCCTTGATGACATCGGTAACCGAAAGTTGCATGGTATGAACGGCACATCTCACTAGCGTTATAGTGTTTGAAAACTCCTTTTCAATAGTTTCCGTGTAATCTAAATGTTCGTCGGAAACCGCGTTGCTGTCGTCTGCATCGAGCGGGTTAATTGATAGTTCAGACTGCAACTGTTTCACTGTGGCGATCATGTTCGCCCCATTATCACACGTCACCGTAAAAATCTGTTCCAATGTTATTTCATACAAGTTGAGGATTTCCATAATTTTCGCTTTGAGAAATTTTCCTGTGTGCCTTTCATTGAGCTCAACCATCCCTATCAAATAATAAATGCCAATAGGAACTCTAAGAACAGTTTCCATAAAAATAGAAACAGAATTAAAATATTAGTGGAAGATTTATATTACCGATCGTGTAAATGACGATATCCTTTTGCTCCGAATCAAAAAATTGCACATTGATTCCAAGGATGTGCCGTCCAAGTCGAGTTGCACTGTCAATTTTCAAGCAAATAATCTTTTCTTTCACGAGATCGGTCATTTCGACACGAAGTTTTTCTGCGGCAGCTCGCAGATGACAGACAAGGTTTGGGCGATTTAGCTGCATCTTTAATGCATCGCAAATTGGTTGTAATATCAACCTCAAACCTTCCCATTCGATAGAAAGTATCGGCAAGTTATGGGTACAGACCAGCTTCACCATACCTTCTAGTAGCGTTTGTCGGTCAATGGCTACAGGGACCTTGGCAATTTTTCTACGCTTGGCCGGTACTTCTTTCTCTTCTTGCATGAGTCCATGGGTTTTTGCCAACGCTGGGTGTTCCGATCGCATGTGGCGTATAAAGTTCCCCGAATCATATTTTTCGCTCTTTTGCCGGTATTTACATCCATTGACTGGGTCAATGGAACAAAAAAATACTCCATTCTCCAACGTCACGCAATCTTCTACCAAGATTTCGCGGAAGCTGCGCTTTCCTCTCGACGTAGACATTTTGATTATTTTCGATTTTTATGTTCTATGTGGCTATCCTGCGTGTTTTTGATTTTTAATATGATATTCAACTTATTTTCACTTAACTGTACTCACCTTACTTAATATTTTCTTTTCCCGTTATTTTTTTATTCGAACTACAACCTTTAGCACTAGCTTTGCGAACACACAAATAGCAGACAAGACCAGTACAATCGTATGACAGGTTTTTGTGCAGTTTAATATTCGAATGCTAACTAGATCATTTGACACCCGGAAAAATTAGCGTCATATGATTTCACCAAGAAAATGTCGTCGTATCAAATGACATTTTTTGACGTGACGGTCAAGTGAATGAACGAAATTTGAATGTAGAGCTTTAAACAGAATGAATGTCAGCAATTGAATGTCAATGAACGTCACCGTTCGCAACACTGGCTTAGCAATAGAAGATGGTGTGTTGTTTTTCAATGATCGAGTAGTAATTCCAGATAAGCTGAAGGATAAAATAGTCAGTCTTTTTCATGACAACCATGATGGGTTAGTAAGAATGAAAATGTCAGCAAGGAAATTAGTATGGTGGAAAAGTATGGATGAAAGTTTCGAGCAATGCATAAAGGCATGTCAAGTCTGTCAGTCGAGGCAAATCGTACCTAAAGAAATAGTCACAACAAAATGGGTACAATGCTCAAGACCATTCCAAAGAATACACATAGATTTGTTTTACTTTGAAAATAGTACATTGTTAATTATAGTCGACAGTTTTTCAAAGTATATTGAGGTAAAAATTATGAAAAGTACTAAAGCAGAAAATGTCATAGAAGTGTTAGAAATATTTTTTGCATGTTTCGGATTACCAGAAGAAATTGTATCAGATAATGGTCCTCCATTTAGTTCAGGTCAATTTACGAATTTTTTAAGGGAAAAAGGTATAAAAGTCAGTAAGTCCCCACCGTACCACCCACAGTCGAACGGGTTGGCCGAGAGGGCGGTTAGAACAATAAAGGATAGCCTGAAGAAGTATCTATTGGATACAAGGTACAAACCACTAAGTCTTCAGAGGAAACTGAATCAAATATTGTTCAAGTATAGGAATAGTCCATGTACGGTAACTAAAGTCACACCTTTAGAAAGAGTGTTTTGTTACGTACCACACACAGTAACAGCAAAAGCCAATCCTATGAAAGGAAATGAGAGACAAATGTCAACTATGGAAGAGTCAAGAAGTCAGTCTAAAATCGTAGGAAATCAAGTCGAATATGAAGAAGAAGAATCTGTATTTTACAGAAATCACTTTAAAGAGCACATGAGATGGATCCCTGCAATAGTAAAAAAGAAAATAAGCGGGTTAAGATATTTAATCAGTCTGAATGGAATAATACGAATGGTACATAAGAACCAATTGAGAAAAAACAAAATCCAGATGAGTTCAAAGGATGTCATAATAGCATCAAAGGTAAATATTTCACACAAAAGGAAAAGGAGTGAATCAAGTCCTCCACTGTTAAGACGATCGAAGAGGTTAGAAGGACAACCACGATTTAAGTATCCTAGATAGGAAGTAAACTCCGTTTAAGGGGGAGAATGTAGTGTCTTAGAAATGTAAGTAATATGTAAGCGTAGTATACAGGGTTTTTCAGTTGATATCATAACAGTAGCAGTATTTATTCTAACTGCAGCACATGATATTCCAACAGTACCAGTTGATTTCATAACGCAATCATGTTTATTATAACTGTGTCAGTTGAAATCAGAATCGTAGCAGTTGATATTATAATCCTCCTGGTACAGCAGCTTGAGCGAAGTACGCAACAGGCGAGTGTAAACGTATATCGCACGAATGAAAGCACACGGTTGATCTACATAGCAGGTGGGTTCATAACGAATGAAGCTCTTCGATTTCATTGGAACGAAACTGCTCACAAAAATAAGTAAAAAATGACATGCAGTCAACATGAAAATTAATCAGCACTGCTTGTTTAAAAATTCCTTTCGTTTTGTAATGAAATTAAAGCGATTCATGCGAGATGAATTCACCTGCTATGTAAATCAACTTTGGCGTTTCATTCATGCGATATACGTTTATACTTGATAGTTACGTACATCGCTCGACCTGCCATACCAACTTTATAATATCAACTGCTACGATTCTGATTTCAACTGACACAGTTATAATAAACATGATTGCGTTATGAAATCAACTGGTACTGTTGGAATATCATGTGCTGCAGTTAGAATAAATATTGCTACTGTTATGATATCAACTGAAAAACCCTGTAAGTGATCGATGTAAGTTAGACATAAGTATATGTGTAAGGATTATATTAAAAGGTCAGTCGTTGATCAGCATTGGAAGAAGCAACAAGTCCGCATAATAAAAGGCAGCTACTACTACCGGCACAGGATCCATGCTGCATCGGGATGCCCTCAAAACTCCTGCTGTTCCTCGCACCAGCAGTGTCAACGGCACCTTCCACCATCATCTACGAGCAGCAGCGAGCAACCTGGCAACCACCAGCATCATCGCATGCCAGTGTCGCACTTCGAATCCTTCGAATCAAAAACGGATGGCCCCGAACAGATAGTGCGGTCAGGCGATCGGTCGTCCGCACCTGCAAACGCGTTGCTGTGTTGGTGCTTGGCGGCTTCGAAGGCAGGCGCGACGGTTGGAGCAGCTTTGGCAGTGGCATTTTTGGTTACCCCGACGCGTCTCGTGGGGTCAATAGCTTCAATGTTCCTTGTTTTGCTTTGCTAGGCGCGAGAGATTCAGCGTTATCGTTATCGCTGGTCGACACCACTTAGAAACGCTATTAGATACCCTATGGCAGTTGTCTAAAAATACAGGAGGCAGGTCCTAAGATCAAGTTGTAAATCGGTGAATAAAGACACTAAATTTGTGGCGCATCCACAAGCGATCAAAATTTACCCTTTTTTTAAACAATTTGCAACAGCTTTAATTTCTTTCAGTGAATCGTGCCGTATTATGGCATCGAATGATATCAAGTTTTCAAGATGATAAAATTTTAACATTTTATCTAAAAATGGTTTGAATAGTCGAGCTTGTGAATAAGCTTCGATTTTTATGTCTCCTGCTACAGAAGATACATAAAATGGTTTATCGATTTTATGGGAAATTTAAGCATGTTTCTGGTGGATATAGTTCTTATTAGAACCGGTATCAATGAGCATTTTTAATGGCTCCGAGGCGTTACCTTAAAAAATAAAATAAGGCAACGCCGAGTTTAGTCTAAAAAATTAAGTTCTGCGACTTCGACAGTGTCACTGAAGTTGCATCCTTCTTGTTTTTCAATGGTTCGGAGGTATTTCTCGAACGATTGTAATGTGTTGTTATCTATTGTGTTGTTCGCTAGGTTACCGTTTTCGAACTGTTGTGGCGGATTGGCATCCGTTATGTGCGCGGTGGCAAAATCATCATGCTCTCTCGTTCTGTCGGCATCAATTGTCAATTGATGAGTGAGTGAGTGAGTCCCACCGCTTACCCCTACATAGGTTTGAGAGGGACGAAAGTATCTTGCGATATTGAATATTAATCATCAAACGAGAGGGGGCATTGGGGCATTACTCTCCAGAACAATCGCATCCATCTCTGCTCCATTCATACAACGGTCGCCATCAATTGCACAAAGAGGTACATCTTAGATTTCCCAACTAGCAAAAGGGGACCACTTTCCGGAGTAGGGCAGGTATTTTCGCACAGATTTGGTTAACACCGCCAGCTATCAATGGTTGATAGTGTGGTGAAACCCACCAGTACTACTTAAGGGACCTGATCTTGTTCCTTGCATACAACGGTCCCGAGCAATCACCTCGAAAGGCAAATCGCCGAGTCCCCCAAGGTAACGAGGCACCACCTTCCGGAGTGTAAAAGGGTATTTCTGCTCTGTTTGTAGTTCACACCGCCAATTACCATTGGTTGATAATGTGGTGCCACTATCAAGAACAGAAAGGGACCCAACTACAGCGAGATGTGTAGATACTACTAGTTCTTTTCGTACAGCCATGTCCACCAATTGTCCTCATTTACGCGCGCGTGTCTCAAAACTATGTAGACTCATTCATTCTATTAAGTTAAATTAAATAATAAAAATAAAAAGTCCCTGTTCATTTTTTTACTCATCATCACCATAGTCTAAGACCGTGTTGACAAATGCAATAGTACGGGGCTCAAAAACTACAACATTTACTAAATACATTACAAGCACAGCGTCAGACCACCTGCTTCACGTATACGGCGCAAAGGCGTTTGAACTCCCTTAGATTTCGCGCTTGTTTAATCTCTCTCGGCATCCTGTTGTACCATTGTACTCCTTTAAAAAACAACGAATTTCGGGCGTTTCCGGACAGATAGCTGGGAAGTCTCGGCTCACCGGCACTACGAGTGTTATACCGATGCACGTCAGACCCAACCACTATCCTTTCCCCCAAATACGTTGGTACCAGACCTTTCAAAATTTTGTACACAAAGACTGCAGTTTGGAACACTATACGCTGCTTGACCGACATCCACTGTAAGACGTCGAGCATAACAACCGAAGGAGTATACCAGCCGCAACACAAAATCATTCGCATGACTCTGTTTTGCAACCTCTGCAGTCTCTGTAACTGTGTTTGATTGCCGAGAAATAAAATTGATGCACAGAAACCAAAGTGCGGTGCTATTAACGATTTGTAGAGCTGAACTTTTCCGAAAAAATTCAGATTGTTGCCCAATCTACTAATCACACCACACTTTTTTGCCACTTTTGAGGTGACATTGTCAATATGAGGCCCAAAAGACAGTTTTTCGTCTAATATAACTCCCAGATATTTTATCTGGGAGACTCTGTCGATTGGTTCCTGATTGATGACAATAGCTGATTGGTCAGTAATTTGTCTCGAAGACAATACCATGAATTTGGTCTTCTTGATGTTTAAGGCCAATTTCTTGTATTTTAACCAACCATCTAAGGCATCTAAATCGACATTCAAAAGCTCCTTGGTCTGTTTTAAATCTTTCCGCGAGACAAACAAGATCGTCCGCAAAAAGATTGATTTCACATGACTGTAAAACCTTTTTCATGTCGTTTATATACATAATAAACAACACTGAACCAAGAACACTTCCTTGTGGAACCTCAAGGGTGTTTTCGATAGGGTTTGAACAACAGTTTATGAAAATTGTTCGTTGCGTTCTTCCACTGAGATAAGATGCGAACCATTCGAACTCAACTCCATCGATACCGAACCTTTTGATTGTTTCCAATAACAAAGGTCGCAATATCGTTTCAAACGCCCGTTTCAAATCCAAGAACACTGCAACAATCGGTTGTTTTCGCTCAATTAACTCCTTCCACTTAGCTAATAAAAGGTTCAGCGCAGATTCACAAGAATGTCCTTCTCTATAGCCCGACTGTTCCTCCACCACACGATGGAGCGAAGCCGGGATAAAAATCAAAAATTCATTTTTGGATTTCAGAAAAATGAGATATGTTTTCTTAAACTACAAGATGAAACTAAGAAATGACCCAAAAACTAGAGCCTCTGTTCTTCCAGGTTCTGAGAAACAGCCCGTCAAAGTCAAGATTTGTGAAAATATTGCCCGAAAAATTGAAAAAAATCCATCAACTTTGAAGGTCTGTAACTCCTATAATAATGGCCGGATTCGAATTTCAAACACAGTTTTGGAAAGGTATATTATCAGGCTTTAAAATTGTTGATAGTTTGAGTAAATTGAAATTGAATGTTACAAAATATTTAGCATTGTTTCGCAAAACTCCTAGAAAATTTTTCAATTTTCTGTTTTTAACCTTACGCCATCGCTAAGGATTGTAAAAGATTGTAATATGTTGCATACCCACTTATAGTCTAGAATGTATTGTAACAATAAATCATGGTTTTTTTTGCATATACGCGCGAACTTTACCTGTTTTTTTGAACTTCGTATGTGAAGTTTATAGTCTACCACCTACTAGGCGTCTCCATCATGCCGTATACCGCATCGTGTGTGGTAAGAAATATTTGAAATTCTCATTCAATGAAATATAGGTCGATGATCGTATCATAAAAATATGAAGCAGGGTAGTGGTTGAACATCACGTAAAAGGGGAAAGACAAGCCAAGTCAATGGCAAAGAATGAAGTTTGGTTTGGTTTGCTTTGAATGTATTAGGTCGCTTTTTCTTGTTCTACAGCTCACAAACCCATATTTTAATACCCAAAATTCCTATTAATAATGTACCCTACTCTAACATTTTGTTCTGTTTGTACCCTTACCTGTAAAAGTTGAAGTTAATCTTCAAGAGTTGGTGAATCACACTGCGTGTAGAATAATTGAAATGCAAAAAGCAGAAATCTTGCGACACCTTTCATCTTCTTTGTGTCGTGATTCACTAAGCATCGTATTATTGTGGTCGTGGGGCATTGACGGATCTAGTGGACACAGCATTTACAATCAACCGTTTCATGGTTCCGCAATGCTGCATCAGACAGTGAATTACTAGTATCGGCATTAACGCCTATCCGTCTTTCGTTCATTAGTGACGATTCAGATATCATCTGGATAAACTTGATGCCCCAAAGTGTTAGGTTTTGCAGGCTAATTGTGATCAAGTTTGCGAGAGAGTCAAAAGATAAAGTTATACAAACAATAGACGAAATCAAAAGCCAAATACCCAGGTTAGTTCTTTATGCAATTCAGCTAAATGAAACATGTTATGTGGCGGTAAACTATTCACTTTATATGAGTTTAATTGATAGAAAAAATTGGCATATTCAACCGACACTCTGTCCATGTAAACATGGTGCAAAACCAACAGAAATGAACAGTGTAGAGCACTTAGAAAATGGATTTATTCCAAATCCTGAGAATTTATCTAATGGAATATCTCCACTGCACTGTTGTATGTGATTTTCCGAATGCTTGCTCCAGATTTCGTACAGAATTGAATTTAAAAAATGGAAGGTTACTAAAAATTATAAAAAAAAACATGCACAATGATCGGAAAAAGTTGTATTGGAAAAGATGTACAAAAATTTGGTGTTAAAGTAGATGAACCAAGGCAAATGGGTGGAAATAGTACGACGGGAAACGTTTGCCTTATTCAAACATAGAAAAATTGAGCGATATTTTGCAAATAGAAACAGAACTTATAGAAAGGTTTCGAAATATTTTAATAGCCATCAACTGTTCACAGCCTTTAAATCCAAAAACTATTAGTCTATATTGCAAAGACACATACATGTTTTACATACATCATTACAATTGGTACAAAATGCCTTCTACTGTCCATAAAGTTCTTGCCCATGTAGAAGAAATAATTGTAAATGCCCCAGGTCCATTGGGATCCTTAGGAGAGGAAGCAGCAGAAGGTAGAAATAAAATATACAGAAGGGATAGAAGAGAACATGCCCGTAAAGTGTCACAAGAATTCAATATTAAAGACATTTTTATGAGAGCATTACAATCATCCGATCCATACATTTCAACGATATCTCTGTCTAAATCGTTGAAAATTAAAAAAACAAATCCCATACCCAGACGCAGTAAAAACATTCTTCGTAAATTACAGCTCCTCAAATAGTAACAGACCCTTGCCAATTCAAAACCAAGAATATGATGGTACAAACTCAGAATAGTTCAGAAGTTTTGTCCGCGTTAAATATCAATTATTTTCCAGATAACAATATTTTGAATGAAAGTTTGTTGTGAATTAAGTTTATTTTATATCAAACTAAAACAAATCTTTAAGTTAATGTAAAAAAAAAGATTGAAAACATAATACACCCATAGAAAAGTCCAAAAATATGAGGTTTTTGCAGCGCCACCTGGCGGGATTGTCCAGAAACATCATAATTTCGTGTAATATAATAGTATTACACGATATTACAATGAAAAAATTGCAAAACATTTGATTCCGAATTTTATCCCGGCAATTTGCTCTTTTCGCTCCATAGTGCACCAGCAAGTTATTCCTGTCAAGATACTGGACAAGTTGTTGTTTGACAACAAGTTCCAACACCTTTTCCAGTATATGAAGCATGTTAATTGGACGAAACTCCTCCGCATTGGTGGCTCCTGACACTTAAGGAATTGGCACTACTAGAGACTCCCTCCACGAGTCAGAAAAAATACCCTCCTCCAATGATTGGTTGATCAGTGAAAGAAGGACCCCCCCAACTACATGGAAACAGTCACGCAGTACCTGAGCATTTACTTTGCTAATTCCAGCCTTGTTCTCTAAGCTAAAACAAATCGATTTGAGCTTTTCAATCGATATTGGTTCGAACCTGAATTGGACAGAACGAAAAAGCATAATGATTTTGCCAGCGGGGTGGTTCACCGAATTTGAGTGTCCTGGCTGTGTTTGGATATTGTTGACCCTGGGACGTTTTGGGGGTCGAGCGTTGTTTGAGTTAGGGCGGTTTCCATAGTTTACTTGTTGTGTTCTGATGGAATGGTCAACTTCCATAGGCTCTAGTGGCGGTTGACGTTGAAAATTGTTAAATGGTTTTTGTTGGTAGTGTTGGTTGTTCTTTTGGGCGAAATTATTAAAATTTCTATTTCTCGTGAACGGTTTGGGATGGTAAGGCCTTGGTGGCGGAGGTAGATTTGTATATCTTATGGACGTTGGTGGCGGTAAGGGAATCATATTCTTTGGTGCCGTTGGTGGGATATATGGCCTTGGTTTGGTTAGCATTTTTCTACACTCAATATTTTGAAATGAAATGCAGTAGCTGTATGCACCTGCAAGGGATGTCGGTTCATAATTTCTAATGAATTTGTAAACGTCTCCATCCAGTCCTCTCATGAAAACATCCATTGCTTTTTTGTTGTACATTTCGATTAAAGCTCTTGAGGCTTCGGGGTGTGTGAATCTTTCGTCAGCGTTTATTTGGTTTGCTATAAGCGAGAGCAATCTATTTAATTCATCGTAGTATACTTCCACTTTATGAGCGTGCAGTAGAAGAACCGCTCACTGGAAGTCTAAAAACTCTTGCACACCTGAGCAATGCCTGCCAAGGTAATACCAAAGTAATACTTGACAACCTCTGTTTTTCTGTCAGAATAGCTTACCTTGGCATTGCTCATGTGTGAAGTATCACCCCAAGTTGTCGACAAGTTGTCGACGACAAAACTATTTTAAATTTTATTCTATACTCATTTTTTCATCCTATATAATAATTTTCCTTCCGAGGGTCGACCATGGCCCAATAAACACGCGCGCGAAAAGTAACCCTTATTCGATCGATGCCTGATTCAATGTCGCTACTAATTCAAAATCAGAAAAATGGGCCTGTTAAGCAAAACCGACCCTTCTGTGCGTTGTTGTTGGAATTTTGTGCTGTTAGTGTGTGTAAGAGTGAGAGAAAGAAATAGGGAGAGGTATAACGAGAAAATGAGAGAGAAAGAGAGAGACATACGGTAAAGATAGAGGCAGACATAGTGGGGAACAGAGAGACAACAATGGAAAGTATGACAAGGCGAGGCATAGGGATAGGGATAGATATAGCCAGAGAGAGAGAGATAAATAGAAAGAGAGAGATAATGAGAAAGAGAAAGAGACAGTGTGAATGCGATGGGAGATGTGGTAGGCAAATTAAGAAAGAGTACGATGGAGAGAAGAGAGATTGTTGATGAGGGATGGAAGATGGGAGATGGAAGATGGAGATGGGAGATGGGACATGGGAGATGGGAAAGTTGGGGACAAAGAGTGGTAAACAAATAAAGAGCGGGATGAGAAGTGGGAGAGATAAGGAGATAGAGCGAAAGAGAGAAAGAGAGAGAGAGAGAAAGAGAAAGAGAGGAAGAGAGATGAGATAAGAAAGAGAGAAAGAGAACGAAGTTGAGAAAGCGAAAAAGATAAAGAGAGCAAAATTTAGAGAGCGAGAGAGAGAATGAGAGAGAGATAGGGAAAAGAAAGAAAGAGACGGAAAATGAGCGGCATAGGACGGTATGTCTAAGCTGACTTAGCGATTATGTGAGAAGGAGTGAGAACAATTGCGCTCGCATACAGGATTAGCTTACAACGCATCCAGTTGATTCGAACTCGCATCTCTATGCATGTGTTAACGGATCTACCACTACAAGAAAACAAAACAAGAACGTGAGAAGTGGGGATCGCTATCCGCGGCAGAGCATACGGTAGACCGATCCGAGACTGCAGTTGTGCGAGCAGGTAACTTTACCTTCCGCGAAACGAACAAGGCAAGAAAAGGGAGATAGTTCCTTCCGCGAAACAGAGAAGGTGGGGGATAGCAAGCGGCCGTCGAGCTGCTACTTCGCGCCTTTTATGAATGAAACACACATGGAAGGATTCTCCATTAGAAACAGAAGAAAGAAAAAATCGATGGGGGGAATAGTGAGCCACAGAACGTGCAGCGTATGCGGCACTGATGGCACAGGAAGAGAAGGATGTGCCCCTCATCGCATCGCAATTATCATGCGTAGCAGGAGTGTTATGCTCAGTTTACACGGGACGCAAAAGCCTGATAAAACACGAACAAATGTCAGTTTTGCTGTCATTTTTTTTTCGTTTCGTGTCGCCGCTACTATTCGTGAGCCGATCCAAATGAAAGCGCATTCAGTGATGATTTAAGTGCTTAACTGTAAAACAATAGCAGAGAGGTAATGTGTCCACCGAAATCTTATCAACAAACATTGAACATCATCACAAACAACTCTTTTCCATCCACTTGGTATCAATACTAGGTGCACTCATTTTAGCCTACTCCTTTTTTAACTCGACGACCGAGAAACAAATTTGCGCAGATTTTGACAACTGTAGTTAGTCAGTTAGTGTCAGACTGACAATATTTTACCGTTTGCAAAGGTTGCTTTGTGGTTCATGTCCGACCCACACTTTAAAAAGTGGCATAACCACAGGACATGCGTAGGCTTGCATGTACTGCGTAGCACAGAAACTGGAACAATATGCTGTAACTCGGTTTAAGTACATGTCTTTGAAAAACCTCCTACTAACCGGGCTGTTTGATAAACACGTTTGATTTGGTATTTGGTAACATTTTTCTGTAATTTTACATTTATATCGATGGGGGCTACAGTCAAAGGGAGATATCCTGTGCGCCAAGATCTGGCTCTGGTCGAACAGGGAGATGGTCAGCTTACTTCGTATCTTATCGATGGTCCCGCAATACGTATTTTAAACCCCCTTACCGTTCTGCAATTGCCGATACAATTGAAACCATAACGGGACGACATGGAACCATAAAAAATGCGGTAGGGGAACCAGAGACTGCCGACGGGCCAGATGCCTGGCCTAAAAAAACCTAGTTAAAAAATAAACAACACCAGTTGTGTTTGAATGCGAATGGTTGTTTACGCTTGGTATACTGGTTTGTTTACCATTTCTGTACTAGGTAATATTGAATTGTCAAACATTGGCGAGGTTGCAAATAACATTTTTTGGTTGAGCAAGATTTGGTTGCAAACTTTTCCGGCAGATGGCGATACCATAGAATCTGCATATTGGCAGTGAAAGTTGGGGCCAACATTGGCAATGTGTGCAAGAATTTTAATGTTTCCAAATCTCGTTTTTCACCGTAATACGTGATCAATGTTTTTTTGATCAGGTTCCAATTAATGCCTACGTTTGAAGCAACGAGTGAATCGTTCGCTTAACCCCGATTTTTTCTGCGAATGAATTTGCAGATCATATGGTATTTGTTTTGGCGTTCAAGTGTGTCTGTACTTTTAGTTTGGTACAGTTTTACCAAGCTGTCTACGTCATTCAACCAGCTATTCAGTTCGCTGGGATCCCCAGTGAAATTTGGTAGATCCTTTACCAAATCAGGGATTTTTTGAAAGCTTTCGGGATTTACACTTGTTCCATCTTGCTTTGTAAAATAAAGCGGTGGATCGGAATAATCGATTTGAGTGGGGGCGACATTGCACGCTTCGTGTGCGGCAATGCGGTTAATAATTTGATCAAGGTCTGGTCTCGACATTTTGAAGGAAAAAGATTGTAATGAGTTAATAAGATCCTCCAGGATTTTTTTGTTTCAACACGTTTTTAACTTCACGAGGTAATTTATTTGTTAATCGTGTTTTTGTAATCACTTGATTTTTGTGTCACAATTTTGTGTTTGTTTCACATCTTTTACTTACTGTTTTTTTGTTACTTACAGTACCATACGCATCCTGTGTCGGGCGATGGTTTTACGTTTTATGATGCTCCTCTGACAGGCGTTGTGTTTTACTGCTCCCCTAGCGGGCGTAGTTTAGTTTCTGGAAAACCGGCTGTGAATGACTTCCTTCTCGGTGTAGTGGATGGTTTTTTTTTTTGGACGAGGGTTCACATTGGCGTGGCCCCGTGGGACCACAACCAACATTACTCCCTCCTCTTGCCTTTAGCCTTCCGTCACGCCATACGCCTGCACGGTAGAAGCAGTGACGGAAGAGGCATCTGTCCCTAGGTTAAAATCTCAGTTTACGGACGCTGTGGCACGCAACTAACTTCTGAAGGGTTAAAGCGCGTGTTGCTAAAGGGCTAACTGGTACCCTCTGCCTACCAGGGTCATGTTTCCCACGCCTAAAGCAACGGAATCAGTGCAGTGCAACTTAAGCGGCTCAGGAGATCGATCCGACAGCTGACTTATCTGACACCACTACCTCCTAAAAACCCGTAGATGGACTTGCACTTGGTTCTGATACCATCCGGATTCGTCAGCCCGCAAAACTAAGCTCCTGCCTAGTCTACGTGCTGGGTCTCCGCTATCTGACACCTCTGATGTTCCTTGCTGGCTCGCAAAACCAAGCTCCTGCTCGGTCTACGTGCCGTCCACCTTGGCCTGTTTGGTCTTCTACCAGGCCCTGAACGCGACCACTGTCCAAGATGATGATCCGCGATGGCTTGATCAGCGATCGGAGGCGACGGCATTACACCCCCGACGCCTCTCTCACCAAAGCTTCACAAACATCAAGTACTTGGTCTTGTTCCTCCACGTGTTGAAACCAGTCTCAAAATCTCGCTGCCGCGCAATCTACGTCTGATTCCAACCTTGGGGTCGTCCGACGTCTGAATTGACTCAGTCATGGACGACCTGGTACCATCTCGGTGGAGGCCGTACACCTCGGCTCCCCAAGCCGACCAATCCTTTATCGCTTCATAGTCTGGACTTGCCCTCTTACGCTTGGCCTGGCTGGTGTTATGCCAGGCCCTTGACAGACCGGTTTCTGGTTTGACAAGACCATTGTCGCATAGGTACCACCTTGGTGCCAGCGCTCACCGGTGCATCCCTCATCGACATCAGTCAAGTCGCCTCATAGGCCGGCCTGTCATCCACACACAGTGGGCTTTCGCGTCTGCACTAAACGTGCCCGCTTTTGCCACGAGCGACCTTCCGTTCTGCTGCTGGTCATGGCTTTTGATGGTTGGCAGGTCCATCCTACTCGCCCGCCAGCAACTCCAGGAGTTGTTTCCCACGCAACTCCCTCGTTTCCGGACGTCCACTCGCTGCCTGCGCATCGGTCTAGGTCCTGCACTCCGGGAGGCAACAGAGCACATCGTGACTTCGACCTTTGCGACTTTTGGTGAATCTTCCGGGAGAGTGAGTCCTTTCCGAAACACTCCCTACGTCTTTGCGGTCCTGTCCGCTGACATAGGGTCAATCCTAACCTCCGGAGAGGCGAAACAGACCAGAGGGTTAGTTATCTAAAACCAGGATTAAAGGTACCTTACAAGGCCCGCTCCGTCTGCGGCACACTACCAAACCCCATCCCGGCAATTCAAACGCTCTATCAATCCCGGATGCAAGGCTGAGAGCTCACCACCTTCGGGAGTTTCCCTCTGATAGTGCACGGGAGATCAGGTAAACCTCCCACCCAGATCTCTGTTCGTCTTTCCCCCCCCCCCCCCCCCCCCCCTCCCAACCCCCTGCAAGAGTTTCCAGTGGCGCCACGAGGAGGCCAGTATTCCAGGCGTTCACGCCGTCGCACCGTTTGACCGGAATGACCCGGCAATGACTGGCTCCTGAACAGAGATAATGGATGGCTCCTTTTTGTCCTGTGTGAGCTGCTAACTGGACAGGTGACTCGGGATCCTTTTTACACGGCGCACTCGGCGATCAGGAAAGTCTTTTTAAGTTTGGGATTCGGTGGTAACTATCACTCTAGCGTGGTTACTTTCACTTTCACTTGTACTTAAGTTCACATAGCGCGGTCCCTATTCGGGCCCCAGTTAACGCACTGCTGCTGGTATTTGAGTTTTTAAAAAATTTAAACTTTATTTCCTATAACTAATGTGCGGGTTAATATCTAACTATCGCGTTTGGATGCTCGATACCAACTGATGGTCGGTTCGCGATCTGGATCGTTGGCTCGTTGTCAAACTGCAACTCTGCAAAATGCGGGCGGTCCGCGATGCTATGTGAAGCTGCAACTCAGCATAATGTTGTGGTCCGGGGGCTGCGTCGCGATGATCGAATGTATGCTCTGGCGTTGTCTACAATGTATGCGAAGATGTTGTCTTGACTCGTCTTTATCGTTATTCGCATTACATCGAGATGGCTCTCAGTTCGATCGCCATCTACGACGCTATATATGAGGCCGCATGGGTTTAAAAACGGGAACTAATTTGCATTTTATGGACGAAGATAACACTTCAACTCGCCTTGTTGAAGCGTTTAAATTAATATGATAAATATAAAGATCACTAGACGGTAGAACAACATTCTCCCCTTCTTGTGATTCGGGCAATGAAACATTAAAACAAATTTCTTTAGAACAAACATCAACACCAAAGATAGTAAAAGTTTGAGGAGCAGTTCTTTTCACACTCACATATTTTACTATTTTGTGATTGTGTGTTGGAAACCAACAATTTTTAAATTGCGGCACTCATGTAAACCCTTCTGCTAAAACAAAACGGCCTTTTGCTTTGATTTTCGGATTTGTTCGGATATTTGCAATTTGAAATCTAGCTTTGATAATCTGACTCCGTTCGGTTAATCTCCCTGCAACCTGTTGCTAGGTCAGCGCCACATAAGTAAGTAACCTGTTGCACGATTTTCGTACCGGATCTAACACATGGCTTGATAAATCTCATGTTATTTGCTCCTTATAACAAGTGCCTTATGCTCCTAAATGCAGAAACGACATCCTTTTGTCGGCTTCCCCAATGGATGAATTGGCGCTCATTGAAGCAGTTTGCCAACATGCCCTCAAGTATTTTTTTTGTGACGCCTTCATCAATAAGATGAAGCCTTTCACCTACAGGGAATCCATTAATCATATTGAAATGGACGATATGCTCCAACGGGGTCCGGCCGGTTTGGTAATCTGGAAAGGCTCCACTCCTGAGCGCAGCGTCGGTTCGTAGCGGAGCATTGACCGTTTCGAAAATTGTAGTTCTTCCTCTACCTGATCGCTCGGACCGGCCGACAGAAAGAATAAATTAAATGAAAAAATAAATTTTCAAAACAACAGTTTTTCCTTAAACGTACTAAAAAATAAAAAATAATGTAAGTTAAATGACATATGTATTTATGTATCAGTTTTTCGTTTTGATCATTATTCGCATTGCATCGAGATTGCTCCCAGTTCGATCGCCATCTACGATGCTATGCGAATAATGACAAAAACAAAAAACTGATACATAAATACATATGTCATTTAACTTACATTATTTTTTATTTTTTAGTACGTTTAAGGAAAAACTGTTGTTTTGAAAATTTATTTTTTCATTTAATTTATTTTATACTTTTACGTATTACATGAACAGAGAAAACAGGATTTATTCTTTTATATGAAAATTGTCATTAAGTTAGTTGAGTCGGAGTGTACTTAAGGAAGGAGTAGAAATCCACTGCCTGTTACTGCAGGATCTGGCGCAACTCGTTTTGCTTTGCAGTGAACAGAATCGCGATGTCCGAGTACCAATTTGATAATCCGTGATAGGAGTAAGTGTAGGGCTGCATTCTGTTTTAACGTTTGCTATGAGCACTGAGGAAGTGCTCTCGTTCTTCAGCACTGCTGCGAGTGAACACAACATGCGATCTCTCAATGTCACACAGCGCTCTCCCGGGAGAGCTGCTGAAGGAGACCAGCACGCTATCTGTTCAAGTGGGCCAGAACGGGATCGCCAACGCACAGTCATAATCTGGGAGCGAAATATGCGGGTGTTGCTGACACACTCTTTCATTAATGATCTCCTGTCTTTTATCTCTGTCCGATTCAATTTTTGCGACATCCGGGAAGGTGAATGCAAGAAAACTGTTTAAAAATTAGGAAAATTGGTGCATCTGCAATAACGGCGCGTAACATAAACGGTATCACTCGACTACCTAACTTTAAGCCACGTTGGTATAGATTGTTTACTTCAGTTATAAATGGTCTGAGGAAATCTTCGAAGCTTCCCGGTTTAGACGATCAGCCAAACGTTCCGATTACCATAACTGGTATTTTAGGCTGTTCTACTGCTCTTATTTGAATCGGAAGCAAGTTTTGCGACTCTTTTTGAAGAGCGGTAATCCATCGATTGATACATCAATCCCTCCGCTCGGATTGTGAACCCATACTCGCTTATGCTGCCAAACACTTCCTTCAAAATTGTGTCGTGCTCTTCCTGCGTTGTACCACCGATGATCACATCGTCCATGTACTCGCAAACTTTTTTCATACCGGCCAGCATGGTGTTGATGAGTTGTTGAAACACTGCTGGTGCTATCTTGACTCCGGGCGGAAGACCCCATCTGGCGATTTTTGTCTCGTTATCATATCGTTACCATCTCGTTTGTTAATTTTCGATCTCCGTAACGAGACAAAGTGTTGCACCAAAAAAGGGGTGGGGATGCAACATTCAATTGGTTAAATTGTGGTGGTGTTAGTGCCAAACAGAGGTTACGAATGTGTTCGTGCTATTTCACCCTAATGGCACGCACACAACTATATAATCCATTTCGGATGTCAAATGAGACGGAGAAGCCGGTGTTGTATTCTGCTCGAGCCGCCAACGCGGAAATTTTTATTTTTCGTCGAATTCCTCCGCTTCTTCAACATTCTGCTCTCCCAAGGGCGGTTCCTTCCTCCGGTGTTATTTCTGTTGAACGAAACAAACCAAGGAATAGAATTAGTGAATCGCTGTTATAAATGGTTATGATTTTGCACTACCACTTTGTTCACTTACCGATTCTAAGATCCGGCCAACGCATTCGCCTGACACTGTTCCCGACTTGTTGATGGATCCTATTAGTTTCCGTTTAGGTGCCATGAACAATGAAAATTCAACACACTTTTGCGGAAGGTACAATACTTTACACTTTTTCACTCGACTGTTCTAGCGCTGGATGTTTCGAAGACTGAAAACTTCATCGCGTCGCGATTGACAGTTGGTGCGTGATGGCATGCATACAGACGACCTTTTTAATTCTCTACATGATTGACCGACATAAAGTGCACCAACACACATTCGGGTTACGGTGCAGTATGGGAATGCTACACGATCGGTTCCGCTATTGCAATGTGCCAGACTGAAAGGGAAGATGTGAAAGGGCAGGTGTGACTTCCCCCCTAGCACACCGGTTCATCATTAGAACGAGAAGGAAGACAAAGTGTGCAAGAGAAAGCTGACAGTACTGGGGTTAAGGGGGTAGGAATCTGTGGAAACGGGGCAATGTTGCATGTCGCCGTCAGTTGGGACGGTTATATTTGTATAGACCTCGGTGAGTGTTTATAGTGAGCAGTGCTCTGTATTGCTCTTCCACTTGCACTTGTGTGAATGCATCCGATAGGTCTATGGTAGTGCACATCTTGCATTGTGCCAACTTTGCAAAGATGTCTTCAGGAACTGGGAGTGGATATTCATGCGATTTAAGGGCTTGATTCGCCCAGTCAGAGTAATCAACTGGCATAATAACTTTCAATTTCTCCAATCTTTCGAGTTCTTCGTCTACTATGGCCTGCATTGCACATGCAACGGGTCACTTAGGGTGGAAAACTGAAGGAACGGAGCCAAGTGCAAACAAGTCTACTAAATCAGCTCCCAATAAAAGTAGATCAACCTGTGCCGGATGGTCGCTGGCTTCGTAATGTTGCACATTGTGACTTCCGCTTCGAATTCGCCCAATAATTCAAGTTGCTCGTTTGATGGAAGTCCCCCATGCAGTATGGCTGATGACGGTAATGTCCGATGCCGTATCGAATTGTAACCGTATGCCTCTTCCATTAATAATAGCTTCGACATATTTGCGATTGGTTTGTACACTGCACACACCAACGGTTTTAGTAGAAAGTTGTGGTCGGTATTGCTTTCGACGTACGTGGTACTTTTCTGACCGGCAGCGTTCCTCACAATGGTACCTATCGCGAAAGGCTTGACATACCGATCGGTATCTCTTACCGAGCGATATGTGTTCATTTGGTTCACTAACCTACCGCGAACGGCTAAAACAACCGATCGATATATAGTCGATATGGGCATTTGCCAAATGCATATAAACTATGGGTAGTTTTTCGAGCAGTTGCGATACCGATCGGTATATCTACCGCGAACGCAAAATGTTGAGCTATATCGATCGGTATGCTACCGACTGCCATGGACCACTCGGTAGCAGATGAAAAGTTCATTTATGATATTGGTGTTTTGATTTATTTTAAAATATGAAATGTTTTTTAATATGAAAAAGAAAATAAAAAACAGTTCTTTTAATTTACATAAGTTAAAGCTCAATAATGTCAGTGATTTCCGTTTTTTTTTTTTTAATATTTTTTTTCTAATGTATTGGCCAAGAGAGTATGCTTCAACCATTAATGAATGTATTTCCTCAAAGATTACTGCTAACTCAGGCTTCGTCACGGATCTCAAACAACTCCAGAATACATTTTAACACGTTAACCGCCATATCAGTCCCATGGACGACCAGACTGACGGTGAAGTTTCCCTTCACGCCACGTTGGCCCCTATGGATGGACGAATTCATGAGTCGCGTCGGTCCACCAGTGTCGGTCCGCCAGTGTCGGTCCGCCGGTGTCGGTCCGCCGGTGTCGGTCCGCCAGTGTGCTTCATTTTCATGCACTCACTTCGTTTCTTTCTTTCCACTTCGTTTTACTTCACCTTCGTTTTATTTCACCGGTGCCAGTGACCAACTTCGAACGAAATTGCAGACCGAGTGAAATAAACAGAAAGTGTTACAAATCAGGCTGGGCGGTTAACGTGTTAATAACCTTGGATGTAAGCATTCATGCTCAATAACGCCTTTTACTAATTAAGTACACAAAACTTGTTGAAACTAAACGAAGAAATGCGTATAAAACAATAATTAAACTGTTTGGATGGCAATTGTCATCCAGGTTAATTTTTAAACCATATGTAAACAAATGGTTGTTTGACAGCCTGAGAACTGCTTGCCTTATCGATTGATATTGTTTTATCTATCGATATAGGAAGAACCAAGGTGGGTCCTAAGGGAGGTGAGCTCAAAGGCCTGGTTGTGGCAGCCATTTTGAAATCAATTTTTGACAATCGTTCTTGATTTTGTTTACCAAAAAAAGGATTACGACGCGTTAGCAAGCTGCTGGTTCCTGTTGATACGGTTACCGGAAGACTCTGCCCTCTCTAGTAAATGAGGTTGGACGAGATGGGTAAAGCGGTTAGGTCGTCCAAAGGCACATATGTTAACACTTTCCCTGCTGGCAGCGGTAACTCAAAATTCCGTGTCACGTCTACGTCTCTCCCGTCTCCACCCGTTTCCACCCCTCATTGGCCCACACTTTTTAAACGATGTGCAACACCGTTGATACACGCAGCAGGCCATCCTACTCCCACCTTCGACCCCGGATTTTCGTACTCGCTCTTTTGGGACTTGAATGGAACTGGCGGACTTATCAATGCATGATGACCATCACTATACAGCCCAACTGGCGAATATTGTCTCGGTATCATATCGTTACCATCTCGTTTGTTAATTTTCGATCTCCATAACGAGACAAAGTGTTGCACCAAAAAAGGGGGTGGGGTGCAACATTCAATCGGTTATTTTGTGGTGGTGTTGGTGCCAAACAGAGGTTATGAATGTGTGCGTGCTATTTCACCATAATGGCACGCACACAACTATATAATCCATTTCGGATGTCAAATGAGACGGAGAAGACGGTGTTGTATTCTGCTCGAGCCGCCAACGCGGAAATTTTTATTTTTCGTCGAATTCCTCCGCTTCTTCAACATTCTGCTCTCCCACGGGCGGCTTCTTCCTCCGGTGTTATTTCTGTTGAACGAAACAAACCAAGGAATAGAATTAGTGAATCGCTGTTATAAATGGTTATGATTTTGCACTACCGCTTTGTTCACTTACCGATTCCAAGATCCGGCCAACACATTCGTGGACGATCGAACTCCTCATCCATTTCCCGGACCAGATCGCTCATGAGCTGACACTGTTCCCGACTTGTTGATGGATCCTATTAGTTTCCGTTTAGGCGTCATGAGCATTGAAAATTCAACACACTTTTGCGGAATGTACAATACTTTACACTTTTTCACTCGACTGTTCTAGCGCTGGATGTTTCGAAGACTGAAAACTTCATCGCGTCGCGATTGACAGTTGGTGCGTGATGGCATTCATACAGACGACCTTTTTTTATTCTCTACATGATTGACTGACATAAAGTGCACCAACACACATTCGGGTTGCTGTGCAGTGTGGGAATGCTACACGATCGGCTCCGCTATTGTAATGTGTCAGACTGAAAGGGAAGATGTGAAAGGGCAGATGTGACTTCTCCCCTAGCACACCGGTTCATCATTAGAACGAGAAGGAAGACAAAGTGTGCAAGAGAAAGCTGACAGTTCTGGACTCGCGGGGGTAGGAATCTGTGGAAACGGGGCAATGTTGCATGTCGCCGTCAGTTGGGAGGGTACTCGGGGGCCGCCATTACTGACCCATGCGCATGCGCAAATCGCCCACGAGGGTAACTCAGACTGTCGTCTCGTCCGATCGGATCCGGTCAAGGAAGATCAGAAGACCCCGAGTAACAAGAATATCCATGTTGCGCTA
Organism: Anopheles coustani; assembly: GCF_943734705.1. Taxonomy (NCBI): domain Eukaryota; kingdom Metazoa; phylum Arthropoda; class Insecta; order Diptera; family Culicidae; genus Anopheles; species Anopheles coustani. The sequence goes on along the minus strand of NC_071289.1, from coordinate 49,736,249 downwards.
TGAAAAGGGCGTTTTTCATGGTATCATCAGGATCCTGATGGAACCTCCGAAATATGTAGGTTGCGTTACAAAAACGACGTGACGCGATGTTTTTTATACAATGCGCGATGTTTTAATGGAGGCGATGTTTTCCATACACATATTGTCATCATATACAAAGGAAAATTCCCAAGTCGTAATTTTATATTAAACGAACATTTTTTATTCAAATATTTTTAAGCACTTTACAAACCGTTTGTTCACTTGGAGCCGCAAGCTTGGGACCGCAAAAATCAGCCATCTCCTTGCACCAAACTTTAATTCCACTGATGACACCGCGGTTGAGCTTCTGGTGCCGCTGCTGCTCGCGTTGAACTTTGGAAGAGAAAATGAACAAAAATTAACATAGTTTGGATTCTTTCTGATTATAATTCATCTCAATAACGTTTACTTACCGAATATTAACGAAAACTGCCGTTATATTACTCTTTTCTTCACATTTTTGGTGAACTGCAATTTCACTCTGCAAGCTGTGGCAAAATCAAAACAACTCTGTTGACAACAGGCAAAACTGCCCAAGGCCTATAAAGCTGTAGGTTGGTTTACTTTGGATTGTTGACATTTGGTTCAAATTCATAAATGATTGTCAAAATAATATTTTATTTTTTCTTCATCGCTTGGTAATTATGAGCAGTGTTTGAAGTGATGATTGATATAAAACTGAACACATTGATTCTTTTTGATGCTCAATATTTGAATCTGGTTCACTTATTTCACTTTCAGTCACTCAAAAAAGTGTTTTTCAATTCTCCACCACACTTCTACGAATGAAAGTAATAGCTCGGTAGAATACCCATGTTTTTGACTTAATACTTTGTTTCTTTACATTATGAATCAAGATGAATCATCTTATGAGTGATGTATAGCGATTGTTTTGGTTTTTCGCATTCGCTGTAATCAATTAAGCCGTGCACAAAGAACATAATAGCGTTACGTTGTCGATAGGCGGCTGTGCGAGCGATCGTTCTTACTCTCGCAACTGCTCAAGATAAAACAAGTGCAGTGCCAATTTTCAACCTATTGATCGAGTATATTTACTGAAGCAAGAAGTTCAAGAACATCCTGCGAAGTTTGATTTCGCCTGAGATGCGCGAGAGAAAGTCCCTTACTGCGTTTAACGCAGCAATACATAGAAAGTACTGACAGTTAAGAAAACTGATTTCACTGGTATTTAATATAACTCATTTTTTAAGAGCCTTCATCGTAGCCATGGTTAAATTTTGATATGAATCAATTCTCCGATTCAACTTCAGGGTTTTTATGGTTTGAAATGTTTAACGTCATTTACCAAACCTACCCTGTTTAACACGCCTTGGTCCGAACCTGTCCGTGTTGCAGTTCTATCTGCAAGTATGGGTCCATCAGGGGTGGGATGGGGAAATTCCTCCTAATGCATCGCTTCGTCGCGGTGTTTTGTTCGCGATGTTGTGCTACCGCTTTCATCGCCCGGGCGTTTTGTATGGAAAAAGTTGCACCTAAACCCGCCGTCGCGCAACTTTGTTCGTCGGGACGGGCTACTGAAGACCGCCGCACTACACTTTTCACGCGATCGATGCTACACATTTCTGCCGCTAGGGACTTTGTCTTGTTATCTATCAAAAAAATTAACTAACAACATGAAAACAATATCCCGGCCGGCAAGGATCACTCAAAAATTGAGTGTCTCTGCTACGTTTCACCCGTTTCCTTCCGTTTCACCCCCCCTTTGGCCCACACTTTTGAATCGTTTTGCAACATCGTCGATACATTGAGTAGGCCATCCTACTTTCTCCTTCGATCCAATTTTTTTCTCGTCTTTCTCTATGCTACTTCGAATATTTTTCAATCACCCGCGTCGTGTATGCACATCGTGTTTGAATGTATGTGTTTGTGTAAAAGGTTTAACAGGCTTGCTAGGTGAGTAGACATTAATTTTTCATAAAAGTTTTGGTGTTCCAAGTGTTTGGTGATTGCAGATTTCAGAATTTCCAGATCTTATTTTTTCCAGCTCAATTCAAGTAAAATGGACAGAATTCGACGTGAAATTAATAACCGGGTCCGTCAGTTGGCGAGGGAAGTGGAGCAGGCAGCGCAAACAGAATGGGAAGCTGGAAATTTCGGCGATGCGCTTGCCTCCTGGTGTTTCTACATTTAGATGGCCGCTTGGTAAGTAAAAAGAATGACTATTATGTAATCCAGTGAATTCATGTTTGCATTAAAAAAATCAAAAATTTTGGTCGGAGATAAGAAGAAAGTTAACCTAGCTAATTGAATTAAGTAAATTTTATTGTAAAGTAATATATTTTTGCCAGAACCAAACCACTGAATCGTACTCTAAATGATGTTTTCTAAAAAATTTGATTAATTCCGCAAGGCACTGCACACTATACACTTCTCCATACGCCGGAAGCCTGGACACGAAGAACAGTGATTTAGTGCATAGTATTTTCCCTGAATTACAGCTACGATATGGCGTTCTATGGGAGTGAAGGGACCCCAAAAAATATTTTAGGTATACTGTAACGAGCTTCAAAACCAACATTAAGTACTAGGATTTTCTACCACTTGTGGCGGTCTGGCTTCAAAATATCTTTGGTCACGTGGTCCGCGATAAAGCTGGATATTTTAAAACACAATCAAACGTACATGGTTTAATGTGTTGACCTCGGCGGTTTCAATTTAATTGATATAGTTGTCTAACTTGTTCTAAATTTAAAAGAAATGCTACTCTTTATTTTGCTTGCGAACGAACATAACAGAAATGTGCTAGCGTTTTCCGTTTTTGCATGATAAGTCGTTGAAATTTATCTGTTTTTTTCAATGCACTTTTAAGCTCTCTGCAGACGATGCTTTTTATGGATTCAAAATCGGGTTTAATATAACGAGTAAACGAGTAAAAAATACAATATAATGCCTCTCATTCACTAGATTTATAATTATCTTTTTTTTATTTTTCTGTTTTAGATGATGGTTCTCCTGTCCCAACGTTTGGAGCTGTCGGTGGTTCACCGTATAATGTCGGTAACGTAGGTGGTGGTGGTAGTAATGGGAATTTAGTTAGCAATATTAATAATGTAGGAGCTAGCGATAGTGTAAATAATAATCCAATAATAGTAGATAGGAATCATGAAGGCGTGAGCGATGATGGCGAAATTGATGGTGCCGAGGACACCACATCGGTAGGTTGGGATAGAAAATATCACTTCCTCAATAACTTTAATAGTTTTGAGGGGGCCTTGAGACATTTTCTGATTGTAAGCTGCCTATCTCGCGATCTCGCCAGTTTACTTCTGGTGATCCTGGTGAAGTTTCTTAATTTAGAGCTTCCGCGAGATTCACGAACATTCCTCAAAACTCCCACCAACATCAGATCACAGCTATCGCCGATTGTTGGTGGAAACTTGTGGTACCAAGGGGTTGAGACGGTTCTTAAAAATTATTTTAAAGATATCGAACCTGAAGAGTCACATTTTACAATTCAAGTGTCCATCGACGGGCTTCCACTTTTTAAAAGCTCGGCTACACAGTTTTGGCCAGTTCTTATAAAAGTGGAAGAATTGCCAGACGCTCCGGTTATGCCCGTTGCTATTTTTTGCGGGCAAAAAAAATCGGAGAGTGTCGAACAATATTTGCGGCCGTTTGTTCAGAAGATGAACATACTCATAGAAAGAGGCTTGAAATTCGGCAATAAATTGGTGCATTTCTCAGTCAGCGCCTTTATTGCCGATTCACCAGCACGGTCATTTATAAAGTCCGTGATGGGATTTTCCGCCAAGCATGGTTGCACAAAGTGTACCGTCCTAGGAGTACACATCAAACCGGAAAACAAAATTATTTTTGACTCTGTGCATGCCGAATTGCGTACGGACGCTGGCTTTCGGGCTAGAGAAGATAAGGACCACCATAAAGGAATACGGACACCTCTTGAAGATTTGAAAAATTTTAACATGATAGTCAATTTCCCAACCAGCGACCGTCTCCACTTGATTGATTTGGGAGTTAGCCGCAAAATACTCAAAGGATTACTAGACAGTACCTTTGAGCGTTTTGGTCGGTGGTCCTCCCAACAGAAGGACGGCGTGTCTAAATATATTTCAAAGACAAAGCTTCCTTCTGAGGTGAATCGCCCATTTCGGTCCCTCGTAAATGTCCCAAATTGGAAAGGAACGGAATATAGGTCCTTCCTGCACTATATGAGTGTTGTGGTCTACAGTGATTTCATGTATTTGGAAGCATTTAATCATTACTTGCTCTATTTCAGCGCTGGGACGATATTTTCATCATCGGCACATAAAAGCTTATGGCCATTAGCGGGAAGACTCCTTACAAAATTTGTTAAGGAGTTTAAGACGCATTACGGTCGATCCCATTTAACAAGCAATGTCCACAATCTCCATCACGTGCATGGAGACGTTGTGGTACACGGACCGCTTGATGATTTTTCAGCGTACTGTTTTGAGAATCACTTACAACATCTCAAACGCTGCGTAAAATCGGGCACGAAATGTTTGGAGCAAGTGGCAGTTCGGACGCATCTATATGCATCCATTCATACTGCCGCTTGCAAGCCACCCAAGTTTCCCATATTGAAGGAGAATGGTGCTGGGGTGCACGTAACAGCCGATTTCGTCCTTTTGCCAAATGAGAAAGATCAATGGTTTTTAACTCGATCTCATGGCATAGTTAAATTTTTGGAAGCGAAGAAAACTATTACGCATTCCGTACACTTGATTGGAAACCGGTACAGTGCTTCGACGGAGTTGTTTAAAATCGATGAGGTAGACGAAGATGGTACCCCCATAAAATTACCGTCCCCCGATATATGCATTTACAAAGTGCATAAAGACACTCCGTCAAGGCGGGTGGTAGTACCTCTTTCATGTGTATTTTGTAAGTTAGTGTATGTCCCCTTACCTTCTTGTTCCCTTTCCCGTTACCCTAACGATTCACAACTTTTAGCTTCCAACTACTTTGCCTTCTTTCCTTTGCTTCATACTTTCCTTCCAAACTAACATTTTCTACTAACCCTTTGATTTTTGTTACTTTCTAGTTTTACTACCACCTTTGTACCGGTTATTCGTTGCCCGTATCGTGGGATGACCGCTTTTACCGCTTTGATGCCCTCTTCAAAATTCACGATGGTCTGTTTGGCCCTTTAAAACTCGATGTCGTGTACAGTAATATGTAAAAATTTACTATCGTTAGTAATGTATAAACTGTAATGATGAAGATGATGTTTGTAAATGCCTGGGGCATTTGAACTATCTAAAATTTAATATTTATCAGACTGTAAAGTATTGAGACTCGCGCGCGGTAATTGGACTTTTGATCAATCATTAGACATATCAGAAGATGATAGGAGTTGATCTCTACAGGCGGGCAACCTGACTTCTGATTTTCAGGTCTTATGTTTTAATTGAATCATCCAACCGACTACTGTTTTTGTTTTGAATAATGCTTCGTTTTTTCTCAATCCTTTACATTTTTTAATTATCATCATCATTATCATTACTGTTTAGCGTATGTGCTTTACCACGCATAGAAAGTCGATGACTTACAAATCTAACTTTAACTCTTTTCTCTCTTATAAATCTAACTTTAACTCTTTTCTCTCTTACAAATCTAACTTTAACTCTTTTCTCTCTTACAAATCTAACTTGAAGTATCTTAAAACGACATAAAAAATCAGGGTAGCGTGAACTTATTATTTCTATTTCTTTTTTCGTACGTAGGATACGTACATTCTAACGTATTTTTAAATCTTCAGGGGTCGTCAAAAAACAGGCGCAAGTTCATCCGTTTTATTTTTACAACTCAAAATAAAAATCACTACTTGGTAACAACGCACCTCCCGCGGTACGAGGTCTGACTGCTGACGTAGGATAAACGGAGATTAAGTATAGTAGCAACTAGTGGAAGGCGAAGAACATTCAGCGGCAGTAGAACAAAGAAAAAACTTCTAAAATACCAATAGAAAAACTTTTGATTCATGTGAACAACTTCCGCATTCATTCTAAACTCCTTTCGATATTTTTAAAAATTGTTAAAATGCGGATCGATAAAACTTGAACGACCTCTGAAGTTGCTCCTTCTCAATGGCTACCTTATTTCCATATCATAGCCATCCAGACCATCGTGATGAAAGGCCCTGCGGAGCACCATGCTTGAAAACAATGGCGGAAAAATAAACAGGTTATTTTATATTACAGTAACGTAAGCAGACTTTGCTTGATCAGACATTAACATTCAATGCTACCCATGTGAAACACAGCAGGTACTTTGAGTTTATTAATGACTGGTAAATACTGCAGTAGTACATATCTTAATAGCAGAATTTTGTAAATATGTTTTTAAATTGTACATATAATATAGTCTGGGGTGCAATAATGACCGTGTTACTTTCAAGTCTCTTGCGGCTGCTACGCCTTCATGATATTAGGAATCCTCATAGACCTTTTTTTTATTATAGTAGAAACTTACTAACAAATACTAACATTACTTGTAGAGTAAGATATTATTATTAAGAAATAATAGCATGTAAGAGGTGGTGGTATTTAGTTAATTAAGTAAATTATTTATGTTAATTAACATAAATTAACATAAATGTTCATGATGATTTTTATTTTGATGATCATGAATTGATAATGTTAGCTTACAAAAAAAAACGGAAGTGAATAGCCCTGAACATCGCGCGCGATATAGTGGTTTAAGAAAGAAATTTCTAACACACTCTCGTTTGAAAATTGAAATAAAAAAATACCGTTTCCGGTTCAGGACTATGCATGGGAATGTGGAGGGACATCATCAACATTTATAATTAAATTTAATGTTATTATTATCTCAAATTTCGGATATTATCGTATACCGATAAAAAATGCTCTCTACTGTATATACTTTTTAATTCATTTTTTATTATAATATCCCTATAATATGATATAATATCTCTACTTCTTATTATTTCTAGTATGTTTCGCCTTACAGGTGCTTTTTTTTACATTGTTGCTCATCGTAAGATGGCTTTTTGCGTTCCGAAACTTTTTCATTAAAAATGCTTTTACAGCAACCCCACATGTGGGCTCCCCACCAATATTTTTAAATATTTCAATAATTTGTTGAAATTGGCAAAAGGCAATCTTCTGCCCTTTTATTCCTTTTGCCGTGTACCCGGTCCACGTGCACTGCGTTACAAAATATGCGTCGAGCAAGGCGTAGAAGGCTTCGTGCATGCGTTGTTCCGAACGCTTTTCGACCGAAGAAATGGTAGACGTCAGCCATGAAATTACTTCATCGAAGTAATTTTGTTCGCTCAGTTTTTTGTTGAACGTTTCCAACTTTTCTTCGGTCGAAATACGTTCGAAAACAAAGGTTGATCTATTGGAAGCCGTTTGTTCCGGTGCTGCTGGAAGAAACCGGCTGTCTACCAACAGATCGACCTTTGCGTGAATGCACTGCACCGACTTTTGTAATAAAAAGGAGCTGCTTGCGCCTTGCTGAACCATATTTTGCAACGCAGTGCAATGGTTGGTACACGGCATAACCATCCTAAAAAGTAAAACAAAAAATTAAATAATGATTCAGTAAAACTTGCTAAAACACCATCTATAATGTTACCTTTCCAACATTCCGGGCTCTGTTTGAACGCCAACACTCTGGTGTGAATCCTCCATCACGTTGGTTTTCTTTTCGCTGCTCATTTTTAATGATAGTTGCTGCAAAATAGAAGCAATAGTTAACATAAATTTTATTTTAATGAGTACGAAGCTTACCTTATGTGTCCGTTGAAAATTTGATCGGAATGACGCTAGTAATATGACAGCTCGTCAAATCTAAATACTGCACTGTAAGAGAAGCGTCATGCTAAGCGGACATAATTTAATTTGTCTTGATTAATAGACATTTTTTTATACATTCGCGGCTTAATTCCTGTGTGAATATTGTAAAATGAATTTTGACAACGAGTACACATCATGAATTAATTTTAAAATGATGTTTTAGGTTTTCATCATGTTTTACCCGCCTTTTCGGGCCAATATATTTTGGCCGAAATAAAATTTCACTTTGATCTAGTATCCCTAGACAGCTCGCAGTATTGAACCAAAACCCAAACAAAGCAGTGGTGTGTGCTGTGCGTGGAGCAAAAACTAAGAAAAACTAGTTTGTTTTAAACTGTTAATGAAGTGTTTAGTGTTATTTGCTTTCTTTTAGCAAAAAGTGTTTGTTGCTGCCGCTTTATACACGATTGCTGCAGATTGGACGAAGCCTGATGAAGTCTGCTGGAGCCGGATGGAGTCGGAAAAAGCTGCTGGATTGACCAATGAAAAGGATGGAGGAAATTGTTTGCACGAGAGAAAAAGATAAGTATTTTCATAATCTATAGTACAGTTTACTATCATTTTAAGCATACATCGTATAAAAGATCATTTTTTTATTGTTTTTCAGACCACCTTGACGGAGCTGAAGCCGGTCGTCAACCCCAGTTAGCAGCCAGCAGCTGCTGCTGCTGAACACCGCTGTAATGCTGCCAATCATTACTGTGCACGGTAAGTTATAGTTTAGTGCGTGAAAGTGATCTTAAAATCATAAAATTAACTCCGTAATTTGTGTTTTGTTTTTCAGACCACCGGCTGACGAAAAAAGTGAAAAGTGCGTTGAAAGTACGATGGCCGGACATCGAACGCTGTACTGCTGCCGATCATCGCTGTGCTGCTGCCCTTAGGTGCGTGAAATAGTTCGTGTGAAATGCGTGAAAAAGTGCGTGAAAAAAGTCATGTGTGTAGTGCGTGAAATTATAGTTTTTAAGTGAATAAATTGTGATGTAATTATTGTAATAATTTTTCTCATTTCGTGTGTTCACACACACGACTGCATTTTGATGACACTAACACCACTACGCAAGGGATACTGCGGTACGGCACGCACACATGCTCAAAACGAGCTCATCTCACGCACACACTCTCAAAAAAGTAACTCAGAGTCGCTTAGAATCTGGGCATTCTAAGCGGGTCAATATGGGGTTCTAAGCGGGTTTTGATGGTTTCTAAGCGGGGTGTGCAACACATTTTTGCTGCGACGTGACATTTTTGCCGAGCGGGATGTTAGCAAGATAAAATCCGCCAGTTGGGTTATAACGAGTGTGAAGTCGAGGTCGGAACTCGATCTCGTGCAGGACAGTTCCACAGGGCCATGTATCGGGGCATAGCGCTTTTTCGCGAAGTGTTGTCGGAACTCCCACTTTAAAAGAAGAGAAGCGGCGAATATCCTTTTTCCTTAGAAAATTGAAAAATTCCACCTTCTTATTCTGGATGCCGTTTGCATTCCAATATAACATTTTTAGTTTGTCAAGGTCAAACATTTTTAAAACAGTATTTGGCTGTGATTTGAACGATCACTGAGATTAAATCTTTTTTGGTCTTGCAAAGGTTGGAGAAGACGTCTTCAACAATTTCACCAATTTCGCGTAAATCAATATCATTGTCTAGTGATGAACTATCTTTAATATGCATGGATTTGAGCTGGCTCGCATACCTCGGTGGGTTCACTGGCATTATATTTTTAACTGTTTCGTTTGTTGTTATCGTAGGGAAGTTTTCGTTGTTTAGATTAAATGTTTTCTTTTGTTTTGGAGGGTTTCCATTTCGTTTTGGATTTTGGATTGCTCTGCGCGCAGGACACCCATTGAAGTTAGCGGTATGGTGATTGCCGCAATTGGCACAGCGTAATTTTTCAGGTGCAATTTTGCCCTCTGGGTGAATGGATGATTGACTAAGAGGACACGTGATAGATTTGTGCCCACCAGCGCATTTCACGCATACTGGGATTTTAAGCAGTTTGCTTCACCGTCCCCGTATTTTTGGCAATTGTGGCATTGTATTGGCCCTTGCTTACTGGCGTAATAATCGAAACTCACCCGATGGTGGTTTACCACTTTTACCTGCCTGAGCTCAGCTATGGACTCAGCCTGAGCAAGTACTGTTACGGCGCGTTCTAGCAAACAGGCCCCGCGAAGGTAGACCTCCTAGCTTGCTATTCCGCGTGGTAACGTTTTTTAAATAAAGTAGGGGGAAGGATTACTGGTATCTGCCGGGACAAAATTGTCGAAGTCTCTGACTCTCTATTACCATCAAGCTAGTTGCCTCAAGCTTATGACGGAGGCCTATGCATCAGATGGGGAAAGCTGATCGTTTCGAACTTTCTTTCGGTGGCAGAATACCAGTGAGTGTAGCGGTCAAAATAACATACGACGTGAATCGTTCGAGTTTCAACTTAACACTGATTTATTCTATGAATTGTTTCTGTTTATATACCAGAATTTCTTCGTGGTATTTGTGCTTGTACAATAGTCGGATTGCTTACATGTATGTGCGTGGTAAAAAGGATCGGTGATCCTTTTTTGGGTTTTTTACCGATCGGTTTTTCCCTGAATATTCTACCCACTTTTTTATGCGTTATGTCGCCTAAACATTCTGTTACCGGCGCGCCGTGCCCTTTGCCTGCTTTCTTGTTTATTTGGGTTCCGGATCGCGAGAGGTAACGAGAATTTACATGTTGGGTTCGTTTCGTGGCGCCGATCGATAATAGTTGTTTCTGATCTACCATAAACTGATGTGAAATCGACTATGCACTTGTTATCTATTATTTTAGGCATCTCGTTTCCGGTACGTCGTGTCCTTTTCGGAAACTTTTATTTGGAACAACGATCATACCGGGTACTGAGATGTTACAGTTTATGGTGGGTTTTTTTCCTATGTTGTGGTTCGACTCAAGGGGGTAGCGTTATAATGTTTTTGGTTTTTATGGTGCAGTTCCGTTGGGGTTCAAACTGGCCGTTTCTATTTTGTTGTTTGAATCTTTTCCGTTGAGCGCCTCGTTGGTGCAGCAACAACCCCGGTGGCAAAATCAGCATGCTTTCTCATTCTGTCCAATTGACAATTGATACCACCAGAACGAGAAAGCATGATGATTTTGCCACCAGGGAAGTACATCGCCTCGTCATTGAATCTTTTGTTCTTGATACTTAGTTTCTTCACTGCGTTCGGCTGGATTTTGCAGTCAGCAAGCGTGGTGGAGATTTCTTCTATGGTCATATCTGGCAGTCCAAATATTACCACTTTTGTTGTTCTTCCTCAGGGAGCTGGTGAGTGTGAAAGCTCATTTTGTTGGTCTTCAAAGCAGTTGTAGCAGCGTTCAAGTCTTGTGGGTCATTAATCCGTACTGCAATACCTTGCCTTGTGGCGTTGGTAGAGTACCTAACGACACCGGCCTCGACGATTTTTCGGTGCACATCGACAACCTACGTGCCCGACACTACAATGGGTGGAACCCGTTGCTCTTTTGTTTTCGGTGACTCCGGGGGCTTCGAAAACGTTGATGGTGGTTCTTCATCTACGCTGAGCATCTCGTATGTGTTTTTGGTTTGGATGCCGCCATCACTCATACTTTGAAACTCGTCAAGCGATATTGTCTTTTTTTTACCCTTTTTTCCCTTATCGGGTGGTTTTACACTGATCTGTTTTGCTCGACCCATGTCTGTGGATCTAGCTCCACCTGCTCTTTTGCGGGTGTTAGTACCGATTATCTTGACTCTTTCCTTTTTATTCTTTTTTTCCGATACACAAACTATTCCACTCGATAACCAGAAACACGTCTGTTCAGTCCGGAGGCTGAGAGTGAACTGACCAAGGTTTGGAATGCGTTCGTTGCATTTTAATCAAATTTAATTGGAACATTTTTTGGTTCGTTTTTTGAAATTTGGCGATGGCCATCCTCCCCTCTTAAGCGACGGCTAGACACAGCGGTATTCGCACGAATATTCCCGCCGTCCAGCGGGAATCCCGCTGGACGACGGGAAACTCCATATGAAAAAAACGGATTTCGTTCCCGCTATGTTTAAAAAACGCGAAACTACGACCCGGCGGGAACGGACGCATTTGCTTAATTGAAACGTTTCATGAAAAGTTTCATTCGCTTGCTACAACAACGTCGGTATGGGCAACGTATATGGATGCGGCCGATGTTGTTGGAGAGAAACCAAAATGCGAGTAGTCTTCGACGCAAAATTTTGGAGGAGGAACTCAACAACACCATTCATAAACTTTATATTTGATAATGACTCACAATTCCACTTTTACCTGCCGCCAATTTAGATCACGTAAACAAACTAAAACGTAAACAAAGCTTCACTTTGACAGATCGGACGAATAAGCTCGTTCCCGCTGGATATTTTGTCGAATCTGGGCTACTTTTTCCCGTTCCCGCCACCGGGAATTCCAGGCAAGTTTAAACAGCGGTTTAGGGGTTTTGTGATGGGTTTTGCCAAGTGTGCATAGTTTTTAATAAACCTGCGGTAATAACCTGACAGTCCTAAGAATCTTCTCAGTTCTTTGAGGTTCTGTGGTTCTGGGAATTGCTTTATGGCTTCAACTTTTTTTATGTTTTGCCTAAGCAGAGGCGGATCAATCCATTTCGGGGCCCCACGCGGTGGGATAATCGGGGGCCCTCGAGGCCGTTCCATTATCTAAATGTTTCTTTACAAAAGATATATCTAATTGTACTAATATCAGAAACACACTCAAACATTTATGTGAAATTGTACTTAACTTTACTAAACATATTTTATTTTATTAACGTTATACATTTTATTATTAATAAAATAACTAACATTACTCAATTAACTTATATGAATTTTCTTCTGGATATTTTTCTTGCAAACTCTCGAATTATTTCATCTGTATCAATTTGATTAAGAAATTCATGTTCAATGTATATTATAGACAAATTATTAAACCTACTTTCTCCTAACGTACTTCTTAAAGAGTTTTGAATCCTATTCATTGAAGAAAATGATCGCTCTCCGGTGGCATTAGTTATAGGAAGGGTTAAAAATATTTTTAACAACGTTTCTACGCTAGGGAATGTACACGAGATTTCTTTAGCAATCTTATTTACTGTGCATATATCAACATTGGTTCTGTTATTTTCGTCAATATTGGCGTTATAACTTTCTTTAATAAAAATAAGAAACTGTCATGTAGATTCAATTCGTCTAGATCATTTTCATACATGCTCCTTAACGTCTCAGACAACCTTCTTCTTTCTTCAATTGTCATGTCCAAATCCAAAAAGATTCGGAATGGATCCACGACTGATTTATAAACTTTAATTTTTTGTGTAAGTTGTTCTCTTATCGAGTCACATCTAATATATAAAAGTCACCGTTGTCTGTATATATACGTTACGGCCCCGGACGTTATATACGAGTAGTTGTAAGATAATGTAAGGTATAAGTGTGCGTAATGATAAGATTAGATTGTACTTAGTCGATAAGCATCCCAAAAAATATAGTTCAGTTGATTCTCGAAGCTCGAACGAGCAAGGACCATCTCATAACTGGCGCAGCCGATAACCGTTCCATCTGGAACCCTGCATAACGTCATCCTATCCCGGATTATTCCATCCCTGAGAGCATATCAGAGGACTTGCGGAGGAAGCAGCAGATCCAGAAGAAACGCCCCGACCATCGGGTTACAAAACGACACCAAACAGCGGAAGCAACTTAATACTCAGAACGCTCCAGAGCACGCGCTGCAGCACCAAAAGAAGCAGAGCAAATATTCTAGCCGTGAGTAAAGTGCGTTTAGTGGAAATAATGGAACCAAACTATACTCAGGAAGAGTTGCTGGAACACATTCGGCAACTCACTAACACGCAAAACGAACTCGTCAGGGAAATGAATAGCCTGAAAGCGAGGTCAAGCGAGTCTATTATAAATTTTAGAACGCCGGACAGCATCCGCTATCTACCCACTTACGAAGGTAAAAAATACGAAACCCGCGCGTGGATCGAGGATCGAATTCTAACGATAACATAGAGATTATCTACAAACCGGGAAAGGAAAACGTAGTAGCGGATGCTCTATCTCGAATTAAACCCAATGAAATCGATACGAGTAAATCCGCTACTAACGAATTTAACGTTAACGAGAGCGATATAATGACAGTTCACTCGGCAGATACGAGCGATGATCATTATATGCGCACAAGCGAAAGGCCAGTAAATTCGTGTAAAACCCAAATTATTGTCAAAATAGGTGCAACAAATTCGGAACAATATGAAGAAATTTTTCCCACATATCATAGATTCACGATTTGTAGATCGAATTATAGAGAATCCGATCTGGTAAATATTATTAAAGAAAAGGCCAATGCAAAAGGGATTAGCTGTATCCATTGTCCACTATCTTTGGTTCAATTGATACACGAAACATATCGCAAACATTTTTCCCAAAATAACGCTTTCAAAATGGTTTACTCTCCCCGTTTGCTCACCGACATAGCAATGGCTTGCAAGCAAGACAATATTATAAAAATGGTACACGAGAGAGCCCACAGAGGAATAAAAGAAAACGTCGCTCAAATCCTCGGAACATATTTTTTCCCCAATATGGAAAAAAAAGTTAGAATTTTTATAAATAACTGCATAATATGCAAGCGATGTAAATATGACCGAAAACCGCCTTAACTAACAATTAATCACCTAAGGTAAAGTCGAATGAGGACGTTCGAAAGCAACAGGGGAAGCGTTACGGCCCCGGACGTTATATACCTTACACTATCTTACAACTACTCGTATAAGTGTGCGTAATGATAAGATTAGATTGTACTTAGTCGATAAGCATCCCAAAAAATATAGTTCAGTTGATTCTCGAAGCTCGAACGAGCAAGGACCATCGCATAACTTATATATATATATGTATGTGATCGCATCACGCAAAATCTACAGGGCCGATTTACACCAAACTTGGCAGGAAGGTAGCTAATTTTCCAGGATTGAATGATCTGAACTTCGTTTGTTAAAATCTCCAATCCTCCCTACCCCTCCCGAACACCTACCCTCTAAAATTAATGAAAAACAATTATAGTTCAACAATTTTTGAACGAATTTTCACAAAACTTGGTACAAATACTACTTACATAAGGACATACCATGGGTTAAAATTTCATTTATCTAGAGAAAGGGGAAAAGGGGGCTCTCCCACTACCCCATGCCTCAAAAATGGTAAAAATGTAATATGGGTATCAATTTCGTGGTATTTGTGGTCTCTAAATCGAATGACTTTACTGTTAATGTTCCATCTTAGCCCAGACTCCCACTACTCTCTGCTTCTTCAGCATATCAATAGCAATGCTCAAAATGAAGAACGTTAATTCTTACCATGTGTTCAACAGCTTTACGGACCGAATCTAACGGACCGATTTGCGCCAAAGTTGACTGGATATTAGCTAATTTTTCAATTATAAACTATTTGTACTTCGTTTGTTAATATCCCCATACCTTGCAACTCCTCCCAGACACCTATCCTCTAAAAATAAGGAAAACCAATTATAGCTCAACGATTGTTGAAGGGATCTTCACAAAAATTGGTACACATACTGCTTATATAAGGACATAGCGTATGTTAAAATTTCATTCATCTAGGTCAAGGGGTAGGGGGGCTCTCATACTAACCCCTACTCCAACAATCGTAAAGCTGGGGATAGACGGATGCAATATTTCACTGCAATGAAATAAAATTTGACATTGCTACCAAAAATGACAGTGAATGCAATATTTCGATGCTTAACCATCTCGTTTGGATCTTTGCAATATTGCAATGATATACGCATAGCAATATTGCAATGACTGTCATTTTAGGTAAAAATGTCAAATTTTATTTCATTGCATTGAAATATTGCATCCGTCTATCCGCAGCTTAAAAACGCGATATGGGTATCAGTTTCGCAGTATTTTGGGTCTCTAAATCGAATAGCCTCACTATTAATGTTCAATCATACCCCAGACTCCCACTACCCTCCTCCTGTCCAGCAAAACAGTAGGAATTCTCAGAATAAAAAGCGTCAATTCTGATCACATGTATGCAACGCGCCTACCTGTACTAAACAAGGCTGGAGTGTAGCTAATTTTTTTATTGTGTAAAATGTCCTCCTTCCCTTTCCCCCTTCCGTACATCTACATGATGAAAAATAATAATAATTCAATAATTATTGAATGGGTTTTTACCAAATTTGGTACACGTGGTAATTAAATACACTGGGCCCAAAGTTAATCCGGACGCTCAAAAAATGAGCATGCGTCCGACTTTGTGGTCGATTTTAGAGTACTTAGAATTGATAACAATGATTTTTGTTCATTGCATCTTCTTGGTGCACCTTCCTACGAAGTACGTGCAAAAAGAACGGTGAAAAAAATCGTACCCAAGCGGCGCAATAAACAATAGAGTGGAAAAAGTCAGAATTTTGACGGCCAATCGCAAAGTCGGACAGTTATATTTCATCGTACTTTTGTTAGCTAAAGTGGTGTGTAAGTTAGTTTCGACACTCGATATTTGTTATTATCGATGCAGACGACTCTTAGGCATCGTTAGAAGCACTCGGATGATTCGATTTATTATATTATTGAAGTTTTTATTGAAATATACGTCACACTACTTTGTTGGAACGAAACATCATCATTTATCCATCATAACGATGGAAAAAGATTTCAAAACATATGAAATTAGACTTACAATAGCAAACTAACAGATTCAGACAACATTAAAAAGTATAAAACATCAAAAAGTATTGTAAAATCAAAAAAGTTAGTCGTGGTGTATCTACCAGGAGTGAAACCGTGTTGTTGGTCGCTTAAAACAGAGCGTACATAAAACAGTAACGACGGATTAATCATAGATTCGAACACCTTGCTACAGGCGCAGAGCAGAGAGACACCGCGGTAATTTTTTACTGAAGATTTGTCCCCTTTTTTGTGGATGGGGCAAATCCAAGAAGTTTTCCAGATATGGGGGAAAACCCCGCTGGATATCGAGCGCTCAAAAAGAGAGCTAAGAACGGGCGCCAAACTCGAGTGGCAATGTTTGAGAACACAGGCCGGGATACCATCCGGGCCCGGCGAATATGACATCTTGAGTCTACGGATGGCTCGTTCAACCCGATCGACTCCCACCGGGAACGATGTGACATATAGAGCGCCGCTATGGGTGGTCGATAAGCCCGGCGCCAAGTCAGCCTGGTCAGTGACCGGTGTGGTGAACACCTCCTTAACCTTCAGGTCTACGACCAAAAATACCTACGTTAACATACGACCGCCTACCCGGGTAGGCCATACGTTTTGTATGGGGGTTTGCATTTTGTTGTGCTTCAAAGCTAATATCTTTTGTTCTAGATGCCGTAGTGAGTTGAAATTTTCAGTAATGATACTTAAGAATGTTTTCTAACACATCCCATTCAAATAATAATATTAAAAATTCGATAAGTAAGTATTTTTTTCATTCAAATATATTTTATCCCATGGATCTATAATCGCCAACTCTGTAAACCATACATTTTCAATAAGTTATTGTGTTTGTTTATACTTCTTAAGTTTCTGGTGAAGTAACTTCTTGGTGCCTTCAACATTTTTGCTTATAAATTGAAATTTCAAAGATGTAGAAATATTTTTCTATTAAATTTTACGTTTTGGAAATGTTCATGTTCCTCAGTAAATTCGGTGGCATATCTGGAGGAAATTCTTCATTATACATTGTTACAACTAATATTTAAGCCTTAACATTTTAAAACTTAGCTCATATATTGTTAGTTGCATCATGAGTTTCTTGCAATTAATAAATTATTATTTTGTGTAGAAAATTATGAAAGTTCACCTAGAATGCTTTCGTTGCCGCTGTGTGGTCCAAAATGTAGCATAATTTGCATATTTGTACATCGTCTTCGAGTTTATCTCATTACTAATTGTTCGAGGAGTTCGAGGAGTAAAACAGTCTTTCATAGTGTGTCTTAGATAAATTTGGATTGTTTTCAATATAAATATAAAAAGAAAAACCCGAGAGGCACCTCCTTTCACCTACTGGTGGTTTTTCTTGGTACAGAAAAATATAAACTCTCGTACAAAACGTATGACTTACCCGGGTAGGCGGTTGTAGATTTAAGGGGTATAAATAGAAAAATGGTGTAAAAAAATACTTAGAATAAAAATAAAAGGTCGGTTTTCGGCAGAATGATAGAGAACATGTTGCTTGAGGCATTCCAGGAATTTCGAGTCGATATAACTGTTCAATTCGAAGTAATTACAAAATAAAAGGGCAAAACTTACCCAGGTAGGCGGTTGTAGATCTGAAGGTTAAAGTGGGCCGAGAAAAGAGACGCGATACCAACAGGATCGTCCGCAGATATGTCATCGCGGAACATGCGAGACGAGAGTGAGTTCGAGTTTCGGCGAGAATTGACAAAACGCCAAAAGGAACGCGGATTGGAACGGAAACGGGATTGGAGCTAAATTATATAGCCCTTATACCGAGCACGATTATAGCCATGGTGCGCCGCGGATGCGAATTAAACAAGCGCTTGGAATACGGCGAGCGGTGCAGCTGATAAATACGTAGATAGTGGCGCTTGTCCGAGCCCAGAGAGCGCAGAGTGTGGTCAGACCAGGGAGGGGAAGGACGGGGTTTAAGGAAAGGAGTGCAAGACGAAAATGCCTGAACTAGTACGGCATTGAAACCCTGCACCTCTTCGTCGATCGTCGTACAGGAAAAAACAAAAGACCAATCGACGCGGGAGAGGATATCGTTCAGCTTGTGAAAGTTAGTTTTTGCAAAATTAAGGAGCCTGGGAGTAATACTCCTGGGTCGACTAGAAACACTAGGTTGCGAGGTGTTAGTAAAATTAACTGCTAAATCAAACGGCGGGTGGTGCGGGTCAACGGGCAGAAGAGATTCGACGGCTGGAAAAACGCGGCAGGCGGCGATGGCAGCAGAGTTCGCCAGCACAAGGTCCAGTTGGCGATCATTCACGTTGCGAATCCCACTCAGCTGGTGAAGATCGTGCAAGTGCAGTAGATCGAAGAGGCTGGGAGCGGCAGGTGAGGCTGCGCACGGAGTGAAGTACAGTACCGGTGAGTTGTCGATCAACGGGAGGTTGGTGTAGGCAGGTGTCCAGGAAACGAGCACCTGGTTAAAATCACCGATGATGATGAGCGGTACGTCTCGGGATGGTCTACTCGAAACAGCGCCAATACACTCCGATAGGTTGCTAAGCGTCCTGCGATCATTGTTGAGGTAGGGCGGGATGTAGACGGTCCCGATAACGATGTGTTGTCCGCTGATATACACGTCGATCCAGACAGCTTCCAGAGAGGGGTAATTAGACCGAAGCTCGTGCGAGGGAAGCCGATGAGAGCACGCGATCAGCACTCCTCTACCTCGTGTGCGTGTTGAGTTTACGTTATTACGATCACATCGGTACACCGCGTAACGGTCAAGATCGAAGAATAGGCTGGAGGGTAATGAGGGGTCAAGCCAGGTTTCAGTGAGGAGCACGATATCGAAGTCACACTCCGATATCGCCAGTCGAAAATTGGAGCTCTTCGTGCGCAGGCCCCTGACATTCTGATAGAACCAGGAGCAACGTTGTGAGCGGGGGTCGGGGACAATCGATCGGGTTAATATTTGGTGTCGCTGGTCGGTAATCTGCTATTGTGTTGGAATAGTGACGGGAGTGGTTGGTGAGTTAGTCCTGCAGGCTGGTACTGGAACTCTCGGATCGTGCCCAGAAGTGCCCTCCCCCAAGCCAGAACGATCCTCAGAGGCGGACAATACACCATGGATTGTGTTTCTTCGATTGATGAACTCCTTGAAGACTGTACCCACCGGCCACGTGGTAGGTGACAGAGCTTTCAGTTTATGCTCCAGCGACATCCCGACCTTGAACGAGATGAAGGTCAGAGTGCTGAGCTCCTTGTTTTGAGGCACAAGTTTGACAACCGTGGCATCATCAATGCCCATTTGTTCAGTGACAAATGCTTGCATCTCCGAAACAGTGGCCGTTGGACGGCAATGCGAAATATAGAGCCAGAATTTCGGCGTTTCTGGCGGTAGTATTATCGCGGCATGAGATGCCTTGGTGTTTGGAAGTGCAGTGCCCGTGAGAAAAGTTGGTGCTGGTTCCACAGGAGGTGGGGACGGGGGGGAACGGTCCATCAGTCGTCTCTTCGGTGGATTAATATTCAGAGTAGTGATGGAGGTTGACGCGGTGGGTGTGTGTGTTGAGTGAACCCGTGGTGCGGGCCGTACTGGTGGGCTGAGTGCGTTTTTCAACGCAGCCTCAATCGAAGATGTGGCTGCGTCCAGACGTGCGCGGGATGAATCCAACTCGGCTATCAGTTGCGAGCGAAGGTCCGCTAGGGCAGCAGAGAGTTGTTGAACTGCCAGCTCTCTCCCATTTCGACGGGTCTCCGTGCAACTGCTGCACTGCCACAGAAGTTGCGATCCTTCTCGCGAGAGTTCTTTGAGGATGGCGCCACTCACACCCATACAGGATCGATGGGTCCATCGCTTGCAGAAGCCGTCGCAAGCGTAGATCGGATCCTCCAGGGACGAAGGGCGGGCACAGGCAAGGCAAAGGGTAGCCATCGCAAATCGGGTTCAATAAACGCAGCAAACCGAAAACACTTCGAGGCGCACGTAAACAAATCTCAAAAATTGTAGGCAGACCGACGGGAAAAGTGTTGAAATTCGCGGAATAACGTTCGAGCAACCTACAGCGGTTGCGGTGCCTTTAACGGGTTACAAATTGTGGAACTACGCGAGTAAAAGAACGGCCCAGCGGAGCGAGGTGAAAGTACGTGTTTACTGATCGCTAGTTGTCAACCGAAAAAAAAGTTACTTGTGAGGTAAAAGGTAATTTAGAATCAGGTGGTTGGAAAAGATCCTGATATTCCTGTTGTAAGTTATGTAGCTGTATTTTTTCGTTTTGGTTGAGATGACTATCGCGGATATTTATTTTAATTACTTCCTGTAGTTCATATTGTTGTAGGGGTATTACATTTGTGTCGTCAATGATTAATTCATCATTGGCTGTATCAATAACTGCTTTTGTCACGAATGGAAACAAGGTGGGATTGACAGCGCTGACATTTGTCAACAAGCCGGCGCCAACTACGGTGTAGTTACGCCGATTACGCCGATTAAGGATTACGCCTACCCAAGGTAGGAGTATAAAAACGAGAGAATTGTAAAGGCAGGTCCTTTGTTCACTGATTTACAACTTGATCTAAGGACCTGCCTTTACAATTACAAGACACTAAATTAGTGGCGCATCCACTAGCGACCAAAATTTACCCTTTTTTCTAAAACTACTAGCTCGAAGCCCCGGCGAAGCTCGGGGAGGAAAATTGTGACTAAAGTGTTTATTCTTGGTTCATTTTCTATGCTATATTCAGTTTGCCTACATACATATTAGTAGCAGTGATATCACGCGGAAATTTTCTTTCATCAATAGTCTAGGGGGCTAAGTGCATGGGTGTTGTTCCGGCGGATCGGAGTTCGAATCTAGGCTGAGAAAAACTTTTTTATTGACGATTGTGAAATATTTTTACATAATTTTTTTAGATATTTAATGTAATTTTTCAAATCCGATAATAGTGCATGGGTGTTGTTCTGGAGGATCGGAGTTCAAATCTAGGCTAGGAAAAACTTTTTGTTGACGGTTATAAATTTTTTTTTTCATAATTTTTTTTAGATATTTTATGTACTTTTTCAAATCCGATTATATTTTGATACATAGATTTCAAATTATCATAACCATTATTAAATAAAATGCTTGGTGGTTCAATTTATTCACATAGCCATATATACCTGTATTTTCCCAATGCTATACACTCGTACAACTGGTGAGTGGTGCTCGAGCCTTGTAACAGAGGTTTGGTGTTCGTATCCCAATTGGGAAAATCTTTTATAGTACGAAATAAAATTTTTCTTCAAAATCTACGTTTGCCATTCAAGTAGCGATATTTCCTCATTATTTCTAACTTGTGCTATGGTTCTTCGGCAAGACTACGGCTTCGCTCTTGGTAAACCTATGTTCGAGTCCCGTTTCCACTTAGAGTCAGATTGTAAAAAGCATGCTTCACCGTGCACTATAAAAATGTAGGGTTTATTGCCTCATCTCATCACGGGACTTTGAAACTAAGATTTATAAAAATAAAGATTTGCAACAGCTTTCATTTCTTTCAGTGAATCGTGCCCTATTATGGCATCGAATGATTTCAAGTTTTCAAGATGTCTCCTGCTACAGAAGATACATAAAATGGTTTATCGATTTTATGGGAAATTTTAGCAAGTTCTTATTAGAACCGGTATCAATGAGCATTTTTAATGGCTCCGAGGCGTTACCGTAAAAAAAGAAAATAAGGCAACGCCGAGTTTAGTCTAAAAAATTAAGTTCTGCGACTTCGACAGTGTCACTGAAGTTGCATCCTTCTTGTTTTTCAATGGTTCGGAGGTATCTCTCGAACGATTGTAGTGTGTTGTTATCTATTGTGTTGTTCGCGAGGTTACCGTTTTCGAACTGTTGTGGCGGATTGGCAGCCGTTATGTGGTTCACCGTATTTGAGTGTCCTGGCTGTGTTTGGATATTATTGACCCTGGGACGTTTTGGGGGTCGAACGTTGTTTGAGTTAGGGCGGTTTCCATAGTTCGCTTGTTGTGTTCTGATGGAATGGTCAACTTCCATGGGCTCTGGTGGCGGTTGACGTTGAAAATTGTTAAATGGTTTTTGTTGGTAGTGTTGGTTGTTCTTTTGGGCGAAATTATTAAAATTTCTGTTTCCCGTGAACGGTTTGGGATGGTAAGGCCTTGGTGGCGGAGGTGGATGCAGTAGCTGTATGCACCTGCAAGGGATGTCGGTTCATAATTTCTAATGAATTTGTAAACGTCTCCATCCAGTCCTCTCATGAAAACATCGATTGCTTTTTTGTTGTACATTTCGATTAAAGCTCTTGAGGTTTCGGGGTGTGTGAATCTTTCGTCAGCGTTTATTTGGTTTGCTATAAGCGAGAGCAATCTATTTAATTCATCGTAGTATACTTCCAGTGAGCGGTTCTTCTACTGCACGCTCATAAGTTGGAAGTCTAAAAACTCTTGCACACCTGAGCAATGCCTGCCAAGGTAATACCAAAGCAATACTTGACAACCTCTGTTTTTCTGTCAGAATAGCTTACCTTGGCATTGCTCATGTGTGAAGTATCAGTACAAGTTGTCGACAAGTTGGCGACGACAACATTGTTTTAAATTTCATTCTATACTCGTTTTTACATTAAAAATAAACAACACCAGTTGTGTTTGAATGCGAATGGTTGTTTACGCTTGGTATACTGGTTTGTTTACCATTTCTGTACTAGGTAATATTGAATTGTCAAACATTGGCGAGGTTGCAACCAAATTTTTTTGGTTGAGCAAGATTTGGTTGCAAACTTTTCCGACAGATGGCGATACCATAGAATCTGCATATTGGCAGTGAAAGTTGGCGCCAACATTGGCAATGTGTGCAAGAATTTTAATGTTTCCAAATCTCGTTTTTCACCGTAATACGTGACCAATGTTTTTTTGATCAGCTTCCAATTTATGCCTACGTTTGAAGCAACGAGTGAATCGTTCGCTTCACCGCGGATTTTTCTGCGAATGAATTTGCAGATCATATGGTATTTGTTTTGGCGTTCAAGTGTGTCTGTACTTTTAGTTTGGTACAGTTTTACCAAGCTGTCTACGTCATTCAACCAGCTATTCAGTTCGCTGGGATCCCCAGTGAAATTTGGTAGATCCTTTACCAAATCAGGGATTTTTTGAAAACTTTCGGGATTTACACTTGTTCCATCTGGCTTTGTAAAATAAAGCGGTGGATCGGAATAATCGATTTGAGTGGGGGCGACATTGCACGCTTCGAGTGCGGCAATGCGGTTAATAATTTGATCAAGGTCTGGTCTCGACATTTTGAAGGAAAAAGATTGTAATGAGTTAATAAGATCCTCCAGGAGTTTTTTGTTTCAACACGTTTTTAACTTCACGAGGTAATTTATTTGTTAATCGCGTTTTTGTAATCACTTGATTTTTGTGTCACAATTTTGTGTTTGTTTCACATCTTTTACTTAATGTTTTTTTGTTACTTACAGTACCATACGCATCCTGTGTCGGGCGATGGTTTTACGATTTATGATGCTCCTCTGATGGGCGTTGTGTTTTACTGCTCCCCTAGCGGGCGTAGTTTAGTTTCTGGAAAACCGGCTGTGAATGACTTCCTTCTCGGTGTAGTGTAGAAGCAGTGACGGAAGAGGCATCTGTCCCTAGGTTAAAATCTCAGTTTACGGACGCTGTGGCACGTAACTAACTCCTAAAGGGTGAAAGCGCGTGTTGTTAAAGGGCTAACTGGTACCCTCTGCCTACCAGGGTCATGTTTCCCACGCCTAAAGCAACGGAATCGGTGCAGTGCAACTTAAGCGGCTCAGGAGATCGATCCGACAGCTGACTTATCTGACACCACTACCTCCTAAAAACCCGCAGATGGACTTGCACTTGGTTCTGATACCATCCGGATTCGTCAGCCCGCAAAACTAAGCTCCTGCCTAGTCTACGTGCTGGGTCTCCGCTATTTGACACCTCTGATGTTCCTTGCTGGCCCGCAAAACCAAGCTCCTGCTCGGTCTACGTGCCGTCCACCTTGGCCTGTTTGGTCTTCTACCAGGCCCTGAACGCGACCACTGTCCAAGATGATGATCCGCTATGACTTGATCAGCGATCGGAGGCGACGGCATTACACCCCCGACGCCTCTCTCACCAAAGCTTCACAAACATCGAGTACTTGGTCTTGTTCCTCCACGTGTTGAAACCAAAATTGCAAAATCGCGCTGCTGCGCAATCTACGTCTGGTTCCAACCTTGGGGTCGTCCGACGTCTGAATTGATTCAGTCATGGACGACCTGGTACCACCTCGGTGGAGGCCGTACACCTCGGCTCCCGAAGCCGACCAATCCTTTATCGCTGCATAGTCTGGACTTGCCTTCTTACGCTTGGCCTGGCTGGTGTTATGCCAGGGCCTTGACAGACCGGTTTCTGGTTTGACAAGACCATTGTCGCATAGGTACCACCTTGGTGCCAGCGCTCACCGGTGCATCCCTCATCGACATCAGTCAAGTCGCCTCATAGGCCGGCCTGTCATCCACACACAGTGGGCTTTCGCGTCTGCACTAAACGTGCCCGCTTTTGCCACGAGCGACCTTCCGTTCTGCTGCTGGTCATGGCTTATGATGGTTGGCAGGTCCATCCTACTCGCCCGCCAGCAACTCCAGGAGTTGTTTCCGACGCAACTCCCTCGTTTCCGGACGTCCACTCGCTGCCTGCGCATCGGTCTAGGTCCTGCACTCCGGGAGGCAACAGAGCACATCGTGACTTCGACCTTTGCGACTTTTGATGAATCTTCCGGGAGAGTGAGTCCTTTCCGAAACACTCCCTACGTCTTCGCGGTCCTGTCCGTTGACATAGGGTCAATCCTAACCTCCGGAGAGGCTAAACAGACCAGAGGGCTAGATATCTAAAACCAGGATTAAAGATACCTTACAAGGCCCGCTCCGTCTGCGGCACACTACCATAACCCTGGCCCATCAGGGCATCACTCTGATAATGCACGGGAGGTCGGATGTACCTCCCACCCGGATCTCTGTTCGTCACCCCTGTCTCCAAGGGGTCTAGTGGCGCCACGAGGAGGCCAGTATTCCAAGCGTTCACGCCGTCACACCGTTTCTGCTTCTGCTGCTTGGTGTCCTCATCCGTTTTATATCTCGGGTGGAACCGAGTGCCGTTCTCGAAAATAATGTCCAGCGTTCCTGTGGAGACCTCTGACAGCAGCAAGAATCGTTTTCGATGGTTCCTCCCGTAGCACCAGGATTGCGAACGTAGCACGTCCCTTTCGCACTGCCGATTAGTGGTGCCGGTTCCGGTGTTGTAGGGGCCTACTCCTACGTGTTGCTGCCAGTATTCCGTACCTGCTTTGCATCGCTCACGCGACTGTCCCATCAATTCGCTTTCGTTTCGCTCGCTAACTCCATGAAACACTCGATGACTGATCTCCACCCTTTGCTTGTTCACAGACGGTGGATCCAGCACGCTCCCGTGTATATACACAATCTTCCGGAGGATGAACGCACACATCCCGCCCGCCTGGAACCGTTTGCGATGATGTGTCCCGACCCACCATGACTGTAGTTGGAGGGCATCCAAAATTTCACGCTGCCGACAATCAATTTTGTCCGGTCTCAACGCAGTACGATGAGCAAGCTGACCAAACTGCTGCCGCATGGTGTCACAAAGCTGCAGCTTCACTGGAACCTCGGGTAGTGGCTCGTCTGTCCCCCGATCAAGCTGAGGATCAACGGTCAATTCCGGGATGCCTCCGGTAAATCCGGTAGCGCAGTGAGTGCCATACATCTAGTGTCAAGTGTGCAGTTTGCTGATACCGTGTGTCCAGATTTTGGTGCGTTAGTTGTCGGTGCCGTGGGTTCAGAGTCCGTCGTATATTGCGAATTTGAAGCGTGTTTCGGGTTTTCGGAATGTTCCGCGAGTCCAGTGATTATTGCTTGTTCCGTCTGTGCCGTGGTTCCGTTGTGTGTTGCTGTGTGTGCGGTGTGTCCGTGTGATGCTATCGTATGTGCCGTTCCGAGTCCGTTGCCATGATGCTTAGCGTTGGTCCTTAACGTATCCGCCATCGCGGGTACGTTGACCAGCTCCGCCATCACGGATGCTTTCACTTTCGCATCGATGGCGCGGCGCCATTCAAGAAACGCCGCCGTATCATCGCGTTGCGAATCTAGCCGAGTGCTGGTGACTTGTGTCACCGTTCTGCTGGTGTGCACCTCTTCCCCGTGAGGGGCTCCTGTGCCGTAGCCAACGGTTTAGGGTAGCTCTTCTCGCGCTCCCTCCATTTCTTCTTCCTCCTCTTCAGCTTCCAGCTCCTAGAGCTGGATGTCTATATCCAGCTTTTCCTTCCTCATGCGGAGTAGCTCGATTTCTCGTCTTCTGCGGTCTGCGCCGCTTAACCTCTTTGCTTTCGGTTGGGGACGGATGTCCCGTGTATTTTTCGTCCCAAACATTCCAGGCGGCAGAGCGGTATCCTGGGAAGTCTCGGCCACCCAGGTCGGTGTTCCGCCACCTGTAGTGTGGGCCAACGGTGTGGTGCTCCGCGACGTAGCCAGCAGAGATAGCGGATCCGTACGCACTGCGGCGGTGCTTGCCTGCTCTTCCCCGGTCACAAACGACGATGGCCCTACCAAAGGCACGCGCTTGTCCTGCTGCATCCCGTATCGATCACACACGCAAACTCACAACGACCCGAACCAACGAAAAATAGCTTTTTGTAGCTATTTTTCTACGAAGGATACATTTTTGGATTGTTAGGACTCGTCCTAACGAGCGCGAATAAAACGAAGCTTAAAAGGATTTATGGGTGCGCTTACTGGAGCGGACCAAAAATTTAGCCTTTATTTCCGTACAATTTATTCGCGACTGGCAACTTTTGCCCCGACTTCCCCTATTTATAACATGTCCCGGAGGCGATGGCCGATCTCAGGGGTCATCGATCGGCGAGCGGTCAGCTGATCGCTGAAGTTCCCCTTTTTGGTGTTGACGTTATCGGCTCGGGTTATCTGTTCTGAGACAATTCTGACAACTGGCGTTAGTAACGTAACGCGTTCCTAACAGAGTCCAACAGAAGGAGCTTAAGAAAGCCATAAAACAGGTGTCGCAAGAAAACATCGCTCCTATTCTGTTGGAAAAGCGATAAGAACGCAGTTTAATTTTTGTAACACCGCATAGTACGGTTTTTTGATTGAAAATAAAGTTACGAGAAATTGTGATTAAATTAAAACTTTTCCAACACTATAATTCTTGATGTTCTACATACACTGCCGCGGTTGCTAGGTGAGATGTAAAACGCTGTAATATTCAGAGCTATTCCGAGATCCGTTTCGAAACGGTGTCGGATGCGAGCGCTCGCCTCGCATCGAGATTTTTTCGGTATTCTATCATTCGAATAGAGTCGACAAAGTCGACATAGCTGTTTGGCAGTTCCCAAAATCAAGTAGTCAACACAGCTTTGGACGTTGAGTGTGAAAAGTGAGTTTATTATAAAATCATATCCTTTGTATATAGCAGTAGTGATGATAGTGATGAGGAGCAAGGAACGATAATAAATCTTGCTTCGGATCGGCGAATGATCCGAACTACGACAGATGCGTTGGAATAGACTGACAGAGCGTGAGTTTTGTAAAACAAGGAATAAACGAGATTAAACTAACCTATTGCTGTCTTTTTAGCTTTATTAAGAGTTTTCGTGTGTCGAAGGATATTTTTGTTAATATTCTTCGTGATATTGAGCCAAGATTTGCTCCAGTCATAGGACGCGGGTTGACTCTCAAAGAAAAATTTGCCGCTACTTTGCGATTCTTAGCAGAAGGCAGTTATCAGCATGGAGTTGGACAAGACTACGTGGTAGCTATTGCCCAACCAACCTTCTCTGCTAGTTTTCAAGCAATTTTGGATGCTATGGAAGCTACACTATGCCCCAAGTGGATTTCGCTTGAGATGAGCAGTAACGAGCAACAAGAAGCAAGGCGTTACTTTTTTAGAAAAAGCGAAATACCCTTCAATGTGATGTGCGTAGATGGTACACACGTACCAATTATCGCTCCAAAAATAAACAAGGATCAGTTTTACAACCGAAAGGGATTTTCCAGCTTGAACGTAATGATGGTAGGCTTATATATACGTTTTTACAATAGTAGAGCTCTTATTTAGAAGTTTCATCCCATTTCTTTTAAAGCTTTGTGATCATCAAATGAACATCCGATACGTGAACGCCTGATATGGGGAAGCCAATCATGATGCTCATGTTGTTCAACGGAGACTGAGGCCTATTTTGAGGCAAAACTGAAGGAGTACTACCAAAATGGTATCAAAAAATTGGAAGGTCGTTATAATCGTTGTATCGCCCTTGAAGGGAACTATGTTGAATAATAAAAACGAATTTTGACAAAAAAATGTGTTTCTTTGTTAGACCGGGGACTTATCAGCCAACCTGTTATCAATGTAATTAAAACTAGCTAGTATATCTAACTTATAATTAACCATTCATTTATAATAATGAACTTAATATTACTTAGTTTTTTTTTTCTTTACTTCTACGAGTAATTCTGTAAAGAGATCGTTTGATAATTTTTGTTCTTCTCTCAAACGTCGCAGTTCCACTGCAGTTTCTTCATTCGAGGCAATTAATTTTTTTTCTACTTCGATCTTTTCCTTCATAATATTTATCATATCCTGATTCTGTTTTAAAACATCGTTCTAACTTCGTTTCCTTTGGAATGCAAGTTTTTGCCTATTACTATTTGCTAAAATTGTAGGAGTGTTTAACTCGCTACTATTACAATTTTCGGAGGAAGCAACTTGCGGTTCCTCGCTTTTTATATTTGCCGAAGAACCTTCCTTACTAGTGTTACCGGGGGACACCATTTTCGGTTCCTGGCTTGCTGTATTTGCAGAAGCGCTTGCGCTGCTACTGCTACAACTTGCGGAGGAAGTAATTTGCTTTTGCTGACCGGTAGAAGCGTTTGGCAACCCAAAAGTTTTAGCATCAATGCCAGTAATAGTGTACCATTTATAGCACTTTTGTTGCATCTCAACTTGTGTTTGGTGTTGTGCTTGTAATCTGCCCAAACCTATGTAAAAAACAACAGATGATAGAGGTTATGCAAATACTACCCAATATATTCAAATAAATGTGTTTTACCTACTTCCAAGCAGCGACCGGTTTCACTGGAGGTCCCAATGAATTTAAGTTTTCGGTCAATTCCTTCCAAAACACATCTAGCCAATTCCCTTTTGCTGTGGCTCTTGCGACCTCCGGTTCTGCCTCCATTACATCTACTAATTTGTGCAATTGCACTTGAGTAGAGTACTCGTTACGTCCACCCGAATTGTTCATTTCAATATTATCACTAAAAGCGAAATAATCGTCTGTTAAAATATGTTAATGAATCATTTTTCATAATACTTACACAGCGTTGCTCCAGCAAAATTAAACACAACTTCACTTCTAACCGCTTTCAATCAGACTATTGGAGTAGAATTGAGGGGGAAAGGAATGGTCAATATAGCAACCATAGCTCGCTTGATTTAAATGAAGATTCTCTAAAAAACATCTAACCGGACTAAGCATTAATGCTCCTGATATCAGAATTTCTCAGGCACAACTCTCAATTACAAATAGTTATTTTTTATCCACCAACCAATTGAGCCGATATCATATCAGAATAACCTGGATTAGGATTTGCCACACAGCTTGATACAGCTTGAGTTCTGACCGGGCGGTGGTTTTTAGTAAAACAGCCTTTTTACTTACTAAAACTACCGTAATAAATTCAGTATATTTTAATGCCTATTATTTCATCAACATGCACCTGTGTAACCGGGCCTTTTAACCTAGTTTCTTGCCAAAAAAAACAAAAAATCGAATTTAACAATAACAATCAAAACGAATTATCGTACATCACCAAAGGTTTATTGAAACCATTAAGCGGTAACCCTTGAAACACTGTTGCATACACCTTGATAAATCTCGAATTCGAATTTGGTAATGCAAATATCGAATCTCGAATATAAATCTCGATCGTTCGGATCTCGGAATAGCTCTGATTGTTAGCATCGGTATGTTGATTTAGTCGAGATGCGAAAACTTTCTCAAATATTTTTGCTAAGCAGCTTAATAGGCTTATTCGTCTATAGTTTTCTGGAAGGGAATGATCTTTACCCGATTTTGGGATCGCAACAACTTAAGCTTTCTTCCATACGTCTGGAAAGTATCCTAACTTGAAGCAACCATTAATAATAGTGTTTAAATAAATGATAGCCTTAGTAGGAAGTCTTTTTATGGTGGTGTAATTAATTCTGTCCCGTGGACTTTTTCGATTTTATCCGTTTGATATTTTTTGTCAAATCTTTAGGCAGACACAAGGGAAACTTATTGTCAGTTGTCGTCTTTGGCTGAAATAAGCTAATAGCGTTGGTGTTTGTAGCTGAAAATCTATTATCTAGGGCGCTCCGGTAGTGATAAGTGCCGGTGTGGGCATTTTGCTTCATTTGTTATGAGATGTCCATTGCCAACTTTGAGTACAGGTTATTCCTTTTTTTCATGATGCCAATAAATTTCCATAACTTGCTATTATTTTGTTCAGCATTCATTTCAATTAAGTTTCTGGACCAGGCATAGTTCAACTGCCTTGAAAAAATAATATGTATGCTTAAAGTTATTATTCTCTCGATGTCTTTGCCATTTCTTCCTGTACGAATTTTAATAAGTTGGAGAGATCTGAGAGTGTCTAACATGAGATCGATATTACGGGTGTTTGTTATCATGCCCAGATTAACTACAGCTAAATCCAAGGAGCTGTTTATGCAGTTTCTAATTCAGTCCAGTCCGTTTGAGGGTCCGCGACAGCCGAGCGGTAGCACCGGTTAGAAAATCGGCCCATGAGCGCCGGGGCTCACCACCTCGACGGCGTGGGTTCGAATCCCAACCGAGACCGGACCCTCCCCCTGTACGAGAGGACTGACTATACACGTACAACAGGGAAACAAGTCTTGTAAGCCCTTAACGGGCAGGCATGACAAAGAGGTCGTTACGCCAAGAAAAAGAAGAAGAAGTCTATGGATCCTATGGTCTATGGAAGTCCCGCTCGGGGACATCATGTATGCTCTAGGTCCCGCTCAGGGACATCATGATCGCCCCAAGTCCGGAATCGCGCCAAGTCTAGCCCCACGGTGGTCGTGGTGGACCTGTTGCACGCTCAGGGGATGACAGCCGTATTCCGGACTTGGAAATATTTTTTGAATTGAACACCGCACACGCTACACCACCATAACACCATCTCCTTGCTAGTACCTAAGAACCCTCAACTCAATGGTGAAGGCAATGTTACTCCATCACCAACCTCTTTGCACTGCAAGCAGTTGCGTTCCTGCAACACTCCGAAGAAGGCAACGGCGCACGATGTCCAACTCCCCACACAACACACCACTGATGGACAGCCAGCCGGCCAGCACAACCAAGGGCCAACCAACCAACCAACCAACCAACCACCAACTGACAAGGCCAGCCCGATCCCACCTTCAAGTGCGAGCACCGCCAAGTGTTCACCAACCAACCATCTTACTATCTTGGTCAGCTGCCCGGTCCACACCTTCAAGTGCCATTACCCTCGGGTGCAAGCTCAATCAAGTGTTAACCAACCAACCCGGCCAAGGCAGTAGCCAACAGGCCGGCACCCAGCAGCGCCGACCCGCCACTTACCACCCCAACCGTTGACCATTACACCACGAACTCATGCAAGTGGTCTCGGAAAACAGGTGATACCCGAAGTACCACCGAGATGGTACATCAAGTGTTTGTTCACCAAGTCTACATCCAAACTCCAAGTACTTGTGAGTACCCGAAGTGTGTGATCCCAACCAGTACCGGCACTCCAAGTCCTTGACGAACCCAAAGTGTTTGCTCGGTAAGGCCCTTAGATCACACTCCTCGCATGTGTTAAGCCAGAAACGGACCGATCAGCACACCGCTAGGGTGGGTCCAACCAATCCCTAAACGTATGCCCCATGTGCCCACGGGGGGCACACCGCACACAACCACCAAGCGTGGTTCGCCTGAAAGGGTCGAAATGTACATCTCTCTTCAATGCGTAGCGCCCAGCCTGTAAACCAGTCATTTTCGGTTGGTCTTAGGAGTCGAAACTATTCTTGCAAGACTCAGTTTGAGAGTATTCCAATGAATGGAAAGAGTTCATAGTCAACTCGATCCGGTCTCGTGAGGTTATAAGCCATCTAGCTAACGACTCCTATTGCTACCAGCCTGGTTCGGTTACGACCTTAGAGGCGTAGCATCATACCAAAGTCCGCTCGGACTAGTATTAAACCATTGGTCCGTACCTGTGGTTCCTCTCGTAATGCACAGGAATTCCATTGAGCTCACGTTCCCTTGAAAGGGTGAACAATCCTACGCTTTGTGTATTTTGCTTCGCAATGATAGGAAGAGCCGACATCGAAGGATCAAAAAGTCACGTCGCTATGAACGCTTGACGGCCACAAGCCAGTTATTCCTCTTTTCGTATGCTGAAAATCAGTTTCCAAAAATTTTCCGATTTCCCGGGAAAAGTTGAAGTCAATCAACGCGGAAAATTAAAAGATAATTTTAGAAAGAAACCGCGAGTGATTTGGTAAAAAACTGACAAAGATATTAGCGAAAAACTTTTTGACAGGTTGTCAGTCGGGAAATTGGTGGAAAAGTTTTTTACGATTTCCCGTACATGTGAGGTGTCAAACGACGCGGAAAATAAAAGAACCGAATTGGACGCGGTTTTCACCAAAAATTTTTGAGATTTGGAAACTGTATGCGAAAAACGTGGTGACATAAAGTGGAGCGCAACTACAGTCCAGCCTTCCAGGTGAGGTCCTCGGCGTTCTGGTGGACCCCGGAGCTCGACAGGCTGCGGAAAGAATGCCAGGTAGCCAGCGTACGCGCCCGCTCCACCACGGACCCTGGTGAGCGACTGGCAGCAGCTGAGCGCCACATGGCTCTCAGGTTGCGCCTGTCCCGGGCCATCAAGGCGAGCAAGGACGAATGCTTCGATGACCTCATCCGGGAGGCCGAGGAGAATGCGTACGGAGAATGCGTACAAGGTCGTGATGGCTCGCCTGCGGGGCAGCCGCGTCCCTCCCGAAAGGGAACGCGCAGTGCTTGAGCGCATCGTGAACGACTTGTTCCCACAGCATGATCCCTTCGTGTGGCCGACCCCACTGGCCGCCGAAGATGGTGCTTCTCCGACGCGCGCGGTCACGGACGAGGAGCTTCTGGAGATAGCGCGATCCTTGGCCCCTCGGATGGTGCCCGGCCTCGGCAGCCTTCAGCGCTCCATTGCAGATCACCCTGAGGTCCCATCCGCCAACACCCCGAGGTCTTCCGGCGGGTGTACCAGTCGTACTTCGACCATGGTGTGTTCCCATCACTGTGGAAGGAACAGCGGCTGGTGCTGCTGGCGAAGCCCGGTAAGCCCCCAGGAGAGTCCTCGTCGTTCTGACCCCTGGGGATGCTAAACGGCGCTGGCAAGGTCCTAGAGCGCCTCATGCTCGACCGGCTCAACGAGCATTTAGAAGCCCCGGACATTCCTCGCCTCCCTCCGGCGCAGTACGGGTTCCGTCGGGGTTGTTCGACAACCCAGGCGATTTTGAGAGTTGTCGAGGAGTGCCGCAGAGTCCTCGCGCTCAACACCAGGGAGCCGATAACGCGACGCCTTGTGCACCACTGCCTGATGGTAGTGTCACTGGACGTCAGGAACGCGTTCAACACCGCTAGCTGGAGCCATATCGCTGCCGCGGCCCAGGAGATGGAGGTCCCGGCCGACCTGCAGAGGATGCTCGCTAGTTGGATGGAGGATCGGAGACTGGTTTTCGAGTTTAGCGACGGAGCCGCGTCCTTGTGTCGAAGCGAGCCATTGTCGTTGTCGTGCTGCTGAATAGTAAGTTGTCCTGGTTTCCGAACCTAACGCAGGCTGCTGAGAAGGCGCAGAGAGTGGGTGACGCCGTCTCTCGCCTGATGCGGAATCACAGCGGTCCCAAGGGCGCCAAGACACGTCTGCTGGCGGCAGTGGTGGAGTCTGTGCTTCGTTATGCTGCACCAGTTTGGGGTTCCGTCGTCGAGGTTCGCGAGGCACAGCGGATTCTAGAGCGGGCGCAGGGGCGAGTGGTGCAAAGGGCAGCTTCGGCCTTCCGCACCGCCTCGTACCGTGCGTGCTGTGTGGTCGCCAGAATAGTGCCGGTTTGGAGACTCTTACTGGAGGACGCCAGATGTTTCAAGCGGCAGCAGAGTGGAGGACTCGGCACCAACGGCCAGACCATCCGCAAGGAGAAGCGGATCGCTACCATCCGTTCGTGGCAGGAGCGGTGGGACGCTGACGTGGCAACCCCTGGCGGCGCCTCGTCAAGGATCCGCTGGTCGCACCGGCTTATACCAGACATTGCGGTGTGGATCGACCGAAAGCACGAAGAGGGCGGTTTCCATCTGTGCCAGTTGCTGACTGAACAGTGCAGGTGTTGAGGAGACGGCAGAGCACGCCACATTCTGCTGACCTCGTTTCCAGGAAGTATGCGAACCATTCACTCAGCTCAGCGAGCAAGTTCCGGTGACTCCCGATACCCTTCAGTGGCACCTCCTCCGTGGCCAAGAGGAGTGGAGCCGGATAACTGAAGTGGTAAAACAGATCACTGAGGCACTGCAGCGAGATCGCGCCCGCTGGGCCAGAGAGCGCCAGGATGAGGCCGACGCGGAAGCTGAGGAGAGGGCAGCGGAACTAGCTGCAGAACAACAGGAGCGTCGAAGAGCGTACAATGATTGGCGGAACGCAGCGAGAAGGCAGCGGAGAGCTGAGGAACGGGCAGAGAGTGAGATTCTCAATCCCACCCAGCCACCTTCGCCCGCCACCGCGGAGAGGAGGGAAGCAGTGCGTGATCCAAACGTCTCTTATAATAATTTTCCTTCCGAGGGTCGACCATGGCCCAACAAACACGCGCGCGAAAAGTAACCATCGGTTAAGGCATTCACCAGAATCTCGTGTATTGGTCTCTTTCCAGCTAATACCACAACCAAATACTTCTTTACTGTTTGGATGAGTCGTTCCCAGGCTCCCTGGATCTTTCTAACTGTGGCGTCTATGATTCGGTCTGTCTTGCCAAATCTTCG
This sequence comes from Anopheles coustani, assembly GCF_943734705.1. Classification (NCBI taxonomy): domain Eukaryota; kingdom Metazoa; phylum Arthropoda; class Insecta; order Diptera; family Culicidae; genus Anopheles; species Anopheles coustani. The sequence goes on along the minus strand of NC_071289.1, from coordinate 49,700,571 downwards.
TTGCAGCGCTTCTATCGCCCCGGGCACGTTATCGGGATGCAACAAACGACCGTACACTGCTTTCCACGCATCGCCTTTCAGGTTTTCCTTCAACTGCAAGAGATTTTCTGCGTCGGTTAGGCCACACATTTCTGTAGACTGTTGGTACGCCGAGGAGAATTATGACCACTCTTCGACGGCCCCACTAAAGGTTGGCAGCTTTGACGGTACAATTTGACGAGCCAATAACTGCTGCTTCGTCAGTGACGTATCGTGCGATGTTGGCTTAGGTTGCTGCGTAAAATGCCTTTTAATGTGTTCCAGTTGAGGCGTTGTTGCATTGAGCCATTCTTTCACTTGGCTATTCGCTTCGCGCGCAGGCGTCGAGATGGCGCGTGCCTTCATCGCTGTTTCTAGCTTCGCCGAGATGAGAATGCCACGTGCACTCAAGACTGGCTCTCTCGATTCTACTACTGGTCCACCATTTTCCTCCTCCATCTCCGTCTGATAGGGTTTTCTTACCGACCCTAGCGGTTTCAGCGTCTGGGGTTCGTCCGGAGCTTCTTGCGGCCAGTTCCTAGCGTCCTCCGCCAACCCAATCGACTCTTCGTCCGACGAAGAATCTTCGTCGCCTATGCTAGACAACATTAGCTCCATTTTTCTTTTCTGGATGCTACTTGTTTTGTCGAACAATTTTCGCTCCCTTTCCAATTTCTTCCACTCTAAGGCTTCCTCCCTCTGCCGCAGCTGATCCGCGATTTTTATCCGCCTATCTTCTTCTTCTAGCTGCTGTAGTAGAAGTAGTTGCCTTGCCTTGCTGCTTGAGCGCGAACTGCCCTTTCTCGAACCAACTGGCTTAATTGTTGCAGCAGAAGAAGGATTGGTCGTCTCTTCCGTGCAAACCACACAGGTCCAGCTTTTCTCTGCGATATCGCTCGAAACTTGTGCGCACCCGAAGTGATGCCAATTCGCGCAACGATCGCATTGCACCACGTCTTCCGTCTTTGCCGTCTTGCACGTTGCACACACGACGTCGCTCGCGCTTACTGCACTTTCACTTGCGTTCATCTTCTTTCTGCACTCCACTGGCACCTTTCTTTCTGGGTTGCTTCTACGAATCTTCTCTCTTACCTCGTTCTGAGATGCAATTTGGCTGCTCGTTCTGAGCTGCTAGTCGGTTGCTCGTTCTGAGCTTGCGAACGCAATCGAAGAAAATAAATTTTAAAATGTTAAAACGTAGTCTTACTTATAAAGCTTAGAATATTAAAAAACTAAGTCTTATTTATAATAGTAAAGATTTAACTAATTTATTTTACTGACGAAAATATTGAACACTCGTAGCTTAGCGTAGTGTTAAAATGTATGTCTGTTTGTATGTTAAAATGTTTTGCTTTTGTGTTAGAGTTTCCTGTAGGTATAGTTTGAAGATTTAGCATTTGATTCGACAAAAGAAATTCATCAGGATTAATATTTTCTTCGTTGGATGTTTGGCAACGCAGAAAATTATGTAAATAACATACAGTTGGGGGTCCGCGACAGCCGAGCGGTAGCGCCGGTTAGAAATTCGGCCCATGAGCGCCAGGGCTCACCACCTCGACGGCATGGGTTCGAATCCCAACCGAGACCGGACCATCCCCTGCACGAGAGGACTGACTATCCACGTACAGGGGGGGTAATAAGTCTCGTAAGCCCTTAACGGGGCAGGCATGACCAACAACAAGGTCGTTACGCCAAGAAAAAAAAAAAACAAACATACAGTTAAAACTATTTTTTTAATGTTTTCAACGTTTTTGATTCTTATCGCTGATTGTAAAATTTGAAAACGAGCAGCTAAAATGCCGAATGCATTCTCTACAACCCTACGGGCGCGTGACAATCTGTAATTAAAAACCTTAGCTGAATAATTAAGTTGCCTTCTATTGAAAGGTTTTAAAAAATCTTTGCGCAATGCGAAAGCTTCATCACCCACAAAATCGTATGAAAGTACCGTGTTATAGTTTTCAACATTTTCTTCCGGCGGCAGTTGTAATTTTCCATTTATAAGTTTTTTATAAAAAATTGTAGATTGAATGCATCCTCCATCTGAGATACTTCCATGGCCACCAACATCTCTTATAATAATTTTCCTTCCGAGGGTCGACCATGGCCCAACAAACACGCGCGCGAAAAGTAACCATCATTCGATCGAAGTCTGATTCGATGTCGCTACTAATTCAAAATCAGAAAAATGGCCCTGCTAAGCAAAACCGACCCTTCTATGCGTTATTGTTGGAATTTAGTGCTGTCAGTGTGTGTAAGAGTGAGAGAAAGAAATAGGGAGAGGTAGAACGAGAAAGTGAGAGAGAAGGAAAGAGGCATACAGTAAAGAGATGGTGGGAAAAAGAGAGCCAAAAATGGAAAATATGACAAGGCGAGACATAGGGAAAGAGATAGCGAGAGAGAGAGAGAGAGAGAGAAAGAGAGAGAAAAAAGAGAGAGAGAAAGAGAGAGAAAGAAAGAGATAATGAGAGACAGAGACAGTGTGCATGCGATGGGAGATGTGGCAGGCAAAGTGAGAAAGAGTACGATGGGGAGAAGAGAGATTGTTGATGGGAGATGGGAGATGGGAGATGGTAGATGAGAGAGGATGCCGGTGGGCTGTGTATGGTACGTGGTGGGAGGGTGAGAGGTGGAAGGTTTGTTGAGGGTGGTAGGCGATAGGAGATGGGTGGTAGAATGTATGAGGCAGATCGTGGGAGTTGAGAAGTGAGAATGAGAGATGAGAGATGAGCGGTGGGTGGTGGGAGGTAGGTGGTGGGTGGTTGGTGAGCGGAGGGGGGAAGGGGGAGGTTGCAGGTGGTAGATGGGAAAGTAAGGAACATAGTTTGTAGTGTTAACAAAGAAAGAGAGAGATTGGCTGACAATGAGAGGGATGGGAAGAAAACGAGGGAGAGAAACGAAGGGAGAAAGTTAGCGGCATAGGACGGTATGTCCGAGTTGTACGAGCAGGTAGCTTTACCTTCCGCGAAACGGACAAGGCAAGAGATGGGGAATAGTTCCTTCCGCGAAAGAATGTGGGGTATAGCAAGCGGCAGAGTGTGCTGGACGCCGATACTGCGCCTTTCGCGAATCGTCACACACATGGAAGAATTCTGCCGTAGGAACGAAAGAAAGAAGAAACCGACACGCGGGGAATAATTCGCCGCAGAATGTGCAGCAAATGCGCCACAGATGGCATGGAAGGAGAAAGTTTTGTAGCGGCAATATGCGTTTTTTCTGTAAACCGCTGTTTAAACGTAGCTGGAATTCCCGGTGGCGGGAACGGGAAAAAGTAGCCCAGATTCGACAGAATATCCAGCGGCAACGAGCGGGATTCCCGCTGGACGGCGGGAATATTCGTGCGATTACCACTGTGTCTAGCCGTCGCTTAAGCTCAGGTAGCAAGTAATAAAAGCAGTGATCTTAATTTCTCTGAATTGTTTTGTTTCTGTTTGAGTGGTTTTTTCTTATTGGCCGACACAATACCCAATTCGCATCGCAATAATGTGGGTTATCATGTGTAGTAGGAGTTAGTTGCTTAGTTTATACGAGAGCCAAAAGATTGATAACTCATGCGTAAATGTCAGTTTTGCTGTCACTTTGTTTCGTTTCGTATCGACGCTACTATTCGTGAGCCGATCCAAATGAAAGTACATTCAGTGTCGATTTGAGTGCTTAACTGTAAAAACTGCAGAGAGGTGATGTGTTCATGTTTTACGTTTGTTGATAAGATTTCGGTGAACACACAAACAACTGTTTTCCATCCGCTTGCAATCAATACCGAGTGCGCAAATTTTTTCAATCATTTGTTTACTCGCCGATGGAAAAACACATTTGCGCATATTTTGACAGTTGACTGACCAACTGACAACATTTTACCGTTTGCAAAGGTTGCTTTGTGCTTCATGTCCGACCGACACTTTAAAAAGGGGCGTAACCACAGGACATGCGTAGGCTTGCATGTACTGCGTAGCACTGAAACTGGTACAATATGCTGTAACTCGGTTCAAGTACATGCTAATCCTACTATCCGAGCTGTTTGATAAACACGTTTGGTTTGATTTTTTTTGTAACATTTTTCGATATAACTGTGCTTTTACATTTATATCGATAGGGGCTTCAGTTAAACGGAGATATCCTGTGCGTCAAGATCAGGCTCTGGTCGAACAGGGAGACGGTCAGATTACTTCGTATCTTATTTTTGATCCCGCAATACGTATTTTGGACCCCCTTACCGTTCGGCAATTGCCGATACAATTGAAACCATAACGGGGACGACATGGAACCATCAAAAGGGCGGTAGGGGAACCAGGGACTGCCGACGGGCCAGGTACCTGGCCTAAAAAACCTAGTAAATGAATAAAGTTCAAACGCAACGAAACATTTCAACATGACAACATGAAATCGCCGTATTCTTTTTGTTGGGTGTAATATCTTCGGAAGATGATTGATCTTCGGTAGATGATTGCCCAGACATTTGTTCCAAGGCAGATTCGGCATCCGAGAAGGTTTCGCACCTCCGCAAAATCTTACATTCGAAACGGGTCCAATGAGTTTGCGGCTGGCTTGTTGCGTCTCGCAACATTTCCTTTATAACTTCCACTTTTGTTTTACTTGGCCACAGAAGAATAGACTTTCCGGTTTTCGTGGTGCGCACCCATGTTCGTGGGGCCTGTAACGACGTGGAATTGTCCGATCAAGCGCGAAGGTAGCTTGACCGTGTGCGTCAGTCGTCTCCAGTGACTATGCCGCCAACGGAGAGAGATTCCGACGAATTATCGTTAAGTCTTAAGTGACTACGCCGACGACGGAGAAATCGCGACCGAGGATGGGATAGAACTTTGGATCTTTCGAGAGTTTGGTCCGTGCCGTGACTACGCCGACGCCGGAGGAGACGCTCTCGAATTTTCCTGAATCTTTCGGATAGGAAGGTTGATTCGGTACGATCGGTCCGCGCCGTGACTACGCCGACAACGGAGAAATCGTAACCGGTTGCAAATGGACTTGCGGAATTTCCGAGAGTTTGGTCCGTGCCGTGACTACGCCGACGCCGGAGGGGACGCTCTCGAAATTTCCTAAGCCCTTGGGGTAAGGAGGGAATAGAACTTGTGGATTTTCTGAGAGTTTGGTCCGTGCCGTGACTATGCCGACGCCGGAGGGGACGCTCTCAAGATTTCCTAAGTCCTTAGGGTAAGGTTGCTGAAAGAGTAAAAAATGATTAGACCGAACTTCCTTTCCTCTAAAGCGTTAAGATGATGAGAACATCCACGAGCCTCGTACCAAGACGGTCAAGGTGACCGCCTCGGATGGATTCCCATGAAAGTCTGATTTTATTCCAAATTTGTCCATCTTATATACCTAAATGGTTTCTATGGACTAAAGAGCGCGAGCGAGTTAGAAGATCTCGCTTCAGAATCCAGATTTGTTTGAAGTTGCGTAAGATTCGCGTAAATTCCTGTTTCAACATGTTCATTCATGTTCGTTCGAACATATCCGCATTTTTTCTGTTGAACTTGAAATCGACCAGTCCCATTTGTGACTACATTGTTGTCTTGGCTTAGATGCTTATGTTTTGGCCTGACTCACTGACTTTCGCATGGTTTGGTCATGCGTTACTATATTTCAATTTGAATTTAGTTCTTTCGTAATAGGCTTCAATGTTGTGTTTAGCCTGCCCTTGATTCAATGTCACGTATTCGGATCTTATGCTGGCCATGTACTTGAACCCTTATGTCGATCGGGCTTCAATTGTTTGAAGATTGTTTATCGACGCGTTCTTGCTTCGCTCGATCGTTCGTTCTACAATGTTGTATCGTTGGAATTCGGTTATCTGGATTTTGTACTGGATAAAACATTGTTAGATCCCGCACGCTCGCGATTCTTTCTACAATGTTGTATTGTTGGAATTCGGTTAGCTGAATTTTGTACTTGTTACAACATTGTTAGATCGCGCCCGCTCGCGATCGTTCGTTCTACAATGTTTTATTGTTGGATTTTGGTTATGTGGAATTTGTTTCGCGTACGCATACGTGTGGCGTCTTGACTTTGTAGCCTTAAGCGATCTCGCTTTCCCTGTCTTTTGCTCCCATGCTTTGAGCAAGCCATGTTTTGATTTAATCATTAATATTTGTCGCGCCATACGTTTAGCGCTGTCGTTGCACGCATGCTTACACATCTCGTTCCCGATGAATCGTGTCCGGGAAGTCAAGTGTATTTTGGTCCACGATTGTACTTGGTACCGAAAGTAACAATCGTTTCCTTTACCGTGATTTACATGCGAGTTTTGCATTGGTGCAACAACAGCGGTAATCGCTGTTTCTATGATTACGTTTATCCTAAACTTTACTCGTGGTTGTTCTGTTAAACCAACAACCTTTTCTGGCCAATTCAAGCATTTTATGGCCATCTTTGTTGGTTATTTTTTCCTTCCTTTACTTTCATTTTCTTGTCTGTGTGTAAATTTTATATTTTGACATGCCAATTTGAAAACAGATTTTTTAACTCGAACAGGACTTATCGTCCGTCCGTAACAGGGCCACTCCCAATTCCTTTTCCCCTCGTGCGCCTGTTGTTTCTGTCACAAGGAACATTCTGAAAATATGCATGTTTTTAAAAATATATCCTAAGTATCAGCAGTAATATTTTAAGCATCATTTCACATTTCTCCAAGGCAAACTATATGAAAATGAGTGAACTACTACAAAACATGGATTGGAATTCTTGCGAATCTTCTCAAGACATCGATTTGGCTACAGAACTTTTTATCACCAAGATAAACAGCACCTTTGCAGAATGTTGCCCTAAGATCCAGACACGAACAACATATCCAGCCTGGTCGAACCACGAGCTAAAAGCTCTTAAAGCAGAAAAAATGAGAGCCTACAAACGATACAACAGATCGGGCCTCGAGCGTGACAGAATAACCTTCCACAGTGCCACTGATCGATACCGGCGACTCAATTACGTGCTTCACACGCGATACACGCACAAAATGCAAAAAAAATTCTACTCAAGCCCCAAAGCATTTTGGAAATACGTTAACAACAAACGCAAACAGCCTACAATACCGACAACAATGACTCTTAATGACACCTAAGCCTCCACGCCAAATGACATCTGCCAACTTTTTGCTCAGAAATTGCCCTAGATTTCTCATTTGCAAACGTAAGTGTTACACCTGAATCAGTGCTGGCTTCCATAAATAAACTAAAGCCCTCTAATAACCCTGGACCGGATGGAATCCCATCGTCTGCACTTATAAAGTGTGCAAAAGCCATTTGTGTTCCTCTCTGTAACTTGCTTCAAACCTCAATACGCTTGCGCAAATTCCCTGACGCATGGAAATACTCATACATGACGCCAAAACACAAAAAAAGGTTCAAAAAGTGACATAAATAACTATAGAGGAATAACATCTTTATGCTCGAGTGCCAAAATATTTGAGATCATTCTCCACGACGCACTATTATTCTCATGCAAAAACTACATATCTGTTAACCAACACGGGTTCGTACCAAAGCGGTCAGTGTCCACGAACCTAGTACAATTTGTTTCGAACTCTATAGAATGTATGGAATCAGGAGGTCAGATAGACGCAGTCTACACAGACTTTAAAGCAGCCTTTGACACAATTAATCATGACTTGCTGTTAGCTAAGCTTACTCGCTTAGGGGTAGCACAGGAGGTCGTAGTCTGGCTATCCTCATATCTAAGCCAACGAAAATACCGCATCAAAATTGACAACACCGTTTCAAAGGAGTTTAGAAGTAAGTCCGGTGTCCCACAGGGCAGCAACTTGGGTCCACTACTATTTATTCTCTTCATAAACGATCTCTACTTAGCCATTCCGGACCAACCCCTATTGATGTATGCAGACGACATCAAACAATACAGTACGATAAATAGTGTTAATGACTGCCAAAGAATGCAAGCTTCGTTAAATGTGTTTTCCAATTGGTGTGCGTCCAACCTTCTTACCTTATGCGTCAGTAAGTGCAACATTATTAGCTTATATCGGAAAAAGCATCCAACAACCTACAACTATACCCTGAATAATCATCAACTGGCCCGTAAAAGCGTAATACGAGACCTTGGCACCATTCTTGACCACAAACTTACATTTAATGACCACTACAAAACTGTGATAGACAAAGGAAATCGTATACTCGGCTTCATTATGAGAAATGCTAATGACTTGAAGGACCCTATGTGCCTAAAAGCTTTATATACCTCGCTAGTTCGCTCAATATTAGAATTTAACTCTATCACTTGGACGCCATATTCCGCAGTTTGGATAAATAGACTAGAGTCAATTCAGCGCAGGTTCACCAAAATAGCTCTCTATTACACACCATGGCTCAACCCGACTGACCCGATATGTTATCGTGACCGCTGCTCACTACTAGGATTGCAACCCCTGTCCCACAGGCGAAATGTAGCCCAAGCTACCTAATAGCCTAACTACTACACAATGAAATTGACGCACCATCGCTACTAGACAAAATAAATATTTCTGCGCCGGAAAGGGCTCTGAGATCCAAAGACGCCATCAGAATCCCACACACAACTACGACATATGCCAGCAACGCCCCGATCATCGCTATGTCCAAAATGTTCAACATATTCAGTGCCCACCACGATTTCAATCTTAGCACGACTAATTTTAAAACCAACATACTATTAAGATGGACGTCCACCACTAACTAAAAATGTTCATGTTGTGATTCTGTTTTCATAGAAGATTGTAAACTCAAATGTAATAGTAACTGTAAGTTCAAACAGACTAAATTGTCCATTGAACAAACTAAACTAAATAAATAAAATAAATAAATTTCCTACTTGATTTTGCGATGCTTCCCGTTCAAAAGGCAACAATAAACTGACAGTCTGCAAAACGTCTTGTGGCTTCGATTGCCAAAATTTGTTTTCATTTTAATGAAATCGAAGCAACTTGTTCGGGAGCGCGAGTTAATAATAACGCTTTCGCGGGTGTGGGTGTCGGAATCGAAGTGAAGTTTATTAAACAATGTTTAAACAATACATGACCCTTATCGACAGGTACAGAAACTGCAACGCAGTGTAAATAGTTGGTCGGTGGCGGTTGAACTTCGCGGCGATCATCGGTTGCTACCGGGTGTAACATAAAGAGCTATTCCGAGATCCGAACGTTCGAGATTTATGTTCGAGATTCGATATTCGGCATTACCAAATTCGAATTCGAGATTTATCAAGGTGTATGCAACAGTGTTTTAAGGGTTACCGCTTAATGGTTTCAATAAACCTTTGGTGATGTACGATAATTCGATTTGATTGTTATTGTTAAAATCGAATTTTTGGTTTTTTGATAAAAAAAATAGGTTAAAAGGTCCGATTACACAGGTGCATGTTGAGGAAATAATATGCATTAAAATTTACTGAATTTATTACGGTAGTTTTAGTAAATAAAAAGGCTGTTTTACTAAAAACCACCGCCCGGTCAGAACTCAAGCTGTATTAAACTGTGTGGCAAATCCTAATCCAAGTTATTCTGATATGATATCTGCTCAATTGGATGGTGGATAAAAAATAACTATTTGTAATTGAGAGTTGTGCCTGAGGAGCATTAATGCTTAGTCCGGTCAGACGGGACGATGTTTTGTAGAGAATCTTCATTTAAATCAAGCGGGCTATGGTTGCTATGGTGACCATTCCTTTCCCCCTCAATTCTACTCCAATAGTCTGATTGAAAGCGGTTAGAAGTAAAATCGTGTTTAATTTTGCTGGAGCAACGCTGTGTAAGTATTCTGAAAAATGATTCATTCATATATTTTAACAGACGATTATTTTGCTTTTAGTGGTAGTATTGAAATGAACAATTCGGGTGGACATAACGAGTACTCTACTCAAGTGCAATTGCACAAATTAGTAGATGCAATGGAGGCAGAACCGGAGGTCGCAAGAGCCACAGCAAAAGGGAATTGGGTAGATGTGTTTTGGAAGGAATTGACGGAAAACTTAAATGCATTGGGACCTCCAGTGAAACCGGTCGTTGCTTGGAAGAAGGTAAAACACATTCATTTGAATATATTGGGTAGTATTTGCATAACCTCTATCATCTGTTGTTTTTTACATAGGTTTGGGCAGATTACAAGCACAACACCAAACACAAGTTGAGATGCAACAAAAGTGCTATAAATGGTACAGGAGGTGGTCCATACAAAGTAAAGCGTCTCAGCGACCTAGAAGAACGTGTAGCTGCTTTAACAAATCTTCATAATACTATTACTGGCATTGATGCTAAAACTTTTGGGTTGCCAATCGCTACTACCGGCCAGGAAAAGCAAATTGCTTCCTCCGCAAGTTGTAGCAGCAGCAACGCAAGCGCTTCTGCAAATACAGCAAGCCAGGAACCGCAAATTGCGTCCCCCGGTAACACTAGTAAGGAAGGTTCTTCGGCAAATATAAAAAGACAGGAACCGCAAGTTGCTTCCTCCGAAAATTGTAATAGTAGCGAGTTAAACACTCCTACAATTTTAGCAAATAGTAATAGACAAAAACCTGCATTCCAAAGGAAACGAAGTTTGAACGATGTTTTAAAACAGAATCAGGATATGATAAATATTATGAAGGAAAAGATCGAAGTAGAAAAAAAATTAATTGCCTCGAATGAAGAAACTGCAGTGGAGCTGCGACGTTTGAGAGAAGAACAAAAATTATCAAACGATCTCTTTAAAGAATTACTCGTGGAATTAAAGAAAAAAAAACTAAGTAATATTAAGTTCATTATCATAATTGTATGGTTAATTATAAGTTAGATATAATAGCTAGTTTTAATTACATTGATAGTATAAGATAATTGGATTACTGGATAAGGCTGATGTCATTGCTTTACCGCACGATGTTTTGACAGGCGAAAATGTATGGGATTTGACAGCTGCAAGGTTCGTACGATTTCTTCGCACGATAAAATCAAAATCATTTGATTTTATCGGATGGACGCATCCGATTTTATCTGTCAACAAAGTTGGACTTTATAAACTCGGAGTTGTGGCTTTCATCTGAGAAAAATAATAAAATTCATTTAATCGACTTAGAAATTGAAAAATTACAGAAAAATTGGCAGACCTGTCGTCCGACAAAACATCGTACGGTAAAGCACTGACACCAGCCTAATAAATGGCGATTGGTTTTGTTTCTTCATTTAATGTATAGAGAAAATATTTATATACGACCTGACTATTTTTTAAAAATTATTAAATTTTGTTGTTTTCAGTCGCTTTCGTTTGAAGCCAACGTCAAATTATTTGTATATTTTTAAAATAAAATTTAATTATTATATATTTTAATTATTTAATTTGAGCTGCTTTTTCTGGTGCGTAGTGCAATTGTCTTGCATCTGAGAGACATCGAAACCGGGATTTTAGTAATCCAAACGTCCTCTCAACAATTTCCCTTCCTTGTACATGTTTAGAGTTGTATCTTGCTTCAGGAGTATCATGAGCTGCGTTTCTTTTCGGCGTAACAAGCCATGGTTTTGAAGGATATGCCGAATCTCCTGAAAGAATTTGTATCGTAATTTAATTAGACATTTTAGTTGATATACAACTTTATCGCTTAAACCCACCAAGTACTCTGAATGCGGTTTCTCCATTCCGATGTTTTGATTCAAAATAACTATCTACGATGCTAACAGCCCAAACATGAGCATCATGATTGGCTCCCCCATATCGGGCATTCACGTAACGGATGTTCATTTGATGATCACAAAGCTTTAAAAGAAATGGGATGAAACTTCTAAATAAGAGCTCTTCTATTGTAAAAACGTATATATAAGCCTACCATCATTACGTTCAAGCTGGAAAATCCTTTTCGGTTGTAAAATTGATCCTTATTTATTTTTGGAGCGATAATTGGTACGTGTGTACCATCTACGCACATCACAATGCCGGGTATTTCGCTTTTTCTAAAAAAGTAACGCCTTGCTTCTTGTTGCTCGTTACTGCTCATCTCAAGCGAAATCCACTTGGGGCATAGTGTGGCTTCCATAGCATCCAAAATTGCTTGAAAACTAGCAGAGAAGGTTGGTTGGGCAATAGCTACCACGTAGTCTTGTCCAACTCCATGCTGATAACTGCCTTCTGCTAAGAATCGCAAAGCAGCGGCAAGTTTTTCTTTGACAGTCAACCCGCGTCCTTTGACTGGAGCAAATCTTGGCTCAATATCACGAAGAATACTAACAAAAATATCCTTCGACACACGAAAACTCTTAATAAAGCTAAAAAGAAAGCAATAGGTTAGTTTAATCTCGTTTATTCCTTGTTTTACAAAACTCACGCTCGGTCAGGCAATTCCAACGCATCTGTCGTAGTTCGGATCATTCGCCGATGCGAAGCAAGATTTATTATCGTTCCTTGCTCCTCATCGCTATCATCACTACTGCTATTAACAAAGGACGCTAGTATCATTTTAAAATAAACCCGTAAAACTCGTAAAACTCGTAAACACGAAACTCTACTGACAACAACTAACTTTTCGCATTCAACGTCCAAAGCTGTGTTGACTATTTGATTTTGACAACTGCCGAACAGCTATGTCGACTTTGTCGACTCGATTCGAATGTTAGAATACCGAAAAAATCTCGATTCGAGACGAGCTCTCGCATTCGACACCGTTTCGAAACGGATCTCGGAATAGCCCTGATAGTATCGGTGGCCAGTGTTCGATAGCAGCGCTTGGATCGACCGACTCGGGGTGATTAACCGGGGCCAGGTTAACTCGCACCAGACAGTAAGCACGTGTGTAAGAACCCACAGTACAGTTCTTACTGATGATGATTTTTCCGCGTTTTTCACACATTTTAGTGTCTCGACAAGGAGGAAGAAGCGGCTTCAAGTGAACATCAACGCGTTCTACGTGTTTTCACTGGCCATGGTGCTGCACATTGTACATCGAACGAGCCTGCTACGATCCGTGGTCGCTGTTTGCCAGCACGAACCAGAGGAGGCGTCGGACGATTTCTGAACATTTCCCCTGATTGCTTTCCGAACCGGACGATATGTATATAATATTAGGGTAAGTGCACCCATAGTGGAGCTAGTACCAATAGTGGTTGTAGTGGAATAAAATCTTAGCTCTACGCCGATATATATGCAATGGAGTTATTTGTTCTTCTATGAAATGTTCTTTGATCTTCTGCGAAGTGTTAAAAAGATGAACCATCTCATTCCGTAATATAGAAGCTCCAAAATTTATATTTTCCAAACAGGTTGTCCCAACATACTGCATTCCTTAAGAATCTGTAACGAATATCATGATTACCTTAAGGCTATAAATCACTGCAAAATCATTAAAACTATATGATTTCGCTACTGTCATACCCCAATATAATTGATTTATACGAACTTAGTGCATTTTAGCATAATTTTATTATATTTTCATAGTTTTTACTATAGTGCCACTATAGGCACAAAAACCCAAGTTGTTCCTATAGCAGCCATAGATTTTTTCACAAGTATATTTTACTTTTATTCCGGTTTATATATAATCAGGTAAATTTAGTGATTTTATTCTGTTTCTACAAAATAAACAAAGCAGAACTGGAGAGAAGGCTCAGCAAAAGAAGCAGAGGAAAGAAAAATGAAAGCGGGCGAAGGATACGCTATAAAGCATATACTATAGTTTTAGCTGTAATATTCAGAGCATTTTTTATGAATTAAAATCTACTACATATTTTAGCTTTTTTTATGTATGGAGTTCTATGTACACTAAAAACTCCAAAAATATTGAACTGTTAAAGCTGAAACTTTTCACACATATAGTTTAAGCACTGCAGATGTTGTTGAAGGTTTGTTTGATCACTTTTTTTCGATAAAATCATCTAAATTTTACAATTTAAACTCAGTTTTACTAACACTAACAAAACAAGCATGTAAACAAATGTCAAGGTGTATCTACCATAGCTACAACAAGGTTTATACATCACCGGGAAATTGATGAACAATCAAACATTTTATACATGCCGTTATCGTAACTATTAAATTAAATCGAACTTTCAAGTAAAGAGTAGATCCATAACTCTTTTCTCAACCTATTCTTCACCGAGCAACGCCGGGGCGTCAAGCTAGTTGGACACATTTCCGTAAAACAATACAGTCTTTTCAATGACAACGCATTGGTCAAGGAGTATTTTACCGTTCTGTTAGAAATATGCTTCAAAAATAAGTAATAGTCAAAATATATTCAAGTTTGTCGTACTACCACCACTATAGGAACACGATACCACAACTATAGGAACCATACCACCATAATAGGAGCAACCGACTAGGAAGAAAAATACGCTTTTTTTCGTGTATTCTGTATGGTTTACGGTGAAAATAAGATGTTTTTCAGAAGAAAAGTCATGTTTCGATCATAATTAATTCAAATATGTGGAATATTGTGTTCTTAACACTCATAAATTACACCTAATTGGAATTTACATTACTAAGTGCACCGCTATTGGTATAGTTACCCTATCGATGTATCAAAATAATAAAACAATCAAAAATATTTTCCTGCATGAAAATAATTATTTTGGGAAAGAAAAGATATCCTGAACCCAGCTCATATAATCTACTACGAATGGGTATACGTTTTTGCCACGTATAGTTAGAAATGTTCTCTTTTGCGGTCAAAACTGTTCTCTTTTGCGGTGTCCCGCAAGTATTAAGAGAAATGTTTTACCCTTCTTTTCAGAAGTCGTTTAACACCTAGATTGCATAGGAAATCTGCTGCAAAAGAAGGGGTAAAAGAATTCTCAAAAGAAGAGCGGGCAGTTCTGAAGAGAATTCTTTTACCCCAAAATAACGCCAACATTTCTCGTTGGGATGTGCGTAAGTGCATTTGTCCCTGGGTTAACAAAAAAAAAACCAGTTATCCCTGGCGACACAAAAATTTTCGAATTTATCTGTAGTATGGGTATCAAAAGATGCAGAAAATTATTTGTGGAATATTGGTGAAAGAACGGGCGTGATCGGTTGGAAATTGTGGAAACCGCGCGCGAAAAACTTTTCGTGAGCGGAAAATTAGTTTCCCAAAATTTCCCGATTTTCCGAGGAAAAGTGATGCTGATCGACGCGGAAAATTAAGAGATAATTTTGAGTGAAAACCGCGAGTGATTCGGTGGAAAACTGGCAAAGTTATTAGTGAAAAACTTTTTGACAGATTGTCAGTCGGGAAATCGGTGGAAAAGTTTTTTACGATTTCCCGGGCAAGTGTAGTGTTAAACGACGCGGAAAATTATTTAAAAATTTTTGGTGAAAACCGCGTGCGATTCGGTTAATATTTGTGGAAACGGTGAGCGAAAAACGTGGTGACGTAAAGTGGTGCCGTTTTTGCGATCGGCCCTAGTGGCAAAATCTCGGCCCTCGAGCAAAATCCGCTGAAAGGTGCTAAAAACAAACAGGACATTGCGATTTGTTAGTGGAAGTTTGGAAAAAAAGTGGTTTTGAGTCCAGTTGGTACCCAGATACCCCCGGTGGGTCGTGCAGGACCACCCCTCCCCGCGACCACCCAACTGCCACCCACTACCTTCCCCCTGAGGCCTTAAAATCCTGCCAGAAGTGATAGAAAAATGCGACAATCGTCTTTAAACCCCTGGTCACAGCTTTGCGCAACCGCATGCGGTTGCGTTTTTTCCCATGGGAGAGATAGGAGCTGTCATGGGCTGTCAACGCAGACGCAAGACCTTTCGGTTTCTGTACTAAAAAATCAAACGAGTTTGATTCTTGCCGCAGACTCTTGCGTTTTTATATGTCAACAGTAAATATTGTTCCTAGTAGACTTTAATGAGATTGTATGCTCATATAAGCGGTATATTCAAACATTAAATTATTATTTTTGGCAAAAAGCTGTGCTTGTTTGACAGACCAAAAACGCAACCGCATGCGGTTGCGGAAAGCTGTGACCACAGGTTAATGGCCTTATCACACTGGTCACCAGTGGTGGCCTGGAAAAAGCACCGGATTGTCAAACGACCATCGAAAACGAATGACATTGGAGTGGCGGGAGGCCCGTTGGTGAATGAGCTTGTTCATATCACTGAAGTGTCATCGTCGTTTGTTTACTATATTTGAAAACAGTTGAAAGTAAACGTAAAATCAGATATAACCATGGACGAAGAATTACTTATTGCAGTGGGTGTTCTTTTTGCAACATAAGTCCCAAAAACAAAAAGTACTAAATGGGTTACAAATTTACATTCGAAAAGACATCGTTTTTCACACACGAACTTGATGGATGAACTGCGGTTGGAACCGACGGATTGGCTAATCTACGCAAGGATGGATGATAACACTTATTTAATGTTACTGCAGTGGGTTACACCATTCATCCGAAAACAAAACATTCAGCTTAGAGAAGCGGTATCTGCCCATGAAAGGTTAAGTGCAACACTTCGATTTTTGATCAGCGGCATCAAAATTTACCTTTTGAAACGGCTATATCCCAACCCTTATTGTGTGAAATAGTTCCAGAAACATGCCAGGCGATTATGAACGTGCTCAAAAGATACATGAAGGTAAATGAAAGAAATTCGATGATGTGGGTAAATAATTTATTGCCGTTGACTAATATACGACGTTGATGTAATGTTGCCGGTTCGACCAAGAGCAACAACTTCCATCAGCATTTTTTTTGCATATGGAAGGATTTCGGTTGGAACCATGTCCAATTCAGTTTGTAAAGTTTCAATGAATCCTGAAGTCTTAGTTATTGGTGCTTGTAATGGCTGGTTCTCTAGTCGATCGATGACTAGCTTCATAACTTTTTTACGCAAAGACTTTTCGTCTTCCACCGGCTTCCGCTTCCGTGATAGTCCAGGTGCATTATTATTGTCGTTGTATTCTATAGAAGTTTCTGTTCTATTATTTTTATGGTCCATCAGATACTCTTCGAGGTACTCCTCCGGGTATTCATCATGATTCTCTTCGATATCGGCCAACTGAAATATATCGGCCAACTGAAATATAAAAAATCGTACCATGCATAAATTGTAGAAAATCAAT
Source organism: Anopheles coustani (assembly GCF_943734705.1). Classification (NCBI taxonomy): domain Eukaryota; kingdom Metazoa; phylum Arthropoda; class Insecta; order Diptera; family Culicidae; genus Anopheles; species Anopheles coustani. The sequence continues at coordinate 49,683,553 of NC_071289.1, read as the reverse complement.
TCTCAATTTCAGGTCTGAAGGAACTGTGATGAATGGAGAGCAATTTCTGCGGAGTTTTTTGAGCGATGGCAGTTTCCACATTGCTTGGACGCTGTGGATGGAAAACATATTAGAATAATTCCGCCACCAGGCAGTGGGTCGGAATATTTTAAGTACAAAAAATTCCACAGCATCGTGCTCATGGCAATAGTTGATTCGAATTATAAGTTTATTATGTGCGATGTTGGTGGCCATGGAAGTATCTCAGATGGAGGATGCATTCAATCTATAGATGGAAAATTACAACTGCCGCCGGAAGAAAATGTTGAAAACTCCAACACGGTTCTTCCATACGTTTTTGTGGGTGATGAAGCTTTCGCATTGCGCAAAGATTTTTTAAAACCTTTCAATAGAAGGCAGCTTAATTATTCAGCTAAGGTTTTTAATTACAGATTGTCACGCGCTCGTAGGGTTGTAGAGAATGCATTCGGCATTTTAGCTGCTCGTTTTCAAATTATACAATCAGCGATAAGAATCAAAAACGTTGAAAACATTAAAAAAATAGTTTTAACTGTATGTTTGTTTTTTTTTCTTGGCGTAACGACCTTGCTGTTGGTCATGCCTGCCCCGTTAAGGGCTTAGGAGACTTATTACCCTATGTGTACGTGGATAGTCAGTCCTCTCGTACAGGGGATGGTCCGGTCTCGGTTGGGATTCGAACCCATGCCGTCGAGGTGGTGAGCCCCGGCGCTCATGGGCCGATTTTCTAACCGGCGCTACCGCTCGGCTGTCGCGGACCCCCAACTGTATGTTATTTACATAATTTTCTGCGTTGCCAAACATCCAACGAAGAAAATATCAAGCCTGATGAATTTCTTTTGTCGAATCAAATGCTAAATCTTCAAACTATACCTACAGGAAACTCTAAGAGAACCGCTACACGACCCGCAAACTCAAAAACTTTGCGGCGCGAAGAGGGGAACAACCGAGAAGTTTGCGTCAGAAACTTTTCAGCTCCGTGAGCTGGAAACTGCACCCGCGAAGTTTTTGGCAGCGAACCCCAAACTCAAATGCGTCAGAAGAAGAAGACGAAAAAGAAATAAATGTAAACATAACAAATCTCAAAAACAAAATAAACGAACATATGGTGATAAATTTACGTGTTTCTTTTGTAGTTACGGTAATATTTTGTAATTTTATAGCTATAATTTTTAATTTAAGATTTATTTCCCTGTGATGAAACTGTTTTTTTTAATTTCAGAGACTTTGACCTCCTCGGTCATTCGTCTCTGCCTGTGATGAAACTAAATTACATTTCCGTTGGATTTTAAGGTTACTAAAGGCTTTTTTTTCGGCAATATGGCACCCGGTGCAAATGCATAAGGGGATTATGTGATGGATGCTGGATACAACAAAGGGCTCCCGAGATAAAGGGTTTGGCAAACCGGAAAGCGGGAAGTCACTCGAATGATAAGCGGCACCACGTAAGGATCAAGTGGGAAGGAAGCACAACAAATAACCGCGAAATACTAAAAAAGTAAAGTGACTTTCGTGCTCAAACTGTGTGTGCGATTGTATTTTTTTTATTGTTAATATATGTGGTTTTGAATTCTCCAGCTAATTTCATCTAAAAATATTCATCCGGAATTCGCTGGTAAACAAGGCAAGATGAGCGGAACCGAATCAAAGAGATTGTACGCGCGTCAGGTGAGAACGGACATTTTTTATGAAAAATATGAACGGTTAGCGTAAGATTACGGTTCTTACATATATATTATTTATTTAAGAACGTAGAACAAAGTCTCCGCTTGATATCGGTAGTGGAGAAACGGCCGGTCGTTTATAATAAAAAGCTTAAACATTATAAAAATAAGGTATCGCAGAACGACGCTTGGTCAAGCATCGCTGTGGAGGTCGATATGCCGGTAGCAGAAGCCAAGCGTTTGTGGCAAAATCTGCTGTCGAGCTACCGTTCGTATCGATCAAAAGTTCGGCAATCTACACAGACGGGGGCTGGTAAGTTGATGTTTGTTATAATGTTATGTTTTTATACATATATAAAATTTATTAATTGCAAAACATATATATATATAATGTTTAGCACACTCGGAAGTGTACCGACCGAAATGGTTCGCGTACGATGCCATGGCGTTTCTCGGAAATGTAATGGAGGACGATGGACACGTTGATACGGTATGTAAAATAATTTTATTGTTAAATTGTATTAGGCATATGTACAGTCGTACCTGATTTGTTGAGTATGTCTTAGTTGATTAGTTCGTTAATTGTTCAGTGTAATAATTGTTGTTTTTTAAATCGTGTACCATATGCTTACGAATGTTCATTAGACGATCAGGTGTACGTGTCGGAATAAATTGTAGATTTTCCAAATGATCGTTGTTCCGCCAGTCGCCTTGAACTAAGTTTCCATCAACGATCCTATCGAATGACGATGGCGGAGAGTAAGTATTCCTTGAGGACGATTTCCTTATATAGTTATGTAAAAAAACTGTTGTCAATACAACGTGTTTTGCCACATCAGGAGCAAGAAGTATAGGACCTTTCAATACTTGAAATCGATTTGCAAGTATTCCAAGCGAATTTTCTACAGGCATTCGAGCACGCGAATGTCTATAATTGAAAATACGCTGGTAACTGCCAGGTGGGTGTACTCCTCCAAAAAGACGGATACAGTATTCGGTAAAAGCAAAAGGCTTGTCTCCTAACAAAAAATATGGTACTTGAACCTTATACGGCACTCTTAATGGCTCTGCACTTGGAATATTGAGTAAATTATTTTCTAGCTTGTTGTGAAGCCGACTTGTCCTGAGCATTCCCCCGTCCGATATACCCCCTTTACCACCAGCATCAGCAAACAGAAAATTGTAGTGAGCGTCCACTATCACCAGAAGCACAATGCTATAAAAGTTTTTATAATTGTAATAATCTGATCCGCTGTGATCCGGTTGCCGGAAGCTGACGTGTTTGCCATCGATTGCTCCAATAGCATGTGGAAAGTTCCAACGATCCTCAAACTGTTTTGAAACCTCTAACCATTTTGCTTTTGTAGAAGGAAACTGTAAAAAAGAAAATAAAACTTAACTTAATAACTTATTTACATTTAGAAAACTATTTGCTCAAGTTGATTATCAATTTGCTATTAATATTTGTAAATATTTGTTTTTTGTCTTTTCAGCTTGACGAGCACGATGAGGACCTCGCTCTGCACTCCCTCAATCCTTCTGCTCCTCCTGCTAATCCGACTCCAACATCACCTCCTGATAGCTATCCCGACCACTGCTACATGTTGCCAATAGATCCCCCCCAGTCCCTTTCCGATAATCTCTCTCCTTGTCCTGGACCATCAAACCGTTTATCTTCCTTACCTTCAAGCTTTCCTTCCACGTCCTTAGACGATACACCTTCACCTTCCATTCCTGCCCGAACCCCCGCAAACCCTCAAAGAAAACGGCGAAGGATCAATGAGGGTAGTGAAGTGAGCGAGGTCCTCAAAGAGCTAATGGAGGCGACCGTGGCCAACGCAAACTCGCCGGAAAACACTTTCGGTCGCTGGGTCGCTGAATTCCTCAGACGATTCACGCCTGAAGAACAACAGGAGGTGACGTCGAGGATTCAGCGAGCCATGCTGGAGGCCGAGGACGATGTGAAGGCCAAAAGGCAAGCGATGTGATTGTTATGTGCATTGTGTTTAATGTTATAAATGTTGTTTACCTCTAATTCCTACGTTGTGTTTTTTTTAATTGTAAACGTGTTCTTCTGCTGATGATGATGATAATAAAATAAAATGAATGTTGAAATTAAATGAACTGAAACAATTGATTGTTAGGCTATCTTATTGAAAGAAAACCAAATTTCAACACATTTTATCTCTACAGTATGTCCCATAAAAAAATGCGAAAATCGGTACCTTAGATTCAAATAATTTTTTTCAAACAAAATAATCAAACAAATTGTAATTTAAGGAAGGGAATCGTTTTTTAAGCCTTAAATGATTACATTAATAATTTGGTAAACCATTTTTCTTGATCGCCTCGTCCATACGGGGACAAAATCGAGAGCATATCTTCTCAATGTATGAATCAGTTTTCGAGATCCACGCCTTGGCAATTGTAGCTGTCAGGGATCCAACGATGGTGCTAGAACGTTCACAGGCTTTAACCTGAGCATGTGCCCATGTTGTTTAATCCAAAGGATTCAAGCCCGGACTGGTGGGAGGTCAAATGTAATTGCCCAAAATTCCATGTTTTTATTCAGCCATAGTTGAGTCCTTTTTGAAGTACGTCACGGGGCTGAAACCTATTGAAAAATGATGTGTTTTTGTGCTCCAAAGTTTGCTTTTATCCATGGCAGAACGTGGTCCTACAAAATGTTAATATTAACCTCGGTATTAAATTTTAATTCAGCTTTGATGAATGCTGATGGCATTTTAAAGCTATTGGGCGAAATGGTCTCAAAATCTATGACTCCGGCCGAATGTTTGGTTATAAACTTGATTTTCAGGGTCTCTGGAACATCCTCAATCTTCTTGGCTGTTATAAACCTGTCTGTACGTGTGTTAGACACGGGATCGACGAAGGACATTTTTTCATCAGAGAATACGACGACGGTATTCTTTTGTTTTGATGTTGACACCAAACGTGTCGAGAACTCCAGCCGTAGTTGTTTGATTCGGTCTGTTACAAGGTGACGCATTACTCTGACTCTGGACGAACTTTTCAAGTCATGTTTGATCAACCGATGCATGGTAGATTTTGAAATATCGGCTTCCTTAGCCGATTTCCTAATCGATCTGCTACGATTTTGTCTCACTCTACCTCTCATTGATCTGATGCCCTTTGGCGTGCGAGTGGACCGTGAATGGCCACTTCCTGGCATCATGGGATGTGGTCCATCAAGGAGTGATCGTTGGATACGGTAAACAGTAGCCAGGTGGCATCCCGCGATCGATACAATTTGTTTTACGGGCATTTGGGCGAGCAGTAAACTAATCACAATGTATTAACGTACATTTTTCTCAACTTTATTATTCGAGAATCACTTCTTTGGTTACATCTTCTCATAGTATACTACCAGATGATTACACACACACATGACCACCGTAAAAATAACGTTTAAAGTTACCCAAAAATAAGCATTGAAAATTTTCGCATTTTTTTATGGGACATACTGTATATAATTTTTAGCTGAAAATAATAAATTTACCTTCACATACAGTCTGACAAGAAAGTATCCGTACAGTCACCAATTTCAACTTTAAGCCTAGTTATCTCAGCGACTACGTGACCTAGGACAGTTATTTAAACGACATCTCGTAGATAAACTTCTATTCTATCCAATGAGGTCTTAACATTTCGAGAAAGTTACTTGTAGGTCACTTTGTTCTATAGAAACCCAAAAAAGGCTCAAAATCGATGACAAAAAAGTATCCGTACACCCACCTTTCTTGAAGAAAACCACCGGTTTGGTGAGGTTCTAGTAGTCAAAGTATCAACCTAGCCATTATTTCGAGTTATTAAGTGTCTAAAAGTATGGTGGCAACAATTTTATATCATCATCCAACGTGAAATGCCGGTGAAACTAGGCAAACAGCTGCAACCGATAGAGAACTATCTTTTTCATGTGCAGTAAAGGGAACCTAACTTGGGAAGTTGATGAACCCTGTGGGAAATATCATGCTAAGTCTCAGGAACTTACAATTTGTCGAATTAACCAGGGTACAACTAGACTAAACCCTTCAAACAGACATCTTTCGTGGTTACTCAATCGCTATGAGGGGGTGATTGCTCGAAAAGCTATGAAGTCCTCCATACTTAGAGTTCTTAAACATGAAGAAAGAAGTGTCTAGATCACCAATCATATGATTTGGATTACAACTCCTAAGAAGGTGTTTTGTAAATAACAATAACATTGCATAATTGTACGTTGCAAATTTTTCATTTCTAAGGAAAGAATAAGGAAGACTGGGGATTTGCAAATCGCTGTATTTTGATGCCATTGGCGTGTCGGCACAGTGTTTTATACACTATATAAAGACTTCATACAGACAATATTAAGCAATTGTGGCCAAAAAAACGAACATCAATAGAGACTTGACGTCGAACTCAATCATCAATACGAGCAACGTTCTTCCAACTATAAAACACAGTAGTTGAGAGTATGTGTTATGGTGTTCGGAGGCCATTAATCGAACTGGAAACATTGAACTAATTATAAATCATCTGTGGGACATGGTCTACTTAGCCCATTTTATTCCTTGGACAAGCCAACCCTTGTTAAAAGTTTAGATGTTCTACAATGTTCTCTCTGAGTAAAATAACGATCCTAGGAATAGGCCATGTATTGTCCAAGAGTGACTACTTTATGAGATCATACAAGTGTTGACGACACTCGAAAAGGGCCCGGAATCGATCTCTATACAACATTTGTCGAAAGATGCCTAGATTTACCACCAACGGAACATTATCCTGATCTTAGTAGACATCTTTAGAACTATTATGGAATCGGGTCAAATTTCCAGCATCTTTCGAAAAGAAAACTGGTAGAAATTATTTCTTGGCACTTACAGGCTATTATAGAGGCAAGTGGCATTGATTGCACCATATTGGCATATCATGTACGGATGGCACATCATCAATACTCATCATGTACGGATACTTTTTTGTCATCGATTTTGAGCCTTTTTTTGGGTTTCTATAGAACAAAGTGACCTACAAGTAACTTTCTCGAAATGTTAAGACCTCATTGGATAGAATAGAAGTTTATCTACGAGATGTCGTTTAAATAATTGTCCTAGGTCACGTAGTCGCTGAGATAACTAGGCTTAAAGTTGAAATTGATGACTGTACGGATACTTTCTTGATAGACTGTATGACCGTAGAGCTTTAGTAAGGCAGGAGCAAGTTTCCTTGACTATATTGCTTATAGAGGAACGAGACACCTACAATAAAAAAAGAATGTTGAATTTTGTTTTGATCAAACGCGGTTAACTCACCCGAAACAAATACTTCAAGCTACTGAATGTTTCTCCAGTTGCCAAGTAGCGCATCGTTATAAGCAACCGTTCTTGGGCTGTTATGGAGTCGCGCATATTTGTGTTCATTCTATTTATTTCTGGGCGTATCATGTCAAGGAGAACATCAAAATCTTCCTTCTTCATGCGAAGAAAGTTAATCAGGGTTTCATTTGCTTGCTCTGCTACAATATTGTCAAGCAAACGGTTGCCATCTTCTTGCCGCCGGAAAAAAATTGGACGCATCCACCACCTACGCACAATACGCCTGTTGCGTTGCCTGTTGCGTTGTTGAGAGTTTTGGGTACTTAACTCGATGACCCTGGATAGGGTTGTTAGCCACTCTTCACTCATCAACAGATTATCCATATTTAACTTTTTGTGTTAACTTAAGATGATATCTTGTTTGCTTCAAAGGCAGCTTTTTGAGCTAACTGATAACAAAAACAAAAACAGCAGAGACTGACACATGCATAGACTGTCAGAAACTTTTCGCTTGCATTGACTGGCGACAGCATTGGTACCACAAAACGCGGCTACACGAACCGAAAAGATTTTGACGTAAACTTATACGGTTTTTGAGTTCGCGGTTGGAGTTTGCGGTTCGTGTAGCGGCCCGGTAACACAGAAGCAAAACAGGTACGATTAAGATTCCAAAATTATTTCACAAGTGAGGGTTGAGTTGAATGGCAAGATGCGGCCATCGACCAAGGTTATACCGCATAGGATTTATACGATTCTGTAAGATGTAATCAAAATAGTATCTTGTCTATCTAAAACTAAAGTTTTATGGTATTGTGATGAAAGGAGGATGTTGTATGTACAGGATACTGGCCACCAAGAAATAGTTGTGTATTAAAAAACAGTTTACTTTTATTCTGCTTCCTTCGTCTTCGCTTTCAATGTTGCTAAGAGATGTTTTGGAAGAGTAACCCAAAAAGGAGAGCTGGTCGTAATACCACAATGTTGGAACACGGACATCCTTAGATCCTGCTCCACTTCTTGAAGAGGCCTCAACTTTACTTTTTTCTTTTCCGTAGCATTTGCGAAGGCTGTTCAGTTTGTGTTTCACAACGTCGACCGTTGCGTCCGGTTCGTACAAAGAGTAAATTTCCAATACTTCTTGTAGTCCCTTCTGTCTCGCATCTATATTTTTATATTTCGGATCACACTTGTTCCACAAATACGGACGATTTTTCCAGCCATTAATAAGATCGTTGTTGTCAAAACAAATACGTGAGCGTGAGGATCAGTGAGGTAGGGCCAGTGAGCGAAATGAGAATGAGACAGGAGGAGTACGGTCGGGTCAACGTCCCAGCATATAGGAAGGAGAGGATCGAGAACGAGAGGTATCAGCTGATCGATGAGTAATCGATAAGATCGTAGCTGATAAGCGAAAGGGGAACGTTGACCCGACCGACCCAAGAATGAACGAGACGACAATAGATGCATAACGAAACCTTCCTCGGCGGTGCCACGGAGAAAGTCTTTCTTTTTGGATTGTGCCACCGCCGAGGAAGACGACATAAATTTTAACACTACGCTAAGCTACGAGTGTTCAATATTTTCGTCAGTAAAATAAATTAGTTAAATCTTTACTATTATAAATAAGACTTAGTTTTTTAATATTCTAAGCTTTATAAGTAAGACTAGGTTTTAACAATCGTTAATCAATTGATAATCTTTCGGCATCTTGAACAACTGTTGTGAATGCTGATGCTGAATGTGTGTTAACAATTAACTGACATTTAGTGACACGACGCCCACTCCCAGGTGGCTTGCAAAGGTCACACTGCAAAGAGTCACCATTATGTCAAACTGGATGCCAAAATAAAATTTTGACAGTCTGGTGACCGAAAGTCGACCGAAAACAGAATAAAAGAGATTTTACCCACAGGCAAGAAAAGCTGGGTAATTTCTGTTTTCGGTCGACTTGCAATACGGCATCCGAAGGCGCATCCTTCGATCCCTTTTATACAATTACAAAAACACCGCCGTCGCTGCGACGTTTCCGTTCGGACAGCTTCGTTGGACCGATACATTACAGCGGTTTCAACATTCCCCCTCCTAGTGTGGCGACGATTAAACGCAGCTTAATCATCTGTCATAGCGCCCTGTCACCGTTGTCGCATTTAACCTAGCTGCCGAACTTGCTGTTGTTATACGCTTCTAAACACTAAACGACACTAAAAGGGGGCCGAAATAGTCGATGCCCGTATACGAAAAGGCACGATGACCCACTGCGACCCGTTGGTACGGATGTTGCCCATTCTTGGTGGTTCCGGTTTGGCATTATCTACCTTGCATCGCTGACAAGCCGCTTTTAGACGTCGATACTCGCTGAGCAAACGAGGTATGTAGAATCGGGATCGCAGCGTGTTTATCACTGTATTGTGGCAACTGTGCTTGTAGTTCTCGTTACTCGAGCATCTCTTACAATCAACATCGTTTCCACTTGAGTACGAGGCAAGATGATCGGTTGACGTGTGTCCTCGTTGATCCCGACGCACTCCGATAAGCGACCACCAATGCGTAATATACCGTTCTTGTCGAGCATGGGAGAAAGCTTGCCGATAAGCTTTTTCCACGGGTGCTTCTTTTGCTCCCCATGCTTTAAATTGGTGATTTCTTCCGGGAATGCATCCGCCAGCATCCTTCGAAAGAGGGTCTGTTCCGCCGCCTCCAGTTCCTGTTGCGTTAAAGGACCTCTCTCTACGGACTCCTTATGAACACTATGGAGTGTATTGTTTACGAAGCGGATTACATACGCCACCGCTCGCAGTAGTCTCTTCCATTTCGAAAAACGCTCGAAGTTCACGAAGGGGAGAACAGGCCGGTGATGTTAAAGGTATTTCCGGAATGTAAAAGGTATATTAGTTCGTGCGCTGGCCACTCGTTCTCTGGGCCCCATAGAAAACTCGGCCCGCGAAACCAGCGACTTGTGGGAGAGAGATCCGGCGTCCTTGTCCACTTAGTGCCATAGTCGGCGACGTTTACCTTGGTCGGAATCCATTTCCATTGGTCGGCATCAGTGGCGTCGAGCAGCTCTCCTACTCGGTGGGCTACATACTGGTGGTATCGACGGTGGTCCGAGTGTAGCCAACTTAGGACGTTCCGCGAGTCGGACCAGAACAGTTTTCGAATAATCTTAAAACGGTCGGCTTTCTCGACGGTTTGTGCCAATCTTGAACCGATGACTGCCGCGGTCAGTTCTAGCCCTGGAATGGATACAAATTTAATGGGTGCCACCTTGGCCTTCGAGCCGACCAGGCTGCATTCCGTAATCCAATTCTCCTCGAACCGAAAGTACGCTGCGGCCGCCATGCCCTGCTCGCTGGCATCGCAAAATACATGCAGCTCCACGGTCGCTCGGATTGACGTTAGCTGACGGTAGCATCTCGGTATCGTTATCTCTGCCATGTACGCCATTTCTTTTCCATCTCGCTATCAATAGGTGCATCGCATCCAACACCTGCTCGCCAAATTTCTTGCAACAGAACCTTCAGGTACATTAGAAAATGTCCTAATAAACCCATGGGGTCGTATATGCTCATCTGTGTTCTGAGTACCGCCCGTTTTGTTGCAGGTTTTTTGCCAGCTAGAAGCTCTATATCGTGTTTCGATGACAATCGGTAGACAAGGTAAGTGAAAGTATCGGAAGCGGTGTTCCACCACATTCCCAAAACCTTTTCCGTTGCAAGATGACTGCTCAAGCTAACGTTCATCTCCTCATTCGATTTTCCTTCTAGGTGCCGAACTATACCGAACTTTCTCCGCAAGTTGGATCGCTTCTTCTTGCGTTTCCACGCAGACGAGCAAAACATCGACGTAACTTTATGCATTCAACCGCCCGGGGATACTCGCGTGCAAAGCGGTCTGCATTAAGGTTTTTCACAAACTGTGCGCTACTCGGGGAGCAGGCCGCTCCGAACGTCATGACCGTGACTGCGTAGACTCCTGGCTCACCATCCGGCTCATTGCCTTCCCAGAAGATCAGTTGACTACGCTGGTCTTCCTTTTTCATGGCCACTTGGTGGAACCTTTCGCGTATGTCCCCGACAAAGCCGATTCTGAACTCTCTAAACCGGAACAACACCGAGAGCAGGCCTGTGAGCAAGTCCGGACCCGCTAGAAGAAACGAGTTTAAACTAACTCCACTCACCTTGGCCGCCGCGTCAAAGACCATGCGAATTTTCCCTGGCTTGTGCGGATTGAAAACCGGAAAGACGGGCAGGTACCAATTGTTACGATGCCGTTTCTCTAATTCCACATCGGTAAGTCGTCTTATGTAGCCCTTTGCTTCGTAGTTTTTCATTTTATCAGTGACTGCTTTGGCTAAATTTGGATCTTTTTTCATTTTGTTTTTTTAGGCATACATACCGCTTCAATGCTGCAGATTTATTGCACGGCAGCCTCACGTCTCTCGCTCCAGCACCATCAGGGCTCTTTCGTCCTCCTTCGATTGAAGCGGACGCACGGACTTGTCGAACCCTATCGACTCCAATGAGAAGTGTTCCTTTAGGGCCCGCGTCAGCTCTTCATCCTCAGAGCAGTTGCAGGAGCGAATGTGGAACACGTGTGAAGGGCCTGAGGCGGCGAGTCTCGAACAAGGACCACCGATAACCCATCCAAGGCGGGTTTTGGATGCAATCGGTTCGTCGCAACCACCTTCCGCGTTCCGCAAGGGCTGACCGAGCCGACAATTGTCAACGCCAATGAGTACGCGTGGAACCGCATTCGCGTACGAGATCAGCGGGACACCTCTCAGATGAGAGAACTTGGCGTTCAGCTGTGATGTGCTCGATCGACTGCGCCGGGAGTGCTAACGTTCGAACCGTATGCACGTTCTGGAGCTCAGGAACCGTATAGCACAGGACTCGTCACGGCCGGACACTCGCACGCTTACCATGACCGAATCTTTCTCTTCCCGGGTCACGTCGGAAGTCCATTGCAAACTCATGGGGTGAGACACTCCGGTCAGCCTCAGTTCTTCAAGCAAACCGTGTTCCATGAATGTGGATGTGGAGCCGTCATCGAGAAGGGCACATATTTCAGCATCACGTCAGAGGTCAAGTGTGCGTTTACATGCGCCACGTTTTTCCCTTGTCGTCCCGCTGAGTGACCATCCTCTTGATGTAGAAGAACGTGATGCATGGCACTGCATCCATTAGTGTCGCAAGCCGCTGTAATGAAACATTTGCCACGATGATACGATAGGCACTTACGGCACAACCTCCGTTCGCTAACGAAGGCTTTCCTCGCTTCCACCGTCGTTTGAAGGAACCTCGCGCAGACGGATAAGGAAGCGCATGTCCCTCCGCAAAGGTAGCAGGCCGTTTCTGGGATCGGAGCACTGTCAGCTGCCGGTGAGTATGCTTCCGTGTGTGTGTTGCAGAAGGCGCGCGTCGGCATAGAATGTCCTGCTCCGGGGTGCTTCTCTGGGATTCCTCGGGGCTGGAAACGCTGCACGTTGGTGGGCTTGCTTCGTTGGTAGCGCTCCGAATTGCCGTCCATAACGCTCACGGGGACGTCCGCAACACTACACAAGTCATCTGCCAGCTCTCCAATCCACAGTCCAAACTCGTACAGCGTCACTTGCGGCAATCTCTTTTTGCGTCGTACCCAATCGATGCACAACGTCGCTGGCAAGCGTTTCTATAACTCTTTAAGCAAGATCACATCGAACATGTAACCATGGACCCCAGATGCTTGTACCGTTTCCATCAATCGGTTTACTGCAAACCCGAACTCAACCAGGTCCAGCTTTCAATCCAGCTTCTCAATCCTGGTGTTGGCAACTGCCTTACCTTGGCGATTATTAACTCCACTATCAACTCGGGACGCCCAAACCACGCCTTGAGCGTCAGGATTGCCTCGTGCAGCCCAGCCGGAAAGGACAGTAGATGACCCTCGGTTTCTCTCGCGACACCTTTCAACGCGTGCTGCAACCTCAAAATATTTTCGTCGTCCGAATAACCGCAGGCGAGGGTGGTTCGCACAAACGTCGCGATGAAAAGTGGCCACTCCTCGACGGAGCCCGAAAACGCGGGTAAATCTCGCGGATTTCCTTGGCGGGCCATGAACTGGCTGTGGCACGGGAGTGAAGTGCCGTTAAGATTTTGGTGCGGAAAAGTGCTGAGAAAAGGTGTTGTAGTGCGACGGTTGTGTGGTGATGTTTTGCAAGTAAAATGGTGGTGGTGCAAAATAGTAAGGTGGTTGACCCCGTGTAGTGCTATTGACCTTCGCAGCGTCACCGGCAGTCGTGAAGTCCATCGCGTGCCTAAACTCGAGCGGTTGATTTCCTGACGCTGACCCATCGCCTTTCACCTCCCCCCCCCTCAACGACCGTTCCATCATCTGGAACCATTCCCTGTACTCCGGTTCCCGCGTCCATCTTCTATCGTACCCGGGCGGCGGGTTGCCCGTACTAGCGACGAGCATTTCTGAATGGTTCATCCGTGTCGCGTTCAAACGGTCCTCCGGCGCAGCGAACCTATCCGTTGCGCCCAGCCATTCCTCCGCTTTCTTTAATTCGGCCGCCGACTCTTTTTCTTCCGTGGCTTTCCTTGCGTCGGCCATTTCGAGATCCAGCAACGCCAACTCATGGATCATTCTCCTTCTTCTTTCCTCTATACGAGACAGGCTCGTCTCGCGTTCCGCTCTAGCATCGGCGGTCTCGTCGCTTGTCGTGGGAGTGTTAAACGTAGACCGTACGGTGCTTCGCTGCGGGGGCCCCGAACTCGCAGGAATCGCGTCACGCACCGTGACGCTCCCGGCGTTGCCCTCTTGTAGCGGTGTTGACGGCACGGTCGCATTTGATGGACCCGGGCTGGACGAAGCATCTCGGACGCCATCGCGTCCTGTCGTTGGACACATCGTGGGCGAAACTAGTGAACCCCACGCCAACCTGCCTTGTACCGGAGTGTCCTGATCCATTCTCACTCACTCTTTTTTCGACGAAATATCGACGTACTAAACGCGGATTTCGTAACACTAGAAAACAAACGTCGTTTTCTTTATCGGCGCGCGTGACTTTCGACTAACTTTCGCGCGCGGTCAAAACCAAAAGGATTGTTTGGAATGTTAAAGACAATCGTCTTTAACGGGCTCTAAGTCGACCGAAAACAAAAATTACCCTACCGCCACAAGCTTCGGGACGAGATAGGAAATCAATGGGCAAGAGCGAGATGGTGATATCCTTGCTCCTTCCTAGCCGAACCCTCATGTGTGTAGTCATCAAAGTGCGCATGCGCATTGCAATACGATACGAAGTTTAAATGCTCTGCGCGAAGACCCAGCGCGAGCGATCGAAAACCCAGCGCGAGCAATCGTAGACCCAGCGCGAGCGATCATTCATTCATCCGGCTCTGAGCCGTTGAGTCTGGAGCTCGAGCAGTCGACGCAGATGGAGACAACTGTACAGCCGGAGCGCACCGAAGCCTCGCTGCGCACCCAGGTGGAGGCGCTCACTGATACGGTAGCCAGCCTGATGCGAACGATGGGGAACCAGACAAGGAAAATGGACATATTGCAAAAGCTGATTGAGGCAAACTTTGGTGGCCTCTCAGCCTCTAAGCCGGTAACATCTTCCAAGTCTGGAGGCAAGAAAGAGCAGCAGCAACAGCAGCAGCAGCTGGAGCAGGAGCAGCCGCGGCAGCAGCTGCTGCTGCTCTTCAGAGGCGATCTTCATGCGGACTCGTAGCGATGGACTGCAGGTGGCGCAAATGCGTAATCCTCTGCGTCCGGCGCTCTTGCTAAGTGAGAAGACGCTTCGCATCGGCTACACTCGGGTTCGCATGGAGATACTCCCACCGCTTGGCCTACCAGAGCAGCAGCGGCAGCAGCAGCAGCAGCGTGGTGTCAGGGAGGAGCAGCATCCTGGAACGAGCGGCAGCGGCGCAGCAGCAGGACGGCGATGGAAGGTGCGGTAGTTCAACGCGGGTACGTGGAGGCTCTGCGGCACAGCAATTTTTCGGAGCTCGCGTACTCACCCGAAGGTCTGGTAGCTGGTCTCGCACGCGCCTGCGACGAGACCATGAAGCGCAACCACGGCCCAGCCTTTCAGGTGTGGTCCTCCGCGTTCTGGTGGACCCCGGAACTCGACAGGCTGCGAGGAGAATGCCAGGCAGCCAGCGAACGCGCCCGCTCCACCGCGGACCCTGGTAAGCGATCGGCAGCGGCTGAGCGCCACATGGCTCTCAGGTTGCGCCTGTCCCGGGCCATCAAGGCGAGCAAGGACGAATGCTTCGATGACCTCATCCGGGAGGCCGAGGAGAACACATTCGGAGCTGGGTACAAGGTCGTGATGGCTCGCCCTCCCGAAAGGGAACGCGCAGTGCTTGAGCGCATCGTCGACGACCTGTTCCCCCAACACGATCCCTTCGTGTGGCCGACCCCACTGGCCACCGTAGATGGTGCTTCTCCGATACGCGCAGTCACGGACGAGAAGCTTCTGGAGATAGAGCAATCCTTGGCCGCCCGGCCTCGACGGATCTGCAATGGAGCGCTGAAGGCTGCCATCCGCCAACACCCCGAGGTCTTCCGGCGTGTGTACCAGTCCTGTTTTGACCAGGGTGTATTCCCATCACCGTGGAAGGAACAGCGGCTGGTGCTGCTGACGAAGCCCGGTAAGCCCCCAGGAGAGTCCTCGTCGTTCCGACCCCTGGGGATGCTAAACGGCGCTGGCAAGGTCCTGGAGCGCCACATGCTCGACCGGCTCAACGAGCATTTAGAGGCCCCGGACAATCCTCGCCTCCATCCGGCGCTGTACGGGTTCCGTCGGGGTTGTTCGACGACCCAGGCGATTTTGAGAGTTGTCGAGGAGTGCCGCAGAGTCCTCGCGCTCAGCACCAGGGAGCCGATAACGCGACGCCACGTGCACCACTGTCGGATGATAGTGTCACTGGACGTCAGAAACGCGTTCAACACCGCTAGCTGGAGCCACATCGCTGCAGCGGCCCAGCACATGGCGGTCCCGGCCGACCTGCAGAGGATGCTCGCTAGTTGGATGGAGGATCGGAGACTGGTGTTCGAGTTTAGCGACGGAGCCGCGTCCAGGCTGCTTAGTGCAGGCGTTCCACAGGGGTCGATCCTCGGCCCCACCCTGTGGAATGTGATGTACAACAGCGTCCTGTCGGTGCAACTTCCAGAGGGTGTCGAGGTGGTGGCGTACGCGGACGACTTGGTGCTGCTGGTGGAGGGCATGGGACCACAGGACACCTCGAACCGAGCGGCTGCCGCAGTCACCGTGGTGAATGAGTGGATGGGGGCGCATCAACTCAACATCGCGCCGCAGAAGACGGCGGCGGTACTTGTGTCAAAACGGAACGTCGCCGTTGACGACCCACGCAACCCGGTCACCGTTGTCGTGAACGACCAAGTAGTGGCTGTGAAGAAGCAGCTACGCTACCTAGGAGTGATGCTGGACTCCAAACTGTCCTGGTATCCGCACCTCGAGCAGGTTGCTGAGAAGGCGCAGAGAGTGGGCGACGCCGTCTCTCGCCTGATGCGGAATCACAGCGGCCCCAAGGGCACCAAGACACGTCTGCTGGCGGCAGTGGTAGAGTCTGTGCTTCGTTATGCTGCACCAGTTTGGGGTTCCGTCGTCGAGGTTCGCGAGGCACAGCGGATTCTCCGGTTTGGAGACTCTTACTGGAGGACGCCAGATGTTTCGAGCGGCAGCAGAGTGGAAGACCCGGGACCAACGGCCAGACCATCCGCAAGGAGGAGCGGATCGCTACCATCCGTTCGTGGCAGGAGCGGTAGGAAGCTGACGTGGCAACCCCTGGCGGCGCCTCGTCAAGGATCCGCTGGTCGCACCGGCTCATACCAGACATCGCGGCGTGGATCGACCGAAAGCACGGATAGGGCGGTTTCCATCTGTGCCAGTTGCTGACTGAACAGTGCAGGTGTTGAGGAGACGGCAGAGCACGCCACATTCTGCTGTCCTCGTTTCCACGAAGTACGCGAACCGTTCACTCAGCTCAGCGAGCAAGTTCCGGTGACTCCCGATACCCTTCAGTAGCACCTCCTCCGTGGCCAAGAGGAGTCGAGCCGGATAACTGAAGTGGTAAAACGGATCACTGAGGCACTGCAGCGAGAGTGGAACGAGGATCGCGCCCGCTGGGCCAGGGAGCGCCAGGACGAGGCCGATGCGGAAGCTGAGGATAGAGCGGCGGAAATAGCAGCTGAACGCGCGGAGCGTCGCCTACTCTACAATGAACGGCGGAATGCAGCGAGAAGGCAGCGGACAGCTGAGGAACGGGCAGAGCGTGAGAGGCTCAATCCCCCCCAGCCACCGTGGCGAGGAGGGAAGCAGTGCGTCTCCGTGTAGCGGAGCACCGTCTTCACAACCCCAGAAGGAGCAGGCGTGGTAGGCGACGTGCGCGTTCGGACACCGAAGCAGACTCCACCAACTCCAGCAACGCCCCAGCTCGCAACGATCCAGTAGGCCGCAGCCGCAGCAGCAGGCAGCAGCGTTCCAGGAGGAGCAGAAGCGAAATGCCAAACAGCAGGCACTCACCCGCAACGCAAGCAGGAGATGGCGTCAGCAGCAGCACACGTCCTCTCGGCCACCATGAGGACCGAAGCCGAAGCCGCAGACGACCAGGGAACGGGGTTGCGGAGGACCGCATCCCCATCAGTTCCAGCAGCCGGAGCCCCCACGCACCCCGGGAGGCGATGCCCGACGAGACCGGCCGCAGCCCGCTGACACCGGCGGAGGAGGCGGAGGTCTCTGAGGCCACCACCTCGGGTCGCTAACCAGCGATTGGTCGTCATGTAGGTGCCCCACGGCACGGAAGGTGTGCAGCTGAAGCTGCGGGTAAGTAGCCGCTACGCGCAAGGGCTTTCGCGAAAGTCCAAGTGGCTTTCTGGTGTGTGCTCGCAAAACACAGAGACAGGCCCCAGCCAATGACCAATGCCTCGCGGTTACGGTCAGCGGCGAAGTGGGCAGCACCCGTCAGGTTGTTTAGTCGGTAAAAATCCGGCATTCGGAGTCGCGCCCGGATCTTTCGAAGGTTTCCCTGACGTAAAAAAAAAAAAAGCCAGTTATCCCTGTGGCTGTACGGCAGGACCACGAGTTGGATGGTGCTATCGATCGTCCCCGGCGGTCGGCGGACAACGTCTTGACGTTGTATTTGTCGAAGACTGCGGACAGCAGCGCGGTTCTGGAGAGGGTTGCCAAGGCGGTGGGAGAGACTGCAAAGACGAGCCTGCAGACAGAGATGACGACGGTCGAGGTGAAAGGCGTCGACATGCTCGTCACGGCCGACGAAGTGGCTGAAGCGGTCGAGCTCGCCACCGGGGTCAACGTCTCGTCTGAGGCGATATTTATGACGACCCGCACCGACGGACTGCAGGTGGCACGAATGCGGATCCCCCGGCGTTCGGCGCTCACGTTGAGTGAGAGTTCGCTGCAGATCGGCTTCACCAGGGTTCGCATGTAGATTCTCCCGCCGCTTGGCCTTCCAGCCCAGCGGTGCTTCAGGTGTAAAGAGCGAGGTCATCACGCTGCCACGTGTAAGGGCGTCGATCGCTCTGACTGCTGTTTCAGGTGCAGCCACATCGCGAAGAACTGCGCCAACCCGATGAGATGTATGGTGTGTGGAGAACCCCACATGGTCGGGGATGCTGCTTGTAGGACACAGTCATCGTCGTGCTCTCGCTAAGACGGACACGTAACCAGGAGGATCGGTTGGTGCTGAGGGTACTGCAGATCAACCTGGGTAGGGGTCGAGCAGCGCAGGACCTCATGCTGCAGACAGCTAGGGAGGCGAGGGTTGATGTCGTTCTGGCAAGCGAGATTTACCGTCCCCCGGGTGGCAACGGGAACTGGGCGGTGGACTGCAATGGGCAGGTTGCGGTCATCGCGACAGGCGCATCACCCATTCAGCGAGTATGGAGCAGTGTCCCTGGGATGGTGGCAGTGCAGATCGGTGGCATCTGCTTCGTGAGCTGCTACGCCTCCCCTAGCTGGAGACCGCCCAGGTTTGAGCAGTACCTCGACCTCCTGGAGATCGAAGCTCAGGCTCACGCACGACTGGTGTTCGCAGGGGACTTCAACGCCCCCCACACGGCTTTTGGAATGTGCTGTACCAAGCATACACACAGGCGCAATTACCAAAAGTACAGATTAAGATAAGATTAAAACAATTAACATTTCAAGCTCCATTGCAGAACTTAATCGTCCAAGCAAGTTCTAAGTAGAACACAATGTAGAATGCAATATGGCATGCAACATAATTGCAAGGCAAGATAAAACGCAAAGATGCAACGTAATCACAATCAAAGCCAAACGGGCATGTACGCATATTGTAACCTGATATTGTTTACCGATAACAAATTCAACCACGAAAAAACCAAAATAACTATGCGCAATAAACCAAATGCCAAAGAAGCAATGCATGCGTAGTTGGGAATGCGTGTTCCCACGCTTTCAAGTGCATACGCCCTTAGGTAGCATACGACTCGTCTCAATATGACACCGCGAGATAATTCTCACGATTTCGGGTGCACATGCAATCGCGCCAATAAACAACATATTTAGTTCAAGGGTAAACGAACGTTTAGAAACGCATTCAAATACAATGTATGGATTCCCACACTTTCAGTTAAAATAATGAACCCCAAAAATTATAAAAACATGTACAATGATCTAAAAAAATGTATTGGAAAAGATGTACAAGGAATTTGGTGTTAAAGTAGATGAACCAAGGTAAATGGGTGGAAATAGTATGACGGGAAATGTTTCGTTGCGATTGAACTTTATTCATTTACGTTTGGATCATGCACAGATAGGCAACAGTATTTCAGTTGGACGTCAAATGTTTACTTACGGTTGAACAGTGATACAGAAGCAGTTGAACGATGCTTACCTGGGCTCGAAAACGGTGTATGTTATTAACTATGACCGTGATGTTTTATACATCGTTGGAATGGTAATGTTTTACTCACTTTTGCCAAGTAAAACTGTGAGGCATTATGGAAAAAATACGCTTTTTCAACTTTGGTAATACTTAATATATAATTATCTATCTATCTATCTATAAATTATAAAATTTAGCGAACTGCACTTACAAGTTGTACAATCTCATGTTGCACGCAACCTCAAACTGCATGCAAGTGTGCTATGCAACCAGTAACCTGCTGCTGGAATAGGGAATACTATTCAAACCGACAATCCCGCAACAGAATAATTGAATTAGCGTCTTCAAACCTAGAACCAAGTGCATCAAGACCGATCATGAAGTCACTAACTTGCCACAGATGTTTAGTACTTTCGGGTTGTCCACAAATAAGGAACATGAACAAAAATAGCTAAGCGTGTTTACTTTTGACATAAAGTACCGAACAACTGTTGCCATTGTTGAAGTTGAAATTGCTAGTTTTTGTACGGAGAAGTATCGGGAAACAAGGTATCAGTAACCTCTTTTAGAGAGCAAATCGTACTTGCTCTTACTAATGCAGCTAACGATATTCCAAATAAATGTGTCATCCGCAGTACCAAACATCGCTGTGCAAAAAAGGCCTTACAGTCCATAAGGGTAGACAATACTGTACTATTTGCTACAGAACAAATTCAACTCTTTTTGGTTACGACCAAATAAAAGGCTCAACTTATTATTTTAACTGAGTTTGTGTTTTATTCTAGAACTAGATTTTTTAGGCCAGGTACCTGGCCCGGCAACAGTCCCTTGCTCACCTACCGCCCATGCCAGGAAGGTTCCATGCCACCCCCGTTACAGTTTCTAGGTCTTTCTGCAGAAAGTATATTATGTTGACAATTGCCGAATAGTAAGCGGGTTCAAATACAAATACGAATAACGGGATCAAAAATAACGAAATAATCTAACCCTCTCCCTGTTCGACCAGCGCCTGATCTTGGCAGTTATCCCTTTAACTGAAGCCCCCATCGACATAAATGTAAAAGCACTGTAATATCGCAAAATGTTACCAAAAACCAAACGCGTCTATCAAACAGCTCGGTTTGTAGGAGGTTTTTCAAAGACAGATACTTGTTCCAAGTTACAGCATATTGTACCAGTTTCTGTGCCACACAGTGCATGTCTTGGCAGTGCATGTCTTGTGGTTGCGCCACTTTTTATGCTTAGCTTACATGAACCACAAAGCAACCTTTGCAAACGGTAAAGTGTTGTCAATGAGTCAGTGAACGGTCAAAATCTGCATTTATTTTTCGGCCAGAGTGTGAAAAAAAAGATTTGCAAAAATTAATTTTTTTTTGCGTCTCGTGTAAACTAAGCATAATGCTTGGTCTACACGAAGCGCAAAACAACCTTTGCAAACGGCAAAATGCTGTAAGTTAACGGTAAAATACTGTCAGATGGGCAGTCAACTGTTAAAGTAAGCGAAAATCTGTTTTTCGGTCGGCGAGTGAAAAATAGATTTGCAAAAATTGGCACACCCGGTATAGAGTGCCGTTGGATGGAAAATAGTTGTTTGTGATGATGTACACTGGTTGTTGATAAGATTTCAGTGTACACACTATCTCTGTGATTTTTTTTATAGTTAAACAATTAAATCAACACTGAACGCGCTTTCATTTGGATCGGCTCACGGATAGCAACGTCTACACGAAGCGAAAAAAAGTGACAGAAAAACTGACATTTGCGCCTGTATGCACAGAATTTTGTGCCTCGTGTAAACTAAGCATAACACTCCTACTACGCATGATAATCCGTAGATGCGAATTGCGATAAGAATTGCGTATTGTTTCCGCCAATAGTAAGAATCCCTTCAGACAGGATTAAAACAATTCAGAGAAAGCGAGAGCACTGCATTGATTACTCGTTACCTGACCTTATAGAAAAACGAATAATGTCGGTGCACATCCTTCTCTCTCCATGCCATCCGTGCCGCATTCGCTGCAAATTCTGGGGTTCACTATTCCCCACGTATCAGTTTCTCCTTTCTTTCGTTTGTAATGGAGAATTCCTTCCATGTGTGTGACGATTCGCGAAAGGCGCAGTAACGACTCGACGTTCGGCACACTCTGCCGCTTTCAATCCCGCACTTCCTGTGTTTCGCGGAAGGAACGACCCCATCTCTTGCCTTGTTCGTTTCGCGGAAGGTAAAGCTACCTGTCCGAACAACAGTACTCTCGGATCGGTCGTCCGTATATTCTGCCGTGGATAGCAGTCCCCACTTCTCGCATTCTTCTTTTGTTTTCTTGTATTCGTAGATCCGCAAACACATGCATTGAGATTCGAGTACGAATCGATTGGCTGCGTTATAAGCTAATCCTGTGTGCGAGCGTGATTGTTCTCACTTCCTCTCACATAATCGCGAAGTGAACTCGGACATACCGTCCACCCGGCTTGCAAAAAAAAACGAGAGAGAAAATTCTAACTTACGAAAGTACTACTTTTTTTTTTACTTTGACTTATAGAGCCATACACTATGGCAGGAAGAAATGTAACTATTGACAAATTTTTTACAAGCTTACCACAAAAAAGGACACCATGTCCCGTTTTTTCATCTGTTGTATACAAATCTGGCAATATGTCACTCACGGTATACAAAACCCAAGAAGAAAGTTTTTATTCTAAGCACAAAACATAAATCGGTCCTTGTGGCTAAAAACGGAAAATGTTTACCTGAATCCATCGAATATTACAATAACACGAAATATGGTGTAGATCAGGGATGTCAAACATGCGGCCCGCGGGCCACATGCGGCCCGCAAGACCATTGGGTGCGGCCCGCGACCCCTTTGAAACATTACATCGAAAGTTTGGATCCTTGAGTATTGGCTTATAGCAATTACCAAAATATTTAATGTAAATTTTTTCACGAACTGCGAATTGCAAGAGAACTGAACGAATGTCAATTTAAACTATTTCAATAAGAAAGTGATATGCAACTTTGCAGCAAAGGTTTTACACAGATTTTTCTAGACAAGTGGATAAATAGTGTTTATAGAAAACAAACGTTTCTATACTACAAGACCATTCTAAACAAAATAACAAATGCGGAGCAATAAGTTAGCTATTGTAATTACAATACCTTTACTTTTCTAAAATCATTAACAATATACTCAATAGTGTTGAACTCCAACATATATTTCAATAAACTTGATTTGAATTCATTAAAATTTGGAAAATGATTGAGCAACAAACCCTCTCTTTTACTCAAAATTTATAAATTTTATAAGAAGTAATATAATATGAAAAAATGTGAAAATGTAAAACATGATTGACTGTTAAGATAAAACCACATTGATAAGAACATATTTTCATCACTCCAATCAATTATATGGTTTGGCCCGCGAGCCTATTTTGGGAGAAAATGCGGCCCGCGAACCTATTTTGGGAGGAAATGCGGCCCGCAAGGTGAAACGAGTTTGACATCACTGGTGTAGATATTGTTGATCAGATGGCCAAAAAATACTGGATTTTCATTCTGGAATAAATGCGTGGATACTATACAAACAAACAACAGGAATCAACATTTCACGCAAAAGATTCTTGTTTTATCTAGCAAAAGAGCTTACAGAGGAGTGGATAGAGACAAAAACTGAGAAAGCTCCAAAAACATCTCTGGAAAAGAAAAACTTTTAAAAACATTTTCTGAGGTGAACAATTAAATTCTTACAAGAAAATGGTGTCAAGTTGGATATTTTAACAACAATAAAACAAAAAACATGTGTTACGTGTGTAAAAAGTATGTGGAAAATGCGGTACAAATAAGGGCTACATTTGTACAAAATGTTTTGCTATCGAATGTATGTGAGTTTTAGTTAAGTTTTTGTTGAATGATGTGAACTAAAAAAAACTGAAATCGTTAAAAGAAATGATGAAGCAACTAATAAAAACAAACTTTGAATGTGGAACTCCACAAACTACTGTTTTTTTGTTGTTATTTTACCAACCAAGTAAATTGCAATGTAAATAAGGTTAAAACATATTTTCTTTAGTGGTATTAGTAACAACCAATCAATAGTTCATTCATCAAAACCTAAAACCTCAAATTTATATATAAATAATAATCAGATCTTAAAAAATGTTTACTTTTGAACAACCAGTCATTTTGACTGGACGCGGTAGAGTTGCCTGTGTTGAAAACGTGGTAGTTCTAGTGTTAAAAGTTCATTCATGCATTTCCTTCACTTTCTGATGTCATGACCGTCTTGAGGAAAATTAACAGGATGATTGATCAGCAGGATAAAAAAAATTATAAAGCATGACCATAACTAAATTGAACCAAGGAAAGCGCGCTACTGTGGCGCCTCTAGCAGCGTCAGCCGAAAACTTATATTTTAAATAGTATTAGTAAATAGTAACAATGAAGTTG
The DNA here is from genome assembly GCF_943734705.1 of Anopheles coustani. Classification (NCBI taxonomy): domain Eukaryota; kingdom Metazoa; phylum Arthropoda; class Insecta; order Diptera; family Culicidae; genus Anopheles; species Anopheles coustani. Next base: position 49,659,234 of record NC_071289.1, on the reverse strand, counting down.
TAAAAGTTTCAGATCTGTACTATGGTTTTTCGCTAAATGCCGTATAATGGAAATTGAATGACCAAAAATGAATCCGCACAAATAACGGGAGCGCCGGTGGACGTATTGACAAGGCCTGGAATTCATATTAAAAGCAAAAAAAAATTACAAGTATTTTTTTTTTTTTTGTACAATTATACATAAGGTTTGTTATATAAATAGCTATTTACTATTTACGTGTTCCCGGTTCCTATAAATTCACGTACTTGTTTTTCCCACATTTTTCGACCTGCCATTATTTCACGGTTGTCTTGGAGTGGTACTGGGCCATTAAGATCCACTTGGTACCAAAACCAAATTTCCCAGAGTTTCGCCCCATCGAAAAAATCTGGGAAATCACAAAACTTCATCTTAGACGAAGTGGTGGAATAGTTCGAGATGTTCTTGGCAAGGAGAAGTGAAGGGACGTTGCGAAAACGGTGTCCCTTTCCACGAAACAAGTATGATAACTTTTAAATAATCCACTGCACTGTAACTAAAGTTTTTTGGTTTCCAGCCGATTTGATTATGATGATGACCGGTCAACTTCTGGATGTTGACTGGCTTACTGAATATCGTGTTCGGTCTGGTCAGTTTATTTATACCTCTTTTTGTGACCTACTTATTACATTTTGTATAAACTGTTGTTAGTTTTGGTCAAGCTATGGTGCTATGGTTATTTGTTGTAACTGGATGGACGTATGTTTGTTTTACATGTTGCGTAACCCTTGATCTGCGATACTATGTTTTAATTTGAACTTAGTTATCTTGATATTTGATTCATTGTAGTATTTTGGCCTTCTTCTGATTCTGCGACGCGTGTTCTGATCTTATGCTGATCGTGTAAACAATTGAAGATTGGTTAGATCATCTTACAGCACGCTACGCTTATCAACAATGTTGATTCGTGCTCTCGCTGTTTCCGGCTATTTGTCTCATGCGTACAATGTTGTATCGTATTGGATTGTGCGTGAATTCATCCTATATAATAATTTTCCTTCCGAGGGTCGACCATGGCCCAATAAACACGCGCGCGAAAAGTAACCCTTATTCGATCGATGTCTGATTCGATGTCGCTACTAATTCAAAATCAGAAAACTGGGCCTGCTAAACAAAACCGACCGTTCTGTGCGCAATTGTTGGAATTTTGAGTTGTTAGTGGGTGTAAGAGTGAGCGAAAGAGATAGGGAAAGGTAGAACGAGAAAGCGAGAGAAAAAGAGAGAGACAAAAATGGAAAGTATGACAAGGTGAGGCATAGGGATAGGGATAGATATAGCCAGAGAGCGAAAGAGAGAGAGAGATGAATGAAAAGGGAGAGCGATTATGAGAGAGAGAGGCAGTGTGAATGCGATGGGAGATAGGAAATGGGAGATGGGAGATGGGAGATGGGTGATTTGTGGCAGAAGGTTTGTGGTTTGTGATGGGAGGTGGGAGGTATGTTAGTGGGAGGTGAAAGGTGAGATTTGGGAGGTGGGTGGTGGGAGGTTTGAGGGTGGCGGTGGTAGGTGGGTGGTGGGAGGTGGGAGGTGGTAGATGTTAGATGTGAAATGGGAAATGTGAGATGGAGAGGGAGAGAGAGAGAGAGAAAGAGAGAGAGAGAGAGAGAGAGAGAGAGAGAGAGAGAGAGAGAGAGAGAGAGAGAGAGAGAGAGAGAGAGAGAGAGAAGAGAGAGAGAGAGAGAGAGAGAGAGAGAGAGGGGGGGGGGAGAGGGAGAGAGAGACGGAGAGATAGAGAGAGAGAGAAAGAGAGAGAGAGAGAGAGAGAGAGAGAGAAAGACAGACAGAGGGAAAGACAGAAAGAGAGAAAAGAGATAGAGAGAGAAATCCAACGGCATTGCCCGGCAAGCAAAGAGAGTGTACTTTCGTAGGCAAGGAGTACGTTGCGGTAGGCTGAAACGTGGGGAAGCGCGGTGAGGTGAGCAAAAGTTTGCCTACACGAGAGAGAATCGAAAGATGAGTTGAATTGTGCAGGAGAAATACAAATGAACAGCGTACTTTTGGCCGATCGGCGCGAGTAAAAAACTGCCAAAGCAGGCTTTGCCGCGCAGTCTAATTTTCTAACTTGTCCAGTCTGTGAACTTACAGTTCGGTCGCGCGTTTTAAACAGTAAAAATTGTGATTTTGTGTTGGTGTTTTCAGAAAAACGGACATATGGCCATCTCCAAGTTGGCTTACGAAGGCCCAGGACGTTGGATTGAAGAACCGTCCGGTAGTAAATCCTCGCGAAAGTGGTAGAAGAAAAAATAGAAGTGTTGGTGTCTTACCCCAGAGTGCTAGCAACAACACGGTTATATTTGTCTTTCCCAATATGTTTTTCCTATCCGATGTAATAAACGGATAAGAATTCAAAGCAAAACGTATCCTTTTGTTTTTTTTTCGTCTACTGGTGTACCCAAAACAACGAAAGAAACCAGCGCGTAAAGCGCGAACCGGTAGAAAGAGCGTAAGCAAGCGAGAGAGTATTTCCAGAGAGCACGCTGTAAAAGCTCACTCTAGCCCGAAAAAGTAGTACTTTCGTAAGTTAGAACTTTCTCTCTCGTTTTTTTGCAAGCCGGGTGGACGGTATGTCCGAGTTCACTTCGCGATTATGTGAGAGGAAGTGAGAACAATCACGCTCGCACACAGGATTAGCTTATAACGCAGCCAATCGATTCGTACTCGAATCTCAATGCATGTGTTTGCGGATCTACGAATACAAGAAAACAAAAGAAGAATGCGAGAAGTGGGGACTGCTATCCACGGCAGAATATACGGACGACCGATCCGAGAGTACTGTTGTTCGGACAGGTAGCTTTACCTTCCGCGAAACGAACAAGGCAAGAGATGGGGTCGTTCCTTCCGCGAAACACAGGAAGTGCGGGATTGAAAGCGGCAGAGTGTGCCGAACGTCGAGTCGTTACTGCGCCTTTCGCGAATCGTCACACACATGGAAGGAATTCTCCATTACAAACGAAAGAAAGGAGAAACTGATACGTGGGGAATAGTGAACCCCAGAATTTGCAGCGAATGCGGCACGGATGGCATGGAGAGAGAAGGATGTGCACCGACATTATTCGTTTTTCTATAAGGTCAGGTAACGAGTAATCAATGCAGTGCTCTCGCTTTCTCTGAATTGTTTTAATCCTGTCTGAAGGGATTCTTACTATTGGCGGAAACAATACGCAATTCTTATCGCAATTCGCATCTACGGATTATCATGCGTAGTAGGAGTGTTATGCTTAGTTTACACGAGGCACAAAATTCTGAGCATACAGGCGCAAATGTCAGTTTTTCTGTCACTTTTTTTCGCTTCGTTTAGACGTTGCTATCCGTGAGCCGATCCAAATGAAAGCGCGTTCAGTGTTGATTTAATTGTTTAACTATAAAAAAAATCACAGAGATAGTGTGTACACTGAAATCTTATCAACAACCAGTGTACATCATCACAAACAACTATTTTCCATCCAACGGCACTCTATACCGGGTGTGCCAATTTTTGCAAATCTATTTTTCACTCGCCGACCGAAAAACAGATTTTCGCTTACTTTAACAGTTGACTGCCCATCTGACAGTATTTTACCGTTAACTCACAGCATTTTGCCGTTTGCAAAGGTTGTTTTGCGCTTCGTGTAGACCAAGCATTATGCTTAGTTTACATGAGACGCAAAAAAAAATTAATTTTTGCAAATCTTTTTTTTCACACTCTGGCCGAAAAATAAATGCAGATTTTGACCGTTCACTGACTCATTGACAACACTTTACCGTTTGCAAAGGTTGCTTTGTGGTTCATGTAAGCTAAGCATAAAAAGTGGCGCAACCACAAGACATGCACTGCCAAGACATGCACTGTGTGGCACAGAAACTGGTACAATATGCTGTAACTTGGAACAAGTATCTGTCTTTGAAAAACCTCCTACAAACCGAGCTGTTTGATAGACGCGTTTGGTTTTTGGTAACATTTTGCGATATTACAGTGCTTTTACATTTATGTCGATGGGGGCTTCAGTTAAAGGGATAACTGCCAAGATCAGGCGCTGGTCGAACAGGGAGAGGGTTAGATTATTTCGTTATGTTTGATCCCGTTATTCGTATTTGTATTTGAACCCGCTTACTGTTCGGCAATTGTCAACATAATATACTTTCTGCAGAAAGACCTAGAAACTGTAACGGGGGTGGCATGGAACCTTCCTGGCATGGGCGGTAGGTGAGCAAGGGACTGTTGCCGGGCCAGGTACCTGGCCTAAAAAATCTAGTCAATCCATAATTCGGTTTAGTTACTGCAACATATTATTGTGAACGTGTTGTGACACGTTTTGTTCTGAAATCTCTAGTTTGTTGCTTCCCTGACATTGTTGTGTTTCTTAGAATCGATTCATTCTTTCTTTGTTGCTTGAGTTCGATTAGCAGATTACAACATTCTGCTACACAAGCGCTAATTTAGGAACCAAAACACAAAATTCGTGAATTTATAAGAACAGTGAACACTAGAATATTAAAAACCAATTTTTTTAACAATCTTTATGCATAATTGTATAAAAGAAAGATACTTGTCATTTTTTTTAATGGGTTCCCGGCCTATTCAATTTGCTCAATTACCTTGGTTTTCCAGTTTTTTGTGCGGATTCATTTTTGGTCATTCAATTTCCATTATACGGCAAGTTATAAAGGGTGTCCCAGAAAGTATAAGCACGATTTCAAAATTAGGTAAAAAATAAAACCTGTTCCAGAAACTGAATTTTTGTTTCATAAATTGTGTTTGGGTTCTGTTCTGAACTATTTGCGAACAACAAAAATTTTAAAAATTTAATCGTATGCTTATGACCGCACTTTTGATCTGTCGCCTCCGATATGGCTCAGCACAGACTTGTCATGAACGGTTTTCGACACTTTTGAACGGTTTTACAGTTTTCTTGAAAATTGTCGATGTTTTTCGAAGCTTTAAAATGTTTTCTCAAGTGTGCCTTCGTTAGCGCTCAAAATATCTCAATTGGTCTGGTCTTGGTCGACTCTTCGTCGAACTGATGCATGAGGGATGACCACACAGCAGCTTGTCGTACAGTTTCCGGGCCCGATGTTTAATGCATGCAGCCTAATTTGTAGTCCGTTTCGATTTCTTTTGGATTTTGTACGATTTTAAATTCAATCTAGCCTTGTCTCATTGGACGTTACTTTTTAACGTACCCATTTTTTGAGCCACATCGCGAATGGAACTTTCCTATTTTTGCTTGATTGCTTTTGCTCTTTCCCGGTTCAACTGTTGGTCGATAGAACCAGGTTTTTGACCACTTTTAAGCGTATCCTCGAAGCTGGACTCCTCCCGAAACTTTTGGATGGCGGTTCGTACGGCTCCGATACTCACACCTACCGATTTCGCCAATTTCCTTAGCGAAATGTAAGGAGTCGAACACCATTTGTGCAGAACGCTTTTGCGCTTTTTGACGGAAATGCCTCGCATTTTAACAGAAACGGTTGAAAAAATTGTTTCGATGCACTATCTAGTAGGTTTGAATGTAAACAATCAAACACCCGAAGAATCAACTGTTTGGCGTCATCCGTTTTCCAGAAACGTAATTTAGAAATCCTGCTTATACTTTCTGGGACACCCTTTAGTACGATAGGATACAGCAGACCTTTATTAATCTTGATTAATATAGCATCTCGCTGTCAGAAGGATCCGTCAGTGGTTAGACGGAAACGATCGCCCTTCTTGTTCGAGCTGTGGAAGAATAAAGACGTGCACCGACAGACGAGACGTAACTGGCGCAGTCGGCAATCCCCAACGCACTATGGGGAAAAGGCGGACATTAGGCGACGGAGAGTATGATAAATACAGTTACATTTCCTTGCAGTAGACAAGTTAACTAAGACCAATCCAAATTATTAGCCTTTTAGCACTAGTAGATTTCGAGAAATAATCTGTCAAAGTCAAAAAAGTGATAAAAAATGGTCCACGCTAGAGATCTTTTATTGCTCGCTTGATGGCAATCGTTTTACAAGTATTTAAACTATGACCATGATGTTTTATACATCGTTGGAAAAGTAATATGTTAAGCTTTCATAAAAAAATAAAAAATTTCATAAAATATTTAATATGCACATTTACCATGTCTTACTCACTTTTGCTAAGTAAAACTGTGTGGCATTATGGAAAAAATACGCTTTTTCAACTTGCACTTGCTAGTTCTGTTCTTAATGTCGATAAAGATGTGATAGAAAGGTTTAGGAATATATTGATAACCATAAGCAGCCAGAAAGTTATAAATACTGACAAATCTGACTCGTATTGCAAAGATACTTTTCGTAAATTTTTGTCACTATATAGTTGGTTTAAAATACCGGCACACGCCCGGGATATTATATTGCAGACCCTTATTCCACTTGGGTGTTTAGGAGAAGAAGCGGAGCATTAGAAGCGCGTCATAAATGTTTCTGGTCAGATAGGGCAGCACATGCAAGAAAATCGTCTAGGGAGAATAATTTAGAAGATACCTTTATGCGGGCTATACACAGTAGTGATCCAATTCTAAGTTCGATTTCTTTAGGCTATAGACAACATAATACGAAAAAGCTTTGCTTTCCAGCCATCGTCACAGACTTTTTTTACCATAGTGGACAAAGAAAATGAAGATTGTTAATTGACCATGTAATAAATCACGTAGATCATATTAAAATAAGCTTAAATGACCAAGGAAATTGAATTGAATTAATAAATGTGATTTTTATGTTTTGTAATACACATTTGTAATTTGTTTTTATAAAGAGTTTTGAAAATTGCAGGTGATTATACATTTAAAAAATCACAGATTTCTTTGTTTCAAAACTATGTGTACTGTAAAAGCTTTTAGAATGGTTACAATGATGGCTTTGAGTAAGACACGTGCCTACAATAACAAAACACCGCGAAATGTCCACCGATTCTCGTTAAATCTAGTAATGTCCGCTTGTTCCATACAAGTTCCCCATAGTGCAACGTGGACCATCGATAACCTTTGTAAGCAGCACAATAGGTTCTGCTGGCATCAATTCTTTTCATTGGACCCAACGCTGGAGGAATAGTTCGAGCATCCGAAGTAATTCGTCACTGGAGGAACACCACGTGATTTGCGTTGCTCGACAACAAAAGGACCTTAATCGTAAGTGAAAACTATAGTGCACGTGAAATGGAGGCGAGAATAGAAGCGCTGCAAGCACAAGTGAATCAACTGAATAGTGTGCTTTCGCAGTTAAACACGACAGAAAATGTAAGTGCGGCAGTGAAAGTAACGCAGTTACCGGACACTTTAAAGTATCTACCCGAGTTCAATGGGGACAATAGTACTAAGTTTATAAAATGTGGCTAGGGCATATTCGAAACCGAATTGTAGGGACCGCAAACAAAGCACTGCTTAGGAAGAATTGTCCACTCATTTGGACTCAAATGAGTTTCGATACGGAGAGATTTATCTCAAATTTTAGTAAGCGTGATCATGCTTAAGCAAATTATTTTGTCATTAAAAAAATATACAGAAACGTGCGAAGAAGTGTTGCATGAGCTTGTCAAGAACATATACAGTGAAGAGATAAATTCAGGGCACGACGACGCAATTTTACGTGTGATGGAGGTTTTTGTAAAAACTGCGTTCATAGACGGTCTAAGCTATGACCTACCTAGATTGGTTCGAGCGAGAAAACCAGAGTCTCTAAAAGATGCCTTTCAGGCAGCACATGGGGTTCGATGGTAAACTATCGAACACGTTAGACAAAAGAATTCAGTAATGGATAAAAACTCTACACGCTCAAGGCCGTACGATAATCGAAATACACCTGAAAAAATGGAAGTAGACGAATCAGTGAAACAAGGTGCATCTGGAAAAAAATCTTATTACAATGCAAATAATTACACGGTACAAAGAGACGGAAGTGAATAACACAACGCAAGCCTTAGATAACCAAATTGATGATCTAAATTTTCATATGGCTCGCTTAGGAAACCACAAAACGTGAATGACTTCATTCCATACGTCCCCTTGTTTACAGACACTGGAAAAGAGCTAAAATTTATTATTTCTAATTCTCGTATATAATTATGAGTCGAAGGCGAAGAATTAAGTTTTTAAAAAACAATATTCTTTATTGCTAATAAGGTATGTCCTCTTCCAAGAGTTCTAATCTAAAACTGATTAATCCTAACATTGGGTAAATAAATAAGTTAATCATTATGGGAGCACAATACAATTGAGTGACTTACTAGAAGTAGTGATAAGTGTACAAAAGTACGAAACTGTTAATAATCGAGCGCATGCACCAAATTCCAGCTGCTTGCCCGAAATTGCGCAACAGGTTGTGTCAATGTATTCAGCCCGTTAAACGGCCTGTAACGCAAATTTTAGTAAGTACATCATCATGGGAGCACAATACAATTGAGTGACTTACTAGAAGTAGTGATAAGTGTATAAAAGTACGAAAGGGTCGATAATCGAGCGTATGCACCAAATTCCAGTTGCTTGCCCGAAACTGCGTTACAGGTTGTGTAAATGTATACAGCCATATGACTTGCCTGTTACGCAACTTTTATTAAGTAAACCATCATGGGAGCACAATACAATTGAGTGACTTACTAAGAGTAATGATAAGTGTACAAAAGGACGAAACTGTTGATAATCGAGCGTTTGCACCAAGTTCCAGCTGCTTGCCCGAAATTGCGTTACAGTTTGGTTAAATGTATTCAGGCATTAAACCCGCCTGTAACGCAAATTTTAGTAAGTACATCATCATGGGAGCACAATACAATTGAGTGACTTACTAGAAGTAGTGATAAGTGTACAAAAGTACGAAACTGTTGATAATCGAGCGCATGCACCAAATTCAAGCTGCTTGCCCGAAACTGCGTTACAGGTTGTGTAAATGTATACAGCCAGTTAAACGGACTGTTACGCAACTTTTAGTAAGTACATCATCATGAGAGCACAATACAATTGAGTGACTTACTAGAAGTAGTGATTAGTGTACAAAAGTAAGAAAGTGTTAATAATCGAGCGTTTGCACCAAGTTCCAGCTGCTTGCCCGAAATTGCGTTACAGGTTGGTTAAATGTATTTAGCCAGTTAAACGGCCTGTAACGCAAATTTTAGTAAGTACATCATCATGGGAGCACAATATAATTTAGTAAACTACTAGAAGTAGTGATAAGTGTATAAAAGTACGAAAGGGTCGATAATCGAGCGTTTGCACCAAGTTCCAGCTGCTTGCCCGAAATTGCGCAACAGGTTGTGTCAATGTATGCAGCCAGTAGAACGGCCTGTTACGCAACTTTTAGTAAGTACATCATCATGAGAGCACAATATAATTGAGTGAATTACTAGAAGTAGTGATAAGTGTATAAAAGTACGAAAGTGTTGATAATCGAGCGTATGCACCAAATTATAGCTGCTTGCCCGAAATTGCGTTACAGTTTGGTTAAATGTATTCAGCCATATGACTTGGCTGTAGCGCAACTTTTAGTAAGTAAACCATCATGGGAGCACAATACAACTGAGTGACTTACTAGAAGTAGTGATAAGTGTACAAAAGTACAAAAGAGTTGATAATCGAGCGCATGCACCCAATTCCAGTTGCTTGCCCGAAATTGCGTTACAGGTTGGTTAAATGCATTCAGCCAGTTAAACGGCCTGTAACGCAAATTTTAGTAAGTACATCATCATGGGAGCACAATATAATTGAGTGAATTACTAGAAGCAGTGATAAGTGTACAAAAGTAAGAAAGTGTTGATAATCGAGCGTTTGCATCAAGTTCCAGTTGCTTGTCCGAAATTGCGCAACAGGTTGGTTAAATGTATTCAGCCATATGACTTGGCTGTAGCGCAACTTTTAGTAAGTAAACCATCATGGGAGCACAATACAATTGAGTGGCTTACTAGAAGTAGTGATAAGTGTACAAAAGCAAGAAAATGTTGATAATCGAGCGCATGCACCAAATTCAAGCTGCTTGCCCGAAATTGCGTTTCAGGTTGATTAAATGTATTTAGCCATTTTAATGGCCTGTAACGCAAATTTTAGTAAGTATATCATCATGGGAGCACAATACAATTGAGTGACTTACTAGAAGTAGTGATAAGTGTGCAAAAGTACGAAAGTGTTGATAATCGAGTGCATGCACCAAATTCCAGCAGCTTACCCGAAATTGCGTTACGAAGTGACTGATTAATCCTACTAACAATTAATTGTGTAATCAGCAGTTCGCGCACACTCACAGCTAGGGACAGTTAGGCAAAGCCGATTCAGCGTCTGGTGCAGCCCGTGGGAACCGGTGGTGCGCGTCTCGGTGGTCATGCTGAGTCGGCGTCTTCTGCTTGCTCGTGGGAACTGGTGTAGCGCGTGGTGCTTGCACGTGGCATTTGGCGGTGTCGTATGGCATGTGCCCCACGTAACTCCTCCGGGGGGTGAAAAAGCATGCCTTAATGCGCCTATGGTTGGCAACGCATTCGAAATGCCTCGAACTGATTAGAATTACCGGTAGTGTCGTTCCTCCTAGTATGCGCAGATTCCAATGGATTTCTTCTTCTGGTGTAGGCTGCAAATAGGTTGTTGTTCCAGTTATCGGTACCCAATACGGTTCTACGACGTTGCGTATGGTTTCTGCCGAAAAAGATTGGTTATTGAACGTTATGGTGCATCTTCTGAATCGTATGAGAAAATTCCCGTTGATCGTTCGATTATCTAGACCACAGCGAAAATTCAACGAGCCAGATTCCGCGTTGTTTATCAGGATTGTTCCGTCTTGTACTAGTGCTGCTCTTGTGGCGATATCTTTTCTTGTTTTGCATTGACTTTTCTCTTGTCCATTACAAGATTAGCAATACATTCGTCTGTTAATCTTTTGCTGTCGGCTGGCTTTTGCACGTATTTGTTGGGTTCAGAAGTAATATACAGATTTCCTCTTCCGTGCATTACCATCCAAGTTTTCTATTACTGAATCGTAATTGATTATTTTCGTCTACCGCAACAATCCTGGGTTAGTTTTAGTGCTTCGTCGGGAATAGTAATGTTTATTCCTTGTTCTGTGAGAAGTATTCTGATGGTGTTAACTTCATGTGTGGATAACAGTTTGCTGTTTACCATTGACGCTTTGGTCCATATTAGTGTTTCCTGAATTTCTTCCAAGATGCGATTTATAACGTCTATGGTTATGCTCATAGTGATTGCTTCTAGTTCGTCAATTATGAGTTTGTTGTTCATTTCACCGATTTTCTGTACAGCATTGGAAAGAACACGTATCCGTTTATCCAATTCGAGGTTTACTAATGCTTGTTAGATGTTACCATCTATCAACTTGTTCATTGTTGTGTTGATGATGCTATGATCTTCTGCGTCGGGGCTACCACCAATCCATTTCTAGGCCGGTCCTATGAAATCGATGCTTCTAGCTTTTCTGTTTCCAGTAGGTTTGATTTTAATCAAGTTAGAATACAAATTTCTAGCCTTTATCCTAATGACTTATTTCAAAGGATCCCTAATTCTCTCATATGATAAGCCATTCTGGATTCTGCATGATCCCATCTTATTATTATTGGTTGATCGCCTAGGTTTATAATTTCAACGATGGATGATTTCATGATCGGTAGAAGGCAAAGGAAAATTTCCACGAGTCGGAAGATCTGAAAAGATTAAATCTACGAGTTTCTTTTCCTTCTTTTTGATTGTTTTTAAGTTTTTTCATGTTTCTTCTATTTTTGAATGTAAGATTTTTAACATGTTAACTGGTTTTTCTCTCGGTTTTTTCGAATATTGGGACTTTTCAACTGTGTTTGTCTAGCATTTTGTTTTTACTTTTGCAAAAAATTCTTCTGTATTTGGACTATATACGTTTCTACGGTTGAAAATAACTTGGTTTGGTGTGGACTCAGTTGAAGAATGTACTGAATTGTTATAAAGTGAGACTGACATCAACATTTTTCCTGAGGTATTTATATCACGAAATGGATCTTTGTTTGTATTCAAAATTTCAATTATGGTTGAATGTGTTTTCTCAACCTGACCATTACTTTCAGAGAAAGAGACGTATAGTAGCCCTGGAACACAGCGCTTCGGGGCTGCCGCTGCATATTAACCGCATACTCGTGTGCATAAACGGAGATTATGCAGCAAACCACGAAGTTGCCGCTCGGCCCCCAGGCTGTTTGCTCGCGCGATACGAGCACGAGAGCATCGTACAATGGAGTTTCGAGAGCGGTTCCTGATCTAGAGCGGGTGTTTTGCTGCTCTCGAGAGCGTTTGGTACTACGAGCATAAAAAAAGCTGTGTGTGTATTTACCAACTCTTCACACACTCGCTTTATGTCTGTTCTGTCTTTTTGGGCCACTGTCTCTACTCGACCCAAATATTCTCTACTCACTCACACGCTACCCACCTGTTGCGAAAACAACGGTCCGATAGGGCCAGTTCAAATTGAACCGGTTGGAGCCGCCAACAGATGGCAGTAGTCGTGGTGAAGGGCCGCGTCCGCTAGCTGGTCCAAATCCGTAGGGTCTATTATCCGGAAGAAAGAGACGACCAGCTGACGGACGCGGCTGATAAAAATGATAAAAAGGGCTCCAGCCGGGACAATGGCGATCTTTTCGGTTCAGTAAAGAAAAGTAAAAGCACGTGTAAATTTTTTAACATTCATTGTCGCTTAAAGTAAAAAATAAAAAGGACGAGTGTTTAAAAAACGCGTGGGAGAAGACATAAATAGAACGAAAGAAAGAATTGGATCGAAAACCTGTTGCAGGACGCAACATTTTAAAAAATTTACACTTGAAAAGACATTATTTCGTTCGACAACGCTGGACGCGTGGATGCTGCTGGACGTGGCATCTGGTGGAACGAAAAAGAAAAGAAAAATAGTAAAGCATCGTTCAGTGCTGTGTGTGTGGTGGCTGTAGGACACAGCCAAAGTTGAGTGTGCAAAGTTCAACTACAAGTGCAGGACTCGCAACATTCAGCGGCACACGCAGGAACATTTTACGGTGCAAGCGGCTGTTGGACACAGCGATACAAAAGATAAAAGTTCATCTGCAAGTGCTGGACGCGGAACGCAGTGAACAAAAGATCAGTGGTTGACTTTTCACGAAAGACAACACGATGAGTGACGAAGTGTGCCTTGTGTGCGGGCAGGCGACGAGTACGGTAGATAGCGTGGAGTGCGACGGTTGCAGCGCATGGTGCCACCTCAAGTGCGTGAAGGAGGACGACACCGTGTACAGTCGACATTGGCTGTGTCCCCGTTGCGACCCCGGAACACAGAAGCCAGGAGAGCACCCCCCCGTTTCGATCTCTTCACCCACGAACGTGCCACCTGGAGCAGGAGTGTGCTCGCCGGCATCGGTGCACTACGCTCAACCGATCGTTCTTGATTCTTGCAACGAGTCGGTTGTGCCCCAAGGATCGCAAGCGGCACCCCTTCCAGCCGCTCACCCCCTACCCGGAACGAAGGAGAGCGATACTGATCTCACGCTAGGAGAGATTAGCCGATGCGTTAGGCGCATGACGGAGGAACGGGAGAGGGAGGACAAGCGGATGGAGAAGCTGATGGACCAAATGATCCAATCGGTTGTGCGCTGTTTGGACGATCGAAACGTTAGGAAAGCACCAGGATCGAAGCAAGGGCTTCCGAGTTCGACGGCTTTCGGTGCTTTCGACGAAACTGAACAAGGCGATTATGGACCATACAACGAACTTAGTCGGAGCCAAGTGTCAGCGCGGCAGGCTGTAAGCGGTAAGCTACCCACTTTCAGTGGCAAACCCGAAGAATGGCCGATGTTTGAAGCCAGCTACGAGGAGACTACGAGGCTGTGTGGCTACTCCGACGGGGAAAACGTGATCCGGCTTCAGCAGGCGTTGCGCGGCAAAGCACTAAAGGCGGTGCAGTGCAGATTGAGGCACGCAGGGAACCTCAAGGGCGTGATGGACACCCTGAAGAAAATGTTTGGACGTCCGGAGATCATTGTGAACACCCTCATCGAGCAGATTCGATGCCAGCCACCTCCCAAGCCGGATCGACTAGACACGCTGATCGATTTTGCACTGTCAGTGGAAGAGGTGTGTGCAACAGTCAAAGCGAGCGGTGTGGGGGACAAGTTTGACGGCCCCCTTCTGCAAGAGCTCGTCGGTCGGCTCCCAGCTCATGTCAAGTTGTTGTGGGGCATGCACTGCCTCACAGCTCCAGCACCTGCAGTTACTCTGGTGAACTTCGGCAAATGGATGGAAAGAACGAGGGAAGCAATTCTTCTCGTGCACTCTTCTTCATCGAGCGGGGAGGACCACAGAAAACAGCAACGGGGCATGGTTAATGTGCACACATCATCACAGCGGCAGAACCAATCAACGGAGAAAGGGTGCGCGTGCGACGGTGACTGCAGGCAACTCACGGACTGTGAGGGCTATTGGAAACTGAGCGTAGCGGACCGATGGAAATTCGTGAAGGTCCGCACCCTTTGCAGATCCTGCATACGGCGTCACGAGGGTACATGTCGGATAACGCGGCCATGCTCCAAGGAAGGCTGTACTGCGAAACACCACCCATCGCTTCACAACGCAGCACAATCGGGTACCGAGGCAGAGGGTAAGAACATGGTCAATTTGTCTCACTCTTCTGCTCATCAGGACGACGTGTTGCTGAGATACCTCCCGATCACCCTTTATGCGGACGGAAACGAGGTACACACGATGGCGCTCTTGGACGAAGGATCATCCCTCACACTGATGGAGCATGGTTTATTGGAAGAGCTAGGCCTACAAGGAACCCGGCGCCCCCTTTGCCTCAGCTGGACTGGAGGCCAGAATCGGGAAGAACCAGACTCAGTGGAAGTGGCGGTGCGTGTTTCAGGAACCCACAAGCAGGCCAAAGTTCATGAGATGTCTGCGGTGCGTACTGTACAGGATCTGGCGCTTCCAACACAAAGTATCGACGTAGCTAGGCTAGCCGAGCGGTACCCGCATTTACAATCGTACCCACTCTCGTCGTTTGCGTCGGCAGCCCCACGAGTGATCATTGGAATGGATAACTACCACTTAACACGTCCGTTAAAAACCGTGGAAAGATCGTTCGATGAACCCATTGCAACCAAAACGCGCCTGGGCTGGGTAGTCTCCGGTCGATGTGGTGAGACAGCAATGGGTAACCCGGACGCGACTTTATCCTCGCATCGCGTAAAAGTTTGTCGCTGCCAGGACCAGGAAGCAAGGATGGATGCAGCTCTACGCGAAACCTTTGCACTGGAGGAGGCTCGCAACCAAAAGGGAGAGGTGCTATCTAAGGACAACGAGCGAGCCTTAAAACTAATGCAAGAAGGCAGCGTACTCGTGGATGGTAGGTTTACTACGGGTCTGCTGTGGCGATACGACGACGTTACGTTGCCAAACAACCGGTTCATGGCCTTAAAACGGTTAGATTGTCTCGAACGACGTATGAAACGAGACGATCAACTCAGAAACATCATGAATGGGAAAATACAGGAGTATTTGGATAAAGGGTATGTGCGCCTACTAACTAGTGAAGAAAAACTAACTCACTTTCCTCGAACATGGTACCTTCCAATATTTCCCGTGACGAGTGCAAGTAAGCCCAATAAGGTGCGAATCGTGTGGGACGCGGCAGCACCCGTAAGAGGTATCTCTTTGAATTCTACGCTGTTGACAGGACCTGATCTACTCGTGTCCCTTTCCAGCGTTTTGCGCAGATTCCGAGAATACAAGGTGGCGATAGCGGCCGATATAAGCGAGATGTACCACCAAGTTCGGGTAAACGAAGAAGATCAACAAAGTCAACGATTCTTGTGGCGCTGGAAGGAAGACCAGAACGAGCCAGATGAATATGTGATGCTCCGCATGACCTTTGGAGCTACTTGTTCTCCTAGCTGCGCCCAGTACTTAAAAAATCTGAATGCCGATCGGTTTGTCAATCAATTGCCGGAAGCGGCGAGATGCATTAAAGAAGACCACTACGTGGATGATATGTTGACCAGCGTGGAAGAGGTAGCCGTAGCGATCAAACTGGCGCAGGAAGTTGCTTACATCCACTCTCAAGGAGGGTTTCCACTGCACCATTGGATGTCGAACTCCATCGAAGTACTACGAACCGTAGACGGAAGCATCTTACACCACAAGGATTTGAATTTGGACCCAACCTCCATGACCGCCAAGGTACTAGGAATGTGGTGGGATTCACAAAGTGATAGCTTCCGCTTCAAAATCCCAGCTGTGCAAGAAGCAATCCTCAAAGGCGAAATCGCTCCCACCAAACGGCAAGTATTGAGCGTACTGATGTCCATCTTCGATCCACTGGGACTGGTTGCTGCATTTCTCTTCTACTTAAAAGTAGTCTTACAAGACATATGGCGAGAGAAGGTGAAGTGGGACGCAAGGATTCCGGAGCACCTCGAAAAGAAGTGGAAGAAGTGGATCGAGTTATTACCACAACTGGAAACCATTTCCATTCCACGCTGTTATCGGAAACTGACAACCTTGGACCATAACGACATTCAATTGCATATCTTTGTAGACGCCGGAAATGACGGATTGACGGCCGTAGCCTACTATCGGTTTGAACAAAATGATGTCATCGAGGTGGCGCTAATCGGAGGCAAGACTCGGGTAGCTCCTTTACGTTATGCCACAATTCCAAGACTGGAACTACAAGCGGCAGTAGTGGGTACACGCTTAGCCAATACGATCACGGACGCACATCGAGTGGAGCCGCACAAGCGCTTCATTTGGACAGACTCAAAGGATGTCATCTGCTGGCTCCGCTCTGACCATCGCCGGTATAGTACCTTTGTTGCCACCCGAGTGAGCGAGATCTTAGAGAAAACTGATGAAGACGAGTGGCGATGGATTCCCACCAAATCGAATGTAGCGGACGAGGGTACTAAGTGGACGAAACTTGAACGACATCTAACATCAAGTCGATGGTTCACAGGACCTGAATTTCTAATGACACCCCAAGAACAATGGAGTCAAGTGTTCCTGCCGAAGGTCGAAACAGGCGAGGAACTAGTGAAGGCCTCAAATTCCCACCATGCCGTGCCCTCACTAGTGGACTTCGAGCGTTTTTCCCGATGGTCCCGCTTGCTCAGATCAGTTGGTTACGTATGGCGTTTCATAAACAACGCACGGTACCCCACCAAGCGGCAATCCGGGGCACTAGGGTCGTCGGAGATCAACAGCGCAGAAAACACCATACTCAAACAAGCGCAGAAGGAAGCATATCCCCAGGAGTATAAACAGCTCCAACACCTTAGTGAAAAAGGGCAAACGAATGCGAACTTGCCGCGAAATAGCTCACTCAGAAAACGCAGTCCATATATGGACACAGAAGGAATCTTACGCGTGAAAGGGCGGATTGATGCATGTCGATACGTGGGAGACAGTTCGAAAAGGCCCATCATCCTTCCAAAAGAGGGACGACTTACTGAATTGGTTGTGGATCACTTCCACCGACAATATCGCCATACGAATCATAGAACAGTGATGAACGAAGTCCGGCAGCGATTCGACATACCAGCATTAAGATCGGTCTGTCACAAGGTACGCAATAATTGTATGCTTTGTGCCATCCGAGACGCTAGACCATGTGAACCGATGATGGGAGACCTTCCAGAGGCGCGTCTTTCCCCGTTCTGCAGGCCCTTCACGTACACGGGCATTGATTACTTCGGGCCGTTTCTAGTGACAAATGGACGAAAGGCGGAAAAACGATGGGGTGTATTGTTTACCTGCTTGACAATACGAGCAATTCACATCGAAGTAGCCTCATCAATGTCAACCAACGCCTGCATCTTAGCCATTCGTAATTTTATCTCACAACGTGGAACACCAAACGAGATCTGGTCCGATAGGGGTACAAACTTTGTTGGTGCAGATAGAGAACTACGTGAAGCCTTAGAAAAGGTAAACCGAGACGAGATGGTTGAGGCCATGAACATACCGAATACTCGCTGGATTTTTAACCCTCCGTCTGCACCTCATTTTGGCGGAGCGTGGGAAAGGCTTGTGCGGTCAGTAAAGCAAAGTCTCTATGGTGTACCAATTTCCAGAAACCCAACGGACCCAGTTTTCTACAATTGGTTGAAGGAAGTGGAACTTATAGTTAATTCACGTCCGCTGACGGAGGTCCCAGTCGACCGGGAAGAAGAGGCCCCGCTAACACCAAACCATCTCCTGTTAGGCTCTTCAGCTGGCGCAAAGCCGCTTACAACGCACGACGACTCCGGTGAAAGCCTTCGAGGTTCTTGGAAAACATCACAGTTATTTGCTGATGAATTTTGGAAGAGATGGGTGAAGACATATCTTCCCACCTTGACAAAACGTACTAAATGGTTCGAACCGGAACCTCCCGTCTCCTTGGACGACGTTGTACTAATTGTTGACGACAACCTTCCACGTGGTTGCTGGCCGCGAGGACGAGTAATTCGGGCAGACCCAAACAGTGACGGACAAGTGCGGCGCATACATGTGCGGCTGCCCAACGGGAAAACCTTAACTAGACCGGCGGTGAAGGTAGTCAGGTTGCCCATCGGACCAACAAAGAGTGCTTGACGTAGCCAAGCACTGGGGGGACTGTTGCGAAAACAACGGTCCGATAGGGCCAGTTCAAATTGAACCGGTTGGAGCCGCCAACAGATGGCAGTAGTCGTGGTGAAGGGCCGCGTCCGCTAGCTGGTCCAAATCCGTAGGGTCTATTATCCGGAAGAAAGAGACGACCAGCTGACGGACGCGGCTGATAAAAATGATAAAAAGGGCTCCAGCCGGGACAATGGCGATCTTTTCGGTTCAGTAAAGAAAAGTAAAAGCACGTGTAAATTTTTTAACATTCATTGTCGCTTAAAGTAAAAAATAAAAAGGACGAGTGTTTAAAAAACGCGTGGGAGAAGACATAAATAGAACGAAAGAAAGAATTGGATCGAAAACCTGTTGCAGGACGCAACACCACCTGTTCGCTGACTTGATGTAGGTGCGTCTCCCGTCGGTGGTACACACGAGTACGCACTCGAGCGTAGGAACGCTTGCCCTTGCGATAGTGGGGCGCGGGAAGGTGGGGTGGTGTTGACCATTTATGTTTTTCTGCGTAATTTTTGAATGCATGTGATATACTGCTGGTGGTGTGGCCTGCAATGAGGTAGGTTATGGATTTCATATGAATTTTGTTACTAACATGTTTTCCGTTTCGTACGTTTTTCGCGTGCGCGTGGTGTCGCCAGTTTGGTATTGAACACACCAGTGCTAACATATCCAAGTCGCTGTAGTTATCGTTGAGACCACGGTTCGTGTCACGTATACCGGGCTTAAAATCTGGTTTTGATTTACGCACCATCAAACCAATGGATCAATCAAACCAGTTACCACCCCCACTAATTCCGTTAGTGGTTTCTAACAGTATTACCGCACCGCCACCGCGATCATCACATCGCATTTCCGTGATTCCCGCTACGCCGTTGCAGCACACCGCACCACCGCCTTTAATTTTTTTTAACCCGTCCACGCCGACATCGCCACTGCGATCATCTCGTTGCATTTCCGTGACCCCCGCTACGCCGTTGCAGCCAACGCCGGCTCCGCAAGGAAGTAACAGCTTAGCGAGGCTCGAAGCTGTTACGGATCCTTTCAGTTTTGGCCCCCCTCCTGAAAGACACCTCTCCAAATCCTCTATCCCAATCTCCTCTACTCCTTCTCACACCGCTCCTAGTCCTCATCCTGCTTTTAGTCCTCCCCTCCGTCCATGTTGCAGCCACACTGAACTACGAGAAGAGGTCCGCGTCCTTCGCAAGGCCGTGACCCATCTCCAGGTGGCTTTGGAGCAGTCTGTGGAGTTGCTGACAGTCCATCGCTCCGCCACAAGACCCTCAAATTTTTCGACGCTGGAGACGCAGGAGCAGCTAGAAGAATTTGAGGAACGCCTTGCCAAGGACGCTTCATATGCTACGGAAATGATAGCGCACCTGAAGCAGGGAGTCTTACATCTAGATGCGAAAACTCGTATTGCTAGAACCATAGACTCCCTGTTCAGTCGCATCCTTTTCGCAGCATGCAGCTGGACAGGAGTTGGGCATCCTATTCCCAAAATACCTTTTTGTACATTCAAAAACATTTTTCTGCTGATTTCACGGGTAGCAGGAAACGTAAATCCTGCATCCAGCGACTTTGTGGAAAAGGTGTTGCGGAGCCGGCTTGTACAAGCTCCAAAGCGTGTAAACCGCATAACCGCGTCCAGGACGGTTAGCATATTGCAATTTGAAGCGGCGGTAGCAAAGGTAAAATAAAAATAAAAACAGCCGGTTTGGAGTGTCTAGTACAGTACATTGCAACACTTCAAATGAACCTTATTTTTTTTCAGGTGGGATTCAGGCGGTTCACACACACACACTCAAAAACGGCCCTTTTCAGGGCCACTGAATAGTAATAAAAAGAATGGTTTTGTTTACATTCATTTAGATGTTTATATGATTGATTTATCTTTATTTTTATAAATCTCAGTTTCAAAGTCCCGTGATGAGATGAGGCAATAAACCCTACATTTTTACAGTGCACGTGAAGCATGCTTTTTACAATCTGACTCTATGTGGAAACGGGACTCGAACACGGGTTTACCAAGAGCGAAGCCGTATGGCAAACGTAGATTTTGAAGAAAAATTTTATTTCGAACTATAAAAGATTTTCCCATTCGGGATTCGAACACCAAACCTCTGATACAAGGCTCGAGCACCACTACCAGTATACCAGTTGTACAAGTGGATAGCATAGGGAAAATACAGGTATATATGGCTATGTGAATAAATTGAACCACCAAGCTGTTAATTTAATAATGGTTATGATAATTTGAAATCTATGTAACAAAATATGATCAGATTTGAAAAAGTAATTTAAATATCTAAAAAAAATCATGAAAAAAAATTTTTACAACCGTCAACAAAAAAGTTTTTCCTAGCCTAGATTCGAACTCCGTGATATCACAGCTACTTATATGTCTGTAGGCAATCTGAATGTAGCATAGAAAATGAACCAAGAATAAAAACTTTAGTCACATTTTTCCTCCCCGAGCTTCGCCGGGGCTTCGAGCTAGTAAATCATAAAAAAAACTTTTCTTCTTCTTGGCGTAACGACCTCTTGGTCATGCTTTCCTTGGACTTGTTTCCCTGTTATACGTGGGTAGTCAGTCCTCTCGTACAGGGGAGGATCCGGTCTCGGTTGGGATTCGAACCCACGCAGTCGAGGTGGTGAGCCCCGGCGCTCATGGGCCGATTTTCTAACCGGCGCTACCACTCGGCTGTCGCGGACTCCCTCATTTAAAAAAAATCATTTATTCACAACTATTATACAAACTCAGTTTAGCAGTTTACAATTCAGATGGCACTAAGGTATGAATCAATGGAGTGAACAGCGTAAATCCGGATCGTTTGTATGAATCAAGTGCCACTAATTTACACTTTGTCGTACCTGTGTTGAATTCAGAATCTTCAGCGGCAAGACTGGACATTCTTCCCAGGTAAACATTAAGGAAGGTTGAGTTACAAGGAAAGGAGAAGTAAACATCCGCATCTATTACTTCTTTTCCTGTAATTTTTATAGCTCCACCAGCTCTCCTTGCACTGCTATAGCGCACAACTCGAAGATCTTTGGTCAAAAACCATCAGTTGATACTGTTATCCCAAAGCTCAAAGTCGTTCATTCGCAATCCAACTCTATCGCGCCGTGGAATGAGAAACGGTCCAGTTCTACGCAGCTGATGATGTGGTATACGAATTTGATCGCACTCCGACTGACGGTTCGATATTTGTTCCAAGCATTTCCATGTCGCAAACGTCGTTTCAACGGCTGTGTTGCATTCTCAAACGGATAAGTGGAAATTTTATCCAGAGGCCCGAATCTGTTTACATCCTCAAAAATATGCAGTAGATTGTGGACGTTGCTGGAAATGAAACCCCTGCCAAATTTTTCACCACATTGCCGAACGAAACATTGTAGCATATCATCCTTTTTGGCCAATGTTGTCTGTACGCCACAGTTAATAAAATGGTGATGGCGCACGAATACAACATAAAGTGTTTGTAATCTTCTTCCTCTAGGATGTCTTCCAGAACGACCGGCCCCACGTAGTGCAGAAAACTCCGAAACTCCGTTGCCTTCCAATTGTTGATGTCTTTCAACGACCGCATCTTACGATTGATTTCCAACGGCAATGTGATCTCCAACAGCCTAGTTGAAATTGTTTTGCTGATCTCCGAGGGCCAGCTGGGGAATCCCCATTTTCCAACCAAGCGTCCTTTCAGTAATCGTCTAGTGACTCCGTGATCGATAAGATGCAGTCGGTCAGCTACGACCATATCTTTGATAATATCGAACCGATTCAAATCCAGGAGCGGGGATCGTAGAGACGTCTTCTGATGCTCGGGATAGCCATGTTCGGCGAAAACCTCATGAGTCCTAGCAGACGCTTGCTCCACCGGATAAGCAGTGGTACCGGACGTATGGCTGTGCTACGCAAACACATTTCTGGCATCCATGCAGCGAGTTGTGAACATATAAACATTTTAGCGCTGTCCTGGCTTCGGTGTCTGCCACGATGAGGTGGATTACTACTCGAACAATGTGGCCGTTAAAATTTATTCCTTCGTTGATAACCACATTTGCCTCTTCGACGAAAGGACGTAGGACCTCTTCTACACTTTGTGGTTTTTTATATCCATGGAACACAGAAACGTACATCGGTTTGATATGAGGCATTCCATGTACGCTAACCATCAAAGGCCAAAGTACAGCAGTACTGCTTGCGCTGATCGAAATGCCGTCGTATCCAAAATTTAGTTTCAACTCCGACACTGATGTCATGTCCTCGTCTTTGAAGTAGGTCACCAAACATTTCCGAAGTCCGTTGTACCACAATTTGCCACCTGATACCTCGCTGATTCCTGTAGGTTTTTTGCAGGGTTCTTGGATCCATTGGCAACACAAACTCAGTCACTTTTTTTCTCATGATAGCGAGGAACATCCGTAATGTATCCTGATCGACATCGTTCAGCACAGACCACGTGCGAAAGCACTCCTCTGCTTCCATCGTGTCGAACATCGCGAACTCATCGTAGGGCTCATATCTAGGCTCGTCGTCGCACTCGTAGGGAGAAACATGCACCACTTCTTCATCACTATCACAAGGAACGAAAGAGGTTCCCTCTTGCGCAAGTTCACTTTCTATCTGCCTTACACATTTTGCATTGGTCTGCAAAAAACCTTTCGTTTGAGGTGTCTGTCGTAAAAATCGGTCAACAGAATCAAAAGTTATTGGCACATTGGCTGTTTTCGGCCATTTTCCCATACAAAATCATTTCGCAAAAACTAAGTAGCCTGGAAAATCTAACTATCGTTAAAGTTGTGTGTCTTGAGCAGAGCTTTCATTTGAGGGGCCAAACGTGAAAATCGAAGCAAAGAATCAAAAGTTATTAACAATTTGGCAATTTTTTGCCTAAATGACTATTCGAAGTACTGAGTACCTTGTTCCGGTCGAACCGGTAGATTTCCGAAGCTTTTCGAAAAATAAACTTTCTCAAAAACTAGAAAATATAGAATGATCTATTGTTACACAAAGTTGCGTGTCTTGAGCAGACCTTTCATTTAAGGGGTCACATGTACAAATCGGTTCAGCAGTTGTAAAGTTAAAGTATGACCATAACTAAATTGAACCAAAGAAAGCGCGCTACTGTGGCGCCTCTAGAGGCGTCAGCCCGAAACTAATATTTTTAGTAGTATTAGTAAACAATAACAATGAAGTTGTGAAAGTTTCAGACCTGTACTATTTTTTTTCGCGAAATGCCAAATAATGGAAATTGATCGACCGAAAATAGCTCCGCACAAATCACTGGAGCGCCGGTGGACAGATTGACAAGGCCTGGAATCCATAATAAAAGCAAAGAAAAATTAAGAGTATTTTTCTTTTGCACAGTTATACATAAGGTTAGTTTTAAAAATAGGTTTTTACTATTTACATGTTCCCTGTTCCTACAAATTCACATGAAGTATTTTGCTGATTTTTCGACCTGCCATTATTCCAAGGTGGTCTTGGAGTGGTACTGGACCAAAAAGATCCGCTTGGTACCAAAACCAAATTTCCCAGAGTTTCACCCCATCGAAAAACTCTGGGCAATCACAAAACTTCATTTTAGACGAAGTGTTGGAACAGTTAGAGATGTTCTAGGCAAGAAGAAGTGAACGCACGTTGCGAAAACGGTGTCCCTTTCCACGATACGAGCGCTAATGCAGGAACCAAATCACAATATACATGAATTTATAAGAACAGTGAACACTATAATACTAAAAACCTATTTTTATAACAATCGTTATGCATAATTGTACAAAAGAAAAATACTTGTCATTTTTATTATTTTTTGTTATGGGTTCCCGGCTTATTCAATTTGCTCAATTGCCTTGGTTTTCCAGTTATTTGTGCGGAGCTATTTTTGATCGATCAATTTCCATTATTTGGCATTTCGCGAAAAAAAATAGTACAGGTCTGAAACTTTCACAACTTCATTGTTATTGTTTACTAATACTACTAAAAATATTAGTTTCCGTCTGACGCCACTAGAGGCGCCACAGTAGCGCGCTTTCTTTGGTTCAATTTAGTTATGGTCATACTTTATTAACAAATTTGTTATTTCAGCAGAAAATACGAACCAAGGTATCTGTACCTTCGTCCGATTCAAAAGTGTATTTAATAAACCTCGTGTCTAGGTGGAATCTTTGTTGTATCAAGATGTTTGCCTTCACAAGACCTTTCATTTGAGGGGTAAATTGTGGAAATCGGTTCTAAAACTAGCAAGTTATGCGAGAATTTGCAATTATGGACAGTGCCACAAGGCGGAAACATTTTGTTGCGTGGCAATGACAAATTTCGAAATATTTCAGCTTTCTTCGACGAATTTTCAGTTTCCACGCACACACTCTCACCGAGTATGAAACTTTCCACCACCGACTTTTTTCAAACAAATGCTTGCATTATTACACCGAAACGGTGTTTCCGGTATACATTTGTTGCTGTTTGATAGAACAACAATTTGTTGAAAATCGATTGCGTCACCGTGCCTTTTACAGTTTAAAGTTAAAGTTAATTGGATCAATCCCGGTTGGTGTCCTTTTGCGTAGCACCTTCACGGAGCAGTGAGAGTTTACTTATTGTGTTTATTATTGTTTTCAGATAATGTTCCGAGAAAAAATTAAAAATTTCACGATCCAGTCGGAGGCAGAGGGGGATCATACGGTAAGCAAACTAGCATCGCAGCTGGTTGTGGCAGCTCCCGAGGAGCAATCCCGGGACCCGAGGTCCTTTGGCCCGTGATGATGGCAAGCGTGATGAGTTTATGAAATTTCGTTCGTTCGTTTGTGAATGAAAGTACAGTGAGTCCACATAGTATTCCTGTAGAGGAAAATTTGTTTTTAACATGTTAAGATTTTCGTTTGATTCAATGACACTTTTTAGCCTACGTGGCATGGAATTGACCTAATTTGCCGTGCCGGTGGGTTGTATTCTGTTCCATTCTTCTTGCATTGCGTGTTTCAACTCATCCTTGTTAGAGATTGTCCGTTTACGAATAGGATCATGTCCGCAAATCGAGTTGTGAATCTTCCTTCAAGTACGAACTTCTTAAAGCCTTTTTTACCGTTGTCTTTCAAAATTTGGATGTAATGAAGTGCAACTGCTGCACTCATGCACCTCCACACCATTTCGGAGCCTTCACCTTTGTTTGCATTTCATCTTGTAATTAAGGAAACAGCTTTATTACAAATGCTTCGGGTTGAGCAACCTGCTCAACAATTAGTTAGTTATATATCTGACCTTTTCGCTGCCTATTTTCGAGTGTTTTTTAAACGGAGAATCGATCAATTACCGATTGAGCATTAAAACGAAGTCAACCCAAAAGTTTTGCTATCTCGTTGGTAGACTTGCATTCATTATACAATCGTACGATTAGTTTTTCTGTTCAAAGGTTATCTCTGACGCCTTTCGATCTATGTCACTTGCGTGATCTGCCATCAATTAGATTCGGAAAAGCGCACAGGAAGGCGGTAAATTTAGATGAATTCTTATGCGCTAGCAAAATATCAATCAATTCCTCATTACAAATGTTTGGTTTAAATTAAATATCAATTGTTTTTGGGGCCATTCATTTATAGCTGCTTGGGGCCCCTGGAACGGTTAATACGCCTCTGGTAGAGGATGTGGGGACAACGCCACTACAAAAGCAGGAACAGCAGCAACAAACACAACAGAACCAAAAGAAGCAACTGCCAACGCAGTCATTGTTAAAACAGCAACTGCAACAGGAGAAACAAAAACAATTTCAAAAGCTACAGAAGCAACTGCCAACGCACTCATTGCTAAAACAGCAACTGCATCAGGAGAAACAAAAGCAATTTCAAAAGCTACAGAAGCAACTGCCAACGCACTCATTGCTAAAACAGCAACTGCATCAGGAGAAACAAAAGCAATTTCAGAAGCTACAAAAGCAACTGCCAACGCAGCCATTGCTAAAACAGCAACTGCATCAGGAGAGACAAAAGCAATTTCAGAAGCTACAGAAGCAACTGCCAACGCAGTTATTGCTAAAACAGCAACTGCAACAGGAGAAACAAAAACAATTTCAAAAGATACAGAAGCAACTGCCAACGCACGCATTGCTAAAACAGCAACTGCAACAGGAGAAACAAAAGCAATTTCAGAAGCTACAAAAGCAATTGCCAACGCAGCCATTGCTAAAACAGCAACTGCATCAGGAGAAACAGCAAGAACAACAGCTAGTGCAACAACAGCTATTGCAACAACAGCTACTGCAACAACAGCAACTAGTACAGGACTTGATGAAAGAGGTATTATTTTCACTTCAAATATTATTCTTTTATCTCTTTACGGTATTTTCTGGTTCTACTAATTATCTTATATTCTATTTTAGGTTGATATATATAAAAATCATATACAACATTTGCAACAGCAGCTGAAACAACAGCAGCTGCAACTAGAGGAAAACAAGAAACTACTGGAAGAGCAGCAGCAGCAACGACCGCTATGTAGTTCTTGCGGATATAAAATTCAGCAAAAACAGGTAAGGTACATACCAGAATAAACGGGAAGTTATAGTTCTGCCGGCTAATTGTCAAAGTCCCTAAACTCTAATACTTTCCAGCTAGTTACCTCTGCGTGTGGTGGAGGCCTATGCTTTGAGCTTTCGGATATGGCAGTGAGTGAGAACGGATAAAATCCAACGAGGTTACTCTAGTCGGAGTTTGATTTAACACTAAATTTATTTCAAAATTGATTCCGTTTATATACCACAATTCCTTCATGGTATTTGTGCTTATACAATACAATGTTTTAAATGTATATGTGTGGCAGGTGGCGAGAAGGATTCGTGATCCTTACTTTGGGTTTTTCTTCCTATCCACTTTATGATGCAACGCATTGGCTAAACATCCCGTTATCATTGCGTCATGTCCCTAGTCCGTTTTCTATGTTTATTTGGGATCAGGATCGCGATCGGTAACAGGAGTTTACATGTGGGTTTGTTTACAGCGCCGATCTACATATTTATTCCGTTGGTACATTGCGTAATCGCTGTTCCCTATGCCACGCGTTCGGTTCGTCCTAAACAAATGCGCGATCGACCCATGCGCTCGATGTATGTTGATTTGGGCATCTCGATTTCGGACTTGGACCTTGGTAGAGAATAAGGTGTTGATTTCTTACTCCACGAGTGTCTTAATATGACCGTCTTGGAAAGAAACTCCATGAAAGTATATAAAACTAAAATCGCTCCTATCTTATAAACAGCGTTTGCTAGACGGAAGATCTTGCTCCAGAATCCAAATCCATGCATGCGTGAATCTAACTCCTACGCGTTAAACTTGTGCAACTATCTGTTTGAACATTCGCGGGCCCTTGCTCAATGCGGGTCCTTGACTAAGCCTTCCGTTAATGGTTTAGGATCACGATTGCGATCATTACCGAGAATTTATATGCATTCTGTTACTTTTGGTCTACGATCTAACTATGTGCCCTCGAGTTTGCTTGATCCAACACTAACAAACAAATGCAATATCCTTGCAAGTTTTGCGCTAGACCACTGTACCTTTTCTGGTATATTTCAAACAATTTATGACCCCTCTTTTGGTTTTTTTTGTTTCTTACTTTTAGTTCTAATTTTTCCTTTTTTAAATTAACAATTTTTTTTAATTTTAGGACGAAAACATCGAGTCCGAGTTTATTGAAATGTTCCGGGTACTAAGCTGCCTTTGGGACGAGAGCTCTGCAGATTTTAAAAATGCAGAAAAAAAAAAGACGCCAAGCTGTCGATAATGCGCCACTGTAATTTAAAAAGCCTCAAACAAGTTGAGAACAAAATTCGCCAATTGACATCCCGATACCGTAAGGAAAAGGATCGGTTGGAGAGCTCGAAAAGATCAGGCTGCGGTACTGATGATTTATACAAACCCACGTGGCAAGGGTTTTATAAGATGGACGAATTTTTGGGCAACACTTTCCATGCAATAGGGCCTTGGAAATATCCTAGGCAATGTAACTTGGACCCGTATCCGAAGATGGTAAGTGAAACACATTTTGGTTTTGAAAATCATTGGCAATTGTTTATACATATTCATACATTTTTATTTTCAGAAACCTGTGAAGAATCCGGCGATAAATAATTGTCCAAAAGAGTGGCAATTTATCCATGGGTAGGATACGGTGGGAAAGTGTTGCCCAAAAATTCGTCCAACTTAGCAAACCTTGCCATGTGTTTACATATATCATCAGTACCACAGTCAGATCTTTTGGAATTTATACGATCGTGTTCCTTACGGTATAGGATACTTAACTGGCGAATTTTTGAATCAGCTTGTACATACAGTCGACTCTCGATAATTCGAAGTTGGAGGGACCCAGAAAAAAGTTCGATTTATCGAGAGTTCGAATTATCAAGAGTGGTAGGAAATAAGCAGCTACGGTTGCTGAGTTATGAACTGGAAATAAGTATGCGTGTATTGATTTACGCTATACCTTTACCCACCGTTTTCGCTAACTGTTTTTTCTTCATTTTTTTTTTGCGCATCTTCCTACAAAGCAGTTGTGTCCCAAATATGTCCGTCCGCCCGTCTACACCATGTAGTCTAATTCGGACGAAAACCTTCGTCCCCGTTCAACAGAGTGTTACGGGGCAATCGCAATGTGACGCGTTCTATCACGTTTCAACTTGCTCAGAGCTTCGAATTGTTGCAACTTGAGTGGGTACAGCTTCGAATTACCGCGTGAAAAGAGCAACCTAGCTTTGAATTTTACTTCGAATTATCGAGTGTACCAAATCGTATTGTTTTTATTCGAAATAGTGAGAGTTTTCCAAGGGACTACTGATATACTTCGAATTATCGAGAGTTTCGAATTATCGAACGTTTGAATTATCGAGAGTCGACTGTATTATGTTATTCAATTGGCAGTGCTGCATAATCGAATGCTTTGCGCCTTATTTTTCTGCATTTTTTAAATCTTCATATTCCTCGTCCCATAAGCAGCGAAATATCCGGAACATCTCGATGAACGCGATCAGTTGGCTTTAACACCTTGCCGTCCGGAGACCCCATATGGGGTCCAAAAGCCGTATCGGTTATCTTCTGGTCACATCATTGTGGTGTGCTGTCAACGGTCACTAGATACCCGCCACATCCAATTAGTTGTAAACAAACATCAAACGGAATGTAAACATTATTCATAGGGCGCTTTATTGAAAGTACGTACATTAGAATTAAGAAACAAAGAAAGGGCTTAAATAGGGCGGCTAGATACGGAGGAACTGGTGCAAACGCACCAGTCGTAAAGCGTTGTGACACCGTGAATTGTACGGATGTCAAAGTGTTAAAAAAGAAAAGCCTAGTCACAGATGGTGGTGCCACATACAAAAAAAATATTAAATATTTGAAAAATGAATATTATGTATATATGTATATAGTTATGAGTTAGTCGTTACGATTTGTTTAAAAAAATACAATTTTAGTACTACCGCACCAGTCAGTGGTCAGGAATGAACTGACTACAATTTTAGCTTAAAACTTTTTCGTGGCACGTGTTCACCGTCGTCTGCCGTGTCACTGATATATACATTTTTGAAAGTAAAGTAAAATATTTAGTGTATTCTAGGGTATATAAATGAACTGCGCTATAAAAATACTAAGTTTAGATTTACATAGAATATTTGCTGTGAAAAAAATCACTTGAATGTGCTATGGAAAACATGTACAAATCCTAAGGTATCTAATACAAATTATAAATTTAAGTCATATGATATCTAATATAAATTTGAACAAATGAAGAAACTATTAGACTCGATCTCAACGAAACTAGGTAATGTAATACAAATATAGCAATTTAGCTCAAAGCAATATAAATAAAGTAAGTCAGTGGGAGCGTGGTCCTAATGCGCAACCGACCACTTCACCATAGTAACCATTATAAGTTGTATTTTGCCTATTATTTATTGAAGTTTGATTTGATTTGGTGCAGCCTAATCTACTTTACTAATAACTAGCTGATTCACCTGATTTTATCCTGAAAGAAACAAATTCAGACGAAAGAATGTTTTCATTCAGTATCTTTAGTTTCACACTCTTAAATTTTATCATTTTTGAAATCAGAAAACAATGGAATAGTATAACCCTAATGTGATATCCCGTGGAACACATTGATACACCAGGGTTAAACACGTCCGTTCTTTATTCCCGTTCTCCAACGACTGACTCCAGCTCTCTCCACTTGATACCTGTTCCGCTCGCATCACCTATAAACCCTAGGGTATAATACCTAATGCCTAGTAGCTACTACACTGCGTCCCAAAATGATAGCCTCACCCAGTTTTTTCGCTCATATGCTATTTTAAATGATCGCAAAGTAAAATAAACGACAGAAACATATTCCTTAATCTAAAAGAAATGTGTTTCACTTCTAATTTATCAGAAAGAAAAATTAATTATAACATTTTGGTCAAAAATTTAAAAAATGGAGTGTCCCATAATGATAGCCTCACTTCAAAAATCATTCAAATTAACAAAGCAACCCAGTTCCTAGCTACGTTATCAGTTGCCAGAAGTAATTTTTAAGTTCTCTTACTTTAATTTGTAATTAAATTTGAACATTG
The DNA here is from genome assembly GCF_943734705.1 of Anopheles coustani. NCBI lineage: Eukaryota > Metazoa > Arthropoda > Insecta > Diptera > Culicidae > Anopheles > Anopheles coustani. Next base: position 49,628,063 of record NC_071289.1, on the reverse strand, counting down.
GAAGCAGAAAACAACTATAGGAACGAGAAAAAAGTCAAATTGATGCTTATGCTGCCATTAAAGCGGCAAGTCAAATCATGAGATTGTTGTGCTAATAAATAGATTCACAAACGTCATTAACGATTATGTAAAAGATTCCAGTTAATATGGGCTTCAGAAGTCTCCTGGTCGTCTTCAAAATCTTTCCTCGCGTGATAATCGGAGGATTTTTTAAGTTGCTTTCAATGCAACCAAAGGTTGCCATAGGACAAAAAACGATTTCTGGTTGAATGTGCACAAAAATGGTGTGTTGCGAGCTTTGAATTCATGTTCTGATATTGTAAGAGAGTCCATGAAGAAAGTTTCTGCCCTCAAACTTCACCAAAAAGTCGCTAGATTGGAGTTTGCTACAGAACATATGACATGGAAGAATGAGTGGAGAAACGTAAGTTGTCACTTTGTAGTCTTGTTCAAATTTTAAATTATTAATTCATGTTAGGTGGATTATATTGATGAAAAAAAGTTAAATATTGATGGATCGGATGGTTACATCCATTACCGGCGAGATTTGAGACGAAAGCACGATTTTTCTACCGTCGCAATTTTGAAGGTGAATCAGTCATGATTTGGGCTGCGTTCAGCGGTCTTAGTAGAAGTGAATTGGCCATTATACCAACACGTATGAACAGCGATATGTTTATCGACATCCCGGACAATCATTTAAAGCCTTATCTGGAAAATCACAACACTCAACAGCTCATTTTTGAGCAAGAAAATGCTGCCGTGCACGCAAGCAAGACAACAAGAACTCACCATGCACGATCTAGTATCGAAACAATGTCTTAGCCAGCCGTTTCCCCAGACCTTAATCCAATAGAGAATGTTTGTGGAAGGCTAGTTCAAGAGATTTATGAAGATTGGAGACATTACGAGACCCTAAAGGACCTTAAACTTGCTATCCGAAATGCTTGGCGTTCCTTATCAGTAAATACGTTAGAAAAATTATCGGAGAGCATACCATCAAGCATTTTCCAAGCAATAAATCGTAATGGAGAACCAACTGATAACTAAATCATGACTTTTTAATCCATTTATGCTATTTTTGTTGATAATTCGATCAAAATCCTAAGTGAGGCTATCATTTTGGGACACCACTGATTTTAGTTTTTTGGACCGAAAGGGATTGTTCATTCGTTTTTTTCAACAATATTTATGCAAAGTAGTCGTTTTATACTTACAAATATTTGTGAATTTTTTGGAAAAATTTATATGCTCGGTATTCGCCCTGCACAGAAAAAACTAGGTGAGGCTATCATTTTGGGACGCAGTGTATACCACACCTAAGTCGACAGGAAATCTTTTGTAAATGCAATTTGCATTTATTGTATGCAACTGTGCACCCTACTTAGTGCTTGCCTTTAAAATCATTCAATTGATGCTAGCATTAGATTATTGATTCCCTACCAAATTTATCTTTTTATTGATTCCCTACCAAAGAAGCAGGTTTGTTTTCAAATCCAGACCTCCAGACTAATTTATTGTCTAATTGTTTCATTTTGTAGAATTGTAATATGATGGAAGTAGTTTGGTATCAATATTGTGGTGCCCACCAAATCGTATGTACGTCATTAGAATTAACACTTTTTGGGGCCAAGAAACACCATTATAATTTAGCTTTTTTGTGTATGGAGTTTTGTGTACACTTAAAACTCGACCAATACTAAATCGATCGATTCTGAAACAATCCACACATTAAGTTTAAGCACCACAGATGTTGTTGAAGGTTTGTTTGATTGCGAGTTTTTGATAAAATCATCTAAATTTTATAATTGAAACTCCGGTTTACTAACACAAACAAATATGTCAAGGTGTATGCATCAAGACGTATACAACTCTTCAGCATCTTTTTGAAAATGAGATGAAATATTAATTATTTGTATGGAAATTGTTGGTATGCAATCGGTTCTATTCATGATAATAATCAAACAACAAAAGCTAACTCAAACTTGACAGATTTTTATTAATCTAAATATTAACCAACTCGGTTAAATAAAATCAAAAGAAGCTAAATTAGCGGTCAATTCAAAAGACTAGCTTGAAAAACTGTGAATGTTGGGAAATGAAATGTTTCAAAATCAAATACTTAACAAAAGGATCACCAATCCTGTTGCACATACTTCATTGTATTTGTGAACTCCACGAAGCGTCGGTTTACCAATGAATTCATTCATAAGCATTGTTAATGCTGTCCAAACCAGAAGTATTCTCTAACGAGCAGATTCTTTGAAGATAATTAATTATCATCACCAGTGATTGATCGAGCAATTTTTCGTTGATTCGAAGAGCGAATATACAGTGGATCTCGGAAAATCACGGAGGTAAGCATAAATTACATTAATATCAGCTTCAATGAAGTCCGTAACGGTGTATTGCAAAAAGCAGCAGTTTCGAGGATTGGATACTCCTCAAATAGGGCTCCGCAATGGGGAACCTATATCGTGCAGTGTATAATAGGTGAAAGTGATTTACTTTTTAACAGCAATTTAGGATGAATAATAGAAAGATCCCGCTAGGCAGCTCGAAATATCATCCTAAAAACGTGCTACGCGCGTGTAACGAGCTGGTTGTCCGTTGTGGTGGTCTGGATCGTGTGCGTCGGTAGTCTTCAACGCGAAAACCTTTGAGACGCTCTAGAATTTTCCTGAGTCCTTCGGACTGGGATAGGAAGGTTGTTTCGGTACGATCGGTCCGTGCCGTGACTACGCCGACAACGGAGAAATCGCAACCGGGTTGGGAATTGAACTTGCGGATCTTCCGATTTTGTTTGGTTAGTGCCGTGACTATGCCGACGCCGGAGGAGACGCTCTCAAAATTTCCTAAGTCCTTTGGGTAAGGAGATGATTGGGACCGCTAAATTTTCGGATTGCTACAAGTGTCGTGCTCACAAGTGTCGAGGTTGAGATGATGATTTATTCAATAATTTCGTCGGCTTATATAGCTAAGTTGTTCCTATCGATTAAGAAGTGTGGGCGAGAAAGAAGATCTCGTTCCAGAATCCGTATTTTATCGCGTTCGCGAGTTACGTTCAATCCCTGTTTAAACCTGTTTATAAAAGTTTACAGTTTTCGCGGGTTGAACTTGACATCGAACTGTGCCATGATGCGTGGTTTACTTTCTAACTTCTAAGGAATTGTTCATGTTTTACTTTCTAACTTTCTTTCGTTGTTTAAGTTTGATTCTTTCCTCATTCTATGGCCTTTTTCAACATTGCTAGCGTTGCAAGTTCCTTCATTCATTTCTTAATTTTCAAGTTCGCGCCTGTCTGTTTTTGTTACGAACGAACATATGGTCCGTCCGCTACAGCGTAGGCTAACAAACGTCCTACTTTTTTGCTATCTTCATAGAAGAGAGGTCGATCATTTGAAATTAGTGTAGGGATAGTTGTGTTGTTGTATTTGATTATTTTCATAAACTTCACAATTCTACAGCTATTTTTGTCAGTGTTCATTTTCTTCCAGTTTGTTGTCCATGCTAGATTCCTTGATTTTTTAATGCTAGTTTTTACTTTGTTAGCGAAGTTATTGGCCTGGTTTTCGGAGCTAAGTTTCTTCCATTTTCTTGTTATCATGTTTCTGAGTTTAATTTTAGCTTTTATGTCATTGAGAAAAATAGGGTTATAATAATCAGCGTGCATTAATGGGACGAACTTATTATGAGCTTCATTAATAGATTTAAAGAGCAATTCTATCATAGTATGTGTTGGAAACGATTCGGTCCAACGAAGCTAGCCGAACCTAAACGTCGCCGCGACGGCGATGTTTTCAAGAAATATAAAAAGGATCGAAGGATGCGCCTTCGGTCTCTTTTTCAATACGGAAAACGGAAAAGCCAGACGATTTTTTGGCACAACGAAAACACAATACGAAGATTTAGTGTAAAATAAAGTTGTTAAATATAAGGCAAAGAAAGCTGGTTGTCTTTCCTTTAATTCCGTCAATTAGAGCGCTGTTAAAGACCATCTGTCTTTAACATTCCAAAAAATCTTTTGGTTTGACCGCGCGCGGCAATATTCGTAAAGTACGCGCGCGTCGTAAAAGAAAACGACGTTCGTTTTCCAGTGACGATAGTTCCGTGTTTAGCACGTCGATATCGCGATCGAGTGAGAAAGTGTTAGCGAAGATGATCCAGGACACTCCGGTGAAAGAAGCTTACAGTTTGGCGTGGGGTCAGAATGTTTCGCCCACGATGAGTCCAACAATCCGGCGCGATGGCGTCCGTAATGCTTCATTCGGCCCGGGGCCACTGAATGCGACTGAACAGTTAACTTCACAGCTACATGAGGGCAACGCCGGGAGCGTCACGGTGCGTGACGGGATTCCTGCGAGTTCGGGGCCCTGGCAGCAGTTTACTGTCCAGTGCAAATCTTCCGGCACATCTACGAAGAGCGACGCGACCGCCGATGCTAGAACGGACGATCGGATGAGTCGAATTGCTCTTATAGCAGAAAGGAGACACAAAATGCTCCTTGACTTGGCGCTGCTGGACCTCCAAATAGCCAACGCAAGGAAAGCGGAGGTCGAAAGGATAAAAGCGAAAGATCGATTTGACGCAATGTACGTTGGGACGCAAGATTATTCCGGCACGACCCAGTTAAGTAACGCGACCGTGTTCGATGCGAGCACGGCTAACCCGTCGGCCGAGCTCGATCATAAATGGACGCACGAAAAGGAGTATCGCGAATGGTTTCAGGCCATGGCACAATCTTTCATGGAATCCGATGCAAGATCAATGGACCCGGCGAAAGATCATCAATCGCGGGTGTTCAATTACGCGATGGAGGTCGACCTAGGAAGTGGTGACCGAAAGGACATTGGCACTACATGGGGTCGAACTATCACCACTTCACCGCACATTTTCGCGACACCATCCTGCGTCAACACTAACACACGCGTAGCGCCAAACACTAATTGGCAAATTTGTGACACCACTATTCCGAACCAAAACACAGTGGTTCCAAATGATTTTCCGGCGTTCTGGAAACCTGTGAACTACATGGCACCAACTGTGGCCGGCTTCATGAAGCTTCGAACGGCACACACTGTCGATACGGCACACACTTTCGATTCACCGCAAAACTACACCAACTCGATCACAGTAATGTCATCATGCAGATTGGAAGAAACGAAGGTTGATCGGCAAAGGTTTGCTCGGCTGATCGAAGTGACCGTCTGGGTCCAGCGACGGTTCCGGGCGACGCGGATGATGAAGTTGCAGCGGGAGGACTTCCTCCGAACGAAGCTTGCTGCAGTACGTCTCCAGTGCTGGTTTCGCACTCATCGGGCCATGACACGGGTGCGTGAACCTTTTGTTACGCTACGCCATGCAGTTCTTGTAATCCAGCGTCGCTATCGTGCCCGAAATGCTATGTTGCACGAACTGCGACACTTCGAACGTGTACGTAAAGCGACGGTGGCAATCCAGGCTCGTTGGAGGGCCACGCTCGAAATGAGGAGACGGCGTTATCGGATCAGCCCAGACTCATTCTATCTGCAGCATCTGCAGGAGAAAACAATGCCTGGGTTAACCCTTGCCTGCGTGGATCAGCAGCTCCCGTCAAATTTCGTTTGGTTGGAGGTTAGTGCGGCTAAAGCGATCGTCGAAGCGACTCAAGGGTTCAGCGAACTACAAGGACAGTTGATGAGCGACAGCAGCGATCGGCGTTCCGGTGAAGAATTTGAGTACGCGGAACGAGCCGACAAACTGGGCCATTTCGGGACATTCTACGCACCACCCGATACCGAAACACTTTTTTCGGAGACTGCGAAAACACACAGGGACACACGAGCCGTTCAGCGCCGGCCCGGTGTTCAGCGGGAGCAACGGACGATGGCCAAGTTTGCTGTAACGTCGGGATGGCGGCTGGAGCGATCTCTAGGCTTGCATTTGGATCTGTCGAGTCGCTCAACAGATGAGGTAACGAACGCAGAACTTCTACTCACCTTTTATTCTAGGTCGCTTACCTACGTGCCGCTAGACAATAAGCAGGATGGGAGTACGGCCCTGAATTGTTTGCTGCTCGCTAGCTTGGATAGCAGAAAACCTCGGACGTTATCTATGATGTTTCGACGCGAGTGGACACAACCTGGAAGAAGGAAAACCACAATGAGTACGGTGCTTTGCGGAGTTGGATGGCGCAATATTTACCAAGCTTTGTTTCGACTGGCAAAGTGGTTCAGCCGATGCGTCGGAAAGTGATATAACATCTGGCGGTCGTCAACTAGGCACGGCTGACCAAAGGGCAGGGTAAACTTCGGTAGCGCGGGTTGTGATAGTTGGCGGTCGATTATTTAGAAAAAAACGCGATCTGCATGTGTAGAGGGAAGTAGATTTAGCAGAAGCAACATATAAACTTACCTGCGAACATAGAAACTAAGTAGGTCAAAAATACACGTGTTTTGACGCTGATCAAAACAAATCAGTTCGGCAGCTAGGTAGAGTGAGACAACGGTGGCAGGTGACAGGACCCTATGACAGGTGATTAAGATGCGTCTACACTTGGGCACCTGATTGATGTGTAAATTAAATTTAAGCCGTTGTCACACTAGGAGGGAGAATGTTGGACACGATTCGGTCCAACGAAGCTAGCCGAACCTAAACGTCGCCGCGACGGCGATGTTTTCAAGAAATATAAAAAGGATCGAAGGATGCGCCTTCGGTCTCTTTTTCAATACGGAAAACGGAATAGCCAGACGATTTTTTGGCACAACGAAAACACAATACGAAGATTTAGTGTAAAATAAAGTTGTTAAATATAAGGCAAAGAAAGCTGGTTGTCTTTCCTTTAATTCCGTCAATTAGTGCGCTGTTAAAGACCATCTGTCTTTAACAGTATGAGTAGGGAAACGTTACTAATGTTACTCAAGTTGAGATTAGTTGAATCGATTTTGCTATCTATGAACATTCAAAGCTCTGCCCGAGAATAATCCGGGATACAACGGGAAGATTGTCGGAATCAAAATTCGTAAAAGCATGTAACTGAGACAAATCGTGGAAGTTGTTTGTAAGTACTAAACCGAGAAACGAATTACTTAAATTCGTATACTCAAGAGTTTTTCTTTGGTAAATAAGGTTCTCCGTTTGTTTTTTTTTTTCATTTTTAACATTTTAGGGCCGATTTGCAACAACTACAGTGTGAAAAACCTTTTTAAGTTTTATGGTGATGTCAGGTTCCTTATTCTGTATCAGATCAATAACCATATTTGGTCAATTTATAAAGGTTTTATCATAGCTTTTAATAAGAATGTTTACTCTTAAAATTATACTAAGTGATTCGGCATCTTTAGAACCATGATAAAACATAAAAATTACTTGGGTACATAATATTTTTAAATTCATTATTTGGGTAGTATGAGGGAAAAATGGAATGAAAACCCCTCGAGATGAATAATTTAGTGAAATGAACTATAAGCCTACGTTAGAGTTGTTAAAAACTTCTACACACTCATTAACACTTACTGACTATTAATCTGGATGTGATAATGCTTCCTTAATTTTTTTCATAAATCTGTTATACCCCCGAGGTTGCTTCATCTTAAAATTTATCTTGTTAAATTTACGTTTTGACACTTTGCGGATTTCTGATGATGTTTTTCAGAAAATATGTCTTCACAAATTCCCAATGTACAGCAGAAGCGAGTGCCCACTTCGGCCGCACAAGGGGCTTCGCCTACTAGAAAGCAGCAGCTTCACTGCCTCACTAAAGAAGAACAGCAGGAGAAACAAATAAAAATGATAGAGAAACAACTTTCTGAAAAGGAGAAACAAATGGAAATACTGCAGCAGAAACTTTTGGAAGAGCAAAAGGCTCATCGGCTGACAAAACAAGAGCTGCTGCAACAAGTTGCTCAAAAACAACACCAAATTGAACAACTACTCCAAGAACGCAGCATGCAGCAGAAGGCTCATACGCTACTATGGCAGCAGATTCAGCAACAACAGCAGCAAATAGAAGAGCAAACCCAGCGACTGTTGCAAGCACACCAGGAGCAACAAGAGCAGGACCAACAGCCGTTGCAGGCACAGCAGGTATGTTCTTCGTGGGTGTCATGATATCCACGGATTATTTCTCTATATATGATTATGTGGAGTTCGTTTGGTTGGAACCATTGCTTTATTAATCCAACTTAAAGCTACTTCAATATATAATCCATTAGTAATTATAGCCAGTGTTTAAAATGTGCTCCTTATAAGAAATCATAAGTCGTTCACAGCTAAAACAAACCGTTCTTTTTATGTGGAGCTTTTTGACCAGTAGCTATTTTTAGCTGAGAATATCTCCTTCCTCTAGGTCCCACCGGGGAGTTAGAAGGTATTGTTAAATTATTTTTTGTTGATTGTTCAATTGTTTGAAATGCAATTGCACATACGTTTACAACTATTCCAAAGGATCTACAATCTTCCGCTAGGGAGGAGTTTGGAGACGCGATACTGAACTTTTCGGTCATAAGTTTATCGCATTTGACCCAGTCCATGTTTTATGTTAGGTCGTGAGTCATTAGTGTCGGATTGGTTGGATGGTAAGCCTTCGGCATTGCAATCTTAAATGACCTCCAAATTCGCTGCCGAATTGGTCTTGGAGACCTTCAATTGAGTGTCCAGGGCATAGGGATATACCTAGGGCACTACCTGAAACCGTGGGTGATGTTGTTCTCGTATGTTCCCCGGTTTTGAGCATGGATAGTCTGAACTTATCACACAGGTCATGATGATTGAGACGTTTAAATCGCATAAGATATAAAAGGGTGTTTGTAGTCTAGTACAAAGATTTTCGAGGTCGTTTTTGATCTTTGCAGTATCAAAGTTAGGTCTCGGAGAGATATATATTATGATTTATGAACGAGGAATTCAATTAAAAACAAGAGATAATAATCTTTATTTCTTACTTGACTACGTCCTATCTCAGGAGTTGCTTAAACTGAACTGACTTTATTATTCCCTAACTGGCCCTGGCAACCCGTGGTGCGCGTCCCGGTGGTTCCGCTGAGTCGGCGTCTTCTACCTGCGCGTGGTGCCTGCCGGTGGTACACGTGGCGTCTGATGGTGTCATATGGCATGTGTGCAGAGGCGGATTCAGTGTTCTAGAGGCCTCAAGCAGCTACAAGTTGAAGGCCCCAAAAGCATACATTGCATTCAACTATCAACATTATATTTCAACTACATTACAAACTAACATTTTCCTCAATATCATCCCATGTTTTAAATGTTAAAAGCCTTGTTTTCAAAATCATATTTCACGCCAAACCATCTTTGCGAACTATCCAAGAGAATCATTTTTCACAAATAGTAATTTCTATTAACAAAATTGATAAATAATTTAATGTGTTACATTTTAATCTAATTAGTAATTGAGTCTTTTGAATACCGAATATTTTTATCAAAAAATTCGTAAAATAACAGCTTAGTGCAATGCAAAGTATTATAACTATGTTTGGGGCAGGGCATTAATTTTGCTAGCCCATGTGCATTATCTTCAAACTATTCTAAGGATTATCCTCTTTTGCAAAATGATCTTAACACTGGTACCTATCGCGAAAGCAGTCGATAAAATTTACCAACCCGCTTGATTATATCGACCGATAAATTTATCTACTCGAATTGGTATCGCGAATGTATTCAACTGAGCAGTCGGTAAAATTATAACAACCCATAAAAATACCTATCGAGTAGTTTCTCCGTCTGTCAAATTACCATGGAAACCTAGAGTTTGTTTACTTGTAACAACGTTACAATTAATGCGACTTCTATCGTATTGAGAAGCATTTTAGTTCGTGAAGCATCCAAAAGATTAGAATGATAAATTCATTATTCTTTTTAAAAGATGCGGAGAATGAAGAGGGAATAAATCTAGCAGCGTACCGTAGGCGATTGAAGAAGCATTTTGATCCGGTTGAATTGTCGGATAAAACGTAAGCGTATTGGCTCAACAATCGTTGCCGCTGTGTTAACATGTTCCTTTTTCAGCTTCATTAACAATTACCGAGTTCCGAAGAGGCTGTTTGAAGAAATCCTTGCCAAAGTGGAACTAGCATAAGCATAAGCGTGGGTTATCGGCGAAAGAAAAATTGGGAACAAAACTGCGATTTTTTTCACAAGGGTCGTACCAACAAGGTGTTGGTAACGATTTTACTATGGCAATTGCCCAATCTACTTTTTCTGAAACGCTTAATCAAACTCTAGCCTCGTTGGAATGTAAACTAGCGTATTTCATAACCATGGATATGACTGCCGACGAAAAAGCAGACGCCAGGAGATTTTTTATAAAAAATTACCTGTCCTTGTGTAGTCATGTGCACCGATGGAACTCACATCAGAATTGTCGCACTTTACGACAACCCAATCCAATATTTGAATAGAAAAGGGTTTTACAGTTTAAACGCTTTAAAGGTAAATATTAAATTTAACACTTCTTTATAAAAAGCTTATTGATAATGATCTTCTAGATATGTGACCACAGGCAAATGATCCTATTTGTAGATAATACAATACAAGCCCAATATCTTCATACTTAGAAGAAATATGAAACAGTGGTGACCGAACGATGAAGCTGTTGGGTTTGTCTATTTACATATGACATTCTTGTACCCAAAATTAATTATTTTTTTTATTGTTGTTTAGGGGACTCTGCTTATCCTTTAAAACCATGGATGATGAAGCAACGAATATTTCTATTTTTCTATGCCGATACGACAATCCAATCAATTGTAATTTGAATATAAAACTACATTAACTACCCGTGTAGGCGGTTACATAAAAAACAAATTTTAAAACAAAAAAAAATTTCACCAGAAAAATAATTTTTTTGATGGGCTAAAGTGATTAAAAAATAATAAGAAGCGAAAAATTAACACAGAATAACATGTTTACATATTTTTACATAAAATTTTCCACGGTCAACAGCTCTTTTCAGTATATCGGATGGGTTGAGGCAGTAGTTAAATATATCGGTCGATATAAAAAAAATGTTTCGTTCGCGATGCAAATTAAAGACTTTTTTAACAACTGCTTGATTTTTTCCCCACGATTTGTACGGTAGCCATGGCAATTGTACACGCGTTTTTACGGGTTGATAAATTTGATGCGTTGCGATACCATTCCGCCATTACTGTCATTATATCGGTCGATATGTTTATCGACCGGTTGTTAACTTGGTTCGCGATAGGTACCACTGTTCGCTTTTATATATGTTAGTTCATCAGTATTTTTTATCTTCTTCGACAGGGGAGGGTCCGGTCTCGGTTGGGATTCGAACCCACGCCGTCGAGGTGGTGAGCCTCGGCGCTCATGGGCCGATTTTCTAGCCGGCGTTACCGCTCGGCTGTCGCGGACCCCCCGTATTTTTTATGTTAACTTTAAAAAACTCAAAAATGCGACGTTTGATTACCTTTTCGTAATCAAAGCCCAATTCATTCGCAAATTCATCACACATTTGATAAGACATGCAACTTTTTTTGAAAAATAATAAAATTATTTCAACATTAAAATTTAAGAAAAATAAGGTGGGTAAATGATGGGGCCCTCGATAACTCGGGGCCCTAAGCAGCTGCTTAGTTTGCTTACCCTATGATCCGCCTCTGCATGTGTGCCTCACGTAATTATATATTTAACGTGTTCTTCAAAGTTAAAATTCAACATTATTTCTCTCGATTTGAGGTGACGCACATTTATGTAAATCGTGCAGTGCTGTACGAAATTGCAAGGCTGGAACATATACTTCTTCTTTTTCTTCTGTTTTACGATTTCGGGGTATATCCTCTTACGTTGATTCGAACACTATGTTCACTTTCACGTAATCAGAGGCGTATCGACTCTGTCCGAACTCCTATATAGAGGTTCGTCCTTTGGGAGATATATAGTAGTAGTTAGTTGGTCTGTTTTGATGGTAGTAGAGTGACAGTAGTAGTTAAGGTTGGTATGTGTTTCCATACATAATTTTTCTAGTGATAGGAAGGTGTTATATGTGAGGGGGCAACAGTATTATTTTTCAGAGTTTTTTACCCGGTAGAATGCTCAAGCGGTAACCTGGCGACACTCGTTTTTGCAGAAGCTGCATTTGAATGCTGGAGTTAATTGGTGAGATAATTTTCTTTGCATTTGGAGCATTTGGCAGATTTAGCTTTGTTTAGATTGTAGCTACACCTATTCTGCAACGAAAGGTATACAATGCAATCTAAAGATATACAATGGGTGATATAAATACCGTTATGTGAATTGTTCGTATTAGGTGTCGTGTCAAACTTTTATCGATGAAAGAATAAATGAGACTCCTGACTTCGTTTTCTTGTGCGATGATATACCTAAATTTATGCAATTGGTGATATATTAGTTCGGCAACGCAATCAACCTAGTGGTGCGGTATGAGGGGGGCCCACGGGGGTGTAATGTTAGAGATTTTACATTATCACAAATGACATAGAATGTATTAATTACAAATTCCTAATTGATAGAAAATTTGTGTTCGTCTCGCTTACGCACACGATTTTTTTCTGAAATAACTGAACTATAAGATGAATCATTAGCTGTTACTCTTACATTTGCAAAATCTGCGGGAAAACTCTGGATGAACACTGATCCTTGCAATAGCTCACATTCAACTGTTTGAGGCGTCTTGCTAGTAGCATTTATTTTCTGAAGCAGCGTGTTCCAAATTACGGCCATTAAAACAACCTCATATTTATTCATTTGATGGAGAAGCGTGTTTGTTTCATCTATTGTTATTGCTTTTTCATCTTTAGCGTTACAAATTTTAAGCAATGCATTTTTGATTTCTCCAAACCCGGGTTTTAAAGCTAAGACCGCGTCGACTCTAGTTGACCACCGAGTCATTGAATGATTGTTTTCCTTTTTCATTTTTTTTTGTTACAATTTTCCAAGGATGGGTTGAAGAGGTAAAAATGCGTTTTAGCTGAAAAAATTGCACTGCTGCTTATAATTTGTAGCTGTAAAATTAAAAATTGAATTTTATGAGTGATTTGCACATGGTATATTCCACTCATAGTACCTGCACTGTTCCGCTTAATGCTTGCGCAAAGGCTCAAGTATTTAGCAGACATATTGCAACGTCAAATGACTGTGCTCTACAGTTTGCAATCCCACACAACACGAAGTCGTATTAAGTTGAATAAATTGAATCTCATATTAGTCTATTTCGAATCGGAATCTCATTATGCATAGACAATGTACGGGCAATGTATATTCTTTGTTGCATATGATGCCGATTAAGAATGTAATATGATTTTCTTTATGCATACGTATAGATGAACGAGCAATGTACGGCTGATGTATATCGTAAGTCGTATATGATGCCGACTTAGAAAATATACGACTAAACATATACATTTTGAATAATGTACGGTTAGCGCCTCCACTTTTGTACGTATAGGCATTACTTTTGTATCATTTACGATTCAATCATCAGTCGATCTGTCAATCGGTCATATCGGTCGCGTTCCTTAATCGCTCCGCTAAAATTGTAAAATTTGTGCGTTAAATCAGTGTTGTTAACTATCGGATCTGCTCTTCGTTAGATAGTGATACATACTGTTCATAAATATCACTCACGCTTATTAGCAGCCTCTTCACATTATCACGTTAGTTCGTTATCCTTGGCGTCTGTGTTTTTGTTCGAGCCAGGCCTGAGCTAGAATGGCGTCCGTTTGTTTTGCCTGTGCTAATGAATTTGCCCCAGACGCGGCTACGATGCGATGCTGCTATTGTGAAGAACTTTTTCATGATTCCTGCACCACTTTGCCTGACGATATGGTGACCAATATCAAGCTACGGCACGATGTTCATTGGAGCTGTCCTGGCTGCACCAAAGCTCTTGCCAATCCAAGGAGCAAAGTTATGAAGGAGGTCGGCCTACAGGCGGGGCACGCCTCCGCGATTAGCTCAATCGTTTCATCACTGAAGGACGCTATCCTCGAGCCGTTGTCCACCGAAATGCGTGCCATGGTGGCCCCATGGACCCGGGCCCTTCCCACTCTTTCGGAACCGGCTGATGGTCTGACCAATGGATCTCCACGGCGTCGTGGGCCTTCTTCAGATGCTGTGCGTAATTCGGCCTTTTCAACCATCCGGCGGGCTCAACCTCAGGAATTGTTCGAGACTGTCGCTGAGAAGCCCATTGATTATGCTCGCGCAGTGATCACCGGTTCCAGCATTTCCTCACCGAGCCTAGTTGCCTCCCAGAACGCCAGGCCCCTGCGCTTCTGGTTGCATCTTATGGGCGTTGCACCGAGTGTCACCGTCGATCAAGTTGTCGCGTCGGTGCAACGCAGGCTTGGCACTGACGATGTGATAGCATTCTCTCTTCTGGCGAGAAATGTGAATCCGGCAACTCGCAGTGCTCTCTCCTTCAAGGTGCGGATCCCCATATCCTGCAGTGAGAAAGCTCTCTCTTCAGAAACTTGGCCTACTGGTATCCGTGTCCGGGAGTTTGTGGTCCATTCACGCCCAGAGAATCGCTTTCGTCAACCATCTCCATCTCCACCAGATTCGCCACTCTCACCACTATCGTCCCGCCGTGATACTGGGCGTCATCAACACACTGCTACCCAACACGTAAACAGAACACTTATACACTCGGGCACACCTTCCACTTCAACACCTGGCACCAACTCATTCACCGCTCCTGGTCATCCTTCGCACACCACGTTACCCGCCGCTGACCCGCCACGCAAAAGGAAACGAGGGCCGGCTCCTGATATCAGCCCGAACCAGCCCAAACTGGATACCTTCTTTCGGACAAAGTAATCGGGATGGCATTTCTTTCATTAATCAGAATCCTGCCTTAACTGCACTCCCGATTAACCCACAATCATCGCCTCATACACTCACCATTACGAAAACAACTGCCAAGCATCGTCCTGTCACCCGTCATCAAAATCACAACAGATCAGCACTTTCTATCTACTACCAGAACGTGCGCGGTCTGCGTACGAAAATCACTGACCTGCGGCTGGCTCTTCATGAGTCGGACTATGATATTATTATTTTCACCGAAACATGGCTCATCAACACCATACCCACATCTCTCTTCGCCGATGGACGCTACCGCATTTATCGTTGTGATCGCGCCCCCGATAACAGTATTTTTTCTCGCGGTGGCGGTGTCCTTATTGCCTGCAAAGCTGCCTTGGTTTCATCAGAGCTCACACCGTTTACTGACAATCTTGAGCAAGTCTGGATAAAAGTGCAATTGTCCAATACCTCTGTTACTGTTGGCGCTGTTTACATTCCTCCAACCCATACCACTAACCTAGTCACTATCGATCTCTTACATGATAGTATTCGCGATATGTCGAACCGGACTAGTGATCGTGATCCGCTGTATGTTTTTGGCGACTTTAATAGATCCGATATTGTATGGAAGTGCTCCAACACATCGTCACATGTTGATAGTTCTCAACTTTCCTCGTTAACACACTATGTGCCCGAGTCGCAATCTATGGCCAACACTGGATTCACTGATGGCATGACATTCAACGGTCTATTTCAAATTAACGCTGTTCGCAACTCCTTTGGCCGTCTGCTTGACTTGATCTTCGCTAATTTCACTGCTGCTTCAAGTGTCGCCGATCCAGTTATAAAGTGTCTTAAACCACTACTTAATGAGGATTCATACCATCCTGCCCTGATTTTAGATGTACATCTACCACACTCACGTCAAACCAGAACTGCGACTCCTGGAGGTTCTCGGTCGAATTTTTATAAAGCTGACATCTCCCGACTGACCGATCTTATTGAATCATTTAACCAAAGCTTCGATTGCAATGCTTTCAACTCGGTAGACGATGCTGCAAATCATTTCGTAGCTTACATGCAATCTGCAATTAAAGCATGTGTGCCAGTTTTCAAAGCCAAGTCGGGACCCCCGTGGTCTAATGCTACCCTGCGACGCTTGAAACGCATTAAAGTGAATGCATACAAACTATATCATAGAACGCAGTGTGAAACACATAGCTCTAACCCAAAGCAATTTTGGAAGTTTTTCAATTGTCGTCGCAAATCCGACTCTACTCCATCTATGATGAGCTACAATGGTGAATCCAAAACTGAAGTCCACGACATATGCAACATGTTAGCAGACCGCTTCGCCGATACTTTTCGCCCCACAACTGCGAATTCTACAACACCGACGAATCCTACAATAAATATTCAACCTGACGTCATTGAATTTCATCCACCGACGATTGACGAAGTCCTAGTGTTATTTAAACTTGACAAACTGAAACCAAAGGTCACTTCGGGTCCTTATAACATCCCGGCCTATATTCTTAAACACTGCAGAGTTGCTCTTGCCCCGGTGTTATCTAAATTATTCAACGCATCACTTCAGACAGGCACATACCCTACAGTCTGGAAACACGCGCGTATGGTACCAATCCATAAAAAAGGCAGTCGTAGTGATGCCCTTAACTATCGAGGAATCGTCTCACTATGCGCTTGTGCTAAAGTCTTCGAACAAATTATGTACACGCCTCTGCTCAATGCTGTCAGCAACTACATTAGCCCTAGCCAGCATGGATTTATGCCCAAACGCTCCTCAGCCACCAACCTAATCGAGTTCGTGAGATTCTGCCTGCAAAACATGGACCGTGGCTCACAAGTCGACGCCGTTTACATCGATTTCAAAGCTGCCTTCGATAGCATCTCGCACAAGGTGTTACTCTCCAAATTGTGTAAATTGGGCTTTCCCGGTTCTTTTATCGGCTGGCTTCGTTCGTACCTTCATGGTCGAACCTATCAAGTTGGTATTGGACCACATCTATCGTATACCTTTGCCAGCTCTTCGGGAGTTCCACAAGGCAGTAATCTGGGCCCAGTTTTGTTCCTGATCTACATTAACGATCTGGCGTCCATTCTACCAGCAGGCTCATTCTTGATGTATGCAGATGATATCAAGATATTCTCGGCTGTAAAAAATACGGATGACTGTCTGCGGCTTCAAAACCTGCTCGGGAAACTAGGAGTTTGGTGCACTGATAACAATCTGCAGTTATCTCATGAGAAGTGCTCATCTATTTCATTTAGTAGATCTCGACACCCGCTTCATTACAATTACGTACTTAATGACAATATCCTGTCCAGAACGTCCTGCATTCGCGACCTTGGTGTCCTGCTTGACTCGGAGCTTTCGTTCCGTGAGCACTACGAGTACGTCATCTCTAAGGCCAATCAACTGCTGGGTCTCGTTTTAAGAGTTTGCCGTGACTTTCGCGACCCGATGTGTATCAAAGCTGTATACTGTGCAATTGTACGCTCCGTTCTTGACTATTGTTGTGTGGTTTGGTCTCCACAATCTGCGCACTTCATCACCCGCATCGAGAGTATCCAGCGCAAACTGACCCGGTATGCAGTTCGTCTTCTTCCGTGGCGAAATAATCAGGTGCTGCCTTCCTACAAACAACGGTGCCTTTTGCTGGGCCTTGATCCTCTTGACAAGCGTCGTCAGGACATGCTGTGTACGTTTCTATTTAAACTGCTGAAAGGCGAAATCGACTCCCCTGCCCTTCTGGGTGGGGTCAACTTTTATGCACCCAGCAGATCACTTCGTACGAGGTTTCATTTCCGTACTGAACGTACCAGGACAAACTATGGGCAATGCGACCCGCTACAAGTTATGTGCAACAATTTGAACTCAGTATTAGACTTATGTGACTTTAATCTTTCTACGTCAGTGTTTCGTGAGCGCCTACGTCTTCGCCTCGTATAACGATTCTGTAATCACGCGTTTTAACCCGTTTTTGTAATATATACTTAAGTTGTGTCGTGAAGACCTATGAGATCCGACGACTATACAAATAAATAAATAAATAAATAAATCATATTGCATAGAAGTACGATTATTTCAATTTGATATTCGATTTACATGCATATGTGTTGTGTGGGATATCCATAATTATTGTGTTTTACTTCTTGTTTTCAGTTTTTTCTAACATCTTAGTACTTCTCTCCAATAATTGTGTTTCTTTCCCCTTTCATTTATTAACTTTGTGTCTTCAGTTTGGGTTACCGTATTTAATCGAATATAGTGCGCATTTTTTCTCAAATAAAAGATCGATCAAATACTATCTGCACACTATATTCGGAAGTAACCCATTAGCAAGTAACCAAGATGAACTTCTCAATACTTTTGTTTTAGTTTAGGTGCGCACTATACTCGTCTGCGCACCATACTCGATAAAATACGGTATACTAAACCTTTAGTACAAGTTACAAATAGATGTGATGTGTTCTTTAGATCCATGGGTAATAATTAACACCTTTGGTAGTTTCCGAAAATAACAACCAAGTGCTTTCTTCTGATGCTCCGTTGGTTTTTTCGTCAAAAATGTTCTGTATTGAACTTTCTGCAGTAAACGTCATCCTCATCTTTATAAAGAGGTTTTAGAACTCTTGATATTGCCATAATCTGCAGGTTTTTTTCATTACGTGGTCAATGAAAACATCGGAAAAGATTAGTTTTCATGTTGCAACAGTTTCAAAATCAAAATTTGAAATTGAAACAATTATTTCAGTTTCTTGTTGGTTTTAAGACAAGGTAGTTGTTTCTGGCTCCAGGATCTCCGGTGCTCCTAGAGACGGTTGAGGAGTCTGCATTTTAATTGTCAACCAAGTTCGAACCATTTTAAATCTTATAAATTTACCCAAACCATTTTCTTGAAAATGAATAAATTCTTCTTCTTTTTTAATTTTCAACGGTTTACTGCTCCACTTTCAAACCGCTTCATTTAAGTCGCTTGTTTTGCGTAATTTTATAGTGGTTAATTAACATGTATGTCGCTAATAATTACCAAATTAAACGTAGTAATATGGTAATTTCTAGTAAGAATTGCAAGAATTCTTCACTTCTATCGGTCGTTTGCATACACGATCTTGGTTAACTCGCAATTATGTAGTATGTTTAAAGGGGTTCTCTGACCGGCGAGGCCCCTAGCCAACTCCACCCATAGGATAATCTGCCACTGCGAATGATTTATTGTAGAAATTTGCGCACGATGCGCTCCCAGGTGGCACTTCCATCGACGTAGGAGCTAAGAGGCGTGTTGTCGCTTGTCGATTACTAACTTTATTTTTCGTTCGATACGCTTTTTTACAAATTATAAACCTGTAACTAGGTTACTTACTTGTTTATCGGTTTTTGCCCAGGTAACCGCTTCGCTTCGTCGGCGGCTTTTTTCGATCCCTACTGACCGACCTACTGGCGCTGTGCCTAGTCTACGGTTTCGCTTCCTTCGACGACAATTATCATACTTAAAATTGTTCATGGCTTAACGCTTGGTTGACGGGCGCTTTCCGTTAAAAACAACGTTACGCCAAGCTACCCCGAAAGTGCACGGGCCCCGTCACCAAAGTGTTAAGGCCTATAACTTGGCTTACGTTGTTTTTAATATTATTATATCGTTTGTGTCACTCAGGTTAATGGACAATCGTCGGTAATTCAACATCGGTCGCATCTGTCCCACATGCGGTTCGTGGAGCTGGCGGCTCGTCTTTATCTGAAAACATTTTTAAGCTATCTGAAGATGTCGCCATCTGTGTTCACCTCGCTGTCCAATCTTTGCGCGCCTTATATTCCACGAAAAACATCAGGTGGAATACAATTGTCCACACAGGAACAATAAGCAGCTACTTTGCGTTATCTAATAACCGGGTGAACGGTACCGGACTTGGTGACGTCCACATTCATTGAAAGACGCATGCTGCACCAAGTTATCGCCAGCTGCTGCAAAGCAATCCAGACGGCCTTAATGAACAAATTTCTGCGCGTATGTGCAAATTTCGAGTGTGTTGTATTGCATGCCAAATTTATTAAGGTACACATTTTTCAGTTCCCACAAACCCAACATGAATGGGACACAATTGCAGCGAAGTTTGAGAAAAGTGGGACTTTCCATGCTGCGTGGGAGCCATTGATGGAATACACGTACCAGTGGCTGCCCGGAAAGGAGAAGAGAAGATGCTGGAGAATTATAAACATTTTCGTAGTATTGTTTGGCTGGCATTAGTGAATGCAGACTGTGAAGTTCTGTTTTCAAATGTCGGTGCTCCAGGTCGGATGGCAGACGGTCGGGTCTATCGATCCAGTAGTTTGGAAACTGCTGTGAAACGAATGCCACCTGTAAACGTGCCAGGACCAGAGGGAATTTCAAAGCATGTTCTTGTTGGAAACAAAGCATTCCAAGGATCAGAACAAATGCTGGTCCCGTTTAAAGTTGAGGACACACCAGAACGGCGTATGTTTAACAAGAGGTTTTCTCGGGCGTGGCAAGTGGTGGATCGTACGATCAGCCAAATCACCAACCGATTCCGAATTATAAAAATGAGCAACAAAAATTTAACAGCAGAAAAAAAATTCTCATTGTAACAACTTGTGTTGTTTTACATAACTTTTTAATTGCGGCCGGTAAATGCAATTTCCACGCAGACCGGTTAACAGAATTTATCCATAATATTTCAACTCTAGAAGACGTTAATTTTCCCGATGATGAGCGCCCCATTATCACCGAAGATGAGCGCCTACAACGAAGCGAAAGAGTTAGAGAATTATTCGTTCAAAATTTTCAATCCAACGTAGTTTCTTTTAAATAAGTTCAGTATTCAGTAACAGTAAATTCAAGCTTCAATATTCCATTGCCATTTTATGATTTGGAATCCTTGCGGTATCTGGTGTCTTTACTTCCATCAGTTGATGAACATTCGCTGCTCTGGTGTCTTTCTTCCTTTAATCAGTTGCCAATATTTCTGCAGGAGTGTCTTTTCTTGCAAAAAACATATTGAGATATTCAGTCCTGGCACGTTCAGCAGTATTCGTGGCTACAGTGGTGACTGTCTGTTAGATGACCTGTTGATGTATCCTTTGAGAATATGGCTTCTTTATGTCTGCATAATTTAATGCCCCAAACAACACTATGAAATGTTTAAAGTTGAGCTCATCTTCGAAGCGTCCCACGGCTGAAACTCGGTTGGTACTCCTTCCTCGTGCAATTATATACTGTAGCATACGCTATGCACAATCTTAACTAGACACACTTTTATTGGTCGAAGCCAATCTATTCATATTTGATTCAACCGAAATTATAAAGATGCAGCATAAGCAAATTCCGATCAATGCATCGAAACAGCGCAACTCGTAAACAAGTTGCGACTCAATTGTGCGCCAGCATTGCACCCTAGTAATATGACCCATGGCAAGCCGGCGTCGGGCATTCGAGCCAAGTAAGCATGACCCACAGCGGGCCGGATGTTAGGAAACAGACAGGGAACGATGCGCGCAAAAACCTTTGCGCGATCGAAGTGAATAACCTAACTATTCTTGAAAAACATCAATATATCCAATCAGCATTTATAGAACCGATAAACAACTTTTGTAAAGTAGGTCAGCCTCATTACCAACACTTATTCAACCACCTGTAAACTAGCCCTAAGAAACCGTATAAATAAATCGATACCATTTTCCCTCCGTTCACACTCCTTCGCGCCGATTACTCTGCAAACAAACAACCACCACGACATCCTCGTTCCTGACAGTGTGGCTCACAACTTTCGCCGGACGACAGGCCAGACATCGCATAACCACAATGCTAGAAGTCTAAGCACACAGTTGCATGATCACCGATTGGTTACTGAAGTTCCTAATTCAAATTCAAATTTGGTTAATACGACCGGAACTCGGCTTGACGAGGACTTACGCTCACCCAATGGGGTAATTTGCTTGAAGTGCTACTACCAAAATGTTCGTGGGCTGCGTACAAAACATACCGACCTACTAGTCAACGTCCAAGCGGCCAACTATGATATTATAATGCTCACCGAAACTTGGTTGGATGATTCCTTTCCCTCCTCGCTTCTCTTTGATTGTTCCCGTTATCTAGTATTTCGCTCCGATCGTTCATCTGCGAACAGTGCTAAGAAGCGAGGAGGTGGTGTTTTGATAGCTGTTAAAAGGAATCTTCAAGCTCAACTCTGCCCTCTGAACTCTGATAACATCGAGTGTCTCTGGGTTCGTATCATGTTCCCTCAATGCTGTGTTGCAGTCGGTACTGTATATATTCCACCGGATATCGCAAGCGATGCCAACGTTATTCGCTCCCACTGCTCAGTTTTACGAGGTCTCGTCGAACTGTACCCTTCGGATTCAATACTTCTTACTGGGGACTTCAATCAACCTCTTCTAGTTTGGGATCGTTCCGTGACAAGTGCCATCTCGCTGAAACCTTCACTGTCACGTGTTACTGCAATTAATGCACTTCTTCTAGACGAATGGAACTATGCTGGACTTTGTCAACTGAATCATGTGCACAACGTCGGAGGATCACTGCTGGACCTTGTATTCGTGAATGATTCTTTGCTTGCACACAATTTTGCAGTTGAAGAATGCCTCGATCCTCTTGTAGGACTCGACCTCCATCATCCAGCGCTCGAAATCAACTTTGAAATTCCAAGCAATTCTCAATTGACTTCCGTTCCAAACGTTCAGCGTTTGACGTGGGACTTCCAGAGATCTAACTTTGCTGGTCTTTCCCATGCTCTGAACGGTTCTGACTGGAGTTTTATAGAGTCGTGCCATGACGTCGATGAGCTTGCTCACCAATTTTCGAGATCTGTGGTTGACCATTACGGCAGTTACGTTCCGACCTGCTCTGCTCCTTTAGACCCTCCTTGGACAACAAACGCCCTCAAAAGGCTAAAGACACGTAAACTACGCCTGCATAGAAGGTACCAAAGGCACAAGAATCCAAGAAATCGGATGGAGTATATGGCCGCGGCGAAGCATCTTAAAGAATCAAATAAAAAGGCTTACGCGCGGTATATTCGCAGAATAGAATCTAGATTCAGAATGAATCCAAAAACTTTCTGGAAATTCATAAGTAAATCTAAAAGCGACGGTGGACTTCCGGCATCAATGTCTTTAAATGGCAACATTTACTCTGGCGAAGAGAGTCTCTGTGAAGCTTTTGGCTCCTACTTTTCGTCTCTGTATGACAATGCTTCAGCATGGGTTTACACCGACTCCACAGTTGTTGGAGCCATTCAAGAGCAAGTTGACATTCCGCTGCCATCCTTCACCGTAGACGAGGTACTCGGTGCTGTTAAGGACCTCAAGCCTTCGTACGCAGCTGGGCCTGACTTGATCCCCAGCGCGTTAATCATCAACTGTAAGGAGGCTCTTGTTCCGATCCTAACGAAAATTTTTAACAAATCCTTGCAGTCACGAAGCTTCCCGTTGCTTTGGAAATCTTCTTGGATGTTTCCTGTGCATAAGAAGGCGGACCAGGGTGACATCACCAATTATCGGGGCATCACCATGCTATGCGCGTGCAGCAAGTTGTTTGAGCTTCTCATAGTAAAATATATCCAGCGAGGTTTTCGACAATCGATATCTCCCGTCCAACATGGTTTTATGCCAAATAGATCTATCGAAACCAACTTAATGTGCTTCCTGAACTATTGTTATACGTCCCTCGACAACGCCGGCCAGGTCGACGCTATTTATACGGACTTCCACGCTGCTTTCGACTCAGTCAACCATGCCCTGCTGCTAGACAAACTGACAAGGTATGGTGTTCATGGTGGCCTTGTCCAGTGGATTCGAAGCTTCTTGACTGGAAGACGCATTCAAGTGAACATCGGTTCGAGCTTTGGTGCTCCATTCTGCAACGCTTCTGGAGTTCCCCAAGGTAGTGTCCTCGGACCACTGCTTTTTGTGATTTTTATCAACGATGTCGTGCTACACTTGGCTATGGTCGCTAAGCTCCTGTACGCTGATGATTTAAAAATGTTTGTCTCTGTTAAAGATGTCTCCGACTGCCATCTTCTTCAGGACTGCCTCACTCGTTTCAACGCTAGGTGTTCAGCTAATGGGTTGCGAATTAATGTTAAGAAGTGTTCTGTGATAAGCTTTTCGCGTAAAAAGTCTCCTATTAGTTTTAATTATCATGCTGAAGGCTTCTCGATCCCACGTTTGGAGGTTGTCAGGGATCTAGGTGTTCTACTAGACAGTAAATTGACGCTTTCTGACCACTTCAACTCTATAATTGCCAAAGCTCTACGTCAACTAGGTTTTATTTTTCGTGTTTCTAAGAGCTTTAAGTCCGCGTTTACTTTAAAATCCTTGTACTGTTCGCTGGTAAGACCAATTCTTGAGTTTGCGTGTACTGTCTGGTCACCAGTTCAAACCACGTGGATTGATAGATTGGAGAATATTCAGAGAAGGGCCACACGTGTCTTGTTTTATCGTTTGCCATGGGCTAACCGTCCTCCTTATAGGACTCGCTGTTTATTGTTTGGTCTCGATTCTCTAGAAAATAGGAGGAATGTTTCTCAGTGTATTTTTGTTTTGAAACTTTTCTCAGGTTCGGTTGACGCTCCTGATCTCCTAGAAAAAATTAATCTCTATGCACCGTCGAGAATGTTGAGAAGCGCAAACGCTTTACAGCCGGAGTTCCGCCGGACTGTCTTCTGTACTCAGGACCCGGTGTTCCAAATGTGCC
This sequence comes from Anopheles coustani, assembly GCF_943734705.1. NCBI lineage: Eukaryota > Metazoa > Arthropoda > Insecta > Diptera > Culicidae > Anopheles > Anopheles coustani. The sequence continues at coordinate 49,603,530 of NC_071289.1, read as the reverse complement.
TACTGTATAATGAATGTAGTGCGTTGTTAGATTTTAATATGTCGCTTGGTGAGGCACGGTCCACGATCAAAAATATGCTAATGTGATTAGTTAAGTTTAAGCGTTATGTAGGCCAGCGGGCCAGATAACCTTGTTATTAAATAAATGAAATGAAATGAAATGATACCGAATAGACCAGAGAACTATTCGGTGGACACTGATCGGACGTGGTCGTAATGCCCGTCGCGTATCCAGTAAGTTAAAAACTTCTGAGTTTTCATCTAAGTTCAAGTTGTACACGATGACAAACCCTTCGATTTGATAAGTCCGTTACCGCGAGTGGTTTCACGCAGTATGCGTTGATACAAGGTGACCACGAACTATGGATAACGGAATATCCACCACAATACTATATTTTACAATTGCATTAACTCAGTATCTATTTCAGCCTAGCCAGGAGACACTACATAAGATGACTTCGTAGGGATGTTTGCAGTACCAGCCAGCCAGTCAGCCAGTCAGCCAGCCAGCCAACGTCCGTGTGTCATTATAGGGCAGGGATCAGCATACATTTCTTAACACTCTGACGGCCGGGTACATCTATAGATGTAATGGATCCGTCTCAGTTTGCATCCGATCACATCATTTTGGTGTGCTGTCTCCTGACACGCACCACAGACTACTGGATGTAAACAAATATCAAATGGAAAGTATACAAATTTCACAGGGTGCGTTGCTGTTCGTACGTAAATTCTAATAAAGATTGAAAAAGATTGATCAAACAGGGCGGCCAGATACGGAGGGACTAGTGCAAACGCGCTGGTCGTAAAGCGTTGCGACACCGTGAATTGTGCGGACGTCAAAGTGTTAAAAAGGGCCAGATGATTAATAGAAAACCGAAACTACGGGCCGGATACCTTAAACAATGACTTACACGAATGGTAAGATAAAATATTTGAATTTTTATCATTAAACATTTTTTACACATTTTAATTCTTATTTTCGTTGTATTTTGATGGTTTTTTCAACATATAACAGGAACACCTCGTTGAACAATATCTTCATTTTTGGGAAGAAAACAAACCTGACATCGTTACCAAATCTTATAAAAAATGGGTTGAAGTTTTTGTATGAAACACTAAAATGTTATTACGGGCCGGATAAAATTGGTTGGTGGGCCGGACTTTGCCGACCCCTGTTATAGGGCATAGTTAGTCAGGGATGCGGCACGAGATAAAGTGTAGAAGTGATTATGGCTACTTAAGCAGGGATAGTGTACCATGTATTTCGTTAGGGTTAGGTTAGTTAGGACTCGTTTCAAACAAATAACTGATAGGGCATAGTTAGTCAGGGATGCGACACAAGATGAAGTGTAGGAGATGCGTGATTATGGTTACTTAGGCAGGGATAAGGCTTGGTTCATTTAGAAATGGGGCACTTTGTATTGCGTGTATCTTTTATACCATTAATCCAATTGAAAAACTTTGTTTGAATGAATCGTAGGTTTTGATTTAATATATTTAAAAATAATATTCAAAAAAATACGTTCTGGTTTTACGAATAAATTCTCGTACTTTTTTGTTGATACCGCCCATCAACCAGCGCACAACAGTTTTAGTCACTGTTTTGGCCAGTAAATCAAACCAATTCTTTATTTGTATTATGTCCTTAGTTACTTCTCCCTTCTTCTTTAATTTTTGTTTCATTATTGCCCAATATCGCTTTATTGGGTGAATCTGGAGGCAATTCGGTTGATTTAGCGTTTTTGATAAGAATTTCTCACCATTAACGTTGTACCATTGTAGCACGTCCTTGCTATAATGGCAGCTTGCTAGATCATACCAAAACATGACTGGACCATCAAGAGACCTAAGAAATGGAAAAACTCGTTTCTTAAGGCACTCCTTCTTATACAAGTCCGAATTCATATTCTTATTCGTCATAAACAAGGCGGTCTTTTTGCCACATGAGCAGATTCCTTCCCAAATCATAATTATTTTAGCGAATTTATCGGCGAAAACAATTTTGAACCTCTTTTGGACGTTGCCACTAGCATAAGCCATGTACAATTTTGCGCTCAAAATTTGTTTAAAATCGGATTTAATGTAGGTTGCACGGTCCATCAAAATTAAACCATGCTGTTTGGTCAGCACCTGATCGTACAGCTTTCCAGCCCGGTTTCTGGCCATTGTTTGTTGTTTTAAGTTTCAACTTGTATGTTTACTGACTTGAAAACATTTAAAATCTTCATGGAGTCGGATTCGCCGTTCAGAAGAACGGTCGGCGTTAAGATTTTTGGCCAATTTATAGTCCGAGATGCTTGGGTTAGCTTTGATTTTCCGAAAGACTCTCAATCGCAACTGACGATTCACGATTCCACTCCATCGCTTAGTTTGCACATTACGGGCAATCGTCGGTGTTTTCTTGTACTTTTTAACTAATGGTTTTTTTTTTGGAGTTTGCGGATCGTGTAACGGGGCTCTTAAACGTAGAACTACCCCAAGCGCCACAAGCTTCGGGTCGAGGTAGGGAATTCAATGGGCAAGAGCGAGATGGTGCACCATAATGATATTCTTGTCTCTTTTACACCAACGCAGAAATTCCCCCCTCCCGCCACCGCCAGAAATCTTTCCTTACCGCGCCCATCAATTCGATACATATATACAAATAAAATGAAACAATTGATTGTTAGGCTATCTTATTGAAAGAAAACCAAATTTCAACACATTTTATCTCTATATAATTTTTAGCTGAAAATAATAAATTTACCTTCACATATGACCGTAGAGCTTTAGTAAGGCAGGAGCAAGTTTCCTTGACTATATTGCTTATAGAGGAACGAGACACCTACGATAAAAAAAGAATGTTGAATTTTGTTTTGATCAAACGCGGTTAACTCACCCGAAACAAATACTTCAAGCTACTGAATGTTTCTCCAGTTGCCAAGTAGCGCAGCGTAAGCAACCGTTCTTGGGCTGTTATGGAGTCGCGCATATTTGTGTTCATTCTATTTATTTCTGGGCGTATCATGTCAAGGAGAACATCAAAATCTTCCTTCTTCATGCGAAGAAAGTTAATCAGGGTTTCATTTGCTTGCTCTGCTACAATATTGTCAAGCAAACGGTTGCCATCTTCTTGCCGCCGGAAAAAAATTCGACGCATCCACCACCTACGCACAATACGCCTGTTGCGTTGCCTGTTGCGTTGTTAAGAGTTTTGGGTACTTAACTCGATGACCCTGGATAGGCTAGTTAGCCACTCTTCATTCATCAACAGATTATCCATATTTAACTTTTTGTGTTAACTGAAGATGATATCTTGTTTGCTTTGAAGGCAGCTTTTTGAGCTAACTGATAACAAAAACAAAAACAGCAGAGACTGACGCATGCATAGACTGTCAGAAACTTTTCGCTTGCATTGACTGGCAACAGCATTGGTACCACAAAACGCGGCTACACGAAGCGCAAACTTATTGACGTAAACTTATACGGTTTTTGAGTTTGCGGTTGGAGTTTGCGGTTCGTGTAGCGGCCCGGTAAGTTGTTCAAATAATTTTTCACCTGAAGGGATCGAAAAGTAGTCTCGTGGTCTGTTATGATCTGGGCCGGAATATCTCACGATGTGAAGTATTGTGTTAGTGCACTTTGTACATATGTTATGTTTTTAGCTGCCATTGGAATTAGTTGGATGTGTTTAGAAAATGAGTCAACGAGGGATAGAAAATTACATCTGTCTATTTGGAAAATGTCCATTTGGACTCTTTCGAGAGGCTTGTTAGTAGAAGGTCTTGAAGTCATGATTCTGACTTTTTTCGCCATACATGGAAAAAAGTAGCTCCTTCGAATTTGATTTGCAACTTCCGAAATGCCTCTATGCGCTCGTTCGTGTTCTTTTGTGATTATTGCGTCTTGTCTGTCAGTTTCAGGTCGAAGACGTTACTAACACAAAGTCAGAATGTTAAAATGTTGCCTGTAAACGGATTGTATAAAACCAATCAACTCTTCGGGTGCCATTATTGCCGTCTGTTTTTTATCATGAAATGCTTCCAATGCATTTTTTATGTTTGATTCGTCAAAAAGTGGTTTGCAGATAGTTACTTGATAGTTACTATCTTGTTTTGGATATTTATTTTCTGAATAGGCTCTGGTTGGTTTATTCAGCGCAAACTTGGGCTTTTCTTCATTATGGTGGTTTTTCTGGTTTTGATTGTATGATTTCTTTGGACCTCTTTCATGAGCCATTGCATTCAATTCTTGAGCTTTGTATTTGCACAAGAATGCGTAAGCATCCTCAATATCTCTAGGCCTAGCTGCTGGAGCATGCCCAAAGTATGGTTCACGTAACCCGGCAATAAATGCGGTTAATGCATCTTCATCAATGAAACAATTGATACTGTCCTAATTGCTTCGACATTTCTCCTTCTGTTTGACCAGTGTTTTAATGTTCTGGACAATTTCCTGTGTAAAAGCATAATAAACGTACTTGCTTGGATTAATGTATGTCACTTGACAGTTAAGATAGTGCGTTTATGCCACCAGGTTGAACACCACAATGCAGGCTTCTTAGTTGATACGTATGCAGGCACGTATAAAAATTAAACGCAAAATTGTTCAAAAATACATAAAAATAGCTTTAAAGTATACCAAAATAATAATGTTCATTGTTCTTGGAGTCTTACAATGTATCATAACCACAATTACTTTGGTTTTTCCTTATTTTTCGGCTTGAGTGGGTTGCCTGTGTTAGATACATAGTCAGATGAGTTAGAGACAAAATGAAATGAGTTAAAGACAACTGTCAATGAGCTATGTCCATACCAGTTACTTTAGAGACAACAGTTGATGAGCTATTTCAATCAACGGTGGGTTAGAGTTGAACAAAGGTGGCAAATCCTGTATCTTGTTATATGTTATTTTTTGTTCTCCATATGTTTGACCATTTCCTGGTGTATTGCTAACGTTCCTTCTGTCAATATTTTTAGGGTGTTCGATATTTCTTTTAGATGCATGTTGGTTTCATCGTTCTGCCTTAAAACCTTTTTTTTTTAATCTTGTGGCACGACATCCCCAAGTGGGACAAGAAAGTTTTCGGTGACCGAAAGACGGTATATTTGTTATAGATCGGTGGTCAGCCGTTCGCAATAGCGGGCGGTGCACGACTCAAGATTCGATTCCACACCTGTGGCGTGGTGTTTCCTCGCGCTACCGCTGCGCAATGGGCACACTCAATTCGCATTCATTTCATCACTCATTATTCATTTCGATCGTTTCGTTCGTTTCAAGTATGTCCATAAAATCACTCAAGGAAGGCGCACTACTGTGGCATCTCTAGTGGCGCCAGACGGAAAAGAGAAGTTTTAGTAGTTTTAGTAACTAATAACAATCAAACTGTGAGAACTTCAGACTAGTAATAATTTTTTCCGCTAAATGCCGTACAATTGAAATTGAATGGCCTGAACTGAGCCCGCATAAAATACTGGAGCGCCAGTGCACGTATTGACCAGGCCTGGAATCCATAAAAAAGCAAAAACATTGACAATTATTTTTCTGTGGTACTGTTATGCATAACGTTTGTCATAAAAATAGGTTTTTACTATTTACGAGTTCGCTGTTATAAGCACTCTCACTTTGGGTCGCGTCCTCACCGATGCGCCCTCTCAACTCATGTCTCGTGCTTCCGAGCATCCCATGCACGTTAACATCACCAATCCTACCGACGTTCAACTGCCATCACCGCCTCCCCTCCGTCGCGGCACTGGAGCCCCGGATGCACGTGATCCTAAAAGTGTTCCACTGAACGCGCAAATGTTCTGGCTTTTTATCACCCGGCTGGGCCCGTCCGTCACGGAAAAAGACATTTCGGCCATGGCGTGTAGCCGACTATCACTGAGTGCAGAACACATTATAGTGTGCAAACTGATAAAGCGTGACACCAACTGCAGCACTCTCAACTTTGTGTCTTTCAAAGTTGGGCTGCCTGCATCAATGCAGCGTAAAGCCTTGTCACCAAGCACTTGGCCGCCTACGCTGATTTTTCGCGAATTCATCGATGATAGGACGCGTCGCGTACAACGTGAGTTTACCCCGGTATCCACTCCAGAGCAAGATATAACGCTTACCACGCCGCCTGCTGATTTGATGGCTGTTCTTCCATCCACACCGGCCTCATCTAGAAAGCGGACGCGGAACGACTGCCGATTGCCAAGTAGTCCGGTATCACCTTCGGCCGAAAGCGAGTAGCTTATTTTCCGCACACTAACCGTTGCCGCCCTCTCGCCCGCTGGTATCCTATAATCTGCTGTTATCACCTCGACATTTGGTCGTGCTCCGGTTTACACCCGCCCGCTAACCGCATCCCGCTCTACTGCTATCACCCGATCGCCATCCGTTGCCTGCTCACCTGCTGCTTCCCGCTCGCCTGCATCCACCCGCTCGTCATCCGTCGCCCTGCCAATCATTGGATCTCGATCGCTTGATGCCTTGCACTCGCCCGATGCGGCTGTCCTGCTCACCTCCTCTGCTTCGGCCGATCCGCTGGCTCGCACATCGTTGCAGGTATTTTACCAGAACGTCCGAGGGCTACGCACCAAAATCCTGCGACTTTCGTCAGGCACTCTCCGGCTCGCTGTATGATGTCATCATCGCTACGGAAAGTCCTAGATTCGCTCGCATACTGAAGGTACGGAAGAACTATTACGACTGGAACGCTCGAAACGTTTGTTGTCAGCATTGAAAAAGAAGCATCACATCATCGTCTTCTCCAATGACAAAATGTTCACCATCGATCCTGTTTCTAACACACGTACAGATAGGTTTATTTCGCCGAAGAACATTGAGAATGTTCCAGAGAACGAGAAATTCAACTTTACAACCAAACATCCGGCCGGAGTCATGGTTTTTGGGGCAGTTGCGTTCAATGGCTTGAAAATGCCACCAGTATTTATCAAAGCTGGATTAAAAGTTAATACCGAAGTTAACATGAAGATTTTGTAGGACCACGTTCTGCCATGGATCAAAGCCAACTTCGGAACGCACCAACACGTAATTTTCCAGCAGGATGGAGCACCGTGTCATACCTCAAAAAAGACTCAAACATGGTTGCAGGAAAACATGGAATTTTGGGAAAAAAAAGATTTGGCCTCCCAGCAGCCCGGACTTGAATCCTTTGGATTACTCAATATGGGCATATGTTCAGGCAAAGGCCTGTGAACGTTCACACCCCAGTATTGACGCCCTGAAAGCTTCCATTACCAAGGCATGGAACTCGATGACTGAGTCATTATTAAGGCCATTATTTTTATAATTAGACATTAAAAAGGTATGTTCCCGATTCCGTTCCCATTTGGAGCAGGTGACCGTAAAAAATGGTGGACATATTGAGTAATATTGTCATCAAAGGGTGAATAAACGATTCGCTAAATACAATTATGGCTTTTTTATCATTGTCTATGAAAAAAAAATTGAAACAGAGGTATGAATTTCGCATTTTTTTTAGGAGACATTCTGTAACTGTTGTTCTGTAATAATTAAACAAAACCAGGTTATGAGAAATTTCCATAAAAACTGTTTGAAATTGAATGTGAAAATCCTGCTGTATCGCAGGGCGTTTTCGTGATCTTTATGTAACTGAGGTGGCCGGAAGTGGAGTGATAACTTGGGGTGCTTGGTTATGGGACGTACTGGGTGCTGGAACTATTGAATCGGCTTTCTGTGAGTAATCATGGTCAAAAACTGGTGGTGGTAGAGTAGATGGTGATGGTAGTTGGTTTGCCGATGCTTCTGCCCTAACAACCCTCTGCAATGATACATATCAAGAACACCTATTAAAATTGGCATAAATAAGATTTATTCATCAGTCAACTAAAGAACAATGGACACAAATCTCCGATGAATTTGAGAAAAAATGAAATTTTCCCCATGTCATCCGAGCAATTGATGGCAAACATGTCCGTATTACTGCCGCGAAAAATAGCGGAGCAGAATATTACAATTACAAACAATTCTATAGCAACAGATTACTAGCAATGCTTAAACAGAAACGTCGCCGCGATGGCGATGTTTTTTTAGATAAGTATAAAAAGCATCGAAGGACGCGCCATCGGCTCGTCCGTTTGCTCTTTTGCAAGACGGAACATTGATAAGCCAGACAATTTTTTGGCCTACCAAATGACCTTAGTAGATAAATAATAAAGTTAGTTCAAAGGCAAGAAAAGCTGGTTGCCTTTCATTTCATTCCGTAAAGAGCGCCGCTAAAGGCAATCTGTTTTTAACACTTGTAGAAAGTGAACAGAATGTAAGCAATGGTAGTAGTTTTAACGATGGTATGGCAATACAGGTACAGATAGATAATGTAGGAATACGAAGAGAATAGTAATAGCGAAACTTTGCTAGTTTTGAGGAAGCATTAAGACATTTTTTAGGTATTTCTTGCCTGTCCCGCGGATTCGCTAGCCTGCTCCTGGTGATGTGCTGAAAATTTCTTAAATTGAAATTTCCACGCGATTCACGAACATTCTTAAAAAATTCCCACCAACGTCGGAAAGCAGTTAGCACCGATTGTTGGTGGAAACTTGTGGTATCAAGGGGTGGAGACGGTTCTAAGAAACTATTTTAGAGATATCATCCCGCAAGTATCACATTTTACCATCCAAGTGTCAGTCGACGGGCTTCCACTTTTTGAGAGCTCGGCTAATCAATTTTGGCCAGTTCTTATAAAAGTGGAAGAATTACCAGACCCTCCGGTTATGCCCGTAGCTATTTTCTGCGAGCAAACAAAACCGGAGAGTGTCGAACAGTATTTGCGGCCGTTTGTTCAGGAAATGAACATTCTTATGGAAAGAGGCTTGAAATTCGGCGATAAAGAAGTACGAGGGCTGCCCGACCCGAGTAACAAGAATATCCATGTTGCGCTATGAAAGGGGCGTTTTTCATGGTATCATCGGGCTCCTGATGGAACCTGCGAAATATGTAGGTTGCGTGACAAAAACGACGTGACGCGATGTTTTTTATACAATGCGCGATGTTTTAATGGAGGCGATGTTTTCAATATACATATTGTCATCATATACAAAGGAAAATTCCCAAGTTGTAATTTTATATTAAACGAACATTTTTTATTCAAATATATTTAAGCACTTTACAAACCGTTTGTTCACTTGGAGCCGCAAGCTTGGGACCGCAAAAATCAGCCATCTCCTTGCACCAAACTTTAATTCCACCGATGCCACCGGTTGAGCTTCTGGTGCTGCTGCTGCTCGCGTTGAACTTTGGAAGAGAAAATGAACAAAAATTAACATAGTTTGGATTCTTTCTGATTATAATTCATCTCAATAACGTTTACTTACCGAATATTAACGAAAACTGCCGTTATATTACTCTTTTCTTCACATTTTTGGTGAACTGCAATTTCACTCTGCAAGCGGTGGCAAAATCAAAACAACTCTGTTGACAACAGGCAAAACTGCCCAAGGCCTATAAAGCTGTAGGTTGGTTTACTTTGGATTGTTGACATTTGGTTCAAATTCATAAATGATTGTCAAAATAATATTTTATTTTTTCTTCATCGCTTGGTAATTATGAGCAGTGTTTGAAGTGATGATTGATATAAAACTGAACACATTGATTCTATTTGATGCTCAATATTTGAATCTGGTCCCTTATTTCTCTTTCAGTCACTCAAAAAAGTGTTTTTCAATTCTCCACCACACTTCTACGAATGAAAGTAATAGCTCGGTAGAATACCCATGTTTTTGACTTAATATTTTGTTTCTTTACATTATGAATCAAGATGAATCATGGTATGAGTGATGTATAGCGATTGTTTTGGTTTTTCGCATTCGCTGTAATCAATTAAGCCGTACACAAAGAACATAATAGCGTTACGTTGTCGACAGGCGGCTGTGCGAGCGATCGTTCTTACTCTCGCAACTGCTCAAGATAAAACAAGTGCAGTGCCAATTTTCAACCTATTGATCGAGTATATTTACTGAAGCAAGAAGTTCAAGAACTTCCTGCGAAGTTTGATTTCGCCTGAGATGCGCGAGAGAAAGTCCCTTACTGCGTTTAACGCAGCAATACATAGAAAGTACTGACAGTTAAGAAAACTGATTTCACTGGTATTTAATATAACTCATTTTTTAAGAGCCTTCATCGTAGCCATGGTTAAATTTTGATATGAATCAATTCTCCGATTCAACTTCAGGGTTTTTATGGTTTGAAATGTTTAACGTCATTTACCAAACCTACCCTGTTTAACACGCCTTGGTCCGAACCTGTCCGTGTTGCAGTTCTATCTGCAAGTATGGGTCCATCAGGGGTGGGATGGGGAAATTCCTCCTGATGCATCGCTTCGTCGCGGTGTTTTGTTCGCGATGTTGTGCTACCGCTTGCAAGTATAGACTCGCGGAGAGGAGCACTGGGGTAGCACTTTCATCGCCCGGGCAGTCTTGGCTGAGCAGCCGTCAACGATGGAGGTACCCCTCGCATCAGCGGCCAAGTGCGAATTGCGTTCTGTAATACGTTTTTAGAGTGCGAAAAAGGTGACATCTATTGAAATCCATCGTCAACTAGTTGAAGTTTACGGGGAAAAGTGTATGGACAGTAAAAACGTGCTCAAGTGGAGCCGCGAGTTCAATTCCGGGAGCACTAATGTTCACGACGAGGAGAGAAGTGGCCGACCGTCGGTCTCGGATGCGATTGTTCAAGCAGTGGAGGCAGAAATGCTCAAAAACCGCCGTGCGACAATTAGGGACTTGGAAGAGAAGCTTGGAGGAGTGTGTAGCAGCGAAACAATCCGTCATATCCTTGTGAACAACTTGCAGTATCACAAAGTTTCTGCCCGATGGGTGCCGAAACAGCTAACCGAAGACCACATGAAGCGACGCGTGGAATGTGCGACCAAAGTTGTGGCCCGTTTTGAAGAGGAAGGCGATGATTTTTTGGAAGGGTTTGTTACGGGGGATGAAACGTGGGCTCATCACTACACACCCGAAACAAAGGAGTCGTCCAAACAATGGTGCCATAGCGATTCTCCGAAACCCAAAATGTTTAAGGCGACACTGTCAGCCGGCAAGGTGATGGCTACGGTGTTTTGGGATCGCCACGGGGTATTGTTGGTGGATTTCATGCCAAGGGGAACCACTATCAATGCAGCAAGGTACTGTGAGACCCTGGAAAAGCTTCGTCGTGGCATAAAAAACAAACGCCCGGGATTGCTGAGCAAAGGAGTGAAATTTCACCACGACAACGCGCGCCCGCACACAGCCAACGTTTCCCTTGACCTGCTCAAGAAATTTGGCTGGGACATCATCGACCACCCTTCCTATAGTCCCGACGTGGCCCCAAGTGACTACCACATGTTCCCCGCCCTGAAAAAACATCTCGGAGGGAAGAAGTTTGAAAGTGACGCGGAGGTTCAGAAAGAGGTCAACACCTGGCTGCGCGAGGCGGACGGAGAGTGGTATTCTGCCGGCATAGACAAGTTCATCGTGCGGATGCGCAAGGTGTTGGAAAAAAATGGCGATTATGTAGAAAAGTAGCCAAGAGCTTGGCCTTTCCAACGGTGTATCGCTTTTTGTAAATAAATGTCATTTTCTATGAAAAAAAAAATTGGAGACCTTACTTTATTGTCAGCCCTCGTACGATAGGGTTAGGTTAGTGATCACATAAGCAGATGACTGCCCAGTTTACAGAAGACAGGCATCAAAGATTGCCAAGCATTCTCAACAGTGACAGAGCCAGGCTGGGAAGCAGTGTATCAGTGCAATCGTGCCTACTATGGGCTCCACAAACTCCTGAGGTCCAGATGGCTTTTCCCACACACGAAATGTGTCATATACCGCACGCTAATAAGACCGGTCGTTCTCAATGGGCATGAATCTTGGACTCTGCTCACGGAGGACGCTAACGCTCTCGCAGTCTTCGAGCGGCGCGTGCTCCGGTCTATCTTTGGCGGTGTGTGTGAGCAGGGCGTGTGGAGGAGAAGGATAAACCACGAGCTAGCTGAGCTGAATGGCGAGCCGGACATCCTGACGGTGGCGAAGGCCGGCAGGATTCGTTGGTAGGGGCATGTCATGAGGATGCCGGACTCATGCCCCACCAAGAAGGTGCTCACCAGCGACCCGCCCGGCACGAGACGACGAGGAGCTCAGCGAGCTCGGTGGATGGACCAAGTGGAGCAGAACCTGCGAGACATCGGATGCGACCGGAGTTGGAGGGCTGGAGTCATGGACCGAGCTACCTGGAAAACGATTGGTGACCAGGCCATGTCAGCACGACGTGCTCAACTGTGAGCGGGCCAGAAAAGAAGAAGAAGAAGTTATTTTCACGCAAAGCAGTGCTGTTTAAAATGCACCGGTCTAGGTGTTTACCATAATACTTTGAGGAAGGTTATTTTCCCCTCAAGTGCTGGACCAAAGCGAACGGATAACGCATTCCGAGCAGGCAGTTATAGCGAGCATCATCGATCGAGAACACCTCTACTGAGTATTCGCAACATAGCACTGCTTGAGAAGCTCGTGGATCAATGCGACTCCATTTATGGTGCTGGACACATCTCAAGTAATGTCCATCAATTGTTGCAGGTACAAGATGACGTAGCTAAGTTTGGGCACCTTGAAACAATTTCTTCGTATCGGTTCGAAAGCTTCATGCAACAGCAGAACCGCATGCTCCGTTCAGGACACAAAAATATACATTAGGTTGTGAATAGGACAGCAGAGAAAGAAGCTTTTTGCTTAGTTTACACGAGGCATAAAACTCTGAAAATACAGGCGAAAATATATTTTTTTCTGCCTATATATATTCAGTGTTAATTTGATTGTTTAACTTTAAAAAAACAGCACAGAGGTATTGTGTACACCGAAATCTTATCAACAACCGCTGTACATCATCACAAACAACTATATCCAAGAATAAAAAAGAAAGGGAACCAAACGGTCTTATTCGTTAGCCAGGGTTTTTCTTTAAGACAGAGAATGAGGAATGAATGGTTTTTAACATCGGATAGCAGCATAGTGCAAGTTATGTTTTCAACCCTGGGGCGAGGTTTTTAAAAAACTCCCGTCCTGGTCGACGGTCTTATTCAGACTAACTTTATTATGCTCTTGATCTTTCTACGCTCTTGATCCCTATGTTTGCATCGTTCCTCCCGTGGGAACGGTGCTGATGCTGCGTTTTACTGCGCATCGTGTTGCCGGTGGCTTACGGGCTGCCGCACGCGTAGTCGTTGTCATCGTACGATGCTGATGTTGCGTTTCGCGCGCATCGTATTACTCCACCGCAGAGTATGGGTTGCCGGTCGCGATGTTTACGTTGGCGTACGATAACTTGCAGTATCAGGGTAATGTTGAGGAAGCAGGGTCAATAAGAATATTAGGTAGGGGACTTAACAAGATATATTTCATTTCCAATGTGCAGCGTAGACGTTTTTTCGTTGCTTCAATGTAATCTGAGGAGGCCGCTTAGTCCGCTCATATTTAGATCCGCATCTGCTAAGGAGGGACTAATGATTACACGCCAAAGCAGAATGGAATGGCAGATCTTGCTAACAGAACCAACTTGGCCGGAAACCTAATTTGACTCATATTTGGGTGTTTGGTATCGGAAGCATTGTTTTGGTACCAAAGGTAAAGCGACAGAAATGGGATCCGAAATCCAAAGAGTGTACTTATTGCATTTAACACGTTGACTGCCATGTCACCCAAAAGTGGGTGACAGCAAAACTAAGTTCTAAAAAGTTTTTGACTCATAAATAAATGAAAATGCACATGAAAATTATAGTAATATTTTATATCAATTCTTTGGGAAGCAAAGTTTTTGTTTAGCCTTCATAAATAGTTGGTTTAAAAAATGTTATAAACAAATTTTATTGACATATTTTGTACTAAAAAAATGTGCTAAAAACGCTTGGCAGTCAACGTGTTAAAGAGGACACCAAATGGTATCGGGTTTACGATCCAGCTGCGAGGTGCTTATTGAAAAGTCGCGATGTTATTCTCCACAGTAAATGGGTCCTGTAAACGGGCCGTTTTACTTAGTACAAAAAAAAGCAAAAATATGTAGGAGATTATGTAGGTAGGAAATAAAATTTGAAACTGAAATTTGAAGTCTTATAAGGTTACAACAGTTGGAACTCGTCGGGAGAAGAAATCCCTTGCGTGCTGCTGAAATGTTAAAAACCATTGCTCGTAGACCGGGCTAGAGTTCGTGACCAAGCGATTTTACACCACTCTTGACCATGAGAAATACGGATATTCTGCGGCTGAAATATAACGAAGGAGGAAGATGCCGGACCCAATATTCTACAGATTCAAGCCTACAAGTAGATATGAAAAGCTGTTTCTACAATAAGATGTTTTTCGAATGAAAAATAGTATTTAATCAACTTTCGTTTTTTTTTCAGATCACGTAGAAACCAAAACTAAAGGACATTGTTGAAAACGAAGAAACTTCCTTCTGATATCTAGTAGATTGTAAATAATAGATTAATTATATTTGTAATATTTAGATTAATTATGTACGTGGGGGGACCCAAAAGTAACGGGAATCGGGTTGTAGGGAGAAGAGGGGAAAAAGGGGATCGGGTACAATATTTTTTTTAAAAAGCTTAACATGTTCTTGATCAGTATGCAAAGTTTAGTTTCTGTAAGTGCATCCGCTAGTCTTTGAGAATTTTTTCAGTGTAACGGTTTTAGTGTTTTCGGCGATTTTGTGAGATGGCCAAGTGAAACTGAGGTCAACCTCGTTCTGGGCTCCCCACAGCTTCAAAAGCGGACAAAAATGTTTCAAAACTCAACAACCTTGTTCAGAATGTGTTCCTCCAGGATGGAAAAATGGGTATCATGCCATTTTCGGTTAAAAACAGCCTCATGAACAGCGCTTTGTGGGCAGGTGCGTTGTCGTGGTCTCAGTTCCGTGGAAGAACCAGTCTCGCCACGGATCCGTTGTTTTCTTCTAGCTGTTTCTCCTAAACATCTTCAAATCTGCCTGGTGGATTTTTTAGTTTATCCTCCATCCTGGATAAACAAATGCTGAACAGGATTGTTGATTTTTGAAACATTTTTGTCCGCTTTTGAAGCTGTGGGGAGCCCAGAACGAGGTTGACCTCAGTTTCACTTGGCCATCTCACAAAATCGCCGAAAACACTAAAACCGTTACACTGAAAAAATTCTCAAAGACTAGCGGATGCACGTACAGAAACTAAACTTTGCATACTGATCAAGAACATGTTAAGCTTTTTAAAAAAAATATTGTACCCGATCCCCTTTTTCCCCTCTTCTCCCTACAACCCGATTCCCGTTACTTTTGGGTCCCCCCACGTATGCAATAGTTAGATGTTTTTTTTCAGCCAGCGACATCCGCAATGTTTATTCGCGTAAAGGAGCAGAGCCTTGCTCTAAAAACCGTCGAGCGAAACGACGGAAAACACTAGCTAGAATGCGACGGGAAACTTTTCCCAATCCCGATCACCAAGGTCGATAACTCCGTGGTCGTCAAAGTCCACGACTTGTCTGAAGACGTATCAAACAAGACCATCACAGATTTCTTCTCCCGCTACGGCGAGGTCTGGCGTTTGGTCCAAACCCTATCCATGCGCCGGAATCCCGGACGGATACCGGTATGTGACAGCGGTTATCACAAAGCCGGTGCCTTCATACGTCACTATCGGAGGTGAAGAAACGATGGTGACCTACCGAGGCCAGCACCAAACGTGTCGCACCTGTGGGCTTTCGGTGCACCATGGCATGACCTGCACCCAGGGCAGGAAACTTGTAGCCCAAAAGGCAAGTGTGAACGAGCGATTGTCGTACGCGTCTGCTATGCAAAGCTCAGCCACCGATGCAACAGCAACGAGCTACACATCAGCACCGGTTTGCACCACCAAAGAGCGCCCCGGCAAGTGCACCAGCCGTCCTAGCGTGCGCACCAACCGTCCCGACGAGCGCACCAATCCGACCGTCCCGGCCGACCGTGACACGATGGAGCGAAGCCGGGATAAAAATCAAAAATTCATTTTTGGATTTCAGAAAAATGAAACATGTTTTCTTAAACTACAAGATGAAACTAAGAAATGACCCAAAAACTAGAGCCTCTGTTCTTCCAGGTTCTGAGAAACAGCCCGTCAAAGTCAAGATTTGTGAAAATATTGCGTGAAAAATTGAAAAAAATCCATCAACTTTGAAGGTCTGCAACTCCTATAATAATAGCCGGAATCGGATTTCAAGCACAGTTTTGGAAAGGTATATTATCATGCTTTATAATTGTTGACTATTTGAGTAAATTGAAATTGAATGTCAAAAAATATTAAGCATTGTTTCGCAAAATTCCCGGAAAATTTTTCAATTTTCTGTTTTTAACCTTACGCCATTGCTAAGGATTGTGAAAGATTGTAATATGATGCATACCCACTTATAGTCTAGAATGTTTTGTAACAATAAATGATAGTTTTTTTTGCGCATACGTGCGCATCTCTACGTTATTCTGTACTTTATATGTGAAGCTTATAGTTTATCACCTACTAGGCGTCTCCATCATGCCATATGCAACATCGTGTGTGGTGAGAAATATATGAAATTCTCATTCAATGACAAATGTGAAGCAGGGTAGTGGTTGAACATCACGTAAAAGGTGAAAGACAAGCCAAGTTATTGGCAAAAAATGAAATTTGGTTTGGTTTGCTTTGAATGTATCAGGTCGCTTTTACTTGTTCTACAGCTCACAAATCCATCTTTTTATCCAAAAAATTGCTCAGAATAATGTACCCTACACTAACACTTTGTTCTGTTTGTACCCTTACATATCATATACGTTTTGTTATCATAAACGTTTTGATAAACAATGCTTCTTGCCAGGAAAATATTTGGTATGCGTTAGAGTTCATTGAAAGTAAAGTAAGCATCAAACCGTAAGCATCAATCACACGGCGTGTAGATTATATACAAATGCAGAAATCAAATACAAATACAAAAAGCAGAAATCTTGCGGCACCTTTCATCTTCTTTGTGGGATTCACTAAGCGTCGTATTATTGTGCTCGTGGGGCATTGGCGGATCTAGTGGACATAGCATTTACAATGAACCGCTTCATGGTTCCGGAGAAAATACTGCATCAGACAGTGATGTACTAGTATCGGCATTAACGCCAAAGTGTTAGGTTTTGCAGGCCAATTGTGATCGAGTTTGCGAAAAAGTAAAAAAAAAAGTTATACAAACAGTAGACGAAAGCAAAACCCAAATAACCAGGTTAGTTCCTTATACAATTCAGCTAAATGAAACAAGTTATGTGGCGGTAAACTATTCATTTTTCACGAGTTTATGTCTATGCAAACATGTTGTATATATGGTGCAAAACCAACAGAAATGAACAGTGTAGAGCAATTAGAAAATGGATTTATTCGAAATCCTGAGAATTTATCTTATAGAATATCTCCACTGCACTGTTGGATGAGATTTTTCGAATGCTTGCTTCACATTTCGTACAGAATTGAATTAAACAAATGGAAGGTTACTAAAAATTATAAAAACATGTACAATGATCGAAAAAAAAAATTTTTCATTGGAAAAGATGAACATGGAATTTGGTGTTAAAGTAGATGAACCAAAGCAAATGGGTAGAAATAGTTCGACGATAAATGTTTGTCGTAGGGCTTTTTCAAAGATAGAAAAATTGAGCGACATTTTGCAAATAGAAACAGAACTTATAGAAAGGTTTCTAAATATTTTAATAGCCATCAACTGTTCACAGCCTTTAAATCCAAAAACTATGAGTCTATATTGCCATGACACATACATGTTGTTCATACATCATTAAAATTGGTACAAAATGCCTTTTACTGTCCATAAAGTTCTTGCGCATGTAGAAAAAATAATTGTAAATGCCGCAGGTCCATTGGCATCCTTAGGAGAGGAAGCAGCACCAGGTAGAAATAAAATATAAAGAAGTGATAGAAGAGAACACGCCCGTAAATTGTAACGAGAATTCAATATTAAAGACATTTTTATGAGAGCATTACAAGCATCCGATTCATACATTTCAACAATATCTCTGGCTAAATGGTTGAAAAATTAAAAAAATCCCATACCTAGACGCAGTAAAAACATTTTTCGTAGATTACAGCTCCTTAAATAGTAACAATCCCTTGCCAATTCAAAACTAAGAAGATGATGGTACAAGTTCAGAATATTCAGATAGTAGCTCTTCGTTAGGCGACGTTATGTCCGCGTTAAATGCTTTGAATATCAATTATTTTCTATATGACAATGTTTTGAACGATAGTTTGTAGTAAATCTAGTTTATTTTATATTAAACTAAAAAAAATCTTTGAGTTAATATAAAAAGAAAGATTGAAAAAATAATGCACCCATAGAAAATTCCAAAAATATGTGGTTTTTGCAGCGCCACCTGGCGGGATTGTCTAGAAACATCATAGTTTCGTATAATATAATAGTATTACACGATATTACAATGAAAAAATTGCAAAACATTTGATTCCGAATTTTATCCCGGCAATTTGCTCTTTTCGCTCCATAGTGCGTGAGCGGTATCGCGAAGGATTGAAGAATCGCGCGTGGCTGAACTGACGGCACCTGACTAGTGGGCAGCGACGGCGGTGTGCGAAGGAAAGTAGAGAAAGACTCATTGACTTGCGCTTGCTCCCCGACGGCACGATCAGTGGGCAGCATAGTGCAAATCAGTGGGCAGCATAGTGCAGTGCGCAAAGACAAGACAATATAGAACGGAAGAAGAAAAGTGCGGTGTGCTCCGGTACGACGAGAGACGATGTGGTAACTTGCGACCAATGAGGCGTATGGTATCACTTGCGGTGCGTGAACGAGGACGATTCCGTTTTCAGCCGGGACTGGCAATGTGCACGGTGCGTCGAGGTGCCAGGGGAAGAAACCACGGCGGATCTGGCTCCCGGAACTCCCTTCACGCTGCGTTCCACAACACCGGAGAATCCAACCGTAGCATCATCATCGCTCCGACAATCTAAAATGGACGACACGAGATTTCAAAAATCTTTAAAATGGCGATTGACGCCTACAACGAAGAGCTCCAACGCATCTTGCAGACCACGTCGCAAAAAATGGCCGGTGCTCATGATGGCGAAAAAATGGTGCTCATGATGGCGAACCACCCACCAAGTTCAACGGTGATGTACCAATCGGCAGATGCTGAACCAAGCCGAGCTCAACTGTCGGCGCGACAAGCGGTTTCCGACAAACTTCCTGCCTTTGGTGACAACCCGGAGAAGTGGCCGATGTTTCTGACCACAACGAAACCACGCGGATGTGCGGGTACTCCAACGGAGAAAATATTCTACGTTTTCAGCAGGCCCTTAAAGGGAAAGCGATAAAGGCTGTGCAGTGTCGCCTACGGCATGCGGCGAATCTTAAAGAAGTAATGGACACCCTCCGAACGATGTTCGGACGACCGGAGAAAATCGTGGATTCACTACTGGACCAAATAAGAAGAGCTCCACAACCGAAGGCGGATAAGGTTGAAACTCATCGACTTCGAACTGACCGTCGAGGAGATTTGTTCCACAGTGCGAACGAGTGGCGTCGAAATTCGATTCGATGGTTCGATCCTGCAGGAGCTGGTCGAACGCCTTCCCGAAATAGTAAAGTTGCTATGAGGCCTTCATAGTCTGACGCTAAAGACTGGTTCACTAGAAGAGTTCGTTAAGTGGATCAAAAACACGTCACTGATAGTTACGAAACCTACGTCCACCACTTACGGCTCGCCCCACGAGGAAAAAATCACGTCGCACGGATCAACGTCCATACCGTGGGAGACTCCAAAGCTATTTTATTTCGCTTTAAGGATATTTTAAGTTGCTACTGCAATGTGAAGCTTTCTGGGCCATGCCGGTTACCGAAAGGTGGGAACATGTAAAAAGAAAAAAGCTATGCCTCAAGTCTCACTCCTCAGCCTGCCGGATCATACAACCTTGTGGTAAAGGAGGCTGCACACTAAAGAATAATCGGGCGCTCCACTCCACGGGTGAATCGAAACCTCGACCGGAAGTAGCACAAATGACACACCTAGCAGAAGGAGGCGGCTTGCTGAAGTATCTTCCGATTAGGATACACAAACCAGGTGGAAGCTTAAGTACCTTTGCCTTGCTCGACGACGGTTCTAAAGTAAATCTGATCGAGCATGATTTACTGACGGAAATCGACCTGGAAGGTCGACCAAGACCTCTGTGTCTCAAATGGACGGGCGGTCAGCAGAGAACGGAGCAGGGATCAGTAGAGCTAGCCATCGAGGTATTCGGCGCCGGACCTGAGGATAAAAAGTACTGGATACCTAGCTTACGCAGTGTGGACAAGCTGGATTTGTGTTCGCAATCTGTGAGCATGAAGAAACTGGTGAGCAGATATCCTCATCTGTTGACGGCGCCAGTTGCTTCATATCACAGCGCAAAACCACGGATCCTAATCGGAAGTTCCAGTGCCTTTCTAATGCGCCCGCTGCAGGCAGTGGAAGGAGCGGCGAAAGAACCAATAGCAATTGAAACCCGCCTCGATTGGGTACTATCCGGTAGCTACGGCTTACGAGGTGGACAGCCTCAACAGCTAAGTGTTAACCACATCAGTCTGTGCGAATGTGACGTCTGTGAGAAAGTTTAGAATTAGAAAGTCCAAAATATACTAATTCTCGACTTCTTTGCAGAAACGAGCAGCGGGCAACAGATCTTCTCCACAGCTTGACCAGATTAGTAGACGATACTGGCGATATGATGATATCAAGCTCCCCAATAATCGTTCAATGACCGTGAAGCGTATGAACTGCCTTGAGCGTATGGAAGGCGAACCATTTTTGTGCGACAGGATGAACCAAATAATCTCAGACCTCCTGGAAAAGGGTTACATTCCGAAGCTGCTGGAAAGCGAAAAGGTAATAAAGCACCCTCGCACCTGGTACCTCCCGATCTTCCCAGTGGTCAACCCCAACAAGCCAGGCAATGTTCGCGTAGTGTGGAATGCTGCAGCGGCGGTGAATGGCGTCTCACTGAATTCCATCATGTTGCTGTCAGGACCGGATCTTCTAGTTCCCCTTCCCTGCGTGCTTCGGAAATTTGGGGAATTTCGAGTGGCCATGGCAGCAGATATAACGGAAATGTGGATTCCTGAGGAGTACGTCATGACAAGGATGACGTTCGGTGCAACCTGTTCCCCAAGCTCCGCACAGTACGTTAAGAACCTTAACGCCGACAGGTTCGCCAAATGCTTTCCACGAGGGACTGAATACGTGCAGCAAGAACACTACGTCGATGACATGTTGGTGACCGTCGAAACTGTCGCCGAGGCCACCCAGCTAGCACTAGATGAAATGCACATTCACTCGAAGGGTGGATTTAATCTGCATAACTGGGCGTCCAACTTTGCCGATGTTCTAAGGTGGTTGGTAGAATGGAGAGCCAGTTGAAGGACATGAACCTTAATGCAACTGCGAGACCACAGAAAGTGCTGGGCATGTGGTGGAACACGCATAAACATACGTTCCAATTCAAGGTTCCCGGAAAAGAGCGAGAGATCTTGCAAGGGAAGACTGTGCCAACCAAGAGACAAGTCGTAAGCATTTTAATTTCAATCTACGATCCCCCCGACTTAATCGCAGCTCCGCTCTTCTTCCTCAAGGCTCTTCTCCAAGACATTTGGCGTTCTGGTGTAGGCAGCGATGACGTTGGGACGGTGCTCGACCCAACTTCATTTGTTCGTGGATGCCGGCAAAGACGGGTTTAGAGCGGTAGCCTACTTTCGACTCCAGGCATGTGGAGGGATAGAAGTAGCTCTGATCGAAGGACGAACCCGAGTAACTCCTCTGAAGTACGTCTCCGTTCCTCGGCGGGAACTACAAGCAGCAGTCATCAGGCTCCGGCTAGCAAAAGCTCTCATCGAAAGTCATCGTATCCCAGTTCATCGCAGGATATTCTGGGCGGAATCTAGGGACGTGCTGAGCTTAGTGGCAAGTATAAGTAATTATAAGTAAAGTCATAGTATTATAAGTGATTTTCAAACATAGAACTGTTGAAGATCGTTGTGTACAAGAGATACATTTTAAAACTAATCATTTAAAGTTGTGTTGTGTATGAGCTTAATTGAGGCAAATATGAATGTGTGGTTTGAATGCATGTCATTATTCTTATAAATATAGCTTTTTTGTTTTCCCAAATTTCTCCCATGACTATGGTTACTGTGCAGTGTTTTACCAAACAGAAAGTTCAAATTCCTATAAACTGTTACATTAATTGAAACAAAGACACATCATGAAAAGGTAGGTTTCACACGGAAACAATTATGTCCTCCGCGCGATCATGCGATAAGCGCATATTGATGATGTCCTCCGTGCGACCATCAAATATGCAAATCCTCTCCACGACCCGGAAGATCGTGTGACGTGCCAGACCGCGTGCTGGAATGTCAGCTTATCACCGCGTGCTGGTTCGTCACAGGAGAGAGTGCGTGGGAGAGCTTTCGCTACGGGCAACTCTCCCACGCGTAGGGAAGTGGAGGGGAGCGTTCATACGATAAAACTGTCGATCAACGGATCGACGGGCTCTTTCTGCTTTCGCCTGCCTTCGGTAAGCTTCAGTCATTATTCAATTCTCTCCGTGCAAATAAAGAATCTGGGTGACCCCGACGTGATATCGCTAAGTGCCTTGTATTCCTTTAAACCTTGTGCTTCGTGCCGCCGCGTGACTCTTTGGATTCTTTGCTTCGTGCCGGTTTTCGCTCGGTGCGAACAAACCCAAAAGCTCAACTCGTTTCCAGGTACCAAAGTGAAGCTGAACAGCGCAAAAAAAGTAAAAAAGATGAAGAACTGGTTGAGAGCCAGAGAAATGCACTACACAAGTTTTTGGCAATAGGTTTCTATTCCGTCGTCAAAATGTTCGAGTGAATCAGTGATATGTCCAGATACAACTAAATAGTGTTCAAACAATAAAGTTGCGAGCAAAGATGCCAGTGAAGATGCAAATGAAATTGTGAAAAATAAAACAAATGTAAACAGTAGATCCTCAACCAATTCAGTTAAATTTGTTGAACAAGCCGCTAGTGCTAAAACTTCCCAAGCAATTAATTACCAAACTACCGACGCAGTCACTGATATAGCTTTTTAGCCAACCAATTTTGGGGATAACTTTATTGAACACGTCCTTAAACATAAACCTAAAAATATTGGGGAAATATCTAAATCAAAATGTTTGTACAAAGATAAGGCAGGTGTTTACCATAGAAGTCTAACACTTGAGCATTTTCAACTGAAAAAATCTAATGGTCTCCCAAGTACCATATTTGATCAATGTGTGTTTTTTTTATAGAAGATCATCGAATCTGGAAAGAATAGATTCAAAGGTTGTAGAAGAGCGAATCAATGGAGAAGCATATTGGAAAGAAGTTTTAAAGAGAATCGTCTCGACGGTAAAATTACACAGCCGCTTAGGATTAGGTTGATGCAGGAAAAAACTCAAATAAGAAAGAAAACTATATGACATGTTTAAAATATTAAAGTGAATACGATGATTTTTTGGAGCATCATCTGCAAAAATTTGGAAAAATTTACAATATTTAAGTGAATACGATGATTTTTTGGAGCATCATCTGCAAAAATTTGGAATTGACCGCCAGGCAAGTGATGGGCAAAGATCTCCCGATCTTCAATTGCGACCCAAATGAGTGGGCCTTGTGGCATGCAAATTTTGGGCGAACAACGGAAGCGTGTGGCTTTTCAGAAGATGAAAATCTTCTGCGGCTTCAAAGGTGTTTAAAAGAGTAGGCACTGTAAATGGTGAGTGGGAGACTGTTGCTGCCGAAGAACGTGCCGGGAATTATAGAGCTGCTCAAAATGCGATATGGAAGATCGGAAATTCTCTTACGATCGTTGGTTGAAAAAATTATGGCCAGTCCGTCACCTAAGGCAAATAATCTAAGTAGCTTCAAATCAAATCTGATTCGAATCCCAAACAAATCAAAACAGATTCGAATCCCAAACAAATCAAATCAGATTCGAATCCCAAACAAATCAAATCCGATTTGAATCCTAATCGAATCAAATCTTTAGAATCCGTCAAGTGGGATCCAAATCTTTATAATCCGTCAAATGGGATTCGAATCTTTAGAATCAGTCAAACGGGATTCGAATCTTTAGAATCCCTCTAGGGATCGAATCTTCGAGTCTTCGAGATGAGATGAAGATGAAAAATTCCCAGAAGACTGACAAGCTGGAAATCAGTGGCATGAGTAGCACCAAAACACATCAACTAAGTGGTGTAAACTACCCTTACCTAGAAGGCCTACCGATCAAAGATTTCAAAGACGTGAAACCGAAGCTCTTAATCGGGTTTGATAACTTGAGCCTTACAGTGCCACTGAAGGTACGGGAAGGAGCGTGGGGGCAGCCAGTTGCACTGAAATGCCGACTAGGATGGGGTATAACGGGAAGATACCCAGCCAACATTTCGCTATGGAAAATGACCGCTGCTTTTCTGTGAAGTGTTCGGCTACTTTTCCTATTAAAGCAGCTCCGTTCATTTCTGATGCAGCACCGGAGTTCATGAAATAATTGAAGCGTATGAAATAATTAATGAAATAATTCAACAAATTTAAGCTTTGTTTTGAACCTTTGCAAAAAAATGTGAAAAAATTCAAAAAACATTTCACAACTCTTGTTCCGTTTGTTTCTCTTTCTTCTGTTCTGTTCTGCCTTTCTCGTTCTGCTGCCTCGCTCCCCTCGGCGGTCCTCTTGTAACCTCCTGATGTGTTCTGCTCGCCTGGTAGCAGGTGTTCCGCCGTTCCTTCGGCTTTGGGAGTTGATATGTTGCCTGATGGTGAAAGATGTATATATTTGTCTTTGTTATTAAAGTTTTTACTTACCATTTGATTCTGCCAGTCCGAAGCGTGTGGGGTGTTAATCTCGAATTGTTCCAGTAGTCCACCGAGATTCTTGTACACCCTCGGGTTTAACTAGGGTTTTCTTTAATCGCTTTGGTGTTTGCGTGACAGTACACGCACGCGTCGCTTGATACACACATGTGTATAACGCACGCGCGTTGACCTTGTAAATAGAACCGCTAACAAGAACCAGCTGATTCTTGTTTTGCACACTTGTGTGGCGACAACCGATCGCACCGTATGATTATTTTTGTTATATTTTCGCGCAGCATTAAATAAACATATGCGCATGGAATTTATTTTTGTTTTCATTACATTTGTTCCTCACATTTTTAATATGCAATAAAAGGTACTAAAATATGACCGCAAAATGTTTGATTTCAATTTCAATACAAACTGGCGCTAGTTGCATGCTTTTGTGTAACATGTGCGTTTTACGTAAAGAACATGCAAAACGAAAGTGGATGCTGAGCAAAGAACAATACGAATGATCAAAGATGTACTTTTTCCTCCACGAGGAACTTTGCTTCATACCTAGCTTGCAATATGTTACAGATAAGAAATTACTTTTACAAAGATAGGCCATGCCAAAATCTGGTTAAAAATAATTGCACAGCTTACCCACATCCACTACATCCAAATGCAAGTTGCAATGATTTTTTTTTTAGATTTCGATGTCGCATCGCATTTTTAATTGCTTAACATTTGATTGTTTCATGAGATTACGTCTTTTGGAAACTAGTAAAGATCTACACACAGATCTATAAACCAATTGGAGACAGTATTCGGAAGTAACGGATAAAAATCTAGCTCTTATCAAAAGGTACTTTTGTGTGCAAAATGCGCTCCAACATCTTCTTCTGCCGGAGACATAATCGTTTCCCAGCATAAGGTGAAATCATGTATTGACAGTTTAAAAGAGAGCAGGTTGATGGCACCCCTTAGTCAAAATGCATTCGTTTTTTAATGCTCGTAACCCTAATATAAATACATAAACTCGCGTAGCAACTGCTCAGGTGGATAGAAAATTAACCACTACCGGACAAAGATTACCGTTACTTTGTAATTAACCTTTGAACTGAGAAACACGGCCTTAACGTTTGCATTAAAAAATAGACAAATTTCGTCGGCGATAAGAAAAAAGTCAACCCAGTATATTGAATAAAGTAAATTTTATTGTAAGATTAAGATTTTAGTACTTTCAAAATAACTTCCGACGGCCAGTTGGCCTTGGCCGAAACTTTGGCATAGCCAACCAAACCAACCATGTAGGAATGTTTTCAGTTGTTGTAAATTTTTTTTTCGATTGGTAGTAGTTGATAGGCATGAGCAAGGTGAGCAGTGTGGGATATTTCAATTGTATTTGACCCATTCAACTCCTCCGATCCTCTTTACGCATGATTTACTGTGGCTATGTATGTCCAAACCACTGAATCGTCTTTATCGTGTTTTCTGTTAAAGTGGATTTATTCCGGAAGACACTGCACACTATACACTTCTCCATACGCCGGAAGTCTTGACAGGAAGAACAGCGACTTTGGGCAAATCCTTCTCGCTGATTTTCAGCCACGATATGCCGTTCTATGGGAGTTTAGCGACCACAAAACACTTAATATACTGTAACAAGCTTCAAAAGTAATTTAAAATACTAGGCTTTTTTACCACTTGTCTTCTTCTGGTTTTAAATAATCGTTGGTCACGTGGTCCGCTATTAAGCTGGATGTTTAACACACAATCAAACGTAGATGGTTGTCATCAAACTTGTTTTAAATTTAAACGAAATGCTACTCTTTAATTTGCTTTTAACAGAAAGTAGCTAACGTGTTCCGTTTTTTCATGAAAAGTCGTTAAAATTTGTCTCATATTTTAAATGCCAACGTTATTGTAATATTCCCGAAATGCAAACGTTCGTCATTAATCAAGATTTAATCGGTATAAGGACAGTCTATGTCGATTATCTAAAAAATAAAACGCCCCACTTTTGGACCTCTTTCACGCCCGAAGATAAAACTCGAAAAAGAATTCTATACTTCAAATATCAAATGGCGAACATGAATAATTAACATCAAACACCTCGCAATAATTGGCGTTCGAGATCATTGATTCAAATGATCAATGTATCGCTGGGATATATTTTTGATGTTTTGAATATAATGGACACACTTTGTGAATAACCGAACATATGTTAGTTTGATATGCATTCGTTTATTCACAGGTGTAACACGTACAGCGGTAGCAATGGTAGCAACTGCGGGAGAAGAGTAAAAATTGAATGCGGGAAAAAAAAATATCGCATCCACCCTTCTTAGAACATAACTTGAGCCAGCAACTAGCAAACTCGTAATTTGTTTTTCTAACGATGGAATTGCTGATATGCATGTGCATGTGCATGTGCAAACAGATCGTTTCGAGCCAACAGATAAATATCATTAATAAATTGAATAACATTTGTCTATTTTCTCGTTGTCATTATAAGTATGTAACACATATACGATTTTGTAATAACGTAAATGAAAACTTTCCCACATATATAAATTCTGTCGAAGGATTCTTTATTCTATCCAGTGTTCCTTTGAAGAGACCGCACGAGAATGCTTCGAGTGCTTTTGAAATCATACATCTTTGATCATCTAAAACACAGTCATTTCTGAGGCGATTGAGATGATATAAATATTGTTGCATAGGTATTAGGTGGAACTATGTTTTGTCTCAATGATGCACTTGGCTAGGAATAACCATTAAGGAGCTATTTTTGTGTTATTTCTTCTCTTTATTGTGCATCGATAACAGATTTGAAAGCGTCAATTTTGTTTACATTGGAAAATATTCTACCGTTGGTGGCAGTGCCGGTGCTTTCCGTTCAAACTGTAACGGTTTATGCTTTCCATCCATCGCTTTATTTCATTTTTCATGCAAAGTTTCACTCAAGAGCGGGTTGAAAAATTTCGGCGCTGCAGCGCGAATGCGACGCAGCATAAGTCAGTCGCTGCGTCTCGCTCCGATCCACGGGGATAGGCCTGAGTTCATTCAAAATTGGTAGTAGGGTACCAACCCGCATCAGGAAGCCAGTACGTCGGATGCCATCGTCGTAGTACAACGTATGCAAACGAAGAATTAACCAGCCTGATACGCGAGTTCATCATTCACGACGACCTTATAATAAAGTCAACGAGTCCTTTAGAATCGTAAGAAGATTTAAAAACAAAAAAGGTTCTAGAGGACACCACAAAAAGACTTGGCAGCAGATTCGAGACGGGATTACTGTGGAAAGAAGCTAAACGAGAGTTGCCTCCAAGTTTCCAGATGGCACGAAACGTCTATATCAACTGGAGAATAGTTTAAAAAAGAATGAGGTGGTGTACGATTGAGTACGACATGTAGCCCCCCCGCTTAACCGAGCTTGGGTAAACAGGTCCAATCCCACCCCTTTGGGAGGGTGGGATTGCATGGCTAAGGCAGAAGGGGGGTGAGCAGTCCGGGTAGCCGGGCTGCTTGAACGCCTGGGGGACAACCAGGCGCAACCAAAGCTGCCACTGGATCGCAGGGCAGTCACCCTGCCCCAGTATCATCGACTACTGAAAGACAAAGAAGCATACGGAATGGACTTAACGGTTACACAATTGGACGACGAACAAGCCAAGCTAAACATGGACCTCGTCGCACTTCAAGAGATACGCTGGCTAGGTAGTGGTATGCAGAATAGGCGTGGCAGTAGCTACGACATCTACTATAGCTGCCACGACCGCCACCACATGCTCGGCACGGGCGCTGTAGGTCAACGCGCGAAGTCCGCAGTCATTGATTTCAAGGCTATAAACGATAGGCTATGCTACCTGCGCATGCGAGGCAAATTTTATAACATAAGCCTCATTAACGTTCATGCCCCTACCGAAGACAAAGATGAAGAGGAGAAGGACCTGTTTTACGGCCGCCTCGCGAAACTCTATGAAATCTGGTGGTAGATTGGTCCAGTTCGAAGCAGCGAGCAATCTGGTCGTCGGAAGTACCAAGTTTGCGCGACGGGACATCTACAAAACCACGTGAGTGTCCCCGGATGGAGCCACTTCCAACTAGATCGACCACGTGTTGATAAACCGCCGCCATCAATTGAGTCTGTTAAACGTCAGAACTTATAGAGGGGCCAACATCGATTCTGATCATTACCTGGTTGGCTTAAAGATAAGATGCAGAATCGCCTGCCCACGAGCCAATGTGGGTAGAAACAACACGCAGACACGATACAACACGGACTCTCTTAAGGACAGTCGAGTCCAACTCTCTTACCAGGGAGCCATAGATGAGTCTCTACTACTGCAATAAAGAGAAACAGATACGAGCGGGAACTGTGCCAAAAACATTTTAGGAGAACGTCTTGGCAACACCAGATCTGGCTGGTGCGACGAGGAGTGAAGAACACGAGCATGCGCAGAAGAATATCACCGGTTCAGACGAGAAGAGAAACGAGTTTTCATGCGGTGACCTTTACTCCGAAGGTGACCGCACCTTTACTCCGAAGGTGACCTGCTGTCGCAGCAAGGATAGAGATCTGGTCAGAAACCAGCCAGAGGTCCTCTCGCGGTGGGCTCAGTACTTCGATGAATTACTAAATGATCAGTTTAACGAGCAGCTGGAGGCTCCACCAGCAGATAAAATCATGCTTCAGCCACCTAGCATTGAAGAAACACGAAAGGCTATCCGTCGCCTCAAAAACAATAAGTCGCCTGGCACGGACGAAGTAACAGCCGAACTGATCAAAAACGGAGGCAAAAAATCAAAAAATCTAGAGAATGAAATTTATCGACTGATATCTGAGATATGGGAAAGCGAATCG
Organism: Anopheles coustani; assembly: GCF_943734705.1. Lineage (NCBI taxonomy): Eukaryota > Metazoa > Arthropoda > Insecta > Diptera > Culicidae > Anopheles > Anopheles coustani. Next base: position 49,573,825 of record NC_071289.1, on the reverse strand, counting down.
ATGCCTTGTAATTGGAATCTTGGTATCATCTACCCCATAAACAAAAAGGGAGATAAGTTAGACTGCAGTAACTACAGGGGTATAACGGTGTTGAATACCGCCTACAAAATATTCTCCCTCGTTCTTCAAGAATGACTTGACCCATACGCTGAAGAGATAGTAGGAAATTATCAGAGGGGATTCCGAAGGGGGAGATCAACCACTGATCAGATCAGTTACTACCTGTGTATAACGACCCACTTAATCGGACTTTGATAATTTGTGAACTAAAAGGGGGTTGTTATACACGGAATAATACGGTAAGAATTTTATCGCGCCTACGGAACACCAAAGCTATTACGTGCGACTTATTACTTGTCGCCTAAAATCTTCACATCAATCTTTTGGCATTTCTCCTAAAACGAATAACATTCAAGTTTCAATGCCAATAATTTCGGTGATCAACCTAATAATTAAAAAGCTTACTCACCATTAAATTATGTATTCATCTTTTGTTCTGCCGCCAAACAATATGAATATCCTGGAACATTGTGTATTCAGTACATTTTCTGCACCTGTAAAGAAAAAAACGTGCAATCCCCGAAACGAAAATGAGTATCCGTGTTAACACGATTAAAATCAATCTGGCCAACGTTCCGAAACCCGCGTTTCAAATGATCCATGAGATGGTGGCAACCCAACTGGGTTTAGGGCAAGAGGAGGTAGTCATGTTGCAATGCTGCCGACTCGAACCCGTAATCTATGTGAAGGTCACCAATCTGGACATTGCAAACAGGGCGGTCAAAGCGGGACAAGGCGCAACACTAACCATAGCAGGAGAGACTTATGTGATCCCGGTGTCCTTAGTTGATGGGGCAGTGGAAGTTAAAATCAGCGACGCCCCGGACGAGGTCTCCGAGGAAGAGATTAGAAAGCTCCTGAGCGCTTATGGGAAAATCACGGAGATGAAAGCGCTCATGTGGGGAAAACAATATTTATTCCCCACAAAGACGGGAGAATACACCGTACAGATGGTCGTCAAGAAACAAATACCTCAAACACTCATTGTAAGTTAAGATAGTAAAATTAAAATCAAGTACCTTGGGCAGGAACCGGAGTGCCGGTACTATGGAAGGAAGGTGCACATCGGTCATGTGCACAGACCAAGACCTTCGCAGACGTGACCAAGGAACAAACGACCAATACAACATCACAAAAACCCAAACATAAAGTCAAGCTGTCACTTTCAACTAGATCGACCACGTGTTGATAAACCGCCGCCATCAATTGAGTTTGTTAAACGTCAGAACTTATAGAGGGGCCAACATCGATTCTGATCATTACCTGGTTGGCTTAAAGATAAGATGCAGAATCGCCTGCCCACGAACCAATGTGGGTAGAAACAACACGCAGACACGATACAACACGGACTCTCTTAAGGACAGTCGAGTCCAACTCTCTTACCAGGGAGCCATAGATGAGTCTCTACTACTGCAATAAAGAGAAACAGATACGAGCGGGAGATGGGATGCTCTAAAAACAACAATTACGAACTGTGCCAAAAACATTTTAGGAGAACGTCATGGCAACACCAGATCTGGCTGGTACGACAAGGAGTGAAGAACACGGACATGCGCAGAAGAATATCACGGGTTCAGACGAGAAGAGAAACGAGTTTTCATGCGGAAAAAGCAACTGTGGGAGGACGCTAAAATGCGAAAACTCGAGGAAACCAGAGTGCGTTACGGACCCACAAGACAGCATTACCAGGCGATAGCAAGCCACCGAAGCACCTTTACTCCGAAGGTGACCTGCTGTCGTAGCAAGGATGGAGATCTGGTCAGAAACCAGCCAGAGGTCCTCTCGCGGTGGGCTCAGTACTTCGATGAATTACTAAATGATCAGTTTAACGAGCAGCTGGAGGCTCCACCAGCAGATGAAATCATGCTTCAGCCACCTAGCATTGAAGAAACACGAAAGGCTATCCGTCGCCTCAAAAACAATAAGTCGCCTGGCACGGACGAAGTAACAGCCGAACTGATCAAAAACGGAGGCGCAAATCTAGAGAATGAAATTTATCGACTGATATCTGAGATATGGGAAAGCGAATCGATGCCTTGTAATTGGAATCTTGGTATCATCTACCCCATAAACAAAAAGGGAGATAAGTTAGACTGCAGTAACTACAGGGGTACAACGGTGTTGAATACCGCCTACAAAATATTCTCCCTCGTTCTTCAAAAACGGCTTGACCCATACGCTGAAGAGATAGTAGGAAACTATCAGAGGGGATTCCGAAGAGGGAGATCAACCTCTGATCAGATCTTCCACATGCCTCAAGTCTTGGAGAAGATGGCAGAGTACCAACAAAACATTTTCCATCTCTTCATTGACTTTAAAGCCGCATATGATAGCATAGCCAGGGTAAAACTGTATCAAGCCATGAGCTCATTTGGAATCCCGGCTCAATTAATCAGACTTGTAAGAATGACCATGACCAACATCACTTGTCAGGTGGAGGTGGATGGAAAACTCTCAAGTTCCTTTGCTACCACCAAGGGACTGCGCCAAGGGGACCATCTTCTATAAGTCAATCCTGATTGTTACCGGGCGAAATCGGGGTGTCACTAATGTCAGAAATTTCACCCGACGGAAGCGTTAAGTGTCAGCCGAGACCAGAAGTGACCAATTGAGAGAAAGATCTTTCGGTGCGGTGTATAACGACCCACTTAATCGGACTTTGATCATTTTTGAACCAAAAGGGGGTTGTTATACACGGAATAATACGGTAAGAATTTTATCTCGCCTACGGAACACCAAAGCTATTACGTGCGACTTATTACTTGTCGCCTAAAATCTTCACATCAATCTTTTGGCATTTCTCCTAAAACGAATAACATTCAAGTTTCAATGCCAATAATTTCGGTGATCAACCTAATAATTAAAAAGCTTACTCACCATTAAATTATGTATTCATCTTTTGTTCTGCCGCCAAACAATATGAATATCCTGGAACATTGTGTATTCAGTACATTTTCTGCACCTGTAAAGAAAAAAACGTGCAATCCCCGAAACGAAAATGAGTATCCGTGTTAACACGATTAAAATCAATCTGGCCAACGTTCCGAAACCCGCGTTTCAAATGATCCATGAGATGGTGGCAACCCAACTGGGTTTAGGGCAAGAGGAGGTAGTCATGTTGCAATGCTGCCGACTCGAACCCGTAATCTATGTGAAGGTCACCAATCTGGACATTGCAAACAGGGCGGTCAAAGCGGGACAAGGCGCAACACTAACCATAGCAGGAGAGACTTATGTGATCCCGGTGTCCTTAGTTGATGGGGCAGTGGAAGTTAAAATCAGCGACGCCCCGGACGAGGTCTCCGAGGAAGAGATTAGAAAGCTCCTGAGCGCTTATGGGAAAATCACGGAGATGAAAGCGCTCATGTGGGGAAAACAATATTTATTCCCCACAAAGACGGGAGAATACACCGTACAGGTGGTCGTCAAGAAACAAATACCTCAAACACTCATTGTAAGTTAAGATAGTAAAATTAAAATCAAGTACCTTGGGCAGGAACCGGAGTGCCGGTACTATGGAAGGAAGGTGCACATCGGTCATGTGCACAGACCAAGACCTTCGCAGACGTGACCAAGGAACAAACGACCAATACAACATCACAAAAACCCAAACATAAAGTCAAGCTGTCACTTTCAACTAGATCGACCACGTGTTGATAAACCGCCGCCATCAATTGAGTTTGTTAAACGTCAGAACTTATAGAGGGGCCAACATCGATTCTGATCATTACCTGGTTGGCTTAAAGATAAGATGCAGAATCGCCTGCCCACGAACCAATGTGGGTAGAAACAACACGCAGACACGATACAACACGGACTCTCTTAAGGATAGTCGAGTCCAACTCTCTTACCAGGGAGCCATAGATGAGTCTCTACTACTGCAATAAAGAGAAACAGATACGAGCGGGAGATGGGATGCTCTAAAAACAACAATTACGAACTGTGCCAAAAACATTTTAGGAGAACGTCATGGCAACACCAGATCTGGCTGGTACGACAAGGAGTGAAGAACACGGACATGCGCAGAAGAATATCACGGGTTCAGACGAGAAGAGAAACGAGTTTTCATGCGGAAAAAGCAACTGTGGGAGGACGCTAAAATGCGAAAACTCGAGGAAACCAGAGTGCGTTACGGACCCACAAGACAGCATTACCAGGCGATAGCAAGCCACCGAAGCACCTTTACTCCGAAGGTGACCTGCTGTCGTAGCAAGGATGGAGATCTGGTCAGAAACCAGCCAGAGGTCCTCTCGCGGTGGGCTCAGTACTTCGATGAATTACTAAATGATCAGTTTAACGAGCAGCTGGAGGCTCCACCAGCAGATGAAATCATGCTTCAGCCACTGTATGAATTTTCGGATGGTCTTCGTGCTGTGCAATTAAACCTTACACTTTGAGCTCCAGTTTGCTACTGTTTATTAATCTGTCAAATATAGTTCATTCGCGTTACCTTATAATTCATTTGACTTAGTTCCTATTTCCCTTTTCATTAATCCTTTTCGTTAATCCTTTTTTCTATGCTAATGATATCCGCCAGAATGTAGGCAACATACTTGACTTTAATTCCCACATTCCGGCCACCAAAAAAGGGTATCCCTTTTTTAACTGTTGCGTGAGTGTTTTTTTTTATCCTACGCCTATGGGTTTTACACTTGGGGATTGGGAATGAGAGCGAGTCTCGCTGCTGCTCGTACAATTTCCTTCCCTGATGCAGTTCGAATTGTAGCAACTCTAACTATGCTATCCTTCCCTGGATGCACTGCTGTTATTCGCCCCATGGGCCACATAGTTGGAGGTACGTTATCTTCTTTGATCAAGACGAGTTGTCCCTTTTCTAGCTCTACAGGGTTATTTGAACAGTTTTTAGCACGCGCTTGTAATTGTTGAAGGTATTCCGGATACCAGCGCGCCCAGATGGCTTGTAAATGTTTCTGTACTAGCTCAAATTCCTTCAACCTATTTGATGGTTCCTGCGACCTATCAATTTGTGGTAATGCACACATATTGGAGCCTACTAGAAAATGCCCTGGTGTTAGTGGCTCTGTATCTGTGGGTTCGTTTGACAATGGCACTAGCGGTCGTGAATTTAAACATTGTCCGACTTGGGCTTACAGAGTTACCATTGCCTCATAAGTTAAGCTCGTACTTCCTACTGTGCGAACAATGTGTTGTTTTACGGAACGTACCGCTGCCTCCCAAAGACCGCCAAAATGCGGAGCACGTGGTGGAATGAATTTCCATTTAATTTCGTTGTTCGCACACCAGTTGAAAATCTCGTCCCGCTCTTGTTGAATGCATTTGAGCATCTTATAGAGGCGATGAAGCTCATGCGCGGCGCCCTTGAATGTCGTTGCATTATCGGAGTGAAGTTCTGAGATATTCCCTCTTGTTGCAACAAAACGTCGAAGTGCTGCCAGAAAGGACGTCGTCGTGAGATCACCCACTAATTCAATGTGTACCGCCCTGGTCGCGAAACACACGAATATAGCTATGTACGCCTTCGTCGGGCTGCGGTTCCGAATCGTTGACTTTAGTAAGACTGGTCCGCAGTAGTCAATTCCACTGACAGCAAACGGTCTCGTAGGTGTTACCCGTGAAATTGGGAGGTCCGCGATGCTTTGCTTCACCAATGTTGGCTTCGCCTTGAAACATTGTTGGCAATGGTGGTAAACAGACTTAGCGAGACTGCGCCCGCCAATTATCCAAAATCGTTGACGTAGTGTGGCTAATAATAACTGAGGTCCGGCGTGCAATAATTTCAAGTGATACGCGACTGTCAATAACTTGGCCAATGAATGATTACTGGAGAGCAGAATCGGGTGTTTGGTCGCGTCCTGAATCTGCGCATTGTGAAGCCGACCACCGACTCGCAGTAATCCCTTTGAGTCAACAAAAGGCGATAGCCACCTCAACTTCGATGTTTTCGGAATCTCCTTGCCATGCTTTACGGTGTGCAGTTCCTCTGCAAAGCTATCCTCCTGCGACAACCGGCACAACTGGATTTCAGCCTGGAGTAGTTCGTCCCGTGTTAATGGTGGCACTCTCTCAACCAGTGAGCGTTGTTCCGTTGGATTTCCGTCTTCCGTGGTTCTGAATGCACCGCGTCCTGCCAGACAGTGAATAAAACGCAGACAAAACGCCATAGATCTGCGAAGACGATGATATGCCGAAAATGATGCAAAGAGTTTGTTGCTGAAATCTGCCGTCGTTGATACGGCAACCACACGTGGCGTCACTGCTCTTTCCTCCGATACACAATCTCCCTCCTCTGTAGATAGGTTGTGCACAGGCCAGCTTTCTTCGTTGCAGGACAACCAGTGCGGGCCATGGAACCACCGATCGCATTCCAATAGCTTATCTGCATGAAGACCACGCGAGATGTCATCTGCAGGATTATCTGTGCCCGGTACATGCTTCCAGCACGTAATGCTGGACTCCTTCTGTATGAGAGCCACCCTATTTGCCACATATGGTTTCCAACGTCGAGGTGAGGAATTCAACCAATGTATCACGGTCATGGAATCGGTCCAGCATACCGTGGATTGTATAGTAATGTTTAAGGATTGGCTGACCTTCCGGTATAAGTGTGTTGCCAGTCGAGCCGCACATAGTTCCAATCTAGCGATAGAATGCGGGTTATCTAATGGAACGATTTTGGATTTGGCTGCCACGAGTTGAACAGAAATCCCGTCTCGATTTACAGTTCGAAGGTAGCAGCATGCCCCAAATGCAGCTTGGGATGCATCTGCAAAGATGTGTAGTTGTATGCTCGTGGGTTCCCGGCTTGATATGTAACGCGGGATGCGTACTTCCCGAAGAAGATGTAATGTAGAGTAAAACTTGTGCCATTCCTTTTGGACCTGTGATGGCAGCTCAACGTCCCAGTCCCAAGCTTTCCCGTCTTGCTTTAGCAACCAAAGCTGTTGCATGAATAGCTTGGCTACTGTTATGGCTGGTCCCAACAATCCGAGTGGATCAAATATCTTTGCAATGTAAGACATTGTTATCCTTCGTGTCCATATTGGTGCTGTAGATGGAAGATCGATCCGGAACCGAAGCAAGTCGAGGGCAGGCTCCCATACAAGCCCGAGAGTGGATACACATTGCGCGTCTCGTAATTCGTATGTTGGTAAGATCGCTACGTCTTCTGGTGGAATGCGAGAGAGCACTTCAGGTATGTTCGATGCCCACTTTTTTAGCGATAAACCAGCTGACTGCAGCATTTCTGTAACTTGGCTCACTATTTCGATTGCATCTGTTTGATCGTCAGCACCGGTTAGTAGGTCATCCACGTAGAAATCGTACAGTACAGGGCTAACTGCGCGTGGATATTGCTCCCCATGATCGTTTGCAATCTGCTTCAGAGTTCGTGTAGCTAAGAATGGTGCCGATGCCGTGCCGTAGGTAACCGTTTGTAGTTCGTAGGTGCTTATGGGTTCTGCGAAATTTTCTCTGTACCGAATGCGAAGAAAATTCTTGTCTTGGGCGTGATGAAGGAATTGACGATACATTTTCTCCACGTCTGCAGTAATTGCTATCGCATGAGCCCGAAAACGCATGACAATCGAAAGCAGATCTTGCTGTACTACCGGACCGATGAGCAAAGTGTCGTTTAGTGAAAACCCGGAAGTTGTCTTGCAGGATGCATCAAAGACAACCCTAACCTTAGTGGTCGTACTGGTCTCCTTTACTACTGCATGATGCGGCAGATAGTAATGCGGAACTGAATCATCAACGGGTTCGCTAAGTTTCTTCATGTGCCCCAAACGCTCGTAGTCCTTCATAAACTTGATGTATGCCTCTTTCATTTGCGGGTTGGAATTCAGCCGACGTTCCATTCCCGCCCACCGGCGATCGGCGATCTCCTTGGAAGCTCCTAAAATTGTATTGGCATTCGAGTTAAACGGTAAACTAACCACATACCTTCCCGCAGCGTCCCGAGTCGTCGTAGAAACGTAATGTTTCTCGCAGAGGTCCTCCTCGGCCGAAAACGTTGCTTCGTTGGGAAGGGTTTCGCATTCCCAGAACCGGTTCAGGATCACTTCCAGTGGGGTGTTTGACGTAGCCACATGGCAAATTCGTGGAACCTCCTTTGCAGCTTGGGCAGTGTTACCCGCGACGACCCAACCGAAGGGAGTCTCGACCAGCCACGGACGTCCCTTGCCAAGCGACCGTTTCCTTCCGGAATGAATCTCCCAGAACGCATCTCCCCCGATGACGATGTCAATTCTGCCTGGGATGTAGAACGATGGATCCGCCAAAACTGCATCTACCGGCATCCTCCAGGAAGACACGTTAGTGGGAGTCGTTGGGATGTCCGCCGATGGGTTATTCAGGATCAGGAATTCCATTTGAGTCGCGAATGGTTGTATCTTCGACTGGACGGTTGCCACAATCGACCCGTTCACCAACTGCGACGCCATACCGATGCCAGAGATGGAAACGTTGACCTTAGACCGAGAGGCCATTAATTTCCGAGCGAACGCTTCCGAGATGAAGTTAGACATCGATCCGGAATCGAGAAGCGCTCTCGCCTCGTGCCTTGTTCCGTAGTCATCGACGAGATGTAGCACCGCCGTCTCAAGGAACACCGTTTCGTCTTCCGAGTTCACTCCCATCGATATCGTCGAAGAAATGTGTAGCAGTGAATGATGACGCTCCCCACACGTGCGACAGGACCGATCCGACTTGCAGTCCTTCGCTAGATGCGTATTGCTTAGGCAATTCCAGCAACAACGCTTCTTTGCCACGATGTCGCGTCGCTGCTGCACATCCTTGCCAAAGCAGATCTTGCTGTACTACCGGACCGATGAGCAAAGTGTCGTTTAGTGAAAACCCGGAAGTTGTCTTGCAGGATGCATCAAAGACAACCCTAACCTTAGTGGTCGTACTGGTCTCCTTTACTACTGCATGATGCGGCAGATAGTAATGCGGAACTGAATCATCAACGGGTTCGCTAAGTTTCTTCATGTGCCCCAAACGCTCGTAGTCCTTCATAAACTTGATGTATGCCTCTTTCATTTGCGGGTTGGAATTCAGCCGACGTTCCATTCCCGCCCACCGGCGATCGGCGATCTCCTTGGAAGCTCCTAAAATTGTATTGGCATTCGAGTTAAACGGTAAACTAACCACATACCTTCCCGCAGCGTCCCGAGTCGTCGTAGAAACGTAATGTTTCTCGCAGAGGTCCTCCTCGGAGAAAACGTTGCTTCGTTGGGAAGGGTTTCGCATTCCCAGAACCGGTTCAGGATCACTTCCAGTGGGGTGTTTGACGTAGCCACATGGCAAATTCGTGGAACCTCCTTTGCAGCTTGGGCAGTGTTACCCGCGACGACCCAACCGAAGGGAGTCTCGACCAGCCACGGACGTCCCTTGCCAAGCGACCGTTTCCTTCCGGAATGAATCTCCCAGAACGCATCTCCCCCGATGACGATGTCAATTCTGCCTGGGATGTAGAACGATGGATCCGCCAAAACTGCATCTACCGGCATCCTCCAGGAAGACACGTTAGTGGGAGTCGTTGGGATGTCCGCCGATGGGTTATTCAGGATCAGGAATTCCATTTGAGTCGCGAATGGTTGTATCTTCGACTGGACGGTTGCCACAATCGACCCGTTCACCAACTGCGACGCCATACCGATGCCAGAGATGGAAACGTTGACCTTAGACCGAGAGGCCATTAATTTCCGAGCGAACGCTTCCGAGATGAAGTTAGACATCGATCCGGAATCGAGAAGCGCTCTCGCCTCGTGCCTTGTTCCGTAGTCATCGACGAGATGTAGCACCGCCGTCTCAAGGAACACCGTTTCGTCTTCCGAGTTCACTCCCATCGATATCGTCGAAGAAATGTGTAGCAGTGAATGATGACGCTCCCCACACGTGCGACAGGACCGATCCGACTTGCAGTCCTTCGCTAGATGCGTATTGCTTAGGCAATTCCAGCAACAGCGCTTCTTTGCCACGATGCCGCGTCGCTGCTGCACATCCTTGCCGTTGAATATTGGACACATGCGTAGCGAGTGATTTTCAGCGCACTCCAATAAACACCGTGGTTGCCCCGAGGATTTATGAATGGCTGCGGTGTTTGTAATGGCTCTCCGTGAGGTATTTTGCCGTGCGTTGCCGGCCACCTTAATCGTCGAATCCTCTACAATGGTAAGGCTTTTAGTGGATTTGAGGATCTGGATCCGATCTTCGACAAATTTCATCAGTTCCTGATATTTGTCCCGCTCGAAGTGGACGGAATGCTTCTCCCACGCAAGAATGGTCTCGCTGTCGAACTTCATCAGCAGCATGTTGGACAAAGGAGTATCCCATGCCTCCACAGGTTCTTTCAGCTTGGCCAAACCATTCAAATGCCGTGTGAATTCATCCACTAAATTAGTTAGATCTTCGACGCTCTCTGATTTTACCACCGGAAGAAAATGAAGTTTCCGCCAATACTCACGAATAAGGCTACGTGTATTGTCGTATCTTTTCAACAGCGCCTTCCAAGTGACCGCGTAGTTTTCGTTTGTTAACGGTGTGTGCTCGAAGGGTAATGCAGCGTCGCCCTTTAAAGATGACAGTAGATACTGCAGTTTAGCAATCGATGACAATTCTGCCGAATCATCGATCATCGATACAAAACGGTCGCGAAACGAGAGCCATTTTGTAGAGTCACCGTCGAACGTAGGCAATTCGATTTTTGGAAGCCGAAGATTGGTTGCAGTTGGCCGTCCAAATGCCATTGTTGAGTTTGCCAGCATCGAAGAATCTGGTGTCTCCTTCGGAAGATTCGTCCGCAAGAATGCCTTCAAACGTTGGCAACGCTCCTCCATGTCAATCCTATCGCTGATACACGATTCCAACGCTTCACTGCTATCATCGAGTTCTTCTAATTTCGCCATCGCTGCGAAGAAATCCTCCTTTTGCTGCTGAAGCCTCTCCAATGCACCTGGAAGCTGACCCACTTCATCCTTGGAGAACGTGGTCACAAATCTTTCAAGCGATTTGATATTCTCCAACGCAACCTTCTTTTTATGCTGAGCCGCTTTGAGTTTTTTCTCCATTTCTCTTAAAAGTTTTTTGTTTTCACTGTGGCCTTTTTTCGCTGTCCCCCAAGGGTTAACCGGTGACGCGCTGGAAGATCAAATGCGCGCGAACTCTCTCACACTTTGATGGCGCGCAAAACGTGATGGCGGTTAGATGATGCAGCACTATCGAGATGCGGTGAGATGCGTAGGCGACTTTCACTAACTTCGTATTGTGTGCACTCTTTCTCACTGCACTGTTGTTTGCGTTGCACCCGTTGTGCAAATCAGTGTTCACAATTGACGAGGAACTCGTCGAATGTTCTCCTAACACTTGCTTCGCGGTCTTGACGTCGTGAACGTCGAAGAAAACAATTGTCCGTAAGACACTGCGTACGTCGTAGACGTAAACCGAGATAATTGTTCGTAAAACAATTACTGAGTAAAACTTTCACTCAACACGAAAGATCCGGTTCGAAGGACCAAATGTATGAATTTTCGGATGGTCTTCGTGCTGTGCAATTAAACCTTACACTTTGAGCTCCAGTTTGCTACTGTTTATTAATCTGTCAAATATAGTCGTAGCAAGGATGGAGATCTGGTCAGAAACCAGCCAGAGGTCCTCTCGCGGTGGGCTCAGTACTTCGATGAATTACTAAATGATCAGTTTAACGAGCAGCTGGAGGCTCCACCAGCAGATGAAATCATGCTTCAGCCACCTAGCATTGAAGAAACACGAAAGGCTATCCGTCGCCTCAAAAACAATAAGTCGCCTGGCACGGACGAAGTAACAGCCGAACTGATCAAAAACGGAGGCGCAAATCTAGAGAATGAAATTTATCGACTGATATCTGAGATATGGGAAAGCGAATCGATGCCTTGTAATTGGAATCTTGGTATCATCTACCCCATAAACAAAAAGGGAGATAAGTTAGACTGCAGTAACTACAGGGGTACAACGGTGTTGAATACCGCCTACAAAATATTCTCCCTCGTTCTTCAAAAACGGCTTGACCCATACGCTGAAGAGATAGTAGGAAACTATCAGAGGGGATTCCGAAGAGGGAGATCAACCTCTGATCAGATCTTCCACATGCCTCAAGTCTTGGAGAAGATGGCAGAGTACCAACAAAACATTTTCCATCTCTTCATTGACTTTAAAGCCGCATATGATAGCATAGCCAGGGTAAAACTGTATCAAGCCATGAGCTCATTTGGAATCCCGGCTCAATTAATCAGACTTGTAAGAATGACCATGACCAACATCACTTGTCAGGTGGAGGTGGATGGAAAACTCTCAAGTTCCTTTGCTACCACCAAGGGACTGCGCCAAGGGGACCATCTTCTATAAGTCAATCCAGATTGTTACCGGGCGAAATCGGGGTGTCACTAATGTCAGAAATTTCACCCGACGGAAGGGTTAAGTGTCAGCCGAGATCAGAAGTGACCAATTGAGAGAAAGAGCTTTCGGTGCGGTGTATAACGACCCACTTAATCGGACTTTGATCATTTTTGAACCAAAAGGGGGTTGTTATACACGGAATAATACGGTAAGAATTTTATCTCGCCTACGGAACACCAAAGCTATTACGTGCGACTTATTACTTGTCGCCTAAAATCTTCACATCAATCTTTTGGCATTTCTCCTAAAACGAATAACATTCAAGTTTCAATGCCAATAATTTCGGTGATCAACCTAATAATTAAAAAGCTTACTCACCATTAAATTATGTATTCATCTTTTGTTCTGCCGCCAAACAATATGAATATCCTGGAACATTGTGTATCCAGTACATTTTCTGCACCTGTAAAGAAAAAAACGTGCAATCCCCGAAACGAAAATGAGTATCCGTGTTAACACGATTAAAGTCAATCTGGCCAACGTTCCGAAACCCGCGTTTCAAATGATCCATGAGATGGTGGCAACCCAACTGGGTTTAGGGCAAGAGGAGGTAGTCATGTTGCAATGCTGCCGACTCGAACCCGTAATCTATGTGAAGGTCACCAATCTGGACATTGCAAACAGGGCGGTCAAAGCGGGACAAGGCGCAACACTAACCATAGCAGGAGAGACTTATGTGATCCCGGTGTCCTTAGTTGATGGGGCAGTGGAAGTTAAAATCAGCGACGCCCCGGACGAGGTCTCCGAGGAAGAGATTAGAAAGCTCCTGAGCGCTTATGGGAAAATCACGGAGATGAAAGCGCTCATGTGGGGAAAACAATATTTATTCCCCACAAAGACGGGAGAATATACCGTACAGATGGTCGTCAAGAAACAAATACCTCAAACACTCATTGTAAGTTAAGATAGTAAAATTAAAATCAAGTACCTTGGGCAGGAACCGGAGTGCCGGTACTATGGAAGGAAGGTGCACATCGGTCATGTGCACAGACCAAGACCTTCGCAGACGTGACCAAGGAACAAACGACCAATACAACATCACAAAAACCCAAACATAAAGTCAAGCTGTCACTTTCAACTAGATCGACCACGTGTTGATAAACCGCCGCCATCAATTGAGTTTGTTAAACGTCAGAACTTATAGAGGGGCCAACATCGATTCTGATCATTACCTGGTTGGCTTAAAGATAAGATGCAGAATCGCCTGCCCACGAACCAATGTGGGTAGAAACAACACGCAGACACGATACAACACGGACTCTCTTAAGGATAGTCGAGTCCAACTCTCTTACCAGGGAGCCATAGATGAGTCTCTACTACTGCAATAAAGAGAAACAGATACGAGCGGGAGATGGGATGCTCTAAAAACAACAATTACGAACTGTGCCAAAAACATTTTAGGAGAACGTCATGGCAACACCAGATCTGGCTGGTACGACAAGGAGTGAAGAACACGGACATGCGCAGAAGAATATCACGGGTTCAGACGAGAAGAGAAACGAGTTTTCATGCGGAAAAAGCAACTGTGGGAGGACGCTAAAATGCGAAAACTCGAGGAAACCAGAGTGCGTTACGGACCCACAAGACAGCATTACCAGGCGATAGCAAGCCACCGAAGCACCTTTACTCCGAAGGTGACCTGCTGTCGTAGCAAGGATGGAGATCTGGTCAGAAACCAGCCAGAGGTCCTCTCGCGGTGGGCTCAGTACTTCGATGAATTACTAAATGATCAGTTTAACGAGCAGCTGGAGGCTCCACCAGCAGATGAAATCATGCTTCAGCCACCTAGCATTGAAGAAACACGAAAGGCTATCCGTCGCCTCAAAAACAATAAGTCGCCTGGCACGGACGAAGTAACAGCCGAACTGATCAAAAACGGAGGCGCAAATCTAGAGAATGAAATTTATCGACTGATATCTGAGATATGGGAAAGCGAATCGATGCCTTGTAATTGGAATCTTGGTATCATCTACCCCATAAACAAAAAGGGAGATAAGTTAGACTGCAGTAACTACAGGGGTACAACGGTGTTGAATACCGCCTACAAAATATTCTCCCTCGTTCTTCAAAAACGGCTTGACCCATACGCTGAAGAGATAGTAGGAAACTATCAGAGGGGATTCCGAAGAGGGAGATCAACCTCTGATCAGATCTTCCACATGCCTCAAGTCTTGGAGAAGATGGCAGAGTACCAACAAAACATTTTCCATCTCTTCATTGACTTTAAAGCCGCATATGATAGCATAGCCAGGGTAAAACTGTATCAAGCCATGAGCTCATTTGGAATCCCGGCTCAATTAATCAGACTTGTAAGAATGACCATGACCAACATCACTTGTCAGGTGGAGGTGGATGGAAAACTCTCAAGTTCCTTTGCTACCACCAAGGGACTGCGCCAAGGGGACCATCTTCTATAAGTCAATCCAGATTGTTACCGGGCGAAATCGGGGTGTCACTAATGTCAGAAATTTCACCCGACGGAAGGGTTAAGTGTCAGCCGAGATCAGAAGTGACCAATTGAGAGAAAGAGCTTTCGGTGCGGTGTATAACGACCCACTTAATCGGACTTTGATCATTTTTGAACCAAAAGGGGGTTGTTATACACGGAATAATACGGTAAGAATTTTATCGCGCCTACGGAACACCAAAGCTATTACGTGCGACTTATTACTTGACGCCTAAAATCTTCACATCAATCTTTTGGCATTTCTCCTAAAACGAATAACATTCAAGTTTCAATGCCAATAATTTCGGTGATCAACCTAATAATTAAAAAGCTTACTCACCATTAAATTATGTATTCATCTTTTGTTCTGCCGCCAAACAATATGAATATCCTGGAACATTGTGTATCCAGTACATTTTCTGCACCTGTAAAGAAAAAAACGTGCAATCCCCGAAACGAAAATGAGTATCCGTGTTAACACGATTAAAGTCAATCTGGCCAACGTTCCGAAACCCGCGTTTCAAATGATCCATGAGATGGTGGCAACCCAACTGGGTTTAGGGCAAGAGGAGGTAGTCATGTTGCAATGCTGCCGACTCGAACCCGTAATCTATGTGAAGGTCACCAATCTGGACATTGCAAACAGGGCGGTCAAAGCGGAACAAGGCGCAACACTAACCATAGCAGGAGAGACTTATGTGATCAAAAATTACTATCCTCCAAACAAACATAAACAGCATAAACAAAAACAAGGATGAACTACAAAGAATCATGGTGGCCAAGGACATCACGGCGGCCTGCGTCATGGAGACGTGGCTGAGTGACGAAACTTATTGGTCGATTTTATAAATGATCTTAAACAGATTTTAAGAAATGAAAATATCCCAAGATCAGTTATGGTTATGGATAACGTAGCTTTTCATCGTTCAATAGAAGTAAGAGAGGCAATTGAAGAAAGTGACCAAGTCTTGTATTTACCCACGTACTCACCATTTCTGAATCCAATTGAAAATTTATTTAGTAAATGGAAAAATTTTGTGAGAAGAGCGAATATTCAAAACCTAGCTGGCTTGATTGAGGCTGTAGAAAATGGAAGACAACGCATAACAAGAGAAGACTGCGAAGGCTACGTAAATAACATGCTTAGATATATCACTCGATGCCTTAGAGAAGAACAAATATGTATATGATTGAGGAAAAACTTACAATGTCAAAGCTACGTTTAATTACTTATAACTTGCAGCATTAACAAATTTGAAGTGTTTCTATAAAAATATAATAAAAACTATAGTTTAGTCGAAATAGCAAACCTCAAACGTGTACTTTCAATTGCATGCCAAAGAAACAATACAACAATGTAACAATGCTTTTCAGTGGTTTGAGATAAACTGATCCTCTGAAAATGTTTTGAACCGTGTATGAAAATGTTTTAAATCTAGGCCCTGCATGATTATTTGCATGGTATGCAACATTTAAGCGTGGGTTTTAGGAATTCATACATAGATCACCACAAAAATGAACAAAATATAAATAGCTTTCTTAGCCTCGCCTTCGAACAATGAGGGCTCATTCAGAAAGCGGTGGGTTTGTTCGTTGATTGTTGATTTCATCAAATGCCGTCGTTGCAGTGTTGCTGTTCATCGTCTTGAGCTGACACCATGCTTGTTTTCACATAACAGGTTGGCTGATAAGTCCCCGGTCTGACACATTAATGGCGCCGCTAGTATTAAATGCATATTATTTTTATATAGTACCAACCTTCAAATGATTCGTGTCAAAATTTGACGTCTGTATGTCAATTAGTTTGTGAGACAGAGCGTCTTTTGTCAAGCAACTTTTGTTATTGTGGAAAAAATGGAAAAAAAGGAATTTCGTGTGTTGATAAAATACTGTTTTCTGAAGGGAAAAAATACAGTGGAAGCAAAAACTTGGCTTGATAATGAGTTTCCGGACTCTGCCCCAGGGAAATCAACAATAATTGATTGGTATGCAAAATTCAATCGTGGTGAAATGAGCACGGAGGACGGTGAACGCAGTGGACGCCGGAAAGAGGTGGTTACCGACGAAAACATCAAAAAAATCCACAAAATGATTTTGAATGACCGTAAAATAAAGTTGATCGAGATAGCAGAGGCCTTAAAGATATCAAAGGAACGTGTTGGTCATATCATTCATCAATATTTGGATATGCGGAAGCTCTTTGCAAAATGGGTGCCGCGCGAGCTCACATTTGACCAAAAACACCAACGTGTTGATGATTCTGAGCGGTGTTTGCAGCTGTTAACTCGTAATACACCCGAGTTTTTGCGTCGATATGTGACAATGGATGAAACATGGCTCCATCACTACACTCCTGAGTCCAATCGACAGTCGGCTCAGTGGACAGCGACCGGTGAACCGGCTCCGAAGCGTGGAAAGACTCAAAAGTCCGCTGGCAAAGTAATGGCCTCTGTTTTTTGGGATGCGCATGGAATAATTTTTATCGATTATCTTGAGATGGGAAAAACCATCAACAGTGACTATTATATGGCGTTATTGGAGCGTTTGAAGGTCGAAATCGCGGCAAAACGGCCCCATATGAAGAAGAAAAAAGTGTTGTTCCACCAAGACAACGCACCGTGCCACAAGTCATTGAGAACGATGGCAAAAATTCATGAATTGGGCTTCGAATTGCTTCCCCACCCACCGTATTCTCCAGATCTGGCCCCCAGCGACTTTTTCTTGTTCTCAGACCTCAAAAGGATGCTCGCAGGGAAAAAATTTGGCTGCAATGAAGAGGTGGTCGCCGAAACTGAGGCCTATTTTGAGACAAAACCGAAGGAGTACTACCAAAATGGTATCAAAAAATTGGAAGGTCGTTATAATCGTTGTATCGCTCTTGAAGGGAACTATGTTGAATAATAAAAACGAATTTTGACAAAAAAATTTGTTTTTCTTTGTTAGACCGGGGACTTATCAGCCAACCTGTTATGCACCCAGCAGGACCAGTGCCTCCAACGCGTCATTCTTTTCTAACACTTCTTTTCCAGTTTGAATGGGGAATAAAAGGCCAACTCACTACTCCTCAGTGGGCAAATTAATCCTGTTTCTCCTTCGCTGAGCTTGTTTATCACGGAATCTGAAATTCTCACTTGCAATTACCTTCACCGCAGCATATCTAAGCTTACTAGATTGGTAAGAATAAATCTTACATTTCCGTTTCTATGGGCCCTCCTATGATTTGTGTATACCACAATATACCATTTCCATAACAGATATTCAATAGAACCGTTCAATCCTTTAAAATAATTGATTCACAGCGTGGATACAATTTGTGAACAGTAACGTCTTTTTCGAATGGTTGACTATATATGTATGTGTACACAATTTGCATCTATGAAACCCAAAACAAACCGGCCTCCAATTTGACAGGGCGATAATGAAGTTTACAGAAATCATATTCGAGTTTAAAGAATCATTAATGACGGTGACAAACGCGATGAAGGATTGCAAGATGTCATATTCCGGTTTCCAGACGCGATAACGGAGTTTACAAAGGCGTTCAACGCGTTTCAACTTATGCTATCCATCGTAAAAGGCTGTATATATCCCGAAACAAACCTCGACAAATGAATCTCATTCTACCACCGTGATTTTATTCGATAGATCATGTAAAATTTATTCACGCCTACGCAATACGAAATCGTAGAAAGTTATATAAATTTGATCTCAAATCAGTATTTTTCGAATCGAAATCGAATCGGCCTGCAGTAGACCGGACATCATCGTAGAACGAAACCCGATGGCTTGCGCTGAGAGTATCGCATCCGGAAGCGAAGATTCACGAGTTGTCCACCGTCCGAACCGTCAAGGCGCTTGCGTTACCTGCACAGACAATGGATTTAACGAAATTAACGGCAAATATATGAAATATTGCATCCGTCAATTAGCAGCTTAAGTGGCCACACGGCACGTAATTTTCAATTGATAAAGAAACCGGAAACCGGAAGAAAGAATCCCCGAAGCAGAAATGGAGTTACAGAAAGTAAAGAAGTTGCAACACAGGAAGACATAGAGCTCAGTTTGTTCAGTTCTGGTCGATCGATTGAATTGACAATATTTCAAGGTCAATTTCTGCTGAAACTGTCCGAATTTTTTTTATTCCGAGATATTGTTCACTGACGAAAAATAAATAATTTACGCGAAGCATTTAAATACCAACCATCATCAAAAGCATAACGGTGCAAACGTTAGCATTCATTGAAACCACGATGGTCAAAATGATGTTTTAAACATCTTGAAAAAACACCAAATAAAGAAAAAACACCAAATCCACCATCGAACAGATCTTCACACTACCGCAGATCCTCCAGAAGTGCCGAGAGCAACAGATCCCGCAGCACCACCTCTTCATTGAGTTTTCCCAAGAAGCTGGTTCGGCTATTAGAAGCCACAGTGGAGGGGGTGCTGAGGCAAGGTGATGGACTCTCCTGCCTTCTATGCAACATCGCTCTGGAAGGTGTCATGAGAAGCGCGGGCTTCGACATCCGTGGCACGATTTTCTCCCGCTCTCTCCAATTTCTCATCTTCGCGGATGACATCGACATCACCGGTCGGAACACTAGGATGATGTGCGAGGCGTACAGCCCACTGAAACGCGAGGCCGCAAGGATTGAACTAATGATCAATGCGACGAATACAAAGTACCTGCTCGTCGGAGGCTCTGACAGTGACAGAGCCAGGCTGGGGAGCAGTGCATCAGTGGACGGCGACGAACTTGAGGTAGTAGAGGAGTTTTGCTACCTCGGCACTGTCGTAACTCCGGACAACAACGTAAGCTGCTAAATCCGGAGGCCTATTGTTTAGGGGAATCGTGCCTACTATGGACTCCACAAACTCCTGAGGTCCAGATGGCTTCTCCCACGCACTAGGAGTGCCATATACCGCACGCTGATTAGACCGGTCGTTCTCTATAGGCATGAATCTTGGACTCTGCTCACGGAGGACGCTAACGTTCTATCTTCGGTGGTGAGCAGAGCGTGTGGAGGAGAAGGATGAACCACGAGGTAGATGAGCTCTATGGCGAGCCGGACATCCTGACGGTGGCGAACTCCAGCAGGATTTGTTGGTTGGGGCATGTCATCAGGATCCCAGACTCATAACTCTTCAACCAAGCTGTAGTTAGGACGTGCTTTTCTCGCTCCTGCTTACTTTTCATTTTTTGCGTGATTTCGTGCGCCTTGGTTCCGACAAAGTTTAGTATCGTGTTTCGCAAGTTCGCGCCTCGCCCTACCGTCGTTTCGGTCGCCGTTTCCGCACCCGTTCGAGCGAGTTTTATCCCTTTTGGTACACTCGATTTCTGTCGATCACCTGTTTCGGCGCCATAACTTTGCCGTGTCATCGACCCCAGGATCCTGCCAAGAGAGCCGAGTTGTTTACATTTGCTCTCTGACCCGACCCACTGGCCTCACTCGCTCACTTCATCATGAACACCATATGCCAGATTTGTGATTCGGCTGTTCTTAGAGATCCGGTGGCTTGCAGTGGAAATGGGATTTTTTCCACCTGCCAAGCTTTATTTCACCCGGAATGTCTGAAGCATGCCGGTACGTGCGTCAAGGAACTGGCACGCAATCGTGGCCTCGGCTGGACATGCGAGAAATGTCGAGGACTGAAGGCCGATTGTGTCTCTGCCTTGGCAGAATGGCTGAGCAAACTAAAAGTTGAGCTGGCAAATGAACTTCGCTCTGAACTTGATCGTCGAATCCCTGCTATCACAACCACTGCTCCAAATAAGGATACGTATGCCAACGCTGCGCGCCCACGCACACGCACTGGCCCGCCTTCTGAGCCTGTCGTGAGATCTCCGTCCTACCGCTCAACGCAACACACCCACACCAGTCCTGCCAGCACCGGTCCAGATTCCTCCAACTCCATTCGTTGAGGGCACGAGCACGAGTACACCGACTAACGCGATCCGCTTCGTGCCGCCACCTACGTCCATGGCTTGGCTCTTCTTTACCCGAGTCCATTGTGATGTAACTGACGAACAGATGAAGGCCTTTATTAGTGACCATGTTGGCTCTAACGATATCGATGTGTTCCGGCTGTCTTCGCGCGATCGTGATCTACCTAAACGCCGCTTCTCTTCTTTTAAAGTGGGAGTTCCGACAACACTTCGCGAAAAAGCGCTATGCCCCGATACTTGGCCCTGTGGAACTGTCCTGCACGAGTTCGAGTTCCGACCTCGACTTCACACTCGCAATAACTTTCATCACTCTATTCACTCCACAACAACAAACCAGAATTGCATTACCGCTCCACATAGGGGAGGATGGGGTAATACGCACCCCTTAAGGAAAACTATAAAATTTTCTAACAGCTTGGCTCTTGATTGTTGATTTTATCACTGGATAGGATTCATAAAGGTTCAAACTAGTTACCAATTCAGGAATGTTTGCTTTTTTTGCTAAGAAAAACGTTTTTTTTTTCAGTTTCGAAAAAGTTCAATTTTTGATCCGTTTTGTAATACGCACCACAACAAAGGGGCAATACGCACCACAACAAAGGGGCAATACGCACCATAACAAAGAGGCAATATGCACCACAACAAAGAGGCAACATCCACTGTCAAATAAAGATAGTTTGTTTACAAACTGGTGCATTTTACCCCGACATACTGGGTGCATATTGCCCCCATTCATAGTTCCCCACATTTTCAACTAAAATATGAGTAAATTTGCATACTTTCCGAAATTTTCATGAATAGTCTCAAGCACTGATTCTCGATTCACTAAATTTCGTATTCCTCGTGGGTAAATATCGGTTTTTGCACTTAATATTCCTTAGCGGAATGGTAAGTCACATTATAACAAAAACTGTCTGAGCTGAGAATCATTTTGTTTTTGCGTTTATTTCGCGTTTCTGTTGATGTCTTCTTCTTCTTCTTCTTCTTGGCGTAACGACCTCTTGGTCATGCCTGCCCGTTAAGGGCTTACGAGACTTGTTTCCCTGTTGTACGTGGATAGTCAATCCTCTCGTACAGGGGAGGGTCCGGTCTCGGTTGGGATTCGAACCCACGCTCGAACCGCTCGGCTGTCGCGGACCCCCAAATCTACATCTGTTGATGTAGAGCTATCAAACTCACAGGGTGACCATATTTCAGGTTGATCTTGCAGGGTGGCTACTTTTTACGCGTTGAAAACTCGTTTTTCAATGGAAATGGGAAAGGGTGCGTATTGCCTCAGGGGTGCGTATTACCCCAGCCACCCCTACAACAACCCGCCAACTGAACTTATCTACATCGCCGATGCCGATTACGTCTCTGCTACCCTCCGATGCACCATCGATTGCGTCCGACCGCCCAAATGTGAGTTTTTAGCGATCATTACATTCGTCATCCTTCCGTATCGCATTCTGAGCTTCTTCTTCTTCTTCTTCTTGGCGTAACGACCTCTTGGTCATGCCTGCCCGTTAAGGGCTTACGAGACTTATTTCCCTGTTGTACGTGGATAGTCAGTCCTCTCGTACAGGGGAGGGTCCGGTCTCGGTTGGGATTCGAACCCACGTCGTCGAGGTGGTGAGCTTGACATCTATTATCAAAATGTGAGAGGTTTACGTACTAAACTCAACACACTCAGACTCGCACTAACTGAAACGGATTTTGACGTGCTTGTATTCACTGAAACGTGGCTAGACGACTCTATACCCTCATCTTTATTCTCCTATGCCAACTTTATCATCTATCGCTATGACCGCAACCTGGACAATAGTTCACACTCTCGTGGTGGCGGTGTGCTTATCGCCTGTGCAGTCGCTCTAGATTCATTTTTAATTCAACATTCATATACATCGCTTGAGCTTGCATGGGTATGCATAAAACTACACAACTGGTCTCTCTTCATCGGTGCGATCTACATCGCACCAGATCGTAGTTCTTCCGATGATGTTTTTGAAAATCTCCATGAAAGTGTGAGTGTAATCTCCGTACGCATGAAGCCCGCAGACCAGATGCTGCTGTTTGGAGATTTCAACAAACCCATGATTACATGGAACGCCGGTCCGCGGGGGGGGGGGGTCCGCGACAGCCGAGCGGTAGCGCCGGTTAGAAAATCGGCCCATGAGCGCCGGGGCTCACCACCTCGACGGCGTGGGTTCGAATCCCAACAGAGACCGGACCCTCCCCTGTACGAGAGGACTGACTATCCACGTACAACAGGGAAACAAGTCTCGTAAGCCCTTAACGGGCAGGCATGACCAAGAGGTCGTTACGCCAAGAAGAAGAAGAAGAAGACATGGAACGCCACTACCACATCACCACTACACTACACCCCAAGCTGCTCCCCGCAAGGATGCAGCTCTCTCGTCGATGGTATGGCATTCAATGGACTAGCTCAGCTATCCGAAGTGACCAATCACCGTGGTCGCCAACTGGACCTCATTTTTGCTAATGAAACTGCCACCAAGGCGTGCTCATGTGTTAGGGCCGCCCCTGCCTGATCCTGCCCCTTGACGATTACCATCCAGCCCTTGAAGTCACCGTTCCCGTTGTGCAGCCTGTTCCGTCTTCAACTGGAAACCCGCGTCGCACTCGCCCCTCGTCCGGTTTCAACTTTCAAAAAATCAATTATACGAGATTCATCACAGAAGTAACCAGCGTTAACTGGTCGTTCATCGAAGATGCTGTATCCGTTGATGCTGCCGTTTCAATGTTTAATAATAAGCTTAACTCTATATTTCCCTTATGTTGCCCCTCTCTCAATCCTCCTCCTAATCCTCCGTAGTCAAACAGGTCCCGGCGTCTGCTGAAGGCGAAGAAGCGAGCGCAGCGTAGGTACCACAGAGACCGTAACAATCTTATCTCGCTACGTATTTACAAATATGCCACCTGTACTTATCGTAACTACAATCGACGGCGATATTCATCATACATTGTCAGGTTACAGGATCGATTCATAAACGACCCTAGAACTTTCTGGCGGTTCTCTAATTCGCGTCGTAAACAAAAAGGCCTCCCCCCTGTCCTATCCTTGCATGACAAAACTGCCTCCACTCCACACGAAAAGTGTTGCCTTTTTGCTGAGCACTTCTCCAGCGTGTTTGTCGAGCCCAGTAGTCGTGGTGTGCCTCTGGCTGATGGTCTTTCCTTCACCCCTTGTGACGTCTTTCATTTAAACCATATTTCCATTGACATCCCTGCTGTGCTTCTATCTTTGTCGAAGCTAAAAATGTCCTCTCCTGGCCCCGACGGAATTCCTTCGTCG
Source organism: Anopheles coustani (assembly GCF_943734705.1). Taxonomy (NCBI): domain Eukaryota; kingdom Metazoa; phylum Arthropoda; class Insecta; order Diptera; family Culicidae; genus Anopheles; species Anopheles coustani. The sequence goes on along the minus strand of NC_071289.1, from coordinate 49,549,663 downwards.
ATCGTAAAAAAAAGTGTTCATCTCTGTTTGCCCCTCTTCTGTTACGTTTATTTAACCGTTCCATCCTTGAAGGCTCCTTCCCAACCATTTGGAAGTCTGCTTGGTTAATCCCTCACCATAAAAAAAAGGATCGTTCAGTATGCTCGAATTACCGTGGTATCTCGATCCTTTGCTCCCCATCCAAAGTCTTCGAATCCATCATCCATTCTTCTATTCTTCCTGTTATCGTCAGTCATCTTTCTGCTAACCAACATGGTTTTATTCCCAAACGTTCCACTTCCTCCAACCTTATGTGTTTATTTTCCTCTGCCTTCAATAACATGGTCTCCAGCCACCTATATCTCCCACCCACCTATATACCCACAACTGATGTTATATATACTGACTTTAAGGCAGCATTTGATAGTGTTCCCCTCGATCTGTTAGTGGCCAAACTGGAAAAACTTGGAATGGTTGGTCATCTGCTTTCTTGGTTCAAGTCCTACTTATATGGTAGAGTGTACAAGGTCAAGATACATACCAGTTACTCTGAACCCTTTGTAGGCTTGTCGGGAGTTCCTCAAGGCAGTGTTCTAAGTCCCCTTCTATTTGTTCTCTTTATCAATGATTGTACTTATATCCTTCCTCGAGACGGTTGCCTGCTCTATGCTGATGAACTCAAAATATTTCTACCTGTGTCATCGTTTCTTGACTGTTGCGCGCTCCAAAATGTCCTGGACTCCTTTTCTTTGTGGTGTAATGCCAATGGTCTTCTTCTTTGTCCTGATAAATGTTGTGTCATCTCGTTTGGTAGATCCTGTAAATTTTCTTATACTTACTCTCTATGCAATACCCCCATTAGTCGAGTAACTTCGGTAAAAGACTTGGGAGTATGACTAGATGAGGCTCTTAACTTTAATTTACATGTTGATTATGTTGTAAAAAAGGCTAACAAAACTTTGGGGCTTATTGTTAGACTTTCGTCCGAAATCACAGACCCTCGTTGCCTTAAAGCACTCTGCTGTTGCTGGGTCCGATCCACTCTGGATTACGCCGCCGTTATCTGGTCACCACCTGGTTCTGTTGCGATGGCCAGGCTGGAGAGTGTTCAGCGTAAGTTCACTCGTGTAACGTTTCGACGTTTCCTTGTAGGACACCATGTGGAAGTCCCATCCTATCCTATCCGCTGCCAGATTCTAGAGCTCGACACTATAGAAGTTCGGCATTCCCATTCTAGAGCTTGCTTCATTGCAAGCCTCCTATCCCATGACCTCGATGTTCCTGCTTTATTATCCTCTGTCCCTTTTTATGCCCCTTCACGTCACCTACGTGACAGACCCCTCTTGTATATCCCTTCCCGCCTTATGCGTTTTGGATCTAACGACCCGTTTCTTCGTGCGCTTTCCGCTTTCAACAGCTCGTACCACCTGTTTGACTACAATCTTTCCTCGTCCCACTTCCGCTCACACCTTCGTGCCTCCTCTCCTCTCCTATCCCGTTAGTTATAAGTCTATTCATAATATTAAAGCATTGTGTAACCCTAGCGGCAGACAATTTGTACAAATAAATAAACAAAAATAAATAAAAAGAAAAGGTGTTCAACAGCGACCCGCCCCGCACGAGATGTCGAGGAGCTCAGCGAGCTCGGTGGATGGCCCAAGTGAACCAGAACCTGCGGGACATCGAATGCGACCGGGGATGGAGCTGCATCCATGGACCGAGCTACCTGGAGAACGATTGGTGACCAGGCCATGTCGGCACAACGTGGTCAACTATAAGAGCCATTAAAGAAGAAGAAAAATGGTAATGGCTTGAAACTAAGCCAATTTGGCCTATAAAAATCGTGTTAGAGGCTTACTTGGAGTGTTGCAAGTTCCTCTACTATATGGTTTCAGAATTCTACGGCTATGATGAGAATTCTCCAAGATAATTGGGGTTATACTGTACGAGACTGTATCTTCACTTTTGGGAGGAACTGTATATTAGACTTGCTCATGTATTTTAAGTCTTTTGAGTTTCATGTTAACTAAGCATATTCAAAAATTTGCTACATTAAAGTCAACCACATTAACTCTGTTCTGGCAGAGCGAGCAGGGCACTTGGCCTAATAACGCCCATGACAGCGGAACTCCGGGACCCCTTTTATCTGAGGGCGCTGTACAGCTGCTGGGTCCGCGCAATATTGGAATATTTCTGTGTTGTGTGGTCCCTTGCGGGGGTTACAGCAAGGAACATGCTAGAAGGTGTGCAGCGTAAGTTAACTCGCCACGCTGCGAGACGTTTCGTAAACGACTCCACAGCTCCTAGTCCCCCCTACCCTTCGCGTAGTCATTTCCTTTGGTTTCATACCATTCAGCAACGACACGCGACCACCCAATCCTTGTTCATTGCAAACCATAGCCTTGATGCTCCTCTCCTCCTGTCGTCCTTACCCTTCTACATCCCTTCGCGCCATCTTCGCGATAGACCTCCTTTCCTACTTCCCACTCGTCGCACTACTTATGGCCAGAATGATCCGTTACTTCGCTCGCTATCGGCCTTCAATGCAATTAGTGGCCTATTTGAATTCAACATCACCATCTCCCTATTCCGTACTCGTATCCTCTCCAGTGATGATGGTCAAGGGCTGCCGGGGTACAAAATCTTAACCATTTAACATTATATAAAGCTACATAAACCATCCAAAACATTAAAAACATGAAATCGTAAGATGTATTGTAATGTAAGAGACTCGCCGTACTCAACACATATTATGTCTCACCAGATGATCTTAAATAATCAAAGAAACGCTGAACTTGATATAAATGTTAGAAACGTTAGTGTTAATTATCATGCAAGTGTTAGTACAACTTAAAAAATCCAACAAGTGAAACAATGAACACTCACCACAATTTATAAAGTTCTCACTCGTCTTCGTGGACGCTATTGATCACAATCACATACTTCACGAGTATATACTGAAATGACAAAATGGATACAAAACCAAATCAGAAAAACCCACTATAGGATTCACGCATACATGTGAAATGGTTAATGATCATTTTTTTACGTAATGTTGTATCATTTCTGCATAGATCGAAAATTCTATTTCAAGAATCTTGATTGACCCAAAACATGAATAATTACATACTTTTTAGTAAACTATCTTCTTCTTCTTCTCCTTTCGTTATGCGAGTCGGGATATATCCTCCTACGCTAAGTCGAACAATTTGTTCCCTTACTCGTAATCAGAGGCGTACCGACTCGGTCCGAACTCCTATCAATGGTCATTTTTTCAATTACGTAATGTTGTATCATTTCTGCATAGATCGAAAATTAGATTTTAAGAATCTTGATTGACCTAAAACATGAATAATTACTTACTTTTTAGTAAACTATCTTCAACATCAAGTAGCAATATCTTTTGTCAACACCATTCGCTAGTAACAACTGTCAGTGAAGTGATTGAAATATCGATCAAATCATCCAAAATAATATTACTCTAGAAAACTTATTAATCATCACATTCCTGGTGGCAAAATCATCATGCTTTCTCGTTCTGTTGGTATCAACTGTCAATTGGATAGAACGAGAAAGCATGATGATTTTGCCAGCGGGGATTACAGCAGGATTAGTAACAATACGTACCACCACCGCACGAATGATTTCGTGAACGTTGCTCATCACTTTACATGATGTTATTAATTCAACATCTTGGCTAAATACAGGTTCTCGTACTAATCTTTGTTGCGCCGTAAACAACTTCGTATAAAAGATTTCGTTGTTTTTTTGCACTGAAAATGTCGTTCTTGCTCACGTTCCTAAAAAGTGTGCTCCAAACCTCACTGCGATACGAAAGGAAATAAAAACAAAGTTTAAAACAATAATCACAATATAGCATAAACATTCATTGGAAAAAGCTATTTCGCCACGTTCTTTCGTTTTCATTACAGCGTTTTACATCTCAGCTAGCAACCGGGGCAGTGTATGTAGAACATCAAGAATGATAGCCTACTGTAGAGTATTTGATGTTGAATCGCAAAACCCACAAGTGGCAACACAAACGGGTAAGTAGAAATAAATTAAATGAAAAAATAAATTTTCAAAACAACAGTTTTTCCTTAAACGTACTAAAAAATAAAAAATAATGTAAGCTAAATGACATACGTATTTATGTATCAGTTTTTCGTTTTGATCATAATTCGCATTGCATCGAGATTGCTCTCAGTTCGATCGCCATCTACGATGCTATGCGAATAATGACAAAAACAAAAAACTGATACATCAATTTTTGCGACATCCGGGAAGGTGAATGCAAGAAAACTGTTTAAAATCATCACTTTCTAGGATCTACCAGAATGAAAGTCGACGCATGGATGTATGAAGTAGAGACGACCAGTTGAAAGGTACAGGATAAGGTAGGCTATGATCGCTTTTTCGCATCAGGAAGCGAGCGGGAATCACAACAATCCTCGCAAAAGTATGTTTTCGACCGGAAAGCGATTTTCCCCTACTTTTACCTGCACCCCTCGACTGGTCGTGCCTACTTCGAACATCCACGCGACAACTTTCATTCTGGTAGATCCTAGAAAGTGATGGATATTCTACTTACCAGTTTGTGTTTCCACTTGTGGGTTTTGCTATTCTACATCAAATACTCTGCAGTAGGCTATCATTCTTGATGTTCTACATACACTGCCCCGGTTGCTAGGTGAGCTGTAAAACGCTGTATTACTGCAACCTGAACAAGTGATCTTAACCCAATGCACACACATAAACTTGGTCTTACCATTGCCTGCCCTTCTATCGACGTGCCGGATTCACTACTTTCCATAACCGACCACTTATTTCACATAATAAAATAACAATCAGTTCGTCAACGGAAAACAAATAGAGATCAAACATCAAGGATTGCTGGGAAAGGAAACTGTAATCGAAGAACTGCATCTTTCAGCAGCACGAAAGTAGACCCCACGGTCTGAACCGGAAACGTAGCACATGACAACTCGCAAGGCTATTTTGGCTTGTTTTCTGACACAAATCTGACAAATGATATTATTGATATGCAGTTGTACAGTTCTGTACTAAACAAAACAAAATTAAGCCGCTAACACCCGGTTATACCGTTATTAGAGCCCCGCTACACGACCCGAAAACTCAAAAACTTCTCGGCGAGAAGAGGGGAACAACCGAGAAGTTTACGTCAAAAACTTTTCAGCTCCGTGAGCTGAAAACTGCACCCGAGAAGTTTTTGGCAGCTAACCGAAAACTCAAATGCGTCAGAAGAAGAAGACGAAAAAGAAATAAATGTAAACATAACAAATCTCAAAAACAAAATAAACGAACATATGGTGATAAATTTACGTGTTTCTTTTGTAGTTACGGTTAGTTAATATTTTGTTATTTTATAGCTAGAATATCAATTATAAATTCACTATAGATCAGGGGTTCGCAAAGTCCGGCCCACCAACTGATTCCAAAATCTAAAAGTTTCAAAAAGTTTAATGATAAAGATTAAAATATTTTATTCTACCACTTTTTATGTAACTTGAGAACATCAAAATCTTCCTTCTTCATGCGAAGAAAGTTAATTATAGTTTCATTTGCTTGCTCTGCTACAGTATTGTCCAGCAAACGGTTGCCATCTTCTTGCCTCCGCACAATACGCCTGTTGCGTTGTTGCAAGTTTTGGGTACTCAACTCGATGACCCGCGATAGGGTAGTTAGCCACACTTCAACAGATTATCCATCTTTTACTTTTTGTGTGAATTGAAATAAGATCTTGTTTGCTTTGAAGGAAGATTTTTGAGTTAACTGAAAAATCAAAAACAAAAACCTCGTTGCGCCGCAAAGTTTTGAGTTTGCGGCTCGTGTAGCGTGGCTCACAGAATTGGTACCACAAAACGCGGCTACACGAACCGAGAAGATTTTGACGTAAACTTATACGGTTTTTGAGTTCTCGGTTGGAGTTTTCGGTTCGTGTAGCGGCCCGGTTAGACGAGGAATATTTCTGTCCGTCGATTTTGGGAGATAGTGTCAGATGGCCATTGACAGCAATATTGCTGTCAGAAAATCGGAACCGTTCGTGCCCGGTTCCGATTTTCTTCCGACTAGTATTTTTATATCAAAGTGAGGATTTGAATTTTTGTTTGTTTTTGATCAGCTAGTATAAAATATTTTTAAAATATGGAATTAGAAGATGATTTGTTGTTAATGACAAAAGCGGTTTTGTTTGCATCTGAGCCGCAAAGAAAAAGACGATCGAAGTGGTCGAAAAGTAAGTTTATAAAGCGCAGTATGCTTTCGCATACAAATATGATGGAGGAGCTTAGATGATTGGTTGAATCTTGCCCGTATGGACGAAGATTCATACTTTTGGCTGCTGCAGGAGGTTACACCGTATATTGTTAAACAAGATACAGTAATGAGGTTAGCGGTAACACCTCACGAGCGGCTCAGTGCAACATTGCGATACTTAATAAGCGGTAGTTCGTATCAATGTTTAAGATTTCAAACGGCGATTTCGCAACCACTATTATCATCAATTATTCCGAAAACATGCACGGCTATCATCAAGGTTTTGAAAGGTTATATGAAGGTAATTTGTAATGGTTTGCGGTTGTTTATTGCATTTCAAAGCTTAAACAATATAATTTTTCAGCTTCCGTCGAACCAAACTGAATGGAAACGTATTGGGCAGGCGTTCAACGATAAGTGGCAGTTTCCAAATTGTCTTGGGGCTATAGACGGTAAACATGTAAGAATAATTCCACCAGCAGGAAGTGGTTCGAATTATTTTAACTATAAGAAATACCATAGTGTTGTGTTGATGGCTGTGGCAGATGCCGAATACAATTTTGTTATGTGTGATGTAGGAGCCCCAGGAAGCAATCCGGACGCCGGTTGCATTCAACAGACAAAATTTTATCGACGGATGCGGTCGAATAAGTTAAATATGCCTGATGACGAAAACGCTCCCAATAGTGCAACATCACTTCCTTTTGTTTTTATTGGCGATGAAGCATTCAGTTTAGGAAATAATTTATTAAAGCCATTTGACCGTAAATAACTAGACAATGATAAAAAAGTATTTAACTACCGGCTGTCTCGAGCCCGTAGGGTTGTAGAAAATGTTTTTGGAATCCTTTGTGCGCGATTCCAATTATTTCAATCTCCAATTCAAATAAAAAAATTAGAAAATATCAATAAAGTAATTATAACATGTTGTTATTTACATAATTTGCTTAGAAGTAGGTCTAATTATTATGTATTAGGAATTTCAGATGCTACAACAGCAACAAATTTAGGAAGATTGCAAAATAGCAATAGTACCAATTCACTATCAGAAGCGAAGGCAGTTCGCATGAAATATGTACAATATTTCAACACTGATGGACAAGTTGAATGGCAGGATGAAGCCGTTCAAAGGGCTTTCTACGGATGAGTGTTTTGTATGATTAGTTAATTATAAGCGTAATGTTAAGTTCAGTCATGTTAGTTAAGTACATTATATTTACCTTTTCTTATGTTATGCAAATGGTTTACTAATTACAGTGACTGTTCTTCCAACATAAGCTCCATACATAAAATGAATTAAATTGTTTGAAAACTTGAATTCTAATAGACATCTTTTTTACCGACGAACTTAATTGATGAGTTCCGGTTGGAACCGACGGATTACACACGTTTGCTAATGAAAGAACCAGATGTTAGGTCGCCGGTTTGCCCCAGAATAACAACTTCCATTAGCAGTTTCTTTGCATACGGGAGCATGTTCGATGGAACCAAGTTTAACTCCGTATGCAAAGCTTGGATAAAACCTGATGTGTCTGTTCTGAGCGTTTGTGTTGACGGATTTTCAAGACGGTCGGCGACTAGCTTCATCACTTTTCGTCTCAATGATCTATCATCCTCTACCGCCTTCCGCTTCCGCGATGGTCCTGGTTTGTTATTGGTCAATTCAACACTGTTGTCGAGGCTCTCGTCGAGGTTCTCGTCGAGATACTCCTCGAGGTACTCTTCTTCAGTTGCTTCTATATCGGCTAGCTGTAATCATACAAATAAATGTTTGTTTATCAAAAATCGTTCAACTTCAAGGAAAAGAATGTGCTCATCTCCACTTCGTCATCACTTTCAATATTAGATATACGAGGGGCGTTGCAGCTATCGCCGAGAAAAAGTTGTCTCATGGATGTTCGAAGTAAAGACGACCAGTTGAAAGTCACAGGATAAGGTAGGCGACGATCGCTTTTTCGCATCAGAAAACAGGCGCGAGTCACAACAATGCTCGCAAAAGTATGTTTTCGACCGGAAAGCGATTTTCCCCTACTTTTATCAGCACCCCTCGACTGGTCGTGCCTACTACAAACATCCACGCGACAACTTTCATTCTGGTAGATCCTAGAAAGTGATGGATATTCTACTTACCCGTTTGTGTCGCCAGTTGTGGGTTTGGCGATTCAACATCAAATACTCTACAGTAGGCTATCATTCTTGATGTTCTACATACACTGCCGTGGTTGCTAGGTGAGATGTAAAACGCTGCAAAATGACAAAAGATTACTGCAGCTCAAATAATTAATTAATAAACACCGATCTCCACCGCTGCCTACTGCTCCGCAAAGCAGGCAACAAAGGATGCTGACTCGCAGTCAAAACACACACGGATCTAGTCAACCATTTCGCACTTAATGTGGACCCACGCGATGCACTAACACGCTGGGACGTGTACCTCTACTACCAGAATGTGCGCGGTCTCAGGACCAAACTGGATACTTTTCGTCTGGCCGTCTCCTCATCCGACTATGACGTAATTATACTCACTGAGACGTGTCTCGACGATACCATTCCATCCTCGTTACTATTTGACGATGCTTTTGTTGCTTTCCGCTGCGACCGTAGTAGCACAAACAGCACTCGCTCCCGTGGCGGCGGGGCACATTGCCTGTGCTTCATCGCTCATCGCAACCCAAGCATGCTCTCCTTTCCCGTTACTCGAGGCTGTCTGGGTACGCATCAAACTCAGCTGTTCATCTTTATACGTGGGTGCCATCTACATCCCACCAGACCTGAGCGCCAGCTCGGCCATTATTGCGCGCCTCACCGACGGGATCACCGCATTCACCGAGCAGCTTAGCCCGAACGACTCAATCATCATTGCCGGTGACTTCAACTTGCCGTCGATTGTCTGGGGCCCCGACCCCGCTGCACCTCCGTTCTTCCGTCCTACTTGTTTTGCGCAGCGCAATGTAATGTTCATTGACGGACTGAACTTCAACGGGCTAGTGCAATTTTCGGGGATTAAAAATGCTCATGGACGCCAACTAGACCTGATACTGGGCAACACCCCGGCCCCTCCGCTGCCTGTAGAGCCATCTATCCCGCCGCGTCAAAATTGTTGTCGGAAGACTTGCTTCATCCTGCACTGGATCTATGCCTCGCAGTCGCCTTCTCCTCGCCCTGGCCCCGCTAGTCGCCCTGCACCACCTGGAACACCACAAGATTTGGACTTCCGCAAGCTCGACCGTGCCAAACTGGCCCGTCTCATCTCGGTGTACGACTGGAGTCTCCTGGACACGGACATCACTGTTGACGACGCTGCTGCAAATTTCACTTCTGTGATCTCGTCTTTCCTAGTCTCCTGCTGTCCCGCCCATCATCCCCCTCCCCACCCGTTGTGGTCAGACGGTCACCTCCGTGCGCTTAAGGCCGGATTCAAGCGGGCGCTGCAAGCGTACCGCGTCTCTCGGTCCCAGTACCATCTACGCGTATTTAAATACGCCGCGTCTGCCTATCCCAGTTACAACCGCGTGCGGCTTAGGACCCACATCTGGCGCATCCAAGGGAGACTGTATTCCAACCCTCGGTCGTTCTGGCGGTTTGTTAACCAGCGCAGAGGCCAATCCCGTATCCCTTCCACCATGTCCATGGGCAATCGCTCGGCATCATTTCCACAGGCGATCAACAACCTGTTTGCTGAGTATTTTGCCGGTCTTTTTGTCGACCCAGCTCATTCTACTCACTCCGTAGCCATTGACGTACACTCTCCCTCTGTAATCGCCGCACTCAACCAGCTGAAATGCTCCTACTCCCCTGGTCCCGATGGCATTCCTTCCTCTGTGCTGATCCAGGCCAAGGACGCCCCTGTCCTTGTTCGCCCGATCGCTCAGGGATGGGAGCTTCCCCGCCATGTGGGCGTCAGCTCGGCTGGTCCCGGTACATAAGAGGGGAAGTTGCACATCCACTTCCAACTATCGAGGCATCTCCCTCCTTTTTGCAGTCTCAAAAATCCTCGAATCTATCATCCACTCTGCCATATCTCCTCTTGTTCGCCCGATCGCTCAGGGATGGGAGCTTCCCCGCCTTGTGGGCGTCAGCTTGGCTGGTCCCGGTACATAAGAGAGGAAGTTGCACATCCACTTCCAACTATCGAGGCATCTCCCTCCTTTTTGCAGTCTCAAAAGTCCTCGAATCTATCATCCACTCTGCCATATCTCCTCTTGTACACACCATTATCCCATCCTCTCAGTATGGATTCATGTCCAAACGCTCCACCGTTACCAACCTGATGTCTTTGATGGCAGGTCGATGTTATCTACACCGACTTTAAGACAGCATTTGACTGCTTGTCTCACCAGTTACTTTTGGCCAAACTCGAGCGGATGGGTTTCGGGGGTGCGCTTCTACACTGGCTCCAGTCCTTCGTTACGGATCGGACTTATAGGGTCAGGCTAGAGGGGTCCCTCTCCGATCCGCTCATCGGCCAATCCGGTGTACCTCAGGGGAGCGTCCTGAGTCCCCTCCTTTTCTCGCTTTTCATCTCTGACTGCGTCTGCACCCTCCCCCCGGAGAGTTGTCTGATGTACGCCGATGATTTCTTCACTTCTATTGCTTTGCACATTCCCTTAACCTGCTCGTACAAAATACTATTCAAAAAAGTATAAAATTAGTAGTGGAAGAAGTTCAAAAAAATTTCAATACGGACATTTTAAAACTGAAGCAAGACATTCCAACTCGATGAAATTCCACATATGACATGCTTACACGATTTTTAAAAACAAAGTAGATATAGGAGCTTGCATAGATTACCTTAAAATTCATAATGATTTACAAACACAACATTGCAGTTCGATCGAACAAGCTATCAAGATTCTCAGCCCTTTCAATGCAGCTACAATAACAATTTCTACCGAAAAATCAGTTACTCTTTCTAAGGTAAGGTTATTACCAAAAATATTGAGGGAAAAAATGAGTAGTTTGAAGAGAACTGCAGATTTAAACGAATATTAAAAAAAAGTTGGTTGATGGTCTGATTGAAGGTCTAGAGGAGAGATTCAGAGGATCAAGCAACAACGAGGCAATCAAAGAGTCAGTTATTTAAAAAATCAATCGATTTTATAGCCAAGAAAACGTAACTTCAAGCGAAACCGAAACAGAAAAAAAATTCACCTTTGCAAAATTCTATATTTTCGGAGTTCATTAGCGAAATCAATCAGACCAGAGAGAGAGAGAACTCGATGCATATATAAAGGCCACAATTCTATCTTCGCGGTCCATTTGGCAGCTCTCAAACCTTGATTTTGGTCCTTCGTCATTCTCGTCAAAACATGTTAGATATTGAATGTGGCTTTGTAGAACGGTAATGTTGGCATGCCATGAATGATGCGTTGTTGCCAATATAGAGCCCAACTTGTCAGATGAAACCTGCTACTTGTTAGTGTTTTGATGGGATTTTGGAATAAAAAGCCGAAAAATGCTGTAATAGAAAACTTAGAAGCATTTTTTGCATGTTTTGGGCTACCCAAAGAAGTCGTTACGAATAATGGACTACCATTTGCTTCAGAGTGCTTTGTAAGTTTTTTAAAGGCCCAAGGGAAAAAAGTTGCTAAGACACCGCCGTATCATCCGCAATCGAATGGTCTAGCCGAACGCGCAGTGAGAACTGTAAAGGACGTTTTAAAAAAATTTATGTTGAATAAAAAGGTTCGGTCGTTAAGTTTAACAAGAAAAATCAATCGGTTCCTGTTGCACGTCCTCGTTCATCTTTAGTTGTACACCTCATACTGCTTTACGAGCGGTAAGTCCGTTAAAAACAAAACAAAAAGTGTTGGATAGACTACCAATCCAGAGTAAAGATAAGGAGCCAATATTCAAGAAATCTTTAAGAAGGGAATTTAAACAGGGGAGAAAACGTTTGGTGTCGAAATCATTTTAAAGAAGTCCGTTAAGGTATTTGATTAACATAGGAGGAAATGTTCGCATGGTGCATATACAGTATTTTCAGTCATACAATTGCTAGTTTCAACCGGTTAATTGAACCATCCAAACGCTGCAGTGATTCATACACCTGCTCAATTGCGGCTTAGTTTAGTAATTTAATATTACTATATATTTATAGAATTATTGTTTTCTATGCTAGAAAAACAATTTTATTTTTGAATTGATAAAAAATAACTTTCAACGATCTTTCAACGCAAGTGAGGACTTGCTCGGATCGGCGGAGCTCGAAAAAGGTGCAAATTGCGGAAACGTTGCCACCAAACAGTGGACTGAATCGGAGTACGCTGATTTGGTTCACCAGCTTCGAGAAATTTTGCCAGCGGAGGACGAGAAAAAAGCCGACGTCCGGCTTAAGAAAATAAAATGGTCTCGCTTCGCTGTCGGCAACCATACGGCCGAAGAAGCAGAGGTGGTGACAAAAATGTTGCAGCACAAAATTGACAAGCATCGGACCCTGGACGAAATGCTCTGCAATGTGCAGAGGAAAGGGATGGCGTGCTTGGCAAAGAAGCCAAAAAATCCACCAAATGAATACAACCTTTTCGTAAAAGCAAACCTCCGGATGCTAAAATCGCTGCATCCGGAACTAACTTGGGTAAGTGCTGCGGTGCATGTGGTCGCTAAAAGATTATGGTTGCAACATTTTTTCAATTCTCTTCTCGTTTTCAGGCCGAACTGCTTCGGAAAGCGGGCGAGAATTTCTAGCTGCTTTCCGCAGAGAGCAAAGCAGTTTATAAACAGCTCGCAACCTTAGCGAAAATAGACTACAATGAACAGATGAAACAACATTCGTAAGTTTGAAAGAATCGGCCTAAAGTTCACTAGTTTTTAATTGATTAAACAATTTGTTTTGTTTTGTTTACTTTAAGCTACCACAACCCAGCAGCAGAAACCCAAAATTTATCGAAAAAGAAAACAAACCGCACCATTACTGCCTACAACATTTACTCCAAACAAGAAATTCATTCAAATATGTCTTGCGCTGACCGGAAACAGCTGTGAAAGTACGCTGACCCTGCCGAAAAACTTCCGTACATCATTGAAGCATCGCGGGCGGAACACCACCGGCTTAGCAAGGAGGACAAAACCATACTTGACAAGGCAAATGGAAAACCCCAGTTCGTTCCACTCGTCACAAGCGATTTCTTCGCGATGAAGTACGGACAACACAAACCACCGTTTTCCGCAGCAGAGTGTCACATTTCAATCAAAACACATTTTTACTTTGGTTTCATTTTATGTATATATCTCGCGCATCATTCCGAACACCGCAGGAGCCAACGGCACGGTATTCGGCACCAGTGTGGGCAGATGCCCTGAGCGCCACAACGTACCAGGAGAATATCGGAAGGGTGCATAAGCTACTTGCACCCACACGCGAATCGAGCACACCCGCGTGCTCCGGGGTGCTACCGGTCACTCAACATGGAGTGCCTGGATCACCATCTCAAAGTGTGCCCCTCCATCGCCTGCATTTGCCGGCGCTGTGCAAAGAGCTACAACAGCACCTGCGTGAAGTTCACCAGCTCCCGGGAGAACGCAGCACGTCATGTTTTTGTCACTTCTGCAACCGTTGGCGCTGAGCTGCCTACCGATTTCTGGATCTTCCACCTTCCCTCACAGGTATGCTTAAATTTTTGTCAGTGCACTTCATTTCGGTTTATTGATTCTTTATCTTCTACCAACACTAGCTCTCTCTCCTGAAGATGTCAAAGTTGCAGTGCATCCACAATTAACTGGAACTAAACCTACAGTGGGGTGCAAGTACGTAAAGCGTTACGCGTAAAGCTTCTCCCCGAGATCTGCCCGAGTACATTCGTATCAGTCCGTGCAAAATTTGGCCATGCACGCCATCGGGAGCGTGGTAGTAAATCTTACTACGCAACCTGTAACTTGGGAAAAGAAGTTTTTAATTGGATATTTTCTAAATGGAGAAAAGCATTACGTCTATAGCTCTGGAGCCGACTCCGAACTAACGACTACGTAGCTGGTTCCAGAGCCGTCAGTTCGGAGCCGATTCCGAACTGTTCGAGAACGCGGGTAAGCCATTCGCTCAGGCATGGGCCAAACTTGAGGAGCGGTTTTACAAAACAACGGGTGAAGTTCATGGGCCACATCAAGTAAATCCTCGATGTGGTGCAAACGTCCGTAGAATCGGAGGACGGGTTGATCGTGGCCTCGTCATGAAGAAGTCGGACACGGGAAAGCCAGCCGCTGCTGCAGCGGTGCCTGCCAGCAAGGAAACGCTGGTAAGCCACAACGACGATCGGCAAGCCCGGACGCGACGGTACACGTCACCACGGTATGTTCGGAGTTGCGTGCGCGGTCGGTGATGCAAAATATCAGCTACATCATGAACAAAAGGAAGTGTATGAACTGCTTCCCCGGGCAACATCCAGCCAGGTACCAGGTGTGCGGGAAGAAGCATCATACGATGCTCCATGTTGATTCCGAGCCGGCGCCGGAGTGACTCGTTTGCTCCGTGCCTTCACTTCGTGCCAGCGCCTCGTCGCAACTAACTCGACCCAGCTACGTACAAAGCCCGGTCAGCATAAATGGAGTAGTGCGGTCGTTCTCAAGGGCAATGAAATATCTCGGCGTAATGATCCACGACCATCTTTCATGGTTCCCAAATGTAAAGTAAGCGACGGTCAAAGCGCTGTGCGTGGCAAACGGCCTGATGCGTAACCACAGTGGCGCGAAGACCGTGACACGACGTCTCCTCGCGTCGGTCGTGGATTCGACCCTTCGGTATGCTGCGCCCGTCTGGCATACAGCCACAGAGAGCCCACAATGTTGCCGACCTCTTGAGGGCGTACAAAACAAGTACGCAATCTAGGTGGCAAGCTATTTAAGATCCGTGAGCTACGAGGCAGCTGTTGTCCTGTACGGTACGATCCCCTACTATGTACTGGTCAAGAAAGACGCCCTATCATCCGGAAAACAAAAGTTTTTCCTTAAACGTACGAAAAAATAAAAAATTATATAAAATTTGGCATTGACTATGATGAAGTTTTTGCTCCTGTGGCCAAACAAGAAACATTTCGAATATTACTTACAGTAGCAAGTCGAAGGCACATGGTTGTGAAACACATGGATGTAAAGACGGCATATCTTCATGGGAAGTTGGACGAAACTTTCTTCCCGGCTCTATCCCTCGTTTTCGTTTATCTACGTCGGCGTGATCTGCGCGCACCTACCGAGCTATACCCCGCGGATCTGTGTGCTGTATTCTTCGCTGGAACGTGTATTTCCTGTTCTTTTGTGCTTTTTGCGGTGCTGTGCGTTTTAAGATGTCCTGCCGTTTATGCTCCCTTGAATTAGCCGCCAACCCAGTGCTATGTTCTCGGCACTGCGAGGGAAGTTTTCACCGTAAATGCACGGGCCTATCGACTTCGGTGATTAAGGAGCTTTCCAAGGAAGTTGGAGTGATTTGGCTGTGCCAGACATGTTTACCATCTTTCAAGGATCGGTTGGCCCAAAGAAAAGTTCCCGCGTCCAGCCGCCTTGAAATGGTCGAAGACGCCATAAATAAACTGGCGCTCTCAGTGGCTGATATGAGTGGATATGCTCTCGTTCACTTCGGGCAGCGTCCTCACGGCTGCCCCATCGCTTCTTTCTTCTCGTGCTCCTACAATGACTGGCCCGATTAACGAAACAAACAATCGCATCGCACATGCACCAACTCAACAAGCAACCGGGCGTCCATCGCACATAAACACTGTCACTGCTGATCACTTATCATCACCGCCCCCCCTCCGCAGAGGCACGGGAGCACCGGATGCACAGGATCCTAAATGCATCCCTTTAAACTCACCGAAATTTTGGCTCTTCATTACCCGGCTTGAACCGTTCGTAACTGAAGATGACATCTCAGCCATGACCTGCAGCCGCCTCTCGCTCAATGAAGAGGTTATCATTGTGCGCAAACTGGTGAAACGTGACACCGACTGCAACACCCTCAACTTTGTGTCCTTCAAAGTTGGGCTGCCAGCTTCAATGCAGAGTGTTGCCCTGTCACCCAGCACTTGGGCGCCTGCGTTGATTTTTCGTGAGTTTATCGACGACAGGACGCGGCACGGACATAATATACGGACCCCGGTTTGCACTCCGGATAACGACTTAACGCTCACCACACCACCGGCTGACTTGATGGCGGTGCATACACCAGCCTCGCCCAGAAAGCGGTTGCGTAACGAATGCCGTGTGGCCAATAGTCCTGCGTCTCCGTCTTACACAGGCGCATAGCTTGGGACGCACACGCCACTCGATGCCGTCCACTCGCCTGCCAGCATTACTTCTACTGCCGTTATCACAACGACTTCCATCGATCCTGCTCCTGTTTACTCCTACACGCTCGCCTTTTCGCACGCTCCTGCTCAGCTCCAGCTCTCCAGTTCTCCGGCTGTTTCCAGCTTGGCTGTATCCACCCGCTCTCCATCCGTCGGCCTGTCGCCCGTCGGATCTCGTTCGTTTGATGCTGCGCGCACGCCCGACGCCGCTGGCCTGCTCACCTCTTCAGCTTCAGTCGCTCCGCTGGCTCGTTCCTCGTTGCAGGTATTTTACCAGAACGTGAGAGGGCTACGCACCAAAACAAGCGACTTTCGTCAAGCAGTCTCCGGCTCTCTGTATGACGTCATCATCGCCACGGAAACCTGGCTGGATGACTCGTTGCCCTCTTCGTTGCTTTTCGAGGATAGCTTCGAGGTGTATCGCTGCGACCGCAGCTCGATCAACAGTACGCACTCTCGTGGCGGCGGCGTCCTCGTCGCTTGCACTTGTCGTCCCGTATTCCACACACTTTC
This sequence comes from Anopheles coustani, assembly GCF_943734705.1. Taxonomy (NCBI): domain Eukaryota; kingdom Metazoa; phylum Arthropoda; class Insecta; order Diptera; family Culicidae; genus Anopheles; species Anopheles coustani. Next base: position 49,532,621 of record NC_071289.1, on the reverse strand, counting down.
CCGTCGCTGGAGCTCCTGTGGATAAGGGTGCATCATCAACGGTCTTCACTCTACATCGGTGTATGCCCCTGATTGTAGCTCGTCGATGCGTTGGCTGGAGGAAGTGAGCGTCGATCGCTCTCCGAGCAGATGACGCCCGACGACCAACTAATACTCTTCGGGGACTTCAATCTCCCAGGATTGGTACCTACCCAACCAGGAATTACGATTCTCGTTGGAAACATCGTGAGATACCTCGCCAACGAATTAAATCGCGAGACAACCAACGAGAGGACAATTCTCGTCAGATAGCTTTGGCTATCGAAAAAATAAAAAGATGGCTCTCGGGTAGTATCGAACCCGCATTGATCCCCAGCCTGATGGATCAATTATCCTATCCTGCCATCAGATAGGGCCATTGGCTATTGATAAGAGCGGGGCGCTAAAACAGAAATATAAATTAGGAGAGTCCTCTGGAGCGATGCTTGATGAACATCTCTCTCCATATGAAGTATCTAAAAATAGATTGCGATGATCGTGCTTGGATTGCTTTCGTGCAAAGTGAATTCCCCGGAGCTTGCAATCGATGCGATGAATATTGGCACACAAACAAACGTTTTGCGCATCGGATGCTGGTGGATCATTCGTCGATACTAGACCGATGGACACGGCCAATACATCTGAATAGACGAAGCGTGGCGCGGTCGGATCGTTTGAGTTTCATATACGCTCAGTTCATTTATCTTACGAAAATTCCTGGTTGGGTAATTACTTTGCTCCATACAACGCTGCAGGAGTTCCGTCGCATGCTTTCTCCTTCACCGATGGTATGACATTTAATGGTATGCGTCAAATTTCAGGGGTTGTTAACTCGCTGAATCGACAGTTGGATTTAGTTTTCATGAATTCGGCCGCATTAGATTCGTGTTCGCATGTAGGTTTGGCGCCGATTCCGATAGTCCCTGCTGATACATACCATCCCCCTCTTGAGCTCACCCTGACCGTTATGATCTCGAGTGTTCAGCCTCAGGAGGGTGTTAGGGTAACGTCACGGCCGCGTAGGCTAAATTTCCTAAAAATGGATTTCGTTAGGCTAAATAGGTTAATCATCGACTACGACTGGTCGGTGATTGATTCGGAGGACTCATGCAGTGAAGCGGTCATTAAGTTTTTTAGCGTTTTATGTTCAATGTTCCCTTCATGCTGTCCTCCTGCTCGCCCTACTCCTATCCCCGTTTGGTCAGACAGGCACCTCCGCGTGTTGAAGGCGGACATGAAACGCGCAATCCGTATGTATGATCCGTATGTATAAAGCTCGCAGCCTCTGCCTACAGAGGCTACAATCGGGCTCGGTACCAGGCATACGTTCTACGCATTCAGTCTCGACTGTCTACTAATCCCAGATCTTTTTGGCAATTGATGAACGCCCGGCGCAGTTCCTCCCACATTCCCCATTCCATGTCTCTTAATGGAGAGACCGCTTCCTTCCCTCATGGCGTCTGCAAACTTTTCGCAAAGCACTTCTCGAGCGTTTTCGTTGACCCGGCTCAGTCGGCTGCCTCCGGCTCCGCGGGCCTTGCTCACACCCCCCTTGACGTCCTCACTTGCGACCTGGTGGAGATCAGCGAGGGTGATGTTTGTGGTGCGCTAGCAAGGTTGAAGCCTTCCTTCTCTCCTGACCCTGACGGCATTCCTGCGTTTGTTTTACGCGGATGCGGGGCTTCCCTAGCCCCTATCCTGGCGCGTCTATTTTCGCGAAGGGGTGGTTCCAGGGCTGTGGAAATCGGCCTGGGTGGTCCCGATTCACAAGAAGGGATGCCACTTATCCCCCGCCAACTATCGAGGCGTCTCCCTCCTCTGTGCCACCTCCAAAGTCCTCGAATCCATCCAACACTCCTCCATGCGTGCGCCCGTACATTTCTCCGAATCAACACGGGTTCATGCCTCGCCGCTCGACTGTGACCAATTTGATGGCCTTACTGTCCGTTGTTTACCCCAATCTGGACTCTGGGCGTCAGGTTGACGTCATTTACACCGATCTGAAGGCCGCATTTGACAGCCTGCCTCATGGCTTACTGCTGGCGAAACTAGAGCGGCTGGGGATTGGGGAGCCTCTTTACTCCTGGATCAGATCGTTCCTTAGCGGACGGTCTACTCTGTGCGAGTGTAGGGTACCCTCTCTGATCCGTACTTCGGGGTATCTGGTGTTCCGCAGGGCAGCATCCTCAGCCCTCTCCCTCTCAGTGTGCTGCCTCCTAATGGGCACTTGCTGTATGCTGACGATGTCAAATTATTCGTTCCCATATCCTCTCCTTCCGACTCCTTACTTCTGCAAGAATCCCTCCACCGCCTCTCCGAATGGTGCTCCACGAATGGATTGACTCTCTGCAAATCCAAGTGCTGTGTCATATCCTCCAGTCGCTCCGCTGGGGTGACCCACTTCGACTACTGCATTAGGAGCGTTGCTTTGTCGCGAGTGTTGGTTGTCAGGGACCTCGGGGTGTGGCTTGACGCTGCCTTGTCCTTCTTAGTACAGATTGACCAGGTGGTGTCCAAGGCCAACCGTTTGTTGGGGATTATTTCTCGCCTAGCATCGGAAGTGCGGGACCCGCGCTGCTTGATGGCGCTTTACTGTTGCTGGGTCAGACCGATCCTCGAGTATGCTTCCGTGGTATGGACCCCAACAAGGGTCACCGCTTTGGGAAGGTTGGAGGGGGTGCAGAGACGCTTCACGCGCCTGGCGGTGAGGCGTCTTCTCGGCTACAACGCCTCCTCCCTCCCGCCTTACGAGTCGCGGTGTCAATTGTTGGGGCTATCCACGATTTAGACTCGCCACCGGAACGCTCAGGCTATTTTCATCGCCCAACTTCTACACTCCACTGACGCTCCGGAACTTCTCTCTCATATCCCTCTATATGTCCCTTCCTATAACCTTCGGGAAAGGCCTCCCCTCCTTATTCCCACGCGCCGTACGCGTTTCTCCCAGAATGATCCATTTATCCGCGCCATGGCTTCCTTCAATAGCTTTAGCTACCTGTTTGACTACAACGTCTCCATCCCTGCCTTTCGTTCACGTCTTAACAACTCTCTCATGTAGTCTATTCCTCTCCTCCTCTTGTGATTGGTCATCTTGTTTTAAGTTTAACTATAGATTTAAGAAACTTTGTAAAGCCCGCGTGGCAAACATTGTAAATAATAAAAAGAAAATGAAATGAAAATGAAACAATCTACATGCGGCAGCCCGCAGGATACACCATGGAAAATACTAACAAAGTTTGTTTGTTGAAGAAAAGTCTTTACGGACCCAAGCAATCCGCGAGAGTATGGAGTCCTGGTTGCTGATATGTTGCGCATCTTCAGGCGATGCGCGGTATTCCGATGGGAATCGAAATTGAGTCCTCTTTCCTTTTGAGGTGCATCGCCACATGCGAAACCTTATTGAAATCTACTTGTGGAAAGCCACTGAGTTCCGGACTTTCCTTCATTATTTTGGCGCTAAAGTGTTTATTCCCTAAGCCTATGTACGGGTTGATACCCAACTCTACTGTTTGAGTGCTGACTATCAACTGCTCGTTGGTTCACGGTCTTGCTCGTTGCTATCGATGAGAACTGCAACCATGCAAATTGCGGGTGGTCCGCGTCGCAATGGGAACTGCAACGCAGCATAACGTGTTCGTCCGCGTCGCGAATGATGACTTGGGTCGATGTATGTGGTGGCGATGGCTTGATTCTTCTCACTCTATTTTTGTGGTGTGACCATTCTGTCGACACGGGCTCACCAGCAATATTGATGTTTAGCTAAACAAATGCTCGATCTTTTCGTTTCTCAATTTGGCGACCTTTTTGGAATCACGCATTTAACAAGTAACGTTTACAATCTCCAGCACGTGGCAGAAGAAGTTGAAAGAGTGGGAGTACTTGATGAACCTATGCAGCATAGCTATGCTTTCGAAATCAAGCCATGTGTAAGATCAGGCACAAAAATAGATCAACAGGTAGCTGGCAGGCTCACAGAACAACGTTGCCAAGAAGCTCGCCATCGTTTCATTCAAACATATCCTAAGCTAATAAGAAACGGTCGCTTCCGTATGACGGACGCTTTTCTCTTAGGGCCATAACTTCACAATCAGTGGTTCCTAACGAAAGAGGAAAAAATGGTTATATTTGTAGAAGCCAAGAAAAATTCCACGACTTTATTCAGCGTGGATGGGATGGAAGTTCAGGACATGGAGCAACTTTTCCATATTTCGTTAAATGATGATGTATTCGTAGGGGGTGTTAGAGAGCTTTCTTCTACAAAACTTTTTATTTACAAAATTAAATTAAATGGTCCTTCCAGAGCAGTATCGATACACCATTGTCAGAGACAGTTCTGACCCGTAAGTCCGAAATCTCTTTAACAGCACCTGTCAGATAAAAAGGGAACGATGAGAGATAAACAAACTGATAATTAGGGTGAAAAGGCGGGAGAAACTTCACTCTGTTACAAACAGCGGGCAATAATGAGTAAATTTTTGGTTTCTTGCTTTGCCAAACGATTCCTAAAAGTTCTTTTTTCTTCACCCCGTTGAAAGTGTTTGCAACAAAAGTTGGAAAGTAAGTGTCCATTTGATTAAAGTAAAGTGACGCAAGTTAGTTGGTGAAAGTGCTACAATGCAATCGTCGATCGAAAGAATGGTGGGAGGCGAACGCGTCGGCGTAGAAACCGACGCGGGATTTTCGCTGACCAGGAAGCGGAGGCTTCAGTCCGGCTGCTACACCAAGTGGCCTGTCGCCGGACCAGCGAGGCAACCCGTCTTTACCGGGTGAGGCCGCAAAAGCTGCCCCTTCAGCTGCCGCAACGAGCGGCTCGTCGTCGAAGCTGTACGGCGGCCACCAAGCGTCCATCACAGTTCCGGCTGCCTGGAGAGCATCCACGTAGCCGGAAGATTTCCCGACGGTGCGAGATGCTGAGGAGGAGTATCAAGTAGCAGCAGACGCAACTAGAACAGATTATATTGGAGGAGGCTGGTTCGGTGAGTAGCCTGGGGAAAGCCGAGGAGTGGTTGTACGCGACCGATCGCTGTAGGAATGAACGCGGGGGGAAAAACGAAGCCGAGAATTTCGCGAGCACCAAAAATCCGCTGGATGCCAACAGTTCCGAGCGTTCGCCCGAGTTTTTACAATGGAGGCGCGCGATGGAAGCTGGCTTGCCGAGACCCGCAATGGGGGCGCACAATCTTTACTTCACGATGGGCGACCGACGCGACGATGGACAGGATCACCATTGACGGAGAAATGCGCGGGACGACAGCTACGCTGCCACAGCCGATAACTTGGACACTCAGCACAGAACTAGATACACACACAACTCGCAGGCACAAAACACATATGGCGTCACTTGGCTCAGCCAAAGACAAATTTCGGCACGCCAGGTGACGCCGAAGGAGCTGCCCACATTTAGTGGAGCAATCGAAGAATGGCCGATCTTCCTTGGCAATTTAGAGCACTCCACTAAATTATGCGGGTACAGCGACGAAGAAAATTTGCTTCGCCTGCAGCGAGCATTGAAGGGTCAGCCCGAGAAACCGTGGGACATCTGCTATTGCTCCTGGCCGGTTTGAAAGAGGCGATGGCCACGCTGAATGCACGCTATGGGCGCCCAGAGTTAATGGTTGAATCTATGATTGTAGGATTGCGACGTATGCCAAATCCACGGGCGGACAAGTTGGAGTCATTGGTCGACTTCGGGTTTGCCGTGCGTTGCCTTTGTGCCACGGTGTGAGCATCTTGAATGGAGGAGTACTTGTATAATGTGGCCTTGCTGAGTATGTATAATGTGGCCCACTTGAGCGTGTTTATGGTTCATACAGTGTACTTGCGCGAGCCGTTTGGATTAGTTTAAGGTATTATAGATGGATTAGAAAATAAGTTAATAATTTTAATGCGTTGTTTACGTTATGTAGCAAGTTCCTGTGATGTTTTTTCGTGCTCGTGGGTAGTTTGCGAGTACAGTATGGTATCGTTAGTGATGGTGAATGGTTTATTGGCAATATTTTTAACGTGTTTGTGGTACAATTACCCAGCTTGCAGCGCTTGCTGGCCTTACCAGCAAGGTGCCACAAAATACATGCGAGGAGTGGGCCCGATATCAAGCAGAGGTGAAGGAGTACGCCGGCAGTCGGATCACGCTCGAGCACAAGCAATTGGCAAGCAAGCGGAGGACATTAGCGCTGTGGTTCCGTATGTGCTGCAGACCGATGTAAACCGGCCCCAGGATCGCCGAAACGCAAGTGACCATGCTCGTTGGTTTTGAAAATTGTGCATCGGCTATCATCGTTCGAAGTGCCACATCGCGGTACCGTGTGGAGCAATCTATCAACAATAGATATGCTGTTAGTCGGAGACACACCTAGCTGTTACTTGTTCCTCACATTTAGAGCCTCTCCTTACCCATCGTTTGAGGTATTGCAAAAAGTTCTCAAAATCGTAAGCAGAGAAATTATCAAGTTCTCCATGAACTTGAACGTCATCATAAATGTGAAACAAGTTATGGACGTTGCTAGACATATGTGTGCGACCGTAATGAGTGAGGAAATCTTTAATAAATTTCACTAACATTCTTCCGGCAAGAGGCCATAAATGTTCGTAAGCAGAAGAAGAAAAGATTGTGATGCTACAATAAATTAAATGAATAGCATCGTAGATGGCGATCGAACTGAGAGCAATCTCGATGTAATGCGAATAACGAAAAAGACGAAAAACTGATACATTGATACATATCTCATTTAACATACATTATTTTTTATTTTTTAGCAGTTTACGGAAAAACTTTTGTTTTGAAAATTTATTTTTTCATTTAATTTATTTTATACTCTTACGAATTACTTGAACAGCAAAAACAGGATTTATTCTTTTATATGAAAATTGTCAGTAAGTTAGTTGAGTCGGAGTGTTATAATTCAATATCAAACTTAAGGAAGGGGTAGAAATTCACTGCCTGTTACTGCAGGATCTGGCGCACTCGTTTTGCTTTGCTGTGAACAGGATTAGGATGTCCGAGTACCAATTATCAAGGAGTAAGAGTAGGACTGGATTCTGTTTTAACGTTTGCTATGAGCACTGAAGAAGTGCTCTGGTGCTACAGCACTGCTGCGAGAGAACACAACATGCGATCTCTCAATGTCACATGGAGCTCTCCCGGGGGAGCTGCTGAAGGAGACCAGCACGCTATCTGTTCAAGTGTGCCAGAACGGGATCGCCAACGCACAGTCATAATCTGGGAGCGAAAAATGCGGGTATTGCTAGCACACTCTTTCATTATTGATCTCCTATCGTTTATCTCTGTCCAATTCATATTTTGCGACATCCTTGAAGGTGAATGCATAAAAACTTTTTAAAAATAGAGAAGGTTATGATTGTAATCTTCATTGTGTAAAAAATCTTTATATACGGCCGGAGTAGCATAATGCAAGAAAGATCTAAACTCATGCAAGATGCAAGAGGCCTAAACGGTCGGTTAATTTCACAAAGTAGTTTTGCTTGTTTTAAAAATTTGAAAATGTTTATCTTCTGATCATTGATCCACCGATCGAAGCTCGCTTACTTAAGTTTATACGATGTGCGGGCTGGTATGCCTGCTAGACTGCTGGAAAGTTACCGGAACCGCTTGCTGCGGTTGTTGCTGCTGCAGGTGTCAACGTCTGCGATGATTGCAGCGACTGTTGGAATTGCTGCTGCAGCTGCTGTGGGTGCGGTAGTCGTTGCTGTGCCAGCTGCGCTGTCATCGGTGAGCGCACCTTCTGTTTCGTCGTTGCCGGCTGATATACGGTTTGCTGTGTCGCTTGCTACTGCTGTTGGACCGCGAGCTTCTGCTGCACCTTCTGTTTCTTTGTTACCGACTAAACCCTACCCCCCTTTGATGGCAAACAAAAAATAGGACAGCGGTAGCGCGAGAAAACACCACGCCAAAGGTGTAGATTCGAATCTCGAGTCTATCGAAATCTATCCCCGGTATTAGGAACGGCTGCCCCCCGATTTATAAAAAAACATATTTCGGCCACAGTAACTCTCTTCGAAGAGAGCCCTTGTCCCACCACTAGGGGATGTCGTGCTACATTGAAAACATACTGACTCTCGTTGAATATTGCTTTTGTTCTTCTTCTTCTTCTTGGCGTAACGACCTCTTGGTCATGCCTGCCCGGTAAGGGCTTACGAGACTTGTTTCCCTGTTGTACATGGATAGTCCGTCCTCTCGTACAGGGGGGTCCGGTCTCGGTTGGGTTTCGAACTCACGCCGTCGAGGTGGTAAGAGCCCCGGCGCTCATGGGCCGATTTTCTAACCGGCGCTACCGCTCGGCTGTCGCGGACCCCCGTTTTTGTGCTTTTGTTATGACACTCATTACAAAATTAGCTCTTTTTATACCATCAACAGGCACAATTCCCGGGTAGAGTAACATACAACCTGAGCATCAGATGAGTTTTAGCGTAGGGTAGTCGGTAAACAATAGGTTTTTGGAGATTGTCAAAATGGGTAGGGAAGATAATTTTTAGATAAACTTTTCAGACATACCTATACAGTTTTGGGTAGAGCTCATCAGTATCGTGTTCTAAGTGAGTTTTGTGATTGGTCGCTTGACTACCTATTGCCAGAACTTATCCTAGTTTTTTTTTAATTTTGGCTATCGACAGGTAGTGTTTCTGCTGGTAGTGTCAACATTTCTGTTTTCGCTATTGGCATCATACACTTTTTTATGTGACACGACATCCCCTAGTGGAACAAAGCCTCTCTCCAAAGAGAACAGTTTTGGCATGTTGTTTTATTCAGATTACGGATCATCATATCATACAACAGAACAAACAAATTAATTGAAAAAAATAATTTTCAAAACAAAAGTTTTATTTTTACGTAGTACATGAACAGAGAAAACAGGATTTATTTTTTATATGAAAATTGTCATTAAGTTAGTTGAGTCGGAGTGTTGAGAACGCGAACGCGCAGTCATAATTTGCGAGTAAAATATACGGGTACTGCTAACACACTCGTTCATTGTCGATTTCGTCTCGATTCAAATTTGCGACATCCAGGAAGGTGAATGTTTTCACATACACCAAAACTTCAAGAAAAACTTCAAGAAAATTAAAAAAAAAGCCGCGATTCGTTGCAGCTGTTGGAATGGATGGAGAACAAAACCAGCGCAAAAAAGAATCTCGACTATCGATAGTGCAAAAAACTCTGATGCTTAGTTTACACGAGACGCAAAAGACTGACAATACACGCGAAAATGTCAAAATATACTCTCGCGCAGGCCTGTGAATGTATAGAACGTACTGCGCACTTGGAATCCTGTGTGAAGCCCTCAACAATTTAATCACAAGCCTCGATTTTTCAGTCAGCCACGGCATCAGATCGGCACGATGGGGAGAAATTTCTGGCGTTGTTGAGAATGGAGAAGTTCTGCATTTGAGTAAAAGAGACAAGGATATCACCACCTCACTCTTTCACATTGAAATCCAGTCTCTGCTCGAAGCAAGTGCCTGTAGGGTACCCGGCAAGTACCCAGCTTCGGTTTATAAGGCGTAGCGATGCTAGGTTTAGGATAGAGTGTGGTGGTGATCTCAGCAGGTGTACGTGTGTGGAGTACAAAAAGCAGTGTTTTTGTGTTTTGTGTTTGTTGATTTTCTGACACCCAGTTACAAGGGCAGAGGTAAATATTCATCGAACAAGCGGGCAAAAGCGCTAGCAGTTCATCGTGGAAAAGGGTAACAGAACACGATCGTCTCTTATTAATTCTTACTCACGACGTACCATTCTTACTACGACGTACGTGGTAAGTGTGACGCACTCTCGAAAGCTTTTTTGACGTATTTTAACCGGGCGAAAGTAATTGATACCTTTACCAGCCGAGTTTTGTTCGGTTCGGCAAGAAAATAAATCCGTCGGAAAGGAGTGAATCTAGTGACCCAGGACTGCTGGTCCGTTCTGGCTGGACAAGCGCATCTTATGGTTTTTTTGTTTTCGTCCACTTTTCATAATCTTCCAACAGGGCACAAGGAGTAGACAGCATGGAGCACATCAAACGCACGCGAGCGGGCAGCAAAACTTTCACCTTCCTGCTCGGAATCATCGTGACACTGCTCGCCTGCGTCAAGCTCGCGACGGGCTGCAACGAGATGGTGTGCGCCAGCATTGTTTCCAAGTGCATGCTGACGCAGAGCTGTAAGTGCGACATGAGGAGTTGCACCTGCTGCAAGGAGTGCGCGGAATGCCTTAGCTATCTGTACACCGAGTGCTGCAGCTGCCTGGAGATGTGCCCGAAGCCGAACGAGACCTCCAACGAGTTGTCAAAGCAGTCGCACATCGAAGACCTGGAGGGTTTCCCGAACCTGTACGACGTGATCACGTCTGAGCAAGACGCACAGGGTCGCTGGAAGGTGATCTCGTTTCCGATCGACATCGATGCGGCTCTGTACGGGCCCAAGGCAGACGGTGGTACAAAATATATTGTCCGTAAGTGTTGTGACTGCTGCTTGAGAGAGCATACGTGTCCACGCCTCTTCTAATCCTATCATCTATTTCCCCTTAGACTCAACCGATATGGATCTGAAGCAAAATTACGACGATCCCAACAAGGTCACGGTGAACTGCACCGTTGCATACCAAGCACAGTGCATGTCCTGGAACAAGTGCAAGGAAAGCTGTCGAACGATGGGGGCCAGCAGCTATCGGTAAGAACCCCCACCTCTTAACACCTTATCCTCATTACCAAGCGTCTTATACTAACGGTCGATTCTCTCCGATTTCAGCTGGTTCCACGACGGTTGTTGCGAATGTATAGGCCAGTACTGCCTTAACTATGGCATCAATGAGTCCCGGTGTCGCGATTGCCCCGAAAACAAGGAGAACGATCTGGATGATATTTCCGACGAGGACGAGCTAGACTACGGAGACAGCATGGGCCCGCTCGACAATGCGGCGATGGAGTCGTCCAACATATGAATCGTAGTTGGATCTGCTTCTTCGGCCGGCACAACACGTTGGTTGCACTGAGGGTTGTGGAAATATGTATGATAATACAGTCGACACTCGCTAATTCAAACGTTCGATAATTCGAAACCCGATAATTCGAAGTATATCAGTAGTCCCTGGGAAAACTCTCACTATTTCGAATAAAAACAATTCGTTTTGGTACACTCGATAATGCGAAGTAAAATTCTAACAATTCGAAGTTCTACGCAAGTTGAAATGTGATGAAACCCGTCACATTGCGGGTGCCCTGCAACACTCTGTTGAACGGGAACGAAGATTTTCGTCCGAATTAGACTGCATGGTGTAGATGGGCGGACGGACATATTTGGGGCACACATGCTTTGTAGGAAGGTGCACAAAGAAAAGTACAAATAAATCAAATGAAAAAATAAATTTTCAAAGCAACAGTTTTTCCTTAAACGTACTAAAAAATAAAAAATAATGTAAGTTAAATGACATATGTATTTATGTATCAGTTTTTCGTTTTGATCATTATTCGCATTGCATCGAGATTGCTCTCAGTTCGATCGCCATCTACGATGCTATGCGAATAATGACAAAAACAAAAAACTGATACATAAATACATATGTCATTTAACTTACATTATTTTTTATTTTTTAGTACGTTTAAGGAAAAACTGTTGCTTTGAAAATTTATTTTTTCATTTGATTTATTTTATACTTTTACGTATTACATGAACAGAGAAAACAGGATTTATTCTTTTATATGAAAATTGTCATTAAGTTAGTTGAGTCGGAGTGTACTTAAGGAAGGAGTAGAAATTCACTGCAGGATCTGGCGCAACTCGTTTTGCTTTGCAGTAAACAGGATCGCGATGTCCGAGTACCAATTTGATAATCCTTGATAGGAGTAAGAGTAGGGCTGCATTCTGTTTTAACGTTTGCTATGAGCACTGAGGAAGTGCTCTCGTTCTTCAGCACTGCTGCGAGTTAACACAACGTGCGATCTCTCAATGTCACACAGCGCTCTCCCGGGAGAGCTGCTGAAGGAGACCAGCACGCTATCTGTTCAAGTGGGCCAGAACGGGATCGCCAACGCACAGTCATAATCTGGGAGCGAAATATGCTGGTGTTGCTGGCACACTCTTTCATTACTGATCTCCTGTCTTTTATCTCTGTCCGATTCAATTTTTGCGACATCCGGGAAGGTGAATGCAAGAAAACTGTTTAAAAAAACAGTTAGCGAAAACGGTGGGTAAAGGCATAGCGTAAATCAATACACGCATGCTTATATCCAGTTCATAACTCAGCAACCGCGGACCTCCGCGACAGCAACGACTTTAGGAGAAAAAGCGCCGGTCAATAAAGTGATAACCAAATGGAAATCAGTATCAATTTACTTTGAGATGCTAACATGTCGACGGTAAAAACCAACTACAGAAGATATCCGACATACGCGGTACTCGACATACGCGGATTCGGAGATACGCGGTTTTCTAAATATGACAGTAGATTGGGTTTATTACATCGATTTAAATTCCTGAGATATACAGTTATAGGATAACTTTCCTTTCGGATTTTTTAAAAAATGAACTATTTATTTTTCGATGTTGGTCCGAGCTTGGACGACTAAAGACTGAAGACTGCTTTATTGGAAATAGTACGGCTACGTTGGCCGCGCCGATTGCGCTGACGATGCGTCTGGCTGCTGGTGTCCGGAAGCGTCCGTTCCCACGATTCCATGCTGGTGTCCAGTTGCTCGCGCGTGGTGTTGTGGCCGCTGGCTCACGCGTGGCGTTGTGGCCGCTAGTTCGCGCGTGGCGCATTGCCTTCTTGTGTTTCACATAACTTCCCCCCCCTTAAGATTGGAGCGCCTCGATCCAATTGATGGGAATTTTTCCTGTTCTTCCAGAATGTGGTACACGAGTATGCCAAAATTGCAGCTAACAGCAAAATTGCACTTGTTGCTGTTATGATTGTGTGTTTCTGATTTTTGTTGAAGTGTTGCTCAGCTAGTTTCTCTAGGTTGTTTATTTTAATCAACACAACGTCTTCTTCGGATTCCGCTGCTTTCTTCGGGTATTTTCCGTAGGTTGGGATTAGGTATTCGTGTGTGATTATTGCTCTGCTGTTGAATGTGAGGTTCTTTAGCTGAATTGTGCAGTTCTCTGCTTCTATGATTGTTGGTGTGCTGATATTCTTTGCAACACCACATGAGTCGTATACCGTTATTGGCCTCTGTGTATCCAGTAAAATTATCCCTGGAAGGATTTCTTTGGCTGCCCACTTTTGAAGTGCAGTTTTTATAGGGCATATTGGGGTTTTGTGAACTAGGATGTTGAAGATACATTGGTCTTCAACTGGCCAAGTTGGTTCGCATATTTCGCATATGTTATTTTGTATGAATATGCGGTTGGCGTTCTTTGCAACATATTGGACATGTGTGTCGATTTTACTTCCGTTTCTGTTCAGAGTATGGAGTTCTAGGAGTTCGAACGTTTCTTTTTCAAGCATGGGTATCTTGACTAACATGACGGCTTGATTATTGGAGAAGGCGATGTTCCCGCTGCAGTATTTGAAGACTTCGTCAAGCTGGTTCATGCTGATCATCTGATTTTTTAACAAATTGTACAATTTTTCTTTTTCTCCTAGAGTAAAGAGGTCCTTGTGAACAATGTTTAATTTTGCAAATTCGATCTGTTCTCCTATTATTCTTAGTATTTGAATAATTTCATCTACTTCGAAAATCATGCTAACAACTTCCAAATCACTTGGTGTTTTCGAAACTTGTAGAATATTTTGCGTGACTTTATGTAGTGTTTTTGTTATGTTGTTTAATTTTTCCTCAAAAATTGAGTTTATTTTATACTGTCTATTACTGTTGGTTATGAGTCCATTTTCTTTTTGTTCAATAAGGAAAAGATGTTCCTGAATATTTTTCAAATCATCACTGTCTGGATTTCCTGCTATGAATTTAATAGCTGTTCCTAGTGCGTCTATAAGACCTCTTTTCTGTCTTATTGGCTTAAGACCACTTAGTTGGTTTCTTGCATGTTGCAGTTTGTATTTAAGTGTTCTACCTAGATGATGTTCGATTGGTTTTATAGAATTAGCTGTTGTTTCTATGTAATCAAGATTTGTTTCAATTATTTTCAAATCAATTTTATGAATTAATCGAGTGTATCCAGCTCGGATCCTTACTATACCTAACTTAGTAACGATTATTCCGTTATCGTTGGTAATTTCTTTATAGTTAGTAGCTTTTAGCTTGCTTATTGCTAATAAGAAAAAAATAAAAAATTTTATCATAATGTTTAGATGCTGTAAAGAAAGAATAATTTGAAAGTATTTTTTATTTTTTTCGTTTTCTTTTTAGCTTCGTTTTGTGGAGCTTTCTCTGGTTTTGATCGATGATATTTGTTTCCTTATTTTCTTTAACTTTTGTTTCTTTGTACCGTTCTTGGTGTTTCAAGTTATTACGTTTCTTTTCATAAACTGTATCGTTTTCTTCGAATATTTCGTATTCTTCTCTGTTTTTGTTTAGCCTGTTGAGGGTTTGTTGTTTAGTTCCTATGGATTTTTGATATATTTCATTGTAGAGTTTTTCTTTTTGAGCAATTCTCTCTTCAATGTTTTCTGAGATTGGTGTATCATATTTTATTCCATTGAATAACTCTCTAGGAGTCATATTGATCTGGGAGTGAATCGAATCGTTGTAAATGGCTACGGCTAAATTCATTTTGGTAGATTCTGGATAATTTTTAGTTGTTTCCTTATTGGAGAGAATGTTATGAAGTTCTCTAAGCGTTCTATGCACTATTTCAACGGTTCCGTTTGAAGAAGATTGTCCTACACTTGTGTAATGGTATTCTATCGTGTTTTCTTCTAAAAATGAACGTATCACTGTTGAAGTGAATGTTGGTTCGTTATCCATTACTAAAAGATTCGGTTTTCCAAGAGCTGCTATAAACCTTGTGAGTGATTTCAAAATATGTACCGTGTTACGTGTTTTAGTTGGTATAGCCATTGCTAATCTAGAAAACTTGTCGCAAAAAGTTAGATAATTTTTATCATGTATGATGAAAATGTCCATATGCACTATTTGCAATGGTTTTGTGGGAGTTTCCGTGAATTTATATTTTTGTTTATATGGATGTCGTTCATATTTTGACCTCAAGCACAATTTACACAAGTTAATGAATTTGGTCACTTTGGACTTGATATTAGGGAAAAAATACGATCTTGCAATGTGTTTGGATGTTTCAACGATGCCTCGATGGTTTGCTTCATGTTGCACTTGAATGATTTGATTCTGCTCTATTTCGTCGGTAATATC
Source organism: Anopheles coustani (assembly GCF_943734705.1). Taxonomy (NCBI): domain Eukaryota; kingdom Metazoa; phylum Arthropoda; class Insecta; order Diptera; family Culicidae; genus Anopheles; species Anopheles coustani. The sequence continues at coordinate 49,517,337 of NC_071289.1, read as the reverse complement.
AGTGATCGTTTTTGGGGTCCAAAATATTCTGAATGATTTCACTCTTGAGAAATAGTTTTTGTACACAATCTGTAGAGTCGCTAATATTTTTTCTGAGCAATTGATTCCATTTGCACATCTAGTGGATGTATATTCTTTCAGGATGTTTATTAGGATTGCTGGGGTAAAAACGTGTCGTTTAATAACTACTCGATGATAGTTTGTGAAAAGTGTAGAGGCTGTCGTACTGTCCTCGTTGCTTGTCTCAAGAATTATTTGGTTTTTGAATACATTTAATGGTCTTTCAGTTGCAGGAATGTACTCATTATCGTCAGTGTCAGCCGAATGCTGAGTCATGTCATTGCTATTAGTGTTAGCGTTAATTTCGATTCTTGATAGGGCATCTGCATTATTGTTAAGGGTTCCTTTTTTATATTTTATATCAAATTCAAATGCTTCTAGTTCGAGTTTCCATCGCAGTAATTTACTGTTCAAATCTTTTTTTTGTCTCAACCAAACCAGTGGTTTATGATCTGTACGAATTTCAAATTTTTTTCCAAATAGGTATGGTCTGAAGTGTTTGATTGCAAAAATTATTGCGAGTAACTCTTTTTCTGTAGCCGAATACTTACATTCAGTGTCGTTTAATGTACGAGATGCGTAGGCTATTGGGTGCTCTTTGTTATCTTCAAACTTTTGAGAGAGTACTGCGCCTAATGCAAAGTCGCTGGCGTCTGTTTCCAGTATAAATTTGTTGTTGAAGTCCGGATATTTCAGTATCGGGTCGGATGTAAGAAGCTGCTTGCATTCACTAAAACATGAAATAAATTCTTCGGTATGAATTATTTTAGCATCTTTTTTTAAACATTTTGTTAGTGGTTTTGTTAGTTTGGCAAAATCTTTAATGAACTTACGGTAGTATCCGAGAATTCCAAGAAATCCTTTTATTTGTTTGGTGGTTTTTGGGATTGGCCAATCTATTATTTTTTCTATTTTGTTAGGATTAGGTTTGATACCGTCTTGGGTTACGATGTGACCCAAAAATTCACAATCCTTTTTTAAAAATTCACATTTGTCAAGTTGAATTTTTAAATTGGCTTTTGCGAGTTTTGTCAAGACTTTGTTAAGGTTTTCCATGTGTTGCTGTAATGAACTTCCGAAAATAATGATGTCGTCTAGATAAACAAGACAGCATTTACCAATGAGCTCGTTCAGAATACTATTCATTGCTCTTTGGAAGGTAGATGGAGCATTTTTTAAGCCAAATGGCATTCGAATAAACTCGAAATGACCTTTTTCTGTGCTAAAAGCTGTTTTTGGACGATCTTTTGGTTCTACTTCGATCTGATGGAAGCCTGATTTTAGATCAAGAGTTGTAAAATAACAACTACGGCCAAGTCTGTCCAAGATTTCTTCTATATTTGGAATAGGGTATTTGTCATCTATGGTTTTGTCATTTAATTTGCGGTAATCAATTACAATCCGCCATTTTTGTTTTTTGCTAGCATCTGATTTTTTTGGAACTATCCAAATTGGGGATGTCCAAGGAGAGATTGAGTGTTGAATTATTCCTTGGGCAAGCATTTCGTTGATTTGTTTCTCGACTTCTTGCCTATGAACGTAGGGATATCTGTATGTTTTTGTGTGGATAGGGATTTCATCTGTTGTGTTAATACAATGTTTAATAGAGGATGTGCATGAAAGTTTATTTTTTTCATTGTGTATTATTTGAGAGTTTTTCTGCAAAATTTGTAAAAGTTTGGTTTTTTCCTCCGAATTTAGATGTTCTGTGCGAATCAGTGTTTCTATTGTTTTAATAGGAATCGAACTTGTTTCGGTTTCGTTTGAAATGCTACAATTTAATTCGATTGTGTCTGAAATTGGTTGAACTTCAGCAGGACGTGTCCATACAAATTTGACTTCATTGCCAAAATTGGTTACAAGTGCTGTAATAAATCCGTTTTGAGATTTATAAAGACCAGGTGAAATTTCAGAGTCTAGGATTTTTATCTTTTTTTCCAGGAAGACGTCACCGTTTTTATGAGTTACCGGAATTTTCACTTTTTGTACGGTATGAGCGTTCAGAATTACATCTGGAAGTCCTAAATGTTTTATGGATAATGGTACTGTATTGTTTGGAAAGATTAGTTTGTGTTCACGTGTGTCAATGTGACATTGCAAACTTGATAGAGTTTCGTATCCGAGGATTCCATCGAAGAACTTATGAAACTTAAAAACGTAAAATTTCACATTCTTTTTACCAAATATGTCAGAGTAGTAACATTCGTTGATTTTATGCTTTCCTTTGCTGTTTGTAACTGTGGTTATTGGGCACTTTTTTCTTAAGGTCGATGGCACAAGTTCTGGAGATATGAAATTTTTGTTTGAACCACTGTCAATAAGGATTTTTGCAGTTTTTCCTTCTATTGTTTGGCAAAGATAGGGTAAGCCATTTGTCGCTAAATCGGAAAGTTTTCCTGACTTAAGATTTGAAAATTTACTTCCTCCTGTTCTGGGGTTTCTTGTTCGACTTCCTCAGCTGAATCTGAGTCTTCATCGTTATTGGTTGTGTGTGCGAAAATTTTGTTTCTATTGCTTACCCTGAGGGTAGGGTCAATATCCATGGGGGTTGGCTTTTGTCTATCTGATTGCGGTTTTGGAGAGTATGAGTTAAATTTTTTCTCCGAAGTTTTGTCTTTTTTGTTATTGAATGCTTTTCCGGATTGGTTTTGTTCAAATACGGCCTGAGTTTGGGTTTTTGTTTTTTCAGCGTTTTGGAATCTGCACAAAAATGCATATGCTGATTCCAAGTCGTTTGGTTGTGCGGTTTGTGCATAACCAAAGTAGGGCTTGCTCAGTCCATTAATGAATGCGGCTAAGCATTCCTGTTCAAGGAAGTGATTTATAGCCTGCCAATGTTTGGCATATAAGTCGTTCTCTCTTGCGACCGACTTCATGCTAATCATAATTTCCTTTACTTTTTTATAATGAATGTTCAGCGACTCGTTCATCTTCATAGACCAGAGTTGCGTTTGGTAAGTGGCAATGGTGTTCCTATCGCCATACACTGACTGTAAAATTTCAGCCGCCTCCTCAAAGGTTGAGGGATTCCCGTTCACACAAATTGTGTCACGTGCCCTGCCTTCGATTTTGTTGATTATTGTTTGCTCGTAAATAGCAAGCAATTCAGGTGGGGTTGTGTTGTTCGTAAATAGGCTCAGTGTCCTACGAACGGTAGTTAACCATGCTGTCAACTGTTTTTTGTTACCATCAAATGAAGGTATGATCCTAATTGGATCGGGAATGCGATAGAGCGAGCTAGCCGATTGGCTTTGGCTCTGCAACTTCAGCGCGTTGTTTTCCGATTGGAGAGCACTAATGCGTGCTTCCAATTGTCGGATGGAGTCACATACCGCTTGGTAATTGTGTTCCTCCATAGTAGTAAAGGTGCGTGCTTTCACTTTTGGAAAAGGGGAAAATTTTGGCATAGGCAACTTTTTTCCACACGATTGTCACGCGTTGGACAATACGTATTTTTCTTCTTTTTCACTAGTTATGCACTTGTATGTTTAAGCGTTTTGTGATAGAGTTTCAATCACTTCACTCACTACACTTAAAACTTACTAACTCACCTTTCGTGTTTAATCGAAAATTCGATTGGTACCTGGGTTCCACGTGTTGGGTTGAGTCCAGTCGATGTCCAGCTTCGGTTGGTAATTTTGAAGAGTAGATCTGAGTCCTTTTCTCTGAATTGATATTCAAACGTCGGGAACCGCCACTAATCGTCCTCGTGTCGGGAGATGGTGTTTAACCGGATGATTCCACAGCGAAAAGGCCCGTACGGCTGCGCCAGTTATAGGATAACTTTCCTTTCGGATTTTTTAAAAAATGAACTATTTATTTTTCGATGTTGGTCCGAGCTTGGACGACTAAAGACTGAAGACTGCTTTATTGGAAATAGTACGGCTACGTTGGCCGCGCCGATTGCGCTGACGATGCGTCTGGCTGCTGGTGTCCGGAAGCGTCCGTTCCCACGATTCCATGCTGGTGTCCAGTTGCTCGCGCGTGGTGTTGTGGCCGCTGGCTCACGCGTGGCGTTGTGGCCGCTAGTTCGCGCGTGGCGCATTGCCTTCTTGTGTTTCACATAACTATACAACCACACGAATAAATATGTAAATTACACATTTGCATAACTTACGCTTTTTACTTCGTTTGTTACAATTTATGTTGTTTGAATACGCTTGCATTGCATTCATATTAATGAACAAAGTAAACTCCTAGTATAGTCTATGTGTCAAGCAATTTTCGAGATACGCGGATTTCTCTCGTCCCCATTATCCGCGTAAGTCGGATATCGACTGTAGTCAATTTACCCGTTACCATACAAGTTTTCCCACCCCGACCCCTCTTGGCCCATACTTCGGTCTTTGCACACAAGATGTCGAGTATGCCATCTCTTTTTAGCGTGTAGCTCGCCATCGTCTGTCCCACTCAGCTATATAAATCAACGTTCTGTCGGATCCAACCCGGGTGGTATAAACATAACTTCCCGATCTTTTCAGATAACTTGCACGATCAGGATGATTCTGATGGTACTGGTGGCGGTAGTAGGTGTGTAGATGTAAATATTGATAATACTAACACCGTATGTCCTGAAATCGTTGTTGGGAATACTGGTGGAGGGGTAGATGGAATAAATAGCAATACTGATGCTTTTGATGGTGCCGAAGAAGATGATGGACACAGAAATGAAGCTGGTGTTAAAGAGCCAGCTGAAGAGTTTTGGGGACTTCGCCGTGGTCCAATTCATACTAGTGATGAGCGGGTCGACCCGAACCTATCGGGTCGGAGCGATCCATAAGCCACCCGGAGTGGTTCGGGTCGTATTCCAGATTCCAACGACTCCGGGTCGACCCGTGGGTGCAGCTGCCCATAAGCGAGTTCGACCCGTTGGTTCGGGTCGACCCGTAGGTGCAACGACTCCGGGTCGACCAGTGGGTGCAACTGCCCATATGCGAGTTCGACCCGTTGGGTCGGGTCGACCAGTAGATGGAGCTGCCCATATGCGAGTTCGACCCGTGGGTGCAGCTGCCCATATGCGAGTTCGACCCGTTGGTTCGGGTCGACCCGTAGGTGCAACGACTCCGGGTCGACCAGTGGGTGCAACTGCCCATATGCGAGTTCGACCCGTTGGTTCGGGTCGACCAGTTCATGCAGCTGCCCATATGCGAGTTCGACCCGTGGGTGCGGCTGCCCATATGCGAGTTCGACCCGTTGGTTCGGGTCGACCCGTAGGTGCAACGACTGCGGGTCGACCAGTAGGTGCAGCTGCCCATATGCGAGTTCGACCCATTGGTTCGGGTCGACCCGTAGGTGCAGTTCGACCTGTTGGGTCGGGGTTCGACCCGAACTCGTTGCACCAACGGGTCGGAATCGATTCTTCTAGGGATGGGCTCGATTCCGGGTCGATCCGTGAAAAGAATTGTAAGACTCATCACTAATTCATACATCAGCTGTTGTTTGTGTCGCCTAACAAACTACACCTTTGAAGATGTTGAATCACGAATTTTGTTGAAGAACAACATCGGATAACATTTCCGGTGTTGTTTACAATCCTACACTGGCTGCTTTGACAAATTCGCTCAAAGTTGACTTGCAGCCGAGAATGCGCTTGGTGTACCAGAGCAAACTGATCGTGTCCAACAACTAACACCCAGAAAAGGGAGAAAGAAATTTTTTTCGAAGGTGGGAAAGGGATGACGTAATGAAATGGAGAGAGCGTAAGAGACTCTATCAACGGAGTGGTCACTTGTAAAGCCTGCTCTCTTCCCGTGGCTGGCGACAACCTCTACTCCTGTTATGGGCTGTGCAGGTGTGCGTTCCACTACGCGTGCCTTGGTGTCTCCAGAGCCGTTACGCAGGAGCTTAAACGCCCGGAGTCTCCGCTCCTGTGAATGTGCCAGGATTGCAGCAGGGGGTCAAGTGGAGGCTGGACGAGTAAGCGTGATCTTATCACCAATACCCTGGCTGACATCAAGCGGGAGCTAGGAGAGTCGCTCGAGCGCCATCTCGCTCTCCTGCCCCAGCCGTTCGGACCATCGCAGCCGACCACATCACGCAAACTACATCACGTCTTTCGTGAGCCTCTCACAGCCAAGCCGGTCTAACGCTGGAGATATGGTTGCTACCAACACCGCCAAGCGCCGTCTGATTGCCCGCTCACCCCCGGATTCCGACCCCACGCCCCGCATCGTCCAGGGCACTGCAACGATTGATGAATCTTCGGTGAATTCTGTTAACGGTACCTCCAAGATTCTGGCTATACCTCACCAGAATAGCCCCGCCGGTTTCCGACGAAGTGGTTGATAGTTTGGTTAAGCGACAGCTGGGCACCGATGATGTCATCATTAGGAAACTGGTGAATAAGGACAGAGACCTTAGCACTGCCACCTTTGTCTCTTTCAAGCTCGGCATGTCGCTGTCGTGACAAGGCTCTCTCGTCGTCCACGTGGCCGCATGGTGTCGGATTTCGTGAATTCTCGGACAGGGCGTCCTCGGAACCAGCAAGTTTTCGAGTTCGATTCGCTTCTACTGATTTCCTATGCTCCACCACCATCCGTCACAACACTCACCCTCACTTCGGACACAGCCTCATCCACCAACCGACGCATAACTGAGCAACAACGATCTCACCGCACTCTTTCATCGTCATCATCATCATCATCTCAAGCTGCACAGAACTCCGTACACTCACCGGCCCCCGCATTCATCTCTCCTGCAGCATCACCGATTCATTGTTACTATCAAAATGTATGGGGCCTGTGGACGAAGACGAATGAATTTCGGCTGGGCCCTTCCGAATCCGTGGCTGATGTTATTACGTAGGTCAAGTTTCGGGATTTGGCGACCCTGGTGTTTTTCCTGCAACCCTAGATTGTTAGTTAACAGATTGCATCGTAATGTTTGACGTTTTTGAGGTTATGCGTACTCAGAGCGTTTTGACATACGAGCGCTATTTGTGTTTTAAAAAAAATGTTAAAAGTTTCTTCCTCTTCTTGGCGTAACGACCTCTTGGTCATGCCTGCCCGTTAAGGGCTTAAAAGACTTGTTTCCATGTTGTACGTGGATAGTCAGTACTGGCGGTCACGGGGTCAGCCCTGCGACACACGCGCGTTCTTAGTCGGAAAGAATCCGAACATTGCTACAAAACCTTTTGCACAGTTCTTAAAAAAACCTTTTCCACTGTTCTTAAAAAAAAAAACTTTTTCACAAATTCTTCAAAAACCCTTTGCACGAGTTTTTGCAACGAGTGTAAGTCTGTGTGATTTTTAAAGTGGCTGCATTATGATTGCGCCAACGTGACGGCCGTAGTGAAGAACCGGGAATGGAGTTGCAAAAGATGCACAAGGCCAGCTTACGGGAGCGAAATGGGTTTTGGGGAGATGGAGAGACGCGGAAGGGACCTGGGTGGAGAAGCCCAGTCAGACGCGGGCCATCGAGAGTCCAAATATGCCAAGCGCCTGGGCAACGAAACCTCCGAATCACGTTGCAAGGCATTTCCCGAAACGAAGACGAGTTTGATGTCTTCGAAGGCCGAAACATGCTTAAGCCTATTAAAGGAACAAGGGTGTGCCGCGCGTGCGAAGAAAACGGCAATGGCGACCACCCCGAAGGAGGTGGCGGCCAAGAAGGATTTGGCGATGGCGTACGGAGAAGCGACGAGCCATCGGGATCGATCCAACGCGTCCGTTGGAGGAAGATCGCGGTTAAGTGTTGAGAAAACCTCCATGTCGTTCACGCGCATCGAAGGCAGCCAGGATTGAGCAGCTGGAAGGGGAGCATGCGCTTTAACTGGAGATCCTGCAAGCAACGGCAACGGCAGAACTAGCGTACTTAAAGCTAAGTTTGGAGAAAAAGATTTCTCGTTTCGTAAATGACTTTGCTAGCAGCTAAGCAGATCATCCAAGATGCTAGAGAAGAGGAAGAAAACGGAGAGGAATTCCGTCTGTTGCGTCCTGCAACAGGTTTTCGATCCAATTCTTTCTTTCGTTCTATTTATGTCTTCTCCCACGCGTTTTTTAAACACTCGTCCTTTTTATTTTTTACTTTAAGCGACAATGAATGTTAAAAAATTTACACGTGCTTTTACTTTTTTTTACTGAACCGAAAAGATCGCCATTGTCCCGGCTGGAGCCCTTTTTATCATTTTTATCAGCCGCGTCCGTCAGCTGGTCGTCTCTTTCTTCCGGATAATAGACCCTACGGATTTGGACCAGCTAGCGGACGCGGCCCTTCACCACAACTACTGCCATCTGTTGGCGGCTCCAACCGGTTCAATTTGAACTGGCCCTATCGGACCGTTGTTTTCGCAACACCGTCAGTTCGGTGAGTAACACCAGTGAATTAAAATGGCCCCGTCGAACCGAATCGAAGGAGCCATCGACCACGAAGAGACAGCTATTGCTAGCTGACGAGGCAGCAGCAAGGAAAGTTTGACCAGCAAAGCATCCCACGTTTTCTGGGTCGCCTAAAAAATGGCCGATCTTTTATAGCTGCTATACGGAGTCAACGAAGGCATGTGGGTTTTCGTCACTAGAAAACATCATCCGCGTTGACAGGAGCAGCGAGAGAAGCCGTCGTATCGAAACTCATGCTTCCAAATGCCGCTCCGTTGATCATGGATGTGCTGAAAAGGCTATACGGTCGCCCCACGCTTCGGATAAAGGAGCTTATCGAAAACGTCCGCGCCACCGAAGCACCAAAGCCGGAACGTCTGGACATGCTCATTACATTCGGCTTAGCAGTTCAACAACTGTGCGACCACCTTACCGCGTATGAGATGCCGGACCACATAGCAAACCAAAAGTTGCTAGATGAGGTGGTCGAGAAACTCCCTGCAACTAGGCGGCTAGAGTGGGCGCGATTTAAACGCCATTTTGAATGGACGATCCTCAGACAGTTTGGTGCGTTCATGGACGAGCTTATGGAGGATTGCTGCGAAGTTACGGTGTACGTTTCCGCCAAAGTCGAGGCAGGTCGAGCTCTCGTGAAACCACTCCACAAATCGCATACGTTCACCCATTCCTCGTCGACCGTCGAAATTAGCGATCCAGCGGATCAACCAGTGGTGAAGCAGTTGGAGAGCATCAGCACACCTTAGCTTTGTCGCAAAGTGCTTCGTTTGCAATAACCCCAGTCACAGAGTGAGGGAGTGAAAAGAATTCAAACGGATGCCGCTCGCCGCGCGAATGGAAGTAGTAAAGCAGAGGAACCTGTGCCAAAACTGCCTGAGCCTTCCTTCGGATAAGACATGCAGGTCGAAACAAACCTGCGAGGTCACAGCCTGCGGCCAGAGACATCACTCCCTGCTACACGTGTCCGGGTACCCGGACAGTTACAACGTGAAAGCCCAATGCAACACGCATCGCGGACGAGGCCCGAAAAACACCATTAATTCCTGCCTATAACTTTCCATCACCTGAACGATAAAAAATATCTAAAAAATTATGATGCCACCTTACGACAGATGCGACGGATTTTAAAAAAGACACTATTTTACACCGTAAATATCTCGGGGTGATGGTAGAAGTACTCTTAAATAATCGTCGATTATCTGTTGTCCTGATCCAACTGTGGTTTAAGCACAGTTTGTCTTATACTTGCTCCAATAGATTAATTTTAAATGCTTGCACTAAGCTGTAAGCTCAGTAAGGTAATGTATGCAAAATGTATATTTAGATGGTTTCGTCGACTAAAGGCGACACTAAAATTTTCAGCACATCGCAAAATTTAAGATTATTAAACTGAAAACTGATAACGTAAATTAAATTCTTAACGTAAATTAAATTTTTCTTTTACAAAATATGCTTCCATTTTTTTTTTTTTTTTTGCAAAGATGTTTGCCGTTGTCAGCTTTTTTTTCGGGGAGGAAACCTTAAAAAGGCGCCCACCTGGTACGACAGGTGGGGAGTGACTGATTTCTACGGACTAAAACCTAACCCCGGCCTCTAAACTAGAGATGGGAAAGATGATTCTTTTGAAAGATCAGGTGCGGTCCAGTTCGCTCAGTGAGATGAACTGAACGCGTGCGGTGATTCTTCCGCACGTCCAATGAGCAATTTTTAGTCGAATTGGTTATAACGTTGAACGACAAATATTTGCCGGGACTTTCACAACACCGTAAAATTTGATTTATTGTAAGACATTACATACATTTAGAAAAAAAGTAAAATAGATATTCAATATTAGAATATTTAACAAAAGAATATTTATCATGTTTATTCATGTAATTTGTGGAAGTGGTTTCATCAACCATAACTCATATCGTTGCAACATAGAGTTCATAAACTATTAACTACAATACTATGCAATATAAACGATATGACCGATTTTATCTATGAACTCATAATCTTTTATACAAATTATATATATTTCGATGCGCAAGTAAGTTTAAAAACAACTCAAATAAAGTAAAACTTGCAGTTCAGTCAACTATATACAATACAAGCTAACCCAACGAACTTCGCCTCGTCCCATATTAACAATACGCTAATATTTGAATAACAAAGTATTGAAACTCAAGGGAAGCCCCATAGATTCGGTTCATGAAGATGTCGATACATAACAATAACAGATCTATCTTTAAGTCGCGGCATATCCGACAAATTCAAAGAATGTTTTAATATCCCAATTTTTCAATTTTTTTGTTCACAATTTCCTTTTCAAAAGCGATGTGAAATATCGACATACTTGCAAACTTGTTTCATAGATTTCTCTGAACTTAAATACTCAAAATTAATGTGTGTTTAGCAAGAAAGCTCTTTCTGCTACGCAACAAAATACATTCAACACCTATTAGAACCAAATATACGTGATCTAGGCGATCGCTTGTTGATTAACCGAGATGAAATTATTCGATGATCCGGGAATTCGTACTCATGGTTTGTCACAATTTTAATCGGTATGGGTAAAAAAGAAAAAATCCCAGAACTTCTTTAACATTGGCCAAGCGGTTTCTTAGTTTAAACTATACTCCGTATATTTGATTTGATTGTATGGAAAATGCAATTTTCACAAATCTTTCCGTTTTCCGGCTTTTCCTTAGACAATATTAAAGTTGTCTTTTCTTTAAACCTTCCCTGAATAAAAAGGAAAAAGTAACCTGATTAAATCGTTAAGATTGGCTCAGCCGATTTTGAGTTTTAACGTTAAAAATAAACAAACACTCATTTTTATAAGTTTCAATTTTTTTATGGAAAAAAGCATTTATCAAGTTTTCTGGGTTTCTTGCTTTTCCTAAAAAATTTTCTAACTTAGATTGTTTTTATTGGAAACAAATCATCGGAAGACTTCGTTGGGATAAGTCCAAGAAGGTAAATATTTTTTTTTTATATGGAAAAAAAGCCGTTTTTACCGAATTTTCCCATTTTCAGGGTTTTTCTTGGGAATTTTTATATTCTCTTTTTTTCTAAACCTTCCTTGGGTAAAAAGGAACAAATCATACGAAGACGTCATCAAGATTGGTCCAGCCGATTTTGAGTTTTAGCATCACGAACATACAAACATTCATTTATATAGATATAGAGAAGAGAAGAAGAGATTATACTAGAATTAACTATACTAAAAGATACTAGCTATAAAAAATTTACATTTATAGACTATAGGACGTTCCAAACTAATCCCAGCTACGTTAAATAATGTGATCGTACGATAGCCATAGTAACGATTCGTTAATCGATGCGATGGGCAACATAACACCACAGCATAACGCAGGGTGTCCACTCAGTTTATGGTTTCAAATTCCCGGTTTTTTCCCGGTTTTTCCCGGTTTTTTCCCAGCTTTTCCCGGTTTTTTCAAGTTTATGGAGGTTCACTACTTTTCTTGCTCATAGTAGACAAACTTATCTGTTATATGTTTCGATGGTTTCTTAGGTAGTTCAAAACTGCATGTAACTTATGTTTTAAAGAATATTTTAAGGAAATAACTTCAAAATTTTTAAAAACAAAAACTCTTAAAAACTGAAGGAAAACAAGGACAACATATACGGGTTGGGATTATAGAGAATCGTAAACTGAACTTTTATTGCAACAACACACATTGCTTGAGCGTATATAGAAGAAGAAAAACGATATAAAAATGTTAAAGAACAATTCTTCAAACTTCATTAATGACATATATAACAAATTAATTTTTAATACGACTCAAAATTAGAAATGAAAAATGTTTTTCTTTCGCCCATAGAATTTGCTCAATCATAACATTTTTCAACAAAAGAAGGGAGATGTAGCATACCTGTTGTAAGTATTCTAATATTTCTATCAAAAGATACGTTCATAAACACGTCGATACAAATGATTCACGTTATCAATATTTCAAGCAAACACACCAACAACTCAAATGACCTACATTTTGCCAAGATTAAAAACTGACCAGCACACTCGTCTAGCGAATGCCGCAATGCAATGAGATCCCATGCCAAAACAACCAATACACCAGCCAGAGAGTGGTTAACAGTTAAAGGTAAAATAAAAAACTTTCTCCATATCAAACCATTGCTGACAAATAGAATGAAGAATAGTAATGACCACAACGCGACCAAAATTCCATCCAAAGCGGCAAATTTTTTGCAAGCATCGATCAGATCACATCCGAAAGGTACATCCATAGTGACACATTCATAACAAGTGCAATAAGAGATTGCACCGCATGCGATCGTCCCGAAACAAGCAACCTTATAAACTCAACAGGATAACAGGTTTTTTGTATGTATTTTATTATCGACAAAGATTGAGATCGCTGATACAGGATCTCATCAGGAAGTATTGGTAGAGGGACAGAAGTTTTCAATTGAAATTGCAAAGCACGGATTTGAGCGCTGTGAATATTTTCGTGCAATATTACGATTAGCTTTTCAGCTAGTAGATTTACTAGATTTAAAGTAATTATTTTGGCTACTATCTGGAGCATATAAAAAGACATATGGGTGCTTTGCCATTTCATATCGACCCAATCAGGAATTTTCGTAAGATAAATGAACTGAGCATATATGAAACTCAAACGATCACGACGCGCCACTCTTCGTCTGTTCAGATGTATTGGCCGTGTCCATCGTTCTAGTATCGACGTATGATCCACCAGCATCCGATGCGCAAACCATTTGTTTGTGTGCCAATATTCATCGCACCGATTGCAAGCTCCAATCCAATCCTCTCCTAATTAATATTTCTGTTTAAGCGCCCTGCTCTTATCAATGGCCGATGGCCCTATCTGCTGGCAGGGTAGGATAATTGATTCATTAAGCTGGGGATCAATGCGGGCTCGATATTACCCGAGAGCCATATTTTTATTTTTTCGATAGCCGAAGCTATCTTTCGAAAATTGTCGTCCTCTCGTTGGTTGTCTCGCGATATAATTCGTTGGTGAGGTTTCTCACGATGTTTCCAACGAGAACCGTATAAATTCCTGGATGGGGAGTGTAGTGTCACCATGTTACCAATGTTAACCCTCGATGCGTTTGTCTTTCGTATGAGGCGTACTCTCTCGTCCGAAGAAAAATAAAAGCGTATGGCAAACACACATTGCTTCCCTGGCGACAAAATCATCATGCTTAGTCTACAAGAAGCGCAAAGCAACCTTTGCAAACTGTAAAATGCTGTGAGTTAGCGGTAAAATGCTGTCAGATGGGCAATCAACTGTCTCAATGTGCGCAAATGTGGTTTTCGGTCGGCGAGTGAAAAATAGCTTTGCAAAAAGAGTGCCGGTGGATGGAAAATAGTTGTTTGCGATGATGTGCACCGGTTGTTGATAAGATTTCGAAGTGTACACTACCTCTGTGCTGTTTTTTTACAGTTAAACACTCAAATCAACACTGAACGCGCTTTCATCTGCATCGGCTTACGAATAGTAACGTCTACTCGAAGCGAAAAAAAGTGACAGCAAAATCGACATTTGCGCGTGTATTTTCAGAGTTTTGCGCCTCGTGTAAACTAAGCATCATGCTTTCATGCTTTGCCTCTACGCCGGCACTACTGGTAGAACGAGAACGCAGTACGGATATATCGATCCTTCAAACAGTGGACAGCAAATGTGGCACTTAACAATTGAAATGTAATGACAGTTTTATAAAATATAAGTACGCTACGATAAGAAGATGTATATATATATAAATCTAAAAAAATAGTTACATGAAAAATATTCCCGGTTTTTTCGGCGAAATTCCCGGTTTTCCCGGTTTTTTCCCGGTAAAATTAAATTCAAGGCTGATTCCCGGTTTTCCCGGTTTTCCCGGTTGAGTGGCCACCCTGATAACGGCAGTAACCCCAAAGGTTCTCAAACCATCCGCGTCGCACAGGAACAATCAGAAGGGGCGCTAGTGTGCTTCGCGCAACACACATATAAAAAGGAGGTTGGTTCATCTAGAACAAATCGCGTTGATTGAGTAATAAAACATTAAGCGTATTTTTTTGCAATCATTGTCGTCTGCTTACGAATTGTTGTTGGTTGTTATGGTGAAAAATTGATTTCCACTAACCTCGGTGGGCAAAACTCAACTTCGATATCACATTCAAATCCAATCAGATGCTATATGAGGTAACCTTCAAATTAACTCTTCTTGGGTTTTCTCTCTTAAAAGACTCTAATCGAAAAAAAAATACTGTTTTTGCTTTAACATCAAAAACAACCTGAAAAGATAGTGTTCATTGTAAGTTTGGAAACATTAAACATGTTTTCTGTACAACGAACATGTGAATTATTTAACATAACGGTACGGGAACCGGTTATTGAGGAATGTTTGTTTGTGGTCATGAATGCATTGTGCATTGCAGTCCCACTTCCTTATTCTGACTCGGCAGAGTGGTTGGTAAGTTGCATACAATTGTATTTCGGTATGGTTCAGTCCCAACAATATATTATTGCAGACTAGGTTTTTTAGGCCAGGTACCTGGCCCGTCAGCAGTGGCTAACCTATCGCCCCATTGAAGGTTCCACGCCGTCCCCGTTACAGTTTCCAGGTCTTTCTGCAGAAGGTATATTGTGTTGACAATTGCTGAGCAGTAAGCGGGTTCAAATACAAATACGAATAGCGGGATCAAAAATAACGAAATAATGTGACCCTCTCCCTGTTAGCCCATTGCCTGATCTTGACGCACAGTATTTATCCCTTCAACTGCAGCCCCCATCGTCATAAATGTAAAAGCACTGTTACATCGCAAAATGTTACCAAAAAACCAAACGCGTCTATCAAACAGCTCGGTTAGTAAATTTTTCGAAGACAGCTACTTGTACCGAGTTACAGCATATTGTACCAGTTTCTGTGCCCCACAGCGCATGTCCTGTGGTTGCGCCACTCTTAATGTTTAGTTTACATGAATCGCAAAGCAACCTTTGCAAACGGTAAATTGTTGTCAGTGAGTCAGTCAACAGTCAAAATCTGCGCACATTTGGTTTTCGGCCAGCGTGTGAAAAAAGATTTGCAAAAAAAAAATTTTTTTTTGCGTTTCTTGTAAACTAAGCATAACACTCCTACTACGTATGATAATCCGTAGATGCGAATTGCGCTGTGATTTGTTTCGGCCAATAGTAAGAATCCCCTCAAACAGGATTAAAACAATCCATAGAAGTCAAGAGCACTGCATTGATTACTCGTAACCTGACCTTATAGAAAAACGAATAATGTCGGTGCACATCCTTCTCTCTCCATGTCATCCGTGCCGCATTCGCTGCACATTCTGCGGCTCACTATTCCCCACGTATCAGTTTTTCCTTTCTTTCGTTTGTAATGGAGAATTCCTTCCATGTGTATGACGATTCGCGAAAGGCGCAGTATCGACACGACGCTCGGCACACTCTGCCGCTTGCTATCCCGCACCTTCGGTGTTTCGCGGGAGGCTCGACCCCCCATCTCTTGCCTTGTTCGTTTCGCGGAAGGTTAAGCTACCTATCCGAACAACAGTACTCTCGGATCGGTCGTCCGTATACTCTGCCGAGGAAAGCGGTCCCCACTTCTCGCATTCTGCTTTTCTAATCCTGAATGCGAGCGTGGTTGTTCGCACTCCTTCTCACATAATCGCTAAGTCAGTGCGAAGTGTTATCTATGTCTCTCTTTTCTCTCTTTCCTTCTTTCCCTCTTTCTCTCTCTCTCTCTCTCTCTCTCTCTCTTTCTCTGTCACACCAACATACCTTCCTCTCTCACTCTCTCTCTCTCTCTCTCGCTCTCTTTCTCCCTTTCTCTCTCACATCAACATACCACCTACCACAACCACCAATCTCCTATCCCTCATCAACAATCTCCCATCTCTCATCTCTCATCTCCCATCCCCCATCTCCCATCCCCCATCTCCCATCTTCCAGCAATCTCTCTTCTCCCCATCGTACTCTTTCTCACTTTGCCTGCCACATCACCCATCGCATTCTCTCTCTCTCTCTCTCTCTCTCCTTCTCTCTCTCTCTCTATCTCTCTTTCTCTCTCACATCAACATACCACCCACCACAACCACCCATCTCCTATCACTCATCAACAATCTCCCATCTCTCATCTTCCATCTCCCATCTCCCAGCAATCTCTCTTCTCCCCACCGTACTCTTTCTCACTTTGCCTGCCACATCACCCATAGCATTCTCTCTCTCTCTCTCTCTCTCTCTCTCTCTCTCTCTCTCTCTCTCTCTCTCTCTCTCTCTCTCTCTCTCTCTCTCTCTTTCTCTCTTTCTCTCACTCTCTCTCTCTCTTTCTCTCTCTCTCTCTCTCTCTCTCTCTCTCTCTCTCTCTGGCTATATCTATCCCTATCCCTATGCCTCACCTTGTCATACTTTCCATTTTTGTCTCTCTGTTCCCCATTATGTCTGCCTCTATCTTTACTGCATGTCTCTCTCGTTCTCTCTCTCATTTTCTCGTTATACCTCTCCCTATTTCTGTCTCTCACTCTTACACACACTAACAGCACAAAATTCCAACAACAACGCATAAAAGGGTCGGTTTTGCTTAAAAGGCCCATTTTTCTGATTTTGAATTAGTAACGACATTGAATCAGTCATCGATCGAACATGGGTTACTTTTCGCGCGCGTGTTTGTTGGGCCATGGTCGACCCTCGGAAGGAAAATTATTATATAGGATTTGATGAGATCGTCAACGGAAGAGGCGCTGTTACGCATCTGTTCCAGCGGTCGCCGTTCCGATCTCTGATGTGGACCGTGTTTGTGCCGTGGAATTTAGTAAACGTTAGACGGTGGACACAAACAACAAGCTCTCAAGCGACTCCACGGAAGGAACCGGGCCGAATCACGAGGATCACACCGTATTTCGAAGACCACCCCAGGCCGACTATGGGTATACTACTAGCACCGAGTGCATTATACAGAGCAAGCCGGCATTCCGTATTGCGTAAGTAACAATAAGTAATTTCTGGAAATTTTTCAATTTTGTAGAAGGCGAACATTTCTCTCCCTCTCGTCGAAAATGGTTACCAAGGACATAATATTCTTTGGGTGCTAATATTCACGGAATGGCTCCGTCTGCATCCAATGTTCTAAAGACGAAAACATCATCATGTTTTCCATATATTTGTAATCCAACAAATTCTTGATTCTTTTTTCTTTCAGAAATTTCAAACAATAGATAGTGCAATGATAACAAAATATATCAATTTTTCATGCAATGCATCCTTCCCTTGAACCAAGTTGCAGTTGGAGGACAGAACAATGCGGGTGCAGTTGCCTGGGTCGTAAGCTGACTCATGAAATACAGAGAACATTCTATGAACGGATCTTGAACAATACACCGGTTTTTCCATGTAAGTCAAACTATGTAAACACTGGTTACCGTTCAAAATTATGTTTATGAGTGATAAATATTCTTTCCTCACAGCACATGGTTGGCGGAATTAGCTGAATAGATTGCTTACTATTAGCAGTAATATCATCAAACAATGTGAGTATGTTATTAAATTTCAGTCAAGCTTTTGAAATAATATGGTGTTTTATTTTACAGAACGGGGAAACCCAACAATTTAAGTTCATCGGCAGTACATCAGCGACAAAACTAGTTTATTTTAGGAAATAAAATTTAAATGTGTAAAAAATATGGGTGAGGTAATAGAAATAATAAAATAATTCAGTAAAACTAAAAAACTGTAAATTTGAATTTGCTATATTTAAACCGAAAGAACCGTTTACATTTAGCGCCTACATGTAGGCAACCGCCAGGTCGAAACGTTACGAGAGCGTACAATAAGGCGTTTGTATCTCTTCTAATAGACGCTTAATGTACGCTCTTCTTTTGTATGTTGTTAATGTACGCGATTTGTCGCACGACGCATAAATTAATGCTGCTAGGGTTCATTCTGCTACCCCAGCTACGTTAAAAGATGCGATCGTACGATAGCCATAGTAACGATTCGTTAATCGATGCGATGGGCAACATAACACCACAGCATAACGGCTGTAACCCCAAAGCTTCCCAAACCATCCGCGTCACACAGGAACAATAAGAAGAGGCGCTAGTGTGCTCCGCGATACACACACATAAAAAGGAGGTTGGTTCATTTAGAACAAATTGCGTCGATTGAATAATAAAACATTAAACGTATTTTTTGGACCACTTTGTCTTCTGCCTACGAAATGTTGTTGGTTGGGATGGTGAAAAATTGATTTCCATGCACCTCAATAGGCAAAACTGAAGTTTAATACCACATTCAAATTCAATTAGATTATGAGGTAACCTCCGTGTGAACTCTTCTTGGGTCTTGTTGTTGTTTGACGTCTTCGAACCAAAACAAACTTGTGCTCAGCGCTTAGAGGACTCTAATCGGTAATAAAAGACTGTTTTTGGTTTAGCAGCAAAAGCAACGTGAAAAGTGAGTGTCCAGTGTAAGTTTTGAAACATTAAACATGTTTTCTGTACAAAGAAAACGTGGATCGTTTAACAAAACGGTACGGGAACCGGTAATTGAGGAATGTTTGTTTATGGTCGTGAATGCATTGTGCATTTCAGTCCCACTTGCTTATCCTGACACGGCAGAGTGGTTGGTAAGTTGAATGCAATTGTATTTCGGTATGGTTCAAACACAATAAGTGCCAACAATATCTTATTGCAGGTTTGATGAGATCGTCAACGAAGGTGGTCCCGTTACGCCTCAGTTCCAGCGGTCGCCGTTCCGACCACTGTTTGTGCCCTGGAATTAAGTAAGGGTGGCGTTAGATGGTGGACACAAATAACAAGGTGTAGAGCGACTCCACGGAAGGAACCGGGACGTATCACGAGGATCACACCGTATTTCGAAGACTACCCCAGGCCGACTATGGGTAGACCATTTTGCATTATACAGAGCAAGCCGGCATTCCGTATTGCGTAAGTAATAATAAGTAATTTGTTATTACGTGGTTGGCGGAATTTGCTAGCGGAATAGATTGCTTACTATTAGCAGTAATATCATCAAACAATGTAAGTATGTTATTAAATTTCAGTCAAACTTTTGCAATAATGTGGCGTTTTATTTTACAGAACCGGGAAAATCAACAATTTAAGTTCATCGACAGTACATGAGCGACAAAACTAGTTAATTTTAGAAAATTAAGATTTAAATTTGTTAAAAATATGGGTGAGGTAATAGAAATAATAAAATGATTCAATAAAACTAAAAAGTAACAGTACATTTGAATTTTCAATTTTTAAACCGAAAAAACCGTTTACATTTAGCGCCTACATGTAGGCAACCGCCAGGTCGAAACGTTACGAGAGCGTACAATAAGGCGTTTGTATCTCTTCTAATAGACGCTAAATGTACGCTCTTATTTTGTATGTTAATGTACGCGATTTGTCGCACGACGCATGAATTAATGCAGCTGGGGTAGGTTTGGCGAGATTTCAAATACGCGACTAAAGCGAAGTGGACCAACAACAACAAAAATTTGGTGGCCACCGGCGGAGGTAACAGCACGGAATGTTCCTTTACGGAATTGGAAGAGCAAGTGGCCACCTTGCTCTGCTACAGCACAGCAGATCAAGGACATGCCGGGAAATGCTTCGGGATAGAAGATTCAACTTCCGATCTGCTTACAACTCCTACAACTTCCGATCTGGTTCCAACTCCTACAACTTCCGATCTGGTTCCAACTCCTATGCTTAGTTTACACGAGGCGCAAAACTCTGAAAACACAGGCGAAAATATCATTTTTTTCTGTCACTTTTTTTCGCTTCGTGTAGACGTTCCTATTCGTGAGCCGATGCAGATGTAAGCGCATTCAATGTTGATTTGATTGTTTAATTGTAAAAAAAACAGCACAGAGGTATTGTGTACACCGAAATCTTATCAACAACCACTGTACATTATTAAAAACAACTATTTTCCATCCACCGGCACTCTATACCAGGTGCGCAAATCTATTTTTCACTCGCCGACCGAAAAACAGATTTTCGCTTACTTTGACAGTTGACTGGCCAACTGACAGCATTTTACCGCTAACTCACAGCATTTTGCCGTTTGCAAAGGTTGCTTTGCGCTTCGTGTAGACTAAGCACTACAACTTCTGATCTGGTTCCAGCTCCTACAATCTTGTGTCTTTCCGATCTGGTTTTAATTTGTAGTGACGATGAAGGCGAACCATCGCGTTCATTGTGTGATTCACAACCAAGCAATTCGAACGGACCCGTCGATATTATGGTTGAGGAAAGTAACGACATTGATGATTAACCACTCTCTCAGCCACGAGCTAAAAGGAAAAGGTTTGACTCGAACGAGCTCTTGGATATGGCAGTGCAAAATAATTTGCTATTGGAAAAACTAGCTAAAACGTCGGGGCGCATTCTAGAGCAGTTGATAATACTTAATACCAGCAATAATAACCGGAATACCAAGTGTAACGCGTGCAATCATGAGAAGTAGTAGTTGTGTTAAGAATAGTAATTAAAAGTGATACTTGACGTGATATTTAATATTGAAAAGTAGGTTAAGCAATGGTTCCTTACTTCACTACTCCTTAGAAGTTTTTCATTTTTACGGAAAGGAATATAAGGAAATAAGAAGGAATAAGAAAACTGTCTTTAACAAATAAATATACATCTATTTTATCAAATGTCTATTTATGTGAGTTGGGCGAAAAGTAATCGACTAGACATGGAAATAGGAAATAGTAAGATATAAAAAGGAGCGACGAGCAGTAGCAGAGGGAGTTTTATCCAGAGTGTGGAAGGAAAAGATTTATAGTATAGAATACAGAAGTAACTTTAAACTTTACATTTATTGTCTATGCTCAATCATCATGTTATGAAGCGCGCTACAAACATTTATTATCTGCAAACATTTTTCGGGAGTATAATGAAGCTGCCTTGCGCCAGCAATACATTGAAACCGGCTTTTTAAAACACCGAAGGCTCTTTCTATAATAAACCTTCCTTTGCTTTGAAGGCTATTATATTCGGCTTGCGACGTGTATGGTTGGGCATTTCTTATTGGTTTTTTTTATCCGCGGTTTGCCGGGGTAAGCAGAGTCACCTACAAGGAAGAAGTTTTTATGCGTTACTTATGTTTGCTTCCACACAGCACGATCTTTCTTACCTAGAAGTTTACAATCTTGTTCTCCATTACGAAACTTAGCAGCAGAGAAGTTATCGGCAGGGCTTCGGTTCCAAACATGAGAATCATGGCTTGCTCCTCCATACTTCGCATTGACATATCGAATTTTTTGTCGGTTATCGCATATCTAAACAAAAAAGGAAAAGTAAGCAACAACTACCTAATCCTTGTTTTTCATGCAACAATTAAAACAACTCACCATTAAAGCGTTAATGCTAAAGTAGCTGTTGCGGCTAGAACGGGACCACAACACCGTCGCTATCGGCTGCGCCACCGTCAAAGTGACAGCTGATGCGGCCCATGCAGCAGCCATCGAGTACCGACTCTAGCCTCAGCCAAAACGGGATAAAAGGGCTGCGCAAGCCACCATTATTTTCTATTCGCGATACGTTAGCTTGATCAAAAGGTGAAATAAAGACTAATTTGTGGTTTCTTACCAAAAGAACTCCGACAAATCCTTTTTTTTTCAAATCACTGCTAACAGTAGCCTTTCCGATTGTAGTACAGATGCTGATTTGCCCTTGGTTTCATAATTCTGATGTGTATTCCATCTACGCACATCACAACTCCTGGGATTCCACTTTTCGAGAAGAAAAATGCATTGGCATCTTCTTTTTCTCGAATGGTCATATTTAGTCCGATCCATTTTGCACACAACTTTCTCTCCATGGCATCTAATGTTTGGCTTAATACAACGGAGAATGTGCTCTGCGCCATTGGAACGAAAAAGTCTTTACCCACGCCATGCTGATATGTGCCTTCAGCCAAAAATCTTAAAATTGCAGCTAGTTTTTGAATGGCGGTTATCCCATTTCACAAACCTAAAATATCAACAGTAATTATAACATTGAACGAAAACAAATAAGTTATCATTTTATACCTATCACCTTGCAGTTCCAACACATTTCTATTCACTCTTAGATTTTCACGAAATTGTCGTACGCTGTACGGGAACCTGACACGAAGAAATTGTTTGCATCTCACTAACGTGCTCCCTTCACTCGCTCACCTGTGCTATTGCTATCTAATGCCAACGTCACCTCTAAGCGTAATTTGAGAGTGGAAAATCACAACTATAGTTCAAAATAATGAATAATTTTACCACACGTACCCAAACAATACTGATAGTTATTCATAAGAGTCACCTGTAGCAAGAAACCGTAAAGTGATGCATAGTATTTCTAGGGCAGATGTTGCCTCCCGCATATTCGGATTTTTTCTTGTAATACGTGGTGAGACTAAATCTAGAAGATGATTGAAATCTTCCCTGTGCAACCTTATGAACTTTTTTAAGGTATCGTCTATGCCGTTATTTCTGATATCTTCTACCAGCCTTTCCGCCATGTTTCCACGTTTGAGGAATAACTCGCGCATCCAAAAGCGACGATTTACTCCTTGTGGTCGTGCATTCGGGGATGCTACAAATAATCTTAATGTATTTGCAAGCGTGAGCAATATTCTTTTAATGGCAAAGTTGTTCGAGTGCACATTTTTGAAACCTATGGAGATATAGCAAACTACATACACTGTACCCATAAAGTCAGTACACAGCAGGCTAAAGCAGAAACAAAGGCCATTTACTTCGAGAGAAACAACTATTTTGAAAAATTAAAAATGAGGGATTGTTCTTTGGATTTGGAATTTGGACGCGATACGAGTTAGGGTTTCCGAGATATGGTCAAAATAGTGCCACAGCACCCTAAAAGCGCACCAAAAAAGTGAGTACACAGCCCTCTATGTTTCATCATATCTTGTATTGCAAAGAAAATTCCTCTGAAAAAACTACAATCGTGAACAGCACATCGTAATAAACAGTCTAGCAGTGTTTAATAACAAAATAAGGTGCCTAATTACACTACAATGGGCAGGACAGAAATTTCTTTCGAGACGAGATCGGATATCATTCAATTACACGAAATTGAAGGCAACAGCTACTCGGAAATTGCCTTTTTGTTAAATGTAAACAGAAATCCGGTTGCCAGAGTCGTTCAGCGGTGGAAAAACGGCCGCCGTATTGAAAATTTACCGAGCACTGGTCGTCCTACCAAAACATCGAATCGGATGAGGCGCATGGTAAAGAAGATGGTAGATGCTGAGCCAAAAATTAGAGCTCAAACTGTTGCGACAATACTGCGTAAGAGATATGGCCTCATAATGGGTAGTGAAACTGTGCGAAAAATCATACACAAATTTGGATACAAAGCATATAACCAGCGTAAGAAGCTTCACATAGGCGTGATAAATCGTCGGCTACGATTAGAATTCGCAAAAAAATACTTGCACCATTTCCCCGAGATCTGGGAGAAGGTACTTTTCACGGACGAAAGCAAGTTTAATATTATCGGATGTGACGGTAGAGTAAAAGTGTGGCGAAAATCTGGGGAAGGACTTAATCCCAAATACACTATTAAGACTGTGAAATATGGAGGTGGCAGCGTCTTAGTGTGGGGTTGTATAGCAGCAAGGGGTGTAGGAAATCTGCACCTCATAAGGGGTACAAATATGGCAATATATCGACTTACTGAAGTAATGGACAAATATGTCAATATTTCGACTTACTGAAGGAACATTTGCGACCCAGTGTTGAAAAACTCGGAATCGAGCGGGATTATTGGTTCCAGAAAGACAAAGCAGTACAAATTCCACCTGCTTGCCCGAGCCAGGCTCGGGTATTGATAATAATCAGCACAAGTGGGTAAGGGGATAAGGTAGTTTTTCGAATCATTCAAACTATTTTGCTCAAACTAATTGACCCAAAGTTTTTCAATTATTACCAAAACTAGAAGTAACCCGTTTATATAGGATTCGATCAGCAGATGAGCGTGTTCAAGCGTGTTGAAAAATTTCACGATCAAAATGTTAACGTTGTGGCTATTGTGAGCGATAACTGCCACTCAAACATTGGTTGCTGGAAATATTTGGGTGCACATAATTACGAGAAACCATGTTTTGCTCATCCGGTCACTGGAAAAAACATTCATATTTTTCCTGATGCACCTAACCTTATTAAATTGCTTAGATCACGGTTTTTCATATAATGAAAAAACTATAACAGCTGCTCCAGTGGACAAGCTCATAAACACCAGACATCATGTCGAAATGACACCAGCATTTAAGCTAACTTCTTCTTCTTCTTGTTGGCGTAACGACCTCTTTGGTCATGCCTGCCCGTTAAGGACTTACGAGACTTGTTTCCTTGTTGTACGTGGATAGTCAGTCCTCTCGTACAGGGGAGGGTCCGGTCTCGGTTGGGATTCGAACCCACGCCGTCGAGGTGGTGAGCCCCGGCGCTCATGGGCCGATTTTCTAACCGGCGCTACCGCTCGGCTGTCGCGGACCCCCCAGCTAACTAAAGATCACTTAATTATGAGCCCTCAGGAGCGTCAAAACGTACGGCGAACCACGCTACTGTTGTCGCGTACCACTGCAGTCTGCTTGAGAAAATATTTTCCTGACGACGGTGCAGCTAATGACTTGGCAGAATTCATTGAAAAAGTCGATCGCTGGTTCAGTATATCTATCTCAAATTCTCCAGTTGTGAAACAGGACTTTAAGGAAGATGTTTAGTGATAAGCATGAAAGTCAATGGAAGATCAACAATGCAGGTGTTTCAAAATCCATTCCTATGCACATAACATCGGTGCAAATGCTGTTTCACGACATGACGCTGAAGCATAAAATTAATTTTATGTGCACCTACAAAGCTAATCAAGATGTTTTAGAGAATTGTTTCTCTCAAATTCGGCAAATAGGAGGACTTTATGACCACCCGTCCCCTCTGAGCTGCTTTTACCGAATTCGTATGATGACGCCACCGAGAATTCGTATTGATGATACCGAGAAACGCCAACTATCTTGCGAAACCAAACATATACAGGAGAAGAACACGAGGAAAGCCATGAGGAATTTGTCTCAGCGACAGTATTTGCGAAGGCAGCTATTGTACCTTCCCTGCCAGGGTCAGTGGATTTGCTTGGACTATAATATCAGAGTCAAATGTATTACGAATACGACTTTCGTGAATTTTTTATGGAATTTTTGTATCCTAATATTAGGACAAAAATGCAAGCTCGAGCATCGAAAATGGTAGCAAGTCACGTAAAGGAAAAAACGTTTCAAAACACAACAGGTCACAAGTCAAAAGACACAAGTCAAAAATCAAACGCTTGAAACGAGGCTAAATAGTACAATATTACTAATTTCGCAACATATTTGTTGACGAATCGAATAAGTATAAAAACGAATGTGAATTTCGTTTGTAAAAGCAAATAGTGTAAATATTGCGTTAGTACGTTTCTTCTTCTTGGCGTAACGACCTCTTGGTCATGCCTCCCGTTAAGGGCTTACGAGACTTGTTTCCCTGTTGTACGTGGATAGTCAGTCCTCTCGTACAGGGGAGGGTTCGGTCTCGGTTGGGATTCGAACCCACGCCGTCGAGGTGGTGAGCCCCGGCGCTCATGGGCCGATTTTCTAACCGGCGCTACCGCTCGGCTGTCGCGGACCCCCTACGTTTAGTACGTTTATATAACGTTTATCATTGATTAGGATAAGGCTAGTATTAATGATAATGAATTATTGTATCGATTTGAAAAAAAAACATGTATTATGTAAATACTTCGGACGAGGACGACCGAGGAGTTATAAGTGGTCCGACCCCGGAGAAGTTATAAGTGGTATAACACTATGTCAGGTGAGACCAGAGTAAATGACGTTTACTCGCTGTCATCACTTGACACTAGACCTGATCACTTGACCATTAGATCGCCACTTCTATCTTGATCGTCCAGAAGGACAGACGAATAAAGAGATCCACGACGTAACACATAATTATATATCATCGGATTGCTAGAAAAAAATTATAAACAGAAATACCCGATCCTAGACTTAGGTGAGCAAACGTTCAAGATGACTGCAGAGCAATCATATTGCCAACCGTCATCTTTTATGCATCTTATTTCTTTGGGGGGTTGTATGAGCCTTCACCTTTTTTTAAATCAAGGGTTGAAAATGGAGGGCATTTTTTGAGGATGAATCCGAAAGGACGTTTGTTGAAGAGTTTTGTGCGCAGAATAGCTACTGTGATTCAAACGAGCTATTCCTGTAATACCTAAAATACCTGCCGACATCGTCAAATCTTTCGTCAAGCATCGTGTCACCGTATTTCGAGTGATCCGGCACCCCGAAACAGCACACAAATTACTTTCCATCGCTCTGTAAAGGTTACAGGATTCTAACGTTAACATAACACACACAACAATGGCTTACGTTGATATGTAGCGTTGAAGTATAATTACTCACCACTTTTCCTGTAATTTAATTCAAAATTTACGAAAAAGATAAAACTCGTAAAATTGGAAAAACTAAACCAAAACAACGACCATTCTTAAGTCAAAGGTTTCTTGTATTTTGCTTTAGTCGATTTGACACGTAAAATCAGAAAAACCAAACCAAAACAACGGCCATTCTTAAGTCAAAGGTTTCTTGTATTTTGCTTTTGTCGATTTGTCAAATTGCTCTACAGTATTTGACCAGAGCTATTAGGGCCTATTCCGAACAAAATCGTCAAAGGTAAACTATTGTTAAACCATAAATAAACGATCGTTTTGAGTAAAATCGGTTGCAAACCTATCACATCCGTTCAAACAGACGATCGTCGAAATAATCGTCAATAAAATCCTTTGAGCTCTGCCATCTGTGAGTAAATTTGTCAAGCAGTTGAGTTAACGATCGTTATAGGTATCACATAAGCTTAATTTACAGCAATGACGACCGTTTAGTTGTCGATGACTAAAGAGCAGTCGATAACGCCAACCTGTCCATGAGAAAGCGTCCGATTTGATCATTGATCTACCCACGACGAACATGTTCAATAGCTCGACGATGAATCTAAAGAATACACACTAGTGCTAACCGATATTTTTGCCCAGTGTTGGATGTTCCACGGCCCGGCGAGAAGAGAGGAGATGAAATAGTCGCTATTCTAGTTGCAACACAGTCGCCAAAAAGCTATGTGTGAGCATTGAGGGGAATTAAAACTGCTCGAGCTTATTGTATTATCGATCGTATATCATATTAACGATCGTTCATGAAATTCGTTCGGGCGATACCTTTTTCGAGCCGTTTATTAAACGACCGTCTATTTGCTATACGATCGATTAGCGTTGTCGACTTCGTTCGGAATAAGCCCTATTATGGTAAAGTGGGGAACGACGCCCCCCGTAAGCGAAATACATTATTTTCTTCTATTTCTTTAATTAAAAAGTCTCTAATTTCCATAGTTAGATAAATAAACATCTTGTGTACGTATGAAATATATCTGCTACACAGTTTCATTAAAAGTTTGCCATAGAAGGGAAATGAAACGTTTTCATGATTTGGGGGACAATTTTTTCGAACATTGTAGTTACTCTTGGGAAAGGTGGTGCTGCCGACGTGATGAAAATAACCAACGCAGAATAAAATTAACAATAAAACTACATCCATAAGGTTAGGCCCTGTCAATGGGACCAGTAAACGGGCACTGTAATCGAGCCCTGTAAACGGTCACTGTAACCGGGCCCTGTGAACGGGCACTGTAACCGGGCCATGTAAACGGGCACTTTAACCGGGGCCTGTAAACGGGCACTGCAACCGGGCCCTGTAACTTGGCCGTGTTACCGGGCCCTGTAAATTGGCCGTGTTACAGGGCCCTGTAAACGGGCCCTGTTATCGGGTCATGTAAACGGGTCCTGTAAAATTAGTCCTGTAACTGGGCCGTGTAACCGGGCCGTGTAACCGGGCCGTGTAACCGGGCCGTGTTACCGGGGCGTGTTACCGGGGCGTGTTACCGGGGCGTGTTACCGGGGCGTGTTACCGGGCCGTTTTACCTAGTTAAACACTATATCAAACTAATCAATTTCATATTAAATAAGATTTTCGCAGGGCCTTTCAGTTTTGGCTCCGTTAACAATAGTGGGGAAGATGGCCAAACCGGTGGGGCAGGACGCACCACCTCGTAATCGAGACGATCGATTACAAAACTATAAAATTTAGCAAAGTGCGCTTACAAGTTGTACCATCTCGTGTTGCACGCAATCTCAAGTTGCATGCAAGTCTGCTATGCAAGTATCATGCACTTCACAGAACCAGATCACTTCGTACTTATTTCTAGCTGAAAGAAACTATTAACACTTTAAGCGCCATGCACAAATTACACTGCTTTCCGTTCTGCCAGCGATTCGTAGAAACGCCGGTCTACCTAACGGGCTCTGTCGGTCCGAGCAGATCGATTTACAAGACATTATGGAATATACCCGCCCGTTTGGAGGGGGAATGGGTTTTACTATGCGGTGATTTCCGACAACTTTTGCCAAAGGAACAGATGCTGAAATAATAAATGCATGTATTAAAAAGACTATTCTCTGGCGACACTGTAACATGCTACGTTTGCATATCAACATGCGTGTGCAAACAGCGCTAAATGCAGGACAGGCTATCGAGCTACAAGAATTTGCAGACGTCCTGTTGCAAATAGGCGAAGGACGGCATGTCACAGTACCCGGTCTGAAACCTTCGTATGCTAAAATTCCTCGCGACATCGTGTTACCAAATACATCAGATGCTGAATCCGACCTCCAGACGCTGATAGATAAAATTTATTCTGACGTTCATCTGATCCCAGCTTTCTTTTCGGATCGAGCTTTTCTTTCGCCGTTGAACATGAATGTGCATTCTATCAACAATGCTGTACTCGAGCGCTTACCTGAACGAGAGCAGGTGTTCCTATCCATTAATACATTGGTCCAACAGGAAGACTATCAACATTTTAACATCCCTACCGAATACCTTCACAGTCTTAGCATCAGCGGTATTCCGGTACATCAACTTAAATTGAAGTGATTTTCACCAGTACTGCTAATGCGTAACCTTAACCCAGAAAAAGGATTATGCAATGGTACAAGACTGCAAATCATTGATTTGAAACCAAATTGCATACACGCCAAAATACTTACTGGCAAACGGCAAGGAGAACCTGTATTATTACCGCGCATCTATTGCGATACCAATGACCAAGGGCTCCCATTTCAAATTCGCTGAAAACAGTTCCCACTGCAAGTTTGCTTTGGCATGACGGTCAACAAATCACAAGGCCAATCACTTCGCCACATGTGACTGTATCTACCCAACAGCGTGTTCGCTCATGGGCAACTGTATGTAGCACTGTCGCGAGTAACGGCCAGAACTAATGCAGCACTTCTAATCCAGAATCCAACATATGAAGATCAAGATACCATTGCAACCGAAAACATTGTTTACAGTGAAGTCATCAGGGATTAGAAAACATCAACATTATCATCTTTATTCAGGTTGCAGCCAATAATATACATTTTTACTAATAAGTGATCACCATGCTTTCTGAAGGAATTTGCGGTTCTCGCGGAATTTTTAACAGTCCTTGCGCGGCTATCAAGTGCATAGATACAGAGGAATAGTTCCGAAGGGATGGTTATTTGACGGACACTATTAAGCCAAGTTTTTTAGGGAGTAGTGGGGGGGTCAAGCGTAAGGCAAGATGTGGAGTCTTTTGCTGCTTCCCCTTTCGAGTCTGTTCTTGGGAACTACCCAGGATGTTTGGAGGACCAAGAGGCCGCCACTATCACCAGAAGCACAATGCTGTAAAAGTTTTTAATTGTAATAATCTGATCCGCCGTGATCCGGTTGCCGGATTGCTCCAATCGCATGTGGAAAGTTCCAACGATCCTTAAACTTTTTTGTAACCTCCAACAATTGTGCTTTTGTAGAAGGAAACTGTAAACAAGAAAATAAAACTTAGCTTATTAACTTATTTACGTTTAGAAAACTGTTTGCTCACATTGATCATCAATTTACTATTAATATTTGTAATATTTGTTTTTTTTTCTTTTCAGCTTGACGAGCACGATGTGGGATCGAATCTCGAGACTGGCACCCTCCGGTATTACGAACGGCTGACCACCGATCTATAATATACAGTATTTCGGTCACACAAACTCTCTTCGGAGAGAGGCCTTGTCCCACTAGGGGATGTCGTGCCACATAAAAAAAAAACGCGTGGTTCTCGTGCCACTATCCAAGCGCAAGAGGCCTACGATACAGAAAAAACTTAATCTAGCCTGCTGCGTTGGTTCCTTTGCACCCTTGAAACGCAGTCAAGAAACAAATAGCACAATTCAAACCTTCTGAACAAAAGTTATGTTATAAATAAAATGAGTGTTGAAATTAAATGAACTGAAACAGTTGATTGTTACGCTATCTCATCGAAAGAAAAACAAACTTCAACACATTTGATCTCTATATAATTTTTAGCTGATAAATGATAAATTTACATTCACATATAAAGCTTTAGTAAGGCAGGAGCAAGTTTACTTGACTATATTGCTTATAGATGAACGAGACACCTACAATAAAAAAAAGAATGTTGAATTTTGTTTTGATCACACGCGGATAACTTACCCCTAAACAAATACTGCAAGCTACTGAATGTTTCTCCAGTTGCCAAGTAGCGCAACGTTATACACCTAACACAGGTGCTGCCTGGGTTTAGTTTTCTCCGCGCCTACCAGCACCAGGTTGGTAATGCACAGTCACAAATAAGCCCAGCATGCCCAAAGAGACAGCAGACCACGTACTTCGCATCTGCACTAGGTTCAACGTGGAAAGACGTATTCTCGAGCGGCCCGACGAGTCATATCCAACGCTGCGCGAATTGTGCGACGACATGTGCACGAAGGAGGTTGTGTGGCAGGCAACCTGCTCCACCATAAGCATAATGACGCACCTGCAGCAGATTTGGAACTACGAAAGCCCACCATGAGACGAGAAAGGAAATGAGACGCGTGTTAAAATAAGTCGTGATGTCATGCATCACCCAAAGCGAGGTGTAATAACATCACCCCCACCCATGCCAAACTAATTAAGACGAGGTCTGGGAGGAGATAGAGTGTGGAGGTCGGGGTGAGGGTTTAATCCGTAAAACCTAGTTTTTTGGAGGCCAGGTACCTGGCCCGTCGGTAACTCCTGGATCCCCTTTCGCCCCATTGAAGGTTTCATGTCGTCCGCGTTACATTTTCTAGTTCTTTCTGTAGAAGGTGTCAAATGGCGGTTATAATTAAAATACAAATTCAAATTGCTGAAGCATAAATTAGATGCGAAACATTCTGGTCCTCTTCCTGGTCGACCAGTGCCTGATTTTGGCGCACAAGAGAGTTGCTTTAACTGAAGCCCCTATCCACATAAATGAAAAAGCACTGTTATATCACCGATTGCTCATGAAATCACCTTTACCAAACCTTTCGGTTAATTCAGCAGGAGGTTCTTCATTGCCAAGCCGAGTTACAACACATTGCAACTCTACTTTTTAAAGTGCCGTGTTTTTAACTCCTGCTTCGTATGATAATCCACATGATTGCGATGCGATTGCCACATTGTATCGGTCATTGAATAAAACCCTCTCCGAAAAGGGAGACAAAAATTAAGAGAAGTAAAGAGCAGGCATTGATGACTCGCCACCTACGCTTACAGAAAAACGAATACGTCCGGTATACATCCGTGTCTCTCCATACTATCTTGC
Source organism: Anopheles coustani (assembly GCF_943734705.1). Lineage (NCBI taxonomy): Eukaryota > Metazoa > Arthropoda > Insecta > Diptera > Culicidae > Anopheles > Anopheles coustani. The sequence continues at coordinate 49,485,202 of NC_071289.1, read as the reverse complement.
AGGATCCTTCTGGATATGTGATAATTCGTCAAAGGCGCAGTATCAGCTCGAAGGTCGGAACACTGTGCCGCATGCTATCCCCCACCTTCTGTGTTTCTCGGAAGGATGTATCTCCCTTATTCCGCCTTGTTCATTTTGCGGATATATTTAGATGCGCGTTCCAATTAACTGACCACGTTGCTACCAAATTCCTAATACACACGATTGTTCCCTCTCCCCCTCTTGTGCTGCCTCCTCTAACTTCTCTTTCTCTCTCTCGCACGTCTCCGCCCTCTCACTCTCTATCTCACACGCTTCCCAGCCCTTTTTTATCTTTCTCTCTCTCTCTCTCTCTCGTTCTCTCTCTTTCTCATTCCCGCTCGCCCAGTCTCTATGACTTCCTCTCCCACTTGCTCCTTCTTACTCTGTCATGTCTCTATTTCACATTTTTTGGCTTTTGAAGGAGAAGGTGTCATTATGTCGCTTTGGCATGTGTGCCATATTTGAGTATTGATATGTCAAAAGCTCAAACCTTCTCCAATACTCCCTCAAAACGCACAGCAATACCAACAGCAGTGTTACGTCAAGTCATGAAATGTCATTTTACTCTGGACGACTTCACTTTCTAATATATACACCTTGTCTCCAGCCCCACTCAAGGTGTCAAAACTGTTGCATCAAGATGTCAAAATTATGACGAAAAATTAATTCACCTTGCAATGCTGTCTCTCTTCGTATCTAACAATCTTTATAGCTCATGCATTCCATTTATTGAAAACCCATGATGATATTCCATTACCTCTATTTGATATGCTGTGTACACCTTGGGTTTTCACAAGATTTGCTTCAGATGCCCATTATATTAACATCAAATAGAAAGAAAAACCGATTGCGATCGTGTTTCTGCTGATAGTTGTTCGCATAAACATTTTTTTACGGAACGCATCCTACCTTTTTAAAACCAAAAGATATACTTTTACAAAGATACCCTACAACTCTATACACACCTTGGGCCTACTAATGAATAACCAAATTACTGATTTTATCATAAAGTGCCCATGAAAACGATGCTTCTACAGTTTATAGTTTGCAACACTAAAAATCCTGACATTTTTAGAACACATTGATCACAAAACTATTGATTTTATAATATAGTTACCTTGAAACACTACATATATACCTTGGGCTGTACCTGAAATAGTTATTTGGATCAAATAACGAAGGTTGGGACAGCTGACGTATCTATTATTTTTCGGTGATAAAAGGATCACCATATGATAAATGAACAAAAATAGAGCAAAAGTGTTTTTCAACACTAAAGGTTGAATAAAATCATTCATTATCTGTTTTGATAACAAAACATGTTGATTTAAAAATTAGATTACCTTGCAACGATGTACATACCTTGGCCCTGCCAGTGTCTTGAAAAAATATCATTTGCATGAAACTGGCTTACATTACCCTACCTTTACAAAGGAATTCAGAGCCAGCTGTCAATGCTGTTCTAACTTTTTCATTCGTGCGTGTGGAGGTTTTGTTTACAAAAGTTTTTTCTAAAATACATTAAAACTTGTGCTTAAGTGAAGATGAAAACTTTATCGTTCAAGACACAGAGGTTTTGTGTTATGCTGTAGTGATTTTGTTCTTGATGTTTTGCTGTAAACGATTCAGAGAAAGAGCGTTTCCATCGCATGTTTGGTTTTAGCTGTTGCGGGCGCGACGGTCGAAAAACGCATGGTCGAAAAAACGCGTCAAACGAAAAAAACGCTAAGTAACGCTCAAAACTATTTTAAGTATAAGGATGGGACACTCCCCACATGTCGTGCCCAGGTGGGCGGCCTATTCAGATCAACAACAGCGCATACACTCGTGGTGGTGGTGTTTTTTTCGCCTGCCGGGCTACGCTGGTCCCCGTCGAAATCACGACCAGCACCACTACTATCGAGCAAGTTCGGGTAAAACTGACCACGACTTAACCCGCTATCTTTATCCGTGCAATCGGTGTTGTCTCAAAATGTAACTGTTATCTCTTCAGTACATGAAAGCATCTCTGAAGTCACTAATCGCCTGGACGCGAAGGACTTGCTTCTCGTACTGGGCCAATTTTTTAACTGGGCCCAGCCACGTGCTGCCTTGGATGCAAATTATGCTTGGTTTACCGCCTTCGAATATTATGAGCCATATTATAGCGATACTAATGGATTCATGTTTATGGATGCTGCATCAAACAATCGACTTGTCCAAATTAGTGACGTGAAAAACCATTATGATACGCAGCTTGATTTAGTGTTCGCCAACGCAACGGCCGCCCATGCACGCTCAAGGATAAAGAACGCCGATGACCAGTTGATGAGAACCGACTCGTACCATCCACCACTTGAATGGAAAATCGCCGTTCGCGCACCCAAGAAACGATCCTCCAACATCCATCCGCATCGCACGAATTTTGCCAGAACGAACATCCCAGCACTCCGGACTCGGATTCGAGCATTTGATGAGCGTTTCAGCTGTTCTTCGTGTGATATACTCGATCAGGCAGTTGATTTATTCACCGAGTTCATGAATGGAGCTTTCGCATCTTGTGAACCTGTTTCACAACGCAAACGTAGCCCCATTTGGGCCGATTCTACACTGGCTCAATTGAAAACAAAAAAATTTGCTGCTGCCAGAATCCATCGCCGCCATAACAACCCTACAACAAAAAGATACCTCTCGTCTGTGACGGGTATTTTCCGCTCATATAACCACATCCGCTACCAGGGCTATCTCGTAGGTGTGCGCAAACAGCTTACTTCGCGCCCTAAATCCTTTTGGGGATACGTTAACAGTAAACGCAAAAACCAGGCACTCCCGCGCTTAATAACCAATAAAAGCTACTCGGCCTCTACTCCAGCAGACATTGCGGAACTTTTTGCCACACGCTTTGAAGACAGCTTTGTGCCGCAAACTGCATACACTACCTCGCCACTAACGTTTGACGTTCCACGTGATGCTATCGACTTTCAATTGCCGGACATCACGGAGTCTATGGTACTCTCGTATCTCGCGAGCATCAAGCCTTCTACCAACCCGGGACCTGATGGTATCCTAGCGTTTGTTCTCCATCGCTGCCGCTTTGAGCTCGCTCCAATCCTCGCTAGTATTTTTAACGCGTCGTTAAGAACTGGCCAGTTCCCAAGCATCTGGAAAACATCTAGCAGGGTGGCCACTCAACCGGGAAAACCGGGAAAACTGGGAATCAGCCTTGAATTTAATTTTTCCCGGAAAAAAACCGGGAAAACCGGGAATTTCGCCGAAAAAACCGAGAATATTTTTCATATAATATTTTTTTGAGATTTACATATTTTATTCTCGTAGCGTAATTATATTTTCCTTTAAAATTGTCACTACATTTCAATTGTTAAGGGCGACATTTGTTGTCAGCTGTTTGAAGGTCCAATGTATCCATATTGCGTTTTCGTTTCTTCCAGTAGTGCCGGCGTAGAGGCAAAGCGAGAAAGCATGATGATTTTGTCGCCAGGGAAGCAATGTGTACGAAAGACAAACGCATCGAGGGTTAACATTCGTAACATGGTAACGGGGATTTCCAGTTGAAATTGTAAAAGCATTGATCATCTGTTTAAACACTCGATATGAAATGGCAAAGCAACCAAATGTCTTTGTATATGCTTCAGATAGTAGCCAAAACAGTTACTTTAAATCTAGTAAATCTACTAGCTGAAAAGCTAATCGCTTCCTATGATATTGTACGAAAATATTCACAGCGCTCAAATCCGTCCTTTGAAATTTCAATTGCAAACTCCTGTCCTTCTACCAATATTTCCTGATGAGATCCTTTATCCTGTTGAGTTTATAAGGTTGCTTGTTTCGGGACGATCGCACGCGGTGCAATCTCTTGCTTCACTTGTTATGAATGTGTCACTATGGATGTAACTTTCGGATATGATCTGAACGATTTCTATGATTGCAAAAAAATTGCCGCTTTGGATAGAATTTCGGTCGCGGTGTGGTCATTACTATTCGTACGGAAATAATTATGTATGTTTCATTCTATTTGTCAGCAATGGTTTGATATGGATAAAGTTATTTGTTTTACCTTTAACTGCTAACCACTCTCTGGCTGGTGTGGTAGATGGTGGAGGTGGTGGACTTGCTGCGTCGCGAACTTTAACCGTTTAGAGCTTTTACGCGCACATGAGTCGCGGGCGGACTCTGCTGACCGGACAGCATGGAAACACTTAGGGTGTTTCCCAAATACACGGTACGGAACGTTGGGAAGCGTCGGGCCTTACCTCGGGTAGGGGGACTTCGACGTTCCGGGAGAAAAAAATAAATAGACACGAGGTTTAATTTATCATTATCTCCGATGCACTGGCTCTCTTGTCCAACTATCGGTTCTTTATTTATACCAACTTTTTGAACGATTTTACACGGTTTTTAGGAAAGTGTTTGTGACGGTTGCCGAAATAGCTGACTCGGCTAGATGATGTCAACTTGTGTTATAATTGGTGAAAGTGGTAAAGGGTGGTTTTCCGGTGCGAACTAGTACATAGCCTACGCTGCACTTTGAGTGCGTTTACCTCTTGTTTACCAGCTAGCTTGTTGGTAAACCCTTCGTATGCCAACCGATTGGTAAGCGCCTGTTGTTTATGAAATAATATGCATAGGTGAGGTGATTCTATCACACTGGTGTATTGGTTGTTATGGTATGGGATCTTATTGCATTCCGGCATTCGCTAGACGAGTGTACTGGTCAGTTTTTAATCTTGGTGAAATGTAGGTCATTTGAGTTGTTGGTGTGTTTGCTTGAAATTTTGATAACGTGAATCATTTGTATTGACGTGTTTATGAAAGTCTGATCCATGCATTGTACAAAGAATCTTCGAAGTGTTCCAATTAAAGAAAAGTTTAAGTAAAAATAAAACACATTTAAGATACTTCAGGCGTTATTTTTCACAACTCCCCCTTGAACAAATTTATTAATTTATTATTTTTCGAAGAGTTCAATTAACTTCTGCCAGATTACTTAGCTTGAACTTGTTTCATCATATATTTGAGGTATTTTATGTTAGGAAGATCGTAAAGTTTTGCTATAATCATGCATAAACAACAAAGTTAATTATTAAAATATTTTCGATACAAACTATAAGTTAACAACTTCTTCTAATTATTGCGCAATTTGGCAATAGGAAACGTAGTCGTTTGATGCACTCATTTGAACTATATCTATAACCACTAATTTTGAGCATCTGGAGCGACGGAATCTGCAAGAAGTCATCGACAGTCCACTGGTATGGGAAGAACCGCAAGTAGAATGCATTAAAATTAAAAGTAAAGGGTAACAGTAGAATAATGGCGGATATAGTTTACCTACCTCGTCCCAGTTGTGAATCGAGAGTACACTGATTTTGTGTAATGGCATTATTTTAAGCAAACCATCAGTCACATATTGCTCGTTGGGATACATGTTATTTAAACTCAACTTAAACAGATGAGGTAATCGATCGAGCTATTCCAAAGATTTGATAGATCGAGGTAATGATTTCCCGCTGATCTGAAATGCAACACCACAAACAATTTAAATTCTTTTTTTGATTTGTACAAAAAATAGTGTGACACGCAGGTTAGTACCTTATTACATGATAACTTCAAACATCTAAGAGATAAAAGGTTATTGCAGATAAATTGAAGACATCGATCCTGAACAAAGTTTTCTAGACATAGCTTAGTGAGATATGGTGCCGCCGTACATAATCTTTTGAAGAACATCAACTGATCTTCTATGTCATGTAAGTAAGCTACATGAAGTCCTTGCAAAGAAGGAATTGGTTTACATTCGTCAAATACGTAATGCGGAATCGTGCCATTCAATTCAAGGGTCTGCAAGAGAAAAACGAAGCATAATTTTACTATCAACGAGCCTATTTCCCAATTTTTTTAAAAATATTTTGCAACTTACATTCAAATGTTCCAGATTCGCCAATTCAAGCAACGGAAGATTTTCTAATTTGTATATAAAGATTTTCAATTTGTTTGTAAAGATGGCAAGGAATGTTATTTCCCTGTTATTGTTTTATGTTGTGTAATGTTAAGGAATGGTCCACCAAACTGTTGATGAACGGTTGAGCTATCCGACATTTCAGTGTTGCACGTTGAAGATGTTTTGATCCAGATAACTTAATCCATGGAGCAGTTTATTCCATTGGGTAACAATTTATAACATAGAATTAGCACATGGTTTGTAATTCAGCTCGACTCGTAGACTACTTTTGGTTTAAAAGCGTGTAATTTCCATAATAATTAATCAGACTTGTAAGAATGACCATGACCAACGTCACTTGTCAGGTGAAGGTGGATGGAAAACTCTCAAGTTCCTTTGCTACCACCAAGGGACTGCGCCAAGGGGATGGGCTTGCCTGCATACTCTTCAACCTAGCGCTAGAGAGGGCCATCCGAGACTCGGAGGTGGAAACTTCGGGGACCATCTTCTATAAGTCAATCCAGATCCTGGCATACGCTGATGATATTGATATTATTGGTAGAAGACTCTCCTATGTAGCAGAAGCATACCAAAGGATCGAGCAAGCGGCGAATAACCTCGGACTGCAGATAAACGAGGGAAAAACCAAGATGATGGTGGCACCATCAGCGGCCCTGCCAACAATTGCCGAAAGCCTACGCGGGGGTGACGTACAAGTAGGTGAACGCACTTTTGAAGTCGTCCAAAATTTCACCTATCTTGGGTCAAAGGTCAGCACCGACAACAACATTGAAGATGAAATTCGCGCTAGGGTGCTGGCAGCCAACCGGTCATATTACAGTCTGAGAAATCTCTTCCACTCACGATACCTGTCAAGACAGTCGAAGCTGGGACTATACCGAACATACATAGTACCAGTGCTCACATACGCCTCCGAGACATGGACTCTGTCCAAATCTGACGAAACCCTCTTAGCCGTGTTCGAGAGGAAGATGCTCAGGAGGATTTTTGGCCCCGTATGTGAGGAGGGACAATGGAGGAGCCGTTATAACGACGAGCTCTACGAGCTGTACGGCGACCTTACTGTCGTACAGCGAATTAGACTCGCCAGGCTCCGGTGGGCTGGTCATGTCATGAGAATGGCACCGGACGACCCAGCCCGTAAAGTCCTTTTAGGCTGTCCCCAAGGACAGAGGAGGCGTGGTAGGCCTAAATTGAGGTGGAAGGATGGCGTAGACGAAGCCGGCAATAAAGCCGGGATACGGAATTGGACCAGCGTGGCGAGCGACCGTGAGCGGTTTCGGATGGAGCTTCGTCAGGCCAAGACCGCTCAGCGGTTGTAGCGCCACATAAGTAAGTAAGTAAGTAATTTCCATAGCTTTTCAGTGGTCGTCGACATCCTGTATTTGCTGCGAATCTAATTTTCTTTTTCCACCTTCTTCGAAAACAATCTATTGACAGTTTTTAAAGTTGCCAACTTTCTTCGAGCTTAGTAAAATAACTCGCCGTCGGAACAATCCTCCCATTCGTCCGATGATCCAGTAATACCTATAGCTTCGTCAACGACGTCGTTAATCCAAACTGAGAATTCCTCGAGCGATTTCTTGGGTAGATCATTGTTGAGCTTGTTGAACTTTGCGCTTGCAACGCGGGGCAAAAGTTTGATCAGCTCTGGCATCAGCTTCTTATCGTACGATGGTTGGACGACGAAGTTCTCGTCTTGCGCAGCTAACCAAATATCATCGATAACCATGGCGAAATCGTGCAGCTCCGTAAATTCGTCCTTCGGAATGTTTGCGCGATCGCGCAATCTCTTCATGAGATGCTGGATGCGTACATCGTAGGTTGTTGCTGCTTTTTAGGTTTTTTGCCCTGCGGTTTTGGTTTAGTACCCTTCTTCAGCTCCGTCGTAGGCTTCACCTCGGGGGCTGCCGGCGCCGGATCATTTTGCGCTCCATTTGTGATAGCTTTAGCAGTGCCGGTAGCTGATAGCAAAAGCTGCGCAATTTCGGCATCCTTATCCTTTATCAATACCCGGGTAGATTGATACAGTTCCTTCCAGCCTTCCACCTGCCGGCGAAGCGTTTCGATTTCTTCCTGCAATAATGCCGCGGAATTCGATGGGCCAGGATTGCTTTCACTTTCCTTGCCGGTCGCCTCGAAGGATCCTATTGTTTCTAACGCTGGTGGCAAGGCCTCTAACAGTTCATTTTGGCTTGCGCTTAGCTTATTACTTTTCTCCGCGATCTCTAACTTTACTGCTTCGGCCATAGTGTATTTACGTACTTTTGCCTTCCGAAACGACGTAAGTTCAACAATAAACCAGACATAAAACCACAATTCCCATTCAAGATAAAGCCATCAACAAAACCAAAAACAACAACCTTGATTTCTAAAAGCTTCGGAAAAACGATTTCACAAAACGAATACGTAAGTTCATTGTTCTTAAGAACTACATCCACCGATTTCAGTTGATATCTGAAGTGCCTGTATAAGGTTAGAGTGCTTTCTGTATCACACACCATCTGGATTGCCTGGAGGTTTGGAGCGATGGTACAGAAATCAATCGCAGTCAATAGCGTTGTGCTATTAAACCACATTTCCCGTACAGAAAGTTGTTTTAACTCCGCCAACTGGCTAAAACCGTTTGTACGCACTTCCATATCTTCAAGCTGGTTCAATGAAAGAGCCTTCAAAGTTGGAACCTCCAGTAGGATGCGCTTGATTAGCGACACTTCATTGTTCCACTCTAAATCTAAGCTCACTAAAAATCTTTCGAAACGCTGTAAAATGGTAACGAATTTCTCGCAAGTGCCTCTATTGCTGGCACTGAACCGAATATGGCGATACCGTCTTTGACTTCTTCTGAGTACGTTTAATGAGCCACGTTTTACATAATCGTTCGCTACATAAAAGCGCACGCGATCTAGTCCGCGTCCAGAAAATACCAACTGCGACCACTGAAAGCACACTAAGCTGGCAGTTTTTAACTCAGACACGGTCAAGTAGTCGAAAATGATTCCAAGAATCTACAAAACAAAAAAAAATATTTAAAACAACGAACTGTGTTATTAGCATAAAATAAACTCACTTCATCTGGTAAATCACAAATTTCTATTGTTTGCTTAGTAGAATTATCCATTGTGCAGAATGAAATATTGTTCAACGCATCAAAACCGCTACACAAGAATTACTAGATGTTTTCTCCTTTCAATCTTTCGTAAGTATCTCTTTTGACTAAAAACCCAGTCTACTGCGACCAAAACTATGTCAGTTTGTTCGATCCAAAGAAAGTACTATGGTATGTTGATTCGCAACTGTGGTATGCATGATCTAGTCGTAATGATTCTTCTTGGTGTAACGACCTTGTTGGTCATGCATGCCCCGTTAAGGGCTTACGAGACTTTTTTTGACCCTACTAGGTAAAACGGCCCGGTTACGCGGCCCAGTTACAGGACCCAGGTATAGGACCCGGTTACAGTGCCCGTTTACAGGACCCGATTACTGGGCCCGGTAAGTGGGCCCGTTTACAGGTCCAGGATACAGGGCCCGTTGATAGGTCCCAGTTGCAGGGCCCGTTTACAGGGCCAGGTTACAGTGCCCGTTTACAGGGCCCGGTAATGTTATGATTGAGAAAATTCTATGAGCGAAAGAAAAACATTATTCATTTCTATTTTTGAGCCATATTAAAAATTAATTTGTCTTTTATGTCAAAAATGAAGTTGTTCTACAACATCTTTATATACATTTTCTTCTTCTATATACGCTCAAGAAATGTGTGTTGTTGCAATATAAGTTCAGTTTAGGATTCTGTATAATCCCAACCCGTATGGGTTGTCCTTGTTTTCCTTCAGTTTTTCAAGAGTTTTTGATTTTGAAAATTTTGAAGTAATTTCCTTAAAGTAGTCTTTAACACATAACTTACATGCAGTTGTAAACTACCTTAGAAACCATAGAGACATATAACAGATAAGTTAATCTATTATGAGCAATCGAAATGTAGTAAACCTGCATAAACTGGAAAAAACCGGGAAAAGCTGGGAAAAAACCGGGGAAAAACCGGGGAAAAACCGGAAATTTGAAATCATAATCTGAGTGGACACCCTGTATAGTCTACCTTTAGGCGTCGCAATATCGTACATTCTGCCACCTTAAAATTGGATAATTTGAACTGTTTTCGTTTGGCTTTAATAATACACAAAATTTTACCAATGGTCTAGTCACTGTAGTTCCCTTACTTGTACGCAATGTAAAGACACGCGCTTTGCCATCCTTTCCAGGATGCTCCTCGGTTACGCGTGCTAATGGCCAACACGATGAAGGCACATTATCCTCCTTGATTATAACTAACGTTCCTGGCGTTACTGTGGTTGTACCATCCTTTGTCCATTTAGATCGCGCCTGCAGTTGTTGTAAATACTCCTTCTGCCAACGGTTCCAAAAGTGCTGGCGAAGTTGTTGAACATGACGCCAGTGGTTCAACCGGTTCTCGGCTTCATACAGCAAGCAGTGGTCCGGAATGAGCTGTAGGTTCGTTCCAACCAGGAAATGTCCAGGAGTGAAGGCTGTCATATCGTGTGGATCGTCTGACATCGATGTTATAGGCCGGGAGTTGACACAGCATTCTATCTCGTCCAGCAGCGTAGACATGTCCTCAAACGAAAGTGTTGTCGTTCCTAAAACGCGTACTAGGTGATATTTCATGGTTTTGACGGCGGCTTCCCACAGTCCTCCGAAGTGAGGAGCTCTCGGGGGGATGAACTTCCATGAAATCTTCCGTTCTAGTGTCCAAGTCTGAATGCTCTGCTGGTGTTCAGTTGTACGCAACAGCTTGTACAACTCGTTCAGCTTGTTTGCTGCTCCCTTGAAGTTCGTCGCGTTTTCCGAGTGAAACTCCAATGGCAACCCACGACGAGACACAAACCGTCGCAATGCTGCTAGAAACGCTTCCGTTGTCAGGTTTGACACCAGCTCGATGTGTACGGCACGGGTGGTGAAGCATACAAATATGGCGACGTATGCCTTCACGGGCGCCGCCCGTCGATGGCCACCTTTCAGGAACACTGCACCACAGTAGGCAACCCCGGTGATCGAAAAAGGAAGGGCCGGTGTTACTCGGACAGCCGGCAGGTCAGCTATTATAGTTGCTGACGATGATGGTCGGGCGCGGAAGCAGGTGTGGCACTGGTGGAATACCTTCCGGGTGAGATTTCGGCCACTTGTGATCCAGAAGCGTTGTCTGCACGTGTTTAGCATCAGAGTTGGTCCCGCATGAAGTAAGTGTTTATGGAAATGTTCCATCAGCAGACGAGCGAATGGATAGCTGGCAGGAACAACTAGTGGATGCTTAACATCCTCCACTAGCGGTGAGTTGGATAAACGTCCTCCAACCCGGATGATTCCGTCAGCTCCCAGTTGCTCTGCTTGCACTGAAGGATCTGGTGTCGCAAGCAGCGGTGAAGGCCATTGATCTTCTGGCAGGCTCATCCAGGAAGGACCCTGCCACCATAGGGTACTGGAGAGGAGATCTTTGCCCAAACATCCTCGGGAAGCAAGGTCAGCAGGATTGTCGACTCCTGCGATGTGACGCCACGTGCAACCCTCCGTTAGTTGTTGCACCTGCGATACCCGGTTCGCAACATATGGCTTCCAGGAGTTCGGTGATGCTCGTAGCCAATGTACCACAGTCTGTCCAGAAGACTGCCAGAGATTCTGGGTTTACCGCAGTTCTTACTCGGTCGAATAGCAAGCTGGCCAACTGAGCTGCGCACAGTTCAAGCCGAGCGATAGAGTGCTTGCTATTGAGGGGCGTCACCTTGGTTTTTGAGGCGAAGAGCTCCATTGTGCGATGTCCCTGGGCATCGCAACTACGGATGTAGCAGCATGCTCCATATCCTTTCTCCGAAGCATCGCAAAAGACGTGGTATTGGATGGTGGTCACTAAAGATCTAATGGCGACTCTCGGAATGCTGATGTTGTGAATATGGGCTGGATGCTCGGCTTTGTTGGGCCACATGATGCAACACTGCTTCCTCGTTTGATGCCCATTTCCGCAGCTCAAATCCACCCTTGGCAAACAGTTGTTCGGTTTGCTGTTGCAAAGTTTGAGCAGCCTCGGGTGAATCAGCTCCAGACACAAAGTCATCCACGTAAAAGTCAGAGAACCGAGCCGCTGCTATTGGAAACTCACTCCCATGATCCAATACTGTTTGTTGCAGAGATCTCACCGCAAGGAATGGTGCAGAAGCGGTTCCATACGTCACAGTATTCAACTCATATTCTTCGATGGGATCATGGGGCGAAGCTCGCCACAGAATCCGCTGCAGGGCGCGATCGCTGGGATGTACCCATACTTGCCGGTACATTTTTGCCACATCTCCTGTCAGGGCAATTTGATGAGTTCTGAATCGCATCAGGATCGATGTAGCATCTTGTTGAATTGTTGGTCCGATCATCAGCGTATCGTTCAACGACACTCCTGTCGATGACTTGCTTGATGCATCGAACACAACCCGACACTTCGTGGTGGTGCTGTCGGCTTTAAAAACAGGATGATGTGGGAGGTAGAACGTTGTCTGACTATCAACTGCTGCTGCCACCTTTGTCATGTGGCCTAAGCGGAGGTATTCGGCCATAAACTCCACGTACGCCTTTTTTGTTTCGGGTTCTCGCTGCATACGTCTCTCTAGTTTCCCGATCATGTCAGACTTTCTCGGAAGTCGGACGACATATCGGCCGGCTTGGTCTCTGCTTGTAGTGGCCGCGTAGTGGTCCTCACAGGCTCTTTCCTCGATACTCCAGCTAGGGAAACTGCCTACGTCTTCTATTGCGAAGAATTTTCTCATCATCGTAGTCAGCTCATTGGTGTGTATGGCAACTGAACACACCACTGACAGCGACTGCTCTGCGATCGGGGCTGTGCCACTTACAACCCACCCAAATTCCGTTTCTTGTAGTGACGGCATGCCTTCTCCAAGTGAGATTCGTACGGTTTTTAGAAGCTCGTAGAAGCACGCAGCACCCAGGATGAGATCGATGCCACCAGGCTTGTGGAATGTTGGGTCAGCCAAGACGCAGGCTGCTGGAATCATCCACTGGCTATGGTTTATGCGATGGGCTGGCACGTCTGCTGACAGCTTGGGCAGTACCAGCATCTCCAGTGACGTCGAGAATGATGAACAGCGCGACTGGATGGTGGCTCGTACTGATGATTTCACGTTGGTCGCTTGGCTGCCACCAATCCCCGACAGCGGAATGCTCACCGACTTACGAGGTAGGTTTAAAAACTGTTCTAACCTTCCCGTGATGAAGTTGGACTGTGCTCCACTGTCCAAGAGAGCCCTTGCAGCATGCATCATCCCTGCGCTGTCAGTGATGTACAGTAAGACGGTTGACAGCAACACAATCGATGGTATCACCGTGTGAAGGGATATTGTAGCTGTACGGTGTTCTGCTGCAGATGCTGGCTGTTCGTGACGGATCTCGATGGCGGCACTAGTCCCTTCGTCGTGGAGCAAGGTGTGATGTTTCTGCTGGCATCGACGACACGTCCACTTCGAGGGGCACCTTTTGTTGAGATGACCAGCTCCGAAACTGTTGAAACAACGTTTCCAACTTCGAAGCTTGTCACGTTTGGCTGGTAACGATAGTGCTATAAAATCTGCGCACTTGCTGAGCGTATGGTTGTCATGGCACATGACACATGTTGCGGTCGGTGACGGTGTAACGGTCGATGTGAACGCCTTTGTAGGTGCCGGCTTTGGACGAAATGGTTTGTCCGTACTGCCTGCTGCACAGCTCTTCAACACTTCACATTGACGCGTGATATAGTCGAAGGTACGGAACAAATCCGGAAACTCGCCGTGTTGCAATGTGAGCTCCCATGCCTTTCGAGTGTTGGCGTCCATACACGACGCGAGGATGTGTGTGATGATGAGTGTTATATCCTACAAAGGAAGGAAGCTGGCAGCACTGGAGCTGCCAGATGCATGGATTGACAGCCGGGCAGGACGACGGATGGACCACATGCGGTCAGTAGTGTCCCAACCACGAAGCAGGGCAGTCAAGGAAGACAATACGTTACACACTACAAATACTACCAGTTGATAAAGTAATACTTTACACATTACAAATACCACAATTGGCGACGAGGAAGTCGAACTTGCGTTTTTGCTAGTGTTATACAGTGAAAAGTGCGTGAAGGACGAATGGCACCTGCGCCAAAACGCACAACGGATTCAACTGCTGCCCCCCCTGCTACTACCAGTGCCGCTTCCCCTGCAACCAGGTCAAGAGCCGATTTGACCGCTACGGACACCGCCGCCGGTTCTACTGCTACCATTCCTACTACCGCTGCAGGTGTCACGGGGACAATGCAGAAAGGAACGAGCCCGTTCGAGCCGTTTGACCCAAATACGGCAAAATTCGATAGGTGGTTGGAAAGATTGCAAATTGCTTTCCGCATCAACCACGTGGGCGCAGAAGATAAAAGGGACCATTTGCTCCACTACATGGGCGGGGCAACGTACGATGTACTTTGCAACAAATTACAAAATACAGCGCCGGACACTAAAACATTCGATGAAATTGTGAACATCCTGAGAGCACATTTCAGTCCAACGCCGTTGGAAATTTTGGAAAATTTCAAGTTTGCTAGCCGCAAGCAATTGGACCACGAGGCGTTAAGCTCGTACTTGATGGAGCTAGAAAAGTTGGCCCAAACGTGCAATTTTGGAGATTATCTCGAGAAAGCGCTGCGAAACCAGTTCGTGTTCGGATTAAAAAATCGAACAATACAAGCGCGATTGCTCGAAGTACGGGACCTGACGCTAGCGAGAGCAAAGGAGATCGCATTCGGGATGGAGATGTCCTATCGTGGTACCGATGAGTTGCATGGCCGAAGTACAATGCGAACCGAAGTACAATACATCGAACACGGTTCAAAGAAAATTAAGAAGAAAGCTGCACCGATTACAAAGAGGAGTTCATCATCGCCTAAGCACACACAACCGAGAGCATGCTATCGATGCGGGGACCCGGACCATTTTGCTGATAAGTGCAAGCATAAAGCCTCCGTTTGCAATGCGTGTAAAAAACGAGGGCATTTGGAGAAGGTGTGTCTGACGAAGGGCAGAAGGACGGACAACGCACACCATCTGGAGCAGCCGGAGATCATCAACAGTGTTTTTCATTTGAGTGCCGAAACCGCTGGTAAGTACTGGCTGAGCCTTAAAGTTGACCAATCCCTATTGAAGTTCGAAGTCGACACCGGATCTCCCGTTTCACTTATAAATACGCATGATAAAGAAAAATATTTTGGCAATTTAGAAATTCTCCCCACTAACATCCGATTGATTAGTTATTGCGATAATGACATAGGTGTGTTAGGAAAAGTGTTGGTTGCAGTCACCGTTAATGATGAGAAGTGCATGTTACCACTACATATTGCACGGTCCAACCGCCATCCTCTGCTTGGCCGTGACTGGTTAAATACATTGAAGCTAGACTTCAACCGCGTTTTCAGACCTGGAGCGCATTACGTTTCTTACTGCGATGGTGGAAAGCAAATGATGGAGTTAAATGACCTGTTGAAGAAATTTCCGCTCGTTTTTGATGAAGGTATGGGCAAGATTAAAGGCATACAAGCTTCACTGACAGTCCGTAAAAATGCGAAGCCAGTTTACATCAAAGCGAGACAGGTACCTTTTTCTTTACGTGATACAATCGAAAAAGAAATAAATAAATTTATTAAAGACGGAATATGGGAAAAAGTGGATCACGCCGAGTGGGCTACCCCCTTAGTTGCTGTGAAAAAAGCAGGTGGCAAAGTGCGTTTGTGTGGTGACTACAAAATAACCGTCAATCCTAATTTGCTGATCGACGAACACCCTCTGCCAACAGTAGAAGAATTGTTTGCCACCGTGGCGGGAGGTGAAACATTCTCAAAGCTGGACCTATCGCAAGCTTATTTGCAACTGGAAGTACGGCCAGAGGATAGGGATTTGCTTACGTTGAGTACACATAAAGGATTGTTTCGACCCACCAGGCTTATGTATGGTATTGCCTCTGCTCCAGCCATATTCCAACGATTGATGGAAGAGATCCTACAAGGAATTCCAGGTGTTGCTGTCTTTATTGACGATATTCGGGTCACCGGCCCTGACCAAAAATCTCACTTGAAAAGACTAGAGGAAGTTTTGGAAAGATTACACAAGTACAACCTTAGAGTAAATAGGGCAAAGTGTGATTTTTTCTGTGATCGAATCGAATATTGCGGATACATGGTCGATAAAGACGGAATCCATAAAATACAGAAAAAGATCGATGCAATACAAAACATGCCAGCTCCTAAAAACAAGGAACAAGTGCGATCCTTTGTTGGGCTGATAAACTACTACGGTCGATTTTTTCCTAACCTGTCCACAATACTGTTCCCCTTAAACAATCTATTGAAAGATGATGTTCCTTTCATCTGGAGTCCCAAATGTGAAAAATCATTAGTGACAGTTAAACAAGAAATGCAATCTGATAGATTTCTTACTCATTACGATACGAAGCTTCCAATAGTGTTAGCGACTGATGCATCTCCATATGGAGTTGGGGCAGTTCTTAGTCACCTGTATCCGGATGGAACAGAAAGACCCCTGCAATACGCCTCACAGACGCTAACAAGAACACAACAAAAGTACTCGCAAATTGATAAAGAAGCTTATGCTATTATTTTTGGTATTCGAAAGTTTCACCAGTACCTTTACGGTCGTACATTTACGTTAGTTACAGATAATAAACCCATTAGTCAAATATTTTCAGAAACAAAAGGGTTACCTACTATGTCCGCGATTCGTATGCAACATTATGCGGCATTTTTACAAGCTTACGACTACAAGATTCGTCATCATCGATCGTCGGATCATTACAACGCAGACGCGATGTCCCGGTTGCCAATCTGCACCACTGATCCCGAGACGGAGATTCAGGAAACAGATTTGATTGAGGTGAATGCCATAGAGACCTTACCTCTTACCGTGGACGAGCTGAGTACAGCAACTATGCAAGATGATACCGTTCAAGAACTGCTCCGCGCCTTGAGAGTAGGAAAAACGGTAGAGGCAAGATACAGATTTGGCGTAGACCAAGAACAATTTGGTTTACAAAAAGATTGTCTAATGCGGGGAAGTCGAGTGTATGTACCACCTTCCTTACGTCCGAAAGTGTTGAGTGAACTTCATTCAACGCATTTCGGTATTTGCAGGTTAAAGGCCCTGGCTCGTAGTTATTGCTGGTGGGAAGGAATTGACAAAGACATTGAGAACCTGGTTAGGGATTGCGGGACCTGCCAGGCCGCCAAAGCAAACCCTCCAAAAGTAAGTTCTCATTGTTGGAGTCCTCCTTCTGCACCCTTTCAAAGAGTTCACGTTGATTATGCAGGCCCCTTTTTAGGATTCTATTACCTTATACTGATTGATGCATACACTAAATGGCCGTCTGTATATGTGGTGAACAATACAACTACGGATACAACCATTCGAATGTGTAGAGAATTCTTCAGCACTTACGGAATACCCTCTGTATTAGTGAGTGACAATGGACCTCAGTTCACTTCAGGAGATTTTGCTAGGTTTCTTAAAACTGAAATCTCTAAATTGCGAACGATCGCAGGTACATAGAGAAATTTGTAACATTTTACTCACGTATCGCAAAATGGTACATCCAGCCACTGGATTCTCTCCGTCAATGCTAGTCTTTGGACGACAAATACACTCGAGACTCGATCTCATGATTCCCACAAAAGATACAAATGCAAGTGAAGTGCAGTCTAAAATTCGAGAACTAATAGTTGGCTCAAGAGTTGCCGTGAGAGAATACCTTCACGATAATAAGTGGAATTTCGGAACGGTTAAGGAACGATTAGGGAAGCTCCACTATATGGTGCAACTTGATGACGGTCGGGTCTGGAAGCGTCATATTGACCAGTTGCGCAGGGTTGGTGAAAATGCACGAAACTCTGAGACAGACGAATTTTCTTTACGCCCTGAAGAGAGTCGTCGTCAAAGTGATGCAACCGAAGCTTCTAACATGCCTGACAGTCAAAGTCAAAAGTACGATTCGGAAGTAAACATGCGTGACACTAACACTGCTCCCATTGAAAAACCGAATCCTAAACACACTAATACTCCTACTACCCCTACTCCTAGTACCTCCGAGATCCCATCGACTATGAACCCCAATGTAGCGGTTGGTGGACTCTCTGGTCCAGCAGGACTGCCAGCGGACACAGGACTACGTCGATCCCAACGAGTCACCCGACCCCCGGAGAGGCTGAAACCCTAGGAAGCAGTTTCTTTGCGGGGAAGAGCTGTTATATCCTACAAAGGAAGGAAGCTGGCAGCACTGGAGCTGCCAGATGCATGGATTGACAGCCGGGCAGGACGACGGATGGACCACATGCGGTCAGTAGTGTCCCAACCACGAAGCAAGGCAGTCAAGGAAGACAATACGTTACACACTACAAATACTACCAGTTAATAAAGTAATACTTTACACATTACAAATACCACAATGAGGTTGCTGGTTTCGTCGATGTTCTTCTCTAAGAACTGCAACCCATCAACATGACCCTTGCACGCTTCTACAAGTGAGCGAAGATCGCTGGCTGCTTCGCGTTGCACGGGTTTAAGTTGGAGCAACCCAGCAATGTGTTCGAATTTTCGTCCAATTGTCCTACAGCAGACTTTTCAATGTTCGACATACTTGCCGCAACATTTTTTCGTCCTCTCCCGATAGCATTGTAGTTGCTACATCACTATCCTCTTTGTCACTCGTAGCCTCACTTTCCTCGGAGATTATACGCCGTACACGCTTGCCTGTGTTCCGCATCAAAGAGCGTCTCATAACAATCGAGCTCGTATCAGACTGATCACTATCTGACGATTCCGATTGAATGGCGAGACGAGTGCGTTTCGTTCGGCGGACATTAACGATGGATTCGTCACTGCCGGAGCAATGACAACCCGACTCTTCGGAACCGTGTGATGCATCCTTGCGCACTGCCCTATCTTCAACATCAACAGAGGATGAAGAAGAGGAAATGGTAGATGATTCTTCATTCTGATCATCTTCGCTGTCTTCAGCGTCACTTTCATCATCGTGGTCATCTACGGTCAATCGGGATACAACTTCTCCCGTGATCGGTCTACAAGACTGACACACGTACGTACGTGACTCCGTGGACTCTATACACAGGGTGGCCACTCAACCGGGAAAACCGGGAAAACCGGGAATCAGCCTTGAATTTAATTTTTCCGGGAAAAAAACCGGGAAAACCGGGAATTTCGCCGAAAAAACCGGGAATATTTTTCATATAATATTTTTTTGAGATTTACATATTTTATTCTCGTAGCGTAATTAAATTTTCCTTTAAAATTGTCACTACATTTCAATTGTTAAGGGCGACATTTGTTGTCAGCTGTTTGAAGGTCCAATGTATCCATATTGCGTTTTCGTTTCTTCCAGTAGTGCCGGCGTAGAGGCAAAGCGAGAAAGCATGATGATTTTGTCGCCAGGGAAGCAATGTGTACGAAAGACAAACGCATCGAGGGTTAACATTCGTAACATGGTAACGGGGATTTCCAGTTGAAATTGTAAAAGCATTGATCATCTGTTTAAACACTCGATATGAAATGGCAAAGCAACCAAATGTCTTTGTATATGCTTCAGATAGTAGCCAAAACAGTTATTTTAAATCTAGTAAATCTACTAGCTGAAAAGCTAATCGCTTCCTATGATTGTACGAAAATATTCACAGCGTTCAAATCCGTCCTTTGAAATTTCAATTGCAAACTCCTGTCCTTCTACCAATATTTCCTGATGAGATCCTTTATCCTGTTGAGTTTATAAGGTTGCTTGTTTCGGGACGATCGCACGCGGTGCAATCTCTTGCTTCACTTGTTATGAATATGTCACTATGGATGTACCTTTCGGATGTGATCTGATCGATTTATATGCTTGCAGATATACGGAAATAATTATGTATGTTTCATTCTATTTGTCAGCAATGGTTTGATATGGATAAAGGTTTTTGTTTTACCTTTAACTGTTAACCACTCTCTAGCAGGTGTATTGGTTGTTTTGGTATGGGATCTCATTGTATTGCGGCATTCGCTAGACGAGTGTGCTGATCAGTTTTTATTCTTGGTGAAATGTAGCTCATTTGAGTTGTTGGTGTGTTTGCATAAAATTTTGATAACGTGAATCATTTGTATCGACGTGTTTATGAACGTGTCTTTTGATAGAAATATTAGAAGATGTACAACAGGTATGCTACATCTCCCTTCTTTTGTTGAAAAATGTTATGATTAAGCAAATTCTATGAGCGAAGGAAAAACATTTTTCATTTCTAATTTTGAGCCGAATTAAAAATTAATTTGTTATTTATGTCATTAATGAAGTTGTTCTTTAACATTTTTATAAGGATTTTCTTTTAAAATATATACGCTCAAGCAATGTGTGTTGTTGCAATGAAAGTTCAGTTTACGATGCTCTATAATCCCAAACCGTATGTGTTGTCCCTGTTTTCCTTCGGTTTTTCAATAGTTTTTGTTTTTGAAAATTTTGAAGTTATTTCCTAAAAGTATTCTTTAAGACATAACTTACATGCAGTTTTGACCTACCTAAAAAACCATAGAGACATATAACAGCCAAGTTTATCTACTATAAGCAATCGAAATGTAGTGAACCTGCATAAACTAGAAAAAACCGGGAAAAGCTGGGAAAAAACCTGGAAAACCGGGAAAAAACCGGGAATTTGAAATCATAATCTGAGTGGACACCCTGATCTAGGATGATACCAACATACAAGAAGGAGAATCGTTCGCAGGCTGAAAATTATCGCGGAATCACCTCATTGTGCGCATGCTCGAAAGTGTTTGAACGTATTATTCACGGTCCTCTACTATCCGCTGCGATGAGCTACATAAGCCCATACCAACATGGGTTTGTGCCGAACCGGTCCACCACAACTAACTTGGCTGAATTTGTTAGTTTTGCGAAAAAGCAACTAGATAAGGGCTACCAGCTAGACGCGATCTACACCGACATAAAAGCGGCCTTCGACAGCGTTCAGCATGATTTCCTCCTCGCCAAACTCACTGTACTGGGTATTTCACCACCAGCGATAAGATGGCTGCAATCCTACATCTCTGAGCGGAGGTATAACATAAAGGTAGAAGCACAAACCTCTCGCACAGTGATTAGTACATCTGGCCTGCCACAGGGCAGCAATCTCGGTCCGCTACTCTTCTTGCTGTTCATTAACGATGTGACCGTAGCGATTCCGGAATGCAGGCACTTGATGTACGCGGACGACATCAAATTATTCGCTGGCGTCCAATCTATAAGCGACTGTGATCAACTACAGCAGCACGTCGATAGCATCAATCGTTAGTGCATCAATAACGGGTTATTGTTGAGCATCTTTAAATGTCAGGCAATCACCTTGACCAGAGCACGCAATCCAATAAGCTTACCTTACTCCATCGGCAATATCCCACTAGAATGAGTCCGCAGTATAATAGCATCATTGAAAGGGGCAACTAGATGCTCAATTTGATTTTGAGAATAACAAAGGAGTTCCGGGACCCGGTCTGCACTAAGACTTTGCAGTGTTTGCCACCTATGTTCAGCACTAACCCAGCGATGATTGAAATAGCTCATCAACTGTTGCCTCTAAAGCAACTGGTATTGAAATAGCTCATTGACAGTTGTCTCTAACTCATCTCATCTCATCTCTAACTCATCTGACTTTGTCTCTAACGCATCTGGGTTGCCTCAAGCCAAAAAACAAAGAAAAACTAAAGTAATTGTGATCATGAGAAGTTGTAGAACTCCAAGAACAATAAAAATTATTAATTTGGTATGCTTTAAAGCTATTCTTATGTATTTTTGAACAATTTTGAGTTTGCGTACCTGGCTGCATACGTATCAACTAAGAACCCTGCATTGTGGTGTTCAACCCGGTGGCATAAACGCACTACATATCGAGTTTTGATTATATACATATCGAGTTTTGGCCATTTCTGGCCACACCGTTGCACACCGGCCCGCCACTTCCCGCCCTCGGAGGGTCACGAAAATTTTCCTGAATTTTTGTTGGATTTTTCCAAGCACTTTGGTGACGATCGGTCAATCCGTCTCGGAGTTACAGCTTCTGTCCACGGTTTATACTTTGTGTGGAAAGTTGCCCGAAGTACGGGAAAATGGCGGGTGAGGGGTGAGGTAAGGTAGAAGGGAAGAGTGGAACCATTCCCTTTGCTTGCTTCTTCTATTGCCGGTCCCTAGTGAGGTGGTATGGTGTTCGTTCCCCTTGGCTGCTGCTTAGTACAGTGTGTCGTTGATTGCATACCCCAAGGGGTAAGAGCTCGGGTACCAAAATATCTCTGTCCACGGTTTGTACTTTAGCCCAACTCTACTGCTGTCTTGCTCTAAGGGCTAGCGCAACATTTAACCCTAATATCTACGACCAAAAACCTACCCGCAAATGTGATCGAAATATTTCCACCGCACCGCAACCAATCAATAACGCTCATTAGTTTAACAAAGCGGTTTAAAAAATTATATGGTTTATATTAAGCGTAATCGATCGATTCCGGTACAAAATGCATGAAATATCCGGGTGTGGTGGAAATATTCACCGGTGTAGGTTTTTGGTCGTAGATTTAACCCTAATAGAGTTAAATGTTGCGCTAGCCCTTAGAGCAAGACAGCAGTAGTGTCGTCGTCTTTTTTTCGCAACAAGGCCGTTGATCTACTAATATCAGCGCAAGCTGGTAAAGGGGTACCCACTCACACTCGTTACTTCTGCGCGGCTGGTTTGGCCAAACTGTTTTATCGGTACAGTAATAGTGAAACGGATAGAATTTTCGGTCGGAGTGACAAGAATGGAAAGTAATGCAAAATCATAAACGGAGTGAGTTTGGAGTGTTCAGTGTTTAGCGTCAGATAAGTATCGATCATGTATCGAACCACACCGCTAAAAAATCTCTGCTTTCTTTTTAGAAGCCACCTGGAGGCAATTAGATGGATGGAGGATTTTGGGTTGCTGCGAAAGAACAACATTTGTCCAGGATGTCACGCCGAGATGCCCCTGGTCGAACGAGCAACAACACGGGATGGATGGGAATACCGCTGTCGGACATCGGAGTGCAAAGGGCGAAGGGTAAGTGTTAGGTTAGGATCCTTTTTTGCAGGGAATAGTGTTAGTTTGCTAGATTTCATGATAGTAGTTTACGAATGGTCGCAGGGAAGCAAGTTAGGGAAGGAGAGGTATCGAAAGGGTTTGCTATAAAAGTCAACAAGCAGCTTATGGAATTTGTATTAGATTTTTACTTGTGAGGATAGGCCACTAATAGGAGATGAGGGATGCATAGTGGAGGTAGATGAGACGTCACTAGTTAGGAGAAAATATAATAGAGGGTTAGCGCAGGAAACACCCAGTGGTTCGTAGGTGGAGTGTGTAGGAGTAGTCAGGAGATCTTTTTGCGCAGGGTAGAACGCAGGAACATGGAATCCCTGAAGGATTGCATCACCAGCAACGTCCGTCGAGGGACCACGATAGTAACCGATCATTGGCGGGAGTACAGTCGCTTAGACAGAGGCAGTTATACTCACCGTACCGTCAATCACAGCGAAAATTTCGTAGACCCAAGGGATCCATTGGTTCATACCCAAACCATAGAAGGTTTGTGGGGAATTTTGAAACTTTTTTTGAAGACGAAGGGTCCTAATAGGACCCCGCGCGTCGACGCGCATTTGGCGGAATTTTTGTTTAGGAGATTTGACAGCAGCTCAGTATTTAGGAGAATTTTAGAAGCGTTAGCAGCAGCAAAACAGGCAGGGAAATTTCTACGATAGGTTGATAGGAGTATAGGGCATAAAAGAGTAGGAGGTAGGGCATTACTTTTCTTTTCTTTTCAGCTGGCCAGCAAAACCCTATCCCAACCTCCTCGTGGTGCTGGCTGGAATATGCAATGTTTTGCATATACCGACTGGGAAGGTGCTTTGACTTGTTTTTTGTTTATTTATATTTTATGTGCAATCCCACTGCCTGCACAAGGCGTTCGACATGACTTTTTTTCAGACATGATGACTGAAGATGAACAAATATTCCTCGTTGCGTCTTCCTTTTTCATTTACGAGCCCTTTACTTTGACATGAAGATGCATATTTACAAATTACATGCAGGCAAGAGACGAACCTTACGTCTAACCGAGACGAGAACTGACAAAGAGAACGATTACAAATTATCAAACCCACACTAAAGTACCCGTAACGACGATAGAAAACAGAGCTACTGATAGCGCGACGACAACGGACTGATATCAATAAGACCCGGTTGACAAAATTCAAATTTTTTGCAGCTGTCATGTAGTTACAACAAGCTTTTCCATGGCAAATTGCTGGGACTCTTACTGGAACTACATACAGTACCAGGCATCCAAAGTCGGACACTTGAAAATCGAACAATATTTTCACGTTGGGTTAAGTTATCTTCTTCTTCGAAGCAGCTAGTGACACAAAACTTCACAGGGGACTTCTCAAACCATTGTTCTTTGCGAATATGCAAAAAAGAGAAACAAAAAATCTACAATTGCGTAACTAATGGGACACGAACGAAAAAAGTCTTGTTTTCGAGCAAGCAGTCGGACACCTTGCATATCACACAGAAAGCATTGTTTTAATATTTGGTAGCACTACCATTGGCATTTATTACTGCTTGTAATCTTTTGGGCATACTTTCAACTATCGATCGTTAGGATCGTTGTCCTGGTAAAATCCAAAGTCCAAGTGACGCCTAAGGCTGGTGTCATTGCTTTACCGCACGATGTTTTGTCGGACGACAGGTCCGCCAATTTTTCTGTAATTCTTTAAATTCTAAGACGATTACATGAATTTTATTATTTTTCTGAGATGAAAGGCACAACTCCGAGTTTATAAAGTCCAACTTTGTTGACAGATAAAATCGGATGCGTCCATCCGAAAAAATCAAATGATTTTGATTTTGTCGTGCGGAGAAATCGTGCGAACCTTGCAGCTGTCAAATCCCATACATTTTCGTCTGTCAAAAGATCGTGCGGTAAAGCACTGACACCAGCTTAATTCCCACACCGTTGTATGGGGGCCCCTCCTTCCCGCCCTCGGAGGTTCACGAAAATTTTCCTGAATTTTTGTTGGATTTTTCCAAGCACTCGTACCAAGTTTGATGACGATCGGTCAATCCGTCTCGGAGTTACAGCTTCTGTCCACGGTTTGTACTTTGTGTGGAAAGTTGCCCGAAGTACGGGAAAATGGCGGGTGAGGGGTGAGGCAAGGTAGAAGGGAAGAGTGGAACCATTCCCTTTGCTTGCTTCTTCTATTGCCGGTCCCTAGTGAGGTGGTATATTCGTTCCCCTTGGCTGCTGCTTAGTGCAGTGTGTCGTTGATTGCATACCCCAAGGAGCAAGATCTCGGGTACCAAAATATCTCTGTATTTTAGCCACGCACTATCTTAACTGTCAAGTGACATATACGAGGGTTACCTTTTAAGTTTCGGGATTTGGAAAAACTGGTGATGCAATCTGTTAATTATCAATTTTATCGTAAAGTTTGGCGTTTTGAGGTTATCCGTACTCAGAACGTTTTGACATACGAGCGCTATTTGTGTTGTTAAAAAAATGTTTTAAGTTTCAATCGACACGAGTCTTTTTTGAGAGATCTTCGCTTCTTCAGGTGTTGAAAAACGTTGAAATCTCAGTTTATTTTTTACGTACGGGAATTAAAAGAAGTCATTTGGTGCTAGATCCAAGACTATATGGCGGATGACTCATCAAATCGATGTTTTGAGTACTCAAAAATGCAGTTGTTTGAGCCGATGTGTGAGAGCTCGCATTGTCGTGGTGACGGGTGATCCATCGACAGCGGTTGAATTTCCTGATTTCTTGAAAGACAACTGGCAAACAAATTGTTGTGTACCACTCAGAATAGACTGTTCTGCGTTGTTCTAGAGGTTTGGTTGCGATATATCCAGTGTTTCCGAAAAAACATGCGACCATTTGCTTAGAAGTGCTTCGTGCGTGAACAACTTTGGTTGGATTCGCCTCATCTTGAAACACCCATACAGTCGATTGCAGTATAGCTACGGGCTCATTCGCGTCACCTGTCACGATATTAAAGACGGGTTTTGAAGCACCGCAATCGTATTTGTCGAGCATTTCTTCCGACCAATCGACACGAGTCTTTTTTTTGAGCGATTGACAAATTTTGTGGAATCCAACACCAGGATATTTGTTTACAGTTTAATGTTTATGCAGTATTAAGTATATGCTGGTTCCAGTAATACCTAAGGTTGTCTCTATCTCACAAAAAGTCACATGACGATCTTGCAATATCCGTTCACGCACAGCATCAATTGTTTTCGGAACGACAACTGATTTTGGACGACTTTCACGAAATTCATCTTGGAGTGAACTCCGACCACGATTTAAATTTCCCAACCATCGATAAATACTAATCATTGATAGAGCTTCATCACCAACAGTTGAATTAAGTTCATTCATGCACTACTGCTGTGTCAATTCACGTCGAAAGTTGCAAAAACTAATCGCATGAAAATGTCCACGACCCAATTCCACAATTTGGCGGACATAGACACTTTTAACATTTTTTTAACAACACAAATAGCGCTCGTATGTCAAAACGTTCTGAGTATGTATAACCTCAAAAACGTTAAACTTTACGATAAAATTGTTAGTTGGTAGATTGCATCACCAGTTTTTTCAAATCCCGAAACTTAAAAGGCAACCTACGTATTAATCCAAGCAAGTACATTTATGCCACCGAGTTGAACACCACAATGCAGGCTTCTTAGTTGACATACGTATGTAGGCACGCATAAAAATTAAACGCAAAATTGTTCAAAAATACATAAGAATAGCTTTAAAGTACACCAACATAATAATGTTCATTGTTCTTGGAGTCTTACAATGTATCATAACCAGAATTACTTTGGTTTTTCCTTATTTTTCATCTTGAGTGGGTTGCCGGTGTTAGAGATATAGTCAGATGAGTTAGAAACAAAATGAGATGAGTTAGAGACAACTATCAATGAGCTATTTCAATACCAGTTGCTTTAGAGACAACAGTTGATGAGCTATTTCAATATAACGTGCGTTAGAGACAAAATCCCCCGCTTTCGAAGCAAAGTTGGCTGGCAAAGCCTGCATTCTGTGTACTAGTGCGCTCAATACTAGAATACGGCGCAGTTGTATGGCAGCCGACCGCGCAGGTGTGGATCAATCGCCTGGAAGCCATCCAGCGGAAAATGACGCGAGTTGCAGTTGGCATGCTGCCTTGGGGCGATCTCGGACTCGTTGCCTCGGTATACCACGCGCTGCCTGCTGCTGGGGTTGGAGCCACTCGCCGATAGGAGAGTTAACGCTCAGCGGACGTTTGTATTCAAGCTATTAAACGGATCTATTGATGGCTCCGCACTGCTTGAGTCCATAAATTTTCACGCGCCATCACGCTCTCTTCGTTCCCGAGCACTATTGACCACTAGCCACTTCCGTACACAGTCTGGACAAACCGACTCAATGAATACCATGTGTGTGGAGGTCAACGAAGCTTGCGACCTGTTCGATATCAAGTTGCCCCTCGCGTCATTCCGCGCCCGACTCAGGCATAGTAGTGCTTCAACGTAACGTCCCGTTGATAATGTCTGTGTCTTGTAAAAAATATTATATAAAAACTATTTATAAGATATGTCTTAGCCACAGGATGGCCGGACTGTCCCCCAATAAGCATTAAACATTAAACATAAAACATTAAAAATATTGTCATTAAGTGAAAAAATCGAGGGAGTCAAAGGGATTTTTGAAGCATTTGGTCTTTGCTCAGGAGCGAATTTAAACGTGCAGAAGACTGTTGCCATGGACATCGGCATGTTTACAACTGAAAATTGAATAAATGTTCCATAGCTTCACACATTGGAACCTCTACGACTGGTAGGAATCCTATTTACAAACAATGTACGTGACGCAGCAGCGCAGAACTGGGATGTAATAATCCAGAAGTTCCGAAATTTGGTCTGGCTGCACAGAGTGAGAGACTTCAACTTGGTGCAGAGGGTGATACTTCTCATATCCTTTCTGTTAACGAAGTTGTGGTACGTGGCCTCGGTCTGTGGTCCCCGTGCAGTGAACATAGCCAAAGTCATGGGCCTAGTAGGATCTCTCCTCTGGAGCGATTCAGGTGGCATACGTGTTCCCCTTCAACAGCTGGCCTTGTCACGAGATCGAGGTGGTTTAAACCTCCATATTCCAGCGGTAAAAGCAATCGCACTGCTCACCAATAGATATGTGACCGAACACCAGTGTCTCGAGTATGGAACCCAACATATCTTGGTTGCAATAACATATCCATGTCTTGGCACCGTCATCCAGCAACTGGCTTATGTTATGTTACGAGGGCTGACAATAAAGTAAAGTCTCCAACGCTGCAACTTCGCCGGATCACGCGCTAGGCGAAATCTGGCAACACCGCCGTGTTCCTTGGTTCCTTCACTACCACTTTGCTGCTGGGTGAGGCTTCCCCGACCGCTCAGTCTTGGCTGAGCAGCCGTCAACGATGGAGGTACCCCTCGCGTCAGCGTCCAAGTGCGAATTGCGTTCTGTAATACGTTTTTTGAGTGCGAAAAAGGTGACACCTATTGAAATCCATCGTCAACTAGTTGAAGTTTACGGGGAAAAGTGTATGGACATAAAAAACGTGCGTAAGTGGAGCCGCGAGTTCAATTCCGGGCGCACTAATGTTCACGACGAGGAGAGAAGTGGCCGACCGTCGGTCTCGGATGCGATTTTTCAAGCAGTGGAGGCAGAAATGCTCAAAAACCGCCGTGCGACAACTAGGGACTTGGAAGAGAAGCTTGGAGGAGCGTGTAGCAGCGAAACAATCCGTCATATCCTTGTGAACAACTTGCAGTATCACAAAGTTTCTGCCCGATGGGTGCCGAAACAGCTGACCGAAGACCACATGAAGCGGCGCGTGGAATGTGCGACCAAAGTTGTGGCCCGTTTTGAAGAGGAAGGCGATGATTTTTTGGAAGGGTTTGTTACGGGGGATGAAACGTGGGCTCATCACTACACACCCGAAACAAAGGAGTCGTCCAAACAATGGCGCCATAGCGATTCTCCGAAACCCAATAAGTTTAAGGCGACACTGTCAGCCGGCAAGGTGATGGCTATGGTGTTTTGGGATCGCCACGGGGTATTGTTGGTGGATTTCATGCCAAGGGGAACCACAATATGCAGCAAGGTACTGTGAGACCCTGGAAAAGCTTCGTCGTGCCATAAAAAACAAACGCCCGGGATTGCTGAGCAAAGGAGTGAAATTTCACCACGACAACGCGCGCCCGCACACAGCCAACGTTACCCTTGACCTGCTCAAGAAATTTGGCTGAACATCATCGATCACCCTCCCTATAGTCCCGACGTGGCCCCAAGTGACTACCACATGTTCCCCGCCCTGAAAAAACATCTCGGAGGGAAGAAGTTTGAAAGTGACGCGGAGGTTCAGAAAGAGGTCAACACCTGGCTGCGCGAGGCGGACGGAGAGTGGTATTCTGCCGGGATAGACAAGTTCATCGTGCGGATGCGCAAGGTGTTGGAAAAAATGGCGATTATGTAGAAAACACTTTTTGTAAATAAATGTCTTTTCTATGAAAAAAAAAAATTGGAGACCTTACTTTATTGTCAGCCCTCGTATTAAGATTATGGCACAATTCCCATCACTAAAAAAATAAGGTGTGGAAAAACATCCACGGCAACAAGCTCAGCTCAGAACAACGATCCGCACTGTACCTGTATGTGAATGGCAAGATTGCGCACGGAGAGCTGCTGGAGAGGATGGGTCGGACATCCTAGGCGGCCTGCATGTATTGTGCTGCACGGCAAACCCTGGAACACAAGTTCGTCTCGTGTCCTCGTGCTAGTGTCGCGTGGAAGCTGCTGCTGCAATGCATCAAGGGTGCTGCTCCAGGATTCCCGGGCTCGTTCCAGTCCCTTCGGCCAGTGTTGGAGCGGATACCATATCCACAGCATAAAATTATCTCAAGTTTGTGTGCTAACTACGTCGTCCACATCGTTGGCAACAACGATGCTGCGATTGACATAACAGTATTGAAATGTAGCCTTGGCCGGGAACAAAGTGGTGGAGCCCACAGCATCACAGCGAGCGGCTGCTGATCGGCTTTGCGGTTGACCTCACCGTGCCTGGCAGAACTCCGCGGGAAACCTCGTCGCTGACCACCCTGTCCGTGTTGGCAGTGCAGCGCTGGATGGCCGTACACCAGCTATCCCTTGCGCTCCAAAAACCGGAAATGGTCATAGTCAGCAGCCTCAGGAGAAGACATCCGAAAATGCCGGTTCGGGTCGGGGGCTCCGTGTTGCGATCAAAGCGCCACATTCGCTACCTCGGAGTTCAGTTGGAGGATCACCTATCCAGGTACTTCGACGTGAAGGCGGTCACCGAAAAGTCGACACAAATCAGCCGGGCCCTGGGATTCCTTCTAAAGAACCACGGTGGACCGTCTTCGCAACGTCGGTGATGTGGTACGCGGTCCCGGTTTGGTGGAAGGCGACGGAGCTGCAGTGTTACCGGCGCAGGCTGAACCGGGTCCACAATCGGTCGACAAAAATGGTGACCAGCACGGTCCGTGTGATAAAGTACGACGTAACCACCGTGGTCGCTAGGCTACCGCCGATTGTGGAGCTGATCCAAGAGCACCATCGGTGCCACGAGCGCAGCACCCGCGACTGTCAGGAAGGAGGAGCGCGCTGAGCCCGTATCAACCAACAACCTAGCCGAGCACCTGCTCCACAGCCAGGAGGCGTGGGGACGGATGGACGAGGCTACCAGGCTCATCTGCTCCGAGCTACAGCGACACTGGAATATCGAGCAGCAATCTGGCGGTGGGTGACTGTGCGGGCGGCAGCGGTAGAAGCGGCCCGAGAACGCGCAAAGGCGGGGCGCTTCGGGCGAGACCCGACCCTTCGCGGACGAATCCATCAGATGGACGATGAAACCAGGCGAGTCTTCCGGACAGCTACTGGACAACATCCGGCGACTTCGCGTCGCCAGACCAACAGCAGGTAGCGGAAGCAGCGCTAAAAGACGCAGAGCGAGAGCTACGGAGTGCCCGACGCGAGCGCCGGTACAGTGCCAGACGCTCACCTCCACACAGCTCTACCGTGCAGGTGCATGCTGTGTGGGAGTATTAACGAGCTAGAGGAGGCACTAGCGAAGTTGTCGAAAATTTAGGTGATATTAGTTAAGTATTAGGAGTTGTAGCGAAAATAGAGAGAACCTTAATATAAAAGACCCTCCAACGATAAGCGACTTACCCACCCCACCGCACGTCTAGCAGCTTTTGCCGTCCGTGCTCCTGCACAGGAATCGACTATTCCGGACCGATGACAGTGGCCAGTGGTCGAATAACAGAAAAGCGCTGGGTCGTTTACATGCCTAACGATCTGGGCTATCCATATCGAGACGTTTGCCTCCTTAAACACAAGTTGCTGCATAATGGCCATCAGAAACTTCACCACGCGTAAAGGGACACCGATAGAAATCGTTTGCGACAGGAGGACTAATCATATCAGTGCAAGCCGTGAGTTGAAGGAAGCACTCGCGTTAATATTAATATGTGGGTCCATTACAAAAATAAAGTAAATTTTTGACAATCGTTCTTAGTTCTATTTATGTATTCAATTTGTCGGTTAATGTTATTTTCAAAAGTTGTTGGTATTTTTAATAGTGAAGAACAATCAGCATTCATCGTGTTCCGCTCTTTTTTGCCGAAATAATGCGTGTAATGTAAAAAAACATGTGATAAATGTTATTTTACATCACTTTCCACAAGATTGTTGGATGACCCATTACCCATCGATGGAAACAAACTGACAGTAGCACTCTATTGGCTCGTGATGGCCATTAGATTATCGTAGGCGATACCGTGTCCGTGTTAAGTAAAGTTAACTGTTCGAAAATTGTAAGCAAACGCTAGCAACCGCCACGCACCCGTTTTCCTACGCCACATTAGCAATATATGTATCAACATAAAGCAGAAAAAAATTCCAGATGTTAAGTCCAAAAGCAAGGCCTTCCTGGTGTGGAGAAATTCAAAACTAAATTTGTCCAAGAGATAAGTGATGCTTTGTATGAAGAATCCAGGGTTCACTTAGAAGATTTGGCTAACCTGGTGAAGAAGCACGGGATAAAAGGGATAGATTCTATTGACAACAGGGCAAACTGGGTGGAATTCTTCCTTGTCCATAACGATAAGAGATATCGTTCAAATTATTGAGAGGGACAACCGTTGCTAACGAAAGTGCATGAATCAGGGAAAAAGAATGAGAGAATTGAACTGGTAGTTGACGAGACAGGGCCCCTTGTCTACGAGTTCTCCCCAATATCTTGGAATTCTGTTGCCGAACTATTGGGAGAGGAAAAGGTGAAAGTAGCTTTAGATTTGCTCTCCCTGCAATATCCGGAGTGCGCCAAATGGCCAAGGTGATACCCACTATAAACAACTTCAGATTCCATTTGGCTAAAGAGGCTAGCGTCACTTTCGACATAGGTACATTACTGTGTGTATTGACCTACCTTCCTGGGTATGGAGCTGTCATACAAGAATACTTCATGAACCCTCTAACTAAAATTAGAATTTTTTTATATGTATGAAAAAAATTATTTTAATCTAAGGTACTGATTTTTTTTTTGGACATACATACACGTACATGACGAGGAAAACGAAATGGCCGATATGCTGAGCCGAGTCGGAACAATTTCCTCGGACAAAATCGACTACGAGCAACTGGCGCAATCAAAACACACAGCTGACAAAACTTAGTATTTTTTTTAAATCCACCAAAAAACACAACAGTAATACTTGAAAATATCTGCCTACCGCAACTTCAGTTACCCGGATTGCAACACAAAACCAGCGTTCTTCACCCAACCACATCGACCTCATCGGTTCTTTGCCACCATCAGAAGACAATTGTTATTGCCACATGATGATCGAAAAATTTACACGCTGACCAGAATCGATCCCTCTTCCTAATATAACCGCCGAAACCGTTGCTAATAGTCGCCAGTAGAACTGAATCACGGCGTGCAAATTCGGCGTGCTGGAGAAAATCACCACCGATTAAACCAGACAACTCACAACAATTTTATTTTTATACCAAAAGTTGCTGCCCATAAAGAATTAGACACGTTCCTCAACATCAATCACATAAGATTAACCGAGAATCCAATTACTTGGTGGTAAAAAGAGGCCAAAACATGTTGAAGAGCAAACATAGCAAACATACAACGGTATAACAAAGCAACCTTATATATCAGTTAGCAAATACAGATTGTATATTCCACACGTACTTTTCTAAAGCTCTGCTTTTGGGTTATGGGCCCAGCCTAAACCCTAACCACGAAAAAGTTGTTAATTTTTCATTCCTGTGTGGCTGTGTAAAGCTTATTGGGAGGAAAAATGGAGGAAAAGAAGATTTATTTGTTCGATGGCGCGAATTTCAACAATTGGAGCTTCCGGATGGAGATATTCCTAGAGGAGCTGGACCTTTTGGATTGTATTCGCGTTGAGGCGGACAAAGTGGAGGAATACAAGGTGCTGGAAACTGATACGGCGGCAGAAAAACTGGCTAAGCAGTTGAAGCTGTGCGATAGGCAGAAGAAGGACGTGAAATGCAAGTCGGTACTGGTCCGGAACATCGCGGATTCACAGCTTGAATACATCAAGGGTAAGCAGAATCCGCGACAGATTTGGACAACGCTTGAAAACACGTTCGCTAGAAAAGGCATATCGGGACAGTTTTACATCCTGACAAAGCTTTCGGCGATGAAGTTTTCGGAGTCCGGTTCTCTTCAGGCGCACCTACTCGAGTTCGAGCGGATGGTGCGGGATTTGGAAGCTGCCGGCATAAAACTACAGGAAAGCTTGGTTGTGTTTTATCTG
Source organism: Anopheles coustani (assembly GCF_943734705.1). Classification (NCBI taxonomy): domain Eukaryota; kingdom Metazoa; phylum Arthropoda; class Insecta; order Diptera; family Culicidae; genus Anopheles; species Anopheles coustani. Next base: position 49,451,183 of record NC_071289.1, on the reverse strand, counting down.
CTGCAAACAATGTCGAGTTCGTATGGTCAGCTCGTGACAGTTCTGGAAACGCTTGCACCGGAGCAGTGCACACTTGATTTTGTGAAAGCTCGTCTCCTGAGTGAAAGTATGAAACGGGAGAACAGTGATGAGGGGAAAGATAGTATCAATTCGATGGCGTTTGGTGGAAAAGGTGCCAAATCGAAGCTGAAGTGTTTTAATTGCAAAAGGCTTGGGCACAAACGAATGGATTGTCCTCTACTGCAAGAAGGAGCTTTTGGGAAACTAAACAAAGGAAAGTAGTTTAAGACTAGAGACGAAAAAGCGCATGTAAGCGAAACATCTATCACTTTTCTATGTAGTGATTCGAGGGACATCAAGGAAGAATGCAGTAACGATTTCAAATGGATCTTAGATTCTGGTGCTTCTGATCATATGATCAATTCTGCAGAATTTCTTCGTGATGTAAAGAAATTGCACGATCCGATTATGATAAGAATCGCATCAGGTGAAATGTTACAAAGCAATCACAAAGGAAAAGTCGATACTATAGCAACAATCGGTGGTCGTCGAATGAAATATGTTGTTGAAGATGTTTTGTTCGTTCCCCGTTTGAGATATAACCTTTTCTCGATTCCTCGCATTGGACAGCTTGGAATGGAAATAACCTTCTCGAAAAATGTTGCTGTAATTAAACGCGATGGTCAGAAACTGTGCACAGGAAGTCGATTGAATCGCCTTTATGAACTGGACGTAGAGGTTATGAAACCAAACAGATCGGAAGTGCTGATTTCGCAGAACTAAACAAATGATGCTGAGCTTTGACATAGAAGATATGGTCACATAGGCAAGAGTGGCTTGATGAAAATTATCCGTGATGAAATGGTCAGAGGATTGTCTTTGAAGAAAGAAGCTATAAACGCTACAGATGGCATGGGTGGTGGTAATGTATGCGGTCCTTGCATGGAAGGCAAACAGACGCGAAAACCTTTCCAGGAGAAGAAGTTGCGTAGTTCCCGGCCACTTGAGCTAATACACAGTGACGTTTGTGGTTATATGAATCCGACCTCTTGGAACGGCAAACGTTATTTCGTCACATTTACGGATGATTTTACTCATTTCTGTGCGGTTTATTTCATGAGCACGAAAACCGAGGTTTTGGAATATTTCAAAACATATACTGCTATGGCAGAAGCTCATTTCGACAGCACTATTAGTCGTATACGTTGCGACAACGGAGGAGAGTACGTTAGCAAGAAATTTTTAGATTTCTGCCGTATGAAAGGAGTACAAATTGAATTCACAGTCCCATATACTCCCCAGCAAAATGGAACCAGTGAACGATTCAATCGTACTATCCTCGACAAAGCCAGAGCTATGATAGCAGATTCAAGCATGAATCGAAACATGTGGAACGAAGCCGTGTTAACGGCTGTTTATCTCATAAATCGAAGCCCCACAGAAGCATTGAAAGCGAATAAAACTCCGTATGAACTCTGGTACGGGCATAAGCCGGACGTATCACGATTGCGCATTTTTGGGAGTAAAGCGTACAGCCATATCCCGAAGGAAAAGCTAAACAAAATGGAGCCTCGCAGTAAAACTAGTTATTTTGTTGGCTATGGTGGTGGTGGCTACCGTTTATGGGATGGAAAGCAGATTTTTATTGCAAGAAATGTTGTTGTAGAGGAAACATCAACAAACCAGCGGCATACGAATAACCAGGCCGATAATGAATTGCATCAAAATCATGGTCAGTGGATTGGACCATATACTCCTGTAGTTGTTCCTGATCGTGCTGAAAACGGAATAGAACCCATTCAAGAATCACCGATTATACGTATGGAGGTTAATACTGATAGTGATGATGGTGATGTACAATCCATGCAACGATCGCCAATCGAAACTGATACTGATGAGGATACATTTGACGATGCGAGAAATAATGCTTTAGAAGAAAACCAAGTTCGGTTTCAGGAGGGGAATAACGATTTTCCTAGACGCAGCGATCGAGTTCGGAAGCCTCCTGCAAAATTGAACGATTACTTGTGTTTTGCCTATGCATTGAACGCTGAAAATTTTGTTGAAAACGTTCCTGATAGCATCGATGAATTGAAGAAGCTTGATGATTGGTCTGAATGGAAACAATGGAAAAAGAAGAGATCTACATGCGTCAACCAAAAGGATTTGAGGAGGAGAATAAAGTGTGTCGACTCAACAAATCCATTTATGGTTTGAAACAAGTATCGAAAGCTTGGAACGAATGCTTTTAATGTTCTGCGCTAGCCGACTGCATCTGTGAGATACTGTGGACCTGCAAACTATTTGAAGAGCTGCATCTTCGAGAAAATGTGCCTGCAGAGATCTTCGAAGATAATCAGTCTGCTATTGCTATTGCTAAATCGCTCAAGCATACTGAGGTGAAGTTGCATTTCATCAAGCAGTGCGTCCAAGAAGAAAAGGTGAAGCTGAACTACATCCCAACCGCTGATCAACCTGCGGATATGCTAACAAAGGGACTACCTCAGGCGTCATTTGTTAGACATCCCAAGCTGTCTTGGGAGTTGAACAGTTATGTGTTTGAGGAGGGGTGTTGAAGAGCAAACATAGCAAACATAAAACGGTATAACAAAGCAACCTTATATATCAGTTAGCAAATACAGATTGTATATTCCACACGTACTTTTCCAAAGCTCTGCTTTTAAAACATTCCCAAAACTGTATACTTTATACAAGCGTCGGATTTGCATCCCGGCTTCGTCGGTTCCTTGCCTAAGGATCTACTTTCCAAACCAGGGAACATAATCGTCGAAAAAAGAGAACAGACAAGTGCAAAAACGGCTACAGGAAATAAGGCTCATACAAGAAAACTTTTGGTTCGTAGAGCCAGGCTGGCTATTGATATTTATCTGAACCATGTGAACCATGTGAAAACAACCCATTGAAATATTTGAATGAATCTCTTCGAAAGATTCAAAGTACCCAACATTAATCGAATGATGTCGCAATCGCCCAACAATGGTAATAGCCAAAATAAAGATTGGTAGATGTATCGTAATCTTTATAATTCTAACGTATTCTAATTTCAAACTGCGTGCTAAAAGTGGCGCTTGGAATGAGAAGTAATCTCGAATCCTTACGGGGAGTCGTGAGAAACAAGTGTACAGCAAGTAATTATTGACGAGAAAATCAAGTCTACAGCCCACATTGATAATTTGATTTAAAAAATGGCTAAGCGTAGTGGTGTCTTTCGATTAAGGGGTGGGACCTATGCTTGGTTAGTAGGATTCTTTTATATAACTCTCTGATTATGCCATACCTTGGCTTTTGTTCGTCAATCCTGTTTCTAGCTTCCCAGACCCAAGTTGACAGGCTACAAGGTTGCAAAATAAAGCCATGAGATATGTATAAGGTTGTATTCGGTTCAATTCGTCTCTATCGACTATGATCAACATCTTGCAATGTGAAACTAAGAAACGTGTACCAAACTGTGATATTCGTTCATAAGCTTGATCAGGGTCATTTACATTAACCGAGAGTGCCGAGCCATACTACGATAAGTAGTATTCAGCGTAGGTTTACTAAATTAGCTCTTTATTATGCACCGTGGTTCATGCCTACTAATCAGATATGCTATCGTGATCGTTGCTCACTATTAGGTTTGCAACCCCTGTCCTATAGGCGAAATGGGCCCAAGCTACGTTTATAGCCAAACTATTAAATAACGAAATTGACGCACCATCCCTACTAGATAAACTAAATATTTCTGCGCCGGAAAAGGCCCTGAGATTCAAAGACGCTATCAGAGTCCCGCATACAAGTTTGGTATATCATATGCAAGTATCCGATTATCGCTATGTCTAAAATGTTTCATATATTCAGCGCCTACCATGATTTTAATGTTAGCACGGCCCGTTTCAAAAATAACATACTGTTAAGATGGACGTCTAGCACTAATTAAAAATGTTCAGTTTATGATTTTGTTTTAAATTGGATGAATTGGAAGATTGTAAACTTAGATTTAATACCAATTTTAATTTCAAACAGACCTAATTGTCCATTGAATAAAACTAATAGTAATAATAATTTATTATTATTATTTATAAACTACCAACCACAATTGTCAATGCGGACACACCACCTGAGTTTAAAAAATTGTGTGCGGCTTATGTTTTTATAGGGTATGTTAGTAATTAGGATAGAATGTATTGTATGTGTACACAGCATTCCACAATCAGATGATGATGATTAAGAATTAAACTTAATGTAATTTTTATTTTAAAACTAGCTGATTAACCCGATTTCATCCGGGTAGAAAGAAATTCCAAACGAAAGAGTGTTTTCATACAGTATCTTGAGTTTTGCAATCTTTAATTTAGCGTTTTGGGGATTGTGGTATTTTTTAGTATTACCTTTAGTCGATGAAACCATGTTAATATACATTTTACATTCGCTATCTAATTGTGCTTCCACCTTGGTTCAACCATTTAAAATTCATCAATTGAAGCAAGTATGAGAAATACCCCAGTTAAGCCCTCACCCCACGATATGTACCGTCGCCCGGCACTCACCGCCAGACTCAACGCCATGACGCCCGTGGACAGATCAAACTGGCTTCGGGAGTTGCGCAACATCCGTGAGCGAATCCGTCGCCTGAGGAACAGGACTGTCCAGCGAGCTACGCACCACGCGCTCGAGCGCAGGAACGACGCAATGCTGAGGCGACACGAGGCTACGAACCAGCAGGAACTGCAAGACGCACAGCGAGACCTCGTAGCAGCGGAAGCAGAGCTCGTAGAAATCCGAAGGGACCAACGGAGACTGTCACAGCAGGAAAATCGGCCCCGACAACGACGTCATCAGCGATGACACCGTGAGGACATCCCGATGACAGCAGAAAGAAGGCAGGGGTAAACTGAGCCAAACATGGGAGCAAGACGCGCACCAAAGCGCACGGAACAACCAGCTCGGAAAGGTTTTTAGGAGGTAGTGGTGGGAGTCAATCAGCGGGGGCAACCCGTCTGCTGTATCTCACAGAGTCCGTTCCCCAGGGCGTGGTACCCTTCCCTTGGTAAGGAGCCCGACAGTCCCTCAGGAACATCCCCTTACCCTCTTCAAGGGTCTGGGGGTGCCACAGCGTCCGTAAAGAGAGATTTTTCTCCTTTCCAAACCCCCCCCCGAATGATCGCTCTACCACGACGGTGCACATGCGCATAGGGAACAGGGTACGTGCGATCGCCAGGAGGCGATCGATCACTAAAAAAAAAATGTTAATAGTATTGGAGAAAAATGGTGGCGTATCGACAGATGGACGGAGTGCAATTGGGCGTCGCGGAATTGTATGCAAGGTAAGTTTCTACAAATAAAGTAAATTATAAATGTACCATTCTATACAATTCTTTTCAATTGCATTTCACTCATCAGCAAATAACGGTATAGTATTGCAAACCAATGATGGTGGTGCCATGAGCATGGTCGAAAAGTGGAATCCGAAAAATGTTCGTGATTTTAAATCATCGTTTGAAGAGGTGTCTTTAAGGAAAGTCCTTACATGCGTAGTGCTTAACAAATGAACCATACCACATAATACTTGTTTTACTTTCCAGTCTTCAGTCAAAGGCCGCATCAGGAATGTATTTTCAGCAGTAGCAACAGCACACAGCCTCGCGCCGATCCTGAGTGGGAAAGTGGGAAGTGGGAACCGACGAGACCAGCCGCAACCCTCTGACGGCGGTATGTCGTCGTGTAGGTGCCAACCGCCATTGATGTTGCCTATTAGGAGCTTTCTAGCGCAAGGGCTTCACGAGAGCCTAATCGGCTTTCGGCGTCAATGCTCTTCAATGAGCCATACCACAACCACTTGCTCAAACCCCGCACCAGTGGTGAAGCGTCAACATGGAATGGTAAAACAACCTTCCAAATAGTAACATGGCCCGTCCACCGCCATACTGACAGCCAGATTTTTTCAAAGTATTTAAATGATGTAACTTTACAATAAAAATTTACTTCATTAGATTAGCTTGGTTAACTATTTTCTTATCACCAACAAAAATTTGTTTATTTTTGTAGTGCAAACGATATTTATATTCCACGGCTTAGTTTAAGACGGCGTCCCATTCTTCGGATAGAAAAAAAAAAACTCTGTGGATGCTTATAATTCATTACTGACTCTTCAATACTATCCTTTTTGAACTACCGTTGCATACTATGAAGAATCAGCTTCGGTTTAGATTTGATCGACTCGACTTAAGACTGTTAAATGTGCACTGATACTATATCATACAAGGGCATGTTAACACGTTCCGTACCGCATCATCCAATTATGGGTGGTAGCAGTTCTGGTTCTAAAAAGTTTTTCACCCATAAATAATTGAAAATGGAACATACAAATTATTTGAATATTTTATATACATTTTTTGGGAAGCTAAGTTTTTGCTTGGCCTTCGAAAACAATCGGTTTAACAAATGTTATAAACAAATTTTCATTAAAACAATTGTACTAAAAATTATGCTAAAACGCTTGATAAGCAACGTGTTAAGTCAACTATGGCGAACATGTACTAATTTATTAATAAATAAAATAATCAAAATAGACGAGCATCAAAATGTACAGTACAGAGACATAGCTGTACTCGATAGTACATCTGTCCGCAAACAATATGTTTTCGTCATCACAACGAATTGCAAACATTGTAACATCCTTCTATTAAATTATTGAAAGTACTATAAACCTGGAAATTTTACTACAAACATGGCATACACTTTTCTTTTGTTCATATGGATCATCCGTTTTTCTTTTGTTGGAGAAATCGTTAAAATCAAACTAAGGTATAGTTACGTGAATAATGCGAGCATACAGATAAGGTACGGAAGTTTAACAGAATAGCATTCATAATTGATTTTCTAACCCGAATAAAAATATGCAATCAAACAAATAAATGAATAATTTGTAATTATTGAACGCGAGTGATACATACATCTCCATCTTAGTGATAAATTTTTGTTGGTAAATATGATGCGCTAATTATGGCACCCGAACAATAAAAATGTGATTGCATTGCGCATCAATTTGAAGTGTTACCAATGATACCTGGATGTAATGATGATTGACACTTACCTACCTTCTTCTACTTACCGGTGAACAAAATATCCTTAGCCCTTGTTATCACACTTTTTTACATCGTCGGCTCGAGCATGGAAACTGAAAACAGCCAAAAGAATAAAAAACAATTCACAAACTGTGTTACTAGATGTTATAAACAATCTACGTGTTGAACATAATTATTAAGAGTATATCTCATGAGGTTCGTGATAGTATAATATACTGGAAGAAAAATTACTTAAAAACTGACTGCTCCGTAGGCATGTCCTATCTGATATCTGCCTGATGCCTGAATTTTTAGTAAATTAAACTACAATAAATTCGAACTTTTTCGTCAAACTGAAAGAATTGTATAATGTTTTAATAACAGAAATCTAAAGATCAAAAGAACGTTAAAGTTCGTAACTTCGGCATAACTAAAATTTCTTAAGAAATGGGCGTAATGTGAAATGCAATCTGGTGACACCAGGTGTTATTTATATTCTAGAATCTATCTAATTTTTGAAGATAAACCCAACACAACAAAGAACAATGTTTGTACACTTACCTTTAATTGCAATGGTGAAATTATCCGTTGCACATTAGCTAACACTTTTTCCTTAGCGCAGTTCTACACGGCGCTGCGATAATCCTTCGACCGGGAGTTTCTGCCTTCTGAACACCTTTGACGTACGAGTTGGCCGACTTAGGCAATTTTGTTTATTACTTTGGCACTTCCGTGTTCCCGGAAACCCGGTCGCAGAAAAGTCACAACGCCGTGTAGACCTGCCGTTACCTATCACTCTTTCACTGCCCCACATCAATAACACGTCATGCATTTGATAAGACCAATAGTACGCCATAATATTCGGTTAAGCTGAAATGAACCAAAAAGCAGAGTCATTAAAGATTCAATCGTACCTTTCCACATATTTCATAGTAATTTTCAACTCACCACATTATTTGGAAGGAAATTTGCCGTCATTTAAAATTCAAATCGGTTTATGAACATCACATTGCACATATTTCTGACGAAACGAAACATTATAACATACCAGCCAGCCACTGTTTACACTTCTTCCTTCATTGTCAACATAGCGAAATAATCCTATTATCGCGCCTACGTGAGGAACACCAAAGCTATTACGTGCGACTTATTACTTGTCGCCTAAAATCTTCACGTAAACCCAAGCTAGTCGCCAAAATTAATCTTTTGGTATTTCTTCTAAAACGAATAACATTAAAATTTCAATGCCAATAGTTTCGGTGATCAACCTAATAAATAACCAGCTTACTCACCATTAAATTAGGTTTCCATCTTTTGTTCTGCCGCCAAACAATATGAAAATCCTGGAACAATGTGTATTCAGTACATTTTCTGCACCTGTAAAAGAAACAAAAACATGAGAATTATGTAAAGCTAGACTAAACCTGTACAGCTTCTCATGTAATTCTCAATTGAAGTTAAAATATAGTTTGATAAAAGCTTCGACAAATACAGTAACATCCGTACAGTACAGTAACTCATTCAATTGCTGAATTGATACGGATTGAAAACTTTTGTGACACGATTTCAAGATTTATTAACGCCCAACAACAATTGGCTACGATCATTGAAACGAAAGAATAAAGCGAACACTCAATTCTTTTTACACTTCGCTTTTCTACACCTTAGGAAAGATTCAAACTTGTAAAATGATGCACATTCGTATTTGTAGGTACCCAAACTGTGCCATTACACTTTCCACCGTCACTAGCGCAACTTAAAAAACTAAGCACAAATTTGCAATGAAATGTTCAAGTTGGCAAACGCCTTACCTAGCATACAAGCCTTCTTCTGAATCATATCTGATCGGAACAACAAATCCGCGGCTTTCTACACTTGATGTACAAACATCACTAGCATGAGCTAGCACCCTGACGTACACTATCATAAAATCTCTATTCACTTTACAAAACTACGGCCGGCAAACACAATAAAAAATTTACAAGTTAGCCACCGCCCCGCTTAACAATCAAAGCCTACTTCAGAGTAATTGTATCAAACCGGAACTAGAAAACCGCGTATTGCTACAGTTTTCTACACTTTGACATTTGGTAAACGATCCAAACATACGAAATAATTTTTCAAGCAAAATTATATCGACTCGTCATTGACAGTGAAACATTTCATATGAGGCAATGTTTTCCCAAATGTAAAACGGCCGTTTGCTTTACTACAAATTAATACGTTTGGAAATGCTATTCCCGGATGATAAAAATTCAATTTTTTGCAGCTGTCATGTAGTTAGATCAATTGCTTACAGCATGGAAACTTAAGTTTTTCCATGGCAGATTGCTGGGACTCTTACTGGAACTACATAGTAGCAGCAACAATTTAAATTTCTGTCAGGCGGTGTTTTGAATGTGCTCAATCTTTATCAAAAATTATTTTTATGTAACCCGAAACAAACCTCGACAAAAGAATATCATTCTACCACCAACGGTATGTGCAATTTATTCACACCCCAACCAGAACCTTTTTTCTAGATCTTCATTAGCAATTTTGAATAAATAAAAGCCGAAAAAACTCATTTCGACCATTTTTGCTTTACATCGAGCTAGCGGGATGATGAAGAAATGCATCAAAAAACCAAAACCGTCAACATATAGAAAACCTTTTTACTAAAAAGTAGCAGTTTGTGGATTTGAAAAATCTTCAAAACTAGTGCAGTTATAGCATTTTAAAAATAAGGGTCAAAATGACCCCTAATGGCCTTATCACACTGGTCACCACTGCACGATGGAGTGAAGCCGAGATAAAAATCAAAAATTCATTTTTGGATTTCAGAAAAATGAGAAATGTTTTCTTAAACTACAAGATGAAACTAAGGAATGACCCAAAAACTAGAGCCTCGGTTCTTCCAGGTTCTAAGAAACAGCCCGTCAAAGTCAAGATTTGTGAAAATATTGCATGAAAAACTGAAAAAAATCCATCAACTTTGAAGGTTTGTAACTCCTATAATAATGGTCGGAATCGAATTTTAAGCACAGTTTTGGAAAGGTTTATTGTCATGCATTAAAATTGTTGACAGTTTAAGTAAATTGAAATTGAATGTCACAAAATATTAAGCATTGTTTCGGAAAACTCTTGGAAAATTTATCAATTTTCTGTTTTTAACCTTACGCCATCGCTAAGGATTGTGAAAGATTGTAATATGATGCATACTCACTTATAGTCTAGAATGTTTTGTAACAATAAATGATAGTTTTTTTTTGCGCATACGCGCGCATCTTTACGTTATTCTGTACTTTATATGTGAAGCTTATAGTTTACTACTACTAGGCGTCTCCATCATGCCATACGCAGCATCATGTGTGGTAAGAAATGTATGAAATTCTCATTCCATGAAATATAGGTCGATGATCGTATCGTAAAAATGTGAAGCAGGGTAGGGTTTGAACATCACGTAAAAAGGGAAAGACAAGCCAAGTCAATGGCAAAGAATGAAATTTGGTTAGAATGAGAATGAAAATGTATAAGGTCGCTTTTACTTGTTTTACAGCTCACAAACCCATCTTTTTATACCCAAAATTCATATTAATAATGTACCCTACACTAACATTTTATTTGGTTTGTACCCTTACCTGTAAAAGTTGAAGTTAATCTTCAAGAGTTGGTGAACCACACTGGGTGTGGAATAATTGAAATGCAAAAAGCAAAAATCTTGCAGCACCGTTTCTTTGTGTGATTCACTAAGCGTCGTATTATTGCGCTTGTGGGGTATTGGCGGATCTAGTGGACACAGCATTTGCAATCAACTGTTTCATGGTTCCGGAGAAAATACTGCATCAGACACTGATTTACTAGTATCGGCAATAACTCCTATCCGTCATTCGTTCATCAGTGACAATTCAGATATCATCTGGATAAACTTGATGCCCCAAAGTGTTGGTTCTGCAGGCCAATTGTGATCAAGTTTGCGAATGAGTCAAAAGAAAAAGTTATACATACAGTAGATGAAATCAAAAGCCAAATAAGCAGGTTAGTTCCTTATACAATTCAGCTAAATGAAACAAGTTAAGTGACGGTAAATTATTCATTTTACATGATTTGAATTGATGGAAAAATTTTGGCATATTAACCGACACTATGTATACGCAAACATGTTGTATATATGGTGCAAAACCAATAGAAATGAACAGTGTAGAGCAGTTATAAAATGGATTTATTCCATATCCTGAGAATTAATCTTGTGATTTATATACGACTACACTGCACTGTTGTTACAGAATTGAATTTAAAAAACGGAAGGTTACTAAAAATTAAAAAAACATGTACAATGATCGAAAAACGAATTGTATTGTAAAAGATGTACAAGGAATTTGGTGTTAAAGTAGATGAACCAAGGTAAATGGGTGGAAATAGTACGACGGGAAATGTTTGTCGTAGGGCTTTTTCAAACATTGAAAAATATTTTAGATATTTTTCGATCGAGAGTCGACTGTATATTGTAACGAGAACAAACGAAGTCTTGGGATAGAAGTTGACTTCAGCGGTTGAGATTTAAAAAAAGAGAAAAGAAGCGAGAAAAAGATTGTCGAATTTAGAATTTAAAATAAAATTATAGAAATGTTTCGTAGAGATCACGACAGACTCCAAAGCAATGTATTCTAGAGTTAAATACATTTTACAAACTAATTCCTATCGTACCACAAGTATAGACAGCCTTCATTTAATGTTATTTAAAAGTGACAGCAGCAAAATTATGTTGAGCATAATTTGTGCGGACATAACCCTTTCGAAATCAAATTAAGCGTATCGTCCAACATGAAAAATTGTATGGGGAGGAGAACAAGTACAATTTCATTCTGAACATTGATCAGTTAACAAGAATTAAAAAAAAAGCAAAGAAATATCAACAACACTCACCATTTTAAAACGATCAATTAAGAAAGAACTCCCATCATGTTCGTCTCTGTTATTTAACATAATCACCAACAAAACCATGACTGAATCGACACTGAAATTGATTGAAGTATAAATTAAAGCAATTACCACTAGAAGTTATGATCTTCATAGCCATACATAACATGCATACTTACTTAGTATCAGAAGAAATTTCAACTTCAAAAGACTGAACAACACACGACACTGTAAAATGCTGATTATCTTTGTTTTCACAAACATCAATACACTGAAATGGATGAACGGATAAAAAATAAATTAGAAAATTATGTTCACATATTAACAAAAATTAATTATAATTAACAAATGCTTATGAGTAACTTCTGCTTTCTCTTCTACTTCATATAACATGCCTGGGAGATAAAAATTAATCAATAGAATAATACTTCTGCATAGTCCAAGACAAACCGATTATAATATCACTTCTCAAAAAATTTGCTATGAACTAAACCGGTAATTCAAGCGTATTACTCTGCTTATTAACACGTTAAGCGCTACGTCGGCCCCGTGGGGCCGACAGTGTTCTTCCCCGTAAGCCGGCGTCGGTCTGCTCGGGCCGACAGAGCCCGTTGGGTAGGCCGGCGTTTCTACGAATCGCTGGCAGAACGGGAAGTAGTACAATTTGCGCGTAGCGCTTAACGTGTTAACACGTTAGCGCCAAGTGCAAATTGCACTGCTTTGCATTCTGCAAACTCCGTTCGTAGCAAACTATTGACGGCGAGCGAGCAATGCTTACACATTCAATCATGTCTCGACGATAAGGTACAAAGCAAAACAGAGGAACGCCGGTCTGCCAAACCGTCTCTGTCGGTCCCAGCGGACCGACGCCGATACACGGGAAAGAACGCAGTCGTAGCGCTTCACGTGTTAATCAGAAGACTTATTAAGCATAGGTTCAAACCGAATAACTGTACACAACTTACCACACTATACATTCCTTCTTTTTATGTAAGCACTTCCTTCGTTGCTTCGAGGGAGTTAATTGAATTTTAAAGTATTCATTTCCGCAGGTATCTTCATTTCCACGTGTTTCTTCTTTAACTCTGTGCCCACAGCGCTAGAAAGAGAAGGAAAAGCAAATATTTGAGAATGATTTATTACAGTACAAACTTCTACAGTACGTCGGTGCATCACCTTATACATCCCATTAAATTAATAATAATCCTTATTAAATCCCATTCATTCGCTGTTTTTACAACAAGCCTTACATAATACATTGAACGGGAACCCCACAACTACATACCATTGTTTGTCTCATTTTTGAGGTGGCAAACTTTTTAACGGGTTAAATCAACAACATTCCATCACTTTGCTTTAAAGAACAACATTATACTATATAACCAAAAAATGTAACCGAAAAAGTTCGCATTATTTTTTCCTAGCACGGTCATTTGACGTCTATTTCACGACCGGAAAGCAACCAAACTAACAACTTGCCAGCTCTCACGGATTCTATCACACATGTGACATTTATTTTCATGAAATCGCGTTGCCCAATGGAAAACTCTGACAAACGGTTGTAGAGTTCTGTACTAAAATCATATCTCATCAGCTTCAAGGTGGGTTCTAACCATGCGTTTACACTGGCTTGCGACACTTCTGCGACCGATTAACCCACGGTTAATGAATACGGTTATCTTCTTCTTCTTCTTCACTTCGTCGAGGATTTACTAGAGTAAGGCTATTGAATCCAGCTTCCTGGGCCTTCGCAAGTTAACCTGGAAACATAGACCTCTATCATATAAAAAAAACCTTGCGCGATGTCGCGCGAATCGCGCTATGTTTTTTTTTGCATGGAGTTCAGCGCCTGTCAGGCGACGTCGCGTTACGCGACGTTGCAGTCTGGAAAGCGTGTATCTCGGGGTCCACACTACAGCGCGACGTTCCGTCACGAAACGCGCCGTCGCCTGACAGGCGGCCGAACTCCATACAAAAAAAATGTCGCACAAATCGCGCTAGTGTAGAAACAGCGAAAAACGCGACGTCACGCTAGCTCTTGTCAAATGTCAATTCGAAACGAAAACAAACCGACAGCTGGACAAAACGTAAACAAACCGAATCACAAACGCGAACAAAACGAGCAATATTCTTCACGAAACATCGGATTTTTCGTTGTACTACTTATTTTTAGGCTTCACAAATGTAATTCAGTTATCAAACTCCGTTTTAATTTATATTTTTACCAAAGTTTTTTCGGGTGCCGAAACGTAAACAAACTGCTTTTCAACAAGTAGGAGATGATGTGGAAATATATACTTCCTACGGCGGGCCAAAATATCGTCGTTGTTTGTTTAAGTTTGTTTTCTCAATGAATTTCAAATGTGGAAGCGCCAAACTCACTCAGGGCGCATAAAATACGTAGCTTAACAAATATCATGCATTACTACCTCAAAATTCAATAAAAAATTTTAGCCGAGTTTGCGCCTCAATGTGATACATATTTCCACATACTCTCTTACCTCTGTCGCGCTTTGCTTGCGCGATTGTTCTGCCGAAACTGGGCTACTTTTGAAACGGGACGTCGCGCTGCAGTGTGGACCCCGAGTATGGTATTAAGGACCGGCTACTAAAGGCCATATGTCCTGGAATACGGTTATCGAATAGGGGATTTCATGTCCACAATATTGATCATACTCAAGTGTCAAATATTGTTTTTAAACAAAGGGAAAACCACGAGCACTGACGACAATTTTCCCTTTTCTGGAGGACCCAGCCTTACTCATCCGGTAAGATGAGTTCTCCTTGATGAGAACGCCTTTCTCGGGCAACTACGTATCGGCAGCAACTTTCTGCACTTTCCGGCGGCAACCAGATAGCACAAGCCTGCTTCAGATAGTTATGTGCTTCATTCACCTGCTTCACTAGCTTGACCAAGAAGCAAGACAGCGTTTCGTCGTCCACATTGCCTACTGTTCCGTCTACCGTGCAAATCTGTCTTCGTGTGCGCTCAAATTACGCAGGATTTTACTTAAAACCGACACAATTACCAGAACCCCAACAGTACTCCACGTAACACACGGCAGTTCAAGAAGTAAACAAAAGTAACTGGACTGTCAAAAATTTCTTTTATTTTTCTATCGACGGTTTGTCAAAATGCTCTAGACGATCAGACCAGAGTATTACATTAGACCATGGATTAACCTGTGGTCACAGCTTTGCGCAACCGCATGCGGTTGCGTTTTTGATCTGTCAAACGAGCACAGCTTTTTGCCAAAATTAATACCCGGTTGACAAAAATTCAAATTTTTTGCATCTGTCATGTAGTACCAGCAAGTTATTCCATGGCAGATTGCTGGGATTCTTGCTGGAACTACATAGTACCAGCAACAATGTCAGTTTCTGTCAACCGGGTACTTTAATGTTGAACATACCACTTATATGAGCATACATTATTTAAATTAAAAAACGCATTAACTACATGAATTAGTACGCCAGTATTTATTCACTATATCAAAACTCTTTCTCGTCGAACAAACCACGACAATGACCATTTTTACATACAAATAACGGTCTTTTTGTAATGTCACAGAAAGTTGCGACGAAAACGTTGGCCAGATCGTCCAACGCCGCGACCCGGTGCCGGCGGAAGTTTCTGCGACACTTTTGACATGCAAGATGACTGATTTGGACTACTTTTAATTAATTTGACACTTCTTGTGAGCACAAATCTGTCGCAGAAAATCCGGTCGTAATAGTGTCGCAAGCCCGTGTAAACGCACGGTGAAACGGGATGTCGCGCTGTAGTGTGGACCCCGTGTCAGTCTCGTAGAGAAGTGAACTATGCTGTGTATATGAGCGTTGACTGAACATCCATCCATTTTTATCGACTGTCATCGACATCGACTGTCAAATTGTTCTCAGCAAGTGTTATTTTCCTGCAGTTTCAGTTCGGTAGTGCATCAGAGCGGATGTTAGCAGTGCATAAGTTTCCTGAAAGGGTTAGCGGAAAAGTAAGGTTACGGCACGACCGCGTGGTGACGCCGAGCTGGAGCTCAGGTCAGACAAATCCTAGCTGCCGCACATCTCGTTCTGTTTGAGTCAATCAAGCGGACCACGAGTTCTTGTGTCCTGACAACGGAAGGAATTATCCCTCCCGTGGGCGGCGGGTGGACATATGGCTATTATTAGCCGGTCCTAAAGGACGAGCCCCTTCATAGGAGTTCGGACAGAGTTGGTACGCCTCTGATTACGTGTAAGGGAACAAATTGTTCGACTTAGCGTAGGAGGATATACCCCGACTCGCATATCGAAAGAAGAAGAAGAAGTTATTTTCCTGCTCGGCCTGCGACGTTACCAGAAGCTGAATGCAGGTTTAGTTTGTTCGAGTGTAGTATTGGGAAAGTTTTCAGCCAAAATGCAACATTTGGAGGATTGCCTTGAAAGTATGTTGAAAATCATGACGCCTAATTAAGTAACAAAGATAAATCCACGATGCGTAAGCAAAAGTATCTGAAGATGTCTGCAGTCATCAAGCTCGCAGCAAAGGCCATCTACCAACAATCAAATTCAACAAATTATTACCCAATATTGCAACTATACTCACTTCCAAAGTTTTCCTTAATACAAACTATAACTTTATTCTGACAGGATTCACTTTCCATGACAAGCTTCCGTCACAAAATGAAAGTTGTTGGTGCAATTTTAGAAAATGTAAAAATAAGTAGTAACTATCGTATCTTTTTTTATTCGATTCCAGTGATCGAGCATCTACCCCAGGAGCTTCGGGATGGGTTCACGGAAATGCGTGAGATGGATTTGACCGTCCAAAGTACGTAGGTGGTATCACAAAGTATTTGGAAGCAAATATTTATACATTTTCTCTCGCGCTTCTGCAGATAACACTGATTCCCTGGATAAACGGGCCCGTTCACTGTTTCAACAGTGTTACGAAAGGAAACTACCAACTGCAGTGGCGGATGCAGAGTTCAACGCAATTCGAGGCGGCTACAACCGCGTGCTGGACGATTCTGATGAAAAAATACAACTGGCAGGGCAGATGTACGATGTGGTTGAACGATATATGCGCCGTCTCGACACCGAGCTGTACAAATTCAAGTGTGAGCTGGAAGCGGATCACAATGGCATCACAGAAATACTAGAACAACGTTCGTTAGAGGTCGACAGCAACGCTTTGTCGAACGGTGGCACGAACCAGAAGGAAAACCCCTTCTATGACGTCCATCATTCGTACTCCGGAACATCTTCCGGGCGCTCGGATAGTCGCTACAAGTCGGAGCCGGTAAAGCGTCGTGAGAGCGTGGCCGTCACTGCTGCCGAAAAGCGTGCCGCTGCTGCATCCGGAGCTAGCGCATCGAATGTTGCTCCGATCATGAATGTGCACATTCGTCCGACGACCCCGGGCACGGCGGTACCTGCCAGTATTGTGTCGGGCACGATCGTCGTCCCTCCTGCTATGAATGTTGGTGCGCACGCTTCGTCTTCCAAATTCAAACATATCCTATAATTTGCCAAATTTTTCTCCGGCAGGATTTGCTATTGCTGCCGCTGCAAGCCAGGCGATTGCGCAAACGCAACAAATGCAGCAGGGTTGTCAAACGGGCAGTCTGAAGGCATCGTACGAAGTGATTGGCGCAAAGGGATCGCAAGAGCTGCTGGTCAATAGTGAGCTGGCGGGGGCCACACACAACGGCATGCAGGGAGTCGAGCGAGAGTCGAGCGTTTTCTCGAACCAGCGACGTACGAAGAAGAAAGATCTTACGAGCACGCCAAACACTGCAAACTCTGCGGCGGGTGGTGTGCAGGGCACAACTACCACGACCTTGCTTTCTAGCAATTCGATCGTAACACCGATACTCACCACTCTGTCGAATCAAACGCCGTTTGCAATTCTAGGCCAGCAAACAACCACGTTGCAGCAACAACAACAGCAACAGCAGCAGGTTGGAACGGTCCAAGTAACACAATCGCTTGTGCAGCCACAACAGCAGCAGAAGGGATCTACCCTGGAACCGTACATAATGGGCACCAATGGGCCAATCGCGGTGCAGCAGCAAATAAATCTGCACCATTCAAACACGCAAGTTCCTTTACAACACCTGCAGCCAGTATCGCAGCAACCGATGTTGCAACAGCTCGCGGTCCGACAGCAGCAGCCGGCGGCGATGAAACAGGAGCTGCTTCCTCAGCAAATTCAGCAGCTCGACAACATCGAGAATGTGCAGCAGAAGCACATTCTCTTACCGACGGCACCGCAGCAGGCGCAGCAACGACTAACGCACCCACAGCAGCTGCAGGAACTATTCCAGCAGTCGCTGCAATCACTGCAGTCATTGACACCGCAGTTGCTGCAGCAGCAACAACCGCAGCAACCGGTTCCGGCAACATCGCAGCAGTCGGGTCAGCAGCAGCAGCTGCCTATGCAGACACTCGCGCATCCGCAGCTCATGCAGGCGCAAGACGGGTCCCATTCGTTACCATTGGCGCCAGTGCCGGTGCAGCCCACGTTGAAAACGCGCTCAGGATGGAAAACTATCACGAAGCCTACATTGCGCCGCTATATCCCTGGGCAAACTCCGCACAACTTACAACGGCAGGTGATCCATGTGCAGTCACAGCAGCGAACACAATTCCAGCAAATACAGCAACAGCAGCAGCACCATCACTTGCAGATGGTACAGCAGCAGTTCCTTGCTGGTCCCGCTGGATCGTCGGCTTCTGGTGTTCTTGCGAATACGGCATCGGCGATGGCACTGCTGCACTCCTCCACTGCAACCGCAGTGTCAACATCGTCGGTCAGCTCGTTGGACGGCAATCGGGGTGAAGACACCAAAGGCGACAGCATCAGCGGCGCCGGTAGCACCACCCTGACTGCCTCCAGCGGCTCCAGCACCTCTGGCTCGGTCGTCCTGAAAGAGTCTGGGATGGTGGTCCAACAAACGCCCGAAGGTGAGTGGTCTTACGATCCAAACGAACCTCGTTACTGCATTTGCAATCAAGTTTCCTACGGCGACATGGTGGCCTGTGACAACGAAGACGTAAGTACTGCTAACCGATGTCAACGGAAAGCTATGACACTGTGCCAGCGCTGGTGTCGGTTCTATTTTGAAATTCACCTTTATTTTACAGTGCCCATTCGAGTGGTTCCACTATCCGTGCGTTAATATAACGTCCTCCCCCAAGGGCAAGTGGTACTGTCCGCAATGTAGCAGCTCGATGAAAAGACGGGCCATCCGCAAGAACTAACGGTAATCACTGGTCTCTCGTGTATCGTCGATATTCGGGCCAAGCATCATCTGCAGCTTTGTTTATGTTTTGCAATTTGGTGTCGTTATTCGCATAGCATCGTAGATGGCGATCGAACTGAGAGCAATCTCGATGTAATGCGAATAACGATAAAGACGAAAACTGATCCATTAATACGTAGGTTGCCTTTTAAGTTTCGGGATTTGAAAAAACTGGTGATGCAATCTACCAACTAACAATTTTATCGTAAAGTTTGACGTTTTTGAGGTTATACATACTCAGAACGTGTTGAAATACGAGCGCTATTTGTGTTGTTAAAAAAATTTTAAAAGTGTCAATGTCCGCCAAATTGTGGAATTGGGTTATGGAAATTTTCGTGCGATTAGTTTTTGCAACTTTCGACGTGAATTGACACAGCAGTATTGCATGAATGAACTTAATTCAACTTTTGGTGATGAAGCTCCATCAATGATCAGTATTTATTGATGGTTTGGAGAATTAAATCGTGATCGGAGTTCACTCCAAGATGAATTTCGTGAAGGTCGTCCAAAATCAGTTGTTGTTCTGAAAAACATTGATGCTGTGCTTGAACGGATATTGCAAGATCGTCATGTGACTTTTTGTGAGATAGAGACAACCTTAGGTATTACTGGGACCAGCATATACTTAATATAGCATGAACATTTAACTGTCAAAAAAATTTGTTCGTGTTGGATTCCACACAATTTGTCAATCACTCAAAAAAAGACTCGTGTCGATTGGCCGGAAGAAATGCTCGAAAAATACGATTGCGGTGCTTCAAAACTCGTCTTTAATATCGTGACAGGTGAGGAGTCGTGGATTTACGCGAATGAGCCCGAAACTAAACTGCAATCGACTGTATGGGTGTTTCAAGATGAGCCGAATTCAACCAAAGTTGTTCACGCACGAAGCACTTCCAAGCAAATGGTCGCATGTTTTTTCGGAAAAACTGGATATATCGCAACCAAACCTCTAGAACAACGCACAACAGTCTATTCTGAGTGGTACACAACAATTTGTTTGCCAGTTGTCTTCCAAGAAATCAGGAAATTCAACCGTTGTCGACGGATCACCCATCACCACGACAATGCGAGCTCTCACACATCGGCTCAAACAACTGCATTTTTGAGTACTCAAAACATCGATTTGATGAGTCATCCGCCATATAGTCCTGGATCTAGCACCAAATGACTTCTTTTAATTCCCGTACGTAAAAAATAAACTGAAAATTCAACGTTTTTCAACACCAGAAGAAGCGAAGATCTCTCAAAAAAGACTCGTGTCGATTGAAACTTTAAACATTTTTTTAACAACACAAATAGCGCTCGTATGTCAAAACGTTCTGAGTACGGATAACCTCAAAAACGTCAAACTTTACGATAAAATTGTTAATTGACAGATTGCATCACCAGTTTTTCCAAATCCCGAAATTTAAAAGGCAACCCTCGTACATATGTCCTTTAACATTAATTATTTTTTAAATTTTTTATTTCGCTTAGGGAAAAATCTTTTATTTTGAAAATATATTTTTTCATTTAATTTATTTTAGATCCACTTGTTGTGATTCACTCGAAAATCCGCAGGCCGTCCCCTTCTCTGGCAAGCGTTCTGTTCTACGCAAAAGGGACGGTGGTTGTTTTCCCTACGGTTTTCTGATTTCCACGCGTCGCCTAGCAGCAGCGTGAAAGCATGGCGGAGATCTCTGTTTTGCTCCTTTGTTGTTTCAGTTTACTTTCCTTGTTATTACTGTTGCCCACATAATGCACGGTTTTTTTGTTTTCCACAGCCAGCATGACAAGTGCGCAAGAGCAGCAGGTTGGAACGGTTCAAGCGACACTGCTGCTTGTGCTGCCACAATAGCAGCAGAAGAGACCTACCCTGGTACCGTACATAATGGGCACCTATGAGCCAATCACGGCGCAATAGCAAATACATCTGCATCATTCTAACACGCAAGTTCCTTTACAACACCTACAACAAGTATCGCATCAGCAACCGATGTTGCAACAGCTCGCGGTCCAACAGCAGCAGAAGCTCGCGGCAACACAGAAAACCGTACAGCAACCGACAGCGAAGAAACCGAAGACGCAACAGAAGCACTTTCGCGTAGGCTGTGGTCAGAGCTTTACGCAAACGCATGCATTTGCGTTTTGACGCTGCGGCATGCGTAAAATGATCACAGCTCAACGCAGGGTCGTGTGGTTGTCAAATATGCTGGGCGCTTGAAACGTTAACAAATTTCTTTTCAAAATAAACAAACATTAAAGATTATCGTAACAAATATTGTATGTCGTAATTAGTATCAATTTCTATTCGAAATGGGTGACGACGAACTTCGTGGTTTAATGCTTGCTGTCACAAGTCTGGCTTTACGATATTCGCTTTTAACCCAGTGTCGGGGTATAAATCCATTGTTGGTAATAAGAAGTAGTGAGAGAATTTCACATGCTGTTCTTCTTCTTCTCCTTCGACGAGGATTTACTCCAGTACGGCATTTGAATCCAGCTTCCTGGGCCTTCGCAGGCTAGCTTGCGACGTAAACCTCTATAAAATTAAGTACTGGCTGCTAAGGCCATATGTCATGCCCTGGAGGCAGAAAATGTCACGCGACGCGTAAAAATGTTGTAAACCCCGCGCATTTGGCGCGCATTTGGCGCGCATTGTGACAGTGAAATGAATTTCTAATTCCAAACGATCAAACAAATCACTGTGGGGGCATCAAAGCGGCAAAAGCAGTCGTCCCACGTCTCGGGTAGCGAATAACCAGTACGAAGGTGGTAGTTGCAATTACAAATTCATGAAAAGGGTTAGTAAAATTTGTTAGTCAGGCATAAAAGTATGTAGTAAAGGAACGAAAGCAAAGAATTCAGAAGGTGATAGAGTAGGGTTGACAGGATAGCGGGAAAGAGAGCGAGCAGGTAAGGGAATATAAACTAATTTACAAAGTATAGATGAAAGGGGTACTACCACCCGCCGAGACGGAGTGTTTTTATGAACTTGAAAAAGTTTCATACAGGAGGACGATAACTGGATAGGTCCAGCCTCGTCCTCCGTATTGATTTCATACATCTCCGTCTGAGCAGTGTACTGGTTTCCAAGCAAAAAGACGCGCGTATTATTTTTTTTCGCTTCCAAAAACTTAACTATGCCATTGGATCTGGTCAAAAACCATTGATCTTTCTCATTTGGCAAAAGGACGAAATCGGCTGTTACGTGCACCCCAGCACCCTTCGGCTTCAAGATAGGAAACTTTGGTTTCTGGCAAGCGGCAGTATGAATTGATGCATATAGATGCGTTCGTACTGCCACTTGCTCCAAACATCTCGCTCCCGATTTCACACAGCGTTTGAGGTGTTGTAAATGGTTCTCAAAGCAATACGCTGAAAAATTATCAAGCGGTCCATGTACCACAACGTCTCCATGCACGTGATGGAGATTGTGGACATTGCTTGTCAAATGGGATCGACTATAGTGGGTCTTAAACTCCTTAACAAATTTTGTAAGGAGTCTTCCCGCTAATGGCCAATAGCGTTTATGTGCCGATGATGAAAATATCGTCACAGCGCTAAAGTAGAGCAAGTAGTGATTATATGCATCCAAATACATAAAATCTCTGTAGACCACAACACTGATATAATGAAGAAAGGACCTATACTCGGTTCCTTTCCAAAGCGGGACATGATCGAGGGACCGAAATGGTCGGTTCACCTCAGAAGGAAGCAGTGTATTCGAAATGTACGAAGACACGCCGTCCTTCTGTTGGGAGGACCACCGACCAAAACGCTCAAAGGTGTTGTTAAGCAACCCTTTGAGAATTTTGCGGCTAACTCCCAGATCAATCAGATGGAGACGGTCGCTAACTGGAAAATTGACTATCATATCTACATTTTTCAAGTCTTCAAGAGGTGTCCGTATTCCCTTATGGTGGTCCTTGTCTTCTCTAGCCCGAAAGCCAGCGTCCGTACGCAATTCGGCATGCACGGAGTCAAAGATAACTTTATTTTCCGGTTTGATGTGTACTCCTAGGATGGTACACTTTGTGCAACCATGCTTGGCGGAAAATCCCATCACTGATTTTATGTATGACCGTGCTGGAGAATCGGCGATAAATGCACTTATGGACAAATGTACTTCTTTATCGCCGAATTTCAAGCCTCTTTCCATAAGAATGTTCATTTCCTGAACAAACGGCCGCAAAAACTGTTCGACACTCTCCGGTTTTGTTTGCCCGCAGAAAATAGCTACGGGCATAACCGGAGCGTCTGGCAATTCTTCCACTTTTATAAGAACTGGCCAAAATTGAGTAGCCGAGCTCTTAAAAAGTGGAAGCCCGTCGACTGACACTTGGATGGTAAAATGTGATACTTGCGGGATGATATCTCTAAAATAGTTTCTTAGAACCGTCTCCACCCCTTGATACCACAAGTTTCCACCAACAATCGGTGCTAACTGCTTTCCGACGTTGGTGGGAGTTTGGAGGAATGTTCGTGAGTCGCGTGGAAATTTCAATTTAAGAAATTTCCAGCACATCACCAGGAGCAGGCTAGCTAGTTCACGGGACAAGCAAGAAATAGTTAAAAAATGTCTTAACGCTTCCTCGAAACTAGCAAAGTTATTGAGGAAGTGATATTTTTTGTCCCAGTAAACATCGCTTGCATCTTCATGATTGCTATCTACTCTAACTTGGTTGTTATTTTCCCTATCACTATTTCCTTCGCTAGCTCCTACATTATCTTCCTGAACTATTCTATTACCACCACCGTTTAAACTACCACCATTACCACCATTACCAGTACTTACACTTTGTACAATATTTACAGCGTCCGTTACCATCTGGTGCGAGTTCGAATCATCCTCATCATCTAAAATAAAAATAAATAAAGGAAATTAGAAATCGTTTTTGTTGAATGATAGTAAAAAAGTTCAATTTTGGCAATAGGTATGGAAAAAAAATGGAACGATTTCTACAGCATGCACAGTTAACCTGAGGAAACCTGCTCGATAGAAACCTTCGAAACGGTTTTAAACTGGAAACGGGATTTGTCATTAGCAACGCCAAAGAGTTTGATGACCTAATGAGTCTCGAAACATTATATGTTAGCTTAGTTCGCTCTACGCTTGAATTCAATTGTGTAATTTGGCTCCCGCACTTTGACTATTCGCACGATGGAATTGAAATCATCCGGAAAAGGATCACGAGGATGGCAATACGATGGCGACCTTGGCGAAATTCATACCCTTCGTATAACTCGCGTTGCCTGCTTCTTGGACTGCAAATACTCAAAAAACGACTGATAGCACAGGCAATGTTTGTGGGTAATCTGATTCTGGGTGAGATTGATGCCTCAAACCTACTAGAAGTATTTAACTTTAACGCACCTTGTAGACGGCTTCGTAATACGGATTTTCTATGATTTACCTCTAACAGTACGCGTTATGGTCAGTTTGCTCAAATGACCGTTATGAGTAATACTTGTAATAGAGATTACTTCGCTTT
The DNA here is from genome assembly GCF_943734705.1 of Anopheles coustani. NCBI lineage: Eukaryota > Metazoa > Arthropoda > Insecta > Diptera > Culicidae > Anopheles > Anopheles coustani. The sequence continues at coordinate 49,426,454 of NC_071289.1, read as the reverse complement.
CAATTTCTTTGATAACGCTAATACTTTTGAGCGTCGCCTAACAATGGACCCGAAATTTTATAAGTTTGATCACGTGCGTCTACACTAGTTTTAGTTTTAGTTGTAGTTTTAGATAATCATTGGGACTTTGTTCGGTCCGTTGAGTGTTACATTATAATAAACAAAAACCGAGGTTTCGATAATCCTCTCACAGTTCGATGCAAGTTCAATCTTCTAACTGTACTGAAGCTCTAATTTACTGAATCTACCACAACTTTACTGGATTAATCTAGCAGATTAAAAATTTTAAATTTCAAAGTTAAGTAAGTTAAATTTAAAATTTTAAAGCAAATGTTTACATCATCATGGGCCCCTGTAACCGCGCTTATTTACCTAGTTTCTTTTAAAATTTTTCACTAGTGTTTTCCTATGCTAGGTCACTTCACTGGCACTATAAAAAATTTACTTACCAAGTGGCCATCGGAACGTTGATACTCCCGGAGGTAGGCGAAGCTGCTCTGTAAATTTTCCGGATTCCCATTCGACGTCTATTTCCTCGTTAACCTCCTTCAGTAATTCGTCGGCTCGCTTCTCCACAGCACGTTTGCGGCTTCTGTCCATTATTATTTCCGTAAAATCTACAAAAAACAAGGCTCAGAAAAAACAGATTAGTATCCGATCGAAAACAAACTTGTTTTGAAAGCAAAGCCGTACTCACGTGCTTCCCGCCAAAACAGTCAGTCAACACAGGCACTTACACATTTGCGATGAAGAGACTCGTGTATATACACGAGTAGACACACCGCGGCCGGTGCAAATAAATTCTAAGTCCGAAAGTCTAGGGCAGAGACGGTCGGAGACGGTCGGAGACGGGTGAGACGTATACGTGACACAAAATTATGAGTTACTTGAGTACCCCTCTGCCACCTGGGTGGTTTGCTGTGTCTCTCTTTACTGTCTGGTGTCGTGATCTCACGGATTATTTCTCTATTTCATTATATTTCAACTTCCAAATTCAACTACTTGTTTCATTTTCACTATCCACTCTCGTCAAATTCAATCACAAGACTGATGGTTCAACCCTTTCCGTTTTTCAATGTCTACTTTGTTCCCTCTTTTTCCATCTGCAGTTCCATCTCGGTTCAGTAGTAGGCCATCGCTCTTCTAATTTTCGTTGCCAACTATCTAGCGATTAATTTCATTTTTAATTTTTCGTTGCCTCGCATTCATAATTCATTCGTTTATCAATTCGTTCATTATTACTATTTTTCTAATTATTCATCTAGCTCGGCTCAATCCCTACATCCTCCACTACCTCTACTCTCCATCGCAATCGTGATACATAACCGTATCCTGTTATCTCTTTGTTATTTAATTATTCTTTGCGGTTCTGTTAGTTGAGCACTGCTAGTACCATTCATGCAATTACTATCGGCCAATGATGCAATTTAATGGCTTGCTTCCTAATTTGTTTTCCGAACCGTTCAGATTTTTACGTTAATGTTCCTAGTAAGCGGGTCCGAAATCATTGATGATGATCACCTTTGTATCTTATTCGATAGTGTATAATATTCGCTGGAGATAGTGGAGTAGCTCTTAGTCCTTCGTGGTAATAACTTCACTACATAATCTCCTTCTCTTAAATCGGGTTCTTTCGTCTCGAAATCTTCGTACGCAAATATCCCGTACGAAGAAAATGCTCCAACCGTTTCTTCTTATCAATCCCGACTGCTCCAAAACTGAATAGTGCTCGTGTTTTCGGGATAATTTCGGCAAATACAGAAACTTTAGCTCGGTCACGATTGAAGCTACCGCTAAGATTTCGTCCATTACATCGTCTACTTTCGATTGTCGCTTTGTACCTTCGAGCCAAGCTGCAACTTATGCAACAATAATCCGCTCAACCATCGGTCCACAATTGGTAAGAATTTAGTAGATGGATTCGTTGGCTTCTTTCATTCACGAAAAATCATCTATTAGTTGACTCTCTAACCTTCAAGCGTGTAAGGTATTTTTCTGTCCTTGATCGTCCGTTGGCTCTTCGATCCAGTCGATAAAGTTGATCTGCTTTTTGCGTAGAACTTTCAGCTACAATTTCTCCAACAATCCGCTCATCCGTCCGTCCACGATTGATAATAATTTAGAAGACCATCTCGTTGACTTCTTCCGTGGAAATTCTCGAAGAATTAGCTATTCGGTGACTCTCTATCCTTCAACTCTTGTAGGGCCTTTTTCTGTCCTTGATCGGACGATCAAGGCTCTTCAATCCAGTCGTTAAAGTTGGTCTGCTTTATGTGCAGAACTTTCAGCCGCAATTTCTACAACATCATTCCAATCATCCGTCCATCCGCGATTGATAATAATTTAGAAGACGGTTTCGTTGACTTCTTCCATGGAAATTCTCGAAGAAATAACTATTCGTTGACTCTCTGTCACTTAAATCATGTGAGGTATAGAAAATATGACTATGTGCTCTCGAACATGCTGGAAAAATTATCAACAGTGCTGGAAATATTGAAAATGGGCAAACATAGTAACATGGACCGGCAAACCCGAGCAGCGTATTTGAACTCCTTGATCAGCCGTCTTCAATCCAAACGTTAAGGATGATCTACTTTTTGCGTGGTTCTTTTCAGCTTTGTTAGCACCGAGTTACGCCGATTCTCAGGTTTGACTGTGTTGGTGGTGATGATGAATAACGCCGTGTTCCCGATACCATCCTCAAAATTGAAGCTTCTTACGACATATTTGTCCACTAGAAAAATTCTCGAAGGATCCGTTTCGTTGCTCCACATCCGACATATCCGCGATGTACAAATACATAACGAAAAATAGTTATAATTTAAAAGAATGAATAACAATTGTTTCCCTGGGGTTGTATTCCATTTAGGAACACAGTTGGAATGTGTAACGTTCCCCATAGGGAATTTCTTCAAACACCTATTCCTTCACTTAAATAAAACTTTAGAATCCTATGTCTTCCTCTCAGGGAATCTCTTTCCGTATGAATACTTCCTCTCAGAAAATATATTTACAAATGTGTCTCCTACCCGAATATGACTATCTTATGAACTCGGGGAATCTTTAATTTAAATTTCCATATTGTTCTTTCTCTCAGACAATATCCTCTAATCTTTACTATTCCTTGCAAAGATTTCCTTCAACTCGGAAAAGATCCTAGTAACGTACGTGTTCCTTTCCAAATATCTTTTATGTATCAACTCTTCCTCTCCTCCTCACCATTGTTATTCTTCCTTTTCTATAAACTCAAAGAGGACTTAGTAATCAAACCATTCCTCTCGAAGGATCGTTTAATCAGATCGCAAACACACTTAGTAAAGTGCCGTTCCTCTCAGGAAACTTCATCGAGGATTCCACTCTGATAAGCACTTAGTAAAGGAGGTCTTCCACCTCATTGCATCTGTACCGTTCCTCTCAGGGAACTTCATAGAGGATTCCACTCAGATAAGCTCTTAGTAAAGGAGGTCTTCCACCGCATTCCAGCTGTGCTGGTCCTCTCAGGGAACTTCATCGAGGATTTAACTCAGATAAGCACTAAGTAAAGGAGGTCTTATACCTCATTGCATCTGTACTTTTCCTGTCAGGAAACTTCATCGAGGATTCCACTCTGATAAGCACTTAGTAAAGGAGGTCTTCCACCTCATTGCACCTGTGCCGTTCCTCTCAGGGAACTTCATCGAGGATTTAACTCAGATAAGCACTTAGTAAAGGAGGTCTTCCACCTCATTGCATCTGTGCCGTTCCTCTAAGGAAACTTCATCGAGGATTCCACTCTGATAAGCACTTAGTAAAGGAGGTCTTCCACCTCATTGCATCTGTACCGTTCCACTCAGGGAACTTCATTGAGGATTCCACTCAGAAAAGCACTTAGTAAAGGATAAGCTCAGATAAGCACTTAGTCTTCCACCGCATTCCAGCTGTGCTGGTCCTCTCAGGGAACTTCATCGAGGATTTAGCTCAGATAAGCACTAAGTCAAGGAGGCCTTATACCTCATTGCATCTGTACTTTTCCTGTCAGGAAACTTCATCGAGGATTCCACTCTGATAAGCACTTAGTAAAGGAGGTCTTCCACCTCATTGCACCTGTGCCGTTCCTCTCAGGGAACTTCATCGAGGATTTAACTCAGATAAGCACTTAGTAAAGGAGGTCTTCCACCTCATTGCATCTGTGCCGTTCCTCTAAGGAAACTTCATCGAGGATTCCACTCTGATATGCACTTAGTAAAGGAAGACCCTCATTGCATCTGTACCGTTCCTCTCAGAGAACTTCATTGAGGATTCCACTCAGAAAAGCACTTAGTAAAGGATAAGCTCAGATAAGCACTTAGTCTTCCATCTCATTCCAGCTGTGCCGTTTCTCTCAGGGAGCTTCATCGAGGATTCCACTCAGATAAACACTTAGTAAAGAAAGTCTTCCACCTAATTGCCTCTGTGCCCTTTCTCTCAGGGAGCTTCATCGAGGATTCCCCTCGGATAAGCACTTAGTAAAGGAGGTCTTCCACCTCATTGCATGTGTGCCGTTCCTCTCAGGGAACTTCATTGAGGATTCCACTCTGATAAGCACTTACTAAAGGAGGTTTTCCGCCTCATTGCATCTGTGCAGTTCCTCTCAGGGAACTTCATTGAGGATTCCACTCAGATAAGCACTTAGTAAAGGAGGTCTTCTATCTCATTGCATCTGTGCCGTTCCTCTCAAGGAACTTCATCGAGGATTCCACTCGGATAAGTACTTATTAAAGGAGGTCTTCCACCTCATTGTATCTGTGCCGTTCCTCTCAGGGAACTTCATCGAGGATTCCACTCGGATAAGCACTTAGTAAAGGATTACTTCCACCTCATTGCATCTGTGCCGTTCCTCTCAGGGAACTTCATCGAGGATTCCACTCAGATAAGCACTTAATAAAGGAGGACTACCATAGTGACGATATTTCTACTACTTAACCTCACAGAACCAATCGGCAACCTTTCCAAAATTATCTGAATACCACAATGTAGAAGGTGTAGAAAAAGAACTTTAAAAATTCATCGATACAAAGACCAAGTATAGCGAACTTATACCAACGCCATTTCCCTAGCATTGTTTGGCGAGAAATATAACTAATCACTATTTTTAATCAATTTTCAATATTGACTATTCTCTCGACATGGGACGCCATCTCTGGGAACCTCTATGAATAACAATATTTCTTCTCAACGAATATTTCATCTGTGTCTTCCGCTCTGAGAAGTACTTAGTAATTGAGGCCTTTCACTCGGGAAATCTTGTATTCTCATCTCTATACTGAAATCTTTTATTCTTCTCTATCTCTATACTGAAATTTCTTATTGAATCTGATCCGTTTGCAAGAAATTTCCTCAATGACTCAGTCCTCCATGCTGAGAAAATCTTAAGAAATCGTATCTACTCTTAAGAAATCGTATCCATTGTCGTGATCGCCAGACATTATTTCTTCTATTTTTTATCTTTTTTTATTACTTTCTTTTCTTTTTTTATTTTCGCACCACTGTACTCTTCAAAGTCAACCGCAAGTCTGTCCTCTTCAAAGTCAACCACAAGACTGCCGCCCGCAATCGAGCTCGCGCTTTACCAGCTCGCCGACGCCGGTCCCCCTGTATTCCTCTTATTCGGTCCTTCTCTCTCAATTTCGCCCGTTTTTTGGCTAACACCCGCGTTTCTCTTCCTATCTCTTTCTCTGACTCGGTGCATCTCTTCCTATTTCGCCCCAACCACTACATCCATGTCTCTCAAAGACAAGATATGAAACTATTTTATTTTGCATACTTTACTACTGCACACAACGATTCCAAGAATATACTCCAATCCTCAATAATCTCGATACCTACGACACGGTGTAACTATTTTGCACCATAGGTTACGATGTAATGCTCTTTTTATAGCAACTAACCTCAAAGAACTAATCAACAACTTTTCTAATATGTCTCAAAAAAAAAAAAAAATGTGTTTCACAAGACAAAATTGTAATGAACCATGAAAAACTCATAACTTTTGGTTTAGTAGCCATGATATCCAACGAAATGAAACGATAACTTTATCTGAAGTAAAACTCCAATTAGAAAATAATTATTGCTTATCAATCTGGTCAATTTTCAGTCTCTATTCGTGTAAAACATTGACAAATAAACACTATCTTTCACAGAAAGTTTAACAAAATAAATTATTCCAATGACGTGGAAGCAATCCATCTTTGATATGAAACCACCATCTGGTTTCTTTCACAAACCTCGATATTTACGAAAAACTTTTTGTTATTGATGTTAACCTCATAGATTTAATTCTCCTTATCCTCAATAAATCTCACTCTCCGAAATCGCTATTATTTTAGCATTATTCGAAAGGCAATCGCTATTATGTTAACAACCTGATCAATATTAATTCAACGCTATTTTGCATCATTGTTTGGCAAAAGAAAAACCGCGACACATAATCGCTATTCTGTAATAAACTTTCCAATATGGGCTATTCTATTAATATGGTACGCTATCCTTACTCTGAGTAAAGAACTACAACAAGATATCACTTTCTGTCTTAAAATAAAGAAAAAAGTTTAATTATCACCACTCCCTTCAAATATTTCGCCATTATATTTTACCGACTTGCGCCATTGTCGTGATCTCACGGATTATTTCTCTATTTCATTATATTTCAACTTCCAAATTCAACTACTTGTTTCATTTTCACTATCCACTCTCGTCAAATTCAATCACAAGACTGATGGTTCAACCCTTTCCGTTTTTCAATGTCTACTTTGTTCCCTCTTTTTCCATCTGCAGTTCCATCTCGGTTCAGTAGTAGGGCATCGCTCTTCTAATTTTCGTTGCCAACTATCTAGCGATTAATTTCATTTTTAATTTTTCATTGCCTCGCATTCATAATTCATTCGTTTATCAATTCGTTCATTATTACTATTTTTCTAATTATTAGCTTATTTGCCCGGTTACACGGGCACTATGATTTTTTTTTTATGTGAAAGCTATCTTCTAGGAGGTGGAATATGAAATATTAGTTAAATATAACATTCAACGTTTTATTCCAAGTCCAGTTATCACTTGTACACTTGTCGTCCGAGTCACTTGTCGAACCATTGAAATCGGTATTGTACGACTTCATATCAATCTTAGGAAGCTTTGAAATACGTATTGCTAAGAAATGTGGATCAATTAAATCCTTCAGTTTCCTCGTGTTTGTCCATCGAAGTGAGCTCTGGATTTCGTTCTGGTTGATTTGTAAATCATGGTGATATTTTTGTTTTGTGTGTGACTGTATTTTATAAGAATTTGTATTTTGTATGTGTTTCGAAGCACTTGAAGACTCGTGTATGGGAGAAAACAGTTTTAATGAAATCCGCCATCACTTCTGTTGGTGGTGCTTTTTGTTTTTCTTTTTTTTTGTTAAATTATACGATGACCATTGCTAGTTACCCGGTGTCGAGTATTTTTTTACTTGACTCTATTGAACGTATTTCATAAGGCCCGGGCCCGGTGCCGCGCGAAAATTTTAAATTGCTTCAAAACACAATTTCAACATGAAAAGTTTTTTGTTTATTCAAGTATCTTTACTCTTTCCCAAATCAAGCTGGTTGCTATAGCAATCAATGCAATGTAACTGTCGGTACTTTTTGTCAAAAGAAAATACGCTTCGATATTTTTGTTCATGCTTCATATTTGTGGACAAACTGAAAATACTAAACATACGTGGCAAGTTAGTGACTTCAAACTGAGAACCAAGCGCATCAGGACCGATCATGAAGCCGCTAATTCAGTTATTCTGTTGCGGGACTGTTGGTTTGGATAGTTTTCCCTATTCCAGCAGCAGGTTACTGGTTGCATAGCAAACATGCATGCAACTTGAGATTGCGTGAGTTAACGTTCCTGGCTTTCGGGGGTGAAATCAATCACAACCAGGTTCTTTGAGTTCTGCGTCTTTACGACGTTTATTATTCGACTGATGTACTGAGAGTGATGTATACATTGCTTGACTAGCTTTTATATTATTCTATAAGGTACAGCTCATGAATGTGTGTAAGCAGATATGTCTTATGCTTGATTACCAAAAAGGTATATACTGCCAAAATATGTGCTTAATGTAGCCACGGGTAGTATGCTCTGTATGTGTGGTACAGGTAGCATCCTGTAACTTGCCCCCCTCTAAAATTTGAGGCTCCGTACGAAAATATTCCATCACTGCAGGTGGATGGTAAGGCGTTTCTGAGGTTCCGATGTAGGTTAATAATTTTTTTGCTGCTATTACCTAATTCCGAGGTAAACATTGTGTATCCATCACTTTAAGTTTATAATTATTTGTTCATAAACGCTTCGTTAGGTTTGAAAATGTTTCTTGTATATCTCTGATTTCTTTTATAAAATTTTTAATAAATTCTCTGTTTTTCCTCTTCTTACCGTTAACGTTAAATATCTTTGCTTGATATTGAAGTTACTATAGGAACTTTTCGTTTATTAGTATTGTCGATTCCGATCATCTTACATTTGTTCATTGTTTCTTATTTCGGTATTTTTGTAATAGACTGATTTTTAGATACATTCTCTTCTATTAGTATACTCTTTTTCTTTTTCGTCTTTTGATTATCTTTGAGAGTAATTTCTTTTTCTACGCTTTCAAAATATTTGTTTATCAAAACATCTTTACTTTTGGACAACGCTGTTATTCCGATAGCTCAAGTCGATGGTTCAGCTTAGACTAAAATACATTTATTGATGTAATCTTACAAGTTATCTTAACGCTAGATCTTATCTCACAAACACTTATTACTTATCTATCACTAACATATCTACTACTGGTAACATAATTATCTTATGCAAAGGACTGTGCTACTGGGGCATCCTTTGCCTACTTTACGGCGCTAACATCCCGACCACCATAAAAATTCAAATTTTTATAAGCTATTAACTATTAACACTGGTGAACCTTTCCTTCTTCCTTTCTGTTGCCCTCAAATGGAAGTACGCATAACTTGGCAACTGGCCTTTTCACCTTATCGGACTGAGCTGTGCGCAAAGTAACTACCCTGACTATCCCGTCCTTCCCTGGGTGCACTTCTATCACTCGTGCCAATGGCCATTTGTTTGGTGGTATGTTGTCATCACGAATGATAACCATTATTCCAGGTTCTATAGCCGTCGCAGGCATCCTCCACTTATTCCTAACGTGCAGCTGATGCAGATACTCGGATCGCCATCGAGCCCAAAAGTGCTGAAATCGCTGTTGAATCACGCGCCAATGATTCAACCTGCCTTCTGGAATATCCCGCAGATCAATATCCGGGACCTGCTGCATATTTGAACCCGTGATAAAGTGTCCCGGTGTAAGTGCTTCCAAGTCTGTAGGGTCATCCGACATCGGAGTGATAGGTCGCGAATTCAGGCAACCTTCTACCTGCGCCAACAGCGTGACCATATCTTCATACGTGGCTGCTGCGTCTCCCAATACACGATGTAGGTGACGCTTCATTGACTTAACCGCTGCCTCCCAAAGTCCTCCGAAGTGGGGAGCTCCCGGCGGAATGAAACTCCATTTCAAACCTCGTTCGCTGCTCCAAGTTGTTACCTCTGCCTGAAATTGAGAGGAACTAAGCAGATCATAGAGTTTACGCAGTTCGTTGGCGGCTCCCTTGAAGTTGGTGCCATTGTCGGAGTGCAGTTCAGCCACTAATCCTCGCTTCGACACGAATCTTCGGAGTGCCGCTATGAAGGCTGCCGTGGACAGAGAGGAAACCAACTCCAGATGCACTGCCCGCGTAACGAAGCACACAAACACTGCGATGTATGCCTTTGTGGGTGCTGCCTTCCTATGACCGCCCTTGATGTACACTGGGCCGCAGTAATCCACACCCGATATGGCAAACGGTCTCGCTTCCGCTACTCTTGCTGCAGGTAACTCTCCCATTGGTTGCACCACCAGCTTCGGCTTATTCTTGAAGCAGCTGACACACTGCCGCTGCACTTGCCGAACCACTGACCTCACTCCCATGATCCAAAATCGTTGTCGTAATGAGGTCAACATCAACTGTGGCCCAGCATGAAGCAAGTTAACATGGTAATGTAACGCCAACAACCTCGCCAACGGATGTCCTTTGGGAATTATTATGGGATGCTTTGCTGCCTCACTCATATGCGCGTTCTGAAGCCGTCCCTTGACACGAATCAATCCATCTTTGCCCAGAAATGGATCGCAGAACCTCAAGCCCGAAGCACTCGGCAAACTCCTTCCTTTCTTCAACGTGTCCAGCTCTGCCGCCAACTGCTCCCTCTGTGCCAAGCGGCAAAGCGTTGACTCCGCCTTCCTTAAATCCTCCGTGGTCAACGGTGCCATTTCCTCTAACGTTGGTTTTGCATGCGACCTTAGAGCGTGGAGATATCGCTGACAATATCCCACAACTCTGCGCAGCTTCGTGTATGTGGAGCACAGGGAGTAGAGTCGGTCACTAAAGTTCTCTTCGTCAAGCGAAGAGGCTAGTACCGCTGTTGCTCGTTCTTCTCCTGTAGGTTCCAATGCCTTTGCATTGTTTGGCAATGCTGGCCACGATTCTTCCTCCAAGGAGAGCCATGTTGGCCCCGACCACCATTGCTTGGTGTCGATAAGTGCCTCCGGATCCACACCTCTAGACACCAGATCCGCCGGGTTCTCGACTCCCGGCACGTGTCTCCATTGAGCTCCTTCCGCGTTCCGCTGGATCTTTGATGTGCGATTCGCTACGAATGTCTTCCAATTTCCATGAGGAGAATTCACCCAATGCCACACAGTCATGGAATCCGTCCATAAAAAGGCAGGTACTTCTTCCGGCAGGACCTTCTTCACTAACCGATATAAGTTGCTGCCCAAGAGCGCTGCACATAACTCCAATCTAGCGATCGTTATCTTTTGCTTCAACGATACCAACTTCGATTTCGATATAAAAAAGTTCACTGTCGCCTTTTCGCCAACTTTCTGACAACGGATGTAACAACAAGCTCCATACCCCCTTTCCGATGCGTCGCAGAATATATGCACTTGTTTTTCCATACTGCTATCCGTTACCACTGGTCTTGGAACTTCTATCTTTGATAGTGCCGTAAGTTGGGGAAAGAAGGCCATCCATTCTGCAAACAAGCCTTCTGGTAACACATCGTCCCAGTCCCAGCGTTTTCCCTTGGCATCCTTCAAAGTTACTATACGTTGCAAAAGCAGCTTTGCCTTCATCTTAACAGGATCGAGGAATCCTAATGGATCATATACTTTCGCGAGGCATCCCGATACCTGCCGTTTCGTGCGTAGGGTTTCAATCTGTGGCGGTAGCCTAACTTGAACACTCAAGACGTCCGACGATGTGTTCCACGACAAGCCCAATGTGGACACCGTACCTGTAGGCTCCGTCCCAAACTCATAATTTCCTGCCTTCGCGATGTGCTCTGGTGTGATTGCTGCAAGTGCTTCTGGCTCATTGGAAGCCCACTTGCGGAGGCCAAACCCTCCCATGCTGAGCAACTCACTGAGCTCCTTTACCATGTTTCCCGCTTCCTCTATGGTCGCTGCGCCGGACAAGATGTCGTCAACATAGAAATCATTCGCGCAGCGTGACGCCATGGGAAACTGATGCCCTTCATCTTCGAAAATCTTAAATAATGTCCTGATTGCTAGGAAGGGTGCACACGCGGTCCCATACGTTACCGTATTCAGAACGTAGACCCCAACTGGATCATTGGCGGTTTCTCTCCATAATATTCGTTGTAGATTTTTATCTTCTTCCGCCACCAAGACCTGCCGATACATTTTTTCTACATCAGCCACAAAGGCCACAGGCCTCATCCTGAATCTGAGAAGAATGACTTCTATGTCGTCTTGTAATCGCGGTCCAGTCAACAAAATGTCGTTTAAGCTTAGCCCGGTACCACAACGGCATGATGCATCGAACACCACTCGACACTTTTTCGTCAATCCATCAGTCTTCCAAACTGCATGGTGCGGTAGGTAAAACCGTGGCGTGCCCTCTGCCATCTTATCTTCTACATAAGTTGACACCTTTGTCATATGCCCTAGTCTGATGTATTCGGACATAAATTCCTTGTACGCGGCACCCAGGTTCGGCTCCTTGATCATACGCCTTTCAATGGCCGCTAACCTTTTCAATGCTGGTTGAAGTGAGTCTCCCAGCCTTTGTTCGAAGTTGGCTACCTTGGGCAAGTTAACGACATACCTTCCCGACTCGGTGCGCCTCGTTGTGTTTAGATAAAGGTTTTCACATTCCTCATCTTGCTCGGACCGTACACGTTCTTCCGGTATCGCTTCCAGACTAGCCAGCTTCTCAAATATTGCCCCAAGATCGTTGTCAGCCAAACAGGAACAGACGACCTCAGCTGCATCTTCAGAGACTCGTTCTTCCCTGCCGCATACAATCCAACCAAGGCTGGACTCCAGGAGCTTTGGCAAGTGAGGTGCTAACTTTAATTGACCTTGTTGGAGCAACTCGCCAAATAACTCTGCACCAATCAGAAGGTCTATCCGCTCACTCCGGAAGAATGCTGGATCTGCCAATATCAGTGCTTGGGGAATGTTCCAGGACTCCGTGTTCCGAGTTTGCGCTGGAAAGTTGGCTGTTATGTTTCGCAGCACCAACCAATTCACTCGAGACACAAAGGTTGACGCTCGTGATTTCATGGTAGCTACCACCATCGTCTCTGCCTTTAGCGAAACTGCTCCGATGCCGGACAAAGGTTTATTTAGTCGCCTTTTCTTCAGCTTCAACTGCTGTACCAACCGTTCGCTCATGAAGTTGGATTGCGACCCCTGGTCCAGCAACGCTCTAGCTGGAAATTCTCTACCTTCATCATTGCAAATCAACACCTGAGCCGTTGACAACCAAATCATTTTCTCTTGTGAAGGCTGCGAATCAACTGGAGCTGGTATGTACGTGGTGGCGCTTATGCTGCTCTCTGTTCTCGGGGTAATCGGATTGGTTTTGTTGCATACTAAGGTGTGATGTCGTTTCTGACAGTTTCCGCATCTTGACTGGGCCTTACAGAATCTTGCTTGATGCTCCTTTCCCAAGCAGTTGAAGCACAAAGACTCAACCTTCGCAATCTGTTGGCGCTCTGACAACGACATCTTTGCAAATCTCTCGCATCTTGCGATATGATGATCGGCCTTACACAACACACACCCTCTGAGCATGTTGCCTGTCTGAGCTGCACAGGACATTGAAGCTGGATACGGTCTTTGTGTAGGCTTTCGAGTATTTTGATGATCATGATTTGTTCCCCTGGTTGCCGGCCTCGTATCGATCCTGTTTTGCGTGTGGACGACCGAGTTTGTCAAAATCTTGATGCGCCGCTCACAAAACTCCATCAATGCCTTAAAGGTATCCGTCTTCTGCTCGGCTGCAATAAGTTCGAAAGCCATTAGTGTTTGCTCGTCGAACTTGTATCTTACCAGACTTGATAATGGGGTATCCCAGGAAGATACAGGCTCCTGCAATCTGTCCATCCCAAGCACTAAGCGCTTCGATTCGTTGACGATACGAGTCAATTCCTCCGCCGTTGCGGCAGCCATCGGTTGCAGATCCACCAACGCCTTGAAGTAGTCCCGTTTCAGCATCTTCGCATCATCAAACCGCTCCAACAAAGCTTGCCACGTACTGTTGTAGTTTCCTTCTACAAGCTTTACGTGGTCGAATAACCTGGCAGCATCTCCTTTTAGCGAAGCCAACAAATATTGCAGCTTCATTATGTCCGACAACTCTGCATCGTGAACCATTGCAGTGAAGCGATCCTTGAAGCTCATCCATTTTGTTTTGTCACCATCGAACGCCGGTAAATCGATTTTGGGAAGCCTCACTTGCGAATTTGTAAAACTTGCATTCGCCATTGTACTATTTGCAGCCGGCCTATGGCCGTCCGCCCCATCTTGCTTCTCCAACAGAAAGCCCTTCACCCGATGGAACTTCCCGTAGAAGGCTTGTTTTTCGGTCAAAAGTTCCACCGTATCACATTCTTCGTGTTCCGTTAGTAACTTTTCTCTCGCACTTTCGAAGTTACTCTTAGCCTCTTCCAACGAAATGAGGAGGCTGCTTATCTGGCATTGCTGGTTTTCGGTATAATTTTCGATGAACTCATAAAAAAAATCAACTCCCGCTAACTTGTCGTTGTATACGCGTTTCATCTGACGCACCATTTTGTCCGTAACTGGCATTTTCCTTATTGTTTCTGTTCCGAGAAATGTAAACCTTTATACACCAACCGCGAACTTTTTATGCCACACTGTAGCGTCGACTCAAATTCGCGCGCGCTTTGCTGGATTTGGTTGCCGCTTGACACGGTCGTTCACGTACAGGTCCAAAGTTCACAATTTCACCACGGCAACCACCACGAACTAGTGAATCTAACTACCATCAACTGAACTCAAACTCTTTCCGCGAATCAACTCTCTAACGCGGTTTACTCCGGATGAATGTTACAAGAATCCAAATTCGATCCGGTTCGAAGGACCAATATTCCGATAGCTCAAGTCGATGGTTCAGCTTAGACTGAAATACATTTATTGATGTAATCTTACAAGTTATCTTAACGCTAGATCTTATCTCACAAACACTTATTACTTATCTATCACTAACATATCTACTACTGGTAACATAATTATCTTATGCAAAGGACTGTGCTACTGGGGCATCCTTTGCCTACTTTACGGCGCTAACAGCTGTTTTATGTGATTTCATATGAGTTAGGGTTTGTTTATTATCTCCGCATTCTATTTGCGTAATTTTATCCGGAGCTTCACGAATCGGTTGGAATTTCGCTCGATCGAAATAATACGATTCGCCATTGTATAGTTCACATGGATTCTGCTCGTCAATATGCATTTGTCTTAATGACGGAGGATCCGTATTATAATTATGAGACTCCTTCGCTCTTTCTTCATGTAGGTTAGTTTGACTATTAAGTGGCATCACATGCTGTGTATGACTGCTCTGCAAACTTGATTGGAAACCGTGAGTAAACTCCGTTGTTAAGAGATTATTATTCACTTTTTGGCTAGTAGGAAAGTTGATATTTTTGTTATAGTGACTGTCTTGAACCAAAAGCAAACAGTTAGATTCATAATCAAGGCACATTTTATACGCAGCTGACAAAAGTGTTGGTTTATCTTTTCGAAAGAACATATTTGTGAAGAATGTACTACCCATTCCTTTAAACAAAATATTTATAACCTCACTTTGATAAAAATTCAATAGATGCTCTGAGTGCTGAGTATATTCAGGTTCTGTTCGCACTAAAATTTCAATTGCTTCGTGTACACTATGTATTATTTTGTAAAACGATCTTAACGACTCATGCGATGCTCTGTATAATGATTTTAATTCATCGTACAGGGTATTCAAACTCCTATAATCTTTAAAGTGAAGAATCAGATTTGATTTTATAGTCTCCCAATCATTCGAAATTAAACTTGTGCTTAAAATTGCCGCAGCTTTTCCTACAATTTTTCTCTTTATCGTTAAAAGCACAATAAGGTATAATGTAGACCAGTGATGTCAAACTCGTTTCACCTTGCGGGCCGCATTTTCTCCCAAAATAGGCTAGCGGGCCAAACCATATAATTGATTGGAGTGATGAAAATATGTTCTTATCAATGTGGTTTTATCTTAACAGTCAATCATGTTTTACATTTTCACATTTTTTCTTATTATATTACTTCTTATAAAATTTACAAATTTTGAGTAAAAGAGAGGGTTTGTTGCTCAATCGTTTTCCAAATTTTAACGAATTCAAATCAAGTTTATTGAAATATATGTTGCAGTACAACACTATTGTGTATTTTGTTAATGATTTTAGAAAAGTAAAGGTATATAATTACAATAGCTAACTTATTGCTCCGCATTTGTTAGTTTGTTTGGAATGGTCTTGTAGTTCATCACGTTTGTTTTCTATAAACACTATTTATCCACTTGTCTAGAAAAATCTGTGTAAAACCTTTGCTGCAAAGTTGCATATCACTTTCTTATTGAAATTGTTTAAATTGACATTCGTTCAGTTCTCTTGCAATTCGCAGTTCGTGAAAAAATTTACATTAAATATTTTGGTATTTGCTATGAGCCAATACTCAAGGATCCAAACTTTCGATGTAATGTTTCAAAGGCGTCGCGGGCCGCACCCAATGTTCTTGCGGGCCGCATGTGGCCCGCGGGCCGCATGTTTGACATCCCTGATGTAGACTGTCTGTCTAGCTTTGAATATATCTGCCATACGTCTTCAACATGGCCAATACAGGTCCATATGTTGCTATGTCCATTATATGTTGGGATGCTCTGAACAATATCAGGTACTCTACCCATTTCGATGAACTCACTGTGAGTTAGAGGTTTGTCATTTGATTGATCCATTCTCTAAGGATATCGTGTTTTGTTACTTTCAATAATTGTTTCGCTTGCTTCCGAATTTCTTCAACGGTGTAACATTAGGTTTTCGTTTCTGTATTAAAATTATGTGACTCACAGCAACCAGAGGAGATAGACCAGCATTTATAGTCTGGCCTCGTGGACTCGGTGTGAAACTGCCGACACGTTGGAGTGGTCCCGTTTGATGTTTCTACTAAGGGTCCTCGGCGTCCTTCTCGATGTAATCGCTGAAGTGCAGGTGGCGGTGACAAAGCGCAGGATAGATTTAACCAAACTTTCACTGTTTTTTTTTTACTGTACTGCCACTTCACTGTCCGAGTGTCCAACCTATTCGGGCGCCAGTTAATGTTCCTGGCTTTCGGGGGTGAAATCAATCACAACCAGGTTCTTTGAGTTCTGCATCTTTACGTCGTTTATTTCGACTGATGTACTGAGAGTGATGTATACATTGCTTGACTAGCTTTTATATTACTCTATAAGGTATAGCTCATGAATGTGGGTAAGCAGATATGTCTTATGCTTAATTACCAATCAGGTATATACTGCCAAAATATGGAGTGTGCTTAATGTAGCCACGGGTAGTATGCTCTGTATGTGTGGTACAGGTAGCATCCTGTAACTCGTGCAACATGAGGCTGTAACTTGTAAGCGCACTTTACTAAATTTTATAATTTATAGATAGATAGAAGATATAGATAGAAGATAGAAGATAGATAGATTCATCTAACTCGGCTCAATCCCTACATCTGGTAGGGGTCATTTTTCTGCTCACTCCTGGTCAGAGGCGATATACATTTGTTTTGATGCTCGTACACTTGTGCATAACGTCTTGTTGCTGCCATTTCGCTGTTATGCTTACAGTCCCTACATGGGGATTCCAAAGAACGACCTTTCCCGTTGATTGTTGCTTTCCAGCTATTTCCAACTGGAAAAAGCGAGGCGTTGCCCTGTCCTTATACCGGGCTCACTCGGTGGTTGATTGTGATGGGTAGGGAAAGGTCGCCTTAAACGTATTTCGTTATTGCTGCTTTTTCTAAAAACAAATCCTATTCTCTACAATGAATTTGTAGATGGCTTTCATGTATCTTACGTCTTTTTTCTTAAAACTTGTTTCGAATTTGTCTAAGTTAATCCTACTTCTTTGTCTTTCTACTCTATATTTATCACAGTCGAATACTTTATGTCTGCCAGTCTCAGGTACGCCGCATACATCACAGTTCCCCGACTCAACAATTTTCATCTTGTTGAGCCAAAAATTGCTGCAGTCGTGTCCCGCTAACGGTCTGTAGAGCAACTTTATTTCTTTGGCCGTTAGATTTAGCTTGTGATGCCACATCTTTTCCTCCATCACCTTCTGCAGTTTGTAGAACGTTTTTCCCTTGGTAGAGCTGGCCCTTGTATACCACTCATTTGTTTCCTGCAGCATTTGTTTTTTTAGTTTGCCTATTGCATCCTTTAATCTTCTTTGATTGAAGATGTAGGTACTGCATTTCGCACCTCTTTTTGCCAGCTTATCCGCCTTTTCATTCCCTTCTATTCCCACGTAACTAGGTATCCATTGGATGCTCGCCCTTGTATACACGCAGTTGTGCAATATATTCCCCGCAATTTCCTCCACAAAGTTGGCCCTTGTGGCATTGCTCAAAATATAACATGCTACCATGTTATTTGTGTACACCACTGGATTGTTAATTTGTTATACTGCAGCGATTTCCAGGGCTCTGTCAATCGCAATGAGCTCCGCTGTTCCTATCGATACCTCGTTCTTTAGTTTATAAGCGATTTCTTTGACCTCTGGCACATCTGGGAGTTGGATGTAGATTCCAATCCCACATCCTGTGTCTGTGATACTGGCATCTATGAATATTCTGGGGGGATTTTGGTCCTTTTTCCTCATGTGCTCAATGCAGATTTGTTTTATCACCTAAGGGTTTGCTTCCTTTTTGCTAGTTATTAGTCCCGAGATTCGTTTTCTTATCTCTCTATCACAGTTTTTCATTTCATTGTATCTTACTTTGCTAACCGTTTTGACGAGTTCCACATTGTCTAGAAGAGCCTGCTCCTGTACCGAGTGCCGTTTCCGGAATGATCATTTCAAAAGCTTTTCAAGCTGTTGTTCATTTGGCTTTGAGTGTTTTTAAAAAGATTTTATCATCTCTTTTGCCTCCAGGAATTTTCTCCTTATTGGTGATGGTACCTCTGCCGCCATCGCCATCAAGGTGTATATTGGGGTCGTTTTCGTACATCCTGTGACTTTGCGTAGAGACTGGTGTAGCAATTTATCCACCTTGGAAAGGCTTGCTTTTTTGGCGTTGCTCATTACTGTTATCCCGAACTCCATTGATCCCCTTATCATTGCCCTGCGTATTTGTATTGCCTTCTCTGGGCTTATATTGTTCCGCTTGTAACATATTATTTTTTATAATATTTAGTTTACTTTGGGCTCTTTGTATTTCTTTTTCCACCTGTTCATCGAATTTAAGTCTTTGGTTTCAGGTGATGCCCAGAAACACATGTTTATTTGTCGTAGAGATTATTTGTCCATTGAGTCTCACCTCTATGGCTGCCTCATTTCTTGGGAATGACATTAGTTTGGTTTTTTCCATATTAACCTCCAGTTCCAGCCATTTTATATTTTCTACAAATTCGTCCAGTACCTCTTGGAGCTCTTTTTTAACTGTCAAGGGGTTTCCTGACGCAATTATTGCGAAATCATCCGCGTATTGTATCTCGGGGTCCACACTGCAGCGCGACGTCCCGTTTCAAAAGTAGCCCAGTTTCGGCAGAACAATCGCGCAAGCCAAGCGCGACAGAGGTAGGAGAGTATGTGGAAATATGTATCACATTGGGGCGCAAACTCGGCTAAAATTTTTTATTGAATTTTGAGGTAGTAATGCATGATATTTGTTAAGCTACGTATGTTATGCACCCTGAGTGAGTTTGGTGCTTCCACATTTGAAATTCACTGAGAAAACAAACTTAAACAGACAACGACGATATTTTGGCCCGCCGTAGGAGGTATATATTTCCACATCATCTCCTACTCGTTGAAGAGCAGTTTGTTTACGTTTCGGCACCCGAAAAAACTTTGGTAAAAATATCAATTAAAACGGAGTTTGATAACTGAATTTCATTTGTGAATGCTAAAAATAAGTAGTACAACGAAAAATCCGATGTTTCGTGAAGAATATTGCTAGTTTTGTTCGCGTTTGTGTTTCGGTTTGTTTACGTTTTGTCCAGCGTCGGTTTGTTTTCGTTTCGAATTGACATTTGACAAGAACTAGCGTGACGTCGCGTTTTTCGCTGTTTCTACACTAGCGCGATTTGTGCGACATTTTTTTTGTATGGAGTTCGGCCGCCTGTCAGGCGACGTCGCGTTTCGTGACGGGACGTCGCGCTGTAGTGTGGACCCCGAGTATGATCTTAATCTTATTCCCACCATTATTGCAGGAATGGCATTGGCTGGTGTACACATTAAATAGGGTGAGTGACAGGACTTCCCACTGAGGGAGGCCATGCGACACCAACCTTATGACAGTTTGTTCGTTGACTGCTATTTGTAATCTTCTATTTGTCAATATTTTTTTTTTTTTATTTATTTATTTATTATGCTCTTACTGTCATTCGTTCTTGCCCGAGCGTTCTTGTGCCGCACGCAAATCTCCTCCAACCCCAGGAGCAGACACCGATTCGAATAGGACGGAATAGAAGAGGAGTTGTTAATCCGCGTAAACCTCCGCTGAATGCCCTCGAGCATGTTCATGGAGGTAACCCCTGGAGGAGACCAGACAACACAAGCGTAATCGAGGGCAGAACGGACCCAACAACAGTAAAGCGACTTAAGGCAGAGAGGGTCGCGAATCTCAGTCGCTGGGAAGCTTCACGTGTGGCTCCTCGGTAAACCCCTGGTCACAGCTATGCGCAACCGCATGCGGTGGCGTTTTTTCCCATTTTTTTTTTTTTCGCTCACAGCTGTTCGACGTCAATGAAACGAATGGTGTATGTTGGTGGTGTTTCACACTACTTCCACCATTATTTCAACCCCTTGTTCTACCGGCCTGCTACACGAGCCGCAAACTCAAAAACCGTATAAGTTTACGTCAAAATCTTTGCGGTTCGTGTAGCCGCGTTTTGCGGTACCAATTCAGTGAGCCACGCTACACGAGCCGCAAACTCAAAAAAGAGGTTTTTGTTTTTGATTTTTCAGTTAACTCAAAAATCTTCCTTCAAAGCAAACAAGATCTTATTTCAATGCACACAAAAAGTAAAAGATGGATAATCTGTTGATGAATGAAGTGTGGCTAACTACTCTATCGCGGGTCATCGAGTTGAGTACCCAAAACTTGCAACAACGCAACAGGCGTATTGTGCGTAGGCAAGAAGATGGCAACCGTTTGCTGGACAATACTGTAGCAGAGCAAGCAAATGAAACTATAATTAACTTTCTTCGCATGAAGAAGGAAGATTTTGATGTTTTCAAGTTACATAAAAAGTGGTAGTATAAAATATTTTAATCTTTATCATTAAACTTTTTGAAACTTTTGGATAAAATCAGTTGGTGGGCCGGACTTTGCCGACCCCTGATCTATAGTGAATTTATAATTGATATTCTAGCTATAAAATGACAAAATATTACTGTAGCTGCAAAATAAACACGTAAATTTATCACCATATGTTCGATTATTTTGTTTTTGAGATTTGTTATGTTTACATTTATTTCTTCTTCATCTTCTTCTTCTGGCGCATTTGAGTTTGCGGTTAGCTGCCAAAAACTACGCGGGTGCAGTTTTCAGCTCACGGAGCTGAAAAGTTTCTGACGCAAACTTTTCGGTTGTTCCCCTCTTTGCGCCGCAAAGTTTTTGAGTTTGCGGGTCGTGTAGCGGGGCTCCTACAAACTGCTAGAGCATTGCTCAGCACCCAAGAAGAAAAATATCTCTAGTTCGAGTTGTCAAATGCATTTACATTGTATGGTTCGAGTTCAACTTACATGCAATCTAATGGAAGACGTCAGTTTGAAATATTTTCGTCAATCCGGTTTCAAATCGAAACACCAAAGCATAGTCTATCATCTCTTTCTATTTCTCATTCTCGACTGTTCTATCTTGAGCTAGGTCTAACAAATGGCGGAAACTTTGAATAGTGGACTGTTGTGAACAAGTGCTTTGCTTCTTTCGACGACTCGAAATTTTCTATTTGTTTACTGCATCAAATTAAGAAATCATGATGCCTTAATATTTTCGTCGTTTGAAACAAACCGGAGCATTGTACCGGTTAGTAAATCGACGTGAAGGCAAATAAGATGTGTTGAAAACGAAGCAGCTTCCGAAAACGAAGGGCCACAAATGATAGGTAAGCCAAAGATTTAGCAGAATCTCAAATATATGATAATATGAAAGCGCAATTTGTTCATGAACTTTTTTGTTACATGTTTCAGTCCCTGAAGAAATATGTGAAGCTACAAAGAGTAAACTGATTTGTATAGCTATTGGTCATGACGAAAACAAATGTACATTTATCCCATTACTCCATACACTTGTAAATTGAATGCAACAGATTAAGAAAAATAAAGTCAACCAGATACTTATAATATAATGGTTTAATTATTAGCGAAAGTGAATTATTGGAGACTTCTTATAACATATCTTAATTTCAAAGCAAACCTTTACGATTACGACACGATGATTTTCTTATGTCCTTCATATGAACCCTCTTACTAGCATAACGTAATTTTTTAGGAAGAATTTTGTTACATATTCTTTTTGAATCGCTACTAGTTCAGATGCCTAGATCCTTCTAAATAATTCTATTATGTTTTTAAAAACTCTTAGTTCTATTTTGTTGGGTCCTGTTTTTGTTAATACAGTCCAACTTACTAAAGGGAGAAACTCTCTATCAAAAATTAAATCTATAGTCTCGTGTATTCTGTTGACTCTATCCGTTGTAGTTAAATTAGCTTCTAACCATTCGATCACTTTGTTGAGGTAATTTTCATTTTCTAGTAATTTTTCTCTTTCATGCAGATCTTCGGAAGACTTAATTATTTTAAAATCGAAGTTTGGTCGCCGTTGTATCCCTGCACCCGGTTTCACCATATCTACTAGAAGCTTTATTTGTGTTTCCTGGCGTTTTTGAGTCCGCTGAATGTCACGGATTACTATTGCAAAACCGTCAAATGCTGTTAAAATTTTATCTATTTTAGCTTCCAGTCGATCCAATAGGCCATTTTCTTCTTTGTGCTCATAAGTTTCTGAAATAGTTAACCAACAGTTCAATCTACAATATCATACAAATATTCTCAATGTTTTACCATTTTTTCGATGAGCGGTGTTGGAAGTCGATACAAGAGTGGTTCTTATGGTATTGTGGCTCGGTTTCCAATTGTGCTAAAAAATTATTATATCCTTATCAAATCAACCCTGTAGAATACTTGTGTTTCAATAAAATTTAAAGATGAATTTCCACTTACCTTTCGCTATTGTACCATCCGTATAAACTACTGGACCGCTTTTGTTGACCACGGTTGTAGGTTTAGGAGCAACCGGTGGTTACAGCGTAGCTGGCAAAGACGAGCCTTGAATGAAAAATTAATATAATTACTTGCACACATTCTAGTTCAATAATACTTTTAATGCTTCCAGTTACCATTTGCTGCTGGATGACCCGTGAAATTCAGTAGACGCAATTGGCTTGGCTTGATCACGAATGTAGGTTTTGGTGCAACTGGTGGTTTCATCGCCGATGATGTTGAGGAACCTTAAATAAAAATTAATATAATCACTTGCACACATTCTTCTTGTATGTTGTATTTAACGCTTCGAATTACTACTTGGTTTTGAAGAATCCGAAACTGTAATTCCTTGCGATCGGCATTGCTAAACGTTTACTTCAGATAAAACTCGTTTCCCGCTAGGCAATTTCGAGCAAATCGTCCTCAAAAACGTCCTCCATGACACAAACATCGAGCAGTTTTGTATGGTGAGGAGGACAAGGAGGACGATTGCTCGAAAAACGTCCTCCTTTTGTTTCATCCCCATACAAAAATGGAGGACGTTTGTTCGCGCGGAGGACGTTTTGAGAACGATATTTCGAGCTGCCTAGCGGGTTGTGGGGCAATTGATCCATGGCACAGTTTGAAACAAAAAACACAGTTTTAATGTAGCCCGTCAGCGAAGTCAGCCTAGCTACTTACGAAAACACGACGGTTCAACTGATCACAATGCAGCCTGCAGTAATGGGTTCTAATCCTGCTCCGGTAAGTACGAAACACTTTCATGTAAATAAACATTTGAGTAATAACTAACATATACCACTTACCAGTAGTAACACACACATTTGTAAATCACAGCACATCTGATAATAACCGACGGTAACATACGATGGAAAAAAGTGCGTAGTTGGAGCTGGCAATTCTTTTTTTTTTCATACAGTGCTGCCAGAGACGATCAAAAATTTTGACAGCGGGCAGTTCGAATAAGCGCTGCTGCTCGAGTGGGTTGTGACCATTAGTTCGAATTCAACTTAGAGGTCACAAACACCTCAAATAGCAGGGTTTTTTCTTCTTGGGCAATCAGCTGTGCCAATTACATAGAAAACTCAGAGCACATGACAAACAAACATAGGTCCAATAAGAATGAAGGTGATAGCACATTTGAGGCATGCTCTTTTTGCACACAGCAGAAAGCATTGAAAGAGAATCCTAAACACGCGTTCAATGCATATGCCTTCCGCTTCACGCACACCATCAACCGGTTTTTATTCCGCGTTAACCACAAATGCATGACCCAATGAAGAAGAAAGAGCCAGGGCATAGCATAAATAGCAGCTATCTTGTTCTTGTCCACCGTAGAGGGTTGCGGAGGGGATATTCTCCCTACCCCTCGCCTGTAAAATGAACTGATTCGAGCAAAACCGTTCGCAGGGCCTAGACGCAAGACCTTGCGGTTTCTGTACTAAAAAATAAAACGAGTTTAATTCTTGCCGCAGACTCTTGCGTTTTTATATGTCGATAGTAAATATTGTTCCTAGTAGACTTTAATGAGATTGTATGCTCATATAAGTGGTATATTCAAACATTAAAGTATTAGTTTTGGCAAAAAGCTGTGTTCGTTTGACAGATCAAAAACGCAACCGCATGCGGTTGCGCAAAGCTGTGACCACAGGATAAGAACCCACAGCAGATAGTTCTTACCGAGGAGCCACACGTAAGCGAACGAACGCGTATACCTAATTTTTTTGGCCCGAGCTTTTTGCGGCAGTCGGTGGATACCATATTTATAAAGGGGTGTGCACACGTCGTCTGCGCGTTCTTCGGGCGCGGCTAACGCGCAGACGAAGTGTGCGGATTAGCTTCGGCAAAATCCGAAAAAAAACTCTTGCAGCGAGAACGAGCAGCAATATACTGCTTTCCTTTGCAACCGTACAGGAAGCAAGGTAAATTTGGTATGTTTACGCATACTACTTTACAAGTAACGTACATCCCTAGATGCGCATCTTTGGTTTTTCTTTAATTGTTTTACCATGAAGGAAATTTAATCATTTTGGTTGCTGTTTTCTCATGAAGAACTACAATGTCGGACACAAGTTGTACACGACATCCATTGCTCATTTTTGAGCATCTGAATATCCCTTTGCACGGCTGCATCGTGCATATCTCATCAAATTTCGTCAAAACCGCTTAGCTAAAGGTAAAGGTCCTACACCCTAACCCGTGAAGCAGTCCCAGATCAGGATATACAAACTGTGCCGAAGGATGGGTAGCTCGAATCTTGGGTCATATAGCTTATTCCGGAGCTTCCTCACATATGTCATACCTTCAGTTCATCACTGAACAGCACATTTCGCCAATGGGCTACACATAAGTGAGCAAATTCAAGCCGAGCCTGGCAATGCTGCACGCTGAGCTTCGACTGTTGTTAGAAGGAAGCTGCTTGATCCGGTAACCTCTGACCGATGTTCTCAGTGACGGACAACTGCAGTTCCATTATGACTCGCGCAGCCGAGGTTCTATGATCAATGCTCCCTTCTGAGTATTATAAGCAACACTGCGTAGGGGTTCAAGAAATGTAAATTTTTTGTCATTTTATTATGTTTGTCCAAAACTGTTTCAGACCTTAGAACAGACGTTTTGTAGATAGGACATTTTAAAGAGCTAACGAGAACAGGCGCTCGTATATACTCATAGCAGCAAAATATAGAAAAAATAGCCGCGGTGCTATAACACAGCGATTCCAACACACCGCGTACCAACTGCCAAGTCGGACTTCGAATTAAGACCCCTTGGTGTACGAAAGGCCGACTACAGTATCTTTCTAAGGAACTTTCTAAGGAAGGGATACACTAGGAGACCCATAATTTAGCGACACATCATAAGAAACAATTGTAATACTCTTTCCTTTCCGGCTCCCCCAACAGTAACAGAAAAAACTGCCTGCAGCAGGAATGGGAGCTCCGAAAACCCGAACATTTTCTTATCCTGTCGCTCTTCTGGTAGGCAATGGATAACACGAAGGTTGCCGAAACCGGCCCGAAAGGTTCCGAGCAATTTTTTTCACTACCACTGCTTTGATTTGTGTACGTACACGAAATGCCGAAATCGTTACTTCTCTCTTTATCCTATGATAATTTTTGTTCTTCCATCTTCCTCCGATGTATGTTCGGCACATGCAAAAAACACGAAGTACTGAGAAAAATGCCGATGAAACAGTTTCGAGAGAGAAGGAAGAACAAAAAATGATTATATGAAAAAGGGAGACGCAACGAGTTCGGCGTTTCGTGTACGTACACAAATCAAAGCAGTGGTAGTGAAAAGAATTGCTCGGAACCTTTCGGGCCGGTTTCGGCAACCTTCGTGTTATCCATTGCCTAGCAGAAGAGCGACAGGATAAGAAAATGTTCGGGTTTTCTGAACTCTCACTTCCGCTGCAGGCAGAATTTTCTGTTACTGTTGGAGAACCCGGAAAGGAATGAGTATTACAATTGTTTCTTTTAATTTGTCACCAAATACTAGAGCCCCTAGTTGGGCGCTAAGCTTTCTGATTGCTGTTCTAATCTGACGGTGTATGCAAACTATTGAATGGCCTCTCGTACTCCTGTGGGTCTCAAGTTGCAAGTCTGCCCTACTTTGATATGACCTTCAGAGGACTTTTCGTATGAGTACGAAATGGGTCACACCAAACTAGACCAACGCTAGAGTAAAATGCCTGAACTTTGTATCAGCCGCAAGGTCATACAGAACCATATAACTGGTAAAAATAGCGCTATCTTGCAATTTAGGATAACCAAAACAAACATTCCTTATAAACGTTTAAATTCCGTTCTTTAACGAAAAAACAATAGAAACAGGGAAACACATTTATATTGATCAACAGTTACCTATCATACGATTCCTGTATCAGAAAACCTGTTTGATTGGAATTTTAAGGAAAACTTTTATCTGTGTATCTATATCAACTTCAAAATTTATTCATTTTGGTACTCCCTACCACCTACGTAATATACATGAAAAGCTGTGGCGATCCATCCTGTAGTTCCAGTAATGTAGGTCAGCCGTTCCGGGCTCATAAAAAGTCCTCTGAAAGTGATATGAAAACAGGGCATTTGAGAAGATTGGTTACACGATTGTCTGAAGGGCTCAACCTCTCGGTTACCACATGATCTATTGTCCTGCAACCATAATGTCATAAGCCCAATGATTTTTATTTTATTGCAATGAACTCATGACAGCGCTTATGTTTTTCGATAACGCTTTCAAATGCCCTTTTCATAAAATGTTTTTCATTGGTCTATTGGCTCTACAAGAGATAATAGCTACCAAAATAATTAAAATTCCTTCATGGCCAACCCACTAAAGAAAACCCAAAGCTGCGCATCTAGGGATGTAAGGCGTTTTTAAGATTGTGTGCGTAAGCATCCTGAAATCCGGAGTGCAGCTTAGATTTTACGTAGCTTCCTGTACGATTGCAAAGGAAAGTAGTATAGTGCCGCTCACTCTCGCTGTAGGAGTTTCTTTCGGGGAGGAGTTTTGCTAACACGCGCACGTCGTCTGCGCGTTCTTCGGCCCCGAAGAACGCGCACACGTCGTCTGCACCCCCGGTAACAGTTGATCTGTTTTTTTACCCGTGCATGGAAGGGGAAGAATGCCCAAAAAATTCGCTCGACTTTTTCTGTGCGCTAGCGAACTATCATTAGAGCGAGAGGCAGTGGTGACACACGGAAAGCTCAAGCCACGCGAAAAAACGTTCGTTCGGTGTAAAAAGCTTCACTTGTGGCTCCTCGGTTACTGATGATGATTTGTCCGCGCTTTTCACACATTTCAGTGTCTCAACAAGGAGGAAGAAGCGGTTTAAAATGAACATCAACGCGTTCTACGTGTTTTCACTGGCCATGACGGAGTGGTGCTGCACATCGTACATCGACGGAACCTGTGGTCACTGTTGACATATGTATGTTGGCATGAATGTACTCCCAAGAAGAAAAAACCCTGCTATCCCGCTAGGCGAGGTCGCATGCAAGTTGTCCTCCACTTGTGTCATCAGGCCTCGGGCCTGGGTAAAGGGAGGACGTTTTTATATGGGAGCTTGCACGCGGTAGAACGATGGAGGACGTTCGAGCAGTCGAATAAAAAAGCAAATGGGGATGTGTGCGTGCATCAATTTGTGCTATTTGAGAGTGTGTGAGTGAAAACGAGCAGCCCAGGTTTATGTATGTAGTTGTGATACGTGGTTTCTTTCGGGATAGTGGCGCAAAATAAACATGTCAGACTCCAATTCGAAAAACTATGAAAAATTTATTTAATATTCAAATTTTTGATTGAGGTTTCATACACTTTACACAAAAATGTCCGCCGCATACTCAAGGTAAGACAGCACTCCACACTTTTAATTATTAAAGTCTAATAATACTTACGGTACAAAAATTACAGTTGCTTTTATCACTAAAGGAACCCAGCACTCCAGGGCCACCGGAGATCGCGAAGGAGTTCCATGCCATCCGCAAAATGATCAGCCATCTCGAAGTGCGAGCCGATCTTCCAAACAGCGAGCTGGATATTAAAACTCTCCATCATGATGGAACAACTCCCAGCACTTTGCGTCAATCACTTTAGTCTTTTAATGATTCTTTTCTCCTTAAACTTTCGGTCCGCGCCGTTGGTGCACAACCGTGTTAGTCCGACTTGCTCTTGACTACAAATGGCGCTTTGGACTTGTCAAATTTCCGCCGAATCGTCGAGCAATTCTAGTACCAACACAAGGAAACACACGAGTGTACAGACACGAGCTACCATGTTTCACACACCATGTTGGATCGAAGCGGTACGTTCATAACACAGAAGAGGAAGATAGCAAAAAATAGCCTGGGCGTGTAAGGGAGAAAGCATGCGCCGAGTCTTGTACACAACATCCAAAGTATAGGTCAGGGGTGGTTGCTGATGGAGGAAAGTACTCGAAATCGCCTAGCGGGTATTTGAGGTGTTTGTGACCTCTAAGTTGAATTCGAACTAATGGTCACAACCCACTCGAGCAGCAGCGCTTATTCGAACTGCCCGCTGTCAAAATTTTTGATCGTCTCTGGCAGCACTGCATGAAAAAAAAAAGAATTGCCAGCTCCAACTACGCACTTTTTTCCATCGTATGTTACCGTCGGTTATTATCAGATGTGCTGTGATTTACAAATGTGTGTGTTACTACTGGTAAGTGGTATATGTTAGTTATTACTCAAATGTTTATTTACATGAAAGTGTTTCGTACTTACCGGAGCAGGATTAGAACCCATTACTGCAGGCTGCATTGTGATCAGTTGAACCGTCGTGTTTTCGTAAGTAGCTAGGCTGACTTCGCTGACGGGCTACATTAAAACTGTGTTTTTTGTTTCAAACTGTGCCATGGATCAATTGCCCCACAAACGAGTTTTATCTGAAGTAAACGTTTAGCAATGCCGATCGCAAGGAATTACAGTTTCGGATTCTTCAAAACCAAGTAGTAAATCGAAGCGTTAAATACAACATACAAGAAGAATGTGTGCAAGTGATTATATTAATTTTTATTTAAGGTTCCTCAACATCATCGGCGATGAAACCACCAGTTGCATCAAAACCTACATTCGTGATCAAGCCAAGCCAATTGCGTCTACTGAATTTCACGGGTCATCCAGCAGCAAATGGTAACTGGAAGCATTAAAAGTATTATTGAACTAGAATGTGTGCAAGTAATTATATTAATTTTTCATTCAAGGCTCGTCTTTGCCAGCTACGCTGTAACCACCGGTTGCTCCTAAACCTACAACCGTGGTCAACAAAAGTGGTCCAGTAGTTTATACGGATGGTACAATAGCGAAAGGTTAGTGGAAATTCATCTTTAAATTTTATTGAAACACAAGTATTCTACAGGGTTGATTTGATAAGGATATAATACTTTTTTAGCACAATTGGAAACCGAGCCACAATACCATAAGAACCACTGTTGTATCGACTTCCAACACCGCTCATCGAAAAAATGGTAAAACATTGAGAATATTTGTATGATATTGTAGACTGAACTGTTGGTTAACTATTTCAGAAACTTATGAGCACAAAGAAGAAAATGGCCCATTGGATCGACTGGAAGCTAAAATAGATAAAATTTTAACAGCATTTGACGGTTTTGCAATAGTAATCCGTGACATTCAGCGGACTCAAAAACGCCAGGAAACACAAATAAAGCTTCTAGTAGATATGGTGAAACCGGGTGCAGGGATACAACGGCGACCAAACTTCGATTTTAAAATAATTAAGTCTTCCGAAGATCTGCATGAAAGAGAAAAATTACTAGAAAATGAAAATTACCTCAACAAAGTGATCGAATGGTTAGAAGCTAATTTAACTACAACGGATAGAGTCAACAGAATACACGAGACTATAGATTTAATTTTTGATAGAGAGTTTCTCCCTTTAGTAAGTTGGACTGGATTAACAAAAACAGGACCCAACAAAATAGAACTAAGAGTTTTTAAAAACATAATAGAATTAGAACTAGTAGCGATTCAAAAAGAATATGTAACAAATTCTTCCTAAAAAATTACGTTATGCTAGTAAGAGGGTTCATATGAAGGACATAAGAAAATCATCGTGTCGTAATCGTAAAAGTTTGCTTTGAAATTAAGATATGTTATAAGAAGTCTCCAATAATTCACTTTCGCTAATAATTAAACCATTATATTATAAGTATCTGGTTGACTTTATTTTTCTTAATCTGTTGCATTCAATTTACAAGTGTATGGAGTAATGGGATAAATGTACATTTGTTTTCGTCATGACCAGTAGCTATACAAATCAGTTTACTCTCTGTAGCTTCGCATATTTCTTCAGGGACTGAAACATGTAACAAAAAAGTTCATGAACAAATTGCGCTTTCATATTATCATATATTTGAGATTCAGCTAAATCTTTGGCTTACCTATCATTTGTGGCCCTTCGTATACGGAAGCTGCTTCGTTTTCAACACATCTTATTTGCCTTCACGTCGATTTACTAACCGGTACAATGCTCCGGTTTGTTTCAAACGACGAAAATATTAAGGCATCATGATTTCTTAATTTGATGCAGTAAACAAATATAAAATTTCGAGTCGTCGAAAGAAGCAAAGCACTTGTTCACAACAGTCCACTATTCAAAGTTTCCGCCATTTGTTAGACCTAGCTCAAGATAGAACAGTCGAGAATGAGAAATAGAAAGAGATGATAGACTATGCTTTGGTGTTTCGATTTGAAACCGGATTGACGAAAATATTTCAAACTGACGTCTTCCATTAGATTGCATGTAAGTTGAACTCGAACCATACAATGTAAATGCATTTGACAACTCGAACTAGAGATATTTTTCTTCTTGGGCTGTTCATAGAAGCGTCAAATGACAGGAGAAATGTCAAACCGCGATGGTGACAAGGGTGCACCTCTATATGTATGAACTTTGACCATCTGAATAAAAGCACGGCGAACGCTCGGCTCAGTGTCAGTCGTTTGTGTCCCTCCCCACCCATTCCTTTCCTTAAACTATCCCATGATTCCAAACATTTCCCTAATATGTAACTTTAATTTAAGATAGAGATGAATGTCGCCGTTAAGGCGCAAAATCTCTTAAATAAAAAAAAAAAAAAAAAAAAAAAAAAAAAAGTCGTTTGTGTATCAGCCATAATAACACGCTGGTGTATTTCGTTCAAAGTTCAACAGTCACAGCTTTCCGCAACCGCATGCGGTTGCGTTTTTGATCTGTCAAACAAGCACAGATTTTTGCCAAAACTAATACTTTAATGTTTGAATATACCACTTATATGAGCATACAATCTCATTAAAGTCTACTAGGAACAATATTTACTGTTGACATATCAAAGCGCAAGAGTCTGAGGCAAGAATCAAACTCGTTTGATTTTTTAGTACAGAAACCGCAAGGTTTTGCGTCTGCGGTGACAGCCCATGACTGCTCCTATCTCTCCCATGGGAAAAAACGCAACCGCATGCGGTTGCGCATAGCTGTGACCAGGGGTGGAGCCTGCTACGATCAGTGGTCGCTGTTTGATCGGACGATTTCTGGATGTTTCGCCTGATCGTCTTCCGAACCGGACGATATGTATCTATTATTAATATCGATAAACGATAATAATAAAACAAACAAAAATATTTTCCTACATGAAAATAATTATTATGGGAAAGAAACGATATCTTGAACTCAGCTCATATAATCTACTACGAATGGGTATACGTTTTTTGCACGTATAATCAGAAATAGGTGTTATAAACGCACAGTCAAGTTGTCAAAAGCGTTCTCTTTTGAGGTGTCCCGCAAGTGTAAACAGAATTGTTTTACACATCTTTTCGGAATTCGGGTTGCACCTAGATTGCATAGGAAATCTGCCGCCTGGTTAAACCTGGTTAAACCTGTGGTCACAGCTTTGCGCAACCACATGCGGTTGCGTTTTTGATCTGTCAAATATAATGTTTCTTCTTCTTCTTCTTCTTTCGATATGCGAGTCGGGGTATATCCTCCTACGCTAAGTCGAACAATTTGTTCCCTTACACGTAATCAGAGGCGTACCAACTCTGTCCGAACTCCTATGAAGGGGCTCGTCCTTTAGGACCGGCTAATAATAGCCATATGTCCACCCGCCGGCCACGGGAGGGATAATTCCTTCCGTTGTCAGGACACAAGAACTCGTGGTCCGCTTGATTGACTCAAACAGAACGAGATGTGCGGCAGCTAGGATTTGTCTGACCTGAGCTCCAGCTCGGCGTCACCACGCGGTCGTGCCGTAACCTTACTTTTCCGCTAACCCTTTCAGGAAACTTATGCACTGCTAACATCCGCTCTGATGCACTACCGAACTGAAACTGAAATATAATTGAGGGTATTATGATCCAGTTCCGCGTTATTGCTCGAAAGTTTCCGCATATTTGCTCGAATAGCAACCTGGGTATTTATACAAGTATTTCAAGGTATATAAATATATAGTTTTTAACAAGTTTCGAGCACTTTGATTTTTAATCAATTTTCAAAACGATCGAGTTATTGGTGTGTTTTATACTATGGCTAAATGGCTAAATAAATCAAAGTGACTTGTCAAAACACAACGTTGATATGAAAAGTGCATCCTGAATTATCATGTTCTTGGTAAATACCAAGATCTATAAAACCCACTTATGCTTCGGACACATACGGTCTATAGAGATCCATCGACCAGGAGGTGCTTGAAACTGCTCGACGATAACGACGCGCGTCGTTTCGTATCCGCGCATCGTCTCGACACGCAGGTGGCGTCGTTTTGGATCGTCGAGACGCCCAGCCATTTTTTCGCTTTTTTCAATGTGTTGTTTACCTTTTGTATGGGCCAGCGTCGAGAAGTTTATCGTTTCCGCGCTCCCAATCATAATACCCTCAAATGTTTCAATATACCACTTAGGCCGCGTCCACACGGCATCGTAGCGTAGCGATTTTGACACTCCGTCGTAGTGTCAACTATTTTTTATGGCCGTGGCTAAGGCCTCTCGACCAACATTTACACTACGACGGAGTGTCAAAATCGCTACGCTACTATGCCGTGTGGACGCGGGGTTATATGAACATACAATCTCATTAAAGTCTACTAGGAACAATATTTACTGTTGACATATAAAAACGCAAAAGTCTGCGGAAAGAATCAAACTCGTTTGAGTTTTTAGTACAGAAACCGCAAGGTCTTGCGTCTGCGGTGACAGCCCCCATTTCTCCCATGGGAAAAAACGCAACCGCATGCGCTTGCGCAAAGCTGTGACCACAGGTTAATGGATGAAAAACGCAAACGTATGACCTTGTATAAAGCTATCACCAGTGGTTTACCAGGCTAGGTGGTCATATGTTAACGTAGGTATTTTTGCTCGTAGACCTGAAGGTTAACTTTTTTTTTCTGTCAATTGTAAAAACTGCTAACGGTTTAATTTTGTTTTGTTTAGTACAGAGCTGTACAACTGCATATCAATAATTTCATTTGTCAGATATGTGTCAGAAAACAAGCCAAAATAGCCTTGCGAGCTGTCATGTGTTACGTTTCCGGTTCAGACCATGGGGTCTACTTTCGTGCTGATGAAAGATGCAGTTCTTCGATTACAGTTTCCTTTCCCAGCAATCCTTGATGTTTGATCTCTATTTGTTTTCCGTTGACGAACTGATTGTTATTTTATGATGTGAAATAAGTGATGTGACTAAAAAGTCGGTTAAAGAAAGTAGTGAATTCCGGCACGTCGATAGAAGGGCAGGCAATGGTAAGAGCAAGTTTATGTGTGTGTGTGCATTGGGTAAAGATCACTTGTTCAGTTTGAAGTAACAATAAAAACGAAAGAACGTGGCGAAATAGCTTTTTCCAATAAAAGTTTTTGCTATATTGTGATTATTATTCTCAACTTTGTTTTTCTTTCCCTTCGTATCGCAGTGAGGTTTGGAGCGCACATTTTAAGAAGAAGCGACATTTTCAGTGCAAAAAACAACGGAATCAACGGTCGGTAATACAACGATTAGTACGAGAACCTGTATTCTGGCATGGCGTTGAAATTTAATTACATAATGGAAAGTGAGGAGCAACGTTAACGAAATCATTCGTGCGGTGGTACGTATTGTTACTAATCCTGCTGTAACGTGATGATTAATAAGTTTTGTAGAGTTGTATTAATGTGGATGGTTTGATCGATATTTCAATCACTTCAATTACCGTTGTTAATAGCGAATGGTGTTGACAAAAGAAATTGCTACATGATGTTGAAGATCGTTTGCTAAACAGTATGTAATTATTCATGTTTTAGGTCAATCAAGATTCTTGAAATCGAATTTTCGATCTATGCAGAAATGATACAACATTACGTAATTGAAAAATTTATTATTAACCATTTCACATGTATGCGTGAATCCTGTATTGGGTTTTTTCTGATTTGTTTTTGTATCCATTTTGCCATTTTAGTATATACTCGTGAAGTTTGTGATTGTGATCAATAGCGTCCACGAAGACGAGTGAGAACTTTCTAAATTGTGGTGAGTGTTCATTGTTTCGCTTGTTAGATTTTAAAAGTTGTACTTAAAGATAATTCGCTAACGTTTCTAACATTTATATCAACTTCATAATTTATTCAGACACGAGCGTTTCTGTGATTGTTAAAGATCAGCTGGTGAGACATAGATACAGAGTTTGCCACCTTTGTTCAGCTCTAACCCACCGATGATTGAAATAGCTCATCAACTGTTGTCTCTAAAGCATGTGGTATTGAAATAGCTCATCGACTGTTGCCTTTAACTCATCTTATTTTGTCTCTAACTCATCTGATTTTGCCTCTATCGCATTTCAGTTTGTCCCTAGCCGAAAACTTGGGAATAAACAAAGTGAATGTGGTTGTGATACTTTGTAGAACTTCAAGAACATTAAACTTTATTATTTTTGTATGCTTTAAAGATATTCTTATGTATTTTTGAACTTATGTAACTTTTGAACTGTAGAAATGGCATTTGGAATGCTTAGTGGAAGGTTCCGCGTACTTAGTAAACCGATAGAGGAAAAGGAGGAAAATGCAAAAACATTGTCATGGCTACGATTTATTTGCACAATTTTATAAGGAGAGAGGAACGTATTAGAACCAGTGATTCCCGAATCTTGCTCTCGTCACAAACCTTTACAAATTTGTCAAATTTTCCGGCAAGTAGTGCACGCGCCAGTCAAGTAACCATAGGAATAAGCACCAACCAAATGCATATAGCAAATTATTTGTTAAACAATTAAAACAAATATACTACTGAATGTAGATGCCGCTTCGGATGTCTAGATACTTCGGATACTCAGGGAAGAAAATCCTTACATACACTCATTAGTTTTTTTATTCATATTTGTTAGTATCGTTTACTGATAAAAGTTATGCACTTACTGTGTCTATTGTTTTGCCACATTCCGGGGCGGAGTTTAAAAAACCCATGGCATGGATTTCAGATTAAATTTATATAACTTTCTACGTTTTCGTGTTGCCTTAATAAATTTCACATAATCTATCGAATAAAATCACGGTGGTGGAATGATATTCATTTGCCGAGGTTTGTTTCGGGATATATAAAAATGATTTTTGATAAAGATTGGGTACATTTTAAAATATGATTTTCTAGTAAAGCAAACGGCCGTTTTGCATTTGGGAAAACATCGCAGGAAATGTTTCACTGGCAATGGCGAGTCGACATAATTTTGCTTGAAAAATCATTTGGTATGTTTGGCTCGTTTACCAAATGTCAAAGTATAGAAAACGGTAGCAATACATTTCTAGTTCCGGTCTGATACAATGACTGAAGTGGGTTTTGCACGTTTTTAGAGATGAATGATGTGGTTTTGCACGTTAGGCAGGCGAGGCGTTAGTTAAATTGTACATTTGATTGTTTTTAAAGTTCGGCCGTAGTTTTGTAAAGTGAAGAGATTTTGTGATAGTGTATTACGCCAGGGTGCTTGCTCCTACTAGTGATGTAAAAAAGTGTAGAAAGACGAAGTGTAGTTATGTAAAAAAGTGTAGAAAGGTGATTTTGTTGTCCCGATCTGATTTGACTCAAAAGTAGGTTTTGTATGCTAGGTGTGCGTTTGCCAACTTGTACATCTCAATTTGGGCGAGAGTTTTATAAAGTGGCGCCAGTGACGGTGTATTACGCCAGGGTGCTGGCCCAAAATACAAATGCGCAGCGTTCTACAATTTTGAAACTTTCCTAAGGTGTAGCAAAAGCAAAGTGTGTATAGAATTGAGTTTTTGCTTTATTATTATGTTTCAATGATCGTAGTCAATTGTTATTGGCCGTTAATAAATCTTGAGTCCTGTTTTTAATCCGTATCAATTAAGCAATTGAGAATGTCGAAGCTTTTGTCTAACTATATTTTAACTTCAATTGAACGACCTAGGTGGTCGTTAATGAGAATCTGCACAAGTTTAGTCTAGCTTTACATAATTCTCATCATTTTTTCTTTACAGGTGCAGAAAATGTACTGAATACACAATGTTCTAGAATATTCATATTGTTTGGCGGCAGAACAAAAGATGAATACATAATTTAATGGTGAGTAAGCTGATTAATTATTAGGTTGATTACCGAAATTATTCGCATTGAAACTTGAATGTTATTCGTTTTAGGAGAAATGCCAAAAGATTGATGTGAAGATTTTAGGGGACAAGTAATAATTCGCACGGAATAGCTTTGGTGTTCCGTAGGCGCGATAAAATTCTTACCGTATTATTCTGTGTATAACGACCCGCTTTTAGTTCACAAATTATCAAAGTCCGATTAAGTGGGTCGTTATACACAGGTAGTAACTTTTCCATTCGATTCTAGAGTGGAGGTTAAAACACGTACCACATTGTTACAACTGATGAAATGTAGAAAACAAATTTTTTCAATTTTTTTCATAAACATAAAAAAATGGTTTTTGGGGGTCGTTATACACTGAAAAATACGGTACTTTGCTATATTGACAATGAAGGAAAAATTGTAAACAGCGGTTGGCTGGTATGTTGCAATGTTTCGTTTTGTTAGAAATATGTGCAATGTCCGCGTGTGGGGGTCCGCGACAGCCGAGCGGTAGCGCTGGTTAGAAATTCGGCCCATGAGCGCCGGGGCTAACCACCTCGACGGCGTGGGTTCGAATCCCAACCGAGACCGGACCCTCCCCTGTACGAGAGGACTGACTATCCACGTACAACAGGGAAACAAGTCTCGTAAGCCCTTAACGGGGGCAGGCATGACCAAGAGTTCGTTACGCCAAGAAGAAGAAGAAGAAGATGTGCAATGTGATGTTCATAATTTGATTTGAATTTTCAATGACGGCAAATTTCCTTCCAAATAATGTGGTGAGTTGATAATTTCTATGAAACCTGTGAAAAGGTACGATTGAATCTTTAATTACTCTGCTTTTTGGCTCATTTCAGTTTAACCGAATATTATGGCGTACTATTGGTACTTATCAAATGCTGCATTATAACTAGGCATCGTGATGAGGTTGGGTTTGTGATGTGACGTGTTGTTGATGTTGGATAGTGAATGTGTACTAACGGCAAGGGATAATTGCTACGGTATGTGCAACGGTAAGAACATGACTACTGCAGTCCAAGGTAAATGTTTGAATTTTTTCCTAGGTGGTTTTGGTTTGAACTTGATTGTTTCATAGATTTTAGATTGAAAATTTTCTTATAAAAAATATAATACATTCAGTTAAACGAAAAAGTGCGAATTTATTGGAGCCTAAATTACAGAAAATTAATAGCAGATATCTGGCTGGAAATGTGCACGGAGCTATCAGTTTTTAAGGAAAGCTTTATACTGTATTTTTTCTTAAAACTCTTGCACACCTGAGCAATGCCTGCCAAGATAATACCAAAGCAATACTTGACAACCTCTGTTTTTCTGCCAAAATAGCTTGCCTTGGCATTGCTCATGTGTGAAGTACCACCGCAAGTTGTCGACAAGTTGTCGACGACAACATTGTTGTAAATTTCATTCTATACTCGTTTTTACATTAAAAATAAACAACAACAGTTGTGTTTGAATGCGAATGATTGTTTGCGCTTGGTATACTGGTTTGGTTACCATTTCTGTACTAGGTAATATTGAATTGTCAAACATTGGCGAGGTTGCAAATAAAA
Organism: Anopheles coustani; assembly: GCF_943734705.1. Taxonomy (NCBI): domain Eukaryota; kingdom Metazoa; phylum Arthropoda; class Insecta; order Diptera; family Culicidae; genus Anopheles; species Anopheles coustani. The sequence goes on along the minus strand of NC_071289.1, from coordinate 49,387,908 downwards.
TTTTTTGGTTGAGCAAGATTTGGTTGCAATTTTTTCCGACAGCTGGCGATACCATAGAATCTGTATATTGGCAGTGAAAGTTGGCGCCAACATTGGCAACGTATGCAAGAACTTTTACAGTACATTATACCACCCCGAATATCATAGAATACCCCCATGCTTTCATTACATTTGTGTGCATTACGTAGATTGCTTGAATTTTGGTAACACAGTTTTTAAATTGGTTTTTTTTTGTTATCTCTTGACTATTTTTCAGTTTCCACGTTCGAGCCCACGATGTGCACTGGCGTGTTCTTTTTAAAAAGTTTGATAAAAAGATCTAAGGATATTTTATTCACTGGTAAGTAGAGGAAGAAGGTAGGTAAGTGCTAATGATCATTGCATAATTACAAACACTTCAAATTGATACATAATACAATTGTAACGAATGGACGATGTGTTTCATTCGTTCGTCCCGACCGAACGAAGGAAGATAGGAAAAAGGAAAACCATACGGTTTTTGAAGGTCAGGACGAAACGGAACATTCGTACCGGATGCATATTTTTTATAGTTTATGATGCCAGAAAGGAGCAAAGATTAGCTTAAACTTACACGCTAAAAGAATTTGGGTCAAGTACGAACGAGATCGTACTTGCGACGCTTGTTAGTTTAGGATGAAGCGAAACACGCGAGAATAGAAGAAAACGGCGATTACCGCTGTTGCGCGCCCATGAGCCCACCCAAGAAAGGCAAAGAACGGATTTACATGTAAACTTTCGGTAACGACCGCGATCGTGGTCCTAAATAAACATGAAAAGGAAAAGGACACGACGCGTCGGTACCGAGAGTCTAAGGCAATGCGTGGGATGAATAAACATTACGCAACGACCGACGCATGTGCGCATGCGTTGCGTAATCGCGACGCAAGGAACGTACCCCTTTAGGACCCACGCAACGACGCGAACGCAACGAAAGCGAGGATAGGATAAGACCGTAAAATTCAGGACTCGCGAGATAACGAACTAGGCTCAAAATTCTCGCATGTTGGAACGAGATCCTCCATCTCGCTTACGATCATTAGAGGATAAGAAGCGTTTTAGTATATAAGCGCTTGAAACTTTTAATAAAGCAGTTATTTTTCAACAGACACTTGAGGACGAAGGAATTTTATTTCGACGTCCCAATAATCCGAAACTAGGCTCCTTACTCCCAACCTCCTTACGCTAGATCACTTCTCCGTTAGCGGCATGTCGCGCTGCGGACCGGTATCTTCGTAAGTTTCCCAAAGACTTAGAAAATTTTCGAAGGCTTCTCTCCGACGTCGGCCAGTCACGGCTCGGACGGAACTTCAAAATTTGACAAGTCCCCTTTCCCAATCGAACTTAGAAAAATTTCGAAGGTTTCTCTCCGACGTCGGCCAGTCACGGCTCGGACGGAACTTTGAAAATTAGACAAGTTCTATTCCTTTCCCGAACTTAGAGAAAACTCGAAGGCTTCTCTCCGACGTCGGCCAGTCACGGCTCGGACGGAACTTCGAAACTTCGACAAGTTCGATCCCTTCCATCGTCCAGAAGGTTAAGGAAAATCCGTTGGAATTCCTCTCCGTCAGCGGCGTGTCGCGCTGCGGACCGGGTTCCCGATTTGCCTTAACTTGAAGGTTTCGTCATCAAGCGTGGTTTTCTCCGGCGTCGGCCAGTCACGGCCCGGACGGAACCCGTTGATTCCGAAACCATCGGACAACCAAGTGTCTCGTTGGGGAATACTCGCGTGACAGACGACGACGCACTCGGTCGGGTTCACCTTCGCGCCCGGTCGGATAACCGCCTCGTTACATGGTGGCTCCAGAGAGGATACAACACGGTTGTATTCTAAATCGAATTCACGAAAAAGGTGTGCTGTCGCCTGAAGAACAGTAAGTGTACGGTGTGCTATCGCCGGAAGAATAGCAAAGTGTAAGGCGTGCTATCGCCTAGAGAATAGCAATCGTGAGGCGTTCAAACGCCTATGAATACGTGCCGTTTCAATAAGAAACATTTAATTAGCCAAAACGACGTAGCCAGAAGGCCGTCGTAGGTTAGAAGGGCCGTATAGTGAAAGTTCACTGAATTCCAAATGGAACTAACCTTATGAAAGTGTAGTGAAAGGTTTAACTTACGGTGAACGGTGAAAAGTTTACTGGTTTCCAATTGGAAGAACTTTCAAATAGTGTAGTGAAAACACGTGTGAAGTGTCACTCACTAAATAAGGAGGACAAAAGGTATCCTCATAAGTGAATTCGTGAAGTGAAGTTAAGTGAGTAAGAGTAAAATTCTCAGAAGAGAACTCTTACAGGTGTTTGCGTCATCGAACGGACGCAAAGAGAAGAAAAATCTCCGGTTATCGAACCGCACCATTGCCAAATTGGCAACAAAGGCGGCTGAAGTGTCTGAAATTAAACAGACAAAAGTGTGAAAGTTCGACTCCTACGAATTAGGAAATAACTCCTAATTCATATCGAGAGTGAGTGCGAACTAGTAACCTCTTCAGAGTGATTATAATCACCGATGCCAAATAATTATTTTATTATTATAAAATAATAATTTGGAAGACGCCAGTTGATACTCGATAGTATCAACAAATAGGGTTACGGATATCGTACCCTAAGAACGATCAAAGGACTTTTGATCGTAGAAATCTTTCAATCGAAAGATTTGTGACGCTAATAAGCGCCACTTCGCGCGGACTTCCTGCCAAAAGAGGCTTGTGTGATCAGTGTGTTACAAGGCCGATTCGCTCGGTACGAATCAAAAGTGTGGTACCAGCGGTCATAAAGTGCGTTCACCGAACGTGCTAACGAACTTAAGGTGCAGTCGATCCGGAAATAATAAGCTGATAACTGGATCAACAACAAGGGCCGATCTGCAAAGGAGGTCAACGAGAACGCACCGAAAGAGAGTAAGATAACTTCAAATTCATCGGAATTTGAGTGGCAGGTAAGTGAAGGTATTTCTGTCAACACTGTCAAAGGGAACGAACAAGGGATCCTAAACAAATAATCGTAGGGTAGATTCATTGTAGCTGGAACGTAAAGGTAAAAGAACGATCATGCCTTTTACAGCTTTCGGGATCAACCCGAATGGCCATTGTCGCCTCTGCCAACATGCAGATAGCGAAATGAATACAATGATAGTTTGTTCCGAGTGTGACAGAATGTTCCATTTGACTTGTGTCAAAAGGACTCGGCAACTAGCGGAGGGAGAGAAATGGGAATGCGCGAAATGCTCTACGAATAGATACGAAAAGACAAGGCTTTCGGATCAAAACGTAGAATTGCTAGCGGCCGTTAAAGCCCTTACGAAACAAAGGGAAAAAGATGGAGGCTCTTCCAAAGGGGAATTGCCCCAGGGAGAGTCATCCAAGGGAGAATCCTCTAAGGGAGGTTCGCCCAAGGAAGGTTCACCCAAAGAAGATTCGTTCAATGAAGAGTCGTCCAAGGGAGACTCATCAGGAGAATCATCCAAGGGAAATATTAAGATTGAAGGGCCTGCCGTGGTCAGGGATAGGGTTGTGGCTCAACCGATAATAGCCCAACCAATAATAGCCCAACCAATAGAACCGATGGAGGCCATGCTACGAAGACAATCATTGGCACAATTACCTAAATTCGGTGGTAACCCGAAGGAATGGCCAGTCTTCAAGCGTACCTTTGATGACACAACTAGGGAAGGAGCCTTCTCCGATTTGGAAAACTTGAATAGATTGAATCAAGCTTTATACGGAGCAGCTCAAAGATGTGTCTACCAATTAATGCTCGATTTCCACAATGTACCGGAAATTATCAGCGTACTGGAAACGAACTTCGGAGATCCGGAAACAATTTACATGGAATTCCTTGCTGACGTTCAAAAACTAAAAAAGGATTCCCGTAATATTGTAGCGGAAATGAATGTAGCAGTGGGAAATTTAATTAGAAACATTCACTTGATGGGCAAACCAGAGTATCTAAGCGATCATCGCCTAGTAAGGGAACTGATTACAAAGTTACCTAACGACCTTCAGATGAAGAGAGCGGAATATATTAGGGTTACCTTAGCAGCTAACGCTGGGGCGAATATTTTCTCACTTGAAGGCTTTATGAACTGGCTAAAGCCAATTGCTGAAACTCAACGTATTTACAAGAAGTTTCACACCGTGCAAAAGGGAGACGTGAACGTTCACGATAACCCGGTAATTAAACCAGAAGAACGTTTACAAGTAGCGAAACCGCAGGTAAAAAACACACCGCAACGTAAGCCCGTTGATAAATCCTGTTTGTTGTGTAAGCAGTCGCATCATATTACGAAATGCGCCGTCTTCCAAAAACAAACACCCGCTGAAAGGAACGCGGCTGTTGCGGGAAAGGGACTTTGCTACAAGTGCCTCACAAGGGGGCATCTTATTAAATTTTGCAAGGACAAAAATAAATGCAACATCAATGGATGTTACGGAAAACATCACCCAATGCTACACGTGCCAAACAATGGACGCCCGGAGATGCAAATTGCACCCGTTAATAATCACTCGGTGATATCGTCCAAAAGGACATATTATCAAATTTTACCGGTGACGCTCATTAACGGCAAGCATAAAGTTAAAACATATGCATTCCTGGATACAGGCTCATGTTTGACCTTATTAGAAGAATCAATTGCAAAACAGTTGAATTTAAAAGGAAAGAACGTTCCGCTAAGCTTAAAGTGGACGCAAGACTTCACAGCAGAAAATGAAGAGAGCTGTGAAGTTTCTTTGAAGATACAAGGTTCTTACAAGAAATCTTACAAATTGAAAGACGTAAGAACCGTGAAAAATTTAAGTTTGCCTCGCCAAGCCCTAGATTATGAAACCTTATCCGAAGAATACAAACATCTCCAAGGGCTGCCAATCAAAGACTTCGGAGAAATTCGTCCCACATTATTGATCGGAGTTGATCATAATCAACTATTAATGGGACACGAACATAGGATCGGTAGAAATGGTGAACCGATTGCTATGAAAACCAAGTTAGGATGGGTAATATATGGCAAACTCGACGTTAACAAAAAGAATGATGAATATACAATGGTAATCCAGGAAGATGAACAACTCAACAAACTAATGACTAATTACTTCACGGTAGAAGATTTCGGGGTAAAACATGTGGCCAAACTACCGGAATCAGAGAACGATAAACGAGCAAACGAGATTTTAAAAGAAACGTTAAAATTCGTTGATGGACATTACGAAGTCGGCTTATTATGGAAGCACGACAATCATCAATTTCCGGAAAGCCTTTTTTATAACATAAAAAGGCTTGAAAATTTGGAGGATAAACTCCGCAGAGATCCGGAATTAATGAAATGGGCCAACGATACTGTGAAGAGTTATGTTGAGAAAGGGTACGCAAGAAAATTGTCTCCCGTGGAGGTCATAAGAGATTGTAAACAACTATTTTACCTTCCAACCTTCATAGTCATCAATAAAAATAAAGACCCGCCAAAACCGAGATTAGTTTTTGACGCCGCGGCGAAAATTAAGGGACAATCCCTTAATGATGCGCTGCTGTCCGGTCCGGATAGCACCACATCTTTGGTTATGATTCTTCTCAAGTTCAGAGAAGGGCAGTACGCCGTTTGCGGGGATATCAAAGAGATGTTTCATCAAGTAAGAATCAGGAAAGAAGATCAAAACGCCCAAAGATTTATTTGGAAAAATTGCGAGAAACGCTTTCCGGATATGTACGTCATGCAGGTGATGACGTTTGGCTCTACCTGCTCTCCGTCGTGTGCCCAAGCTGCGAAAAATGCAAATGCAGAACGCCTTAAAGATAAATACCCGTTAGCGCTTTCACCTATAATCGATCAACACTATGTTGACGACTATAACGATAGTTTTCATGATTTAAACCATGCGAAACAAGTCGTTGATCAAGTAATAAAGGCACACGACGAAGGTGGATTCTTTATTACGAAATTTTGCTCAAATAATAAAGAATTGCTAGCCTCAATTCCATCTGACAGAATAGATCCCGACAAAATTAAAATGATAGAGGATAAAGTCGAACAATCGTCGAAAATACTGGGTGTATACTGGAATACCAAAAAAGATACAATCGGGTTCCAAGTTAAACTCGACAGATTGCCGGTGGAGGTGTACAATAAAATAAGACCACCAACTAAACGTGAAGGAGCATCCTTTGTCATGAGTATCTTCGATCCGCTGGGATTAATATCCCATAAGACAATTTACGGTAAAATTCTTTTGCAAGAAATGCATAAAGAAACGAACGAATGGGACCACCCCGTGTCAAACGAACTATTTAAACCATGGAATAGTTGGCTAGAAATGCTAAAACTGGTCAAATATATTAAAATACCCCGCTGGGTATTGAAGAACAACGACCCTAGGGTCGAATTACACGTTTTCGTAGACGCTTCGGATAGGGCATTCGCAGCAGTCATTTACGCCAGAAGCAATTTTGATGACCCGCACGTTCAAGTGCTTATTGCGAAGGCCAGGGTAGCGCCAACGAAAATGTTGTCTATTCCACGCTTGGAACTACAAGCCGCCTTGTTAGGGGTTCGTTTGTTAAACACGGTTCTAGAAGGGACCAGATTAAAAGTCGTTCGATCTATACTTTGGAGCGACTCGAAAACCGTATTAGCGTGGATAAATTCCGCGGAAAGAAAATACAAACAGTTCGTCGCTCACCGTATAGGTGAAATCTTAGAAACAACATCAATGAATCAATGGAGGTGGGTACCATCCGAACAAAACCCAGCGGACGAAGCGACGAAGGTTACTACGAAACCTTCGAAATGGGTACCAGGACCAGAATTTCTAAAAACTCAAGAAAAAGAATGGCCATTATTAGAACCAAAAGAAGTACATCTGAAGATGTATTTCTTGTTTCAGAAGAACAACAAGAAAACTTCATTATGGAAGATCAATTTTCCAACTGGTGGAAATTGATAAAAAGAATGTGCCTCATAATGAAAATTATCGAATTCGGTTTAAAGAAAGAATTCGATAACGGTTACTCGATACATGACCGGGTAAGAGCCGAGAATATTTTATTTAGAAAGGCTCAAAGGGATGTCTACCCTGATGAAATAATTGACCTACGTGAAAATAATCAATTGACAACGATTGGTCCGTTGTCAAAACTTACCCCGTTTCTTGATAAGCACGGAGTCATGCGTTTCAGAAGCAGATTAGAATTTGCAACGAATCTACCAATGGCCGCCAGAACCCCAATAATATTACCGCAAAATCATCAAATCACGCGTTTGATGATTCAGTGGTATCACGAAGTATACAATCACCAATCCGATAAGGTTGTATTGGCCGCAATCAAACAAAGATTCCATGTAATCAAACTAAACGTAGCCTTCAGATACGTGAAAACAAGATGCCAATACTGCAAAAATATGAAGGCGAAACCAATTCCGCCAATTATGGCTCCGTTGCCAGAATGTAGAACCGACACTTTCGTTTTTCCGTTCACGCACACCGGAATAGATTATTTCGGTCCGTTTGATGTAGCGGTTAAACGCTCAACGGAAAAACGCTGGGGGGTAATATTTACATGTATGTCTTCTCGAGCGGTTCATCTCGAACTCGCCGAAAAGCTAGATACCGACTCGTTCTTGCTATGTTTCATGAACTTTCAGGCCAAACGAGGGGCGGTATCGCATGTCTACAGTGACAACGGAACCAACTTTGTCGGAGCTAATAACGAGTTAAAGGAATTAGTGAAACAGATTAACTCAAAAATGAATTCGGGAATAGCAATGAAAATGAACATAGCATGGCACTTCAACCCACCGAAGGCACCGCACTTCTGAGGTGCCTGGGAAAGATTGATTCGAATAATCAAATCAAACTTAAAAGCTATGATTGATTCCCGGGAACATAATCCGTCAGTAGAAGTCCTGAGAGGTGCGTTATCCCAAGCAGAATTCATATTAAATTCAAGACCACTTACGGATATTCCATTAGACCAAGAGGACGACGAACCATTGACGCCTTTCCACCTTCTAATTGGTAGAGCAGGTAGTTATTCACTGCCACTTGAATTCGAAGCGCACAAGTTAGAACGCAAGCACTGGCGACTAGCGGTGTGCTATGGCCAATATTTTTGGCGACGATGGGAAAAAGAGTACCTACCCCTGATCGCTCAACGCCAAAAATGGAATAAACAAACTAGACCAATACAAATTGATGATATTGTCGTCATCAGCGATTCAAATAATAATCGCAACGAATGGTTGAAGGGTCGCGTTATCGAAACTGTAAAAGGGAAAGACGACCAGATCAGGGCAGTAAAAATTAAAACCATTCAAGGAATATACCATCGTCCAGTAACATCAGTAGCGGTACTCGATGTTTATAGCAAGGGTGTTTTGGAGGAAGACCAGACGGAGGGAAACAAGAAAGATTTGAATAATAAGGAAAACATGAATGAAAAAGGAGGCGCAAACGCACAAAATAATGACCCGAAAACTATCAAAAAGAAAACAAAGGTAGACCTTAACGCTGAAAGTCAAAACTTTGTTGCCCTTCACTTGGAGACTGGTAAAGAATCCAACCCTAAATCCCAAAAAAGGAAGCGACCTAAGAAAAAACTAGCCATCAATCCTTGCACTTGGGGTACGGATGAAATGCAGGCTAAAACAAAACACGCTACGGCTACGAAACGTAAAGCGGATCCTTTGAATATCCGTTACGAATCAAGTAGCGGTGTTAACAAACCAAATGAAATGTTTTGTAAACATGGCGGGGTCAAAAGAAACCGTCATAAAGCCATGCACCTAGGATAATAAAGAAAATCACAGAACAAATTGTTGATTCGGGTGTTCGGCACGAGGGAATGGATAAAGTTTATGAAAATTCACACACAGCCCATACTGGGTAAACTAATGAAATCTGCTTTCAAGAAATTTAATTGCAGGAACACACCTCCAGTACAACTACAAGAAACTACGATTGACCATGATGTAACAATTCCAAGCCGGTAAAGGTAAAGTAAAAGCTGAGACGCAGCATGGTCAAAGCAACCGGCATAAGGGACGAGTGGTTAAAGATCATGCAAGTATAAACAAGCTCGATCGGACAAGATTGAGAACACGGCACCGGATTAACCGGTAAAATACCTGCCTCCCAAAGGTTCTTGATAAGAAGTTTAGAGAAGATTTCAAACAAACAAAATAAAGAGGTAATTCTTGCAAATGTATTCAGTAAAAGAACATTAAGGTAATACGAGATATGTTCACAGGGAAAGTTAATCCAAATACTTCATACAAATTGATCTTCAAAAATGATTAAAGCCAAGACAAATAAGAAAGAAAAAGTTAGGAAGATCATATGATACGAGTATGTCTAAAAATGAAAAGCATTAGAAACGATTCTTGAAAGTAGTTTGAAGGGATTGATTGCTCACGATTGTACGAATCCAAAGGAGTTCATCATATCATCGAGTTACTCATTGGACGACGAGGGCCGCATCAACAGCATGTACTACCATCAAACATCCTGGACACCGGCAACGCTGAAGTCAACTGGCGACTTGCAGCAACACTCAACGATCAACTTTTGCGTCAGGTCTTTAATAACAAAGTGATTCGGAAGGAGCAAGAAGAAGGAGCAAGAAGCTGTATGCTGGGAAACATCATCTCAGCAGGAATTTGGTACCAGAAGGTTGCTCACTAGATGACGCAACACGATACTTCAGCCGGAGTCTTCGAAGAAATTACACCCGTAGATGCGTTAGATCCACACCGACGTTCGCAACTTCTAGAAACAATAAATCAAGGAAGAAGAAATTGCCATCAATAATCGTGCATAACAGACAGCGCGTCAAATCTGCAAGGCAATAACGACATTGGTATTACATACAATCGACAAGAGATGAACCGACCGTTATTAATGTTCATCTCGCTGATCCTGATGACTATGAGCAAGCACATCCGCATCCTTCATTATGAATGCAGCTCACCTACGAATCGATCGCCGACTTCACTTCGCTATCCGCCTCATAATCATCCGGTACATCGTTTAATATGGCCGGTCTCGGCGGTAACATCCTCTGGAAGTCGCAAAAGCATCTGCATACATACTGGTATCAGCTAGCACAACAAAGATTTGCGTCGACGGCGACAAGGCAAGATATACTCAATCGACGACCAAAATTGATTGAGGCAATCTAGGACATTCACTCTCAATCCTAGAACAATTAACCAATGTAAACATAGTCACTAGCGTCAGACTAAGAAACTCATCAAGCATCTGTATCGACACGCGGAAGAGACAAACGTCACGTCTCTGTCCGGCATCTTCGAACACAAAAGTAAAATAGACGATTAGACCTGTCAACGGCAACATGGAAGTGCAATATTCAACTGCAACGAACTACGCATCGACCGCATCATCCGGCAACAAATGACAAGTAGCAGAGAATCACGATCCACCAACTACATACAGTTAAGTCATCGATTAAATGACCTGACGCAGCAGCTCAAAATTGCAACGTAGCGACGTCTTTAGCAGAACGAAGACATCCAACTACACAGAATCGAAGCAGCAAATGTGCGAATCGAAACGAGAATCAATCCCAAGATAAGTTACAATTAATACTAACATTGAGCGATTTAAACATCATAAATAGAGGTATATTTAGAACACCACGTGTGAGGTTAATTGACAAGGTAATTTTAAAGGGTGACATCGTCCTTACAGTTGCGTAAAACTTAATATACGCGTTTTACGAGGGGCGGTGTAACGAATGGACGATGTGTTTCATTCGTTCGTCCCGACCGAACGAAGGAAGATAGGAAAAAGGAAAACCATACGGTTTTTGAAGGTCAGGACGAAACGGAACATTCGTACCGGATGCATATTTTTTATAGTTTATGATGCCAGAAAGGAGCAAAGATTAGCTTAAACTTACACGCTAAAAGAATTTGGGTCAAGTACGAACGAGATCGTACTTGCGACGCTTGTTAGTTTAGGATGAAGCGAAACACGCGAGAATAGAAGAAAACGGCGATTACCGCTGTTGCGCGCCCATGAGCCCACCCAAGAAAGGCAAAGAACGGATTTACATGTAAACTTTCGGTAACGACCGCGATCGTGGTCCTAAATAAACATGAAAAGGAAAAGGACACGACGCGTCGGTACCGAGAGTCTAAGGCAATGCGTGGGATGAATAAACATTACGCAACGACCGACGCATGTGCGCATGCGTTGCGTAATCGCGACGCAAGGAACGTACCCCTTTAGGACCCACGCAACGACGCGAACGCAACGAAAGCGAGGATAGGATAAGACCGTAAAATTCAGGACTCGCGAGATAACGAACTAGGCTCAAAATTCTCGCATGTTGGAACGAGATCCTCCATCTCGCTTACGATCATTAGAGGATAAGAAGCGTTTTAGTATATAAGCGCTTGAAACTTTTAATAAAGCAGTTATTTTTCAACAGACACTTGAGGACGAAAAAATTTTATTTCGACGTCCCAATAATCCGAAACTAGGCTCCTTACTCCCAACCTCCTTACGCTAGATCACTTCTCCGTTAGCGGCATGTCGCGCTGCGGACCGGTATCTTCGTAAGTTTCCCAAAGACTTAGAAAATTTTCGAAGGCTTCTCTCCGACGTCGGCCAGTCACGGCTCGGACGGAACTTCAAAATTTGACAAGTCCCCTTTCCCAATCGAACTTAGAAAAATTTCGAAGGTTTCTCTCCGACGTCGGCCAGTCACGGCTCGGACGGAACTTTGAAAATTAGACAAGTTCTATTCCTTTCCCGAACTTAGAGAAAACTCGAAGGCTTCTCTCCGACGTCGGCCAGTCACGGCTCGGACGGAACTTCGAAACTTCGACAAGTTCGATCCCTTCCATCGTCCAGAAGGTTAAGGAAAATCCGTTGGAATTCCTCTCCGTCAGCGGCGTGTCGCGCTGCGGACCGGGTTCCCGATTTGCCTTAACTTGAAGGTTTCGTCATCAAGCGTGGTTTTCTCCGGCGTCGGCCAGTCACGGCCCGGACGGAACCCGTTGATTCCGAAACCATCGGACAACCAAGTGTCTCGTTGGGGAATACTCGCGTGACAGACGACGACGCACTCGGTCGGGTTCACCTTCGCGCCCGGTCGGATAACCGCCTCGTTACAACAATCATTTTTTAAATACAATATAAACTATTTATTTCATAAATAGTGAAGGTTTTACAAACCAAATCTTTTATACTTTAGCATAACATATACAGTGGACAATTAAGGACGATGTGGATGACGTAATTTGTATACAGACGAAGAACAATGATGTGGATGACGTAATTTGCAAATAGACGAAGAGCAACCTTTCGTTGCGCAGTGCCTTTGTCTCAAACATTGGAAATCGGATACACTGGAATGACAACTGACACCCTGGAGCTTCATTCCTGATGCACTGCTGCAGCAGGTCTCAGGCGGCAATAACGCGAGTGCAGGCGGTGAACATGTGTTCCAGGGTGTCACACTTAATACAGAACATGCAGGAAGCCGATGGCGTGCGTCCCATACGCAATAGCAAATCTCCGTCCGGGATCTTGCCATTCACAACAAGGTATAGTACGGACCGCTGCTCCGATGAAAGTTTTGTGTAGTGGATGTGCTTCCACGCCCTGTTTCAGTTCAGGTTCGGTAATTGTTCCTGTATATTCACGGTGGGTAACCGTTCCTTTAGCGTCTTGCGGAACGCCTTGGTGAACGAGTGTTGCTCGAGCGTGGCGGGAACGTAGGCGAGTTGCTGAAAAGCGCTCCGAAGGCACGTATACGCCGTTTGGATCGCCGTGATGTCAGGCGAGTTATCGGTATATGATGAGCACCAAACGGCATGCACTCCTGCTCTACTACGTACCGGTTGGTCATCAAGGCTATAGCTGCTACGGCTGGGATGTGTAGGTTGAGTCCCCCACGATTTCGAGGCAACGCCAGTTGGAGCGCGTCCATTGTGCCTGAGCCGACGACCGACGCAACAAAACACAGCTTCGGAAACAACACACCAGCCGACGAAACTGGTTGGTCACCAGATCCCAGTTGTGGCCCGGTGCTTCCCAGATGTTATTGGAAAACAGAATTCCTAGCAACCGCAGCCGCTCCACTGTGTGTAGCCATGGTAAGCAGAGCCGGTTCTCCTCCGATACCGCTCCTATGTCCAGAGCCAGAGATTTACGGACATTCGTAGTTTGGCACCAGAGCAGACGCCAAAAGCATCGATCGCTGCCTTCACTCGCTCAATTTTGGAAGGAGAGGTACTCATCCACCACTGAGACATCCTCAGCATAATCTTTGACCAGGTCATCCGGATCACAGCAAATACCTTCGGGTCTAGTGATGAGGGGATGAAGGTAAAGGATAAACAAGTGCATTGATAAGGGATCCCCTTGTCGCACGGAACTTTGGATGGGAAAGGAAGAAAATAGGGAGCCGCTATTCATCAACACGGTCAAACGCCTGCGGAAGATTAAAGAAAACGAGCTTTCCACGCTTTCTCCCTCGCTTTAGATGTATGATTATCACCTTAACAGTACTCTCTGGCTCTCTAAGAAATATAAATGCGGGCTTGTTGCGTTGACGAACTGATTGTTATTTTATGATGGTGAAATAAGTGATGTGACAAAAAAGTCGGTTATGGAAAGTAGTGAATCGGACACGTCGACAGAAGGGCAGGCAATGGTAAGAGCAAATTTATGTGTGTGCATTGGGTTAAAATCACTTGTTCAGTTTGGAGTAATAATAAAAACGAAAGAACATGGTGAAATAGCTTTTTCCAATGAAAGTTTATGCTATATTGTGATGATTATTCTAAACTTTGTTTTTCTTTCCCTTCGTATCGCAGTGAGGTTTGGAGCGCACATTTTAAGAAGAAGCGACATTTTCAGTTCAAAAAACAACGAAATCAACGGTCGGCAATACAACGATTAGTACGAGAACCTGTATTCTGGCATGGCGTTGAAATTTAATTACATAATGGAAAGTGAGGAGCAACGTTAACGAAATCATTCGTGCGGTGGTACGTATTGTTACTAATCCTGCTGTAATGTGATGATTAATAAGTTTTGTAGAGTTATATTAATGTGGATGGTTTGATCGATATTTCAATCACTTCAATTACCGTTGTTAATAGCGAATGGTGTTGACAAAAGAAATTGCTACATGATGTTGAAGATCGTTTGCTAAATAGTATGTAATTATTCATGTTTTAGGTCAATCAAGATTCTTGAAATCGAATTTTCGATCTATGCAGAAATGATACAACATTACGTAATTGAAAAATTTATTATTAACCATTTCACATGTATGCGTGAATCCTGTATTGGGTTTTTTCTGATTTGTTTTTGTATCCATTTTGCCATTTTAGTATATACTCGTGAAGTTTGTGATTGTGATCAATAGCGTCCACGAAGACGAGTGAGAACTTTCTAAATTGTGGTGAGTGTTCATTGTTTCGCTTGTTAGATTTTAAAAGTTGTACTTAAAGATAATTCGCTAACGTTTCTAACATTTATATCAACTTCATAATTTATTCAGACACGAGCGTTTCTGTGATTGTTAAAGATCAGCTGGTGAGACATAGATACAGAGTTTGCCACCTTTGTTCAGCTCTAACCCACCGATGATTGAAATAGCTCATCAACTGTTGTCTCTAAAGCATGTGGTATTGAAATAGCTCATCGACTGTTGCCTTTAACTCATCTTATTTTGTCTCTAACTCATCTGATTTTGCCTCTATCGCATTTCAGTTTGTCCCTAGCCGAAAACTTGGGAATAAACAAAGTGAATGTGGTTCTGATACTTTGTAGAACTTCAAGAACATTAAACTTTATTATTTTTGTATGCTTTAAAGATATTCTTATGTATTTTTGAACTTATGTAACTTTTGAACTGTAGAAATGGCATTTGGAATGCTTAGTGGAAGGTTCCGCGTACTTAGTAAACCGATAGAGGAAAAGGAGGAAAATGCAAAAACATTGTCATGGCTACGATTTATTTGCACAATTTTATAAGGAGAGAGGAACGTATTAGAACCAGTGATTCCCGAAACTTGCTCTCGTCACAAACCTTTACAAATTTGTCAAATTTTCCGGCAAGTAGTGCACGCGCCAGTCAAGTAACCATAGGCATAAGCACCAACCAAATGCATATAGCAAATTATTTGTTAAACAATTAAAACAAATATACTACTGAATGTAGATGCCGCTTCGGATGTCTAGATACTTCGGATACTCAGGGAAGAAAATCCTTACATACACTCATTAGTTTTTTTATTCATATTTGTTAGTATCGTTTACTGATAAAAGTTATGCACTTACTGTGTCTATTGTTTTGCCACATTCCGGGGCGGAGTTTAAAAAACCCATGGCATGGATTTCAGATTAAATTTATATAACTTTCTACGATTTCGTGTTGGCGTGAATAAATTTCACATAATCTATCGAATAAAATCACGGTGGTGGAATGATATTCATTTGCCGAGGTTTGTTTCGGGATATATAAAAATGATTTTTGATAAAGATTGGGTACATTTTAAAATATGATTTTCTAGTAAAGCAAACGGCCGTTTTGCATTTGGGAAAACATCGCAGGAAATGTTTCATTGGCAATGGCGAGTCGACATAATTTTGCTTGAAAAATCATTTGGTATGTTTGGCTCGTTTACCAAATGTCAAAGTGTAGAAAACGGTAGCAATACATTTCTAGTTCCGGTCTGATACAATGACTGAAGTGGGTTTTGCACGTTTTAAGAGATGAATGATGTGGTTTTGCACGTTAGGCAGGCGAGGCGTTAGTTAAATTGTACATTTGATTGTTTTTAAAGTTCGGCCGTAGTTTTGTAAAGTGAAGAGATTTTGTGATAGTGTATTACGCCAGGGTGCTTGCTCCTACTAGTGATGTAAAAAAGTGTAGAAAGACGAAGTGTAGTTATGTAAAAAAGTGTAGAAAGGTGATTTTGTTGTCCCGATCTGATTTGACTCAAAAGTAGGTTTTGTATGCTAGGTGTGCGTTTGCCAACTTGTACATCTCAATTTGGGCGAGAGTTTTATAAAGTGGCGCCAGTGACGGTGTATTACGCCAGGGTGCTGGCCCAAAATACAAATGCGCAGCGTTCTACAGTTTTGAAACTTTCCTAAGGTGTAGCAAAAGCAAAGTGTGTATAGAATTGAGTTTTTGCTTTATTATTATGTTTCAATGATCGTAGTCAATTGTTATTGGCCGTTAATAAATCTTGAGTCCTGTTTTTAATCCGTATCAATTAAGCAATTGAGAATGTCGAAGCTTTTGTCTAACTATATTTTAACTTCAATTGAACGACCTAGGTGGTCGTTAATGAGAATCTGCACAAGTTTAGTCTAGCTTTACATAATTCTCATCTTTTTTTCTTTACAGGTGCAGAAAATGTACTGAATACACAATGTTCTAGAATATTCATATTGTTTGGCGGCAGAACAAAAGATGAATACATAATTTAATGGTGAGTAAGCTGATTAATTATTAGGTTGATCACCGAAATTATTCGCATTGAAACTTGAATGTTATTCGTTTTAGGAGAAATGCCAAAAGATTGATGTGAAGATTTTAGGGGACAAGTAATAATTCGCACGGAATAGCTTTGGTGTTCCGTAGGCGCGATAAAATTCTTACCGTATTATTCTGTGTATAACGACCCGCTTTTAGTTCACAAATTATCAAAGTCCGATTAAGTGGGTCGTTATACACAGGTAGTAACTTTTCCATTCGATTCTAGAGTGGAGGTTAAAACACGTACCACATTGTTACAACTGATGAAATGTAGAAAACAAATTTTTTCAATTTTTTTCATAAACATAAAAAAATGGTTTTTGGGGGTCGTTATACACTGAAAAATACGGTACTTTGCTATATTGACAATGAAGGAAAAATTGTAAACAGCGGTTGGCTGGTATGTTGCAATGTTTCGTTTTGTTAGAAATATGTGCAATGTCCGCGTGTGGGGGTCCGCGACAGCCGAGCGGTAGCGCTGGTTAGAAATTCGGCCCATGAGCGCCGGGGCTAACCACCTCGACGGCGTGGGTTCGAATCCCAACCGAGACCGGACCCTCCCCTGTACGAGAGGACTGACTATCCACGTACAACAGGGAAACAAGTCTCGTAAGCCCTTAACGGGGGCAGGCATGACCAAGAGTTCGTTACGCCAAGAAGAAGAAGAAGAAGATGTGCAATGTGATGTTCATAATTTGATTTGAATTTTCAATGACGGCAAATTTCCTTCCAAATAATGTGGTGAGTTGATAATTTCTATGAAACCTGTGAAAAGGTACGATTGAATCTTTAATTACTCTGCTTTTTGGCTCATTTCAGTTTAACCGAATATTATGGCGTACTATTGGTACTTATCAAATGCTGCATTATAACTAGGCATCGTGATGAGGTTGGGTTTGTGATGTGACGTGTTGTTGATGTTGGATAGTGAATGTGTACTAACGGCAAGGGATAATTGCTACGGTATGTGCAACGGTAAGAACATCACTACTGCAGTCCAAGGTAAATGCTTGAATTTTTTCCTAGGTGGTTTTGGTTTGAACTTGATTGTTTCATAGATTTTAGATTGAAAATTTTCTTATAAAAAATATAATACATTCAGTTAAACGAAAAAGTGCGAATTTATTGGAGCCTAAATTACAGAAAATTAATAGCAGATATCTGGCTGGAAATGTGCACGGAGCTATCAGTTTTTAAGGAAAGCTTTATACTGTATTTTTTCTTAAAACTCTTGCACACCTGAGCAATGCCTGCCAAGATAATACCAAAGCAATACTTGACAACCTCTGTTTTTCTGCCAAAATAGCTTGCCTTGGCATTGCTCATGTGTGAAGTACCACCGCAAGTTGTCGACAAGTTGTCGACGACAACATTGTTGTAAATTTCATTCTATACTCGTTTTTACATTAAAAATAAACAACAACAGTTGTGTTTGAATGCGAATGATTGTTTGCGCTTGGTATACTGGTTTGTTTACCATTTCTGTACTAGGTAATATTGAATTGTCAAACATTGGCGAGGTTGCAAATAAAATTTTTTGGTTGAGCAAGATTTGGTTGCAATTTTTTCCGACAGCTGGCGATACCATAGAATCTGCATATTGGCAGTGAAAGTTGGCGCCAACATTGGCAACGTATGCAAGAACTTTTACAGTACATTATACCACCCCGAATATCATAGAATACCCCCATGCTTTCATTACATTTGTGTGCATTACGTAGATTGCTTGAATTTTGGTAACACAGTTTTTAAATTGGTTTTTTTTTTGTTATCTCTTGACTATTTTTCAGTTTCCACGTTCGAGCCCACGATGTGCACTGGCGTGTTCTTTTTAAAAAGTTTGATAAAAAGATCTAAGGATATTTTATTCACTGGTAAGTAGAGGAAGAAGGTAGGTAAGTGCTAATGATCATTGCATAATTACAAACACTTCAAATTGATACATAATACAATCATTTTTTAAATACAATATAAACTATTTATTTCATAAATAGTGAAGGTTTTACAAACCAAATCTTTTATACTTTAGCATAACATATACAGTGGACAATTAAGGACGATGTGGATGACGTAATTTGTATACAGACGAAGAACAATGATGTGGATGACGTAATTTGCAAATAGACGAAGAGCAACCTTTCGTTGCGCAGTGCCTTTGTCTCAAACATTGGAAATCGGATACACTGGAATGACAACTGACACCCTGGAGCTTCATTCCTGATGCACTGCTGCAGCAGGTCTCAGGCGGCAATAACGCGAGTGCAGGCGGTGAACATGTGTTCCAGGGTGTCACACTTAATACAGAACATGCAGGAAGCCGATGGCGTGCGTCCCATACGCAATAGCAAATCTCCGTCCGGGATCTTGCCATTCACAACAAGGTATAGTACGGACCGCTGCTCCGATGAAAGTTTTGTGTAGTGGATGTGCTTCCACGCCCTGTTTCAGTTCAGGTTCGGTAATTGTTCCTGTATATTCACGGTGGGTAACCGTTCCTTTAGCGTCTTGCGGAACGCCTTGGTGAACGAGTGTTGCTCGAGCGTGGCGGGAACGTAGGCGAGTTGCTGAAAAGCGCTCCGAAGGCACGTATACGCCGTTTGGATCGCCGTGATGTCAGGCGAGTTATCGGTATATGATGAGCACCAAACGGCATGCACTCCTGCTCTACTACGTACCGGTTGGTCATCAAGGCTATAGCTGCTACGGCTGGGATGTGTAGGTTGAGTCCCCCACGATTTCGAGGCAACGCCAGTTGGAGCGTGTCCATTGTGCCTGAGCCGACGACCGACGCAACAAAACACAGCTTCGGAAACAACACACCAGCCGACGAAACTGGTTGGTCACCAGATCCCAGTTGTGGCCCGGTGCTTCCCAGATGTTATTGGAAAACAGAATTCCTAGCAACCGCAGCCGCTCCACTGTGTGTAGCCATGGTAAGCAGAGCCGGTTCTCCTCCGATACCGCTCCTATGTCCAGAGCCAGAGATTTACGGACATTCGTAGTTTGGCACCAGAGCAGACGCCAAAAGCATCGATCGCTGCCTTCACTCGCTCAATTTTGGAAGGAGAGGTACTCATCCACCACTGAGACATCCTCAGCATAATCTTTGACCAGGTCATCCGGATCACAGCAAATACCTTCGGGTCTAGTGATGAGGGGATGAAGGTAAAGGATAAACAAGTGCATTGATAAGGGATCCCCTTGTCGCACGGAACTTTGGATGGGAAAGGAAGAAAACAGGGAGCCGCTATTCATCAACACGGTCAAACGCCTGCGGAAGATTAAAGAAAACGAGCTTTCCACGCTTTCTCCCTCGCTTTAGATGTATGATTATCACCTTAACAGTACTCTCTGGCTCTCTAAGAAATATAAATGCGGGCTTGTTGCGTTGACGAACTGATTGTTATTTTATGATGGTGAAATAAGTGATGTGACAAAAAAGTCGGTTATGGAAAGTAGTGAATCGGACACGTCGACAGAAGGGCAGGCAATGGTAAGAGCAAATTTATGTGCGTGCATTGGGTTAAAATCACTTGTTCAGTTTGGAGTAATAATAAAAACGAAAGAACATGGTGAAATAGCTTTTTCCAATGAAAGTTTATGCTATATTGTGATGATTATTCTAAACTTTGTTTTTCTTTCCCTTCGTATCGCAGTGAGGTTTGGAGCGCACATTTTAAGAAGAAGCGACATTTTCAGTTCAAAAAACAACGAAATCAACGGTCGGCAATACAACGATTAGTACGAGAACCTGTATTCTGGCATGGCGTTGAAATTTAATTACATAATGGAAAGTGAGGAGCAACGTTAACGAAATCATTCGTGCGGTGGTACGTATTGTTACTAATCCTGCTGTAATGTGATGATTAATAAGTTTTGTAGAGTTATATTAATGTGGATGGTTTGATCGATATTTCAATCACTTCAATTACCGTTGTTAATAGCGAATGGTGTTGACAAAAGAAATTGCTACATGATGTTGAAGATCGTTTGCTAAACAGTATGTAATTATTCATGTTTTAGGTCAATCAAGATTCTTGAAATCGAATTTTCGATCTGATATGATACAACATTACGTAAATGATACAACATTACGTAATTGAAAAATTTATTATTAACCATTTCACATGTATGCGTGAATCCTGTATTGGGTTTTTTCTGATTTGTTTTTGTATCCATTTTGCCATTTTAGTATATACTCGTGAAGTTTGTGATTGTGATCAATAGCGTCCACGAAGACGAGTGAGAACTTTCTAAATTGTGGTGAGTGTTCATTGTTTCGCTTGTTAGATTTTAAAAGTTGTACTTAAAGATAATTCGCTAACGTTTCTAACATTTATATCAACTTCATAATTTATTCAGACACGAGCGTTTCTGTGATTGTTAAAGATCAGCTGGTGAGACATAGATACAGAGTTTGCCACCTTTGTTCAGCTCTAACCCACCGATGATTGAAATAGCTCATCAACTGTTGTCTCTAAAGCATGTGGTATTGAAATAGCTCATCGACTGTTGCCTTTAACTCATCTTATTTTGTCTCTAACTCATCTGATTTTGCCTCTATCGCATTTCAGTTTGTCCCTAGCCGAAAACTTGGGAATAAACAAAGTGAATGTGGTTGTGATACTTTGTAGAACTTCAAGAACATTAAACTTTATTATTTTTGTATGCTTTAAAGATATTCTTATGTATTTTTGAACTTATGTAACTTTTGAACTGTAGAAATGGCATTTGGAATGCTTAGTGGAAGGTTCCGCGTACTTAGTAAACCGATAGAGGAAAAGGAGGAAAATGCAAAAACATTGTCATGGCTACGATTTATTTGCACAATTTTATAAGGAGAGAGGAACGTATTAGAACCAGTGATTCCCGAAACTTGCTCTCGTCACAAACCTTTACAAATTTGTCAAATTTTCCGGCAAGTAGTGCACGCGCCAGTCAAGTAACCATAGGCATAAGCACCAACCAAATGCATATAGCAAATTATTTGTTAAACAATTAAAACAAATATACTACTGAATGTAGATGCCGCTTCGGATGTCTAGATACTTCGGATACTCAGGGAAGAAAATCCTTACATACACTCATTAGTTTTTTTATTCATATTTGTTAGTATCGTTTACTGATAAAAGTTATGCACTTACTGTGTCTATTGTTTTGCCACATTCCGGGGCGGAGTTTAAAAAACCCATGGCATGGATTTCAGATTAAATTTATATAACTTTCTACGATTTCGTGTTGGCGTGAATAAATTTCACATAATCTATCGAATAAAATCACGGTGGTGGAATGATATTCATTTGCCGAGGTTTGTTTCGGGATATATAAAAATGATTTTTGATAAAGATTGGGTACATTTTAAAATATGATTTTCTAGTAAAGCAAACGGCCGTTTTGCATTTGGGAAAACATCGCAGGAAATGTTTCATTGGCAATGGCGAGTCGACATAATTTTGCTTGAAAAATCATTTGGTATGTTTGGCTCGTTTACCAAATGTCAAAGTGTAGAAAACGGTAGCAATACATTTCTAGTTCCGGTCTGATACAATGACTGAAGTGGGTTTTGCACGTTTTAAGAGATGAATGATGTGGTTTTGCACGTTAGGCAGGCGAGGCGTTAGTTAAATTGTACATTTGATTGTTTTTAAAGTTCGGCCGTAGTTTTGTAAAGTGAAGAGATTTTGTGATAGTGTATTACGCCAGGGTGCTTGCTCCTACTAGTGATGTAAAAAAGTGTAGAAAGACGAAGTGTAGTTATGTAAAAAAGTGTAGAAAGGTGATTTTGTTGTCCCGATCTGATTTGACTCAAAAGTAGGTTTTGTATGCTAGGTGTGCGTTTGCCAACTTGTACATCTCAATTTGGGCGAGAGTTTTATAAAGTGGCGCCAGTGACGGTGTATTACGCCAGGGTGCTGGCCCAAAATACAAATGCGCAGCGTTCTACAGTTTTGAAACTTTCCTAAGGTGTAGCAAAAGCAAAGTGTGTATAGAATTGAGTTTTTGCTTTATTATTATGTTTCAATGATCGTAGTCAATTGTTATTGGCCGTTAATAAATCTTGAGTCCTGTTTTTAATCCGTATCAATTAAGCAATTGAGAATGTCGAAGCTTTTGTCTAACTATATTTTAACTTCAATTGAACGACCTAGGTGGTCGTTAATGAGAATCTGCACAAGTTTAGTCAAGCTTTACATAATTCTCATCTTTTTTTCTTTCAGGTGCAGAAAATGTACTGAATACACAATGTTCTAGAATATTCATATTGTTTGGCGGCAGAACAAAAGATGAATACATAATTTAATGGTGAGTAAGCTGATTAATTATTAGGTTGATCACCGAAATTATTCGCATTGAAACTTGAATGTTATTCGTTTTAGGAGAAATGCCAAAAGATTGATGTGAAGATTTTAGGGGACAAGTAATAATTCGCACGGAATAGCTTTGGTGTTCCGTAGGCGCGATAAAATTCTTACCGTATTATTCTGTGTATAACGACCCGCTTTTAGTTCACAAATTATCAAAGTCCGATTAAGTGGGTCGTTATACACAGGTAGTAACTTTTCCATTCGATTCTAGAGTGGAGGTTAAAACACGTACCACATTGTTACAACTGATGAAATGTAGAAAACAAATTTTTTCAATTTTTTTCATAAACATAAAAAAATGGTTTTTGGGGGTCGTTATACACTGAAAAATACGGTACTTTGCTATATTGACAATGAAGGAAAAATTGTAAACAGCGGTTGGCTGGTATGTTGCAATGTTTCGTTTTGTTAGAAATATGTGCAATGTCCGCGTGTGGGGGTCCGCGACAGCCGAGCGGTAGCGCTGGTTAGAAATTCGGCCCATGAGCGCCGGGGCTAACCACCTCGACGGCGTGGGTTCGAATCCCAACCGAGACCGGACCCTCCCCTGTACGAGAGGACTGACTATCCACGTACAACAGGGAAACAAGTCTCGTAAGCCCTTAACGGGGGCAGGCATGACCAAGAGTTCGTTACGCCAAGAAGAAGAAGAAGAAGATGTGCAATGTGATGTTCATAATTTGATTTGAATTTTCAATGACGGCAAATTTCCTTCCAAATAATGTGGTGAGTTGATAATTTCTATGAAACCTGTGAAAAGGTACGATTGAATCTTTAATTACTCTGCTTTTTGGCTCATTTCAGTTTAACCGAATATTATGGCGTACTATTGGTACTTATCAAATGCTGCATTATAACTAGGCATCGTGATGAGGTTGGGTTTGTGATGTGACGTGTTGTTGATGTTGGATAGTGAATGTGTACTAACGGCAAGGGATAATTGCTACGGTATGTGCAACGGTAAGAACATCACTACTGCAGTCCAAGGTAAATGCTTGAATTTTTTCCTAGGTGGTTTTGGTTTGAACTTGATTGTTTCATAGATTTTAGATTGAAAATTTTCTTATAAAAAATATAATACATTCAGTTAAACGAAAAAGTGCGAATTTATTGGAGCCTAAATTACAGAAAATTAATAGCAGATATCTGGCTGGAAATGTGCACGGAGCTATCAGTTTTTAAGGAAAGCTTTATACTGTATTTTTTCTTAAAACTCTTGCACACCTGAGCAATGCCTGCCAAGATAATACCAAAGCAATACTTGACAACCTCTGTTTTTCTGCCAAAATAGCTTGCCTTGGCATTGCTCATGTGTGAAGTACCACCGCAAGTTGTCGACGACAACATTGTTGTAAATTTCATTCTATACTCGTTTTTACATTAAAAATAAACAACAACAGTTGTGTTTGAATGCGAATGATTGTTTGCGCTTGGTATACTGGTTTGGTTACCATTTCTGTACTAGGTAATATTGAATTGTCAAACATTGGCGAGGTTGCAAATAAAATTTTTTGGTTGAGCAAGATTTGGTTGCAATTTTTTCCGACAGCTGGCGATACCATAGAATCTGTATATTGGCAGTGAAAGTTGGCGCCAACATTGGCAACGTATGCAAGAACTTTTACAGTACATTATACCACCCCGAATATCATAGAATACCCCCATGCTTTCATTACATTTGTGTGCATTACGTAGATTGCTTGAATTTTGGTAACACAGTTTTTAAATTGGTTTTTTTTTTGTTATCTCTTGACTATTTTTCAGTTTCCACGTTCGAGCCCACGATGTGCACTGGCGTGTTCTTTTTAAAAAGTTTGATAAAAAGATCTAAGGATATTTTATTCACTGGTAAGTAGAGGAAGAAGGTAGGTAAGTGCTAATGATCATTGCATAATTACAAACACTTCAAATTGATACATAATACAATCATTTTTTAAATACAATATAAACTATTTATTTCATAAATAGTGAAGGTTTTACAAACCAAATCTTTTATACTTTAGCATAACATATACAGTGGACAATTAAGGACGATGTGGATGACGTAATTTGTATACAGACGAAGAACAATGATGTGGATGACGTAATTTGCAAATAGACGAAGAGCAACCTTTCGTTGCGCAGTGCCTTTGTCTCAAACATTGGAAATCGGATACACTGGAATGACAACTGACACCCTGGAGCTTCATTCCTGATGCACTGCTGCAGCAGGTCTCAGGCGGCAATAACGCGAGTGCAGGCGGTGAACATGTGTTCCAGGGTGTCACACTTAATACAGAACATGCAGGAAGCCGATGGCGTGCGTCCCATACGCAATAGCAAATCTCCGTCCGGGATCTTGCCATTCACAACAAGGTATAGTACGGACCGCTGCTCCGATGAAAGTTTTGTGTAGTGGATGTGCTTCCACGCCCTGTTTCAGTTCAGGTTCGGTAATTGTTCCTGTATATTCACGGTGGGTAACCGTTCCTTTAGCGTCTTGCGGAACGCCTTGGTGAACGAGTGTTGCTCGAGCGTGGCGGGAACGTAGGCGAGTTGCTGAAAAGCGCTCCGAAGGCACGTATACGCCGTTTGGATCGCCGTGATGTCAGGCGAGTTATCGGTATATGATGAGCACCAAACGGCATGCACTCCTGCTCTACTACGTACCGGTTGGTCATCAAGGCTATAGCTGCTACGGCTGGGATGTGTAGGTTGAGTCCCCCACGATTTCGAGGCAACGCCAGTTGGAGCGCGTCCATTGTGCCTGAGCCGACGACCGACGCAACAAAACACAGCTTCGGAAACAACACACCAGCCGACGAAACTGGTTGGTCACCAGATCCCAGTTGTGGCCCGGTGCTTCCCAGATGTTATTGGAAAACAGAATTCCTAGCAACCGCAGCCGCTCCACTGTGTGTAGCCATGGTAAGCAGAGCCGGTTCTCCTCCGATACCGCTCCTATGTCCAGAGCCAGAGATTTACGGACATTCGTAGTTTGGCACCAGAGCAGACGCCAAAAGCATCGATCGCTGCCTTCACTCGCTCAATTTTGGAAGGAGAGGTACTCATCCACCACTGAGACATCCTCAGCATAATCTTTGACCAGGTCATCCGGATCACAGCAAATACCTTCGGGTCTAGTGATGAGGGGATGAAGGTAAAGGATAAACAAGTGCATTGATAAGGGATCCCCTTGTCGCACGGAACTTTGGATGGGAAAGGAAGAAAATAGGGAGCCGCTATTCATCAACACGGTCAAACGCCTGCGGAAGATTAAAGAAAACGAGCTTTCCACGCTTTCTCCCTCGCTTTAGATGTATGATTATCACCTTAACAGTACTCTCTGGCTCTCTAAGAAATATAAATGCGGGCTTGTTGCGTTGACGAACTGATTGTTATTTTATGATGGTGAAATAAGTGATGTGACAAAAAAGTCGGTTATGGAAAGTAGTGAATCGGACACGTCGACAGAAGGGCAGGCAATGGTAAGAGCAAATTTATGTGTGTGCATTGGGTTAAAATCACTTGTTCAGTTTGGAGTAATAATAAAAACGAAAGAACATGGTGAAATAGCTTTTTCCAATGAAAGTTTATGCTATATTGTGATGATTATTCTAAACTTTGTTTTTCTTTCCCTTCGTATCGCAGTGAGGTTTGGAGCGCACATTTTAAGAAGAAGCGACATTTTCAGTTCAAAAAACAACGAAATCAACGGTCGGCAATACAACGATTAGTACGAGAACCTGTATTCTGGCATGGCGTTGAAATTTAATTACATAATGGAAAGTGAGGAGCAACGTTAACGAAATCATTCGTGCGGTGGTACGTATTGTTACTAATCCTGCTGTAATGTGATGATTAATAAGTTTTGTAGAGTTATATTAATGTGGATGGTTTGATCGATATTTCAATCACTTCAATTACCGTTGTTAATAGCGAATGGTGTTGACAAAAGAAATTGCTACATGATGTTGAAGATCGTTTGCTAAACAGTATGTAATTATTCATGTTTTAGGTCAATCAAGATTCTTGAAATCGAATTTTCGATCTATGCAGAAATGATACAACATTACGTAATTGAAAAATTTATTATTAACCATTTCACATGTATGCGTGAATCCTGTATTGGGTTTTTTCTGATTTGTTTTTGTATCCATTTTGCCATTTTAGTATATACTCGTGAAGTTTGTGATTGTGATCAATAGCGTCCACGAAGACGAGTGAGAACTTTCTAAATTGTGGTGAGTGTTCATTGTTTCGCTTGTTAGATTTTAAAAGTTGTACTTAAAGATAATTCGCTAACGTTTCTAACATTTATATCAACTTCATAATTTATTCAGACACGAGCGTTTCTGTGATTGTTAAAGATCAGCTGGTGAGACATAGATACAGAGTTTGCCACCTTTGTTCAGCTCTAACCCACCGATGATTGAAATAGCTCATCAACTGTTGTCTCTAAAGCATGTGGTATTGAAATAGCTCATCGACTGTTGCCTTTAACTCATCTTATTTTGTCTCTAACTCATCTGATTTTGCCTCTATCGCATTTCAGTTTGTCCCTAGCCGAAAACTTGGGAATAAACAAAGTGAATGTGGTTCTGATACTTTGTAGAACTTCAAGAACATTAAACTTTATTATTTTTGTATGCTTTAAAGATATTCTTATGTATTTTTGAACTTATGTAACTTTTGAACTGTAGAAATGGCATTTGGAATGCTTAGTGAAAGGTTCCGCGTACTTAGTAAACCGATAGAGGAAAAGGAGGAAAATGCAAAAACATTGTCATGGCTACGATTTATTTGCACAATTTTATAAGGAGAGAGGAACGTATTAGAACCAGTGATTCCCGAAACTTGCTCTCGTCACAAACCTTTACAAATTTGTCAAATTTTCCGGCAAGTAGTGCACGCGCCAGTCAAGTAACCATAGGCATAAGCACCAACCAAATGCATATAGCAAATTATTTGTTAAACAATTAAAACAAATATACTACTGAATGTAGATGCCGCTTCGGATGTCTAGATACTTCAGATACTCAGGGAAGAAAATCCTTACATACACTCATTAGTTTTTTATTCATATTTGTTAGTATCGTTTACTGATAAAAGTTATGCACTTACTGTGTCTATTGTTTTGCCACATTCCGGGGCGGAGTTTAAAAAACCCATGGCATGGATTTCAGATTAAATTTATATAACTTTCTACGATTTCGTGTTGGCGTGAATAAATTTCACATAATCTATCGAATAAAATCACGGTGGTGGAATGATATTCATTTGCCGAGGTTTGTTTCGGGATATATAAAAATGATTTTTGATAAAGATTGGGTACATTTTAAAATATGATTTTCTAGTAAAGCAAACGGCCGTTTTGCATTTGGGAAAACATCGCAGGAAATGTTTCATTGGCAATGGCGAGTCGACATAATTTTGCTTGAAAAATCATTTGGTATGTTTGGCTCGTTTACCAAATGTCAAAGTGTAGAAAACGGTAGCAATACATTTCTAGTTCCGGTCTGATACAATGACTGAAGTGGGTTTTGCACGTTTTAAGAGATGAATGATGTGGTTTTGCACGTTAGGCAGGCGAGGCGTTAGTTAAATTGTACATTTGATTGTTTTTAAAGTTCGGCCGTAGTTTTGTAAAGTGAAGAGATTTTGTGATAGTGTATTACGCCAGGGTGCTTGCTCCTACTAGTGATGTAAAAAAGTGTAGAAAGACGAAGTGTAGTTATGTAAAAAAGTGTAGAAAGGTGATTTTGTTGTCCCGATCTGATTTGACTCAAAAGTAGGTTTTGTATGCTAGGTGTGCGTTTGCCAACTTGTACATCTCAATTTGGGCGAGAGTTTTATAAAGTGGCGCCAGTGACGGTGTATTACGCCAGGGTGCTGGCCCAAAATACAAATGCGCAGCGTTCTACAGTTTTGAAACTTTCCTAAGGTGTAGCAAAAGCAAAGTGTGTATAGAATTGAGTTTTTGCTTTATTATTATGTTTCAATGATCGTAGTCAATTGTTATTGGCCGTTAATAAATCTTGAGTCCTGTTTTCAATCCGTATCAATTAAGCAATTGAGAATGTCGAAGCTTTTGTCTAACTATATTTTAACTTCAATTGAACGACCTAGGTGGTCGTTAATGAGAATCTGCACAAGTTTAGTCTAGCTTTACATAATTCTCATCATTTTTTCTTTACAGGTGCAGAAAATGTACTGAATACACAATGTTCTAGAATATTCATATTGTTTGGCGGCAGAACAAAAGATGAATACATAATTTAATGGTGAGTAAGCTGATTAATTATTAGGTTGATCACCGAAATTATTCGCATTGAAACTTGAATGTTATTCGTTTTAGGAGAAATGCCAAAAGATTGATGTGAAGATTTTAGGGGACAAGTAATAATTCGCACGGAATAGCTTTGGTGTTCCGTAGGCGCGATAAAATTCTTACCGTATTATTCTGTGTATAACGACCCGCTTTTAGTTCACAAATTATCAAAGTCCGATTAAGTGGGTCGTTATACACAGGTAGTAACTTTTCCATTCGATTCTAGAGTGGAGGTTAAAACACGTACCACATTGTTACAACTGATGAAATGTAGAAAACAAATTTTTTCAATTTTTTTCATAAACATAAAAAAATGGTTTTTGGGGGTCGTTATACACTGAAAAATACGGTACTTTGCTATATTGACAATGAAGGAAAAATTGTAAACAGCGGTTGGCTGGTATGTTGCAATGTTTCGTTTTGTTAGAAATATGTGCAATGTCCGCGTGTGGGGGTCCGCGACAGCCGAGCGGTAGCGCTGGTTAGAAATTCGGCCCATGAGCGCCGGGGCTAACCACCTCGACGGCGTGGGTTCGAATCCCAACCGAGACCGGACCCTCCCCTGTACGAGAGGACTGACTATCCACGTACAACAGGGAAACAAGTCTCGTAAGCCCTTAACGGGGGCAGGCATGACCAAGAGTTCGTTACGCCAAGAAGAAGAAGAAGAAGATGTGCAATGTGATGTTCATAATTTGATTTGAATTTTCAATGACGGCAAATTTCCTTCCAAATAATGTGGTGAGTTGATAATTTCTATGAAACCTGTGAAAAGGTACGATTGAATCTTTAATTACTCTGCTTTTTGGCTCATTTCAGTTTAACCGAATATTATGGCGTACTATTGGTACTTATCAAATGCTGCATTATAACTAGGCATCGTGATGAGGTTGGGTTTGTGATGTGACGTGTTGTTGATGTTGGATAGTGAATGTGTACTAACGGCAAGGGATAATTGCTACGGTATGTGCAACGGTAAGAACATCACTACTGCAGTCCAAGGTAAATGCTTGAATTTTTTCCTAGGTGGTTTTGGTTTGAACTTGATTGTTTCATAGATTTTAGATTGAAAATTTTCTTATAAAAAATATAATACATTCAGTTAAACGAAAAAGTGCGAATTTATTGGAGCCTAAATTACAGAAAATTAATAGCAGATATCTGGCTGGAAATGTGCACGGAGCTATCAGTTTTTAAGGAAAGCTTTATACTGTATTTTTTCTTAAAACTCTTGCACACCTGAGCAATGCCTGCCAAGATAATACCAAAGCAATACTTGACAACCTCTGTTTTTCTGCCAAAATAGCTTGCCTTGGCATTGCTCATGTGTGAAGTACCACCGCAAGTTGTCGACAAGTTGTCGACGACAACATTGTTGTAAATTTCATTCTATACTCGTTTTTACATTAAAAATAAACAACAACAGTTGTGTTTGAATGCGAATGATTGTTTGCGCTTGGTATACTGGTTTGTTTACCATTTCTGTACTAGGTAATATTGAATTGTCAAACATTGGCGAGGTTGCAAATAAAATTTTTTGGTTGAGCAAGATTTGGTTGCAATTTTTTCCGACAGCTGGCGATACCATAGAATCTGCATATTGGTAGTGAAAGTTGGCGCCAACATTGGCAACGTATGCAAGAACTTTTACAGTACATTATACCACCCCGAATATCATAGAATACCCCCATGCTTTCATTACATTTGTGTGCATTACGTAGATTGCTTGAATTTTGGTAACACAGTTTTTAAATTGGTTTTTTTTTGTTATCTCTTGACTATTTTTCAGTTTCCACGTTCGAGCCCACGATGTGCACTGGCGTGTTCTTTTTAAAAAGTTTGATAAAAAGATCTAAGGATATTTTATTCACTGGTAAGTAGAGGAAGAAGGTAGGTAAGTGCTAATGATCATTGCATAATTACAAACACTTCAAATTGATACATAATACAATCATTTTTTAAATACAATATAAACTATTTATTTCATAAATAGTGAAGGTTTTACAAACCAAATCTTTTATACTTTAGCATAACATATACAGTGGACAATTAAGGACGATGTGGATGACGTAATTTGTATACAGACGAAGAACAATGATGTGGATGACGTAATTTGCAAATAGACGAAGAGCAACCTTTCGTTGCGCAGTGCCTTTGTCTCAAACATTGGAAATCGGATACACTGGAATGACAACTGACACCCTGGAGCTTCATTCCTGATGCACTGCTGCAGCAGGTCTCAGGCGGCAATAACGCGAGTGCAGGCGGTGAACATGTGTTCCAGGGTGTCACACTTAATACAGAACATGCAGGAAGCCGATGGCGTGCGTCCCATACGCAATAGCAAATCTCCGTCCGGGATCTTGCCATTCACAACAAGGTATAGTACGGACCGCTGCTCCGATGAAAGTTTTGTGTAGTGGATGTGCTTCCACGCCCTGTTTCAGTTCAGGTTCGGTAATTGTTCCTGTATATTCACGGTGGGTAACCGTTCCTTTAGCGTCTTGCGGAACGCCTTGGTGAACGAGTGTTGCTCGAGCGTGGCGGGAACGTAGGCGAGTTGCTGAAAAGCGCTCCGAAGGCACGTATACGCCGTTTGGATCGCCGTGATGTCAGGCGAGTTATCGGTATATGATGAGCACCAAACGGCATGCACTCCTGCTCTACTACGTACCGGTTGGTTATCAAGGCTATAGCTGCTACGGCTGGGATGTGTAGGTTGAGTCCCCCACGATTTCGAGGCAACGCCAGTTGGAGCGCGTCCATTGTGCCTGAGCCGACGACCGACGCAACAAAACACAGCTTCGGAAACAACACACCAGCCGACGAAACTGGTTGGTCACCAGATCCCAGTTGTGGCCCGGTGCTTCCCAGATGTTATTGGAAAACAGAATTCCTAGCAACCGCAGCCGCTCCACTGTGTGTAGCCATGGTAAGCAGAGCCGGTTCTCCTCCGATACCGCTCCTATGTCCAGAGCCAGAGATTTACGGACATTCGTAGTTTGGCACCAGAGCAGACGCCAAAAGCATCGATCGCTGCCTTCACTCGCTCAATTTTGGAAGGAGAGGTACTCATCCACCACTGAGACATCCTCAGCATAATCTTTGACCAGGTCATCCGGATCACAGCAAATACCTTCGGGTCTAGTGATGAGGGGATGAAGGTAAAGGATAAACAAGTGCATTGATAAGGGATCCCCTTGTCGCACGGAACTTTGGATGGGAAAGGAAGAAAATAGGGAGCCGCTATTCATCAACACGGTCAAACGCCTGCGGAAGATTAAAGAAAACGAGCTTTCCACGCTTTCTCCCTCGCTTTAGATGTATGATTATCACCTTAACAGTACTCTCTGGCTCTCTAAGAAATATAAATGCGGGCTTGTTGCGTTGACGAACTGATTGTTATTTTATGATGGTGAAATAAGTGATGTGACAATTGGCGTGTCCGTTGGTTCCCCCTATGTTTCGGCCCGCAAAGCTACCCACGACAATGCCCCTAGAAGTTGATAGCACGCACGCAATGCCTTCCGGTGCCACGCCTGTAGGGCAGGCAATTACACTTACAGCAGTAGCAGCGCTCGCTCGGACGTCGGGCCTAACTTGGGGCCGCTCGTCAGTTCATTGGCCCGGCGTGCCAGGATAAAAATAACGTCCTTTCGCCGTCTCGGTACTCTTGCACCCGTTCTGGAAAAAGTCCCGTTGTTCACTACACGTAAACACTACCGCTGTGTCTGGGCCTCGACCTAGGCCACTCGCCGCTTAGCACGTTGACTCAGCCACGCACAATTGGCTAAACAAAATAGCGTCCGTCTTGCACTCTATCTCTCTCTCTCCCACTATAACACTTTCCAGTGCACTCGCACGCACTACCGACCGAATTTCGGCACAGAATACGCTTAAGCGAAAGTAATTACTTTCTTTCCCGCTTCTTCCTGCTTACGCACTGTTTCGTATCGGAGCTCCGAAAAACACGACTGTTCAGTCCGAGCGCTGACTGCCGAATAAAAGTATCGATCGCTCGATATACAAGACCTGCGCCTTGGATCCAGAGAGACTCTCGGTCTCTCGACAAATCGGACCTGCTCTAGCCTGGGCTAGCGTAGCTGAGATAGATCCCAGCAGTCCGGTTGCCAACGGGAATCCGTGGCGGTTTTCTACTCCCTCAACGTGATAAACGGGGGCGGCGCGAACACCCTCCGTAAACACCCCGTTTTCACAGCATAGCCGTGCCTGGCCGTCTGTGAGACGGGTGGCCGCTCTCCAACCCAACAAATTCATGTTGGGAAGGAAATTCACACCGTCCTCAGGAGCTGGTGTGAGTGCGGCAGGGAGGTTCCATAGCCGATCACCTGCACCACGAGTGTATAGGTGGTCCTGCAGTATCGCGTATAATGCGACGAACCGCGATGGAAGTGTTTCGTAGACGAAGTGGTTTCCAGCGTCTACGCGACCGTAATGGCCGCTGAGTTCGTCGACGAGCGTGGCACTGAGCTCGCCTCCGATTTCGAGTCTCCAAGGGACACCAGCGAAGTCGGTCACATCGCCAATTCCCGTGAGGTACTCGTAAATATCCGTAGGGACGGATAGGTCCGATATCCGGAGTTGCAAGAAGCGGTCAAGCTCCCTGTTATCATCGCCGTGGGCAGCGGAGACTGTTAAGAGTCTCCTCCACAGCAACACTACGCAGTAATAGAAGTACTGCGTCTCGGACACGGATTTGCGAAAGGAGTTATCCTTTCGCGAAGCAGCTTCGTACGAGGATTGTACGAGCTGGCGGAAACCGGAGTAATCGTTTTGAAACTTACCCAGGCGTCTGCATAGTGTTCCTGCTGACGCTCCTTCGATCAAGATCGATGATGTTAGGAGGGGGTCGTTTCTTTCCGAGCTAGACTCGGTCGAGAGGGCGGTAGGCTTGAAAGCCTTTGCTACTGCCGCAGCGTCGTCCCTGTCTATCGGGCGTCCCGCGGACTTAGCCAAACCTGTGGGCCTGCGATTCTGATGTTGTTGTTTGCTGGTCACTGGCTTTTCTGGCTCACTGTCTGCAACGGGGTCTTTTGCGCGGTTGGTTCTTGGGCGTGATGACTTACCCTTACCATGCGCAACGGTGTTTGAATTCTTCGATTCCATAATAGCGCTTTTTGACTATCCAAGTCGGTTAACCTATGATGATGTAATCAAAATGGTTATATTAAATTAATATTAGATCCACTATCTATTAAAAATGGAAATTCTCCCGATGCTGTCCGCAAAATGATGTATGGGAGGAATGGCTTTACCACTTTGCGGAATGGTCTAAAAAATTCGTTTCAGCATATCCCTGGTATACGCTTCGTCCCTTGGTGGTTGCATATTGGCCCGTTGTGGCTGATATTGCTGATTATAGTCAGCTTCGGGCCTTGCTGGTGGACCTGTATTTGAACCTAAATCTATCGGATAAGCTGATCTTTGCTGTGAAGAAGCAGGCCTAGCTCTTTTCTGATCCGGTTGATTAGTGAAATTTGTTCTTAAGGATGGATCAACCTCCATTGGTTCTGGGTATTGTAAATTTCGAGAAGGATCGTAATTTCTATGATTGATGTTATTATAAGGCTGCGTATAATAATTTTGAGTCAAGTTATTTGGAGGAAAAACATATCCTTGACTTGAAAAATTTCCCGCCTGTGGATACATATTATACCCATTGTTTCTGTTTTGGGGAAAACGACCTTGTCTAGATTGCCCTTTGTGAAAATTATTTCGTGTGTAC
This sequence comes from Anopheles coustani, assembly GCF_943734705.1. Lineage (NCBI taxonomy): Eukaryota > Metazoa > Arthropoda > Insecta > Diptera > Culicidae > Anopheles > Anopheles coustani. Next base: position 49,352,955 of record NC_071289.1, on the reverse strand, counting down.
TGCTGGGGTGGTACCATGTTGTTTTGGTTACCGTGGCTGTGCGAGGCTTGATTAGGTATAATGCAGTGAGCTTCATACACGCAGCACCTTTGGAACGCATCTGCCAAGCTCTTTGGCTTATCGTTATTCAAAAGAAAGTTATTAAAAAATGTTGCATCTAGACCTTTACATAATGCCATTATAGCTTGATCTTCATATAGTGCTAATAAGTGCGGTCCAGAAAGGGCATAAGCTGTATCCGTTTGTAATAATATTCGGATTGCTTCGTAAACCTCGTGAATCCTCACGAAGAAGCTATGCATTGATTCGTTCTTGTTACGATATATGGCCTGTAGATCCCGGCATAAAATTTCTAAACTTCTCCTATCTTTATAATGAAGAAGCAAATTAGATTTGATTGTTTCCCAGTCGCTTAGAATAACGCTGGTACCCAAAAGTTTGGCCGCTTCTCCTACAATTTTCCTTGCTATTGATCTTGTTAAAATATTATACTCGATTGAAGCCTTTTCCAATCGCGAAAAAATTTTCATAACCTCTTCAACCTGGCATACCCATATGATAACATTACTTGTTCCATTGAAGGTTGGAATGCTCTGAACGAATTCAGGCACCCTTCCGGCCTCCAAAAACTCGCTTCTAGTCATGGGCTTATCGTTATTTTGATTCATTCTATTGGAATTAAAAAGCTCCTGTCTCAAGTAGCGACTTGTTTTCATATGCGAGGGATAACTTGTAATAATCAAAGTACGTTGCTTTTCTTTGTATGCTTAAAATAATTTCGGATTGCTTAAATTAATCGACTCACAGTAACCAGAGGAGATAGACCAGCATTTATAATCTGGCCTCGTGGATTCGGTGTGATACTGCCGACGCGTTGGAGTGGTCCCGTTCGATGATTTTACTAATGGTCCTCGGCGTCCTTCTCGATGTAATCGCTGAAGTGCAGGTGGCGGTGACAAAGCGCAGGATAGATTTAACTAAACTTTCACTGTTTTTTACTTTACTGCCACTTCACTGTCCGAATGTCCAACCTATTCGGGCGCCAGTTAACGTTCCTGGATTTCGGGGGTGAAATCAATCACAACCAGGTTCTTTGAGTTCTGCGTCTTTACGACGTTTATTATTCGACTGATGTACTGAGAGTGCCGTCGCTTACAATTTATGTCCTATTTATAAGTTACATTCTATCGGGAACGGAGTAACGAGGGAAAAGGAAGGGTTCATCTTCAGGTACACTGCTATGTGTCTTGGGTGCCGGATGCATCTCAGGTATTCTTGTAGGCAGGATATTCCAATACCCGAGTGTCTGGAGCCGTGTCGCCTGGACAGTGCAGGATGGCGACGGTGACAGGTAACCATCCCGTGCTGGAATAACCCGAGCGTCCGGAGCCATGTCGCCTAGCCGGTGTAGGATGGCGACGGTGACGGGTAGCCGTCCTGTAGCCCGTGCTGGAATAACCCGTGCGTCTGGAGCCGTGTTGTGTAGTCGGTGAAGGATGGCGACGGTGGTAGGTAGCCGTCCTATAACTCACGGATGCAGTTGCTATTGTCACAACTATCCGTTGAACGGAGAACCCTCGGTTTTTGAATGGATATCAACTCATCGCGAGGTTAAAGCACGCAAAAGGTTATTTGGATGGATAAAGAAAAAGGTAGCGAAAACAGGGTGAAAATGTTTTGACAGCTCAAGTGTAAACAAATTTTTCTGCCGTGGTTCCTTTTATCACCGACTCTACCAAATAATTTTGTTAATTTTTGTTTATTTAGAGTGAAAACTCAACGGACAGACAACGTCCCAATGAGTCATTAAATCTATCGCAAACGCGACAAAACATAATTAAGAAACTATATAACTTGTCCTTCTTATACAAAATTTGGGTCCATTGTCAGGCGCAGCTTGAAAGTATTAGCGTTATCAGAAAAATTGAAGGCGTAGTAAGCTCTTTCAATTCTATCGTGCCAATAGTTAAAGTGCGGGAACCAAATTACACTATTGAATTCTAGACTAGAGCGAACTAAGCTAACATATAATGTTTTGAGACACATAGGGTCATCAAACTATTTGGCGCACCTAATGACAAATCCTAGAATCTTGTTTGCTATATCAATTATACTGTCCATGACCACTATTCATGGAAGGTTAGCTAACTATCTAGAATAACGCCTAAATCACGAATCGAGTCGCATCTACTTAGTACTTGGTTTTTTAATTGGTGACTGTATAAAAGAGGCTTTTTTATCCAATAAAAAGGCACAATGCAACACTTCTCGACACATACAGTGAGCCCAAAAAGTATTCGTCTGGACGAAAATTTCTTGAAAACCTCATATTTTGGAGCGATGTCAAAACATGCGTTTAAACGGCTATGATCGGTAGAGGATTGGTCAATTCGTATATATCAATCAAATTTGCTAGTACAATTTAATAACACTGGTGGCCATGGCGCAATATTACAAAAAAAAAAGAATTATGATGAACGCAAAAAGTATTCGTCTACTTCGGATTGTTGTCCTATTTTCGAGGCAACCAGCTTACTGTGTAAGGATTTAATATTGGAAACGTGGCATGGAATTGACCAAATTTATCAAGACGGTAGGCGGTATTCGGTCCCATTCTGTTTGTAAGGCGCCTTTAAACTCATCCTTGTTAGAGGTTGTCCGTTTTCGAAGGAAATCATTTAAAATCTTCCATAGATGTTCTATCGGGTTCATCTGGACTCTGTGGAAAGCGAATGGAGTTGTTTTGGGACATTATAACGAAGCCCCAACTTGGTATTTACGACTGTGTGTTTAGGCTCGTTATCTTGTTGGAATAGGAATCTTCCTTGAAATCCTAACTTCTCGGCGCTTTTTATACAACTGTTTTTCAAAATTTGAACGTAGGTTTTGTGATCCATTACCCCATCAATGAAGTGCAACTGCACCGCTCCTGCTGCACTCATGCACCATTTAGGAACTTTCACCATATTTCACCGTTGGAACAAGATTATTTGTTTGCATCTCAGTCTTGCATTTTTTATGTGGTTAAAGCTCGTGGCCGACCTTTTCGTTGGTTATTATCGAATGTTTTTGAGTTGGAGAATCGATATTTTACCGATTGAGCTTTAAAACAAGAATTGGCCACAAGTTTTGCTAGCTCGTTGGTAGACTTGCATGCATTATGCAATCGAACGATTAATTTTTCTCTTCAAAGGTTATCTCTGACGTTTTTTGACCTATGATGTGAACTAACTGGACATTCCGAATTAACACATTAAGCGCTACCTCCATTTGCACTGCATTCCGTTAAGTCGATAATTCGTCATTGGCCATCGACGGTGAGTAGTGAGCAGTGCTCGCATGTTCAAACATTCCTTGGCGATAGAAAACAATGTAAAAAGAGTGGTAAAGCCAAAGCCTTTTGCCAAATTTTTGTTCATTTCTCGATACCTCCTAAACAAAAGGTTTCAATAACGCGAACTGACCATATTATTTTAAGAAACGGGATGTACTGTCGGCCATAATAACCTGGTTTCCCTTCAAAAAAGACTGTCAGTTCCACAGGACTAAGAGAGCGCTTAACACGTTAATTCCAGACCGTGGTAAGCTAGATTTCACTCAAATTGAAAAATCATGTCACTTGCGTGATGCGCCATCAATTAGATTCAGAGAAGCCCACAGGAAGGCGGTCAACTTCCAACTAGACGAATACTTTTTGCGCTAGCAAAATATCAACTTTTTAGTTTGTAATTTATTTTACTGTTAAGTTTTTCTATTTTTTTATTTTTATCAAACAATGATAGTGCCTCGGCCATTACCACACTCGATCTGACCTTTAGATTTTTTTTGTGTACCTACTAGGCTTTTAAATCGGGTCTTTCCAACAAATACGATCCAATACAACGTCTAGACGAATACTTCTTGGGCTCACTGTAGATTTAGTAGATTCCAGTCGCACCAGAGACATAGATTACTGAGGGAATCCTGTAGCTGTAAGCAATCTCTCAGATCTGAGACTTCACAATATAGTTTCAGGTCATCTTCATAAAGTAGTACGGACACATTTTGAAGGACCTTACATACATCATTGACGAATAGAACGAATAACAGAGGACCTTAGTTACTACCTTGATAGATTGTCAGGCGCATCTTAAGCGACGGCTAGACACAGCGGCAATCGCACGACGGGAAACTCCATATGAAAATCGTATGACATATCAATCATTTCGATACGTCAACTCAACCCTGAGATATAAACCCAAAGGCCAGCTGTCAAATTTAGCCCGCACACCCTGCATGGCTGCGGATCGCAAATCGTTGCGTGCGGCATGGCTGTTATAAAGGGTTTCGCATCTGCATTTTGTCTCTCTGTCTGGTCTTTACTAAAAGACCACGGTTTTCACAGCATATGTAGGTCTCACTCTTCACGAGGGTTTTTTTTCAAATGCCCTTATATGGATGTATGGATATGGATGATTTTTCAAATCCCCTTATATGGATGTGTGTGTGTATGATATTTTGTCTCTCTGTCTAGTCTTTTTTGTAGTCTTGCGTCTAGTTTTCTTTTAGACCATGATTTTTCCAGAATACGTAGGTGAATTACCTCACCCTCCATAGGTTTCGTTTTACCGGCCCTCTCCCGCATCCCGACGCACTATTACATGCTTGCGTTTTGTTTCTTTCCCTATATATCAATTTCGGATAACCTAAAACAAAACTAGTCTTTACTAAAAGAGCATGATTTTTCCAGAATACGTAGGTGAATTACCTCACCCTGTATAGGATTCGTTTTACCGGCCCTCTCCCGCATCCCGACACACTATTACATGCTTGCGTTTTGTTTCTTTCTCTATACATCAATTTCGGATAAACCAAAACAATTCCACCACGCGAAACGAACTTGCGATTCTGGTTCACGAACGAACTTGCGTCGATTGATAATCATGTTTATTGATAATAATGGTTCCATTATTATATTATTACATTTATTAGGCGAGAATGCCTGTAAGGCAATCGAGATGCAGGGCATAGTCAATGCCACGAGTCTAAAAACGAAAATGATATGGTATTTTCACAAGTCAGCATTATTTATGGTTATTTATTAAGTACTTACCGGAATCTGTATGAAAAAAATCCCACAATGTGTGAATCCGTCTCGATTGCAAGAAGGGCATGATGGCTGATTGAGAGGACCATTGCATAAATCGCATAAGGCCGAGATTAACACAATCCTGCGTGGTGGAGCTGGGGGTTGGAACCGCTGGGGGGAGTGATGCGTGATGGCCTGTTTGCTGTGGAAGGAATAAGAAAGCAAAAGTATGAAATCACAAGAGGGTTTTCTATCAAATCCACCAAGTACTACACACCTCGACTACGAGGCATCTTTTACACAGTTTAGCTCACGTCTTGTTCCATTGAAGTTTGTGTTTGAAATGAACGAGAACAGGAAGATAGTGTTGCGAGGTCCGTGAAGCACCTATCTAGAACGTTCCGTTCCTAGGAGAGAGGTGATGCACCCAGGCCCACTCAAAAGCGGACGGCGGATTATTAGTGATCGTGGCACCTGTTTTACCTCTCGGGAATTTAAGAAGTTTTTAGAGTCTTATGACGTTATTCACGTCCTTATTGCAACTGCCTCGCCCCAGGCTAATGTACAGGTTGAGAGAGTGAATCGTGTTCTCCGACCCATCTTAAGCAAACGCTAGTACGGGGTTCCCTCCATCTGTTCTCCTCTTCGGCACCGAGCAAGAAGATATCCCTTATACGGACGAATTAACCGAATATTTGAATTCTCACCATCGGGCTAACGAACGGGACTTGGCGCGTATACGGGACGAGGCCTCGGACTCGGATTGTGACTCGGAGGTCACAACTTGTAAACGAGGAGTATTTTCGGAAGCATCATAAGTCTGCCCCCACGTATCAGGTTGGTGATTACGTAGCCATACGGAATGTAGATAGCTCTCTTCCCAATAAGAAATATTTAAGGGACCTTATGGTGGTGTGTAGCCAGATTTAAGGGACCTTATGTTGTTCATAAAGTTTTGTCAAACGACCAGTTTGCCGTTAGGGATATTGAGAGCAGTACGATTACGCAGATACCCTACGATGGGGTTCTTGAGGCCAATAAGCTTAAGAAGTGGGCAGAATCGAATGTATCTGACCATAATGAGGATTCCAGCGATGAGGATTCATGCGATTGAATTGTATTTCAAATTGAGGGCAATTTGAGGGTCAGGATAGCCGAGCTGTAAACTCCCATAATTAATCACCGTGAATTTATATATACCTCTAATGTAACTACCTTATGTAAATCATACCTTAGTCTTAAGCACCTCGGATTATGACATGTGTCAAATAAAACCACGAGCGGATTCCCTTCTGCAACCGACCTCCGACTAAAACGATCGTCAAACTTAAGCCTTTGGCCAATGTTAATTTTTGTAACCGTGACTCTTTGTCATAACCTCTTTATTTTTCTGAATTGTTATAAACTTGTCTCGATTACACAATACTTAATGTGGAATGTAGGCAATCCTGAACTTTTTGATCAACAAAACGATTGATTTATAGTACAGTTTCCTTTTACTATATATGCCTTGCTTACAAAAGGTTATTTACATCAAATGGCCAAGGTGATTACAGCTGAATTATCTACTATTTTCCGATGATAAAAGGATGACTACAAGTTAATTGAATAAAAATAGAGCAAACACACTTCTTCAGTTTGTAGTTTACATGAACAATTTTTTCAACACTAAAGGTGCAATAAAAGCAATCCTTATCTGTTTTATTAACAATTTGTTTTTATTGAATTTAAGTTACCTTGCTACATTTTACAAACCTTGGTCATACTACTACCTACCTTGGTCATGCCAGTTCCTTGAAAAAAAAATGAACTCGATGACACTGGCTTCACTTAAGCAAGCCGGAGACGTCGCGAACTTGTACGCGCGAACAATTTGACAATCATGCATTGCCTATGTTAAGGAAAGGAAAGGAAGATATCCGCTTATATCTTTATGTAACTTGGAAGATTACAATTTTATGTAACACAAATTAAGCTTGCTACCGTTTGGAAAATCACGAGCAGGGGCGTCAGCCACCTGCATCAACCCATTGGTAGACAAATGCTATTAATGGGCGCCACGAAAAATTGCCACTACTTTTATAGGCATGTCGGGTATTCCTTCAACCTTCATTAGTATTGGTCCGAATGAAGTTAGAGAACTTCCATGTTCGGCTTCACAAATCTAAAAGGAAATTGAAATCAATATGCTTCCATTAAATATTCGCATCTAAAATAGTCTTGTAACGATTTTCTGATGTCTTGATACCACATATGCCCTCCTGGTATGAGTTTTATCTGTTTTCCAATATTTTTGGGGGTACCCAGTATCGTCAGCGCATCCTAGAGCAACTGAAAGGTAGTTGTGTCCCATAGGAGCTCAAGGAGTAAATTGGTGACCCTGAGTCTGGGTGGTATTCATAGCCCACGTTTTCAAACGTGTTCCGAATGGAAGCGACTCCTCTACTTCGGGTACAGTGATATGCTCAGCTAGTTCGTATACGTCGTCTATGCCATTATTATTAAGTTTAGTTTGAACGGCTAGGCCGTATTAATGCTTCTTCAGCATTCTGCTTGTCTTGCTCGGTTGCTCAGTGCCCGATACTTTGCCTGTCAACCGCCCTACCGAACAAGACGTATAACATTTACTACATATACTAATTACACGAGACTACGAGCAAGGATTAACATATACTAGTAGGAATGGATAGGACGTGGGAGGCTAAGGGATATATGGGGAGGTAGTGGAGAAGGTCAGAGAGTGATTCCGAACTCCCTGGCGAAAGCGAATATGATCCATGCATACTTGTAATCTCTCTGTCCCAAGATGTCACGGATGGGGGTCACAGGGACTCTTCCTGCCGCTCGGACTGCGGCAAATAGTTCTGGTCTGGCGGCTTCAAACTCCACGCACGACCAGAGGAGATGGTCTATGTCGTAGAATCCGTTGCCACAGCTGCATGCTTTAGTACCAGTTATTCCTATGCGCTGTAGGTGCGCATTCAACGCATAATTGTTTGACGTTAGTCTCGACATCATACGAATGAACGAGCGATCCACAGAAAATCCTTTGAACCAGGGTCGCTGGGAAACCCGCGGTGATATCGAATATAAGAACCTACCGAGCTCATCCTCATCCCACAAGCCCTGCCATCGTGAGGGACAGAGCTGTAGTGGAACACGGAGGAACTCGTGAGGGGGAATTGGTCTCTCGAAAAACAAGTCGGATACGGCCCCCCGGTTGGCCAACTCATCCGCTTTCTCGTTGCCGGTGATGGCGCAATGAGATGGTATCCAAATCAGAGATACTCTGAATGATTTATCAAACAATGAGCCCAGCAATTCCAATATTTGTTTAATGAAATAATCGGGGCTCTTAGCAGCCTTCGCTGACCTGAGGGCCTCCACTGCGCTGAGGCTGTCCGTAAAAACATGGTAGTGATCAGCAGGGCTCGCGATGATAATCAACAGAGCGTAAAATATTACGGCCAACTTTGATATGCACACTGTACAAGGTTGCCTCTGATGAGTGAGGAGCCATCGGTGTAGAACTGGTTGTCTAGGTGGCCATACTTTTCCATAAAAATGCTGGGAATCTACGCCCAGCGAAGGTTTTCTGGAATAGCCTTCATTTCCTCCTTCATTGAGGAATCAGTTATAAAAGAGGAACTGAAGGACTCCGGGAGACTGACACGATATTGGCACAATTGACTAGGGTGAAAAGTTTTTGTTATCCTACATTTTGAGCGCATCTCTAGCAGCTTACTAAAGTTGTCAATCACTAATGGATTCGATAGTGAGGCACGGATGAGAGCGAAGCGAAAGCGGCATCACTCCTGACATCACTTCTAGGGACATGGTATGAGTGGATTTCATAGCCGCTAGTGCGAGTCTAAGACATCTATACTGGATCCTTTCTTGTCTGATCAAATGGTCGTCTATGCCATCGTCTTCAGAAAAAATGTTCCCTTCTTCCATAAATACCTCAATTGCGATATGCCCGATCACTGTTAAAGACGTCCCAGCACTTTCGTCATCGTAGAACCGAATTTCCTCATTTTCACGGAGACGCTTTTTTCAGCTGTTTTGAAAGTCTTCCCGTTGGCAGCAATATTGCGGTAAAATCGCATAGGTGTTCGCATTTTCTTCACAAAGTTAGACATTGTTTTTCTTTCTGTTTTAATAACTCTGAACTGTACTCGGCGGTGTTCGTGTTGATTATGAAAAGTACGATGACTTAGAGCCAAAACAATCAAAAGAGGTTATGTGCAACAAGACAAAATTTGATTTTTACATCTACTTTCATGTATTAGCTCGTCCGGCCAAGCTATAACGGAACATAAACAAAACAACGTGGCTGTTTCAGCCGATTTAAACAGGAACCAATTGTTTTATGTTCTGACCATCAAATAACGGTAACCCTTTTATTACGTCCGGTATTTAGAACAGATTTGGTTGGCTTGTCATTTGGACCTTTGCCGCCTGATTCTGTTGGAGAAGCTCTAAGAGCATGTGATTCTCTTCGCGGAAAGCATTAAAGCGCTTCTCCAAAAGAATTTTGCTCTGATCCTGGTTCATTTCACAAACGCGTTAAATCGTTTTCACTTTACAGAAAACCAGAAGCACTATGCACTACATTTGCACTGAAACTCGCAAATTGCTTTGTTGGAACCAACGACAATCCACGTGTTTGGAGATGGTTGACACCGGATGCACTATGGAGCGAAAAGAGCAAATTGCCGGGATAAAATTCGGAATCAAATGTTTTGCAATTTTTTCATTGTAATATCGTGTAATATTATTGTATTACACGAAATTATGATGTTTCGGGACAATCCCGCCAGATGGCGCTGCAAAAACCTCATATTTTTGGAATTTTCTATGGGTGCATTATTTTTTAATTTTTTTTTTATATTAACTTAAAGATTTTTTAAAGTTTGATATAAAACAAACTAAATTTACTACAAACTTTCATTCAAAATATTGTCATCTGGAATATAATTGATATTCAAAGCATCTAACGCGGACACAACGTCTCCTAACGAAGAGCTACTATCTGAATATTCTGAACTTGTAGCATCATCTTCTTGGGTTTGAATTGGCAAGGGACTGTTACTATTTGAGGAGCTGTAATCTACGAAGAATGTTTTTACTGCGTCTGGGTAATTAATTTGTTTTTTATTTTTCAACGATTTAGCCAGAGATATTGTTGAAATGTATGGATCGGATGATTGTAATGCTCTCATAAAAATGTCTTTAATATTGAATTCTCGTGACATTTTACGGGCGTGTTCTCTTCTATCCCTTCTGTATATTTTATTTCTACCTTCTGCTGCTTCCTCTCCTAAGGATCCCAATGGAGCTGGGGCATTTACAATGATTTCACCTACATGCACAAGAACTTTATGGACAGTGGAAGGCATTTTGTACCAATTATAATGATGTATGTAAAACTTGTATGTATCTTTGCAATATAGACTAATAGTTTTTGGATTTAAAGGCTGTGAACAGTTGATGGCTATTAAAATATTTCGAAACCTTTCTATGAGTTCTGTTTCTATTTGCAAAATATCGCTCAATTTGTCTATGTTTGAAAAAGCCCGACGACAAACATTTCCCGTCGTACTATTTCCACCCATTTGCCTTGGTTCATCTACTATTACACCAAATTCCTTGTACATCTTTTCCAATACAATTTTTTTTCGATCATTGTACATGCTTTTAAAATTTTTAGTAACCTTCCATTTTTTAAATTCAATTCTGTACGAAATGTGAAGCAAGCATTCGAAAAATCTGATCCAACAGTGCAGTGGAGATATTCCATAAGATAAATTCTCAGGAGTTGGAATAAATCCATTTTCTAAGTGCTCTACACTGTTCATTTCTGTTGGTTTTGCACCACATATACAACATGTTTGCATAGATAGAGTGTCGGTTAAATATGCCAAAATTTTTCTATCAATTAAACTCATGTAAAATGAATAGTTTACCGTCACACTACTTGTTTCATTTAGCTGAATTGTATAAGGAACTAACCTGGTTATTTGGCTTTTGATTTCGTCTACTGTTTGTATAACTTTTTCTTTTGACTCTTTCGCAAACTCGATCACAATTGGCCTGCAAAACCTAACACTTTGAGGCATCAAGTTTATCCAGATGATATCTGAATCGTCACTGATGAACGAAAGACGGATAGGCGTTAATGCCGATACTAATAAATCACTGTCTGATGCAGTATTTTCTCCGGAACCATGAAGCGGTTGATTGTAAATGCTGTGTCCACTAGATCCGTCAATGCCCCACGAGCACAATAATACGACGCTTAGTGAATCACACAAAGAAGATGAAAGGTGTCGCAAGATTTCTGCCTTTTGTATTTCAATTATTCTACACGCAGTGTGATTAACCAACTCCTCTTGTAGATTAACTTCAGCTTTTGTTTCACTAATAGAAATAAAATCTTCACTTGGTGCGCAGGTTTTTTTAAGTTTGTTGATTTGGTAATATGACGGAAAAACTTTTTTTGATACTTTATGCAATTCATTATACTGGGATTTTGAGAAACTATTGTCTATAAAACATGCCAACGCTTCTTCGGCAGATACTAAAACATCACTTTTGGTTGTCATTGGCATAACACTTGAAGGATTTTTCAAAAACATGTCTATCATACTCATCAGCCTTAACTGCTTTTCTTTAAAAGCTAACAACCTCACTGAATATAATTCCTTTTCGAGATTGCCGTTGATATCTGTCTCTTTGGCCACACTTCGACGTTTATTCCTCACGCAGAGATCATTAAACACGACTTTTGTTTTCCGTATAGGCACTAATGTCAAATGGTTTGTTCAACCAGATTTTCGAATCCTTTTGAAAATTCTTCGAGTTTCTAGCACATTTCTTCAATCTAGCCTTGAAACTTTTTTCCAGTATCATCAACTTATTAGTCACTTTCAATTTATCACACGGTTTGATGCTTACTTTACTTTCAATGAACTGTAAAGCATATCCAATGTTTTCCTTGCAAGAAGCATTGTTTTTCAAAACGTTTATGATATCATTGATTATAAAGGAACCCATCGTGAAATTATTAAATCAATCTCAGATAGATTATTTACTTGAAAACTAAAAAAAACGTTGTTCGTTCTCCAAGGAGCTTTCTGACAATTGCTGTTTATGCTGTTCAAGGTAAAGCTTGAATGATGTTTTTATAAACGAACGTATGTTATATATGTATCTTTTCAAATGCATACCGCTATGGTATGCCGTTCGAAGGTCAAAATTTTAACATCTACCTTAGCTGTTACTGTATGGTTAGGGTATATTGTTTTCAAAAGCAAATATTATCAAATATTTGTGTTCACTTCTATGAGTTATCCACCCACAATTAGCGGCGTTTTACCATTAGGGTAGAAAAAGAGTGACAGATATACCTGTCACCCAAAATTCACGGCTTTTACAGGTAAGGGTACAAACAGAACAAAGTGTTAGTGTAGGGTACATTTATTATTATTTATTATTTTAGTGTAGGGTACCTTATTCCGAGGAATTTTGTGTATAAAAAAAATGGATTTGTGAGCTAAAACAAGTAAAAGCGACCTGATACATTAAAAGCAAACCAAACCAAATTTCATTCTTTGCCAGTGACTTGGCTTGTCTTACCCCTTTTATGTGATGTTCAATCACTACCCTGCTTCACATTTTTCATTGAATGAGAATTTCAAATTTGAATGCATTGAATGAGAATTCATATTTCTTACCACACATGATGCTGCATATGGCATGATGGAGGCGCCTAGTAGTTGATAAACTATAAGCTTCACATCTAAAGTACAGAATAACGTAAAGATGCGCGCGTATGCGCAAAAAAAACTATCATTTATTGTTACAAAACATTCTAGACTATAAGTGGGTATGCATCATATTACAATCTTTCGCAATCCTTAGCGATGGCATAAGGTTAAAACAGAAAATTGAAAAATTTTCCGGGAGTTTTGCGAAACAATGCTTAATATTTTTTGACATTCAATTTCAATTTGGTCAAACTGTCAACAATTATAAAGCATGATAATATACCTTTCCAAAACTGTGCTTGGAATCCGATTCCGACCATTATTATAGGAGTTACAGAGCTTCAAAGTTGATGGATTTTTTTCAATTTTTCACGCAATATTTTCACAAATCTTGACTTTGAGGGGCTGTTTCTCAGAACCTGGAAGAGCAGAGGCTCTAGTTTTTGGGTCATTTCTTAGTTTCATCTTGTAGTTTAAGAAAACATGTCTCTTTTTTCTGAAATCCAAAAATGAATTTTTGATTTTTATCCCGGCTTCGCTCCATCGTGGGATGGCTCAACACTATCACAAATAGCAATTTCTAGTGCATCTGTAGTGTAGTGTGTGTGTGTGTTCGATGTAAGTAACAGATATGTGTAATAATCATAATAAAGGATCAGTCGCTGATCAGCACCCTTAGAAGAAATAAGTCTTCATAATGATAAGAAGATACTTTAATAGTAGAGGATACTTATTTTTTCTATGCTCGTTAGGTGTGGTTGGTCACAATACAAAATACGGGTGCATGAAGTGCACGATTGTTGGAGTCCGTCATCCAACGTCGCGCACTGTAACATTTTGCAGTGTTTTTCGCGATACATCCCTATTATCATTGGTTGTACATTTGAAGCTTCTTCTATATTGAAAAGTATTGGCCATAACTCGTCCTTCGAGCTCTTGTAGATTGGAAGCCCATCGACGTTTACTTTTACGTATATTATGCCAATATTGACCGTCACACATTGGCAGAATCTTTACAATACGGTCATTTTCAAGCAACGTGCGAGGGTCTTTGGGTAACACGTTGGGAATTTGTATGTTCAGCAAGCCCATTAGATCCTTCAATGCATTTTGTTTGATACTGTATTTTACTTTGAAGATTATTGTGAAGCAGCGCATCGTCGTAAGCACTGATTTTTGAAGGTGATATTTGATAAACCGCAGAAGAATTCTCTTGAGCGGCGGGACATTGTGATCCTTATCTTCTCTAGCCCGAAAGCCAGCGTCCGTACGCAATTCGGCATGCACGGAGTCAAAGATAACTTTATTTTCCGGTTTGATGTGTACTCCTAGGATGGTACACTTTGTGCAACCATGCTTGGCGGAAAATCCCATCACTGATTTTATGTATGACCGTGCTGGAGAATCGGCGATAAATGCACTTATGGACAAATGTACTTCTTTATCGCCGAATTTCAAGCCTCTTTCCATAAGAATGTTCATTTCCTGAACAAACGGCCGCAAAAACTGTTCGACACTCTCCGGTTTTGTTTGCCCGCAGAAAATAGCTACGGGCATAACCGGAGCGTCTGGCAATTCTTCCACTTTTATAAGAACTGGCCAAAATTGAGTAGCCGAGCTCTTAAAAAGTGGAAGCCCGTCGACTGACACTTGGATGGTAAAATGTGATACTTGCGGGATGATATCTCTAAAATAGTTTCTTAGAACCGTCTCCACCCCTTGATACCACAAGTTTCCACCAACAATCGGTGCTAACTGCTTTCCGGCGTTGGTGGGAGTTTGGAGGAATGTTCGTGAGTCGCGTGGAAATTTCAATTTAAGAAACTTCCAGCACATCACCAGGAGCAGGCTAGCTAATTCACGGGACAACCAAGAAATAACTAAAAAATGTCTTAACGCTTCCTCGAAACTAGCAAAGTTATTGAGGAAGTGATATTTTTTGTCCCAGTAAACATCGCTTGCATCTTCATGATTGCTATCTACTCTAGGTTGGTTGTTATTTTCCCTATCACTATTCCCTTCGCCAGCTCCTACATTATCTTCCTGAACTATTCTATTACCACCACCGTTTAAACTACCACCATTACCACCATTACAGTACTTACACTTTGTACAATATTTACAACGTCCGTTACCATCTCTGGTGCGGGTTCGAATCATCCTCATCATCTTAAATAAAAATAAATAAAGGAAATTATAAATCGATTTTGTTGAATGATAGTAAAAAAGTTCAATTTTGGCCATAGGTATGGAAAAAAATAGAACGATTTCTACAGCATGCACAGTTCACCTGAGGAAACCTGCTCGATAGAAACCTTCGAAACGGTTTTAAACGGGAAATGAAAAGGATAAAAAAGAACGATGCCAGTTCCGGGCTCCAAGCGTTCGATTGATCAAACATATCAAAGAAACACTACATTAATAATGTATCGTTCAAAGTTGTTTAAAAAAATTTTGATAATTGATAAAGCAAACAAGATGCTAGGATTTGTCATTAGCAACGCCAAAGAGTTTGATGACCTAATGAGTCTCGAAACATTATATGTTAGCTTAGTTCGCTCTACTCTTGAATTCAATAGTGTAATTTGGTTCTCGCACTTTGACTATTCGCACGATGGAATTGAAATCATCCAGAAAAGGATCACGAGGATGGCAATACGATGGCTCCCTTGTCGAAATACAGATTCATACCCTTCGTATATCTCGCGTTGCCTGCTTCTTGGACTGCAAATACTCAAAAAACGTCGACTGATAGCACAGGCAATGTTTGTGGGTAATCTGATTCTGGGTGAGATTGATGCCTCAAACCTACTAGAAGTATTTAACTTTAACGCACCTTGTAGACGGCTTCGTAATACAGATTTTCTAAGATTTACCTCCAACAGTACGCGTTATGGTCAGTTTGCTCAAATGACCGTTATGAGTAATACTTTTAATAGAGGTTACTTCGCTTTCAATTTCTGTGATAACGTTAATACTTTTGAGTTTCACCTAACAATGAACCCGAATTTTTATAAGTTTGTTCACGTGCGTCTACACTAGTTTTAGTTTTAGTTGTAGTTTTAGATAATCATTGGGACTTTGTTCGGTCCGTTGAGTGTTACATTATAATAAACAAAAACCGGGGTTTCGATAATCCTCTCACATTTCGATGCAAGTTCAATCTTCTAACTGTACTGAAGCTCTAATTTACTGAATCTACCACAACTTTACTGGATTAATCTAGTAGATTGAAAATTTTAAATTTTAAAGATAAGTAAGTTAAATTTAAAATTTTAAAGCAAATGTTTACATCAACATGGGCCCCTGTAACCGCGCTTATTTACCTAGCTTCTTTTAAAATGTTTCACTAGTGTTTTCCTCTGCTAGGTCACTTTACTGGCACTATAAAAAATTAACTTACCAGTTAATCATTATCGGAACGTTGATACTTCCGAAGGGAGGCGAAGCTGCTCTGTAAAGTTTCCGGATTCCCATTCGACGTCTATTTCCTTGTTTAACTCCTTCAGTAATTCGTCGGCTCGCTTCTCCACAGCACGTTTGCGGCTTCTATCCACTATTACTTCCGTAAAATCTACAAAAAACAAGGCTCAGAAAAAACAGATTAGTATCCGATCGAAAACAAACTTGTTTTGAAAGCTCACGTGCTTCCCGCCAAAACAGTCAGTCAACACAGGCACTTACACATTTCCGATGAAGAGACTAGTGTATATACACGAGTAGACACACCGCGGCCGGTGCAAATAAATTCTAAGTCCGAAAGTCAAGGGCAGAGACGGTCGGAGACGGGTGAGACGTATACGTGACACAAAATGATGAGTTACTTGAGTACCCCTGCAGCAAAAGAGCTTTATTCAACCGGTTGATGTCCATGCTGACATTTGATTTTCGTCCGTAGAGTTAAGATTTGTTTAAAAAACTTTTTACAGCTGACAGCACTATCATTATTTGAATCAGTTTCATGGTTTATAAATGATTTTTTTTTGTTTTACGTCAGGGGAAACTTCTGAAGATACGGGCGCGACTCCGTATGGCGGATTTTTACCGACTAAACCACCTGACGGGCACTACCCTCAACCCCCCGTACTAGTGCCGTGAGGCGTTACTGGGGGAGGGGTATGGCTCCTTTATGGAGCTTTAACGCTGCGACCCGCTTGGGGCTATAAATGCTGGTTGTATGATGAATTCGCCAATTAATCGAATGTCGGCTTTCGGCAGCCAGAGCCCACTCGTTGTGGAAACGTGTTTGTTGATGTTGTCAATTTGCAGCGTAAAAAGTGCCTGTTGTCAATTGTAGAGTGAACCACGAATTGCTATCTTGTTTTTTTTGTTCCACAAACCAATAGACACGAAGCGTCTTTGATAGAGCTGAAGCTGAAGTGAACATTGTCCTGTACAATTTAACAATTTCTGATCCACAAGTGTATTTGGTACTTCCCGAGGTAAATTGTAGAACTGACAGTGCTGTAACAATTTGGTTTTTTGTCTAATTCGCTCATGCGGTGTTGACTGTCTTTGTTCTTCTCCACAGCCTTTGAATTCGTAGAAACAGCTTCCAGCTGACAATAAAATGGAGGCGCTAAAACCAAAACTCGCCAAGGCATATGTTTCAGCTACTATTTGTTTATAAAGCACCAATTTTGTAAGAAATGGATACCTAAAATATCTGTGTTTAATAATTCTATGTGTATCTTTATTTTATTTGTCATATTTGTCTACATTTCTTCAATGAGTAGAAGCCAAATAGAGTACAAAGATCGGAATCGACGCCATCTTTGACCTTTAATCTTTCCCAGAAACGCGATGTAAACGATGTAAAACTCACAGCATACATTCAGTCTCCAGCAGACCGTGCATGTGAGCAATCGCGATCAAACTTCGTTCCACAAGCAATCCTTTCCGCAGCACAAGGATTAGCGTTTTACGCAGGTCTTGAAGCGACAGTGCCTCGTCAGAATGGTCTGCCATCGGTAGAAATTACACCAGTTCTACGGCCCCCGATTTTAGGCCACCTGGCAGCCGTAGCACTTGGAACAAGACAAACAACCCATGACGAATGTCCGCGTTATGCATAAAATGAGAACCATAAACAAACCGGAACCATAACCGGAGATCCCGCTGGTAAGAGCAACTGGCCGCTTCGATGCGCAACACCTCCGCCAGCACCGTAATAACTTCTTTTACCTATTTCTGCAAATCGGTCCGCAAGTATTGCCTCTCCATGCTGGCAGTCTTTTCGAAAAAGTTTTCAGCACTGTCTCGCCGCGAGACCCGTCATTAACAGCGAATCTGCAAAAGGAATAATGGAAATACAAATTATAGCAGAATGCCGGCCCTCTTGTCTGCAGTGCCTCCTCTTGTACGGCCATTTCATCCTGCTAACAAACGCCCTCTAGTAATGGGAAAGGATTTGACGACTACATGATTAAACAAGCGAACCATGTGCTCTCTCCCAAAACTCTCCTACATGAATTATGAGATGGCTATAGACATGCAAACCGACGCGAGAAATTTGAAAGGCTACTTACGTGCGCTTGATGATGTTAGCCTTGACTTCATGCCGCTCTTTTGGCACACACCGGTTGACTCAAAAACACGCTCCTCGAGCCTCCATATTTCGTCTTTCCACGTGATGATAAAGTTTGCCATACGACTTTTTTTTTCTTACGACAGCTTTTGTAGGAGGTCCTTCCGGGGCCATCGGTTGTTGTCTTTAGGTTGACTATCGACCGTTTTTTTTCAAGCTTAATGAACCAATTCTCGTAATGGTTGAGCCAATTGGGTCCTATACTACTAAACAGATTGAGCCTCTTATCGTTTGTTAACGCTGCCGGAAGGTTATTCTACGGAAAGTCCATTGTTATTTCTCCTGTAATTTGTGGTTCACTGATCTCTAGTGTTGGTAAATCCGGATAGATTTTGCAAAACAGCGGCTCTTCGTCCGGCGGTGCGCTAGCTTTGACATCGATAGCTGGCGCAGCGCTAGCTCTATCCTGATTGCCTGACGGAGCGTTTGCTATAACCTCGTTTGGTGGTGCAGCGCTACCTATAACTTCGTTGCGAGATTTGTAGTCACGGAGCGCTTGGGTACGACGCCGTGTTGATTCTGAGAGATGAGATAAGCACAACTACTCAGTAGAGCATTACGTACCAACGATTCAAATACTTTGTTATAGCACATAGAGACGTAATGCCACGATAATTGTTTACGTTGTGCTTATCCCCTTTTTATGGATTGGTTTCATCCAAGATGTCTTCCACGATGACGAAAACTTGCAGCATGTCGCAGACAGTTTAAACAGCAAGCATAAGGGGCTGCATAAAGCTTCAGCACAATTAATAACGACAGCTGATGGGATGCTGTCAGGTCCAGCCGAAAACGATTTTTTAATGGATCGAATCGTTGCACATATACAGTTTCTCCCTTAGTCTCGAGGAAAAGAGCTCAACAGCATAATCGATGTCAGTCGACTCATAAATAAACGACCAGTCAGCCGAAGCGATGAACTCAGACATTTTTTAGAAGTCGACTTTGTGGAAGTTCACCGATCGTTCATTGGGTACAACACTAACTGATATGTTTTGAGCGGCTAATACAGGGTTCAATGTTAGAATCAGCGGTGGGGGATAAATATCAGGTGAGACAAGCAACTCAATGGCCGGCTCAATAACAGTTAGATTTTCGTCCATAGTTTCCTCGTCCAGAAATATCCCAGGCAGTCATCGACTGAAGACCAGTGTAACGAAGGCTGATTAAAATCTCCAAGCACCAAAACATTATCATTTGGATATGCTTCTCTAACTGATCTAAGTGATTCGCCAAAATTTGTTATCAGCTGGATGTCATTATCGATGTTATAGATGTTTGGAATCTGGATAAACAACCCCAATCAAAAAGCAACTCTGCACACAGACCCATAAAAACTCGATCGATGGTGTATTAGTTTCCATGATTCCAGCTGAGAATCGACCGCAATCAGCACTCCGCCTCCTCTTTTCTTTCTGCAGTTCAGTTCATTACGGTCCAGTCGATGGACAGTGTAACCAGGGCCAAATAGCTGTGCTGACGGAATGACGTACTGAGCCAAGTTTCGGTGAGAGCAATAACATTAAGTCCACGAACGTTTTGATAATAAACAAACAAGGCAATCATTGTGCGACTTCTTCCTCCGGTGTTATTTCTGTTGAACGAAACAAACAAAGGAAATTTGTAATTTTTATTAAAACTAGGTAAAACGGCCCGGTTACACGGGCCCATGTAGAGTATATTGGGGGTTCAATAATTTAAATATAATAAATTGAAAATTTTGGAAATCTTTGCTCGGTTGGTACCACGATCATTATTTTATTCTGCTCATGGCTAGCCGTGTCGAGAATTCAGTACTGCGACAGTAAATATGATGGGTATAAGCATATATAGTATGAAGAATGCATTTACTCGATAGCTCAAAAATACCTGGAAACTACAATAATTACGCGATCGAAATGAAGGTAAAGAATACAGGATCATTCTCACTCGATCTCACTCATTAGAAACGCACCATAAATGATGCAGTAAATTTTATCGTAAAACAGTATCAGTAAAGCCCTCTGAAAGCTATTTTCTTGGCCTATCAGGCGGATTTGCGACCGAGGGATAAAAATTTAACAGTAACCAACAAAACTATTAATGTTTGCATGTTTATCAGTTCTTTTGTTTGTTAAACGATCAACTACTGCCCTGTTTTAAGTTCAAAGTGACTGGAATATACCCATACATTTTAAATAAAAGAAAATTATTAAGGAATCGATGTTATGTCAATATCCAGGATGGTTACGACTCCAAAACCTATCAAGAGCTTTAAAATATGGAATCTTTGAGCAAGATTGACACTTCCCAATCACCATTTGACCCAAAGCACGGAACGATTAAGCCACTTTTCACATTTGCTTCTGCTTCTGTCGCACTTTACGGATCCGTCCACTGTTTGTGGTCGGAACCATTTCTGATTAAAGCTTTAATTTTTCGCCATAACTGACAGGAAACCAAAATCCTGCCTGCTAAAGTTGGTTGGAACGCAGTACATCGAGCTGATACACTCTGGGATAAAACAGTTAGGTTAATCAAACTTGATTGCTTTATTGTTTTGGCCAAAAGAGTTTCAATGCTCGATGAACTTATCAAAAAAAAGTTGATAGCATTCTTGAAGTTATATTAAAAATCAATGTAATGTTGTTGTTTATACGGTGTTTAAAAACTTTGAGCCTTGGTGGCTTCTTTCGTTTCAAAAATCAATGTAACCAGTCCAGTGTTGCAATGCTTACGTTATTCTAGGATGTTGAGAAAATAGAAGTAACTTTCATTAAAACCCATTCTAAAGGCTATTATTAACACAGCACATAGCAGATAGAAAGATTTCGTCATAACTTTCGCGTAGAAGCACATTATTGTTAATGCTTCATACACTGCCTAAATGAATTCGCGTAGGATAAAGGCATTTCAGAGAACGGTCCATTCATTAGACTGTGAAGATCTACGGGTTCTTAGTTGTCCAAAGTATGGTCGAATCGAAAACAACATATTCTTTGTTTTCCTTTTCATGATTTTGTAAAGCCTGTTGGTAACAATATGTTAAGTTTGAACCAGTTGTAAACAGACCTGTGAAAAACAATCTATGTTGGCAGAGCTTTTACTTTTTCATTGCCCATGGAAGTTGGGGGGTATCATGTTGGGGATTGTGTTTTTGGCGCATTAACTTAGCCACCATAAACTGACCTGCAGTAAACATTTTAAATGTAGGTTTTTCGATTATGTTACATGTGTATTGCATACACAGTGCATTTGATCAGCTTGCATTTTGAAAGATATGATTTCAACATAGTTGTAGATCTGAGCAGTTTAATGTAAATCGTAATAACTGGGGTTGGTGTCGCGCTATTGCAGCTTCTTTAACCCATAAAATCATCGCTTCCAATAACAAATTAATTTTAAGGTGTATTGATATTGGAATAGCGTTTAGCATGTTTTCTTTAAACGAATAGGTTTTGCATGTGTCCCTCTTTAAAGTAAAAACTTAATTAGTAAACATTTCCTATGATCTTCATTTGCCTTTCAAAAGTATGCTCGAATGGTTACGCCCATTTGTTTGAGTTTAGAAATTGGAGTTCAATCAATTGCTGTACCGGTTAGTGTGTAGCTCATCCGCGCTACTGGTTTACATAAGCGCGCTCTTTCATACCGCAAGCGGCATACCTTCGAGAAAGCTTTATGCTACAGTTAATCAAGAGAGCATCAAGCAATGCTTGCAAACCATTATCCAAGAGCGTCGCCTTGAACTTATCTACCGATTAGTGGGAATAGCAAGTTGCACACCTCTGGTCTGCATACGCTCGCTCTTTCATATCGTGCGCGGCATGCCACTGAGAGAGCACAGTGATACAATGCAGAGTGCAGAGCAACAGAGAGGCTCCGAGAACTACAGCATCCGCATCTCTTCTGTACATTTCCACGCTCTTTCTCACCGGCACGTGTTCCCATGCGCATGCTGCCTCATTCTCTCTGCAGTCGTTCCGGGCTTAGCGTTACGCGTTAATTACCACGGAAGAACATTTATATATAGATTCAACGGACCATATTAGGCCCCCTTGAAGCGTTTAACAGTATAATAAATAGCTTAATACTAGTTACATCTAGGGGGTGACCGGTCGCACCCCACGAATAGAATACAAAAACGCGGATCTGGACATGTCAGGTTCAAAACGATCACTGACTGCATCGAATTCGCGGCCCATAACAAGAAACGGGTCTGAGGATCCAAAACGGGCACGACGAACCTCAACGTTAAGTAGCGTTCTAGCACGGAGTGTTCTCGCAGGTACGTTCAAACAGAGCCCCGAGAGTAGTTCCGGCGCGTCAATTTGATGGTCAAGTAGGCCCGCAACGAACAATCTCTGCGCGGTACAGTTACGTTGCCTGAGCGAGTCGAGCCCAAGTAACGCGCATCGTCCATTATAGTCGACCGCGACTCTCCAGGAGCGTAAGGCCAGCCGCGTAGCCTTTTGCTGGATCGACTCGAGGCGCACCTGTGGACGCGAGCCCGACGGCCACCATACCACATAAGCGTCCTCCACGACAGACCGTACTAACGAGCAGTACAGCATCTTTATGGAGGTGGGATCGTCGAGCTCGCGCGTAAGTTGCCTCAGCAGACCTAAGTTGCCTCAGCTGGTTGTCCTTCGCGACAACATGTTCCAGGTGGTCGTGGAAGCTCAACTTTTCGTCAAGGAGCACTCCTAGGTCACGAACACAGCTTTTCCGCTCAAGGACAGCGCCGTTCAATGAGTACCCATGAACTAATGCTCTACGGCTTCTAACAAACGTTATAACGGTGCATTTGTTGGCGCATAGCTCAAGACCATTCAGGGTACACCACGACTGGAAGGTCAGCAAGACGGCCTTTAGTTGGACCTGGTCGGCATGGCTTCGGATCGGGAGGAACAGCTTCGCGGCGTCAGAGTAGAGCAGGTGGCTGCCAGGGGGTAGTACATGCGTGACGTCATTGATGTACAGCATAAAGAGAAGCGGCCCCAGGTTGCTTCCTTGCGGCACCCCCGAGGTGGCACTGATGCTGCGCGACGTGTGAGATGCCAGTCTGACGCAATACGAGCGGTCACTGAGGTAGGACCGCATCCAGGTCAACAGGCAGTTGAGAAGTCCCAGGACACGAAGCTTGGCGAGCAGCAAGGAGTGCGGAACGCTATCAAAAGCAGCTTTGATGTCCGTGTAGATAGCATCGACCTGGGAGCCAGCATCAATTGCTTTATGGCAGCTGCCAACAAACTCGACGAGGTTGGTGATCGTTGAGCGTTTTGGGGTGAACCCATGCTGACCCGAGCTGTCCATAAATGAAGCAAATCCGTCGACAGCAAGGTCAAGGGAAGCATAGTGCGAGCACTCGAAGTCGGCTGCAAACGAAGAGATGAGCGCAGAAAGCTTGCTCACGTCAGTCCGCGCGTATTTAAGGCATGGTGTTGGCGCAGGAACAGCCAAGTCCGCACGAGGAATCGAGAGCACAACCTCAAGCGGAGGATGACAGCCTGAGGCGACGACACGAGCAAAAGGCAGCACCCGTGGGAAAAGCTTATCGGCAAGGGCAGCCCGCTATACAAGCTTTCTCCCATGCTCGACAACATTGGTCTACTACGCATCAGTGGTCACACGCCAGCCGATCATCTTCATGTTCATCATGTTCACGAGAGCTACGAGCACAGTTGCCACAATACAGTACTAAACACGCTGCGATCCCGATTTTACATACCTCGTTTGCTCAGCGAGTATGGACGTCTAAGAGCGGCTTGTTAACGATGCAAGATAGATAATACAAAACCGGAACCTCCACCAATGGGCAACATTCCATACCAACGGGTCGTAGTGGGTCAGCGCGCCTTCTCGTATACGGGCATTGACTATTTCGGCCCCTTTTTAGTGTCTGTTGGAAGAAGGGTGGAGAAACGTTGGGGCATTATTTTCACCTGCCTTACCACCAGAGCCGTCCACCTTGATGAGGTAGCCCATTCATTGACAACAGCATCGTGAAAACTTGCCAGTCGACGCATTGTGTGGAAACGTGGAACTCCCCTTGAAATTTTAAGTGATCGGGGCATGAATTTCATCGGAGCGTCGCGCGAGCTGGAAGAAGCCATGCAGGAAGTCTCCCGGGGCGCCGCACTTTGGAGGATGCTGAGAGCGCCTAGTCCGCTCAGTGAAGCGGATCTTAGATAAATTTAATCTTCTTCGTCGTCCTACGGATGAGATATTAATATCGGTATGAGTGACGGTAAAAGTTGAAAAAAATATTGAGAACACGACCACGGTGCTCTCTCAGTTCATCTCCATCACACTCCGCAGATCATAGTGTATGGCGGGCGGCTCACACACATTTTCCCTTTATCAGCTTTTATCAGACTTGTCCTTACCCTTCGCGGCCAGTCGATCCCGACCGTCGGAGGAGGAATGATGTCTGTTGTCCAATTTACTCTAGGTCGGATTGATTTTGTCTCTGCGTACACTTCCCCACTTCGCAGGACGGAATGATTAAAGTTTCATCATTCCATGCCCGGGGATTGAACCAGGTACTTTAATGATATGGCTAAAAAGCGCTACCTTCGCGCTACCTAGTTTGGTGCTAGTAGAGCGTTCAGAAGCAGTTTGATAGTTCTGCTAACCGAATTTTTTATCTTGCTGGTTATTTATAGAATCTTCAATCCCATAGGGCGGAGGCTCACGCGCACACATTAATGCCAGAGAGTCTGCAATCATCTTCTGATTTGTAGAGAAAGGATTGGACGAAATTGGACAGGTGGTTTGAAGAGGGAGCGCGGGAGGTGTTCGCAAATAGCGGGCAGATTTTTTTGGTTTTTTAGTCGGTAATGTTTTTGCGCTTTGGTTGTAGTGGTAGCATGGTGGTACCAACGGTTGGCGTGAGATAAAGTAAGAGCATTTTTTATTCAGCGTGTTACGATCCATCTGAAGATATTTTATTAAACAATGCTAAGGACGGCCGGAGGTTATAGATTGCCCATTATTATAGAAAACCTGCACACATCCCAGAATGATCCATTTGTAGATGTACATTGCGGGATTCTTTGAGTTGGCTACAAAAAAATATTTGATGGAACAGTTGCTTGTCATTAGTTGTGAACGGAAGAAGTGCCACGTGATTGAATTTTGCTGCAGTGTTTCACCGAATAAAACTAAACTAGCACAAAGGTAAGAAACTACATCAGTCAATTTTTAGCATGTGTGGTGTACAACAAGTGTTTTTTAACTAGACTATGGCGGTAAATGATAAATTCATCACTAGCTTGGAAAACATGAACATGGTTACGACGAAGCAGTCAGGCAAAATAAATTATCATTATTAATAGTGTTAAAAAGAATGAATTTCTTTGTACATTCCAGATTTGATTCCCCGATCGAAACTCCCGATGCCTGTAAAACAGAGAGGGGGTTAACCTTCCAATATCTCTATTCCTATTCATTTCTTCCACAATCTCGATTCCTTTCAAGCCATCGATTGCCTCTGCTCCTGCTTAACCCCTAATTCCTTCGGAACCATCCATTTCTACTCCTTCTCCACCTCTTTATTATTTTGATTCAGCGGTCACCACCCCCAACACATGTATGTAAACGATTACAATTACTTATTTTTAAATGTTTAACTAAAAATAAGTTGGTTTAAATTTCACATAAACAGCGACAACAAGAACATGTCTCAGAACTCCTCTCCAAGCTGACAATTACGCTTGTAACAACAACCTTGGTTATTACAATTATTGCTACTAAATACATATTACAAAAAAATTGTTTAATGATTTTCAATTTCATGCTACATGATGCTGAAGAAGAAACGGTAGGTTTTGAGATGGAGGACATAAAAAAAAGTTTACAGGCGATTATGAGTGGTATAGAGCACTGCATGCGGAAAATAGATAAGGTGAAAAGAAATTTATTAGGTAGACAAGAAGAAGTTGAAAGAAAAATGGAGGCAGCTTTAAAAAATTGTGTGTAGCTTTAAAAAATTGTGTGTAAAAAATCTAAGTGTAGAGCAGAATTGAATGAATTGTTAGCAATAAGTCGTCCTAGGGAGGGTCACATGCCTAAAGGATACGAGCTTAGGCCAATAGGCACAGAAGAGGAACTTGAAGAATTCAATACACTGCCTTAAACTGTTAAAGATTACAAAATCAAAGTGGTCCGTTGGTAACGAAGCCAGACAACACGTGCAGATATTGATAATCGGCTGAATGATACGATAGATGCCTTGTTTAATCGGGATTTTTTTGCCCAAATGAATTGGACAGGAATATCAAAAACTACAAAACAAAAAAAATAGGACTAAGTAAATTTAAGAATATTTTAGATGTGTTTATAATTGTAGGTATTAATAATAATTTAGTATTAAGTCATAGTTATTTATCTAAGTATTTGGTAGGCAAATTAAACCATTCACAAGATAGGATTAACTGTACCGATAACAGAAGAACGTCTTGTCATACCGTAAAACGAAGCAATTAGTTCAATACGTTTTTTGTTGTTTAGTTTTATTTAGTTAGGTTTAGATATTGAACTACGTTTTAGTATTAATATCATGAACTAATGAGCAATATAAGTATAGTTATACAACTAATGTTTTGAGTAAACTGTATGCTATTGTTTGTTTATTTCATATTCGTTTTACAATCCTTAAGGGTGTGTATTAATAGAATATAAACATTTTCTTGTATTTGCGATGTAGGTACCGCTACTAGCTTACATTTTATATTATTTGATAATGTTTCAATGATACTGGGATAATGAATTCGTATTTCCCTTAAAAATATATATATTTCTAGAATCAAAAGGATCCTCAAAAAAGGAACATGTGCTGCGTAATAATCTTCCACGAATTCGTGCACATTCGACATCATCAATATTTTCCACCTTTGCCGATTCAAATTTAACGATATGACAATCGTTCGTCATGAACCAACAATTTCTTGGGTTATTTTTTAGCACAAAATCGGCACACACACACAACGAAGTTGTGTTTCCTCTTTCTTTTGAAAACGGGTATTTAGTCCCAGCAGGAACATCTGGCATATCAAAATCTTCCAACTCGGAAAGCCTGTTGATAGCCTGCTCCAGATTTTTCCATCCGCATCTTATCAATCGATTCAAGTGTTGAAGTTTGTTTTCAAACGGATATGTTGAAAACGATGATAGAGGACCGAAACGATTTACTTCACTATATACGTGTTGTAAATTGTGCACGTTACTGCTTATGTAACGTACGCCGTACACAGTTTCAAAATCTTGGAAATTGTTTGTCCATAAGCTCCCAAGCAAGTGGCCACTTTTGCTGATATGCAGAAGAAGCAAATAGTGTAACGGGGCAAAAAAAAAGCTTGAAATGCTGGTACATAGAGGCATCAAGGTAATCTTTCAAAACCACGATGCTCGCATAATGTAAGAAAGCAGCATACTCTGATCCCTTCCAGTATCCTGTCCACTGGGTATGGCGCAGCTTTCGATGGACTTCAGAGGGGAGTAAAATAGTCTCCAGCGATGCCGAGATTTCAACGCATTCAGTCTGGATCCATTTTCTCTTGCCCAAAGTTCCATCGCGCCAACCAAGAAGAAGGCGCTTCATTACCCCAAGGTCAATTAAATGTAGACGGTCTCCTACGACTACATCCTCGATGATATCGAAATTTAGAACACCTAATAGAGGGGTTCGCGACAGCCGAGCGGTAGCGCCGGCTAGAAAATTGGCCCATGAGCGCCAGGGCTCACCACCTCGACGGCGTGGGTTCGAATCCCAACCGAGACCGGACCCTCCTCTGTGCGAGAGGACTGACTATCCACGTACAACAGGGAAACAAGTCTCGTAAGCCCTTAACGGGCAGGCATGACCAAGAGGTCGTTACGCCAAGACGAAGATGCAGTTTTATGAGAAATCACGTAAGTGCAACATCTTACCTATAATAAAGACCCTAGCTGGAGTATCTGCTATAATGGCCCGAACACCTATCGAGACTTGCTTATCGTTGATTTGAATTCCATTTTCAATTAGCTCTGTCACCAATGATCTTAAACATTGTTCCATACAATTTGGTTTTTTATGGCCACAGAAAATGGCCAATGTCATTACCGGAGAGTGTGGAAGCTCATTAATAGACACTAAAATGGGCCAAAATTGCAGACTACTGCTGTTGTGAAAGCGGTAATCCATCAATAGATATATGATGATGATGATGATGATGAGTCCCACCTCTTACCCCAACACAGGTTTGAGAATGGCGGAGTTATCATAAGATATTTGTTTAACCTTTAAAGCAAATCACGAAGTGGTGGGATCAAAGTGACCCTTCACGAAAAAGACCGGTCAGCTCTCTTTTCCTTGCGTACAGCGGTTAGCACAACTTCCATAAGACAGGAATCGTGGAACCGCTCTCCGGAGTGCACGGCCAAAAAATGCTCTCTCCTATTCGTGTAGCCGGTATCTCCCTTATCCAACATATGGAGGGGAGTTACCACTTTCTAGGATTGGCAAATTAAGCAAACCTTATCCGTGTAACAATTGGTCACGTCGAAAAAATCATCAATGGATGAATTCGAGGCGCCTGCCACGTGATTGCACAAGAGCGACTGATACAGTTCCTACAGAAAGATCAACTTATATTGATCTTTTATATATTGAGTGATAGTCTGCAGCATGGTACTTGTTTGTTGCTATGAAGAAAAATAAAACAATTTTTGTACACAAAAATCATTCCGCAGGATGAAATACCATGGTACCAAAATTGACCCCCAGCAATCTCAACGATCTTCGAAAAGGCGTTCCTTTTAGTTCCAAGAAGAGTTTTGGCATTTTTTGGCACCTTTACATTCGTTCGTTGAAATATTGCTAAAATCATGTCGACGGAGTATAATGGCTGATTTGTAAGCAATGCCCAGTATAGAAGTGCTTGTATGATGGATAGCCCATTGGTACGTTCAGCCTCGAGTTCTTCATCTTCATCGTCCGAAAAGCTGTCCTCGGCGATGTAATTCGCTTCTGGTTGATTATCATCCATGGACATGTTTTCGCTTGTTTGTTCACATGTAGGAACTACAGCTGAAAATTTTGAAACCACATATCGTTTTCATTAATTTTTTGCACACTTTACAACACTGAAGACACGTAGCTTATCGCACAATAAATAACATACCCACTGTGATTGGTCCTTCAATACCGTCTTGCTCAACTGCCATAAATTTTTTGGCACGCTTGTATAAAGCACCACTTTTTCGCAAATTTTTAAATTACACATTTTGTTTTATAAATGTTATTTACACAGGAATCAAAGCGAAATCAAACTGTCCACTTGCTACTTGCACTAGATTTTGATTGAACTAAACGAGGCCTGGTGGATGCTGCCACATGTTTGTTATTAATTCTTTACGAAAATGCATTAGTGTAGGTGTAAATTAAAAAATCACCGAATGATAACGCGCGGCAATCGGATGCCCGTTCGATCGGCAAGCGATCGGCATGGTAAAATAATAGACCTAGGGTTAAAACTGAAACGGGGAAAGGGTGACATGGTAGGATTTCATTCGTTCGTACCGCGCCACTATGGAGCGAAAAGAACAAATTGCCGGTATAAAATTCGGAATCAAATGTTTTGCAATTTTTTCATTGTAATATCGTGTAATACTATTATATTACACGAAATTATGATGTTTCTGGACAATCCCGCCAGGTGGCGCTACAAAAACCACATATTTTTGGACTTTTCTATGGGTGCATTATTTTTTCAAACTATGTTTTATATTAACTTAAAGATTTTTTTTAGTTGTTGTTATCCGGAAAATAATTGATATTTAAAGCATCTAACGCGGACATAACATCTCCTAACGAAAAGCTACTATCTGAATATTCTGAACTTGTACCATCATCTACTTGGTTTTGAATTGGCAAGGGTCTGTTACTATTTGAGGAGCTGTAATCTACGAACAATAGGTGGAATCGCATACGAATTTGTTTAATTTTTAACCATGGCTTAAATTAAGCGATGGTCTATTTTAGCCGCTCGAATTTGGTATCGCGTACAGTTTCAATTGACCATGGTTAAATGTTAAACCATTGGATGCAATTTTGATACAAAGCCTACTTTGCGCTTTGATTACAAACAATTTTAAAATGTTATTCTAAACGTTTTCAAACCTATTTTTAATAAAAAAACAACTTCTTTGTTTTTCTTTATTGTTTAAAATTTTCACTAGTTGTTTTCTTGGCATTGGTACATTTTCATTAACTACAAATGAAAAAATAACAACACTATATGGAAAACACAAACCTGTGAAATCTTTTACCTTGTGTAATTCGAATAAACATTGGCCATTCTACCATTTGCTTTGGTTTGTGTACAAGTGGTGGGAAATTTTACAACGGGAATTAATGCAAAATAAATCTTTTGCCACTTATTCATGCCACAGAAAATATTCTAGTGGTTTTCCATATCGTAGAAAATTATATCGACTGATTCGTATCGAAGCAAGGCATTTGGCTCAACTGGAAACTGCATTCAAATTATAAGAAAATGCTATAATATCTAACGTACATATCTCTCAATTTTCCGTTTCCTCTTTTTTTTAGAAAAATTAGATGGAACACGCCATTTTTTGCCTTCGTTCATACAACCGGATATGGTTCGGTTAGCTGAAGACTGGGAATACCCAATTTGGTTTAGCCCCATAATCCAACCAACTCTGTTTAGAAAAAAAAAACTCACGTGCTTTCGATTAGCTAATAAATATGAAAAAGATGCACGTTGACTAGTCCTATCCATAGTAACTTAGGTGTTAAATTGCCGAATGTTCTTTAAACACTCGTTTGCCCATCGGCGACATAACCGGTATTTATTTGTGCTTTTATTTTTTTATCAAACCTTTTTCATCCATTCCAATGTTAAAAATGTATATTATTGTGCCTATTTCCACAAAAATATCGACTTCCCTATTGATATTTTACAGTAAAATATCTTGCGCGGAAGATTTGTTTATTAAACAACTACCCCAGACACATCATATAATAAACCATCGTCAGCGCTGAAGTCAGAGCGTATGCGATGCCAGAAACCATGGTTTATTATACTGCTCGAAACTTTTACCCGCAGAACCCTAGGGTGCGTGACAATCGTTTGTTTAGTTTTAAACCATGGTTTAATTTGACACAAATGAATGACAAATGAACGCGGTTCATCCAAAATGAACGCTAGACGGCAGATTAAACCATGGTTAAATAAACAAATCCGTATGCGATTCCACCTAATGTTTTTACTGCGTCTGGGTATGGGATTTGTTTTTTATTTTTACGATATATTTTATTTTCAACGATTGAGCCAGAGATATTGTTGAAATGTATGGATCGGATGATTATAATGCTCCCATAAAAATGTCTGTAATATTTCTCGTTACATTTTACGGGAGTGTTCTCTTCTATCCCTTCTGTATATTTTATATCTACCTTCTGCTGCTTCCTCTCCTTAGGGCTGGCTCCTAGGCTCCTTGGTGCTGGGGCATTTAAAATTATGTCACCTACATGCGCAAGAACTTTATGGACAGTAGAAGGCATTTTGTACCAATTGTATTGTTTTTGGATTTAAAGGCTGTGAACATTTGATGGCTATTAAAATATTTTGAAACCTTTCTATAAGTTCTGTTTCTATTTGCAAAATATCGTTCAATTTTTGAAAAAGCTCGACGACAAACATTTCCCGTCGTACTTTTTCTACCCATTTGCCTTGGCTAATCTAATTTAACACCAAATTTTTGTAAATCTTTTCCAATACAATTTTTTTCGATAATTGTACTCGTTTTTATAATTTTTAGTAATCTTTCATTTTTTAAATTCAAATCTGTACGAAATGTGAAGCAAACATTCAAAAAACCTCATCCAACAGTGCAGTGGAGATATTCCATAAGATAAATTCTCCGGATTTGGAATACGAGGGCTGACAATAAAGTAAGGTCTCATTTGTGAACATTAGTGCGCCCGGAATTGAACTCGCGGCTCCACTTACGCACGTTTTTTATGTCGATACCCTTTTCCCCGTAAACTTTAACTAGTTGACGATGGAGTTCAATAGGTGTCACCTTTTTCGCACTCAAAAATCGTACGAGACATTATTATTACAGAACGCAATTCGCACTTGGACGCTGACGCGAGGGGTACCTCCATCGTTGACGGCTGCTCAGCCAAGACTGAGCGCTCGGGGAAGCCTCACCCAGCAGCAAAGTGGTAGTGGGGGAACCAAGGACCACGGCGGTGTTGCCAGATTTCGCCTAGCGCGTGATCCGGCGAAGTTGCAGCGTTGGAGACCTTACTTTATTGTCAGCCCTCGTACAATGTTGTATCGTTGGAATTCGGTTATCTGGATTTTGTACTGGATAATACATTGTTAGATCGCGCACGCTCGCGATTCTTTCTACAATGTTTTATCGTTGGAATTTGGTTATGCTGAATTTTGTTCTCGTTACAACATGTTAGATCGAGCCCGCACGCGATCGTTCGTTCTACAATGTTGGAATTTGTTTATGTGAAATTTGTTTCGCGTACGCATACGTGTGGCGTCTCGACTTTGTAGCCTTAAGCGATCTCGCTTTCCCTGCCTTTTGCTCCCACGCTTTGAGCAAACCATGTTTTGATTTAATCATTAATATTTGTCGCGCCATACGTTTAGCGCTGTCGTATGCTTACACATCTCGTTCCCGATGAATCGTATCCGGCAAGTCATGTGTATTTTGGTCCACGATTGTACTTGGTACCGAAAGTAACAATCATTTCCTTTACCGTAATCTACATGAGAGTTTGCATTGGTGCAACGACAGCGATAATCGCTGTTTCTATGATTGTGCGTTTATTCTAATTTTTACTCGTGGTTTTTTTTTTTTTTTTATGTGGCACGACATCCCCTAGTGGGACAAGGCCTCTCTCCGAAGAGAGTTTGTGTGACCGAAAGACGGTATATTATAGATCGGTGGTCAGCCGTTCGTAATACCGGAGGGTGCCAGACTCGAGATTCGATCCCACACCTGTGGTGTGGTGTTTCCTCGCGCTACCGCTGCGCCATGGGCACCCCCAAACTCGTGGTTGTTCTGTGTTAAACCAACAACCTTTTCTGGCCAATCCAAGCATTTTATGGCCATCTTTGTTGGCTATTTGTTCCTTCCTTTACTTTCATTTTCTTGTCTGTGTACAAATTTTATATTTTGACATGCCAATTTGAGTACCAATTTTCTAACTCGAATGAGACCTATCGTCCGTCCGTAACACTATAGCTATCCTATATCCTATCTTATAGCTATCCACTATTAACTATTATTTACAAAACTATAAACTAAATTAAGAAAGGCAAAACATGATATTAACGAATAGCAACTTACTTACTTTAAAAAAAAATCAGGAAAGGATAATTAACAGTCTTCAAGGAATTCATAGATCTTATTCTTAACCAATTCAAATTTTACTTTATCGCACTGCCTCAATCTTTTTGAAATTTGTTTAATAGCTTCTGATTGAGGAGTTTTTTTTGTCAGTGCGCATAACTCAAAAGTTTTACTAGCTAAGGCGTTAGTTATGTTTTCTTCATCATTTTGGGCTAGTGTGTCCGCAACGAACTGTCCGATGCCCTCGTAGCTGTTTCTGTTGTTTACAATAGACACTATATTCCCGATTGATGCTTCCAATGATTCCAAGGAATCGAGCACTCGCGCATCTTGATGCGTTCTTTTGCGCTTCGAAGGCCCTGGTGTCCCGTTAGAGTTAGTGGTACAAAGAGTTGACTGAGGTGGATGTTGCTCAAATTCATCGTCTTCCACCTCCTCTACCACAATCTCAACTTCTGCACGTTGTTCCGTGTCATGCGCATCCTAAAATAAAAAAAAACATATTTTATATATTACGTGAATCAATTTTGTACGACACTGTACAACACACATTTATCATTTTTATGTTTTTTAGCTTCCAAACAGCACATCTGAATGGCTCCAAATATCATCGGAATTTGAAAGACAATGGAACTTCCCCCATGTAATTGGTGCAATCGACGGGAAGCACGTGGTCTTAAAGGCACCAAAAAATTCTGGATCTGAGTTTTTTAACTACAAGGGGACTCATACGAGGGCTGACAATAAAGAAAGGTCTCAATTTTTTTTTTCATAGAAAATGACATTTATTTACAAAAAGCGATACACCGTTGGAAAGGCCAAGGTCTTGGCTACTTTTCTACATAATCGCCATTTTTTTTCCAAAACCTTGCGCATCCGCACGATGAACTTGTCTATGCCGGCAGAATACCACTCTCCGTCCGCCTCGCGCAGTCAGGTGTTGACCTCTTTCTGAGCCTCCACGTCACTTTCAAACTTCTTCCCTCCGAGATATTTTTTCAGGGCTAGGATATGACGGATTGTTTCGCTGCTACACACTCCTCCAAGCTTCTCTTCCAAGTCCCTAATTGTCGCACGGCGGTTTTTGAGCATTTCTGCCTCCACTGCTTGAACAATCGCATCCGAGACCGACGGTCGGCCACTTCTCTCCTCGTCGTGAACATTAGTGCGCCCGGAATTGAACTCGCGGCTCCACTTACGCACGTTTTTTATGTCCATACACTTTTCCCGGTAAACTTCAACTAGTTGACGATGGATTTCAATAGGTGTCACCTTTTTTGCACTCAAAAAACGTATTACAGAACGCAATTCGCACTTGGACGCTGACGCGGATTCGGTATCGTGCACTCGAGCTGATCGGTTGTGTTTTTGGTGCGCTCCACAACGAGTAGAGATTTACCGTTAACCGTGACAGCTGAAAAAATCGGTGCGTGGGTGATCGGACAGGTGCGGTGATTGTGTGATCGAAGGTGCACCGAGTTGATAACGGTACTTGGGGCAAAGTGTGTGGTGATTGCGGGATCGAAGGTGCACCGAGTTTATAACGGTACTTGGGACACAGGTTGTAGGTGGATCGCATGGGAAAGGGGCGGTGAAAAGAACGAGCCGACATTCTAACGACGGCGTTCTACTAATAAAACTGTGGGCGACTAGGAGAGATCATGCCGCCAAAAAAAGCGAATGCTGCCGGTACCGGAGAGGGATCCACCTCGGGGAAGCGCACCACCAGGGTGTCTGCTCGAACACCGGAGGGGACCTCTGAGGTGGAGTCAAGCAGCTCAGACTCGGACTCCGATAGCCACAATCGAACTGTCGTGGCAAACGGGTCCCCGGCGGCAGTTAAAAAGGCCATTACACTGGCAAAGAAAAAGTGCCGTGATAATGCCAGCGTGAAAGAGCTGAAAGAAGTAATCAAGAAGCTCTTGGAGGTGATCGAGCGGGCACAGGGTACCATCGAAGAGTTGAAGGAGGAACGGGCCGATCACGCGAGGGTGATGGAGCAACTGCGGGCCATGAGGGAGCTAAATGAGAAGAGGGTTCAGCGCTTCTTGGAATCCCAGACCCGACTAATTGAACGCGTTGAACAGGTGGAGAGAGGGCTGGAGAAGGCTACACCGGCAACGAAGGGGAAGAACGCGCAGGAGAGAGAGACGACTGAGCAACCGGCGAAGGAGGAGGCTTGGATCGTGGCAGGGAAAGGTGGTAAGCCGAAAAGTATCAAACCAAAAAAGTTGGAGGTTTCGGAAAAGAAATCCGGAGGCAAAGAGAGCGAGAAGCCACGAAAGAAGCGCCCTACCAACCCTGCGCTTCTTATCAAAGCGGGCACGCGCGAGGAGCTGACTAAGGTGCTCTCCGATGCGCGACAAAGTGAGAATTTCGAGGCGGCGATCTTCCCCTTTGTCAAATCGTTGCGGAAGTCCCACAAACAAGATGCAATGGTGCTGGAACTGAAAGAATCCACGGAAGCGGTGGAGGAAGTAGCGGAGGCTCTTAGAAGTATTGTCTCTAAAACAACGGCAATTCGCACCTTGGTGCCGATGCGGGAGGTCGCATGCCGTGGTATCGATGCGTCGGTAACCAGGGAGGAGATAGTCGTAGCACTCGAAACGGCAACCAAACTGCGCCTCACGACTCAAGGGGTATACGTCAATACAGCGCGCGACGGATCACTGAATGCGTTCTTCAGGGTGCCGGTATCGAAGGTAGAGGATCTGAAGGCACTTTCAATCAGGATTGGCTGGACGGTGTGCAATCTGGTTGTATCGGAGCGACGGATCCGATGTGCCCGTTGCGGCCAGCTGGACCATGTGGCCGCCCGGTGTCAAGGTGAGGATCGCACGAAGCAGTGCTTCCGCTGCGGAGAAGACCGCCACATGGGAACACCATGCCGTCAACAGGTGGGAGACACTACAGGAGGAAAGTCCAACACCACAGTATGCAAGTAATCCAACAGAATCTCCGGGGTAGCAGTACCGCCCAGGACCTGTTAGTCCTGACAACACGAGAGGAGCAGTGTGATGTGGCATTATTGTCAGAAGTGTATCGGGTCCCGACAAACAACGGGAACTGGGCGGCGGATAGAAGCGACACAGTTGCAATAGTAGTATCGGGTAGGTACCCAATACAGAAGGTTATCCCTGTTAGTTGCGAAGGAGTGGCCATAGTGGAGATCAACAGCATCACGTTCGTCTGCTGCTATGCTCCACCACGCCGTAGCATCGAGGAATTTCGTGTCATGATGGACGTCATCCAAGCAGCGGTGCATGGAACGGAGAAGTTGGTACTTGCCGGGGACTTCAACGCATGGGCGACCAACTGGGGAAGCAGAAGGAAAAACCAACGGGGCGAAGATCTGCTGGAGACCGCGCGGGAATTAGGCATGTCGTTGTTCAATGTCGGTGATACCCCAACCTTCACCGGGATAGGGGGCGTAGGCCCAACGTCTATAGTCGATGTGACGTTCGCCAGCCCAACCATATGCGGGCATGCCAACTAGAGAGTTGATGAAAGGTTCAATGCTAGCGACCATAATGCTCTCCGGTATTTTATTGGAACGCCGCAGCAGGATCAGACTCGTCGAACGAACGAGAAGTGGTTTAATGGTAAGCGTTGGAATATTGCACGCTTCGACAAGCCGTTGTTTGTTGAAGGGCTAAGGTGGTCTGAGTTACTGCAGGAGAACCCAAACGCCAGCACGATGGGGACACTGGTGACGCAGGCGTGTGATGCAACAATGCCGCGCAAACGTTCACGCTCTCGAAGAAGACCGGTGCACTGGCACACTGAGGAAATTGTGGAACTCCGTCATAGCTGCCACAGGACTCGCAGATGGATGAAACGAGCGAGAGACCAAGCAGTGAGGCAGCAGCGATTGATAGTACACAGGGCAGCAAAAAAGGCGCTCTCGAAGGCGATCAGGAAGAGTAAGCGACGGTGCCTGCAGGAGCTAGCGAATCAGGCAGAGGACGACATCTGGGGGCAAAGCTATCGAATAGTCATGTCTCGCCTGAGGGGCAGTCAAATTCCACAGGAACGCTGTCCGGAGAAGCTGCGGTTAATCGTCGATCATCTATTTCCACAGCACGAGGAGGTGGGATGGCAGAGGTCGAACTCGGACCAAGCAACAATGCGACCGGTGACAGAGGAAGAGCTGCTAGCCATTGTCTCGGCGATGCCAAAGAACAAGGCGCCGGGCCCTGATGGTATACCGAACATAGCTGTCGTGGCCGCCGTCCTCGAAATGCCGGAAGTATTTCGAACAATGTATCAGCACTACCTAGAGGAAGGCACGTTCCCTGGAGAATGGAAAAGTCAACGGTTGGTACTGCTACCAAAGGGAGGCAAGAGACCGGACGACCCCTCTGCGTACCGTCCCCTATGTATGTTGAATACGTTAGGGAAAGTCTTCGAGATCGTTAACCGCCTGACAGACCATCTGGAGCTGACTGGTCGGTTTTCGTCAGTCCAGTATGGCTTCAGAAAAGGGAGATCAACGACTCAGGCGAACCAACTAGTAGTACATTAGTGCAAGGAAGCGTACGCCATTGGCAGAACTCACCCGGACCGTAATAGAGTTTGCCTGATTGTGGCACTTGATGTCCGAAATGCATTTAATTCGGCGCGATGGGACCGGATTGGAGAGAGCCTACGCAGCATGGAGGTACCACGCTATTTGTATGAAGTCTTACGTGACTACTTCCAAGATCGGCTTCTTGAATATCACACTGAGCATGCCAAGGTTGTACGGCGAATCACCGCAGGAGTCCCGCAGGGATCTATTTTGGGACCAACTTTATGGAACGCAATGTACGACGACCTGTTAAGATTGACGCTGCCGGCGAATGTGAAAATGGTGGCATTCGCTGACGACGTCGTTCTGACAGTAGCAGCGCCAACAAAACAAGCTGCAGGAGTCGTAGCTGAGGATGCCGTAAACATAGTTCACCAATGGATGAACTCAAGATCATTAGAGCTCGCGCAGCAGAAAACGGAGATGCTGGCGGTAAGCAGTCTTTGAGATAGGCATGCACCTGTATTTGTCACCCTCGATGGGGCCAACAAACGCTCGGCACGAACACTCAAGTACCTAGGAGTGGCGTTGCACGACAGGCTTTCTTGGCGCCCGCATGTCGATTCGACGGGCCTTTGCTGCTACATACTCAACGATGCAGTTACTGGACTGATGCGTAATCACAGTGGGCCACGAAGCACAAAACGGAAGCTTGTCGCCAACGTGGCAAACGCTGTGATGAGATACGCAGCACCAGTGTTTGCGGAGGAAGTGGCGGATCGGCAATACCTTCGACGGAACTTCGGACGAGTTCAGCGCCTGGCAGCGATACGTATTGCCAGCGCATTCAGGACGGTGAGGTATGAGGTGGCATGCGTTGTTGCAGGAGTTATACCCATCGCCTTGTTAATCGACGAGGACCTTCGGTGCAGCAAGCGTAGGCAGAGAGAAGAGACAACAGCTGCGGCGATCCGGAAGGAGGAGCGGATCACCACTATGCGGTTGCTCTAGGCTAAATGGACGGAACTGGGACAGTGCCAAAGTGCCAGCCGGTACGTGAGGTGGACGTATCTCCTCATTCCACAACTTGAGCCCTGGTACAACCGTAGCCATGGGGAGATCGACTTCAGCCTGACCCAAGTGCTGACCGGTCATGGTTTTTTCCGGGAGTATCTCCACTTGAAGGAGCTTCGACCGACCCCGTGGTGCCACTCCTGCTATCGGCGACGAGGCACTACGAGGCATGCATTGTTCCAATGCCGAATGTTTCACGCCACACGCAACCGGTATGTGAGGGATGGCCGAGGCCTAGTGCTCGCACCGGAGGACCTGGTGCCGGCGATGTTGCGGGACAGCGAGACATGGGCCGGCATCAAGATCGCGGCGGGGGAGATCACCGGGGAGCTTAGTCGCTCATGGAAACGCGAGCAGGAAGTCGCTGCGCGTGAAGAAGCTGCAGAGAGGGCAGTAGGCCGCGGATCCAGAGCGGGGTAGGTTGTAGGCTGCAAAAAGTCGCTGGAGCGCATATTACGGGGCATGAGCATAACACCATGCACCCAATAGTCTGTCGTTAAACAAATATGCTGGGTGAAGGCTATAATCACCAGAGTGCAGGCACAATCAGGTCGAACTGACTTTGGGCAATCCCCCTCGTCCTGTAGTAATGCCATCCGGTTAGATCCAGGCGAGGAATCAGGGGCCAATAGACGTCGGGGGTTTTGGCCGTCAAAAATCCAGCACTAACCGTGGACCCTTGACAGGCGGGGACCGCTTGTCTATCGAAGATTTCCTCCTCATCAAAAAAAAAAAAAAAAAAACTTGGACGCTGACGCGAGGGGTACCTCCATCGTTGACGGCTGCTCAGCCAAGACTGAGCGGTCTTCTGGTCGTGACAAAAGTTCTTCTCGTCAGAGAAGAACCACAACGTGCCTGGCTGCGCCGGGTGCTTCAGCCAGCTCAGCAAGCGCTTAGCGTTGGCAAGCCGCTTTTCGCGCGTTTTTGCTGTTATGAGCTGTCCCCTACGTCGCTTGGCCACTCCAACGTCTCGCGCCAGGGCCCGGATGCCGACGCCGGGATCGGCCGTCGCCCGCTGCTGGAACGCGTCGGTCCGCACACAATCCGACCGCCTGCTATGCTGTTTGCGAACAATAACACTATCCACGTCTTCATCACACTCCTCGAGCTGTACGCGTATTGTTTTTACGGTGTTCGGCGAACACATCGCCGCCTTCCGAATTTCGGCATTCGTATGGCCGGCACGAACCATCATAACACACGTTACGCGCTTGTACAATTCGGACGGGTTCCACATATTTACAGAGCTAGACATTTTTTACACTTGTTCGCACAACTTCCCGCTAGGCGGGTTCGCATGCAAGTTGTATGCACTTGTTTCACCCAGGCCTCGGGCCAGCGAAAACGGAGGACGTTTTTATATGGGAGCTTGTATGAAATAGAACGAAATAGGACGTTCGAGCAGCCGAATAAACAAGAAAATGGAGATGTGTGCGTGCATCCAATGGCCTAGAAATTGTAGTTGTGTGAGTGTGGTCGGAGGTGTTTACTTGTGTTGGTGATACCTACCCATGTATGTTTAATGCTATCGATTTTCTTTCGAATTGAAAGGCAACCTCTGGTTCGTAACTGAAACACTTTAAGCGCACAGCGCAAATCGCACTGCTTTCCGTTATGCCGGCGATTTGTGGAAACGTCGGCCTACCTAACGGGTTCTGTCGGGCCGAGCAGACCAACGCCGGCATACGCGAAAGAATGCTCTCGGCCCCACGAGACCGACGTAGCGCTTAACGTGTTAACACAATAATAACCTTACTTAAAAATGGGACCGCTTTTACACTAAGTATGAATAGTTTTTACTACATTTTTTATCTTACCAATTTCAATGTCTGTTGTCGCTGAATCCTCCTGAACATTCGCTGAACCCTTCTACTCCAACAATTCTGATTCCACTTCCACTCTAACTCATCCAGAAAGCGAAGACATTGGCGACATTTTGTTGATCACTATGCCATTCCTCAACACTTGCGCGTAGATCACCTAAAATATAGAGTTGTCGTTAGTGCGACTTGCTCTTGACTGAAATATGCGCGCCTACCTGACTTGTCAAATTTCCGCCGAATCGTCGAGAAATTCTCGCATCAACACAAGTAAAACACACGAGTGTACAGATACGGGTCACCATGTTTCACACAAAATGTTGGATCGAAGCGGTACGTTCATAACACAGAAGAGGAAGATAGCAAAAAATAGCCAGGGCGTGTAAGGGAGAAATCATGCACCGAGTCTTGTACACAACATCCAAAGTATAGGTCAGGGGTGGTTGCGGATCGAGGAAAGTACTCGAAATCGCCTAGCGGGTTCCCACTAGTCAATTTAGCCGTTACCATACAAGTTTTCCCACCCCCGATCCCTCTTGGCCAATACTTCGGCCTTTGCACACGACATGTCGAGTATGCCATCTCTTTTTAGCGTGCAGCTCGTCATCGTCTGTCCCGCTCATCTGTATAAATCAACGTTCTGTTGGATCCAACCCGGGTGGTATAAACGTAACTTCCCGTATTTGGACACAGCGATTCAAAAATGTGTCTGTGTTAGTGGAACCGTGCGTGGAAAGAAAGTCAGTGAGCAAATGACAAGTTCGAGAAGCCGGATCAGTATCACAACAAGAAGTGAGTTGAACACACGCGAACGCAAATCTAATCGTGGTAATTGTTTTAGTTTCTCCTGGTCTTTAATTTCTTTTAGTGATTCCAGAACATCTTCAGTTCGATGGAGACACTCAACTGTAAAAAGTAAGGAAAGCAGCATCTCAGGAAGCCGACAAAGCGACCGGGGAAACTACATTCGAGGTAGCAAAGTCGAAGTCGGAAGTTCCGACGCAATCGGTGTCGCCAATCCTAGAAGAATCCTAATAAAAGAGTATTATACGTGAGTATTTGTGAAAAAATGTGTAAAAGTGCTATTTGTGTCTGACATTTTTTTTGCGGCTTCAACCGAAAGTAATCATTTATCACTACTACATACATAAATTCCATGGTTCGCACCAACACATACATAGATTCTGTACGTTCTCACTTACACACGCTCATAAGCCCGTGGCTCAAACTCCTGACTTTTCCTAACTTCTCCTAAATTTTGTATGGCCGAAATCGAGGTGACACCAAATTAGGAGTTTGCATGCAAGTTTTTGCCTAGTGGGTTTTAGCAATCGAATGACATATCAATCATTTCGATACGTCAACTCAACCCTGAGATATAAACCCAAAGGCCAGGTGTCAAATTTAGCCCGCACACCCTGTACATGTCCGTCTTTCCGTCCTCAACGTTGAGTCAAAAACAGACGAAGATCGTCGTCTCCCGTCAACAAGGTGTTAAAATTTTAATAATAATAGACTATTTATTACGTCTGTTATATTTGATTAGTTGAAAAACGCGAAATTTGTAAATTTCTGACACAACAACACATTCTATTACTTTTCATCGCGAACAAAAAAAAACGCCAAGAAGTAGATACTACAAATAAATTTAACGGCTGTTTCAATAACTCTTCAGACAATCGACATTGTTGGTACTGTCAATTCAGAAATGTCATCACATTATTGCAATGAAACTTTCGTTGCTCAACCACCAAGTTTGGATCATTGAAATATTGCAATGAAATGAAATTACAGGTGAACGTCGATTATCCGGGGGTGTCGGGACCGGAAGGTCCCCGGATAATCGAATTCCACGGATAATCGAACATATACGTAAAATACGTTAATACCTGGTTTGAGTCTCGGCTAGTTCACTTTTAACCAGTTCCAGTTAGTTGATTAATCATAAAAAATGTTTGAATTATTTTTCTATGGTAATTTTTATTGCTATTTTGATCCGACAAATTTTATTTGACACATTATTGCTAAAACATTTTGTGAACAAACCTGATATTCATGGAAATATTTCAACCCGGTTGTGCAGTTGTCAGTTGCACGACACCCGGATAATCCGCCCCCCGGTTAATCCGGCCCCGGATAATCGACGTCCGACTGTATTTCATGTTTCCAGCTCGATACACGAAAGCAATGAAATAAGCTGTCAAATTTTATTTCATTGCAGTGAAATATAGCATCCGTCTATCCGCAGCTTTCGAGTCGATGAAAGTTCCATCGATTTTTTTCCAAGTGCAACTGTCAAAGTGGTGTGAATCGACTGTTGCATTTTGTAGACAATGAAAAATTTGTGAATAGTTCGGTGTGTGTTTTTACTCCAATTTAAAGCGAAAAGATACCTTCGCATTATGAAAACGCCATATTTTACTTCAAGTGT
Source organism: Anopheles coustani (assembly GCF_943734705.1). NCBI lineage: Eukaryota > Metazoa > Arthropoda > Insecta > Diptera > Culicidae > Anopheles > Anopheles coustani. The sequence continues at coordinate 49,309,327 of NC_071289.1, read as the reverse complement.
ATCTTATGTATCGGAATTTACTATGGGAACTTCCATGAGGTTTCTTCGATTGAACTTTTTGGCTCTTTCCGTAGCACTCGACTTACAGATAAAAATTTGTCGAATTCGAGATCCCGTTCGAGAACCGTAATGCAATTTTTCCTAAATTCTTCGACAGATTGCAGTCTGTTCCCGAGTTACTCGGTTTTTGCGTTCCACAGAAATCCGCGTAACTCGAATATCCGCGTAAGTCGAATATCGGATGACATCTACTATATATTTAGGGATAAAAACTATTTGTAAATAAAAAATATCGTTATTTTTACATTTTTTAAATCCATTTGTATTTTGTTCACAATTCAAAACAAACATAAAATTCCAACAATGAAAAACTGAATATCTCATCGTAAGTCTTATTCTTAGTACGGTATAACAACATGATTTCGCAGCCTGATTTTCAGATGAATGCATCATCTAACTAAACTTAGTTTTTATAGTTTACATTGCACTGAAAAAACTATCAATTTTTGATTGTTTGGTGGCACTTTTCTTTTCATTCAATATTTGTTGGTAAATTTCCATTTCTTCTCTAATTTGGCCACTAACTTTCGCAAATCTTTCTTCGTCTTCATCCATCGCTTCAATTCCTGCCAACGCGATTTCCAAATGATTGAAAGCTTCGGTCAGTCCCTTAACCGTAAATTTTTTATCGCTTTCTTCCTCAATTTCGTCGTCATCTACATATTCTTCAAGCATTTCTAACGTCTGAAGCTTTCTATTTCTATTTCCTAATGATGGTTAATGAGAGGCATTCATTCACATCGTCATCTATTGGATTAGATATGCTATCATCTGTTGATTGCTCATCACAAAAAAAGCTAGAGCCACAAACACATCACAAAAAAAGATGTTTGAATGTTGTCGAAGATTGACGAAAAGATTGACATCGTCTGGAAGGGCCTATATGTCACTGCCTCTTGCACCATTAGAGACTTGTTAGAATAGAAATGAACTGGCCAGTAGAAGCTTTCAATCAGAACCCTACAACTGACTATCCGTTCTGGAAGTAGAAACGTGTGATAAGAACCAGGGAAAATATGAATGATAGCAAAGCTTAAAAAAACAAAAAAAATGTTAGAGCCACGCTACACGAGCCGCAAACTCAAAAACTTTGCGGCGCAAAGAGGGGAACAGCCGAAAAGTTTACGTCAGAAACTTTTCAGCTCCGTGAGCTGAAAACTGCACCCGCAAAGTTTTTGGCAGCTCAAATGCGCCAGAAGAAGAAGATGAAGAAGAAATAAATGTAAACATAACAAATCTCAAAAACAAAATAAACGAACATATGGTGACAAATTTACGTGTTTATTTTGCAGCTACAGTAAGTTTAAAATATTTTATCCTACCGCTATTTTATGTAACTTGAGAACCTCAAAATCTTTTTTCTTCATGCGAAGAAAGTTAATTATAGTTTCATTTGCTTGCTCTGCTACAGTATTGTCCAGCAAACGGTTGCCATCTTCTTGCCGCCGGCAAAAATTGGACGCATCCACTACCTACGCACAATACGCCTGTTGCGTTGCCTGTTGCGTTGTTGCAAGTTTTGGGTACTCAACTCGATGATCCGCGATAGGGTAGCCACACTTCACTCATCAACAGATTATCCATCTTTTACTTTTTGTGTGAATTGAAACAAGATCTTGTTTGCTTTGAAGGAAGATTTTTGAGTTAACTGAAATATCAAAAACAAAAATAGCAGAGAATGACGCATGCATTGACTGTCAGGAACGTACCGCAAAACGCGGCTACACGAACCGCAAAGATTTTGATGTAAACTTATACGGTTTTTGAGTTTGCGGCTCGTGTAGCAGGCCGGTTATAGCTAGCAATACGGCACGTCATGCGTGGATAGATAAGCTAATAGTAGCTACTCGGCGAAGGGCAGGTTTGTAGGTTAAAGAGGAGATTTTTAGTACTATTAACAGTCCTGTGGATATGTTATGGGGGGTGCCGAGCGGTAGCACCGGTTAGAAAATCGGCCCACGAGCGCCGGGGCTCACTACCTCGATGGCGTGTGTTCGAATCCCAACTGAGACCGGATCCTCCCCTGTACGAGAGGACTGACTATCCACGAACACATAGGGTAAAAAGTCTCGTAAGGGGGCCTGGTCACAGTTTTCTGCCCCAAAAAATACTTCTCTGTGGCAAGAATCAAACTCGTTTGATTTTTAGTACAGAAAACGCAAGGTCTTTTGCTTCATCGGTGACAGCCTCTATCTCTCCCATGGGAAAAAACGCAAAACTTCTCGGAACTCCAGCTTCCGCCTTGTTTTCTGAAGAGTACCAGCATCCGCTCCTAACCTCATTGCTGCATTATGAAATTGGATAATAAAATTATCCTTAACTGTTACTGTCATACCTCGTACATGTATGGCAGCATACTTTGCTTTGTATGGTGATCTCATCATCATCATCATACGGAATTCATCCAACTTTGATAGTCGGTTAATGGCTTGTTCTAAGTTTTTCCATTCTGTTCGAAGTAATCGCTTCAGTTGCTGCAGCTGGTTTTCGAAGGGATAGGTAGAAATTGTTGTTAAGGGTCCAAATCTCTGTACTTCTGTGAACACATGCTGGAGGTTGTGCACATTGCTGCTCATGTAACGCTCTCCGTAAATAATTGAGAAGTCGTAAACAAATGTATCTAGCATTTGACTCACGTGGACCCATTCGTCCTGTCACGGCACAAAACAAAAGCAAAAAATGGTTGTGGGCACCACAGGGAGGATGGTATTTCTGCACTACAATGCTAACATAGTGTATAAATGCAGTATATTCAGACCCTTTCCAAAAGTGGGCGTACTTGATGGGTCGAATCTTGCGATGGATCAGTTCGCTTAGGAACGTTTAAGCCAGGAAACACAATAGTGCGACCTTCCTTGCTGTATTCACCCCGGACTGTACACTTGACCTGTATGACCTGTTACACCTGTAACAACAAACAAAAGTAAAGGTCAAAATATCTGCAACTATTGCACGCAGTTTTATCGAAATATGTCTCCAATGGACAGACAGGATATTCACTTCATTGACCATGGGTCGGTGGTACTCCTCAATATTTTCGGATTTTTGATATCTACAATATATGGCCGCTGTCATAGCTGGTGTATCGGGCAGTTCATGGATGTTCCATGATTCCATGATACCCTACCGACATGGTCAGGCTTAGCTGCGGGCAAGGAGGAGCGGTGCTAACATTTAAATGAAAATTGATATGTTAATATTTTTTTATAATTACGAGGGCTGACAATAAAGTAAGGTCTCCAATTTTTTTTTTCATAGAAAATGACATTTATTTACAAAAAGCGATACACCGTTGGAAAGGCCAAGGTCTTGGCTACTTTTATAGATAATCGCCATTTTTTCCAACACCTTGCGCATCCGCACGATGAACTTGTCTATGCCGGCAGAATACCACTCTCCGTCCACCTCGCGCAGCCAGGTGTTGACCTCTTTCTGAACCTCCGCGTCACTTTCAAACTTCTTCCCTCCGAGATGTTTTTCAGGGCGGGTAACATGTGGTAGTCACTTGGGGCCACGTCGGGACTATAGGGAGGGTGATTGATGATGTCCCAGCCAAATTTCTTGAGTAGGTCAAGGGTAACGTTGGCTGTGTGGAACAATCGCATCCGAGACCGACGGTCGGCCAATTCTCTCCTCGTCGTGAACATTAGTGCGCCCGGAATTGAACTCGCGGCTCCACTTACGCACGTTTTTTATGTCCATACACTTTTCCCCGTAAACTTCAACTAGTTGACGATGGATTTCAATAGGTGTCATCTTTTTCGCACTCAAAAAAACGTATTACAGAACGCAATTCGCACTTGGACGCTGACGCGAGGGGTACCTCCATCGTTGACAGCTGCTCAGCCAAGACTGAGCGGTCGGGGAAGCCTCACCCAGCAGCAAAGTGGTAGTGGGGGAACCAAGGAACACGGCGGTGTTGCCAGATTTCGCCTAGTGATATCCGGCGAAGTTGCAGCGTTGGAGACCTTACTTTATTGTCAGCCCTCATATATACATATATATATATACAAACAACGGTGACTTTTGTATATTAGATAAACAACACTGGGCCAAGAACACTTCCTTGTGGAACCCCAAGGGTGATTGTGGAACCCCAAGGGTGGTGGTGAAAAGGACAACCTTGTGTTAGCAAGCTGATAGTTCCAGTTTATACGGTTACCAGAAGATTCTACCCTCATTGGCCACAACTTTACTGAGAACATCATAATAGGCTCACCTTAACGGACTTACGGGGGTGGATTAACATGTTACACGAAGCGTGTTTGCTAAAAGCAGTCTCTCATTCAAGAACAGTTTGATAAAATCTGCGATTCGGAAACGTGCTTGAAGACGAAGAGGACCTATTCAGTGCTGGTGGTAGTGTCGTTGATCGACGACGCTTCTTATAGATAGCTTCGTTGAAGCTGATGGTTATACGCTGTACGGCAATCTTTGATGCTTCGGGTGATTTACGCGTACAGATCGATCGTGGGGATGGGTTTTAGTGTTATTTAAAATACCTGTAGGTTTCAACCATCGAAAATTATTGTTTAGTTTCATCAAAGGCGACATTTCCAATTGATAATCGTCACTTTTAAAATGAACCGAGCAAACAGCACTAGATTTAGATGGAATCAAATTCTCTTCTCGACCACAAAATTGAAACCATTTACGACTCATTTCATCTTTTACCGGAAATTGATGGAATATAACATCGACCCCACGTTTTCTTACATTCCATGCGTTATTCTGGCAAAAAGTAGCTGAACAAGAGAAATATGGCATTTTTCACACTTTTGGAAACAACTTTGGAAACAACAACAACCAGCAATTTGAAAACATAAACAAAACTTAGAGCGATTGTCCAATGTTTCCTTTATTTTTCCAAACAAAATCAAGGCGATTTGTTCGGGATGAACCCACCTGGATAGTAATCACTATGGACAGAAATACAATGCAAGGAAGAAAAATAAGAACCTAAACAAGATTGAAATTTGCACGAAATGTACTTTAATCCCGCTTGACAGTATGTAATTACACGAACACAAGCAGGAGCTAAGTGCTAGATTTCTTTTTTCCGTGCTAGATTTCTTTTCCAACAATGCCTTTATCAATTGCGTCTTTTCCTTTTCTGTTTGAACCAAATCCTCTATCAATGCGTTGTTTTTCTTTTTTTTTCATTGCGGTACTTCAAAAGAAAGTTCGTTTGCTTTATCCAAAAATTCTACGTCTTCATATTCCTCTCCTTCATCTAGGCACGGTGTTTCCAAATCCCCGGCGGCAAAACCAGCATGCTTTCTCGTTCTGTCGGTATCTATTGTCAATTGGACAGAACGAGAAAGCATGCTGATTTTGCCACTAGGGATGTTCTGAAATGGATGCATATGTTGTTTCCCAAGTAACATTTCCAAGACCTAATAGACTTTAACAAGTTTTATCATTATTTTAACATGGGTGTACCAAGTCCAATTGGTTTTATAGAGGTTTCTCAGCAGGCAAAATAGTTCTAATAATTTCAACATCCTTAAAACCTTTTGAGGATAGCTATAAAACCGCTCAACCGGAACCGGAACCGGAACTCAAAATTCCATGTCACGTCTACGTTTCTCCCGTCTCCATCCGTTTCCACCCCTCATTGGCCCACACTTTTCAAACGATGTGCAACACCGTTGATACGCTCAGCAGGCCATCCTACTCCCACCTTCGACCCCGGACTTTCGTACTCACTCTTTTGGGACTTAGTCAATTTTTGAAATAGTTTTCATTTTTGCAAAACTTAAAGAAATAATGTCGATTTGATCAATGACCTTGTTGGTCATTCAAACTTAGTTGGCTCAATTTCAAACTTATTATAAAACTAATCAGATTAAACGTACTTAAAAAGCATGTCCATAATGCACTTGAAATGATTTCAGCACATTTTACAACGTAAATAAACATAAAAAAGAGATTATGCTTTCGATTGCATCGTTTTCAATATGATTTCAATCTATGTATTTGAAAATAAACATTATAATCAAATTCACACTTCGACCAGATTTTCAATCACTCCATGCCAAGCCAAACAGTCTTCATTATTATGGGATTTGGTTGTTCCATGGACAAAATTATTGCGGGTGGACAAATTATTTTTGTCACCGATTTTTCATGCAATTGTTTAATAGGCGAAACCTCAACCACGTACAAAAAAACATTATCAAATTTAAAAAATTTTAGGGCTGATAAATTTTCGTCACACGCGTTTTTTGTTTAACGATCACACTTATTTTTGACCACCATAGTCTCAAACCCAAGCTCACAGTCAAGCTGTCAGGGGAGCGTTCAGTGATGGCAGCCGCCGGGACCGCTTGGTACGCGACGAGTGCAGTGATAACAAAGTGCGTAAAATAGTGATGTTTTCAGTGTTATTTAGTGAACTTTATAGATAAGACTGAAGATATTGTGTATGTGTTTCGTCTACGGCTCATATTCAGCCCAAAAATGGAAAATGTAGTGTTGTATACATCGCTACTCTTCCGCATGGAGAGGTACTGCTGCTGCTGGCGTCTGATCCGATCTCGCAGAATTCATCGATGGAAAACAAAACAAGATGAGTATTTCATCACTTCTTGCCTATAAACACCAATAATAACTGATTTCCTCTCTATTTTCATTTCTAGAGCATCTTCCGTCGGAAGTTTGTTTTGGATCCCGATCGATATTCCCTAGTGTGCAAGTGTGGTGTGTAGTGTAGTGATGTTAAGTGAACTTTATCATTTAAAATAGTCTTAAAAAGTGTCGTTAATCTATGATAATCCTAAATAAATATATATTGATAAAAATATTTCGGAACTGGTGGACTTATGTTTGTATGATGACCATCACTATACAGGGTACTCGGGGGCCGCCATTACTGACCCATGCGCATGCGCAAAATCGCCCACGAGGGTATCTAAGACCCGCTGGTTGCGTGTCACAACCAGCGCCAAACCAGCGCCAAACCAGTGGGGTTTACAACATTTTTATGTCACACGCCCCGGTGGCAAAATCAGCATGCTTTCTCATTCTGTCCAATTGACAATTGATACCGCCAGAACGTGAAAGCATGATGATTTTGCCACCAGGGCGTGACATTTTCTGCCTCCCCCCGGTATGATCGTTCGAGAAGAAGAACCCTGGTGGCAAAATCAGCATGCTTTCTCGTTCTGTTCAATTGACAATTGATACCACCAGAACGAGAAAGCATGCTGATTTTGCCACCAGGGAAGTTCTTTTTCAGCTACCATCTACAAAAAAAGAGTGGCCCCGGTGGCAAAATCAGCATGCTTTCTCATTCTGGCGGTATCAATTGTCAATTGGACAGAACGAGAAAGCATGCTGATTTTGCCACTAGGAGGCTTGATGTTTCGCATGAGTTTGAGCAAAAGTGGGGATTTCCTCATGCGATCGGAGCAATAGATGGAAAACACGTGCGGATACAAGCACCACGGCATAGTGGTAGTGAATGTTTTAACTACAAAAAATTTCACAGTATCGTTCTATTAGCGATAGTCGATGCAAATTATAACTTTTTATACATCGATGTTGGCGCTAAGGGTTCTGTATCAGATGGGGGAGTGTTTCGTAACTCAAGTATTCATGCTAAATTTGAAACTGGGCGGCTTAACATTCCTGAACCTGATATTTTACGTTATCCATACTCCATAAGAGTTCCATATATGCTTTTAGGCGATAAGGCATTTGCCTTCACCAAATACTGCATACGACCTTTTGGAGGATATAATTCTATTCAGTCGATAGAAAGAAATTTCAATTACCGATTTTCACGCGCACGAATGCCTGTTGAGAATGCTTTTGGTATTCTAAGTAGCGTTTTTCGTATATTTCGAACGTCCATTATGCTACAACCAGCTGTGGCCAAGGAAATTGTGAAAACAACAGCCTTGCTTTTGAATTTTGATGGAAAAAACAATCCAAACCATCCAAATTTTGCCCGAGTTGCTGAAATAACAAGCTTCAACACATCGGCGGTATATACAAACAGCTGCAATCTCGAACCGCTAGACAATTTTGCCATAAGGCCTGCCCGCAACCTACTTTCAATACGAACTCACATAGCTCATGATTTGGCAAGGAACTAAACTAAAACTTTTTCCTATTTTTGTTAGCTATAAGTTATTTTGAAATCAAAACTTGTATGAAGCTATTAAAGTTAAAATATATGAATTACAGATTGTTTTTAGCGTTAATCTCTTTATATCAATTTGCGCATGGCGTTTAACGTGTTAATATATAATCGTGTTATACTACAAACCAATTTTTATTAGTGTTATTTTATGCACAACTTACCGAATCCACAGTATCCCCTACATCAACAGATTCTTCGAGGAACCCCATCGCTTCCCAAGTATACCAAACAGGTCGTTTATTTTGCTGTGAGCCTGCAAGAACATATCATATGAATCGATAACAAAGCTACACATCATTTGCTTAAACAAATACTAACTTGATCCGGATGTTTGCGATTTATTCACTCTCGCCCGCAGATTTCGATAATAATTTCTAAGCAAGTTCCACCTTTCTCGTACCTCTGCTACCGGAATATCCACATTTACGGCTATTTGTTCCCACAAATCTTGCTGGCGTATTTTGTTTTTGTATTTGGGGTCAGTTTTGCTCCACAAGGCGGGTCTGGCCTGAACCTCTTGAATAAGAAGCAAGTTTTGCTCTTCGCACTGTTTTTCCTATAAATATCGGGAAATTAAAACACAAAACACCCGCAATTGCCTATTGCATAGCATTGTTTTTGATTTCTTGTACATTTTGTTATGCTTATTGGAAACACACAAGAATACTTTTATCCACACACGAAGTTGCACGAATGATAAAGTTATGGCTGACAAGAAAATAGAAATTGAAAATGGCGAAGTTGCACGAATGATGAAGTAATGACTTGCAAGAAAATAGAAATTGAAAATAGCTGTATGTACAGTACAGTATCAATATGTGTGAACAAATAACTTAACCGGCAATTTTCAATTCCTTTACTATGCAAGCGATTAATAAATGAATATACCTAATATCAAAGTTTGTATTACAAATATGTTCAACAATTTGTTTTATCGAGAATTTTTGTTATGATTTTTTACGATCTAACAGACAGCTACTCGACAAGTTCTTACCAATATGAAAAGTCGAGCACTTCATCGAGCTCTGTCGAGCACACCATCGTCAGCCAACCCAGAAGTGCTGGGTTGCATTTGGTATGGTACACTGGAGCTCGACCGTACCAAGTTTTTGGTATGGTCCCAGTCACTTGAACACGCGGGTTATGGATACTAAATTGGATATTACACATAGAAAAATTGGATTTCCAATTGAGCCCCTAAACAATCGCCAAATTCAAAATTTTTGGGTGTCGCGGTCGAAGTGCGCCGCGTTATACACACACATGAGCACTTGCCATCACCCGATTTTTGCGGTGTTGCGGTGTGTTTAGGGTGATGCCGGATTGATGACGTCACAAACGCGGTGCATAAAAAAAAAATCTATGTCGTATTTGTTTTGCTCGTGTTCTCTCTCTCTTCGATTATTTCTCCTGCTTTGTACTTTAGCTCCGTGCTCCGTGCTGACTCAGAGAGTCTAGACAGCTGTCTGCTTCTCGTTTGCTCTCACACGCGCGGGTATATCGCGCCTGTGGGCCTGTGTCCTGTGGCGGTGGCGTGAAAGGAAGCGTCATATCCATATTACTCTAATTAATGTGCAAAGTGCAAAGTGATAACTCGAGTTTGTTTTCTGTGCGACAAAGACGATACAACTTTTTACGGTGAAATTGTTCCTGAAAGAAGACAAGTAGAATTGATTGTTGTTATTTGATGGTTTATATTTACCCAAGGAACGAAGTGTTTTCCAGTTGTGCTATCGGCTGTTCTTCTGCATGACCAGTTGGTGATTCAATATAAATAACGAAATGTTTGAATGTAAGCATAATTCAGTTTACACCTTCAAGTGCTACGCAATCTAATATCGAATAATTTTTCGAATCTAGTGCTGTTACATCGATTCGTGCTTTCTTTTCCGCTTTGTGTAAAAAGTTTTCCGCATTTAAATTGACAATAATTTTACTAGAGCCAAAGTTTAAAAATTTTCGCTATACAGAACGAAAGAACGGTCGTTCTCAAATCCACCAATTATTTCGGATTTGTCACAGGTCGTTGACTTGTATCAGTTGATACCAGTGAATCCTACCAGTGCATAGATACCAGATAGTAGAGTGAGAACGACTGCTCCTAACTCTCTCATCCTAATCAGGAGTTTCCCTCTAGCGGCAATTTGTTCGACTGGTCAACTGTCATTGAACCGTTCGTGATCGATCAAGCAGCATCCAAGATCGATAAGTTACATTATGAAGTTTTTATTATTATTTATTTATTCAAAGCTTGCTCTTATTATAGATAATTGCGTTCGAAATTACACATATCATTTCCATCATCATCACCATCAAACTATCCTGAAGCAATGGATCCACAAACGGGTATGAACATAAAAGTTATTTGTTATTCTTTTTAATATTTGTTTGTTTTACAGCCGTGTATATTAATGAGCAGAATGTTTCGGAAAATGATCAGCTTATGATCATAGAAATTCCATCGGGCAAGTTAAATTGCATAGCCGTTAGCACATAGTTCTGAGTATGTGTTTAATTTAAATTTATTTTTTGCTATTTTAGATAATTCACAATCACTACAAAACCCGCGTACATTCCAACCGAGCTCATCTGCTAGTGACGTTCGTAAGTAAAGAAATTTAAATTGATGTTGACTGCTATTTTTACAATTCTATTGCTTTACCTATCTACACTTTGTACTCTTCACAAAATCCAATTAGAATGGATTCAGGTGTTTCAATTAACAATATATTGTATTTATTTTGTCCTTGCAGCATATTCAAACAACGATACAACAATGCAAGCGCTAATAAATCTTGTCAAATCTATATCTGACAAATTTGAAGAGAAGTTCAATAAACTAGAAAAGCAGAATAGAGAACTTCGACTTCAAAATGAAAGGCTCGAAGCAAAACTCGATTTAGTTCTGCGCAACACTGCGACTACCAATGTCACTTTGGACACGTTGGTGGCAGTAAGTCGGCCTAGAGAAGGCCTCAACCGTAAGGAGACGCATTTTCAATTTTCTCCTGTATCTAGTACAGAAGAACTTTTGAAGCTTGAAGATGAGCTAAAAAACACACAATACAAAAGAAAACTGTTGGCTTGGTTGCAAAGTCAAGTCACGCGCGCTGAACCTTCCAATCGTATGCACGATTCTATAGATATAATTTTTGCTAAGCCATTTTTTGCCAGTATTAATTGGTCGGGGGTCAGTAGGACACCTGAGCAAGCAAAGACAGGTTTAATTAACTTTAAAGAGGTGGTGAGTATTTTTAAGGTGATCAGGCAGAAATTGACACGTAAACAAAAACATTGGATAAGCCATTATGGCAATTACGGCCATAATTAATTTATGGGGCCGAACCCGTACTGATAAAAAAGGGGAACTGAAAGGAGCTAGATAAATATTATAAAAGATAGTGGCAATAAAAAAAATCTCTCTCTTCCACCAAAAATCACCCGGGTAATTATAATACGCAGCTGAAGTCATCCGAAAAATATCCCGAAAGAAACATCGCGCAAGAACATAAGGAAATAGGCAGTAACGAGCATTTAATAGTAGATGACAAACATGTTGCTAGCTTTTTGATGAAGAAACTTCAACATGCTGCAGCCAGAGTGCATATAAAAGATAACAAGAGGACATCCTGTCATACTAATAGAACATAAGAGGACAACATATACATGCCTATTGTTGAAGTTTTGGAAACTTAGCTCAGTTGCAGCGCCCTTAAAAAATACAAAAAAAAACTTTTTCATCGTTACTCTTTATTTTTTTATTCCTGTAGTGTATGAATGAGAGGAAAAAAAAACAACCTCGTCTACCCAAGGGGATTTTTGAAATATTTCCGGCCCCTGGTCCGACCCGTTTTCGCGTCGAAAACGGGTCGGTCCAGGGCACGATGCGCAGTAAATTTCGACCCGATTTGACAGCGATGTTGACGGGCTGTCAGATTCAAATTTGATGGTGGGTTCAAATTCAAAATGGTGGGTTCGAAAAAAATTATCCATCTTGGTTCAAAAATAATATCCTCTCTAGGTCTGTTTTCCCTCCTCATTCCGTTATCTTTCCTCTTCCCTCTCCTAGCCACTACCTGTAATGCACACTTGATTCGATATTCTTTCTTTTTTTTTTACTGTCGCGGTCGTGGTTAACAGTGGTCGTGATTACATTGGTGGTAGCTGTTGAAGAGAAATTTTTATTGTTTGGTTAGTGAGGATTGAACACTTATCGTTATACATACCATACGATGCGCAGACTGGTTGATCTATCGGCGATGTTGGAAAGTGTCTTGTTGATTGTCTGTTTTATTTTACGTAACGATGGATACATTTTCTCAAAATTGCACTCGCTTGAAATAAGGTGGGTAGTATAAAATTATGAAACTAGAGGTTGGAGTTGAAAAATTCGACGAAGTTTGAGCAATTTAATAATGTGTTTGATTTTTCCATTGTGCTATTTTTTTAGATTTTAGCACTTCATTGACGGTGACTGCAGCATGTTTTGGTCAGAAAACACCCGCCAATAAAGTGTTTAGTGTGGAAGTATTCATGCTACGACATCCACCGGGACAATCAATGAGAAACCCACCGAAACAACTGAAAACCGGCTCTGGACATTCCATCGTCACTGTGTACCTTTTCAAATTCCACCAGCATCGACAAATCACGGTAATTATTGAAATCACGTTACAAAGATATGACTTTTTATTTTTGCAATTTATAAGACAACTACTGTGTATCATTTATTTTTATCAGGAGCTTTCAAACGCAACCTTCACAACCATTACATATCATACCAGCATCTCAGCCATCGATTTCTGGCAAGTGAATCAGAGAACAACTCTTCTTTCATTAGTTGCATGAGTTTTGTCGTCTGCAAGGCTTGCTTTACATTGAGTTTGAGTCCCATTTTATCTTTCCCAGTGTTTCGTTTCGCCAGCCAGCAGTCGCTTCATGATGCTAAGATCGATAAGATGCAAACGATCCGCTACCACGACATCCTGGAGTATGTAAAAAAATTTAAATCTTAAAGAGGTGTCATCGTTCTTTGGTGTTCTGGATAGGCACCTTGCCTGAATCCTCCATCAGTTCATTGTGTTGCTTGTGTCCCAGAAAATACAATGGTGCGAGCAACGCTGCCTTATTGACCTACGACGGTACATTTCAGGCAACTGTTATAACGAGCATGTCCTACTACACCTGTGAAAATTAAATGAAAGAAAAATTAAATACATGTGAAATTGTCTGCCGATAAGTTTTGTAGTCAACCTGTTATGAATGCTCTTGCTGAAGTGTCTGCAATAATGGCCCTTAGATGTATCGACACATGTTTCCAGTTGATGTTTACTCCATATTCCACGAGGTTGTTCATCTCCGTGACCATGAGACGTAAAGATTCCTCAACGTTCGTCGGCTTGCTCCTACAATAGAAAATAGTTCTCGTCATCACTGGTACTTTCGGCATCTCACGGATATTACATAATATTTGCCAAAACTCCATGATGCCAATTTTATGCAATGGTAATCCATCCATTGATATATGTTGCCATGAATAAGTGTAGCATTACTAAAAACAAAAAAATAAAAATTAGTTATTTACACCCACAATTATAATGCTTCAAAAATGCACCTGATATGGTACCAATACTGGCCGCCACTTATTTCCAATATCTCGATCGATGGCTTACGGTTGGTTCCCAATAATGTTCTTGCACTTTTAGGTAAGCTTACTGCCTTAGCTTTTTCATAAGGTCCAAGATCATATCCACGCTCCAGAGCGTTTCGTTGTTACCGATATTCGATTCGCCACTCTTTCGCAAACATTTTAATTCGGGTTTCCGCCACATTTTCAAGAGATTTCTTGTACAAAATAGACACCAAGCTTTTACAACACACTGCACGACCGTTTGTTTCAAAATGTAAACAATTCCTCAACGGGCTGTTGCTCACACACAAGTCTATGCTGTTGGCAACATAACGCGAGAGAAAAGGACGGAACGACAGAGCAGACAGCATTTGGATTGTCATTAGGAAGTGAGGGGTATGTCAAACGGTGGCGGAGTGGTTGCGGGGTAGCTCTCCCGTCGTGGAGGGGTGTTTTTGTATGGAACTTTCATGGGTTCGGGTCGAAACGTCAATTTGGCGCTCCTTGGGTAGCGTCGTTAAAGGCACAGCAATTAATTTACATTTAACTTCATTCCAAGTAATCTCATCCTGGGTTTCAGCCAATCTGCACGGTACTCCCTTATAAATGTTCAACATGCTTGAATTGAATGGCTCTGGAAGCTGGATGTCCAACATGGTAGAATCAATAAATATTGCTTTTTCAGGTAACTTATTGCACAATATTTTTAAAACACCATTCGAATCCCGTTCGTTGCTAGCTGAATGGAACTTCATAATATAATTACTTTTTGTTAAAAAACCAACAGTTCCTTACATTATTTTGTAACAAAAAGTTGTGGCTAACACGAAAAGTAATAACTCCTGCATGTTCGCTGCAGCGAGGATTCGATGCCTCTGTCTTTTTCACATAAAAAGACATATGAAATTTATCTAGTTCTGATAACCGGTTTATGGTTTGCTCCAGATTTTTGTAGCCGCTCCGCAGTTGACGCTTGAGATGCTGTAGCTCATTCTCAAAAGGATAAGTGGAATGCGTTGGAAGCGGACCTAAACGAGCCACCTCTTCATACACATGTTGCAGGTTATGGACGTTGCTGCCTATATAACGCTCTCCATAGACATGGCTATATTGGGTGACAAATCTTTCGAGCATCAGTCCGGCAAGTGACCACATCGGACGGTATACACGCGAGGATAGAATTGTTACTGCACAAAATAACAACAAAAAATGCTGGTAACATTCTTGGGGGAGATGTTCTTTCAACACCACAATGCTTGCGTAGTGCAAAAACGAGGCAAACTCCGATCCTTTCCATTTCCCAGCATAAACAACAGGGCGCAGTGGGCGATGGATTTCAGCAGGGAGTTTAATATTGCCTAACGCCTTCGAAATCTGCGAACATTGCGAAGTTGACCAACGCACTTTGCCCAGCGATCCATCACGCCACCCAATCAGCAAACGTTTCATGACCCCAAGATCTATCAGATGTAAACGATCTGCAACAATCACATCGTTGATGATATCGAAATCCTTAAGATCTAAAAGTGGTGATATAATTTTGCAGTGTTTCGGGTACGCATTTTCTCTGAATCCCTTGTCTGTTCGTTTTGGTGCACCTACTCCTGGAAACACAACCGTACGACCTTCTTTACTGTATTGCCCTTCTACAACACATTTCATACAACCTGCGTAGCCGGTATGTCCAACAGTACCTGAAAAAGGTAACAAAATAATAGAAAAAAAGTTCGTATTTACCAACTAATACCTTATTTATCTTTTACCTTTCACAAATGACCTGGCTGGAGTGTCGGCGATAATAGCTCGCAGTTTGATGAACAACTTCTTCCCGTTGATGTTGATTCCGTGCTCAATTAGAAAATTAATCTCATCTACCAACGGACGCAGATATTGCTCAATATTTTCAGGTTTGGACAACCCATAAAAGATGCCCGCTACCATCACTGGCACACGGGGTAGCTCATGAATATTGAATAAAATCGGCCAATACTGCAAGGTGGTGCTTTTATGAAGGGGCAGGCCATCAATTGATACGTTTAACGACAGCTGACTGCAAGACGGTGTGGTTTTCATGTCGTAATGAAAATCAAAATTAAACAAATTATCATAGCTTAAGAAAATATTTCATATGGTAAAATATTGAAGCATAATAAAAAAACTTACCAGAATTGATTTATCAAACATTTTTGTATGCCTTTAAACCAAAACTGTCCTCCTCCGATATTGACAATCGCTGATGCTGGGTTGGGATTTTTTTCTAATAGGGTCTCAGCAGTTGTTGGGAAACGCATTCCAGTTCTATTTAATATGCGCAGCACAAGGTTTATGGAATCCTTTGTTTGCCCTGTTGAAAGCGCCCAATACCTTACACAAACAAGCAGGGGCAACAAGTCAAAACTTTTATAGTCTTCTTCAGGCCCAAAGGTCTCATCGTCACTCGATTCTAAATAATCCGTTAAGTTCGGATCTTCGGAATGAATGGATCCTTCTGCTTTATGCTCTTGTGGTTCAGACGGCAAATCGGTGCTAACCGAAGGATTAACGGCATGTAATTGTTGTGACACTGGAAAATAAAGCTTTAGCACTAATTCAATATTACAAAATCATTATTTCCACTCACTCAATCCACTTGATCCTGCTTCTTCATCGACTGGTAAATCCATCTTCAGGTACTTTGCGACCCTACGACTGAAATTGCCAGTTTTTTTCATTCTACCAAGATCGGACATTTTGGCACAATTCAAGGTATAATTTTGCACTTTATAAGCACTGGAAAATTTTGCTCACGTGTAATCAACGCCACTATGGTTTTAATTCTACCGCATGTGATAACTAAAATTGTATTAAATGCAATGTGACGTTACTTCATAGTTTTGGCGAGGAGCCAAAGATGAGCAAAAGAGAAAAAAGCGCAAAATTGACAGAAAGCGATTTAAAACGATAGACGCAGGGCAACGGCCGCGGGGCATGAAGAATGGAGGAAACGAACGATGCAAGTTCGTGGGACCCAAAAAGGGGATGCGTGATGCGGGGAGTAAATTCATGCATGGCTCACGCATACACTCGCAGCTCGGTGCCGCGGCAGAAAGTGGTTGCATACCCTTGTGCGAGTGGAAGCAAGAGAGAAAGTGCAGATTTAGAGTGAGAGGTCCGAACAGTATCCGATTTTTGCGATTGGGCGTACGCCTAATGTGGTCACGCGGTGACACGCACACCAAGCGCGCCAGGCAAAAGAAGAGCAAAAACATAGTTGCTCTCGTATTCCGCTTTCTACTATGCCCAGTCCCACTCTTTCTCCCACATTGTCCTTGATTCTCACCAATGCGTCTTTTTCTACTATTTTGTCGTCATGTTGCCTCGATAGGATAAGTCAGTGCAATAATCACTCTTTGTTTGTTTCCAATCTTTTTATTACTAGTATTGTTGTTATACTCACTTGTGTTGGTGTTTGCTGCTTCTGAGGCTCGAACTGCTTCGGACAAGAAGAGGTATGTTGTTGTCGGCTCACCAAATCACATGAGCCACGCTCCGCTTCGACGATTGGTAGCTTAAATGCCAATATCTATCAACAAACATTTTCAACAGGTGATGGCTTATTTCTCGGCACAACGAAAAGCACCAGTCGGCTGTAAAAGTAACAGTAAGAACATGAGGGAATTATGTTTTGATTATAACTCTATTGGGAAAATAACTGTATTGGGAAAATATTATTTTAGATTCCATTGCCAGTGTAGCTCATATAGACCAACTTACTTTTTTAATACGCTCCTGAAAAGACAACCTATATGTAATCACTAACGGAGACGAGTTGTGTCATGGCCTTTGCAATAAGTGTTCCTCAGTTCCTCAGGTAGTTCGAGGTCAAAAATTTCAAATCTTTTCGGTAAAATACATCGAAGTATCCGGATACTGAGGACTTTAGCAGAAGAACCATGGACAATACTCATAGCAATGTGCGATATATTTTTTTTTTTTGTTGTAATCTTACTGTTATTCGCCCCGAGGGCTTTATAACGACTAAACTTAAAATTAATTACAAAAAATTAGCAGGGGGTAGAGGACGCAGGGTCACCGAACGGAAGGACTAAGCAGGAGAGGAGAGGAGACGAGAACGGAATTGGGGAATAGAGAGGTTGAAGTCAAACAGACTGTAAACGTCATTGAAGGCTGACAGTGCGCGGAGGAACGGGTCGTTTTGGCCATAATGGGTAAGACGACGGGGGATAGCCAACGGGGGTCTGTCACGTAGCGGGCGAGATGGGGCATACAGAGGGATTGAGGACAGGAGGGAAGGGGCATCCAAGTGATTGAGGCGAACGCCCGCGACAAAGAGTGCCTGAGCGTTCTTATGCCGCACACGAATCTCCTCCAACCCCAGGAGCTGACACCGAGTGGAATAGGACGGAATAGGAGAGGAGTTGTTACCAAGGAACCGACGGACAGCAATCCGCGTGAACCTCCGCTGAATGCCCTCAAGCCTGTTCATGGAGGTTACCCCTGGAGGAGACCAAACAACACAAGCGTAATCGAGGGCAGAGCGGACCCAACAACAATAAAGCGACTTGAGGCAGAGAGGGTCACGAATCTCAGTCGCCATCCGTGTTATGAGGCCAAGCGTTTTGTTCGCCTTGGCGACGGTCGCGTCCAGATGTGCGTCGAAGGTGAGGGCGCTGTCCAACCAGACCCCAAGATCCTTGACCACGGATACACGGGATAGGGGGAGCCCACAAACCGTATAGTCCGCATGGACAAGATTACGAGGTCTGCCGAACGACACCACACAACATTTATCAGGGCACAGCGTGAGTCCGTTGATGATACACCACGCCGAGAAATCGTCAACAACACTTTGGAGGGGACAGGAGTCAGTAAATGAGGAGATAGGCAGGAAGATCTTGACATCATCGGCGTAGAGCAGGTGGCCGTCACTAGGAAGGATGCTCGTACAATCGTTGACGAAAAGACAGAACAGGAGGGGACCAAGAACACTTCCCTGGGGGACACCAGAGACGCCCACGAAGGGGTCGGATAAGCAGTCCACCACCTTCACACGGTAGATGCAACCGGTCAGGATAGACTTGATCCAGGATAGGAGAGGATCACGGATGCCAAGCCGCTCAAGCTTAGCCATCAGAAGATCGTGCGGAAGCGAGTCGAAGGTGGCTTTGAAGTCAGTGTAAATGACATCTAGCTGACATCTGGAGAAAATATCGCATTTCTATTACATAATTAAATTTATTACGATAATATAGCGATAAATTTAATTTATAACTATAAAATAACGCATTAACAGTACGCAACTGATGCATTATTTTTAAATCCAAGGTGGCGCCATATTTTTCCTCCTTCGATTTCTATAGTTGTCAGCTCGTGGAGTCTTGTTTTGTTTATCCGGTGTTTGGATGCATCAAAACAGAAGCAGAGTTTAACACGAGTGAAATGATACGTGTACATATAGTTAAACGTTGGAAAACTGTCGACAATAATCAATCATCGAATCTACTTTCGATTCACAAAGATTAAAAAATGCATGAGCAAACAAACCACAGTTTTCTCAACACATCAAACAAACCAGCTCTTTGTACAAAGATCGTGCAAAGATGCCAGAATGTAATAGTGCACAAATGCAAAGCGAAGACCGTGCTGATCAACCAGAAGCTAGTACAAGTGTTCGGCCTTCAAGTAAATATTAAACGTTTCTGAGATATTAGTGTTAATAAACAGTGTATAACTTTATTTTGCTTAATATTGTGTTAGCGCAACCAGAGCTTCCGGAGACGGGGAATATTTTGCCGTCCGTCCTTTCAGATGACGAATTCGACGAGTTTGATAGTATGAAGAATTTGTAATGGAAATCTGTGAAGAAATACGGTGCTAGACATAAAAAACCTTAATATGATAGAGGACATAATCATAGAAGACAGGCTAAATCTGCTGGATCACGGCAACAACTTCTGATGGGATGGTATAATGGACGACATGGCTCTCAGCATCGCTGGACTCCACCGCAGAAAGAAGCGATCAACAAAAAATTCAGATCAGATAAAGTTACCATCCGAAGTGAATCGAGATTCGTTATTGATCCTTGGAATGTTTAGGGTATTGGAAAGAAACAGAATTCCAAAACTTCATGCACTATTCAAGGGTAGGAATATTGAGGGACAATTTAGATCATAAAGCGTACGACCACTTTATGCTGTACTTTTGTGCTATTATTCTGTTCTCGTCAAACGTTTATAGTCAACATTGGCGGCTTGCGGGAACATTACTTGAGCGATTTGTGGTTGAGTTTGATACCGTGTACGGACCTGGCCATATATCAAGCAATGTTCATCAACTGTTGCATGTAGTCAATGACGTTTTAAAGTTTGGCAACCTTGAAACCATTTCATCCTATCGGTTTGAAAGCTACATGCAAACGTTGAAACGCAAGCCCCGATCAGGATAGAAGAGCTTAGAACAAGTTGTTAATGGGACAGCAGAGATAGCAGCATTTTTGTTTATTTGTTATATTAGCACACTTTTTGGTTTATTGTTATTGAAAGAAAACATTGAATTATTAAATGAAACGAGTAGTTTTATTTCGTGATAGAAAAATAAAGTTTAATATATACATGAATCCTTTCAAATATTGCAAAACTATGTACAGAATAATTACATTGAATAAACAATTTTATTAACTATATAAATATACATGTCTACACCGAACTTACTCCCTCAAACGGCGAGCAACAGGATTTCTTATGTCGTTATGATGCAGTCTAGCTACTACAAACAGTGATTCTACGGCACTATTGAGCCGAACGCGACAGTCAACATCACTATTTACACTGAGCAGCCAGGTTTCCATCTGACGCGCATACTCCTCGCGGTTCCCTAGAGCAGCATAAAACTGTTCCAACTCCTGCACATTTTCCAGGGGCTTAAATTCAAAAGACGATCGAACGCGAAGTGATGCTCGCGAAATACTTGTATCCAGCAAGTGGTCTAATTTTGCCAATGTAGTGCCGACACGTCATTTTCTTTAAATGCTTGTGGTGGAGGATTTGGAGCCAGCCAAATTAACGGTGATGGCGTTGATTTGGACACTTTAACGGTTTTATGATGTGTAATCAAACGACGCTTCGATACACTTGTTTGAACCACGGGCTTTGCGGTAGAATCCGAGGAAACATTTTTTTCAGAATCCTAAAAAGAGAAACCCGCTAGTTTATATTGCACTGTTGCACGGTGCTATTTATAACCCGCCGCGGTTCAACGCGATGCATCCTGACGAAGAACGCAGAAAACCACTGATCAACTCCAAAGAAGGTATGTACACTATCACATATATACGGAACTTACAATTTCTCAACTTTTCACAGGCTGCTCCAATTGGTGTGAGTTTCCTTCAACTGCGCATCCAACATTGATTCTCCAACAGTGCACATTAATACACACACACGACTAAGACAGATTGACACCACATGACCAACATCCAGAAAAATAATAGTTGAAAGAAATATCGACAGAGCGAAATAAAAACAGCAAGACCCAATAGAGGGAATGAACATGACGATAGAGGGAACTACAAATAGCAAGGACAAATTAGGAAGAGGAGTTTAGAACAGAATTGTTTTGAATGTTTTGCGAATCGGTTTAATGCGTCTTTGCTTTTTCAATGTGTCCCCGCTTTTTTAGTTCTTGTTTTCGCTGCAGCGAACCGAGGTGTGCTCACGAGAGGCTCGCGAGCGCGCGAAAAGCGTTCGGAAAAGTTCTGATAATAACTTCCTAACTCCACAATCTGAGAAGTCTATCAGACTTCTCAGACTAGGGCTGATTTTGTGGTTTTTGTTGATTGGGTAGTTAAATGCCCTCTTATGGAGCTCGCTGTTAACACGGTTGTAAATACGGAGCGTACGCTTTACATCCGCCTTCAACGCACGAAGTTGCCTGTTGGACCAGGGAGGATCAGGGGAAGGGCGTAGAGGAGGACAACAATTGGAGAGGAACGAGGAAATTACAATATTAAAACTAGACACGGCGATTTTAATCGAGGGACAAGAATCGATAAAAGACCAATCGTGTGCTGCAATTAATCGTCCAGCCACGTTTCGGTTAGCACAATGATGTCCGCCTCAGATTCCGAAATTGCCAGCCGAAATTCATTAGTCTTCGTCCGCAGGCCCCTTACGTTCTGATAGTGGCAGTGAATCGGCGATGCTGAATGCGCGGTGGGAGAGGGCGTCGGTGACTGTGTAGAGATCCGTGCAGCTTGGTATGATGAAGATGATGATGAGCGAGTGCGGGGAAATCGGTATTGCTCAGTTAAGCGCTGGTCGGTAGAAGAGGCTGCACTATGGGGAACTTGTATGGAACAAGCGGACATTACTAGATTTAACGAGAATCGCTGGACATTTCGCGGTGTTTTGTTATTTTAGGCACTCAAAGCCATCATTGTAACCATTCTACAAGCTTTTAGCTTGTGTAAATAATTAATTATTAATTATAATGTACAGTACACATAGTTTTGTAACAAAAAAATCTGTGATTTTTTAAATGTATAATCACCTGCAATTTTTAAAACTCTTCATAAAAATAAATTACAAATGTGTATTACAAAACATAAAAATCACATTTATTAAATAATTTCAATTTCCTTCGTCATTTAAGCTTACTTCAATATGATCTACTTGATTTAATACATGGTCAATTAACATATCTTCATTTTCTTTGTCCGTTATGGTAAAAAAGTCTGTGACGATGGCTGGAAAGCAAAGCTTTTTCTTGTTATGTTGTCTATAGCCTAAAGAAATCTAACTTAGAATTGGATCACTACTGTGTATAGCCCGCATAAACGTGTCTTCTAAATTATTCTCCCTGGACGATTTTCTTGCATGTGCTGCCCTATCTTGCCTGAAACATTTATGACGCGCTTCTAATGCTTCTTCTCCTAAAAACCCAAGTGGAATAGGGGTCTGCATTATAATATCCCATGCATTATAATATTAGTTAACCGTCCGATCAATAACCGGGTACCCGGGTACCCATTTCAGCTTCCATGGGAGAATTTTGTAACTTTTCTTCCGAATCGTTTTACGCCACTTTAGATCCCCAGAAATGAAAGCTTTTTGCACTTAATTTGCAACACCGTGCATAGTACTTAACAACTCAATAATAGTTATAAGTGATTAAACAAAACTTCCTCCATACAATAACCGGGTACCCGGGTACCCATCACATCACTTAGGTATGAATGCTCGGTTTATGGACAATAATATACCGTTTATCCGGGAATGCCTGTAATTTGTCTTCTGAATACATCAAATATAATAAATTGTATTGTCTTTCAGGACTTTTAGCAATTTTAATTATAAACAATGCAGAAGTAGATAGAATATAGTTTTTATACTATAAAACATTTTATTCCACATATACGTATTCGCAAATAAAATTGTGCACTGCTCACATGTACTGCTTTATTGATTTGTTGTTTTCATAATATAATATAATATATAAGATGCAAATCAAGCGACTTTGAATAGATCTTTTGTAGTATATCTACCAAGCATACTGTCCATGGTGTCCACTCCAGCTTTTGACCAGTCATTCAATTATTTCTGTTTTTTTTCTATTCTCCATCACCAATTTTCGCTTCCAGGTGCATTGAGGATAGCATGATCACGGTTTTTTCTTTTTTGGCATGTAGCTGCACATGGTAAATTTTTCATTGAAGCCGAACAAAGTAGATAATTCTTCACGTTGTTTCAAACCTATCATGGAAGGTGGTATAAATGGCTTATTTTTTCCAAAGTACCAACAATGGTTAGGGTCCAGGACAGTAAACATTTGGCTAATGGCAACGAAGTGAAAAAAAAATCCATTGTTACGTTTCTGACCCTTTATAAGAAGCGACTAAATCCTTAACAATTCTCTTCCCAACGTTCTTTCCACGGCCAGCATTCGATTTCCCAGTGTAAATCTAGCCATTGAGAGGATACGAATTCACAGCGTCACAAATCCACCAGACTTTAATCCCATATTTGGCTGATTTGTAAAGTATGTATTGCGTAAACCTGGTTCGTCCACGGTACGGGAAAAGCTGCTCGCCGACTGCTAAGTACTCCGATGGTTTATAATTTTTTGCCAAATTACTATTTAGTATAGCCCATATATGGCGTATCGGAGCAGCTTTGTCATCTTCAATGCGCTGGGCATGAGTATTCGCATCATCGAATCGGACAAAACGCATTATGATACTAAACTGATTGATGAATATTACTGCACGATATAGTGGATATGACCACGGCTTACACATATCTCCTGCACTATCGGTATTAGAGTAGTTGACGCCAGATAGACGAATAGCCAGGAAAGCATACATTTCTTCCAAATCAATTGCTTTCCACTTCAATAGGTACGGTCACACGCGACGAACCTTTGATGGCGAACCTTTCGCACACTATTACAAACGAATGCCAAAAAAAGGTTCGCCGAACCTTATAGCGTTCACACGTAACGAATCTTTGATGTAGTTTCATTGATAGTTGGTAAGAATAAATCAAAGTAAGCATTGTAAACAAATGGGGAAATCGAACGGAACGTCAAAAAGGTTCGCGGCCCCGCTAGGCAGCTCGAAATATCGTCCTCAAAACGTCCTCCGCGCGAACAAACGTCCTCCATTTTTGTATGGGGATGAAACAAAAGGAGGACGTTTTTCGAGCAATCGTCCTCCTTGTCCTCCTCACCATACAAAACTGCTCGATGTTTGTGTCATGGAGGACGTTTTTGAGGACGATTTGCTCGAAATTGCCTAGCGGGGCAAAGGTTCGTGCTATCCACCAAAATCGGTGAACCTTTTCTGCTCGAAAAAGGTTCTCGAACTCTGCTCGATTCACTAACACATTCAAGAAAAGGTTCGCCGAGCGTCCAAATTCGAGCAGGGTTCGTCTCGTGTGACCGTACCTAATGGTTTCTTCCTACATTCTTTTGGTTATACGCATCATAGGATGACTAAGCCTTCTTGTTTGAATGGCGTATTATGTATCGATCATTTGTGGAGTGAAAAATAATTTGAAAGTATCGAGAATGGATAGCATTCTAGTAATCTTCGAAGGTCTACTTTTTTGTGACACTCATCAGATTCTTCTGAATCAGAAACGAATTATTCATTCACATACACTCTTGTAAAATGTTAATTTTTATTAATATACGATCATCTTTTCAACTTTTGGAATGAGTAGGTGCCATCCACGAAAACTACTAGGAAATAGCGCCTTACCGTTTGGAGCTTGATGGAACAACATGCGTGGGTAGAACCAACAATCTTTTGTGCTTTAATTTTTAGTCGTTACTCAAAAAACACCTGTTTAACGGTTTGATGGACTACAAATTTGATCAACTTTTATTTTTCCCACCTTTTTGTTCCCGTTTGACATACAACAGATCAGTGAAGTCCTAATTTTCCCGCGTTTCTGTTCTTGCATGACCAATTACGGAATGACAAATCAAAGTGGATATAGTAAACAAATTTGGTCATGTGATACTATCTAGTACTATAGCATTCTTAGCATTTAACATCAACTTCGATTGCCGGTTGAAAATCGACAATGCTTACACAAAAATCGCTCAACTTTGTAGCGCGCTTCTGGTGGGTACCCGGGTACCCGGTTATGAGACGAAGGGTGAAACTTTGGTTAGTGATCGGACGGTTAAACTATGTTTCTAAACTCTAATTAGACCAGAACACATCGAAACATTTTTTTGCTGCATTACCAAAGTTGAAAAAGCGTATTTTTTCCATAATGCCACACAGTTTTACTTGGTAAAAGTGAGTAAGACATGGTAAATGTGCATATTAAATATTTTTTTTATAAAAGCTTAACATATTACCTTTACAACGATGTATAAAACATCATGGTCATAGTTTTAATACTTGTAAAACGATTGCCATCAAGCAATCAATAAAAGTTCGCTAGCGTGGACCATTTTTTATCACTTTTTTGACTTTGACAGATTATATCTCGAAATCTGCTAGTCCTAAAAGGCTAAAAATTTGGATTGGTCTTAGTTAACTTGTCTACTGCAAGGAAAAGTAACTGAATTTATCATACTCTCCATCGCCTAATGTCCGCCTTTTCCCCATAGTGGGCTGTTGCTCGCAGAGCTCGGTCGGAGACCGGGACGGTTCCGGGTCCAGTGAAGTGTCCGAAGTGAGGGTGTAAGTTGTGATGGATGGTGGTGGAGCATACGAGGTTGGTGATTTGTGGAGGCAAGTAGTAAGGAAACATGACAAAGGATGATCCCTTTGTAATAGTTTACACCTCAGTATATCACGATCTAAACGCCTAATCAGAATCGTAATCTAGAAATTCTACTCCGTCGCTTAGTACTTCAACTTCCATTGTCTCTGCGACCGGAGAATTGTTCCTATTGTTTGTCTTGCAAAATCTATTACAAACTTTAAGAATTTCAATTTGAAAATTTTCTAACTCTTCTTCTTTAACTTTCTTATATACTGAGGTGAAAAATTTAACAAATGGAACATCCTTTGTCATACTTTCCTTTTTTCTTGCCTCACATACAGTGTCATACATTGCTATGAGTTTGGTCAGTGCTTCCCCCATTAAATGGTCTTCGGCAGCCGGACGCTTCGATGGCTTTTTCTGAAAGCTATTTGAATTTGTCCTGTTACCACTCGAGGAACTTGGTTGAGGGGTGTCAACTATTCCATTTTCCGTTTCCTCAAAATTTGCTTGGCCTGGTGTAGTTGGTGTGTCCGTCGTGTCTGGAATTGCCGATTGTGACATCTCCTGAGTGAGCTGAAATATTAAAAATAATAAATTTTTAATTAATACAACTTACATTAAAAACGAAACTGTTGACATGAAAATAATAATATCTTTTTTTCTTGTAGCTTTCATCTAATCGTGACGAATGGATAAGTGTTTCAGAGGGATTTGAGAAGAAGTTCAAATTCTCGCATGTAATTGGAGCTTTAGATGGAAAGCATTGCAGAATTCGTGCGCCAAAACATTGTGGGACAGAGTATTTCAATTACAAAAAATTTCACAGTGTGGTACTGTTAGCCATAGTAGATTCCGATAGAAAGTTTTTGTATGTAGATGTGCAAAAGGTGGAATTTCAGACGGAGGAGTCTTCCGCCATTCAAGAATGTACCAACTGCTTGAAACCCGCAAGTTAAATATTCCTAAACCGGAAATATTACGGGTTCCGTATGCAATTGATGTACCGTATATGCTCCTAGGAGATAAAGCCTTCGCTTTTACGGATTGTTGCATACGACCATTTGGTGGATATTACCCGATACATTCTATTGAACGGACGTTTAACGAGTGTCACTCTGGGGCAAGAATGCCTGTTGAATGCGCTTTTGGGATTTTAAGTAGTATTTTCCGCATTTTACAAACCACCATTCAACTGGAGCCTGAGATCGCGACCACATTAATCAAAACAACAGTTTATTTGCATAATTTTATTCGCAAAAGAAATCAAAGAGATGAAAATCGTTAATCTTTATTAATAGTTTCAAAGTCCCGTGATGGGATGAGGCAATCCCTCCTCCCTCTTCTTCTCTCTTCTTCCTTCTATGTCCTTATGTCTCCAATCATGTTTTTATCTTTATTTTTATAAATCTCAGTTTCAAGTCCCGTGATGAGATTAGGCAATAAACCCTACATTTTTACAGTGCACGTGAAGCATGCTTTTTACAATCTGACTCTAAGTGGAAACGGGACTCGAACACGGGTTTATCAAGAGCGAAGCCGTAATCTTGCCGAGAAACCATAGCACTAGTTAGAAATAGTGAGGAAATATCGCTACTTGAATGGCAAACGTAGATTTTGAAGAAAAATTTTATTTCGTATTATAAAAGATTTTCCCATTCGGGATTCGAACACCAAATCTCTGATACAAGGCTCGAGCACCACTACCAGTACACCAGTTGTACGAGTGGATAACATAGGGAAAATACAGGTATATATGGCTGTGAGAATAAATTGAACCAATGTTAATTTAATGATGGTGTACGATATTGCGACGCCTAAAGGTAGACTCTAGACACAGAACTCTACAAGGTTCTGAACAGTTAGGAATTTTTGAATTTAACGAAACCCTACAGGTACCGTTTTATTGATAACCTGATGTTCAAAAATAACGGTCAATTGATAACAGTCTCACCGGTCTTAGACATCGCTATCACAACATTTGTGACGTAACTAAAGGCGTTCAGAAAACCAAATATATGCAACTTGAGAAAGCGGGGGGGGTGGGGTAGCGATCTGTGGACACTACACTTTCGTTCTCCGGTACCGTTGGACAAACCCAGAATTTTTGGATCCGTTTCCTCTTCTCACTATCCTCCTTTTCTAACAAGTTCCGGAGTAGGCCGTACCCTACATTTTGGTCCTTCGAACCGGATTAGGCGCAGCGAACCTATCGTGCGCTGAATAGTTTCATACATTCGTCGTCGAAAGAGGAACCTTCGTCAACCGGACGGGTTGATCGTACATCGGTGGCAGACCACGGACACCACACGAGGCCGATCCAGTGCGCATCGGTCAGCAGTGCGCAGTGCGGCCTCAAGGAAAGAGAACCCAAGTCGGGAGTTCTCTTCGGTGGATCCAGCGCTTCGTGCCCAGCGATTGTACATCCCCTTCAACTGGAAACTTCATCAACCGGACGGGTTGATCGTACAGCGGTGGCAGACCACGGACACCACACCAGGCCGACCCAGCGCATCGGTGCTCACGGGAAGCGAACTCAAGGCGTGAGTCTCCTTCGGTGGTAGAATCCAGCGTCTCATCCCGACGAGAAGTTTTAAAAACAGTGTGAAGTGAAAAAAGTGAAAAGTGCAACAGACTAACTAATAGTCACAATGAACACTCGCAGTAAAGTGATGCACTCCCCACCACCAGAACACGATGGGAGTGAAAACTCAGATCAAGAGGCTACGGAAGCCACCATACAACAGTGCGCGAGTGACCAGCGATTGGAAGCGACACCACAGCACGTTTCACCAAAACCGTCGACATCATCGCCAGGTGATCGCGAGTTGGCCGTGTTGCGGGCCAAAATGAAGCTGGCATATCGTCAACTCCCTCCGGCCACTGCGCGGGTGCACTTACGCACATTACGGGAATTTCAAGGCACCCACGCCAGGATTATGCAGCACATCATAGATCTCCTGCCAGATGACCTCGAAGTCGACATGGACGCCGACGATGCCTTCCGGAAGATCCACACCACCTGCACAGCCATTCTGGAGGCAAAGCTGGACGAAACACCAACAACGTCAGCAGCTCCGGTAACCTCGGCAGCGCATCACCTCAGTGTCCCGATGCCAACCTTTGACGGACGCTACGAAGAGTGGCCCAAATTCAAGGCCATGTTCCTCGACATCATGGGAAGGACACCTGTTTCGGATGCAGCAAAGTTACACCACCTGAACAAGGCACTCACCGGAAAGGCAGCAGGGATAATTAACGCAGCAATGGTGAGCAGCAACAACTACAAGAGTGCCTGGGAGGTGCTAGAAAAGCGATTCGCGAACCCGAGAGCAATCGTCGACAAGCACATTGCTGGGTTACTTCAACTTAAACCCGTGCAACGCGAATCAGCCAGCGAACTTCGATCACTAGTAGAAACGTGTAAGGGTCACGTTGATGGGTTGCAGTTCTTAGAGAAGAACATTGATGAAACCAGCTACCTCATCATCACCCACATCCTCGCATCGTGTATGGACTCCAGCACTCGTAAGGCATGGGAGCTTACATTGCAGCACGGCGAGTTTCCGGATTTGTTCCGTACGTTCGATTACATCACGCGACAATGTGAAGTGTTGGAGAGCTGCGCAGCAGGCAATACGGACAAACCATCTAGTCCAAAGCCGGCTCCTACTAAAGCGTTCACGTCGACCGTTACTCCATCACCGACCGCAACGTGTGTGCTGTTCCTGGGTCACCGTATGCTCAGCAAGTGCGCGGATTTCATAGCACTATCGCTACCAGACAAACGGGACAAGCTCCGAAGTTGGAAACGTTGTTTCAACTGTTTCGGAGCTGGTCATCTCAACAAAAGGTGCCCATCGAAGTGGACGTGTCGTCGGTGCCAGCAGAAACATCACTCCTTGCTCCACGACGAAGGGACTAGTGCCGCCAGCGAGATCCGTCACGAACAGCCAACATCTGCAGCAGAACACCGTACAGCTACAATATCGCTTCACACGGCGATACCATCGACAGTGTTGCTGTCAACCGTCATGTTGTACATCACTGACAGCGCAGGGAAGAACCATGCTGCAAAGGCTCTCTTGGACAGTGGAGCACAACCTTCATTACGGGAAGGTTGGCGCAATTCTTAAACCTACCTCGGAAGTCGGTGAGCATTCCGCTGTCGGGGATTGGTGGCAGCCAAGCGACGAACGTAAAGTCATCAGTACGAGCCACCATCCAGTCGCGCTGTTCATCGTTTTCGACGTCGCTGGAGATGCTGGTACTGCCAAAGCTGTCAGCAGATGTGCCGGCCCATCGTATAAACTACAGCCAGTGGACGATTCCAGCAACCTGCGTCTTGGCTGACCCAACATTCCACAAGCCTGGTGGAATCGATATCATCCTGGGTGAGGCGTGCTTCTACGAGCTTTTAAAAACCGGACGCATCTCACTTGGAGAAGGTATGCCGTCACTCCAAGAAACAGCATTTGGGTGGGTTGTAAGTGGCACAGCCCAGATAGCAGAGCAGTTGCTGCCAGTGGTGTGTTCAGTCGCCATACACACCAACGAGCTGACTACGATGATGAGGAAATTCTTCGCAATAGAAGACGTAGGCAGTTTCCCTAGCTGGAGTATCGAGGAGAGAGCCTGTGAGGACCACTACGCGGCCACTACAAGCAGAGACCAAGCCGGCCGATATGTCGTCCGACTTCCGAGAAAGTCTGACATGATCGGGAAACTAGGTGACTCGCGGACGATCGCCCTCCATCGGTTTTTGGCCATCGAGAGACGTTTGCAGCGAGAACCGGAAACAAAAAAGGTGTACGTGGAGTTCATGGCCGAATACCTCCGCTTAGGCCACATGACAAAGGTGACTGCAGCAGTTGATAGTCGGGAAACCGTGTCGTTGAATGATACGCTGATGATCGGACCAACAATTCAACAAGATGCTACATCGATCCTGATGCGATTCAGAACTCATCAAATTGCCCTGACAGGAGATGTGGCAAAAATGTACCGGCAAGTATGGGTACATCCCAGCGATCGCGCCCTACAGCGGATTCTGTGGTGAGCTTCGCCCCATGATCCCATCGAAGAATATGAGCTGAATACTGTAACTTATGGAACCGCATCTGCACCATTCCTTGCGGTGAGATCTCTGCAACAAACAGTATTAGATCGTGGAAGGGACTTTCCAATAGCAGCAGCTCGGGTCGCTTACTTTTACGTGGATGACTTTGTGTCTGGAGCTGATTCACCCGAGGCTGCTCAAACCTTGCAACAGCAAATCGAACAACTGTTTGCCAAAAGTTGGATTTGAGCTGCGGAAATGGGCATCAAACGAGGAAGCGGTGTTGCATCATGTGGACCAACAAAGCCGAGCATCCAGCCCATATCCCAACGACGATGACGACGGATCGTTGGCAACACTTGGAATCATATGGGATACGTCAGCGGACACTCTGCGCTTCAAAGTGCAAGCCCCGGATGTCAACGAAGATGCAACCAAACGCAAGGTATTGTCCACCATTGGGAAGATTTACGATCCGGTAGGGTTTGTTGACCCAGTGAAGGCGGTTGCCAAGCAACTTCTTCAACGTGTATGGAATCTGAAACACGTCAACCAACAACCCTGGGGATGGGATGCTGAACTTCCGCTGCAGCTACGAACAGAATGGCTCAACTTTCTTGAGCAAATGCATTACCTTCACAACATCAGCATTCCGCGAGTCGCCATTAGATCTTCAGTGACCACCATCCAATACCACGTCTTCTGCGATGCTTCGGAGAAAGGATATGGAGCATGCTGCTACATCCGTAGTTGCGATGCCCAGGGCCATGGCACAATGAAGCTCTTCGCCTCAAAAACCAAAGTGACGCCCCTCAATAGCAAGCACTCTATCGCTCGGCTTGAACTGGGCGCAGCACAGTTGGCCAGCTTGCTATTCGACCGAGTAAGGACTGCGGTAAACCCAGGATCTCTGGCAGTCTTCTGGACAGACTCCATGACTGTGGTACATTGGCTGCGAGCATCACCAAACTCCTGGAAGCCATATGTTGCCAACCGGGTATCGCAGGTGCACCAATTAACGGAAGGTTGCACGTGGCGTCACATCGCAGGAGTCGACAACCCGGCTGACCTTGCTTCCAGAGGATGTTTGGGTAAAGATCTCCTCTCCAGTACCCTATGGTGGCAGGGTCCTTCCTGGATGAGCCTGCCAGAAGATCAATGGCCTCCACCACTGCTTGCGACACCAGATCCTTCAGTGCAAGCAGAGCAGCGGGTAGCAGTTGTGGCATGCGCTGCCATTGAGCTGCCAGCTCATCGCATCTTTACACTTTTCTCATCGTACTCGAAGCTGAGACGGTTGACGGCGTACTGGGTTCAGTATTGGAACCGATGCACCAAACGCCGGTCGTACGAGAACCCTGGCCTGACGACGAAGGACTTGACGGATGCAGAAGAAGTGCTGTGCCGCTTGGCTCAACGAGACCACCTGTAGCAAGAAATCAAGGCCTTGCAGCAGAAGAAACCCGTTCCTGCGTCGTCCCCGCTTAGATGGTTGCATCCGCAACTGGGAGCTGACGGAATCATCCGAGTTGGACCGACGTTTGTCCAATTCACCGCTAGCGGAGGATGTTAAGCATCCACTAGTTGTTCCGGCCAGCCATCCATTCGCTCGTCTGCTGATGGAACATTTTCATAAACGGTTACTTCACGCGGGACCGACTCTGATGCTAAACACGTGCAGACAACGCTTCTGGATTACAAGTGGCCGAAATCTCGCCCGGAAGGTATTTAAACAGTGCCACAACTGCTTCCGCGCCCGACCATCGTCGTCAGCAACTATAATGGCTGACCTGCCGGGTGTCCGAGTAACACCGGCCCCTCCTTTTTCGATCACCGGTGTTGACTACTGTGGTCCAGTGTTCCTGAAAGGTGGCCACCGACGGGCGGCGCCCGTGAAGGCATACGTCGCCATATTTGTATGCTTCACCACCCGTGCCGTACACATCGAGCTGGTGTCAAACCTGACAACGGAAGCATTTATAGCAGCATTACGACGGTTTGTGTCTCGTCGTGGTTTGCCATTGGTGTTACACTCGGACAACGCGACGAACTTCAAGGGAGCAGCAAACAAGCTGAACGAGTTGTACAAGCTGTTGCGTACAACTGAGCACCAGCAGAGCATTCAAGCTTGGACACTAGAACGCAAAATTTCATGGAAGTTCATCCCACCAAGAGCTCCTCACTTCGGTGGACTGTGGGAAGCCGCCGTCAAAACCATGAAGTACCACCTAGTGCGCGTTTTAGGAACGACATCACTTTCGTATGAGGACATGTCTACGCTGCTGGACGAGATAGAATGCTGTGTCAACTCCCGACCTATAACATCGATGTCAGATGACCCACACGATATGACAGCCCTCACTCCTGGACATTTCCTGGTTGGAACGAACCTACAGCTTGTTCCGGACCACTGCTTGCTGTATGAAGCCGAAAACCGGTTGAACCACTGGCGTCATGTTCAACAACTTCGCCAGCACTTTTGGAACCGTTGGCAGAAGGAGTATTTACAACAACTGCAGGCGCGTTCTAAATGGACAAAGGATGGTACAACCACAGTAACGCCAGGAACGTTAGTTATAATCAAGGAAGATAATGTGCCTTCGGCGTTTTGGCCATTAGCACGTGTAACCGAGGAGCATCCTGGAAAGGATGGCAAAGCGCGTGTCTTTACATTGCGTACAAGTAAGGGAACTACAGTTACTAGACCATTGGTAAAGCTTTGTGTATTACCAAAGGCAAAAAATTAAAATTATTCAATTTTGAGGTGGCAGAATGTACGATATTGCGACGCCTAAAGGTAGACTACAGCCACAGAACTCTACAAGGTTCTGAACAGTTAGGAATTTTTGAATTTAACGAAACCCTACAGGTACCGGTTTATTGATAACCTGATGTTCAAAAATAACGGTTAATTGATAACAGTCTCACCGGTCTTAGACATCGCTATCACAACATTTGTGACGTAACTAAAGGCGTTCAGAAAACCAAATATATGCAACTTGAGAAACAACTGGTGTTTTTGTTAGGCTCTGTCCCCAACATACCTAGCAGTGTAATCCACAGAAAGTCCCTGGCGGGTAGCGATCTGTGGACACTACACTTGCGTTCTCCGGTACCGTTGGACAAACCCAGAATTTTTGGATCCGTTTCCTCTTCTCACTATCCTCCTTTTCTAACAAGTTCCGGAGTAGACCGTACCCTTGTTGACCTTGATGGTTATGATAATTTGAAATCTATGTAACAAAATATGATCAGATTTGAAAAAGGACATTAAATATCTAAAACAAACATGAAAAAAATTTTTTAAAACCGTCAAGAAAAAAGTTTTTCCTAGCCTAGATTCGAACTCCGATCCTCCGGAACAACACTCATGAACTTTGCCCCCTAGACTATTGATGAAAGAAAATTTCCGCGTGATATCACAGCTTTTAATATGTCTGTAGGCAATCTGAATGTCACATTTTTCCTCCCCGAGCTTCGCCGGGGCTTCGAGCTAGTCCTATATAATAATTTTCCTTCCGAGGGTCGACCATGGCCCAACAAACACGCGCGCGAAAAGTAACCCTTATGCGATCGATGCCTGATTCAATGTCGCTACTAATTCAAAATCAGAAAAATGGGCCCGCTAAGCAAAACCGACCTTGCTGTGCGTAATTGTTGGAATTTTGTGCTGTTAGTGTGTGTAAGAGTGAGAGAAAGAAATAGAGAAAGGAACGAGGTAGAAATAGGAAACGAGAAAGAGAGAGATAGATAGATAGAGAGAGAGAGAGAGAGAGAGAGAGAGAGAGAGAGAGAGAGATAGAGAGAGAGAGAGAGAGAGATATGGGAGATGGGAGATGGGAGATGGGAGATGGGAGATGGGAGATGGGAGATGGGAGATGGGAGGTGGGAGGTGGTAAGGGACAAAGAGTGGGAAACAAAGAAAGAGCGGGATGAAAAGCGGGAGAGAGATACAGATAGAGCGAAAGAGAGAAAGATAGAGAGAGAGAAAGAGAGAGAGAGAGAGAGAGAGAGAGAGAGAGAGAGGAAGAGAGTGGAGATAAGAAAGATTGAAAGAGAACGAAGATGAGAGAGAGAAAAAGGTAAAGAGAGCAAAATTTAGAGAGCGAGAGAGAATGAGAGAGAGATTGGTAAAAGAAAGAGAGAGACAGAAAATGAGCGGCATAGGACGGTGTGTCTGAGCTGACTTAGCGATTATGTGAGAAGGAGTGAGAACATACAGGATTAGCTTACAACGCATACAGTTGATTCGAACTCACATCTCTATGCATGTGTTAACGGATCTACCACTACAAGAAAACAAAACCAGAACGTGAGAAATGGGGATCGCTATCCGCGGCAGAGCATACGAAGGCCCAATCCGAGACTGCAGTTGTGCGAGCAGGTAACTTTACCTTCCGCGAAACGAACAAGGCAAGAAAAGGGAGATAGTTCCTTCCGCGAAACACAGAAGATGGGGAATAGCAAGCGGCAGAGTTTGCAGGCCATCCAGCCGATACTGCGCCTTTTATGAATCATCACACACATGGAAGAATTCTCCATTACAAACGAAAGACAGAAAAAATCGATGGGGGGAATAGTGAACCACAGAACGTGCAGCGTATGCGGTACTGATGGCACAGGGAGAGAAGGATGTGCCCCGCATCGCATCGCAATAATATGGATTATCATGCGTAGCAGGAGTGTTATGCTTAGTTTACACGGGACGCAAAAGCCTGATAAAACACGAGCAAATGTCAGTTTTGCTGTCTTTTTTTTTTTCGTTTCGTGTCGCCGCTACTATTCGTGAGCCGATCCAAATGAAAGCGCATTCAGTGATGATTTGAGTGCTTAACTGTAAAACAATAGCATAGAGGTAATGTGTCCACCGAAATCTTATCAACAAACATTGAACATCATCACAAACAACTATTTTCCATCCGCTTGCAATCAATACCAGGTGCACACATTTTTGCCTACTCCTTTTTTAAACTCGACGACCGAAAAACAAATTTGCGCAGATTTTGACAACTGACCAACTAACTGGCAACATTCTACCGTTTGCAAAGTTTGCTTCATGTCCGACCCACACTTTAAAAAGTGGCGTAACCACAGAACATGCGTAGGCTTGCATGTACTGCGTAGCACAGAAACTGGTACAATATGCTGTAACTCGGTTTAAGTACATGTCTTTGAAAAACCTCCTGCTAACCGGGCTGTTTGATAAACACTTTTGGTTTGGTATTTGGTAACATTTTTCGATAAAACTGTAATTTTACATTTATATCGATGAGGGCTACAATCAAAGGGAGATATCCTGTGCGCCAAGATCAGGCTCTGGTCGAACAGGGAGACGGTCAGCTTACTTCGTATCTTATCGTTGGTCCCGCAATACGTATTTTGAACCCCCTTACCGTTCTGCAATTGCCGATACAATTGAAATCATAACGGGACGACATGGAACCATCAAAAGGGCGGTAGGGGAACCAGAGACTGCCGACGGGCCAGGTACCTGGCCTAAAAAACCTAGTGTTATAATAAAATTGAAAATCAAGCTCCTAATGAAACTCCAAACATCCCATCTCATTCAATGGTACCACTGCAGAATGTGCCAATTAGGACAGCATCTGAATAGCTAAACTTACGTGAGCATCTTGCTCATGATATTTATTGGAATTAATATTATAACATATTGTAAACTTGTACAGTACGTTCTGGAAATCAGAATAGAATACGTACCGAATCACTAAATTTCCCGGGATCACTAGTGCTTCAAAGGCATACCATGATGGCTTGTATACCTGATTTGGAGCTAAAAAATAATTTGTGTATTTTTGTATAAACAGACTCCACATTAACATAAAGCAGTCCAGATGTAGTACTTACACGATCCAGAGCTGGTAGACCGCTTCATTTTCAGATGATTTTGCCTATATTGTGCCCTTAAATTCGTCCATGTTTGCTTTAATTCGTCGATTCCGACGCTAACGTTTTCAGCTATTCGCAGCCAGGCATCTTCTTGTGCAACAGTGTTTTTGTATTTTGGCAACTTTTTGCACCATTAAACAGGGTATTTTTCTATTACGGAAATAATAGATAGGATTCTTTCTTCCATATCCTGCAAAAAAAAAAACAATACGTAAATTATACTGTTGGATACAAGTAGGGCACTGCGGCAATGGCGACTAGTTTTGCTCCTTACTGGCTTTTGGCTCCTTATTTCATTGAGACAGATTTTCTACTTGCGAGCATAGAAGATCTTCGGAAATCGAACAACGAATACTTGGTGTATAAGTTGAAAATGTCCTGATCGTTTCATATACATTGGATCAGTTCGACAGATATCTCTAATTTTTTTCGTTTGACATTAGGCTTTGAAATATATTAGTTTCATTCCGCGAAAAACGAAGTATCTTTGTAGTGTATCGTATCATTGGAGGAGGGTATTTTTCTTGATTCGTGGAGGGATTCTCTAGTAGTGCCAATTCCTAAAGTGTCAGGAGCCACCAATGCGGAGGAGTCCGTTTAACATGCTTCATATACTTGAAAAGGTGTTGGAACTTGTTATCAATCAACAACTTGTCCAGTATCTTTTGACTGGAAGTACTTGCTGGTGGAGAAACAGTCGGGTTATAGAGAAGGACCTTCTTGTGAATTTGCTCTGAACCTGTTATTAGTTATGTGGAAGGAGTTAATGGAGCGAAAACAACCGATTGTTGCAGTGTTCTTGGATTAGAAATGGGCGTTTGAAATGATATCGCGACCTTTGTTATTAGAAACAATCACCTTTGGGGTTCCACAGGGAAGTGTTCTTGGCCCAGTGTTGTTTATCTAATATACAAAAGTCACCGTTGTTTGTATATATATATGTATATACGAGGGCTGACAATAAAGTAAGGTCTCCAACGCTGCAACTTTGCCGGATCACGCGCTAGGCGAAATCTGGCAACACCGCCGTGTTCCTTGCCGCCGTGGGTGAGGTTCCCCGACCGCTCAGTCTTGGCTGAGCAGCCGTCAACGATGGAGGTACCCCTCGCGTCAGCGTCCAAGTGCGAATTGCGTTCTGTAATACGTTTTTTGAGTGCGAAAAAGGTGACACCTATTGAAATCCATCGTCAACTAGTTGAAGTTTACGGGGAAAAGTGTATGGACATAAAAAACGTGCGTAAGTGGAGCCGCGAGTTCAATTCCGGGCGCACTAATGTTCACGACGAGGAGAGAAGTGGCCGACCGTCGGTCTCGGATGCGGTTGTTCAAGCAGTGGAGGCAGAAATGCTCAAAAACCGCCGTGCGACAATTAGGGACTTGGAAGAGAAGCTTGGACGAGTGTGTACAACTTGCAGTATCACAAAGTTTCTGCCCCATGGGTGCCGAAACAGCTGACCACATGAAGCGGCGCGTGGAATGTGCGACCAAAGTTGTGGCCCGTTTTGAAGAGGAAGGCGATGATTTTTTGGAAGGGTTTGTTACGGGGGATGAAACGTGGGCTCATCGCTACACACCCGTAACAAAGGAGTCGTCCAAACAATGGCGCCATAACGATTCTCCGAAACCCAAAAAGTTTAAGGCGACACTGTCAGCCGGCAAGGTGATGGCTACGGTGTTTTGGGATCGCCACGGGGTATTGTTGGTGGATTTCATGCCAAGGGGAACCACTATCAATGCAGCAAGGTACTGTGAGACCCTGGAAGAGCTTCGTCGTGCCATTTCACCACGACAACGCGCGCCCGCTCACAGCCAACGTTACCCTTAACCTGCTCAAGAAATTTGGCTGGGACATCATCGATCACCCTCCCTATAGTCCCGACGTGGCCCCAAGTGACTACCACATGTTCCCCGCCCTGAAAAAACATCTCGGAGGGAAGAAGTTTGAAAGTGACGCGGAGGTTCAGAAAGAGGTCAACACCTGGCTGCGCGAGGCGGACGGAGAGTGGTATTCTGCCGGCATAGACAAGGTCATCGTGCGGATGCGCAAGGTGTTGGAAAAAATGGCGATTATGTAGAAAAGTAGCCAAGACCTTGGCCTTTCCAACGGTGTATCGCTTTTGGTAAATAAATGTCATTTTCTATGAAAAAATAAATTGGAGACCTTACTTTATTGTCATCTCTCGTAGTAAAAGAAAACTGTACTTTAAATCGATCGTTTTGTTGATCAAAAAGTTCAGGATTGCCTACATTCCTCATTAAGTATTGTGTAATCGAGACAAGTTTATAACGATTCAGAAAAATAAATAGGTTATGACAAAGAGTCACGGTTACAAAAATGAACATTGGCCGAAGGCTTAAGTTTGACGATCGTTCTAGTCGGAGGTCGGTTGCAGAAGGGAATCCGCCTCGTGGTTTTATTTGACACATGTCATAATCTAAGGTGCTTAAGACTAAGGTATGATATACATAAGGTAGTTACATTAGAGGTATATATAAATTCACGGTGATTAATTATGGGAGTTTACAGCTCGGCTACCCTGACCCTCAAATTGCCCTCAATTTGAAATACAATTCAATCGCATGAATCCTCATCGCTGGAATCCTCAGTATGGTCAGATACATTCGATTCTGCCCACTTCTTAAGCTTATTGGCCTCAAGAACCCCATCGTAGGGTATCTGCGTATTCGTACTGCTCTCAATATCTCTAACGGCAAACTGGTCAATTGACAAAACTTTATGAACAACATAAGGCCCCTTAAATCTGGCTACACACCACCATAAGGTCCCTTAAATATTTCTTATTGGGAAGAGAGCTATCTACATTCCGTATGGCTACGTAATCACCAACCTGATACGTGGGGGCAGACTTATGATGCTTCCGAAAATACTCCTCGTTTACAAGTTGTGACCTAATGATGTTGTCCGAGGCCTCGTCCCGTATACGCGCCAAGTCCCGTTCGTTAGCCCGATGGTGAGAATTCAAATATTCGGTTAATTCGTCCGTATAAGGGATATCTTCTTGCTCGATGCCGAAGAGGAGAACAGATGGAGGGAACCCCGTACTAGCGTTTGCTTAAGATGGGTCGGAGAACACGATTCACTCTCTCAACCTGTACATTAGCCTGGGGCGAGGCAGTTGCATTAAGGACGTGAATAACGTCATAAGACTCTAAAAACTTCTTAAATTCCCGAGAGGTAAAACAGGTGCCACGATCACTAATAATCCGCCGTCCGCTTTTGAGTGGACCTGGGTGCATCACCTCTCTCCTAGGAACGGAACGTTCCAGATAGGTGCTTCACGGACCTCGCAACACTATCTTCCTGTTCTCGTTCATTCCAAACGCAAACTTCAATGGAACAAGACGTGAGCTAAATTGTGTAAAAGATGCCTCGTAGTCGAGGTGTGCAGTACTTGGTGGATTTGATAGAAAACCCTCTTGTGATTTCATACTTTTGCTTTCTTATTCCTTCCACAGCAAACAGGCCATCACGCAACACTCCTCCCAGCGGTTCCAACCCCCCAGCTTCACCACGCAGGATTGTGTTAATGTCGGCCTTATGCGATTTGTGCAATAGTCCTCTCAATCAGCCATCATGCCCTTCTTGCAATCGAGACGGATTCACACATTGTGGGATTTTTTTCATACAGATTCCGGTAAGTACTTAATAAATAACCATAAATAACGCTAACTTGTGAAAATACCACATCATTTTCGTTTTTAGACTCGTGGCATTGACTTTGCCCTGCATCTCGTTTGCTTTACAGGCATTCTCGCCTAATAAATGTAATAATATAATAATGGAACCATTATTATCAATAAACATGATGATTATCAACCGACGCAAGTTCGTTCGTGAACCAGAATCGCAAGTTCGTTTCGCGTGGTGGAATTGTTTTAGTTGATCCGAAATTGATGTATAGAGAAAGAAACAAAACGCAAGCATGTAATAGTGCGTCGGGATGCGGGAGAGGGCCGGTAAAACGAAACCTATGTAGAGTGAGGTAATTCGCCTACGTATTCTGGAAAATTCATGGTCTAAAAGAAAACTAGACGCAAGACTACAAAAAAGACTAGACAGAGAGATAAAACATCAAACACACACACATCCATATAAGGGCATTTGAAAAATCATCCATATCCATACATCCATATAAGGGCATTTGAAAAAAAAACCCTCGTGAAGAGTGAGCCCTACATATGCTGTGAAACCGTGGTCTTTTAGTAAAGACCAGACAGAGAGACAAAATGCAGATGCGAAACCCTTTGTAACAGCCATGCCGCGCGCAACGATTTGCGATCCGCTGCCATGTACAGGGTGTGCGGGCTAAATTTGACACCTGGCCTTTGGGTTTATATCTCAGGGTTGAGTTGACGTATCGAAATGATTGATATGTCATACGATTTTCATATGGAGTTTCCCGTCGTGCGATTGCCGCTGTGTCTAGCCGTCGCTTAAGATGCGCCTGACAATCTATGTTATCTATAATGTTGTGAAGTCTCAGATCTGAGGGATTGCTTACAGCTACAGGATTCCCTCAGTAATCTATGTCTCTGGTGCGACTGGAATCTACTAAATCTACAGTGAGCCCAAGAAGTATTCGTCTAGACGAATATTTGTTGGAAAGACCCGATTTAAAAGCCTAGTAGGCACACAAAAAAAATCTAAAGGTCAGATCGAGTGTGGTAATGGCCAAGGCACTATCATTGTTTGATAAAAATAAAAAAATAGAAAAACTTAACAGTAAAATAAATTACAAACTAAAAAGTTGATATTTTGCTAGCGCAAAAAGTATTCGTCTAGTTGGAAGTTGACCGGCTTCCTGTGGGCTTCTCTGAATCTAATTGATGGCGCATCACGCAAGTGACATGATTTTTCAATTTGAGTGAAATCTAGCTTACCACGGTCTGGAATTAACGTGTTAAGCGCTCTCTTAGTCCTGTGGAACTGACAGTCTTTTTTGAAGGGAAACCAGGTTATTATGGCCGACAGTACATCCCGTTTCTTAAAATAATATGGTCAGTTCACGTTATTGAAACCTTTTGTTTAGGAGGTATCGAGAAATGAACAAAAATTCGGCAAAAGGCTTTGTTTTACCACTCTTTTAACATTGTTTTCTATCGCCAAGGAATGTTTGAACATACAAGCACTGCTCACTACTCACTTATCGAATTATCGACTTAACGGAATGCAGTGCAAATGGACGTAGCGCTTAATGTGTTAATTCGGAATGTCCAGTTAGTTCACATCATAGGTCAAAAAACGTCAGAGATAACCATTGAAGAGAAAAATTAATCGTTCGATTGCATAATGCATGCAAGTCTACCAACGAGCTAGCATAACTTGTGGCCAGTTCTTGTTTCAAAACTCAATCGGTAAAATATCGATTCTCCAACTCAAAAACATTCGATAATAACCAACGAAAAGGTCGGCCACGAGCTTTAACCACATAAAAAAT
The DNA here is from genome assembly GCF_943734705.1 of Anopheles coustani. NCBI lineage: Eukaryota > Metazoa > Arthropoda > Insecta > Diptera > Culicidae > Anopheles > Anopheles coustani. The sequence continues at coordinate 49,266,840 of NC_071289.1, read as the reverse complement.
GCAAGTCTGAGATGCAAACAAATAATCTTGTTCCAACGGTGAAATATGGTGAAAGTTCCTTAATGGTTTGAAGGTGAATGAGTGCAACAGGAGCGGTTTGATTGCACTTCATTGATGGGGTAATGGATCACAAAACCTACGTTCAAATTTTGAAAAACAGTTGTATAAAAAGCGCTGAGAAGTTAGGATTTCAAGGAAGATTCCTATTCCAACAAGATAACGAGCCTAAACACACAGTCGTAAATACCAAGTTGGGGCTTCGTTATAATGTCCCAAAACAACTCCATTCGCTTTCCACAGAGTCCAGATGAACCCGATAGAACATCGATGGAAGATTTTAGATGATTTCCTTCGAAAACGGACAACCTCTAACAAGGATGAGTTGAAAGGCTCCTTCCAAGCAGAATGGGACCGAATACCGCCTACCGTCTTGATAAATTTGGTCAATTCCATGCCACGTTTCCAATATTAAATCCTTACACAGTAAGCTGGTTGCCTCGAAAATAGGACAACAATCCGAGGTAGACTAATACTTTTTGCGTTCATCATAATTCTTTTTTTTGTAATAAAGCGCCATGGCCACCAGTGTTGTTAAATTGTACTAGTAAATTTTATTGATATATACGAATTGACCAATCCTCTACCGACCATGGCCGTTTAAACGCATGTTTTGAGCCTACATCGCTCCAAAATATGGGGTTTTCAAGAAATTTTCGTCTAGACGAATACTTTTTCGCCTCACTGTATGTGTCGAGAAGTGTTGCATTGTGCCGTTTTATTGGATAAAAAAGCCTCTTTTATACAGTTACCAATTTTATATATGTTAGCTTAGTTCGCTCTAGTCTAGAATTCAATAGTGTATTTTGGTTCCCGCACTTTAAATATTGACACGATAGAATTGAAAGAGCTTACTACGCCTTACATGTTTCTGATAACGCTAATACTTTCAAGATGCGCCTGATAATGGACCCAAATTTTGTATAAGAAGGACAAGTTATATAGTTTCTTAACAGTGACCGGCAGGAAAAAGTGCCCACTTCGAATTTTGTTGATTTTAGCTCAATATTTTTTTCTCAATCTAACTAAATATTCTGCAAGTATTTTTCGTATATTGATTTACATATTTCGTATAAGATCCACTAATGAGTAAGCGAAAACAAACATATTTTGATTTTGAGAAAAAAAATTATAAAAAAAAGTATCTAAAAAAACAGTGACAAGAAAATTGCTATGAGTATTGTCCATGGTTCTTCTGCTAAAGTCCTCAGTATCCAGATACTTCGATGTATTTTACCGAAAAGATTTGAAATTTTTGACCTCGAACTACCTGAGGAACTTGGTTGTGGTTAGTTGGTTTGATATGAACTATACGAATAAACATAATTATACTGTATGGGGTTTTATAAACACTTATTGCAAAGACCATAACACAACTCGTCTCTGTTAGTGACTACATATAGGTTGTCTTTTCACGAGCGTATTACAAAAGTAAGTTTGTCTATATGAGCTACACTGGTAATGGAATCTAAAATAATATTTTCCCTGTATAGTTATTTTCCCAATAGAGTTATAATCAAAATATAATTCCCTCATGTTCTTACTGTTATGTACGGCTGCAGGACCTCCAATAATGCTTCACAAACCTCCGGAACAATATGTGATATTGACTGCTTTGAAACCTAATTTAGTAATATACATTTAAGATAAGCATACATTTAGCACAAAATACAATAAAATGCAATACAAGAACAACCAGAAAATTGTCGATACTTACACGAAATAAGTATTGTAGACTCGTATACGATTCGCCTGTTGCAAGGAACCTTAAATATGCGAAGAGCAGTGACGGCAAGTGAGCAGTTGCTCATAACATTGTGTAGTTTCGACTAATTTTTTCGTGGATAGCAGCGAGCAGCCAGTCGAAGTCATCTCTTGTCATCCGTAAAAAATTTTGATCGTAGTTTCCGCAACCTCTTCTAGCACGTTGACTGCCAAGCCTTTTTGAGCGCATTTAACCGTCAGGCCAAGAAAATCACTTCAGAGAGGGAGCCGCTTACTCATATGTATTTGTGGGAAGCGCTTCGCTCATTGATAACATTCTCACATGCTTTGCGATATTATTCGCTATTTTAATATTTTATTAGTTTATAAATTATTATACTTTTATCATATACGAAGTAACAGAATGGAATGTAAAAAAAGTTACTACATACTGTGCAAGTTGCCTGAACCAATCACTGATGTGGTTAATTTGTTTCAACATTGTACACAAGAATTAATTTTATAATAAACTAAATAACGAATGAGTTTTGTGAACTAATCAAAGTTATTTATTTATTCAATGCAAACCATTTTGCGCATATAACACAGTACCAACAGTAGCACGTTCATGGTATTAGTGTCTTTCGCACGTGAGAGAGCAAGCAGTTTCGCTGTCATCCAAAAAGTGGGTGACATGGCCTGGAGAGAAATGTTGCTGTCACCCAAAATTGGGTGACATGGCAGTCAAAGTGCTAGTATGTCGCCCAATAGCCGTGTAGCATGCCTATGCTATACGGCTGAAAATCAACCACCACAGAAGTACCGCGTTTTTGCTGAGCGTGAAAAGCACAATGAACTCTCCGTTTCATAATCAAATGTTATGAACTAAGTATCAAAAACAACAAAATCAGGTGACACCGCCTCAAAACAAACAAAACCCACCCCCATAAAACCTCAACTCAGAAACAACCGCAAAACACCCAAAACTGCAATCTAGGAAAATTGATAGATCGACGCACCCAGCGATACCGCGCAAACAAGTTGCGACACGATCGTGCGCGAGCATTGCACATAAGTAATATGACCCACGGCAAGCCGGTGCATGAAAAACAGGAAACCAACGGGTTCGGGCATTTGAGCTAAGTAAACATGACCCACTTCGGGCCGGATGTTATGAAACAGGCAAGGAACGATGCGCGCAAAAACGTTTGCGCGATCGACGTCAATAACCTAACCAAAAACACCAAAATTATCCAACCAGCATTTATAGAATCGATAAACATAACCCTAGTGCCACAAGCTTCGGGTCGAGGTAGGAAATCACTGGGCAAGAGCGAGATGGTGATAGCCTTGTCTCTTTTACACCAACGCAGCAATTCCCCTGTCCCGCCACCGCCAGAAATCTCTGGCCACCGCGCCCATCTGGTGCCGCGGCAGCCGATACGAACTGAAAAATCGAGGTTTGTGATTGGCTAGCCGAACCCTCATGTGTGAAGACATCAAAGTGCGCATGCGCATTGCAATACGATACGAAGTTTAAATGCCCTGCGCGATCGGGTCTTCGAAGACCCAGCGCGAGCGATCGAAAACCCAGCGCGAGCAATCGTAGACCAGTCGAATACCCAGCGCGGTCGAATACGGACGTACGGGTACCCGTACGGGTATACCCAGCGCGGTCGAATACGTACGTACGGGTACCCGTACGGGTATACCCAGCGCGAGCGGTCATTCATGCATACGTACGCAGCGCAAGCGATCGCTAAATGAAGAGCAAAAACCGAAACGCGGTGGCCATATGAATTCGCTCCGCGAGAGGTTTAAATGGCTAGAGCGGGTTGAGCGTATACCGATGCATTCCCATACAGTCCATACAAACGGCTACGCAGTAGATATATATTGGGCCTTTAGTACACCGTTCTCAACAAAGAGCGACGGTCTTGCGGTAGGTGCGCAGAGACCGGAGTGGAAACAACGCGGTTCAAGTCCGCGTAAACAGCTCGAGACATGAGAATGTGTAGAAGGAAGAGAAGAGAAAAAGAGCGCCGGGCCCCGAAAGGGGCCTCCATTTTTCGTTTTTGCCGCGGCAACTTCGGTTTTGCTTCGGTTTAGGTGTCGCGATAAATCTGAAAACGAAGTAAAAGTCACCATGCGTACTAAGCGCGTTTTACAAAGCGCGGTGGCGCTCGGGTTATGCAGCGAAAGCCGAAAATTATGCAGCGAAAGCCGCAGCCGAGGTTCAAAAGATTGCCATTTGGATTGTCATGTGCGCCCGAAATTTTTCAGCGTGAAATGGAGAAGATTGTCCGGAACTACAGAAACGTTCTAGTATACTTGGACGACATTTTTATATTTGCCAAAACGCTAGGAGAACTAAGCGAGTTGGAGAAAGAGGTTAGGGAAGTAATCCACCATAACGGGCTAACGGTAAATGAAGAGAAATCGTGCCATGGGCAAGAAAAAACTAGATTTTTTAGGATTTACATTAGACGGAGAGGGTATATTGCCCATGAGGGAGAAACTGTCAGCCATTCATAAAATTGAGAGGCCAAAGGATACAGCAGAGCTAAGGAGTTTCCGGGGGAGGAAACCGTTACGAGATCTAGTAAAAAGCGACGGATTTAAATGGGAAGAGATTCATCAAAGGACATTTGAAGAACTGAAAAAGGTGACTGAGGAAGACTTGATTAAGCGAGGATATTTCAATGAGTCCGATAAAATTATATTATACACGGATGCCTCGCCTTGGGGTCTAGGAGCGGTTTTAGCCCAGGAAGACTCTAATACAAAAGAAGCTCGTATGCGCTTCTAAAGGCTTGCCAGATGCTGCAAGTCGCTACCCACAGTTACATAGAGAAGCGCTAGCGATAGTATGGGCTATGGAACGGTTTGTGTTTTATCTGTTAGGGAGAAAATTTCTCTTGCGATCGGACAGCGAGGCATTGAAGTTTATGATAAAGCCGTCAAAATGTAAGGATGTAGAGAAGAGGATTATGTCAAGGGCGGAAGGATGGTTTCTTCGTTTGGAACATTACCAATTGGATTTTGAACACGTTGCGGGACACAAAAACATAGCAGATGCTGCATCGAGGCTTTATCTCAGCCAGCCAAAATGAACGCAATTCACCCGCATACACCCATAAAACGAAGTATCTATAAGAATTGCTATAGCAGTTGCACTAGCCTTTGCTATACACATCCGGTGTTCATGAAAATTCATCGAGAATTCATTCCAGCAAAACATGAACCCTGCTTCCCCCTTGGTGGCCCTAACTCTTCTCTCGCACTAACGCCGCCGCATGGTCTTCATGCTAGCTATCTGCATGCTCCTCGCTGTGTCTGCGCTCCTGGTAGTTCCTTTTCGTTTGGGTCTTCAGATGTTCGTGGCTGGAGTCGAACACTAACCGGCGGCCATCGGTGAATACTGAAAGTATGATACACGATACACGCGTGGCCAAAGCCCGCGCCTGGATTGCATGGATTGTAATCGACTTTTTATCTACACGAGTGCTCACGCCCAAAACGTTTAAAAGTCTTTACTATCACCGGAGTTGTTGGACAAGAGTTGGTGCGTGATGGATGCGCTAGTGCCCCATCAGTTGGTTTGGTAAAAAAAATTATGGTCGGTTTTGAAATTCTTAATTTATTGTAACATATTTTTGACGGGGCCCGAGTATACTAGAGCTAGCTTGACTTAACATTATAACGGCAAGACAAACATGTTCGCCATGTCAATCAACTTAATTTTGTTCATAAAGCATTGCCTAACATTTCTACTTGATGTCGTTAAAAACATACAGCGAGTTACACCAAATATGCTAGCAATTATCAGCTACAGCGGGGACTCTTGCAAAGCATGAACCGGATTTAGCCACTCCGCACCATGAACACTTTGTTTAAGCTTATCTTAATCTGCACTTTTGGTAATTGCGCCTGCGTGTATGCTTGGTACAGCACACCACCACCCTTTAAGAATAATTTTACTATAGAGAGAATAGATATTGGAAAATTATTCTCCTGTCTGTTTAATAATTCGGTTCTTGTGAACTGTTGTAGTTTTTCTTGTAACGCAATGTTCTATTGTACAATTTGTTTCGTGTATCTGTCTAACTATGAATGGTCCAATGTATAATGGATCTAATTTTTTTCTATTTTCGTTTGTCAGATAAACTTTATCGCCTATTTTGATTGAAATTGGATTAACGGTCTTATTTAAGGTGATTTGTCTTTTTTCTTTTTGTCTTATGAGGTTTTCTCTCGCAATTTTGTTAGACTTTTGGATTTTATACTTCATTTCGTTGTAATATTGTTCGATGTTATAGATTGGTTGAATGGTTGTTTCGTGTAGTTCTTGGGGTAGATTTGCTTTTCTTCCAAATACTAATTCAAATGGTGTGTAATTTGTATCTGTATGCGGAGTAGTATTGTAAACAAAAGAATAAAACTTAATCCAATTGTCCCAATCATCGTGATGTTCGTTTGAAAATGTCCTTAAATATTCATTTAAGCATCTATGGATTCTTTCTAAACTACCAATTGTTTGTGGATGATATGCGGTTCCAAATGTTTGTTTGAATTTGAGGATTTCTGCAATTTTATTTAGAATTTCGTTATTGTATTCGAGTCCTTGATCCGATTTGAGTTCCATGAAATTTCCATAAATAAGAATGAAATTTTCTATTAACGCTTTGGCTATTGAATTTGCTTCTTTGTTCGGAATTGGGATGATAACTACATACTTTGTTAAATCACATTGTATTGTTACTGCATATCTATTGTTATGATTAGTTTTTGGTAACGGTCCTACAGTATCTATCGAGATTACACTAAAAGGTTTTGAGGGTGTTGTCGTCACAACAGTTTCCTCTTTTGTATGCCGCTTGGTCTTGTTTAGCTGGCATTCTTGGCATTGCCTGACATAATTTTTAATGTCTTCCCAACTGGCGAATTTTGTCTCGTTATCATATCGTTACCATCTCGTTTGTTAATTTTCGATCTCCATAACGAGACAAAGTGTTGCACCAAAAAAGGGGGTGGGGTGCAACATTCAATCGGTTATTTTGTGGTGGTGTTAGTGCCAAACAGAGGTTACGAATGTGTGCGTGCTATTTCACCATAATGGCACGCACACAACTATATAATCCATTTCGGATGTCAAATGATACGGAGAACACGGTGTTGTATTCTGCTCGAGCCGCCAACGCGGAAATTTTTATTTTTCGTCGAATTCCTCCGCTTCTTCTACATTCTGCTCTCCCAAGGGCGGCTTCTTCCTCCGGTGTTATTTCTGTTGAACGAAACAAACCAAGGAATAGAATTAGTGAATCGCTGTTATAAATGGTTATGATTTTGCACTACCACTTTGTTTACTTACCGATTCTAAGATCCGGCCAACGCATTCGTGGACGATCGAACTCCCCATCCGTTTCCCGGACCAGATCGCACATGAGCTGACACTGTTCCCGACTTGTTGATGGATCCTATTAGTTTCCGTTTAGACGTCATGAACATTTAAAATTCAACACACTCTTGAAGGAACAACACTTTACACTTTTTCACTCGACTGTTCTAGCGCTGGATGTTTCGAAGACTGAAAACTTCATCGCGTCGCGATTGACAGTTGGTGCGTGATGGCATTCATACAGACGACCTTTTTTATTCTCTACATGATTGACCGACATAAAGTGCACCAACACACATTCGGGTTGCTGTGCAGTGTGGGAATGCTACACGATCGGCTCCGCTATTGTAATGTGTCAGACTGAAAGGGAAGATGTGAAAGGGCAGATGTGACTTCTCCCCTAGCACACCGATTCATCATTAGAACGAGAAGGAAGACAAAGTGTGCAAGAGAAAGCTGACAGTTCTGGACTCGCGGGGGTAGGAATCTGTGGAAACGGGGCAATGTTGCATGTCGCCGTCAGTTGGGTTGTTTCATATTTGGCCATTTATAATATTCTCTTATTTTGAGGTACAACCTATGTTGTCCTATATGTCCTCCTAGGAAATTCTTATGATGCGATTCTAGTATCGTCATCTTTTCATCCTGCTTTAATATAATCTTGGGCGCCTTGAACAGTATAATTTCTGACCCCAAAAAGGGCTCAACAAGCGATTTCCTTTATGGTCTGCAGGGAATAATATTCGAATAATTTGTCATCAATTGACATTGCTAGCTTATCTCGTTTCATTTCCTTTAGTAAGTCACAGATTTTCAGAAAAGCAAACTCTAGTGTTTGATTTCCGTTTTCATCCGACTTTAGTGGAATGTCGACAAATCCCAATACTTTGTTATAGTTGTTGTTACATAACTCAAGCTTGATTTTGTTTTCGTATGTCTTTGTTCGTAATTTCAACAGTTTATTAACCTCTGACGGGTTTTCAGTTTGCCATACTATAGGATGGCCAGTCCTTAGTACGTCATTTTGATCTTCATTATGCAATGTTTTATGCTTCTGCTTGGTCATTGCTCTTGTATTTACAACAAGCACTTCCTTTGTCAATGGTGTAATATTTTTCAATTCTTCTGAGTTCACTATCATTCGTGAAAGAGCGTCTGCTCCAACATTCGTTTTACCCTTTACATATTGTATGTCGAAGTCAAATTCTTCTAGATCTAGTCTCATGCGTGTGTGCTTAGATGTTGGGTTCTTCATTTGAAAAAGATAAACTAATGGTCTATGGTCTGTTCGAACGGTAAATCTTTGACCGTAAAGATATGGTTTAAAATGGTTAATTGCCCAATGAATGGCTGTTAGCTCTTTTTCAATAACTGATTTTGCCTTTTCTCCTGGCGTGAAACTTTTACTTGCGTAAGCGACTGGTAAGTCATTTCCTTCTATTATTTGTGAAAGAATGGCTCCACATGCTACGTCGGAAGCATCAGTAGTTACAATGAATTTTTGTGAAAAGTCTGGGTATTTTAGTATAGTAGGGGATAACAAATGTTTTTTCAATGAGTCAAATGCTAGTTGGCATTCCTTTGTCCATTGAAACTTTACACCTTTCTTCAGAAGGTTATTCAATGGCTTAGCGATATTTGCAAAATTATTTACAAACTTTCTATAATAGTTACAAAATGCTACAAATCGTCTTACTTCATCAGCGTTATTGGGAACTGGAAAGTCCCTTAGCTTCTGGAACTTAGATTCGTCTGGGTAAATTCCTTCGCTCGTTATCTTATGTCCTAAATATGTTACTTCTGTTCTAAAGAAACTACATTTATCTGGATTTAACTTAAGATTGTATTTTCTTAGCCTATCAAAAACTTTAACTAGGTTACTGATATGATGCCGTGCACTGCATCCAGTAACGATTATATCATCTATATATACAAATGCTAGTTCAGGTGTCAACCCGGCCATGGCTATTGCCATCATTCGCTGAAAGCTATTTGGACATATATTTAGTCCAAAAGGCATACGCGTAAATTGATAGTGGCCAGTCGAGGTTGAAAACGCTGTGAACTTTCTTGAGTCATTTTCGAGAGGGATCTGATGGAAGCCTGACATCAAGTCTAAAGTACTAAAGTACTTGGCTCTTCCTAATTGATCCAGAATTGTGTCAATCCGGGGTAAAGGAAACTTGTCTGGTAAGATTTTCTTATTTAATTGTCGAAAATCTACCACTAGCCTCCACTTCTTATCAGCATTGTCCGATTTCTTTGGTACCAAAAGAATTGGAGAGTTGTAAGAAGATATCGAATGTTCAATAATGTTGCTTTGCAACATCTTATCTACTTGTTTGTTTATCTCTTCTGTTTGCGAGTGGATTTGTTTATAATTGGGTATATATGATGGTATGTTGTCTTTCAATCGAATTTCTTGCTTGTAGAAATTATTGGTAGTGATTGGGTCGTCATTTATGCAAAATATATCAGAGTATTTGTAAATAATTTGTTCCAAATCCTTTCTTGCAAACTGTGGTACATTTTCTATTTTAATTTTTCTGCAAATATTTGATGCTCTATTTGTATTGGTATTTGTTTGCAAGGAACATTTTAAAATGTTGTACTCTCTGAGTAATTTTGTCTCTGGTAAGATTAAGTTGTGAGGGATAAACACATTTTCCTCCGTAGTGTTTACAAGTTTGATAAATTGGTTTTCTTTTGATACTACCTACTACTACTACTACTACTACTACTGATACTACTGATACTGTCTGTTATGGACTGCTGTTGCTTGTCTAAAAAAATATTTTCTGTCGGAGGTGTTAGATAATTGACTCTTCCTTGGGAAATTTGTGCCTGTAGGCTTTCATTCTGTTTCCAGTATTGGTCATTTTGCTGTTCCTCTTGTGTTATATACACTCGATTGGAATTTTGTCTCCAATTTCCCGATGAGTTTTGATGGTTTCCTTGAGGTTCATATCGATTTGTTTGGTTAGGTCCGTTATTATTATTACGATTATTATTTTGATATCTTGGTTGCTGGTAATTGTTGTTGGGTGGGTTAAAGGGTGGGAATCTAGTTTGATTCCGGTTGTGGTATCTATTATAGTTTTGTGGTCGTTTGTTCCATTGGTTTTGATTTGGGTTAAATTTATTAAACCTTGGACCATGGTTGCGTTTATTGTAATTGTTATTATTGTACCAATCGTTTCTATTTCTTGATTGGTTTGAGCGCGTAGCAAACACTTCTGCTGAGTTCTTGCTGTCAGTTTCATTTTCGAGAATCTTCTGAGTTGCAGAAGATACAGTTGTAAAATTTCCAGCCTTCAGCAAAATTCTGGTTTCAGGATTGGTTACTTTTTGTATTAAAGTGTCAATTCCGAGTTTTACGACCATTTTGCTTGCAACAGTTTCAGGAATTTGTTCTTCAACATAAAGTTCCTTCAACTTCGTTGTAAGTATTTCAACTTCCTCACACATTTTCTGTGTGTCATGATTTTTGACCGCTTTAATTGTTGCGATTACTTTATCGGGGTTTGTCTTTTCTTGGCATCGTTCTTTGATGTTATGCAATAATGCAGTAAAAGAATCAGTAACGGCTGGTAAGCCGATTCTTGCCTTTCCTGTCAATCTTGTTCTCAAGAACTTGATCAACATTGTTTCGTCACAATTTGTATTAAGGTCTTTTACTAACTGAGCAGCATCTAAAAAGGTTGCTAAGTTTGCTGCAGACCCGTCGTAAATCTGAACTAATGACGTTGCTGTCTTAATATCAAACGTAGCCATTTTGATTTTAATTCGCTTCTGTAGCTTGATCAGATTAATAATTATTATTGCGATTGTTTTCAAGGAGATTAATTTTGAACCTTCAAGCTTGACATTTAAAATGGTTCGTATTTCTGCTACTAATTGTCTAGCGATTTTCAACGTAAATTTCTGGTTTTCTTCCTCTAGTTCCTCTGATAACGTTAAGATGTCGTTATATATTGTCTTACAGTTAAGTAATTTATTTATCAAAGTTATCTGTCTATATTTACGGTTTGGAGCTTTCTTTAAGTTACCAATGATATTCTTTAATTTATGTATTAATAAATCAATTGCATCCATCCGAATTGAAGCAATTTAAATAGACTTGCGTTAACGAAGTATCTAATAGTTTTAAAACGTTCATAATCTGGAATATTTCTCAGACCTCATACGCAGATAAAGGGCTTTGTCTAATATTTCAAGACTTTCTTTTCCAAAGTGTCAATTGTTAAAATTGCATATTCCTCAATGACTTTATCCGCAAATTCTTATAATAATTCTCGCAATTATTAGTTTAAGGTTAGTATATAATGTGTTAGTTTTTTTTTAACTCCGTATGCTGCTAAAGGCGATGTCTTCGATGTACATACTGCTAGGGGCGATGTCATCATTGCTTAGTTGTGCTTGCTGCTAGGGGCGATGTCCTCATTGCCGAATAACTAGTTGCCAGCATCGCGTAGTTTTCTTTCTAGACATCTGATGCTATGGTTTGATTGTTGTCATAATTTTCTCGTTGCTTACTTGTCGAAGTTCGGACTCACATATTCATTTGTAACTCATTTTCAAAGGTTCGTTTTTTTGTCGTAGGTTATGTTTATGTTGTTTCTTGTTTCTCACTGCGCGGATATGCATCACCTGTTTAGCGCATGCTGCCTGGAGTCCTATTTCACTGCGCGTGCCACTTGGAGTTTCTTGCGGTAAGGTTATGTCGCTATGCTCACTTTTCGTGGCGTGTGCTGCTGGGAGTCTTATTTCACTGCGCGTAACACTTGGTTGGTGGCGGATTTGTTTTGGTTTTATTCGTGTCTCATTACCTTATCATTGGGGTAATTTTCACAATCACTATCGTTGTCTTCTTCCATCCCTTCGTTGAAACGATTAAGAATCCTCTTTCAGCTCGGCGTATGCTTGCGGGAATAGTCGACGGCAAATGTTAAGCAGGGTGTCGAATGCTTTTGGGCCACGTCTGGTGATTTTTTCAAAAAGCATTTTGTGTCTGGTTTGTCCATCTGACTCGATGCACTCAATTCTTAACACCATGTCACGCGAAAGCGTATTTTGTTCCACACACTCGTTACACAATTGTTCATAGTTCGTACAATAGATCAATGTATCGATGCGGGAAAGTATTGCCTGTCTATGTTTGTTTTCCATCGTAAAATTCCATTTGAAGCCACTTTTTAATTTTCCAATTCCATTTCACTTGCGTGTCCACTTCCGTTGTTTTACACTCTAGCGTTTTGGTCCACCATTGCTCGTATTGTCTGTTTTCCTCAGTATAGCTTTATAGGCTTTCCACAAGCCGAACAACAGCTGTAGTACACATATTACGATCAGTATCCATAACTTCCAATCATGTTGCTGGTGCGCCTCTGTGTGATATTCCAGTGTATTCATAACGTTAACTTGGGCATCTCCAGTTATTCTTGGTTTGTGACTTGACATGCACATTTTTACTAAGCATGCGGAATAAACTTCCAACTTTCCTAATTCTGTACGTATTATGCACTCGTCCATTTGGTTTTTGCTTTTAGCTTTTCATGGTCTTGTTGTCTTTTTATTTTGTTAGTTTTATACCATGCTTGTTGTATGTTTAGTGCTTCGTACTATTCATTTTCTCCATCCTCCAGCATTGCTTAATACTTGCACGTCCTTTTTGTCACTCATGACTGCAGATTATGGTCACGGTCGCCATGTAATATTATAATATATCTACGCGTGAACTTCCGGCATCACGGTTGCCCTGATATATTATATATTTTCTTCCTCTCCTATTTCTTATGATAATATATCTACACGTGAACTTTCGGCATCACGGTTGCCTTGATATATTTCATATTCTTCTTCACATCACTTTCTTATGATAATATGTCTACACGTGAACTTCCGGCATCACGGTTGCCTTGGCATATTATCTATCTCCTTCTAACACTTCGAATTAGCAGCCTCACTGCTGACTGTAGAATGCCCTTTACTCGTGGTGGAATTTACTGATCACAATGCACCTGTAAGAAACCCATCTTAATAATTGAGAGGGTAATTTCAGGACTAACGCACAAGGCAAATCTTGACAACAATATAGAAACAATCATGGAAATGCAGAAGAGAATAATAGACCAGATGATGTCTAATGCACCCCCAGCTTTCGGATCTATGAACATTTCTTCCACGGTACTTGAAAAAAAGAAAGATCCAGTCCCATCTAGTTCTCTAAATGTCAGAGACAGTTCGGACCCGTAAGTCCGAAATCTCTCTAACCGCACCTGTCAGATGAAAAGGGAACGAGGAAACTTATAAATACGGTGGGAAAGCGGGAAAACCACACACTCTGTTACAAACATCGGGAAATAAAATAGTAAAATTTTGGTTTCGTGCGAACGAAACGATTCCTAAAATTTCTTTTCTTCGCCCCGTCGAAAGTGTTTGTAACAAAGGTCATTACCCCAGATGACCCAGGCAAAGATGATAAAGATTCAAACAAGGTTGTAAAATTCTCATCTTCTCTGTTTAGGGAAAGCTTTAAGTAGGACATTATTATCAGTATAATCATATCTTCTCTAGTTAACTCGTATACTTTGTCTATATTGACACGAGTTTGAACTTCCATATTATTCTATTGACCTTCTTGTTTATCTCTGACATTGGTTTGAAGTTGAGTGACTTATACAAAAACCCGCCTGGTCAACAATTCAAATATATTTTGATTAGGTGAAAGAAACTTTTTAAAATGTACTTAGTTCGTGTGTTAATCACTCCTCTGATCGTAGTAAGAGTTTTTGGTTTGATAGCTTATGACTGCAAGACTCAAACTCTAAATATGACATCAATTTCCCTCATAAATACTCCAGAATGCATTGAACACCACCCCAATATAACCTATGAAACAGCGCAAGTAGTGATCACTCAATCTTCAAATACAGGGAAAGGGAAATTTAAACACTGTTTAATTGAGGTGGATAATATATTGACAAGGTGTGGAAAAACAATAGATACATCGTATGAATCAGGATTCTTTTCTGAGTTCATAAAAATCTCGAACAGTCAGTGCACAGATGCAGTGTTTCAGGGGAAGTTAGCTCTCAGATATAGATCTTTTTTTCTAGATGCTGACGTCGGATCTGTTGGATCAATTAGTTTTGAAAGTCATGGCTCAATTCATCAGGGATCATGTTCCCCGGGCTCCTCTCTTCTTATTAATAATGTATGGTATCATCGCCCTATCATTTCCTCGAAATTGGCATACTTCCTGGGCCAAGGAGAAATGCAGATTTCCTTTGATAATGACTTAATTTCGTTGCCGAACGAAGAAACATGCAAGTATTCAACCGGGAAGTGTTTCACTCCAAATTATGGAAACATATTTTGGGAGTTGGATAAGCCTAGATGTGAGGATGATAGGAAGATACTAGTCTACTCAGGCGAGGGTTTATTGGTGAAAGATGAAGACAATGATGAGACATATATCCAAGTTAACCATGATGGATATGATTTCCAGATTTTACTAACAAAAAACAAGTTGTCCATTTGTGGTGTTGCGTCTTTTAGAACTGAACACCCCAACCTATTTGCGACAATAATGGATCCTCACAGCGCTAGTTTCTCCGTAACTGAGAAAGGAAACCCTCAAGAACTAAGTCTTATGAATTACCTCAACAGCAAGTTAATATACACAATGAGACACACTCGTCGAGAAGTCAATAGATTATTCGTTATATTTTCTAAAGATCGATGCGAAACTAGAAATAGCATTATAAAGAATATGATGTCGATTGCAGTTTTATCACCTATGGAGTTTGCCTATACTTATGGTAATCAAGTCTCAGTTGAGCAGAAGTCTCAGTTCAATAGAAGTCTCAGTTGAGCAGAAGTCTCAGTTGAGCAGAAGTCTCAGTTCACGACGCTCAGTTCCGCAGAAACCTCGACATAGTGAAATCTCAGTTTAGAACTGAGCTCAGGCTCAGTTCCATCCCGGTTCGAGGATGGAGTTACAGACAGTAAAGAAGTTATAGTGAAAAATAGACCAAGGCACAGTTCGATCAGTTTAGGCAACTATAAGAAACGAAACCACACTTGTGTTTTATTTCGGGACAAAGTCTCGAAAAGGAGGAAAGATGGGTTTCTTACAGGTGCATTGTGATCAGTGAATTCCACCACGAGTAAAGGGCATTCTACAGTCAGCAGTGAGGCTGCTAATTCGAAGTGTTAGAAGGAGATAGATAATATGCCAAGGCAACCGTGATGCCGGAAGTTCACGTGTAGACATATTATCATAAGAAAGTGATGTGAAGAAGAATTTGAAATATATCAAGGCAACCGTGATGCCGAAAGTTCACGTGTAGATATATTATCATAAGAAATAGGAGAGGAAGAAAATATATAATATATCAGGGCAACCGAGATGCCGGAAGTTCACGCGTAGATATATTATTATATTACACAAGCATGCGCCGACCCGCACTTTGGGCACCATGATGGACAGAATGCAATGTGCCGTGAATAATCTATATCTATAAAATTCTTGTGTCACGGTGTTAGTGTTCAAACTCCTCCTAAACGACTGAACCATTTAAACTCAAACTTTGCACACACGTTCCTTAGGTATGAGAATAGGTTTTTAACTATGTCTCATATCTGTAAATTTTATACTTTTTTAATTAATTACAATTTTCTATCGTCATACATTGGTTTGTTTGTTTTGTTTACATTCAGCAATGACACATAAAGTGAACTACAACAAGTATAAACGGACACAGCAACATGCCTTTTGACATACTGTGGTGGTGAGTTTAATACAAAAGTGGTGAATTTAATTCAAACAAGTCGTTTCATTTATCGGTTAGAAAACAGTTCTTTTTGAGAATAAAGTCACTATTATTTATTGGTAGTAATAACAAATTTTGTTAATTTGTGGTAAAAGAACATATGTGCAAATTGTTGTAGCTTTGAGTGGTAAGAAAAACTTCTCATTTACCTGTGCTGTGGAAACAAATTTCAGTACAGCTACCACAGCGAGGTTATGAGCTGACCTTCGTACTGATACTAATCTTGGCTTATGTCAAATTATCGAATTGACAGTACCATGGCAATTGGAATTGCATGTCTAAAGCTGGCCGTAAACGTTGCGAACTTGTTCGCGCGAACAATTTGACAACCAGGCATTGCCTATGTTAAGGAAAGGAAAGGAAGATATAAGAGGATATCTTCCTTTTCATCTTTTCATTTTACCTCAGAAATTTTCTACATGCTGAAGAATATCAAGAAAAGAAAGAATGTAAGGTTCCAGAACATACTCGCGTGACATCATTCGTTTGTGCATCCTACTATCGATTCTGTATTCTATTAAATCAAACGTGAAGGTTGTGGAATATATTGTTGTTATATTGTTGTGATCATTACCGTTATTGATTATTGTTATTGCTGTATTTAATTTTGTTACGGTTATCACTATTATTTTTGATATTGTTATTCTTAAAATTGTTCAATAATGCCGGCAAGACGTAAAGTGGCTCTCCTAGGCCGACAAACACCTAACGCTAGACGTATGAGGAATAATAGAGCAGGAAGAGCACACGATCAAATCATTCGTGATAATACAAACGTGCGTGTGAGCATGTCTCAAATACGTGCATCTCAAACTCGAACAACTCGAGATGCACGAAATGAACGACGACAGTTACAAAGAAGTCAAACGCGCCGGTTTGCAGTTAACATTCGCAGAGCACATGACCGAGAACGACAACAAGAACACCGAGCATTTACATCTGCTTCGTTCAATCGACTTGCATTTCAGTATGAGCCTGCTGTTGCATACTATGCCCACACTAAAGTAGTGATTGGCGCAATGGACAAGGAATGCCCTTACTGTCATGCGCTTAAATTCAAGCTGGAGTCAAGTGGGATGTGTTGCGCATCAGGGAAGGTACAGTTACCACAAATCGAAACAACACCAGAACCATTGAAAGGCTTGCTCACCGGCACAGATCCTGATTCAAATGTGTTCCTGAAGTCTATTCGGAAATTCAATGCATGTTTCCAAATGACATCTTTTGGAGCAACAGAAATATGTTCCAATACTTCGGGAAATGGTCAAAGGTTTAATTCAACCTTTAAAATTAAGGGACAAGTGTATCACAAGATAGGATCGTTATTACCAATGCCAAATGAGACCCATAAATTCTTACAAATTTATTTCATGGGAGGTGATGACACCGATCGCGTAGATGCACGTTGTGACTACAATAACCTCAACTCAAGCAGTGCCAGGCGCATCGTCTACGACCTTGACGTTCTATTGAATCAGCACAACGATTTATTAAATTCTTTCAAATCGCATATGAACGAGCTGCACTGTGACAATCATGCAATAATCATCAATCCGGACAAAACACCTCGCGGAGAACACGTGCGAAGATTCAATGCACCTGTTACAAATGACGTTGCTGGTATTATGGTCGGTGAATTTTCAGCTAGGAGAGAAATTATAATACGAAGAAGGGACAACAATCTACAGTTCATTTCGGATACGCACCGTTCGTATGACGCTCTCCAATATCCACTCATGTTCTGGAAAGGACAAGACGGGTATTGCATTGACTTAAAACAACGGGATCCTTCGACAGGTACCTCATGACACATTGTCCAATTTTAGTTTTCTTATTTTATTCTTCTGGATATTTTATCATAGGAAACGAAACGAACAAAAAAGTGAGCTCAATGAACTTTTATGCTTACCGCTTGATGATTCGATGTGGTGAGGATAACATGATTTTACGGTATCGTGAGCTATTTCAACAATTTATAGTCGACATGTACGCTAAAGTTGAAAACGAAAGACTACGCTTCTTACGTCACAACCAAAAGAAACTGCGAGCAGAAGAATACATTCATCTGAGGGACGCTATTATTAACGATGTCAACACTGCTGATATTGGTAAAACCATTATTCTGCCATCATCTTACGTGGGCAGTCCACGTCATATGCAGGAATATGTACAAGATGCGATGACATTCGTGCGCGAATACGGAAGACCATGTCTATTCGTCACGTTTACATGTAATCCGACGTGGCAAGAGATCAGATCTTTACTATTACCCGGACAAAATGCGGCACATCGTCATGATATAACAGCACGTGTTTTCAAACAAAAATTGAAGTCATTGATAAACTTCATTACAAAACTACATGTATTTGGCCCTACACGTTGCTGAATGTATTCGGTAGAATGGCAAAAACGAGGACTACCTCATGCGCACATTTTGATCTGGTTAGTCGACAAAATACGTCCTGAAGAAATTGATAGCATCATATCAGCGGAGATTCCAGATCCTACAACAGATCAACTGCTCTTTGATATAGTTACAGCCAACATGATACATGGTCCATGCGGCGCTCTTAATCGATTATCGCCATACATGACTGATGGGTACTGTTCAAAACGGTTTCCTAAAATGTTCACGAATGAAACAATCACGAATGTCGATGGATACCCCATTTATCGCCGAAGAAGCACTGATAATGGTGGAAGTTCGTTCGAACTCAAAATCAATTCAGAGACATACATGGAAGTGGATAATCGTTGGGTAGTACCATATTCACCTTTGTTGACTAAAACATTCAATGCTCACATAAATGTTGAATTTTGTAGTTCGGTTAAGAGCATTAAATACATCTGTAAGTACGTAAACAAAGGGAGTGATATGGCTGTGTTCCAGATTCAAAATACGGATACAACTTCTGCTGGATTGGCGGCTAATGACGAAATAATGCACTACCAAATTGGCCGATACATCAGCTCCAATGAAGCTGCCTGGCGGATCTTTAGTTTCCCAATTCATGAACGGGATCCAGCAGTTATTCATTTAGCCGTCCATCTTGAAAACGGTCAACGAGTATTTTTTTCGGAAGCCAATGCAGTTGAGCGAGCTGAAAACCCACCAAAGACTACTCTAACCGAATTCTTCGAATTGTGTAACCGTACGGATACTTTCGGTGCCTTTGCTCGAACACTGCACTATTCCGAAGTGCCGCGCTATTTTACATGGGATCAAACAAAAAAATGGATCCCTCGCAAACGAGGTACACCAATTGATGCATGTTCCGGGCTATTCAAATCTAACACGTTAGGTCGGGTTTATACAGTCAATCCAAAGCAGATAGAATGCTTCTACTTACGCCTTTTGCTAATTAATAAAGCCGGCCCATTATCATTCCAAGATTTACGTAAAGTAAATGGTCGGCAGTATCCAACATATAAAGATGCTTGCCTTGCACTTGGTTTGCTCGAAGACGAAAATCATTGGAACGATATGCTCACCGAAGCAGCACTAGACTGTACAGCCTCCCAAATTCGATTACTGTTCGCTATAGTCTTGACTACATCTTTTCCGGTACGAGCAAGCACGTTGTGGGAAAAACACAAGGATTCTATGACCGAAGACATATTACATCGAACTCGAACGCGCTGCAACGATCCAACACTACCATTAAGCGATGCTATGTATAACGAAGCAATGATTGCCATCGAGGATCTTTGCGTGGTCATTGGAAATTTGCCACTTAGTCATTATGGTTTAAGTTCGCCGAATCGAAGTATAGCTAATTTGATGGTCACTGAAATCAGTCGCGAGCTGCAGTATAATATTGCAGAAATGTCGGATATTGTCTCTCGCAACGTACCACTGTTGACTGATGAACAAGCATATGTTTACGAACGCATTATAATGGCAGTATCAGCAGAACAAGGTGGTCTCTTTTTTTTGGATGCACCAGGTGGAACTGGCAAGACCTTTCTCATATCGCTCTTGGTTGCCAAAATACGAGCAAACAACGATATCGCATTAGCAGTTGCTTCATCTGGAATTGCAGCTACTTTATTGGATGGAGGAAGAACAGCGCATTCAGCCTTTAAGCTACCACTAAACATTCATAACAACCCAGAAGCCGTGTGTAACATCAAAAAACAATCGTCCATGGCCAAGGTCATGCAGCAGTGCAAAATAATTATCTGGGATGAATGTACTATGGCACATAAGCATTCCCTTGAGGCGCTGAACAGAACACTTAAAGATTTGAAAAGTAATGACGAGCTTTTCGGTGGTACTGTGTTACTCCTGTCAGGTGATTTCAGGCAGACTCTCCCCGTAATTCCACGATCTACCTACGCTGATGAGATCAACGCTTGCCTGAAATCATCAACATTGTGGAACAATTTCGAAAAACTTCAGCTAACTTTGAACATGCGCGTCCAAATTCTACAAGACCCATCAGCGTCTACTTTCTCCAAACAGCTATTGGACATCGGTAATGGAGATGTACCTACCTACGAAGACACTGGTTGTATCAAATTGCCGACTAATTTCTGTACATTCGTTGATTCTCAAAATGCTCTCATAGATTCCATATTTCCCGATATCGAAAATCAATATGTATGTCATACATCGCTAGCAGAAAGAGCTATTCTGGCAGCCAAAAATGTGAATGTTGACGAGTTAAATTATAAAATTCAGGTTTCGATACCAGGTGATTTGATAGCATATAAATCAATCGATGCAGTTTGCGATTCTAACGAAGCAGTAAATTACCCAACAGAGTTTTTGAACTCCTTGGATTTACCAGGCATGCCTCCTCATCAACTTCAGTTAAAAGTGGGATCGCTAATTGTTTTGCCAAGAAATTTGAACCCGCCACGTCTGTGCAACGGTACACGCTTAATAATCAAAAAGTTAAAGAAAAATATTATAGAAGCTACCATTCTAAACGGTAAATTTCGGGCCGAAAATGTATTACTTCCTAAAATTCCAATGATTACTTCAGATTCTCCAATTGAATTTAAACGCGTACAATTTCCCATCAAATTAGCATTTGCCATGACAATTAATAAATCCCAAGGCCAAACTTTGTCTGTATGTGGCTTAGACTTAAGTACTTGTTGTTTTTCACATGGCCAGTTGTGTGTGGCATGTTCTCGCGTGGGCAAACCATCTAACCTCTTTGTGTTAGCTAAAGACAGGCTTACAAAAAATATTGTTCATCCAATTGCTCTGCGTGACTAACCCTTTGACGTCCGGCGCGTTTACGCCAGGTCCTGCGAATCTAACCGCCCTGGTAATGCCCTTTTTCTATATTCGAATATACGAACGTACAGCAACGCGCCCTGTAAACTTCACAGTTTACGTTCCATTTGATGTCTCTACATTCAGTAGGATGTGGCGGGTGTCAGGTGACAGCGTTGGTCGAACTATAAGCTTATTACGATGTTAAAAAATGCAAATAAAATGTAAATCAAATACATGATCTGTCAAAAATAAAGCTCAGATATCGATTACTAATAACATCGTTAGAGTAATCAATGTTCTTAAGAAACGTAATGTGATCTATAAACCTAAATTTTACAACATCAAACAATATCAAGTGAAAATGAGTTTACCGGGTCAGCTAGTAATGGATATAAAATGTTCCGCATTTGAATCAAAGTTAAACATTTTGTAGTGACACATTTGTGCCCAACTATAAAGGCAAAGGCGCACTTCAGAAGTGGGATTGCCCAGAAAATTCGCCTTCCAACGCTTAACCGTGTCGTGTGTTGCGCCCTGAGGCATTGACCAACATGCTCAGCAAAGAGGACCTGATACGCCATTTGACCAATTGCGGCATCGAAATCCCCGCAACGGCTACCATCTCACAACTCCGTCAGTTGTATGACTCGCTAGTAGGAGAGGAACATGCATCTCTTTTGATCCCCGAGCCCGGTACAACATCATCAACATCCCAGGAGGCTTCAGGTGAGACTGCCATTTTGGGCTCCATTCCGAGCGATGGCGCCGCCGCCATCTTGTGCACTGAAAACCGCGTGGCGCGTGTCACCACCGAAGTGAAAGACGATGATGCAGACCACCTGGTAACATTCGCTGCTTCCAACCTTGCGTGATCCTCTCATGCCTACCACCCTGCGTGTGCTCCTACCTCCCCGCAACCTACTCCTAATGCCCAGACCACCGCTTCTGCTGTTATGGCTTCCAATGCAACCACTGAAATGGAAAATCAACTCCGGCTACAGTTACAGCTCGTGGAGTAACAGCAGTTACAGCTCGTGGAGCTTCGGCAAAAGATTGCTCTTCTTGAGCCGCCTCGGGTGACCACTGTCAAGGTAAAGGACTGCGAGAGACTAATCGAACCCTTTGATGGAGACAGGAATCGGGATGTCACCGAGTGGTTCACTGATTTGGAATGAGTATTCGTTATTCTTGATGTACGAGACGTAGACAAGTTCCTGCTAACTTACCAGCTACTCATCGGTGAAGCTTCCGCGATTGCCAAATTGTCAGGGGTTTCGTCGTACGAGGCACTTAAGATTTCCAGAATTTGGAATTGATCCAGAGCCTTCATGTCGCCCCGACGGTTGAGTCCGTATATCGTCAACTTCGTGCACGACAGTTGCGAGCCCAGGAGTCCGCAATTCATTACATGTTGGATATGCCACGGATTGCAAAACAAATAGTCGTGTCCGAGCAGGAGCTAATCAACATTATAATTGAAGTGTTTTGAGGATGCTCGACTCCAGAATACCACAAAGGCTGTTTCCGCTGCCTCACAAGTGACCGCCCCTCGTCGTCCGGCGAGCCAGAGCAAGCCACCGGAATCAGGCCGGTGCCACAATTGCTTGAGATATGGCCATTATCAGGACAACTGTGACCGCCCCAAGCGTCTTCCGGGTGGATGCTTCCGCTGCTTCAAAACGGGACATCAATGTCATGAGGATGCCGGACTCATGCCCCACCAAGAAGGTGCTCACCAGCGACCCGCCCGGCACGAGACGACGAGGAGCTCAGCAAGCTCGGTGGATGGACCAAGTGGAGCAGAACCTGCGAGACATCGGATGCGACCGGGGTTGGAGGGCTGCAGCCATGGACCGAGCTACCTGGAAATCGATTGGTGACCAGGCCATGTCAGCACGACGTGCTCAACTGCGAGCGGGCCGGTGAAGAAGAAGAAGTTCTCTTATGATTACGAATTCCGAGCCCACTTGTGTACCCCTTCAGCTTCCTGATAAGTTAGAAGATGTTATTCGAAGCATATGTGCGATTCAGGTTGACGACCTTAAAAAAGGGGAACAGGGAACACCCTTTCTAAGGCAAGTTGTGCCCTAGTTTCTTCAATTATCACCCATTCTTATCTCGAATTTCATCCAAATAAGCAAACGGCACAGCACATTATGAAAATTAACCTCACGCATAACACACCCATATTCACGAAACCCCGTCGGCACTCTTACGGTGAAAGGCAGCAGATCAGGGAAATTGTCGACAATTTGTTAGCCGAAAAGATCATCAGGCCCAGCCATTCTCCTTACGCTTCGGCTCTTGTTTTGGTCCGGAAGAAGAGTGGTGAGGTTCGCATGTGCCCCTCAACAAAATCACTGTAAGGGATAACTACCCCTTACCCCTAATCGAAACGTGTTTAGAACATCTATCTGGTAAACGAATTTTCAGCCTCCTTGACCTCAAGAGCGGCTTTCACCAGGTCCCTATGAGTGAGGAATCTATTCCTTACACTTCATTTGTTACCCCAGACGGACAGTTTGAATATCTTAAGATGCCCTTCGGACTTCGAAATGCTCCATGACTGGACGGGGTATGGTAGTGTGCCGCAGGCGGAATGGGCCTTGTAAGGTATCTTTAATCCTGGTTTTAGACACCTAGCCCTCTGGTCTGTTTAGACTCTCCGGAGGTTAGGATGGACCCTATGTCAGCGGACAGGACCGTGAAGACGTAGGGAGTGTTTCGGAAGGGACTCACTCTCCTGGAAGATTCACAGGCGCATCAGTCACCAGTGCTTTTTCCTCTGTAGGGGCACGACTGATGCGTAACCCACTGAGCGATCAACCGGACACGACGGCGCTGCCTTGTGCTTTGGTTGGGGTTGCTGGTCTCTGCCAGCAGCAGAACGGTTGATCGCTCGTGGCAGAAGGCACTTAATGTGCAGGCACGCAAGTGCATGGAGGGCACGTCTAGTGCAGAGTACGAGGGCACGTTAAGTGCAGAAAGAGGGCACGTCTAGTGCAGAAAAAGGGCACGTCTAGTGCAGAAAGAGGATAGAGGCCATGTCTCAGATAAGAGCAAGTCCCCATTTACGGGTTTTTAGGAGGTAGTGGTGTCAGATAAGTCAGCTGTCGGATCGATCTCCTGAGCCCCTTAAGTTGCACTGCACCGAGTCCGTTGCTTTAGGTGTGGGAAACATGACCCTGGTAGGCAGGGGTTACCAGTTAGCCCTTTAGCAACACGCGCTTTCACCCTTCAGGAGTTAGTTGCGTGCCACAGCGTCCGTAAACTTAGATTTTAACCTAGGGACAGATGCCTCTTCCGTCATTGCTTCTACCGTGTAGGTGCATAGCGTGACGGAAGGCGAAAGGCAAGAGGAGGTAGTAATGTTGGTTGTGGTCTCACGGGGCCACGCCAATGTGAACCCTCGTCCAAAAAAAGAAGAGGAAATAGCAGAGGGGTTGAAAGACAAACAGGTTACAGAGGTTCACATAACCAAAAAGAAGGATAAAGATGGTCAACTGGTGAACTCCCGCATGGCTATTCTTACATTCAAATCGGCAAAGCTACCTAAAAAAGTGGACTTTTGATGGTACCCATTAAAAGTAGAGTTATACGTACCAAGCCCAATGCGTTGTCTGAATTATATGAAGCTAGGGCATACAAAAAAATGGTGTAGAGGGGAAAAAACGTGTGCCAAGTGTTCGGAAACCGATCATGAGAAGCCCTGTTAAAAAATAAAGTGCGTGTCCTGTGGTGAGGAGCACCACACGCTGGACAAGGATTGCCCAGTGTACAAGGACGAATGTGAGGATCAGAGAATTAGAACAGAAAAAAAGATACCATATATGGCAGCAAAAAGATTGAGACAAGAGGAATGTCCGATCATTACACGAGTCTACACATACAACGGTAGAAGCTACGCGCAACAAACAGCAGGCAGACAAAACTATACAGAAAAAAAGTTCATCTCTAGAAAGAAATAGTTTATGTTCATAAATACACTTGTGTGGAAGAATATAAACACGACTTGCTCGATCGGTGGTCAAACTGCAACTACACTTTATTACAGTTCATTGCTTACTTATATATACGGGAACTAGCTTCACATATTTGGGTATCGCAACTGTTTTTCACGGAATTCAAAACTGGTAAACCTAACACCAAGTTGTCCTTTTGTAGTGTTTGTAAATTCTTCAAACTCAGGTGGCCATAACGCCTACGCCATAGTTCCTGGTCTTTTTCTATGCGTCCAAAAAGAATTTTTGAACTGTCTCTATAAAATTTGACGCTGTAAAGTTTTCCGTTTTTTTCACCTTCTGCGATGATGTTCTTACCGCGAAGTATTTTTACTTTATTATTTTGAAAAATCACTTGCAAACCAGTTTCCAACACGCGCGCATGTTCCATGAATATGACATCTTTTTTGGAACCGAAAAAACATCTATATCACCACCATGTGTGGCGGTAATGAGATCCCCTTCCTTCACAACAGCGATTGTAACTTGTTCAGGAAGTCTTTGTAATTTATTAAACAGACTCTTCTCATTCGTGATATGCTCTGTTGAACCTGAATCAACATACCACATTGATGCATCTCGTTCCTTTTCTACACAATCAACCATAAAACACGTGCGTGACGACACACATTACTTCGGCAGTTCCGTTTGTAGTGTCCAACTTTTCCACAGTTATAGCACTTTTCTGTAAACTTTTTCACTTCTTTATGGTTTATGGTAAAGGCTGCCGACGTTTCGCGCTCACTTTTCTCACCACGTATATTACGTTTTTGGTCTTCCGCGAGGAGCCTTTGTTTTACTAGCTCGATCGTTAGTTCTGCTTCTGGCATGTTTTCCAGAGCAGTCACCAACGGATCGTAGCTATCTGGGAGGCTTAAGAACAGCTGCGAAACCAAATCTCCATCCGTAAGGTTCGCCCCAGCTGTCTTCAATTTACGGACCAGCTCATCGAAATCACGCAAATGCGTCATTATCGATGTTCCCTCGGCCATGTGTAAGCGCGCGAGTTGCTTCCTTAGTATCGTTTGATTAGCGACCGATATTCGAGCGTAAACCTTGCTTTGGTTGCACCACATTTGTTTAGCCGTGGTCGCTTCCCTAACAATTTGCAGGCATTCGTCGGCAAGAAAGTTAGACAAAAAGGCAAGAAGCCTTATTTTTGCCTTCGCGAATGCTGGTTCTTCGGTTTTCGTTTCTTCTGCCGACACTACACTCCACACACCTTCCGCGTCCAAAACCGTTTGTACGCGGAAACACCAATTCTGGAAATTGGTATCACCGTTGAATAGCGGTATGTTATATTTCGCCTTCTCCATGGTTGGACCTGGGCCCATAACCTGTACAGAAATACACTTGTGTGGAAGAATATAAACACGACTTGCTCGATCGGTGGTCAAACTGCAACTAGTAGTAGTAGTAAAAATGGTTTTGAGAGGCTTTGAGCCGGGTGGCCTCTTTCACCTCTTCAAACTGCAACTACACTTTATTACAGTTCATTGCTTACTTATATATACGGAAACTAGTTCTTTCGATGAACGTTGCTATTCGTTCCTTCTTAATAGTTTAGCCAAAGACACTAGTGATGGGTTCTCGGAACCACACCCACCACTCGGAACCGCTTCCGAGCATCTATAAACCGGCTCCGATTCCGGCTTAGTAAAACACACGGTTCCGTCCGGAGTCACGGTTCCGTCCGGAGTCACGGCTCCGGACGGCTCCGGACGGCTCCGGACGGCTCCGGACGGCTCCGGACGGCTCCGGACGGCTCCGACGGTTCCGACGATTCCGACGGCTCCGGACGGTTCCGGCTGCCGACTAGCAGCTCCGGACGGCTCCGGACGGCTCCGAACGACTCCGGACGGCTCCGGACGACTCCGATGGTTCCGACGGTTCCGACGGCTCCGGACTGTTCCGGCTGCCGACTAGCGGCTCCGGACGGTTCCGGACGGCTCCGGACGGCTCCGGACGGTTCCGGACGGCTCCGGGCGGTTCCGAGGCAATCACACTTAACTAACACATGTTACAATATGACCGAAGTTTTTTTTTTAAATTGAATGTATTATTAATATTTGAAATAAAAATTGATTTTATAATAAGGAAAAAATGTGATGAATTTTTATTTATTTCTAACACTATTTTTGATATAAAGTAACACTTCAAAAGTATTAAAATGTAAGTTAGTATAAAAAATATGCAATACATGTTGATTGAAGCATACTTGATTAAGTATAGTAACCAGCATTTAATAAAGTATTTTTTTTTAAGAAAACTAGACATGGAAAACGTTTTCGCAAAGAAGTGTTTTTTCTAGTTTTCAAATTCACAAATTATTTTCTCCTTTTATTGAAAACTTTCTATGAAGCAAATGAACAAGCACTTTTTTAGTTAATCAACTCATGGACGATTTGAACCTTTAGGGGATTTCATTTTCATTTTTGCACCAACGATTCCGACGGTCAGCTGACTTCGACCGCTCCGGACGGGTCCGGACGGCTCCGAACGGCTCCGGACGGCTCCGGACGGCTCCGACGGTTCCGACGATTCCGACGGCTCCGGACGGTTCCGGCTGCCGACTAGCGGCTCCGGACGGCTCCGGACGGCTCCGAACGACTCCGGACGGCTCCGGACGGTTCCGACGGTTCTGACGGTTCCGACGGCTCCGGACGATTCCGGCTGCCGGCCGACTAGCGACTCCGGACGGCTCCGGACGGCTCCGGACGGTTCCGAATGCGGAGTGTTGCACCTACCTTACGGAGCCGCTTCCAAAATTGGTGGAGTCATACGGAAGCGATTCCGGTTTTTTGTCGAATTTACACATCACTAATAGACACCAGTAGCAGCACAGAAAGAAGTTCAAATGATATGAGTACACGGAGAAACACAGAAACAAAAACAAAACGGAAAACATGAATACTAACGAAAAAGTGATAGAGACATACAATAATGTATGGATACATCGACGATAGGATACATCGACGATGGAGGGCATTATCGACGACGAGATGTAAAAGATGAAGCATAGTCCGCTCGGCACATACAAAAACAAAAGAAAAAAAAAAGAATCGTACGAACATGGCTAAAATAATACAGGCCAATGTACAAGGGTTGAAGAACAATGTGGAAGAAATTCTTAGAGTTCTTAGGTTAGTTAGGTTTTAAGGTTGTTGGTAGTGGAAACAGCGGATATCCTATGCCTCCAAGAAACATGGTTGGGAGGTTCTAGTAATAGAAATAACAGATTGCAAGGATTTAAATTGATTACCAGTAACAGATCTGGTGGATAGGTCGGAAGTGCTTTAGCGATAAGTTCCGCCCCATCAACATGCTTCATACTGTCGAGAAGGTCCTGGAGGTTGTGATCAAAGACCAATTGGTGCAATACCTGGACCAGACCGGCCTGCTGGCCCGGGAGCAGTCGGGATATCGGGAAGGACATTCCTGTGAAACCGCACTGAACCTGGTGCTTGCGAAGTGGAAGGGGTTGATGGATAGTGGGCAACCGGTACTTGCCGTCTTCTTGGATCTAATACGGGCATTTGAAACAATATCGAGACCCTTGTTGCTCACAACACTTAGACGATTCGGTATTGAGGGTAGGGAACTCAGTTGGTTCAGCGATTATCTGACAGGTAGAACCCAGAGGACAATTTTCAAAAAATCTGTTTCAGATCCCATTGAAAACACCCTTGGGGTTCCACAAGGAAGTGTTCTTGGACCAATTTTGTTTATCATGTATATAAATGACATGAAGCAGGTCTTAAGTTCCTGCGAGATAAATCTTTTTGCTGATGACACAGTAATATTTATACCGCGAAAGGACGTGAAACAGGCAGAGTCCCTTGTAAATGCAGACTTGGTGGCTCTGGATGGCTGGTTGAAATACAAGAAACTCGCATTAAACATTGGTAAAACACACTACATGGTAATGTCGAGGAGGGAATGGATCGGCCAGCTTTCCATTGCCATCAACACGGAACCAATTGACCGAGTCTCCCAGGTGAAATATTCTGGAGTCATTCTTGACGACGGACTTACATTCAGTGCACATATTGATGGGGTCATCGCTAAGGTGGCAAAGAAGTGTGGGGTGATAAGTAGACTTGTGAACAACCTAATTTTTTTTGGGAAAGTTCACCTCTACAAATCAATTATCTCACCGCATTTTGATCCTCGGCAATCGGACACAGCTCAAAAGGTTGCAAAAAGTGCAAAATAGGGTAATGAGGTTAGTGTTATGTTGTAGTCGGTACACGTCGTCTGCTGTTATGCTGGATGTCCTGCAATGGATGTCGGTAGAGCAGCGGATAGTGTATCAGACTATGATACTGATATTCAAACTCCTGAGGGGCTTGTTACCGGGTTACCTTGGAGAAAGAGTAGTTACGGGTTCTGACGTTCACCGGTACAACACTCGTATGACTCATGATCATCAGACCCCCCAATACCCAACCGGTAGAGCCCATAATTAAGGATTTTAACAAAATGTACCAAAGAGGGAAAGTGGAGAAAAAATGAAGACTATCAAAGTAATAGCCTTAAAAAAGCAGGGAAAGATGCGGAATCAGTAGAAGCATACAGACCGATATCCTTGCTCCCAACTTTCACCAAGATAACGAATATAGCAGTATTAGATAGAATAAGGATGAAGCTAGAGAAGTACCACTCTCTCGCTGAAACCAACTTTGGCTTCCGCAAAAACAGGGCCACTACAATGGCCATAAACCTCCTTGCGAGTCTAATATCTCAAGAGGATATAAGATGGATAAGTGAATTTCTATCTAATCGTAGGCTAGAACTAAAAACAGAACAGGGGATCACAATTAGAAAAGTATCAAATGGACTGTCACAAGGGTATGTACTATCCCCCATCCTCTTTGACATTTACACGGCCAGATGCCATACAATCAACAATGAAAAAATTAGACTGATACAATATGCGGATGATTTTGCCCTATTTGAATCAGAAAATACGTTCCAAGCTACGGCAACAAAATTACAAAGCTTTCTAGACTGGCTAATCGCGTTACTAAAGTCTTTAAATTTAACGGTTAACACAAACAAAACAAAGGCAATGACCTTCCCTAGCTGTGATACTAAAGTAAGAATAGATATAGGACAGCATACTATCGAACATACTAAAGAGCATCAATTCCTGGAGGTGGAAATAGACAATTGGGGTTATCATGAAATCGTCGTTTCGTTTTAGCGGTCGCTAAAGGCGCTCATTCGTCGCTAAGGGTGCTCATTTGTTCATTATAATGAACTTTTAGCGACTGAAATGAACAAATGAGCACCTTTAGCGACCGCTAAAACGAAACGACGATTTCATGATGACCCCTAATAAGCTGAAATTTAACAAGCTCTTGGAAGGACACGCGATAAAGCAGCAGGCAAACTAAATGTGATGAAGGCCTTGGATATGTGATGAACTCCATAGAGCAATTGTGAGGAGCAGTGTCAAGTATGGAGTTGGCCTAAGCCTAAATGCTCAAAAATCAGTCCAAAGTTCCATTAACACTGCACGGCATCAATCGCTGAGAAGGGCAATAGGGTGCACAAAAACTACCCCGATCCGCTAGACCCTATGGCTATAGCAGGTGAAGTTCCGTTCCACATAAGGAGTAAATTTCTAGTGGCCAAGGAAACTGAAAAATGTTAGTCTACTCACCCGCAAATGCGCGCTACTTGGTCAGCGCTGATAGTAGAGTAGAGGAAAATAATAATGACGGCCCACGAAAAAGAATACTGGGAGTTTAAAACAATTATGGATAACGTAGAATAACCGTTAACGATAACACAAACTGTGATATAACTTTAGCTTTAGCCGACCGGGGTCGGTGCTATTTTATATTTCGAGATCACAGGATTATCATACAGTTATCGGTGCGGCGCGGATTTCGCGGGATTACAAGATTATCGTACAGTTAGTCGGTGCGGCGCGGTTCAGCGTGAGTTTCGACGTCCGATCACTGGGGATGCTGCAGAAGGAAGAAGGCTGTACGCTCCTTGCAACAATGGGGTCTGACCGGTGTCCTCGGGAGCGCTCGGGTGGACTCGCTCTTACGCGCTAGAGCGAGTCGGCTAGTTGGTTTGTTTTAGTACAGTTAGTAGCTCAGTTGCCCGAGGCTACTAACTTTACTAAGGTGCTCGCGCACCAAGGTCGCCACAGTACTCCCCTCCTAGAGCGGAGTTACCGGTATCGCGCAGGGATGATGACCTTCCGTTGCGATCTGGTAACAACGGTCGGTGTTTTCTGCTCTGTGGCTGGAGTCGCTGCCGCATTGGATGTGGTCTTCTGTTGTAGCATCGGTAAGGGCGAAGAGTCCCGTTGGAAGTTGGTAGGTTGCGGAGTACTACTCGAATCGTTGGCGATGTACGCTGGTTTCAGGCGATCCACGGAGACCCATGAAGGTCGATCGTTGAGTCGAACCTGAAAAGACTTCGATTTACGATTAATTACCGGGTACGGACCATGGTATGGTGTGGTTAGTGCAGGGCGGACGGTGTCGTTACGTATAAATACATGGCTACACTTGCTTAGGTCGGCATGGATGAAGGTAGGGTTGTGAGCGTGCCACGAGGTATTTGGCGGGCGAATGTGGCTCATCCCTTCCCGGAGCGTCCTGGCAAAGTCCGATTGATCAGCTGCAGCTGACCGGGACTCTTCAACTAGGAACTCGGCGGGAATCCTCAGCGTAGTTCCGTACACCAATTCGGCGGGTGATGCTTGGATGTCGCTCTTGAAGGTAGTCCGTAGGCCTAGCAGGATAAGTGGTAAGTGTTCGCTCCACCTGGTTGTGTCTTTGCAAACAATTGCTGCTTTGAGGGTGCGGTGCCAACGCTCAACCATCCCGTTTGCTTGTGGATGGTATGCCGTTGTCCGGATGTGCCGCGTTCCAAGGGTCCGTGTCAACTCACTGAACAGGCCTGACTCGAATTGTCTTCCTTGATCAGTGGTTATGTAGGAAGGGACGCCAAAACGCGAGATCCAGTGGTACAGGAGGGCTGAGACAACAGTTGCTGCTGTTATGTCTGGTATAGGAACTGCTTCTGGCCAACGCGTGAAACGATCGATTATGGTAAGGCAATACCGTTGACCGTTGCTCACCGGAAAAGGTCCAATGATATCGACGTTTATGTGTGAAAATCGGGCTGTCGTCGCTGGGTATGTTTGCAGAGGGCTCTTGGTGTGACGTATGACTTTGGCTTGTTGGCATGCCACGCAGGTTTTTACGAATTGTTGAGCATCCCGCTTGATGCCTCGCCAAACGAATCGCTCCGTTAACAGTTTTGCGGTGGCTCTGGCTCCTGGGTGACTCAAATCGTGGACGGCATGCATAACTTGCGGCTGAAATGGCTTAGGTACGTATGGTCGGATTATTCCAGTAGGGCAATCGGCGTAAAGAGACTTAGTGCTTCCGGGGATCTGTGTTTTCCGTAGGCAAAGGTCGGAAACTATCTTGC
Source organism: Anopheles coustani (assembly GCF_943734705.1). NCBI lineage: Eukaryota > Metazoa > Arthropoda > Insecta > Diptera > Culicidae > Anopheles > Anopheles coustani. Next base: position 49,234,146 of record NC_071289.1, on the reverse strand, counting down.
CACTGATTATGTCTGCCAGTTCAGTGTCGCGGTCTTGTTCCTCAGCCATCTTTTCAAAATCAATAGTAGGGCTTACTTGTATCACCTCGATGCGTGATAAAAGGTCGGCCGTGGTGTTCTGTTCTCCTGCTACGTGACGAATATCCGTGGTAAATTGCCCGAGGTAATCCAAATGCCGTGCTCTGCGTGGAGAGGTGTCCTGCTGCTTCTGCTGGAAGGCATATGTTAGCGGTTTATGATCCGTACGAATGTGGAAAGCACGACCTTCTAACAGGTAATGAAAATGCCGAACGGCAAGATAAGCAGCGGTGAGTTCACGATCGTAAGTAGAATATTTCCTCTGAGCCTTATCGAATTTTTTGGTGAAAAACCCAAGCGGTTGTAATTGGCCGTCGACTACTTGGTGTAGGACGGCTCCGGCAGCGAAGTCGGAGGCATCGGTCCACAGGGAGAGCTCTGCATTCGGTACCGGGTGTGCCAGTAAGGTGGCTTGCTCCAGCTGTTGTATGCAGCGATCGAAAGCTGTGGTTGCTTCTGGCGTCCAGACTAAAGGCGTCTTATCTTTCTTTTTATTTCCGGGAGTCATTTCAAGCAGTAGTGCTTGTGCGTTTAGGGCCCGTGGTATGAAACGGCGATAAAAATTGACCATGGCTAGGAATCTCTTCAGTTCCCAGATCGTGGTTGGTTTTTTTATATCGCGAATCGCCTCTACCCTCTCTGGAAGTGGGAGTATCCCATGTGGGGTCACCAGGTGTCCCAGGAAGGCGATCTCCGTGCGTTCGAATGCACATTTTGCGGGGTTAATGGCCAACTGATGGTCTGCTAATCGTTGGAAAAGAACACGTAGATGTTCGCGATGTTCTTCCGGTGATGTTGATGCTACGATTATATCGTCGATGTAAGGAAATACAAAATCGAGTCCTTGCAGCACGTTGTGTATCAAGCGTTGGAAGGTCTGCGCTGCATTCCTGAGACCGAATGGCATACTGGTGAATTCATACAACCCGAAGGGGGTTGTAATCGCGGTCTTCGGAATGTCTTCCGGGTGAATAGGAATTTGATGATATGCCTTATGCAGGTCGACCTTAGAGAAAATGGTCTTCCCCTGCAAGGTCATTGTAAAGTCTTGCAAATATGGCAAAGGGTAGCGATCAGGAATCGTCCTAGCATTCAACGCGCGATAATCGCCACAGGGGCGCCATGTTCCGTCTGCTTTCCGAACCATATGGAGCGGGCTAGACCAGCTACTGTTAGACGGTCTACATATTCCGAGTCTCATAAGGGACTCGAACTCTGCGCGGGCTGCGGCGTACTTATCCGGGGCTAGTCGTCTTGGTCGTGCGAAAGTTGGTTGCCCTTGTGTTTCGATCCGGTGCATCACTTGGGAGTTTAAAGCGGTTCCAGGTGCGATTGGAGCGATAAGCTTTGGAAACTCTTGTAACAATGAAGCAATCGGAGAAGATGCATCGCATAATTTAATTGTAGGTTGGTTTCGGTTGCGGATCCGTGTTCCCGGTGTTTGTAGATTTGTGAGTGCATCTATCAGACACCTATTGCGAAGATCCACTAGCAGGTGGTAATGTTCAAGGAAATCTGCTCCAAGGATCGCAGTTCCTACGTCAGCTATGATAAAGTTCCATAAAAAGGAGCGACGTAGGCCCAGGTCCAGCGTGTGGAGCGCTTGCCCGTATACATTTATTGGTGTACCATTTGCTGCAAATAGCTGCATTGTGGTAGGTTTAATAGCTGCAGTATTATGGCTACGAGGGATTACGGAGACGTCGGCGCCGGTATCGATGAGGAACAGTTGGTTGGTCTTCCGGTCTCTGATGGTAAGACGATGGTTCATCGACGTGATGGCGGATACCGATCGTTGAGCGTCTCCGTGACTATTTCATAAAGTTTGAGGGGAACGTGTATTTTCCTCCTGAGGCATGCTATTGTACGCACAAGGGAATTGGCACTTATTTGCGTTTTGCCCAAAACGCTGATGATAATAGCATAGACCACTTGCAGGCCGGGAAACTGAGCGATTGGCGGGGCGCGTGCGTGAGTTAGGCCGGTTTCGGGAGCGTCCGCGACTATTAGCATTTAGAATAAAGTCATCGAGACGCTGACTCAACTCGGCAACTTGACGGGAGAGGCGATTTATTTCGTCCGACTTGACTTCTGCTACCCTAGGGTATGCATTGTGGTGGTTGTAAAGCACGAAGGAGTCCATCACGGCATCAGCCACGCTCATCTTTTCCGCCGGCGTTGGAGGGGCAGCAATTACGGCGGACTGAACGTAAGGTGGGAGCCGACCAACCCATAGATCGATTAACATGGAGTCCGTCATTGCTCCATTTGCTGTTCGTCGCATATCGGCAAGTAATTGTGATGGTTTACGATCGCCGAGCGTCATTTCCGAGAGTAGACGATGAAGACGGCTTCGCTGCGATTCCTCGTAATGGTTGGTGATGGCTTTTTTAGCAGCTTCGTAACGTCCAGTGGCGGGCAAATTATCGAGAAGGTGCCGCAACTCGGAAAGCGTTCGGATAGGTATTTGTGTCTTTAAAATATTGACCCTTTTTGTGTCGCTATTCGGGGTTATATTCCATACATTGAACCAATTTTCCAATGCATAAAAAAATGTGTGTATATCCGCGGGGTCCAATTCCGGAGGTATCAAACGCATCGCGCTCAAGGTTTCCACCTGAAGACCGGTTTCTGGCTCACTCTGCTTTTCGAAGGGAGTATCTCCTATTTGGTTCCTTGCTTCCGGTAGCGGAGCGGTCGACGCGGATGGGGCCGAATGTACGTCTGGGCTGCGCAGCATCTTTCCGTTAGTTTAGAAAAGGAAGGTATTCGCTTACCTTACTAGAAGGGTCCCACTTCTATAAATAATTACGCAGCGAGGCACTATGCGTTGGCGTCACCACGTGGGTACAGCGATGGCGTCGGCGATGAGGTTGGCGATGGCGTCGGCGGTGAGATGAGCGATGGCGTCGGCGGTGCGATGAGCGATGGCGTCGGCGGTGCGATGGGCGATGGCGTCGGGGCTGGCGTTGGTGATGATGTCGGGATTGGCGTTGGCAACGGGGCTGGCGTTGGCGGTGGTGTCGGAGCTGGGTTGGCACTTCGAAAGTTCTGCGATAACGGCGTTGGCACTTCGAAAGTTCTGCGATAACGGCGTTGGCACTTCGAAAGTTCTGCGATAACGGCGTATCGGCCAGAAACGAGTTGAACCACACAATCCTGAGATCACGTCGGGGTCACCAGTTTTGGCTTTAGCCGACCGGGGTCGGTGCTATTTTATATTTCGAGATCACAGGATTATCATACAGTTATCGGTGCGGCGCGGATTTCGCGGGATTACAAGATTATCGTACAGTTAGTCGGTGCGGCGCGGTTCAGCGTGAGTTTCGACGTCCGATCACTGGGGATGCTGCAGAAGGAAGAAGGCTGTACGCTCCTTGCAACAATGGGGTCTGACCGGTGTCCTCGGGAGCGCTCGGGTGGACTCGCTCTTACGCGCTAGAGCGAGTCGGCTAGTTGGTTTGTTTTAGTACAGTTAGTAGCTCAGTTGCCCGAGGCTACTAACTTTACTAAGGTGCTCGCGCACCAAGGTCGCCACATAACAATTACTAAGAAAGTGCCCGGGGTAGATAGGAAAAACAAGATGTAAATAAGCAAGTGACTCTACAGCCCTGTTTGGTGAAGAATAACACATTCTCCTAGTGGAGAATAACAAGAACTAACCCGCCTTTTACACGGATGGAAGTGTGACAACAGCTGGCTGTGGGGTAGGGATATACATAACTTACCCTACAAGCAAAGAGGCACTGGAATACGCAGTCAGATTGAGCAACGATGCTAACATAAGTTCAGTAGAGCTTACCGCGATCAAAAAGGCGCTAGAAATTGCTGCACAAAAAGGCTAAAAAATCCTGTGATATTTATAGACAGTATGGTAGCTTGCGAGATCATAGAAAATACTAGTCAACAAGACAATACAGATGAAATAGTCAGTAGTATAATCGATAATATCATATATCTAGAAACGTCCTTGCAATGGATCGTCAGGTGGGGATTCCGGGAAATGAGAAGGTGGACGTACTCGCTAAAGAAGGGACGTCGGCGAATAATAAGATACACAATAAGCTCAGACTACAGGATGTAATTGGGATATTTGATAACAAAATGTGGGACAGTACTAATTTATGGTACACACAAATGACGCAGAGCAGAGTAGAAAAAGTTCTACGACTTTCAAAACAAAATGGAAACAAGAATGTGGTACCATGGTTTCAACCTAACGACCAAAGAAATATGAATGGTCAACAGATTAGCAGCAGGACACGAGTATAGCAAATACTGGCTAAACAAAATGAGAATCGTGGAGGACGGAAACTGCAGCAGCTGTGATATGCCTTGTGCTGCAAGGCATATGGTGTTAGCCTGCGAGAAGTACAGGATAGATAGAAAAAAGAACGGAATAACCATGCACAAATTCGTTGAGCTTCAAAAAAAGGAAAGTGATAACATGAAGACCATATACAACTTTATAGTAACGAATAAAATAAGGTTTTAAAAAAAAACAGAGAAACACAGTGTACAACACTCTGACGGCCGGGTACATCTATAGATGTAATGGCTCCGTTTCAATTTGCATTCGATCACATCATTTTGGTGTGCTGTCAACGCTGTTTCCTGACACGACCACCACAGACTACTGGATGTAAACTAATATAAAATGGAAAGTAAACAAATTTCACAGGGTGCGTTGCTGTTCGTACGTAAATTCTAATAAAGATTGAAAAAGAATGATCAAACAGGGTGGCCAGATACGGAGCAACTAGTCCAAACACGCCGGTCGTAAAGCGTTACGACACCGTGAATTGTCCGGCCGTCAAAGTGTTCACTAATGATTACCCTTACCTTCCCAAGCTACACAATCAACTACCGAGAAGAGCCGGTATATGGCTTGGGTTAATTCCTCGCTACCAAAAAGAAAAAGCTTTTTAGCCCACCGACCATCCTGGAAAGGTAAGGAGTCTACAGTTGACCAATGTTATCCGTTTATACTGGTTATCTCCACATAGCGAACTCTCCTCCGACAAACTGACAAACTCAGTTTTCGCAATACACGAGAAACTCGTAGGAAACTGGTAGGAAACTCTTGACAGCACTAGCAAAGCCCCTCGTTTTGACGTTTAAAACTGACGGATTCAGAAGCAGCATTCGGCGCCAAGCAACGAACCAAGTGACAGTGACTTTACAGTTTTTTATTCTCACATTTTGCTTCTTCCTATGCGCCCTTTTTTGTTTTTTTAAAATGTTTAAACTGGCAGTTTTTAGTACGTGAAAACACTTTTAAACGACCCATCCATCTACAACCAACATCCGAGTGAGCCCTGTATAATGCTGTTTCTAGACCTAAAAAGCTAGAAAACCACAATCAACCGGACGGGCCGTTTCCATACCAAAGACCACAGAAGAAGATGGAGAAATCCACCTTTATAATTAAATGTGATTTCAAAGGCATGCCGAGACCACCCCCCGAGGAAGTACATGACTTCGTGGAGAAAACACTAAAACTCAAGGAGGAGGAAGTTTTAACACTTCACCTCCTAAGACAAGAATCATGGGCCATGATAACGGTTAACAAAATGGAGCGGCGCAATGGGGACCGACGCCACAATAATGGTGGGAGAAAAGACCTATCCGGTAGAAGTTTCGTTATCTGATGGATCTACAACACTAAAACTGGAAGACGTCTCGAGCGAAGTGGCAGAGGAAAAAATAAAGGAGACCCTAAAAGGATACGGTAGGGTTCTCGAAATCAGTAAACCAGCCTGGGGAAACCAAAAATATAAATTCCGGACGGCAGAAACAGGAACCATTTTCGTCCGGATGATTTTGACAAAACCGGTACCAGCAACAATTGAGAAACTGGGGTACATGGGAACCAAAGCTTTTGTGGCTTATAAAGGGCAGACTGAATGTCGTTTCTGTGGTCTACCCATACAGTGTTTAAATCTTGTTCGCAGAATCGTATGGAGAGCATGGAAAGCCTGAGCTATTCAAATGCCGCTAGGCTGAAACCACAACAGGCTACGAAACAAACAGTACCAACCAGCACCACTATCCTACCAAAACCAACCATCTTAACAGCACCAAAAACAATCTCAACAAAAAGTGCAAAAAAACACTAACACGGAAAACCTCGCAACAACAAACCGAGAAATTTCCCAACAGAATGTGGTCAAATTGAGGTTGTAACAACCGAACAAAACAGCAAAAGGCCCAGACGCGAACCCCAAACACCACAAAACACCACTAAAAAAAAAGCATAAACAACACAACCAAAGGGCCTCAGACCCTTTAATCAATTAAAGGACTCTAGAAGGCGCAAGAAAGAGCGACGAACCTCGGGTTTCGGTTAGCCTCAGCGTTTTTGTGCACAAAAACTCTGTAAGCAAAATACCGAGGCAACATGGGAAGGTTTACCATCCTCCAAAGCAATACAACCAGCCTGCCCGAAAACAAGGACGAGCTTCAACGTATCTTATCAGCACAGGACATATCAATCGCAAGCATCATGGAGACATGGACAAGCGAAGAGAAAAGAAAACCATCGATACCAAATTATAACCTTGTTTACACACACCGCGAGGACGGATACGGAGGTACATGTAAGTTATGAGATGGACCTTGCTTGTTCGAGCTTCGAGAGTCATCTGGACTATATTTTTGAGATGCTTATCGACTAAGTATAATCTAATCTTATCATTACGCATACTTATACCTTACACGTACATAGCGTCCGGGGCCGTAACGTGTATATGCGTCAAAAAGGGGTTAAGGTTCGTCACAAAAACGGTCAGTGTATACTGTATCTCGTGGCAAATATCATTGAAGTTATCAAACCGAAATTAAAAATCTACTCAGTCTATGTGGCACCTTCAACAACAATACACAACTTCAGACAATCAGAGAAAGGCAATAATAATAGCGGACCTTAACTGTCACCACACGGTGTGGGGAACTTCCATATCCTATATTACTACGAGGCCACATATATACCAACCGACACAGCAAGGAGAAACACAGCAATAGATTTAACCATCATCACCGAGGCTCTCATATGGGAAAGCACGAGGAGGGTAGCGACCACCACATGGGCTCATAGTGTCACAAAACCATTTTTACTGATCTTAGCGAACTACAAATTGCCCAGAAAAAAATATGGATAAACCAAAGTAAACTACATCAAGAAATTGGAAACTTCTTACCGCAACAAAACGCGACCGCTGGTTTAATCTTTAAAAACAAACTAAACAATATTCTAAAAAAATGCAAGTACAAAACGAAACACAAATCAAAGATCTGGTAGAACGTGCACACAGAAAAGGCCTGGAACGATAAGAACAAAACAAGAAAAATCCTGAGCAACAATAAAACATTAGAAAACGAAATATCAGCAAAAAGAGCCGCAGCAAAATTCCAAATAGAGAAAAAGAAATATAAAACTTTCAAATATGAAGAAGCTATTGGCAAAATTGACGCAGACTCGACGACTAAAAAGTTATGGAACATGATACGAAACCTGGAAGGAGTTACACTCAAAAAAACAGAGGATAATATAATCCATAACGACCCAGAAGCTAAGAAGACATTTCTAAATACGCACTTCAAAAAAACCGTAAGGGGAATAAGCACCCAATCAAGGGATAATTGCAGAAAATATCCTCAACAAAAGAAAGTGGATGACCAACAGGAAGAAAAACACAGCTCCAGGTGAAGATAAAATCACATATGGAATGTTGCGAAGCCTAAACAATAAAGCTCAAGAAATATTGATAAAAGAGGAAAACCACATGTAGAAAAGAGGTGTCCTTAAAAAGAAGCTAAAAAACATCAGAGTTGTAGCAATACCCAAACCTGACAAAGACCCCAGTAACCCGACTAACTACAGATCAATATCGCTGATCCCGACAATTACCAAAGTGATTTACACAGCAGCTTTAGAAATGTTTAACAACATATGTGCACAAAACAACATCATACACACGACTAATAAAATTTAATTTCTATAGGGTAATTGTACCAATAGTGGTGCACTTAGTAGGGGAAGGTGGGGCAAGACGCGCCGGTGGGGCAAGATGCCCCGGCCTGTTTTACGCTGAATTAAGCCATTTAAAAATAATTTAAGTAATAGAATATGTTCATCAACGTATCTACTACAGCCTATGTAAATTTCACTGCACGAAATAACCATTTCAAAAAGAAAACGAGAAAAAACCAAATTGACTCTAAATGATCTAATATTTTGCCACTTTTATGTAAGGTATGGCATGCTTTGATATTATATTTTTTAAACACCGAGGCCTTCTTTTACTACCTGATAATGGTATTTAACGAATACCGAAGAGAAACTGTTTTAAAATTCTCAAAGTTTTGAATAAATTACATAAAACGGACGATCCTCAGAGTGGGGCAAGATGCGCCGGCCTAGGTGGGGCAAGACGCCCTAGCATTCCAAATGTAAACAATGGGGCAGGACGCACCATTAAAACAAGAGCAAGTCGCACGGTGCCTCCATTATCAACGCATTGTTGATTTAAATAAGTCTAATATTAAACATGCCATGTGAGTTTCATAAGAAACGAATAGTTTTTAGTTCTTCATATGAAATTTGTGTTAATTTTTTATGATGTTCAACTGTGTTTTCAAACCACAGATCAACTGGATTACAAAACGTCAAATTTTGACTCTGTCAGAAGTGCTACCTGCAAGGTTGATGTAATTGTAAAGGTTGTACTAAGGCGGTTTGTATAAAAGGCCAAAAACAGATCCGTGAAAATATTCAATAATTGTTCGGAATTCAGCAACGAATTTATACCCAAACTGTCTTTTGAATGGTACACCACAAAATTCAATCCAATGTGGGTTACATGGGCTCAGTATCGGACTGTTTACTAGTGTCTCTGCATAGACTAACCTTTCAACAAGCAACCTTGGTCCATCTCCTGTCTGTTTTAGGCCATCTTGCCCCATGTTTACGTAGTGGCGCGTCCTGCCCCACCGGCTGGGCCATCTTGCCCCACTATTGTCAACGGGGCTAAAAATTGAAAGGCCCTTCGAAAATCTTATTTAATATGAAATTGATTAGTTTGATATAGTGTTTGATATTTTTCATACATAAACAAGATGTTTATTTCTCTAACTATGAAAATTAGAGACTTTTTAATGAAAGGAATGGAAGAAAATAATGTTTTTCGCTTAAGGGGCGCGTCCTGCCCCACCTTACCTTACTGTAAATACCAATTAGGTGTAATTTATGAGTGTTAAGAACACAATATTCTACATATTTGAATCAATTACGATCGAAACATGACTTTTCTTCTGAAAAACATCCATTTTCACCGTAAACCATACAAAATACAAGAAAAAAAACCTATTTTTCTTCGTAGTCGGTTGCTCCTTTTATGGCGGTGTGGTTCCTATAGTTGTGGTATCGTGTTCCTATAGTGGCGGTAGTACGAAAAACTTGAATATATTTTGACTTTAGCTTATTTTTATTTTTGTTTTCAAAAAGAACGGTAAAATACTCCTTGACCAATGCGTTGTCATTCAAAAGACATTTTTTTTAATTCATAAAAAATGCTTGTGTATCCTTTGCCTGTTTTCGCCGTCTAAGTCTTGCTTTTTCGATTCTCTCCAGTTCCGCTTTGTTTATTTTGTAGAAACAGAATAAAATCACTAAATTTACCTGATTATATTGATCAAAACCGGAATATAACTAAAATATACTCGTTCCTTTCTTCTGTGTGTTACTTGTGAAAAAATCTATGGCTACTATAGGAACAACTCTGGTTTTTGTCCCTATAGTGGCAATATGGTAAAAACTATGAAAATATAATAAAATTATGCTGAAGTGCACTAAGCTCGTGTAAATCAATTATATTGGAGTATGCAAGTAGCGAAATCATATGGTTTTAATGATTTTGTAGTGATTTATAGCCTTAACGAAATCATGATATTCGTTACGTACTGGTGGACCGACGAGATCGCGGGGTTGCGAGCGGCGTGTCAGCGCGGCCAAGCGGTGCTTCGTCGGACTCGGGATCCTGCACTACGATCCCTGCGCGCCGACACATTCCGCGGGCTGCGGAAACCCCGGAAACATGGACGGGTGAACTTCCACTTGTCCCAGGTGCTGACGGGGCATGGATTTTTCCGTCAGTACTTGTGCTCCAGGAAGTTCACCCGATCCCCGGGTTGCCCGGGCATCGACGAGACGCTAGAGCATGTCCTCATTCAGTGTCCACGGTTCGCGGAGGTGCGGGAGCGACTGCTGCAGGCCGTGACGGCAGAAAATATCAACGATCACCTGCTTCACAGCCAGGAGTCGTGGGGCCGCATAGATGAGGCGGCTAGGCTGATTATGTCCGAGCTCCAGTGGATTTGGAACGCCGAGCGCGGCGCAGCAGCAGAACGCGAGACGGCCGCCGCTAGGCGTAGTGCGACAGCGCGGGCAACGGCCCAGGATCGCTCCAGGACGGGCCGGTTTGGACGCGACCCGACACTACGGGCCAGAATCCAGGCCATGGACGAGACAACAAGGCGCGACTTCCGGCGAAGAGCGGGGCAGCTCCTCGCCAAAATCAGGCGGCTCCGAAGACGCCAGCGTCGGATGCCACCCGGGATCTACGCGGCGACGATGGCGCGTAACGTGGCGCTACTTAGGCATCACGACGCAGCGCCGGATCGGCAGGGTGCAACAGCAGCAGCACTTCAGGACGCTGACATGCGACTCAGCAACGCCCGACGAAACCAGCGAAATGCCCGCCAGGGCTTATCGGAGGCAAAGACGGGAAGACGTCCAAGCCCAGCGTGGGCGAGCACTTGAAAATGCGGCCCAATAAGGGCAACAAATAGTTAGGAGAAAAAGGCTCGATAGCCAGATGCTCGCCCCCAAGGTGCATGCTGTGTGAGGGCACCAAAAGAGCTCGAGAAGGGAGTAGACAATTTATTTCCAACTGTGATATTAGTTAAGTAATAAGTATTTTAAGTGAAATAAATGTAACGCACCCTTATAAAAAAAAAAATATTCGTTACGGATTCTTAAGGAATGCAGCATGTTGGGACAACCTGTTTAAAAAATATGAATTTTGGAGCTTCTACATTACGGAATGGGATGGTTCATCTTTTGAATTCTCCGCAGAAGATCAAAGAACATTTCATAGAAGTACAAATAATTCCATTGTGTATATATCGGCGTAGAGCTAGGATTTTATTCCACTACAACCACTATTGGTACTAGCTCCACTATGGGTGCACTTACCCTAGTTTAGGTTCCATACTAATTAATAATATCTTAAAAACTCATTTAAGATTATTAGTTTTTTAACACGTTGCGTACCAAGCGTTTTAGCACAATTTTTAGTACAATTTTTCTAATTACAATTTGTTTATAATATTTGTTAAACCGATTGTTTTCCAAGGCCAAGCAAAAACTTAGCTTCCCAAAATATTTATATAAAATATAACAATAATTTTTATGTTGCATTTTCATTTATTTATAGGTCAAAAACTTTGTTGTACTAAAACTGCCGTCACCCATATTTGGGTGACGCGGTACGCAACGTGTTAAATATCTTCAATTGCTGAACAAAAAACCAAAGTGGTGCTATTTTTACTTCTTCTCCATTTTTAGGCTTTTTTCGGTTTCAATGGTAATTCTCCACATTAAAGCGACTGTAATCCACTGGAAAGTTGTGAAACTGATTGTAATAACGTACCAAACTCGAATCCAATTCTCCAATTTTATGGAATTATAAAAAATATTGTCAAAAAACAGGGTGGTGCTATTCTTGTTTCCTCCAGTGTATTTCACTGTGCAGTGTTTGCGATGTTTTTGTTAAAACTTAACTGACAATGATTTTTTATCATTATTTATATTTCAATGATTTTTTATCATCATTATCATTATTTACTGACATAATTTACTTTATGTAATGCAAATAATAAAAACAGGTGAATTCAGTATTTTCTTAAGTTTTCACTTGCAGCGATAAAAACTTGTAGCCGTTTTGGCTCGCTTCCGATTTAATTTTTGTAATTTTTTTTGCTAAAACTCTGCAGTTCACGTCTTTAAATTTTCTCAAGAAGTTTTAAATTGGTTTGTAGTCATGCAACCACCAGCATAGGTTCCTGCAACTACTTTGTTACCCACAAGTGTATTGTAATAAGATAGCGGTATTGAGCAGTTTGAGTAGTTGAATAATACCCATAATCTAGCATTATGAAATGTGTGTTTTGAATTATAATCTTGAAAGAATACAAAAACTTACCTCAAATGTTAGTTATTAGGTGCTAGGTTTTGACTTAATTTTGAGAATATTGGTGTAATACACCTTGTTCATGATGCAGTGTATGACTGCAGCTTCCCAGGGACTTCGACGGAGCTACGATACCATATGATTGATCAATCATGTCCAAACTTCAAGAGACAAATATGAAAGCTAATGGATAATACCTTTGACTATGTAAATACGTTTGATGAATTTTCTTCATTTAATCGTTGTTTTCTTACTTTTTTGACTCTTCTTTTCATGTTTCCAAGTGGGTAACTGGGTTCATTGATTTGGTTAAACCCAGGGCTTCAGCAATGAAATTAACAAACTTTCATTTCATAAGATTATCCAATTCTATTCTGCGTTCATCGCAGCTAGTTTACCTTCTGGGCATAAGCCCATCTGATACCTTCTCCTTCTTCTTGGCGTAACGACCTCTTGGTCATGCCTGCCCGTTAAGGGCTTACGAGACTTGTTTCCCTATTGTACGTGGATAAACAGTCCTCTCGTACAGGGGAGGGTCCGGTCTCGGTTGGGATTCGAACCCACGCCGTCGAGGTGGTGAGCCCCGGCGCTCATGGGCCGATTTTCTAACCGGCGCTACCGCTCGGCTGTCGCGGAGCCCATCTGATCCTAACAAGTTTAAGTACGTTGTTTCTGATTAACATTTGAGTATTTTTGTTTCATAATTTTGTTGTCTACCTTGCAACTACAAAAAACAATAGTGGCCAACGTATCTCAGTAAAAAATCAGTTTTTCGTTTTTGTCGTTATTCGCATAGCATCGTAGATAGCGATCGAACTGAGAGCAATCTCGATGTAATGCGAATAACGATAAAAACGAAAAACTGATACATTAATACATATGTCATTTAACATACATAATTTTTTTATTTTTTAGTACGTTTAGGGAAAAACTTTTGTTTTGAAAATTTATTTTTTCATTTAATTTATTTAGGTATGAATTTTGTAATGAGCTTTCATATTTTACCAACTCTTAGAAATTACCGGTCCGCTGATGATGAATGGGTGTGCCATTCATTGCTAATGTTATGCCAAGAAGTTGATTTGAGAAGATTCTGCAAAATTTACATTTTTCAAAACAAAATTAGATCTGTTGAGTCAACTAGAGTTTTTCATTAGATCAACTTGAGCTTTCAAGCAGCAATGAATAGCTCAATAAGGCAATCCATCGATGATCATATTCAAAGGGCACAACGTTATGAAGCAATACATAAAAAATAAACCTATAAAATGGGGTTTCAAGATGTGGTGTTGATGTGAGAGTTCAACAGGATATTTATACCAGTTTGATTTATAAACAGGAAAAAGAACAAACACAGAAAATAATTTAGATGAATCAGTAGTACTCTGCCTGACGGACCAACTAAAGGGTCTTGGCTGTGAAGTATACTTTGACAATTTTTTCAACTCGCTTGCTTTGCAACATAAACTTATGATGCAGAACACCTAAGCCTGCGGCACGGTTCGAACGAATAGAAAAAATGTGCCAAAGTCTTTACCAGCAGATAAAAGTACAAACGGTATAGTATTCGTAAAATGGATGGATACCAAAGCAGTCCATATATTGAATAATTTCATATCTCCAGAGCCAACTAGCACAGTAAAGAGGAGGCAGACAGGAACTGCTCAAAAAGTAAATGTTACATGTCCAGAAGTAGTGATACGCTATAATGGGCGGCGTGGACCTTATGGACCAACGAAAAGTATGCTACTAGGTTGATCGCAAAGCCAAAACCAAATATTACCTGCCTCTCTTTTTGACATCTTAGATATTGTTATGAATAACTATTTTTTAGTGTACACAAAGTTGCACGCAAATCACCGAGTAGAAGGTCCTCTTTTGAGCAGCCTTGAATATCGCCAACATGTAGCACGATGTTCTCCGCTGATAAGCTCCGGATTGGAAGAAAACGTAATTTTCCAGCGCATAACATCTTCTTCTTCTTCTTGGCGTAACGACCTCTTGGTCATGCCTGCCCGTTAAGGGCTTACGAGACTTGTACTTGACTTCCCTGTTGTAGTACGTGGATAGTCAGTCCTCTCGTACAGGGGAAGGTCCGGTCTCGGTTGGGATTAGAACCCACGCCGTCGAGGTGGAGAGCCCTGGTGCTCATGAGGCGATTTTCTAACCGGCGCTACCGCTCGGCTGTCGCGGACCCCCAGCGCATAACATGCAAAAGGTAAAAAAGCTTAAACCATCGTTTAATTTCGTCAATTGTGCAAAACGACGAATAGAAAAAAGGACACATAATAAATGTGTTGTGAAACACAAATGGACGTTGCACATTGTAAACGTAATTGTTTTGAGGATTGCCATAAACAATATTTAACTTAACTGTTTTTGAGAATTTGTATCATCTTAATTGTATTGCAAAGCTAATAAAATAAATTTCGATATGATAAACCATACTGTACGTTTATTTACTGTTATAGTCCATAGGGAAATATATTTCCCATGAAGTTACAAAAAACCTACACAAACTGCTAGATTTTTCTAGTGATATTCTCTTATTTTACACCCCAACTAGCCAAAATATTGTGTTGTATTGTCAATTTTAGTCTTGAATAGCTGACGGTCCTGAAAGGGTTAAGAATCCCTATTTAGTTTCTAGGAACAACATTAAACACCTTAAAATCCAAAAAAGCAAACCCTCATTTGTAATACAGTAAAACAAGTAAGTACAGAAAAACGGAGTACTCATTTTCGAAACTTGTACTAGCTTTCTTTACTTTTACTAGCTTTAATCGATATTTTCAGCCTGGGCCCACAACCTATTAAGGTGATACTTGTGGAAGATGTTTTAGGCAGTAAAATTACACGTGCTTTTGGTATGGCGTTCCAATTGAAAGAGAGAGATTTATTTCAGTGTCAAATGCAAGGTTGTCAAAATCATGCGGTTTAAGTTTATAATTGTGTAGTTCAATTCTCATTCAAATCTCCAACAGGAACGTCTATGATTAACTTTTGCTAAATGTGATTTAAATTGGATTGCATATCTTATTAGTATTTTACTATTACTTAACTTAACTGACTGTTAACTGTATTAAAATCGATGCAGCTATTGCACTTTGCACTACTAAATTCAAGGTATGGGCAAAACAAGGCATATGATATTTTTTTAAAATGTGCACTGCTTTCTTCATGTTCGCTGCATTATCAGTGACAATGCAGCTTACTTTGTCCGAAATATTAAATCTTTCTATTACATTTTCTAGCCATGCTGCTATATTTTCCGACGTGTGTCTATCTATGAATTCAATGATTGAAATCAATGATAAAATGTTCTATCACCGCAAAATAACTTTCATTTTTTAAATTTTTCCAACCATCAGTGGTATGTAATATGTTCGCTAACGTTTACCTTTCGTATGCCTTTCGATGTACCTGAGCTTGTACCCGCGGATGTCGAATGGGTTACATCGTGTTCAATATCGAAATCTTCATGGTATTTACGACGATCTACTGAAACTGTGGGAGCTTGGCTGCGAAATGTCGCTTAATGTTGTATGTTGACTTCGACTTTAAATGCAAAATTTGCTTGCATATTTTACATTTGAACTTATTCTCCTCTGCACACTGGTCAAAATAGCTCCAAATTTCACTTTTTTTATCGTCTGACATTTTTTTTTAATTCTATGGTATGGAACACTTGTTGTTGTCTGCAGTCGATGCGATTTCCGAATACGTTAGCGGAATACCACTTTTTGAACTAGCATGTAAATAGCACTGAAAAGAAAACACGAATATGAACACGATAAGCAAACACTCTCATTGGCAAATGCACTTTTCTTTAGACTCACAGTGTACCCAGTGTTCCTATTCGATAAACTTCCAAAGTCGATATGAGCTCTTATCGTCTTGTCTCCCGTATATATAACCTTGTACCCCAAAAGAACGCTGACCATCCGCCCATCACAGACACGTCGGTCAGAAAATTGGGACCCCAGCACAACCAGCGAGTACTTTTATTTCGATCTTTAGCGGAAGTAATTTTTTTCCTAGCAACATCCAATTTCGCACGAAAATTTTACTGATGCCATAGAAGGTAAGAAAAGATAGGGGAAGGAAGGTAGGAATGAAAGGAAGTAAGGCTGTAGCTAGAGATACTGATGCGTAATCCCTTTTTCCAGAAAATTCATGGGGTCAATGTTTTTTTTAACATTGGTGTAAAACTATTGCTTAAGGGCAGACTAGGCTACCAGCAGTGATCATTTTTAGACGGAGGAAGGAAGTAAGGTTGGTCATTGATCCAAATTTACCAGTAAGTCGCAAGGGGGAGTTCAGGTCCTTTCATTGCATCCTTCTACTTGATCACGCTGGAGACGACACGAGCGAATGGAGGCCGGAAGTAAAGTTGACCGTTGCAGCAAATTTCCCGATAACTCGTAAAGAAGAGTTCAGTCCATAGCATTGAATCTTTCTACCTCATCATACTGGGATCGGTGTTTCGAACATTCTTCTGGAACCTTTGGCTAGCCGCGTCGTTTCGTTTCCGCGCATCGTCTTGACGCGTAAGTGGCGTCGTCTTGGATTGTCGAGAAGGTTTCGACAAAGCCGGCCATTTTTTCGCTTTTTCCAAAATTGTTGTCAGTTTTCTCGACGCTGTTCCAAACAAAAGGTAAACAATACTTTGGAAAAAAGCAGCATTTCCCAACTGCGCCCATATATGTATTTACGCAAGAGAGCAACTGGTTGCCGCAAAGAAGCAACCTGTGCCGCTTCTCTATGTGCTGTACATCAATGACGTCACGCTTGTACTACCCCCTGGCAGCCACCTCGTCTATGCTGACGACGCGAAGCTGTTCCTCCTGATCCGAAGCCATGCCGACCAGGTCCAATTCCAGGCCGTCTTGCTGTTTTTCCAGGTCGTGGTGTACCCCGTGCTGTAGGTGCCCTACGGCACGGATGGTGCGCAGCTAACGCTGTCGGACAGTAGCTGTTACGCGCAAGGGCTTTGCGAAAGTCCAAGCGGCTTTCAGGCGTATGCTCGAATCATAGAGCCAGGCCCCAGCCAATGACCAATACCTCGCGGTCACGGTCGCCCACAGCGGCGAAGTGGGCAGCGCCCGTCAGGTTGTTTAGTCGGTAAAAATCCGGCATCCGGAGTCGCGCCCGGATCTTTTGAAGATTTCCCTGACGTTAACCAAAAAAAAAAAAAAAAAAAGTCGTGGTGTACCCTGAATGGTCTTGAGTTATGCGCCAACAAATGCACCGTTATAACCCTATTTGGATCCTCAGACCCGTTTCTTGTTATGTGCCGCGAATTCAATGCAGTCTATGATCGTTTTGAACCTGACATGTCCAGATCCGCGTTTTTGTATTCTATTCGTGGGGTGCGACCGGTCACCCCCTAGATGTAACTAGTATTAAGCTATTTATTATACTGTTAAACGCTTCAAGGGGGCCATTTTTTTAACAACACAAAAAGCGCTCGTATGTCATAACGTTCTGAGTACGTATAACATCAAAAACGTCAAAATTTACGATAAAATTGTTAGTTGGTAGATTGCATCACCAGTTTTTTCAAATCCCGAAACTTAAAAGGCAACCTACGTATAAACATTCTTCCGTGGAAACTAACGCGTAACGCTAAGGCCGGAACGACTGCAGCAAGAATGAGACAGCATGCGCAGGGGAACACGTGCCGGCGAAAAAGAGCGCGGTAGTGTAGACTAGAGATACGGATTCTGCAGTTCTCGCAGCCTCCTTGCTCACTTCACTGTATTGTATAGCTGTGCTCTCTCAGTGCCATGCCGCGCACGATATGAAAGAGCGAGCGTATGCAGACCAGAGGTGTGCAAATTGCTATTCCCACTAATCGGTAGATAAGTACAAGGCGACGCTCTTGGATAATGGTTTGCAAGCATTGCTTGATGCTCTCTTGATTAACTGTAGCATAAAGCTTTCTCGAAGGTATGCCGCGTGCGGTATGAAAGAGCGCGCATATGTAAATCAGTAGCGCGGATGAGCTACACACTAACCGGTACAGCAATTGATTGAACTCTAATTTCTAAACTCAAACAAATGTAAGTAACCATTCGAGCATACTATTGAAAGGCAAATGAAGATCATAGGAAATGTTTACTAATTAAATTTTTACTTTAAAGAGGGACACATGCGAAACCTATTCGTTTGAAGAAAACATGCTAAACGCTATTCCGTAATCAATACACCTTTAAATTTGTTTTGTTATTGAAAGCGATGATTTTATGGGTTAAAGAAGCTGCAATAACGCGACACCAACCACAGTTATTACGATTTACATTAAACTGCTCAGATCTACAACCATGTTGAAATCATATCTTTCAAAATGCAAGCTGATCAAATGCATTGTGTATGCAATACACATGTAACACAATCGAAAAACCTACATTTAAAATGTTTACTGCAGGTCAGTTTATGGTGAATAAGTTAATGCGCCAAAAACACAATCCCCAACATGATACCCCCCAACTTCCATGGGCAATGAAAAAGTAAAAGCTCTGCCAACATAGATTGTTTTTCATAGGTCTATATGTTTACAACTGGTTCAAACTTAACATATTGTTACCAACAGGCTTTACAAAATCATGAAAAGGAAAACAAAGAATATGTTGTTTTCGATTCGACCATACTTTGGATACCTAAGAACCCGTAGATCTTCAGAGTCTAATGAATGGACCGTTCTCTGAAATGCCTTTATCCTACGCGAATTCATTTAGGCAGTATATGAAGCATTAACAATAATGTGCTTCTACGCGAAAGTTATGACGAAGTCTTTCTATCTGCTATGTACTGTGTTAATAATAGCCTTTAGGATGGGTTTTAATGAAACTTACTTCTATTTTCTCAACATCCTAGAATAACGTAAGCATTGCAACACTGGACTGATTACATTGATGTTTGAAACGAAAGAAGCCACCAAGGCTCAAAGTTTCTAAACACCGTATAAACAATAACATTACATTGATTTTTAATATAACTTCAAGAATGCTACCAACTTTTTTTTGATAAGTTCATCGAGCATTGAAACTGTTTTGGCCAAAACAATAAAGCAATTAAGTTTGATTAACCTAACAGTTTTATCCCAGAGTGTATCAGCTCGATGTACTGCGTTCCAACGAACTTTAGCAGGCAAGATTTTGGTTTCCTGTCAGTTATGGCGAAAAATTAAAGCTTTAATCAGAAATGGTTCCGACCACAAACAGTGGACGGATCCGTAAAGTGCGTCCATATTTTGAAGCTCTTGATAGATATTGCTGCTGCTGCTGCTGCTGCTGTTGCTGCTGCTGCTGCTGCGGCTGTTGCTGCTGTTGTTGCTGTCGCTGTAACTGCTGTTGTTGCTGATGGTGCTGCTGCTGCTTGGCGAAGCCGGAGCCGCTCACGGTATCGGCGTTCTCGCTCTGTTACTACCGCTCTGCGAGCAAGGGTTCCCGGGGATGGAGGGGCCTGCGATGGTTGTTGCCTCGCGTGCTCAGCGCTGCCCGCTGCCACCCGCTCGTTGCGTTGAACATCGTGTGTGTCCCCTGCTGCCTGCGTGTGTGTCCCATGCTGCCTGGGCGGCATCTCCCTGCCGTGCATTTATGAGTCGACTGACATCGATTATGCTGTTGAGCTCTTTTCCTCGCGACTAAGGGAGAAACTGTATCTGTGCAGTCCATTGACAAATCCCTCGAGAAAGTCTCACCCTTGGATGAATCGACAGCTCAAGGCGTTGAAAACAGCTAAAGCACAATAGCTCCGACGCTACAATCGAAGACGATCCACAGCCAATGAGGCGAGTTATGCTCTTGTAGTAAACAGTTTTCGACGACTGAATTCCATAATGCACCGGCAATACATAAATCGCATGCAGTCGAACTTGGCATCTGATCCTTAGCGGTTTTGGAACTACGTTAACAAAAAGAGAAAGAATGCTGCCATGCCAAAGACGGTTTCATTTGGGGATAGAACTGCTCGAAATTACCAAGATGCCTGTAATCTATTCGCGGAGAAATTTCAACAAAATTATTCGGAGAACGTTTTAAGCGTCGCTAATCTCCAGGAAGCTGTGAGCAACGTGCCCATTGATGTTGTTGATTTCTCATTAAACATTATGGACATATCGGAGGAAAAAGTCTTGGCGACGATTCAATCCATTAAAAAAACGTCGTTATTAATTGTGCTGAAGCTTTATGCAGCCCCTTATGCGTGCTGCTTAAACTGTCCGCGACATACTACAAGTTTCCGTCGTCGTGGAAGACATCTTGGATGAAACCAATCCATAAAATGGGGATAAGCACAACGTGAACAATTATCGTGGCATTACGTCTCTATGTGCTATAGCAAAGTATTTGAATCGTTGGTACGTAATGCTCTACTGAGTAGTTGTGCTTATCTCATCTCACGGAATCAACACGGCTTCGTACCCAAGCGCTCCGTGACTACAAATCTCGCAACGAAGTTATAGGTAGCGCTCCACCACCAAACGAGGTTATAGCAAACGCTCCGTCAGGCAATCAGGATAGAGCTAGCGCTGCGCCTGCTATCGATGTCAAAGCTAGCGCTCCGCCGGACGAAGAGCCACTGTTTTGCAAAATCTATCCGGATTTACCAACACTAGAGATCAGTGAACCACAAATTACAGGAGAAAAAACAAGAGGCTCAATCTGTTTAGTAGTATAGGACCCAATTGGCTCAACTATTACGAGAATTGGTTCATTAAGCTTGAAAAAAACGGTCGATAGTCAACGTAAAGACAACAACCGATGGCCCCGGATGGACCTCCTACAAAAGCTGTCGTAAGAAAAAAAAGTCGTATGGCAGACTTTATCATCAGATGGAAAGACGAAATATGGAGGCTCGAGGAGCGTGTTTTTGAGTCAACCGGTGTGTGCCAAAAGAGCGGCGTGAAGTCAAGGCTAACATCATCAAGCGCACGTAAGTAGGCTTTCAAATTTCTCGCGTCGGTTTGCATGTCTATAGCCATCTCATAATTCATGTTGGAGAGTTTTGGGAGAGAGCACATGGTTCGCTTGTTTAATCATGTAGTCGTCAAATCCTTTCCCATTACTAGAGGGCGTTTGTTAGCAGGATGAAATGGCCGTATAAGAGGAGGCACTGCAGACAAGAGGGCCGGCATTCTGCTATAATTTGTATTTCCATTATTCCTTTTGCAGATTCGCTGTTAATGACGGGTCTCGCGGCGAGACAGTGCTGAAAACTTTTTCGAAAAGACTGCCAGCATGGAGAGACAATACTTGCGGACCGATTTGCAGAAATAGGTAAAAGAAGTTATTACGGTGCTGGCGGAGGTGTTGCGCATCGAAGCAGCCAGTTGCTCTTACCAGCGGGATCTCCGGTTATGGTTCCGGTTTGTTTATGGTTCTCGTTTTATGCATAACGCGGACATTCGTCATCGGTTGTTTGTCTTGTTCCAAGTGCTACGGCTGCCAGGTGGCCTAAAATCGGGGGCCGTAGAACTGGTGTAATTTCTACCGATGGCAGACCATTCTGACAAGGCACTGTCGCTTCAAGACCTGCGTAAAACGCTAATCCTTGTGCTGCGGAAAGGATTGCTTGTGGAACGAAGTTTGATCGCGATTGCTCACATGCACGGTCTGCTGGAGACTGAATGTATGCTGTGAGTTTTACATCGTTTACATCGCGTTTCTGGGAAAGATTAACGGTCAAAGATGGCGTCGATTCCGATCTTTGTACTCTATTTGGCTTCTACTCATTGAAGAAATGTAGACAAATATGACAAATAAAATAAAGATACACATAGAATTATTAAACACAGATATTTTAGGTATCCATTTCTTACAAAATTGATGCTTTATAAACAAATAGTAGCTGAAACATATGCCTTGGCGAGTTTTGGTTTTAGCGCCTCCATTTTATTGTCAGCTGGAAGCTGTTTCTACGAATTCAAAGGCTGTGGAGAAGAACAAAGACAGTCAACACCGCATGAGCGAATTAGACAAAAAACCAAATTGTTACAGCACTGTCAGTTCTACAATTTACCACGGGAAGTACCAAATACACTTGTGGATCAGAAATTGTTAAAATGTACAGGACAATGTTCACTTCAGCTTCAGCTCTATCAAAGACGCTTCGTGTCTATTGGTTTGTGGAACAAAGAAAACAAGATAGCAATTCGTGGTTCACTCTACAATTGACAACAGGCACTTTTTACGCTGCAAATTGACAACATCAACAAACACGTTTCCACAACGAGTGGGCTCTGGCTGCCGAAAGCCGACATTCGATTAATTGGCGAATTCATCATACAACCAGCATTTATAGCCCCAAGCGGGTCGCAGCGTTAAAGCTCCATAAAGGAGGCATACCCCTCCCCCAGTAACGCCTCACGGCACTAGTACGGGGGGTTGAGGGTAGTGCCCGTCAGGTGGTTAAGTCGATAAAAATCCGCCATACGGAGTCGCGCCCGTATCTTCAGAAGTTTCCCCTGGCGATAAACAAAAAAAAAATCATTTATAAACCATGAAACTGATTCAAATAATGATAGTGCTGTCAGCTGTAAAAAGTTTTTTAAACAAATCTTAACTCTACGGACGAAAATCAAATGTCAGCATGGACATCAACCGGTTGAATAAAGCTCTTTTGCTGCAGGGGTACTCAAGTAACTCATAATTTTGTGTCACGTATACGTCTCACCCGTCTCCGACCGTCTCTGCCCTAGACTTTCGGACTTGGAATTTATTTGCACCGGCCGCGGTGTGTCTACTCGTGTATATACACTAGTCTCTTCATCGGAAATGTGTAAGTGCCTGTGTTGACTGACTGTTTTGGCGGGAAGCACGTGAGTACGGCTTTGTGTTCAAAACAAGTTTGTTTTCGAACGGATACTAATCGCCTTGTTTTTTGTAGATTTTACGGAATTTTGATAAAAATGATAAAAGGGCTCCAGCCGGGACAATGGCCTTTTTTGTCGGTTCAGAACGGAGAAAGCAAGCACATGTAAATTTTTTAACATCGCTCATTTTCGCTTGAAATAAAATAAATTAGAGTAGAGTGAAGAAGAAGAAGACTACTTGCACTTCGAGTGCGTCGGTTTATGTTTACTGTTTTGTGGTTCTTGGTTCTTGGTTCCTGAATTGTTTATAAACTTCCGTATGGGGTTTTCTATCTTGTCTGCAAAAAGCATCTTTCTAGTCGCATCGTTATGCGCTCGATTTCGCTTGACGGTTCTTCCGCTTTGTGTTTATGTTATTCAAAGTTCTTCCGCTTGAAGCGTTCTCGGTGGTCACGCTGTTTTGTTATTGTTTGAGCGTGGCTGTGGCTTTACGCGTCGCGATGCGCTTGCGAGTTGCGCTGTTTCCGTTTCATGCATTGGACAAAATCTGTTTACGTTTCGTCTTCGAATATATAGGTCAAGTTGGTTTGAGTACGGATGAATTGACATTGTGGTACAAAGTATGTTCGGTATGAATCGTTCCGATTCCTCTTGTGACATTGTCATCATTTTAAGGCTGTATAACATAAGCATGCTACAGTGATTTGTGTGGAGAAACGAATTTCGGACTTCTATCGTTTTCCGCGTCCCGAGTACGAGTGCAGGGACCAAAAGGATATTAAGCACGGAAAATACCAGCCGCGTTAGGCGTTCGACTACGCAAAGTTGAACCGTTCGTGAACATTTCGCAACGCCAGTTACTTTTCCGTCGCGTTTTTTTTTGTGATAATATTCGTGTTTCGTAATTCGTGTCCGAATCCTCCGATCTTTCCCGGGCTCCTTCTTGTCAGCGTCGAAGACGCCATCGCAAATTGGCCATCGTAGTTTGTTCGTCAATCGGTTATCGTTCAACTTTTCGCGCGTCTTTTCGTGATCAGTGTAAAATGGCAAATCGGCCAGGACTTATATCGAGGAGAACGACGCTGGTGGAAAAGGTAGAAATAGCAGAATCATTTTGCAGTAATTTCAAATCTTAAAGTGATGGAATCCAGCTGGAGCTGCGGATCAGCCGCTTATTGGAAACGGCAAAGGAGTACGATCCTGTGCAGCAGAAGCTCATCTACTTAACAGAGGATGCATAAAGTGAAATGGAAGAGCGGAGGAATTATCGCGATTTTCAAAAGCGACCTTTTCAAGTACACTGAACCTTGCTTGCAATACAAAAGGAACAGAGCATTGAAAATCGAAATGGTACAGCGCTAAATAACATACGCGTCATTTGCAGGCCATATGAAGAGATATATATTGAATATATTGAAATGAAGCAGGTGAGCGAAGAAGGAACGGCGTCTCTTCACAAGTTGGTCGATGAATTCGACCGCCATCGCAAAATCGTGCATCAGCTTGGGAAGCCACAGACGAATGGAGCACCATTTTGGAATATTTGCTGTGCACCAAGCTACCCGATGATACTTTGAAGCTATGGGAAGATTATGCTTCTAAGGTAGCTACGCGGCTTCCCTTAAAACTCTTGCACACCTGAGCAATGTCTGCCAAGGTAATACCAACCCCAGCTACGTTAAATGATGCGATCGTACGATAGCCATAGCCGATTCGTTAATCGATGCGATGGGCAACATAACACCACAGCATAACGGCTATAACCCCTAAGGTTCTCAAACCATCCGCGTCACACAGGAACAATCAGAAGGGGCGCTAGTGTGCTCCGCGCAACACACATATAAAAAGGAGGTTGGTTCATCTAGAACAAAAAGCGTTGATTGAAAAAGAAAACATTAAACGTATTTTTTTGCACTCATTGTCGTCTGCTTACGAATTGTTGTTGGTTGTGACGGTGAAAAATTAATTTCCTCTCATCTCAGTAGGCAAAACTCAAGTTCAGTACCACATTCAAGTTCAATCACATGCTATATGAGGTAACCTCCGTATTAACTCTTCTTGGGTCTAGTTGTTGTTTGACGTCTTCGAACCAAAACAAACTTGTGCGCAGCGCTTAGAAGACTCCATTCGAAAGAATATTTTTGCTTTTACAGCAGAATCATCGTGAAAAGTGAATGTATAGTGTAAAAATGAAGACGGTAAAGGTATTTCTCTACACGGAAAATATTAATCGTTTGGCAAACTTGCACGAGAATGAAAGGTGATTGTAGTTGTTTACATTTCAGTCAAATTAAAACTTCATTGTGCATTACGGCTCCACTCTTACATCCTGAGGCAGCAGTAAGGAGGCAGTTGGTAAGTTAGATGCAGTTTGATGTGAGTATGGTGCGAAATCAATAAAACCCATAAAAGTCTCTTTTACACCAACGCAGAAATTCTCCCGTCCCGCCACCGCCAGAAATCTGTCCTTACCGCGCCCATCTGTTGCCGCGGCAGCCGATCCGAACTGAAAAATCGATTTTTGTGATTGGCTAGCCGAATCCTCATGTGTGAAGTCATCAAAGTGCGCATGCGCAAGTTGCATGTACGAAGTTTAAATGCCCTGCGCGATCGGGTCTTCGAAGACTTCGATCGAAGACCCAGCGCGAGCGATCGAAAACCCAGCGCGAGCAATCGTAGACCAGTCGAATACCCAGCGCAGTCGAATACGGACGTACGGGTACCCGTACGGGTATACCCAGCGCGAGCGGTCATTCATGCATACGTACGCAGCGCAAGCGATCGCTAAATGAAGAGCAAAAACCGAAACGCGGTGGTCATATGAATTCGCTCCGCGAGAGGTTTAAATGGCTAGAGCGGGTTGAGCGTATACCGATGCATTCCCATACAGTTCATACAAACGACTACACACTAGATATATATTGGGCCTTTAGCGCACCGTTCTCAACAAAGAGCGACGGTCTTGCGGTAGGTGCGCAGAGGCCGGAGTGGAAACAACGCGGTTCAATTCCGCGTAACAGCTCGAGACATGAGAATGTGTAGAAGGAAGAGAAGAGAAAAAGAGCGAGGGCCCCGAAAGGGGCCACCATTTTTCGTTTTTGCCGCGGCAACTTCGGTTTTGCTTCGGTTTTAGGTGTCGCGATAAATCTGAAAACGAAGTAAAAGTCACCATGCGTACGAAGCGCGTTTTACAAAGCGCGGTGGCTCTCGGGTAGCTCCGTTACCCTGCTGTTCCAGTTATCGCTGTTTCAACCAGTGACGCGGACAGTGTTTGCGCCTTGGAAACAAGTAAGTGTGACGTAAACCGGAAGAAGAATCAAATTGTGAGGATCACCCCATCACCCGTATTAGCTGACCATCACCCGTATACCGAACGGAATCGTGTCGCTGCCCGGGAAAAACTTAATCTTCGGCGAAACTCAGGTATATATGGTAGAGGTAATATTGCTGTCCAATTTTATCTTTCTTTTCTCATGCCCATTGATTGATCTTCAGGTGGTGTGAGAGGCTCTGAAATTTCCGGCTCGAAAATTTCCTTACTGCTCAAGTTGCCGCTGGCGTCCGGCTTCCGGTAGAACATGCGGCCGGTTGTATATAGACTACATGCGTTGTGTGTATTAAACAGCGCAAGCCTTCATTCCTTTTTGTGTAAGTTGCATTTTATGAATAGTGGAATTTTTATTTTTTCACTAATCAAATATTTCTGCCGCTCTCAACATGTTTTATAAATGTAAATAAATAACACTGACAGCACCTGCTAAGGGGAAGCAACTAAAAGATGGATGAAACCACCAGCTTGCTTATTAACAGCAGTTGAATAAGTTGAACAATGTAAGTATGCATTTAAATATTTGAAACGTTTGCAATAATAGGGTATCTTATTTTACAGACTTTTTACAGACAGAAAGACAACCTAGAACCATCATGAGAGCAACGTAAATACGTTCAGGACAAATGCCGTTCATTTGATGACATAATTTGAAAAAACGTGGATGTTGTAATGAAATGAACAAAAAAAAATAAATAAAACCGAAAATTAAACAGTAAATTGGAATTTGCAATATTTAAACCGAAAAAACCGTTTAAATTTAGCGCCTACATGTAGGCAACCGCCAGGTCGAAACGTTACGAGAGCGTACAATAAGGCGTTTGTATCTCTTCTAATAGACGCTAAATGTACGCTCTTCTATTGTATGTTAATGTACGCGATTTGTCGCACGACGCATAAATTAATGCTCCTGGGGGCAATAGAGGGAATAAACATGACGATAGAGGGAACTACAAATAGCAAGGACAAATTAGGAAGAGGAGTTTAGAACAGAGTTTTTTTTAATGTTTTGCGAATCGGTACAGAGTGTCTTTGCTTTTTCAATATGTCCACGCTTTTGTAGTTCTTGTCCTCGCTGCAGCGAACGAGGTGTGCTCACGAGAGGCTCGCGAGCGCGCGAAAAGCGTTCGGAAAAGTTCTGATAATAACTTCCTAACTCCACAATCTGAGAAGTCTATCAGACTTCTCAGACTAGGGCTGATTTTGTGGTTTTTGTTGATTGGGTGGTCCGCGCGGACTGTTCGGCACGAACATCAAATATGTCGAAAAGCATACACGTTCGGACTAACCATTTCCCGATTCGGCCATTTTCGAACGAAATCCAAAGCTCTGAATTTCTAACAAACTTGCTGAAAGCTTAAAGAAAAATTTCAAGCGAAGCTTGCAAAAAAAGACTTTCAAGTGAAGCTTGCAAAAACAGGAGAAAAAATTATCTTTTTTCTACCTCCCCCGGACACGCTTTTTTTATTGCGTGTAGGCGGTGGAGGCAGATGTTACTTGGTGTCGTATTTATCCTCAATCGTCCATTATCATTATCACTTACACTACTACTAGTAGATCACTTTTTTCTGCAGCGTCGATTGGTGTTGTCTTCTGATGGTGTGTGGCACAAGTTATTCCCCTACCAGCAATAGCTTCGGGTGGAGATAGGGAATTCAATGGGCAAGAGTGAGATGGTGATATTCTTGTCTCTTTTACACCAATGCAGAAATTCCCCCGTCCCGCCACTGCCAGAAATCTCTCCTTACCGCGCCCATCTGTTGCCGCGGCAGCCGATCCGAACTGAAAAATCGAGGTTTGTGCATCAAAGTGCGCATGCGCAATGCAATACGGTACGAAGTTTAAATGCCCTGCGCGATCGGGTCTTCGAAGACCCAGCGCGAGCGATCGAAAACCCAGCGCGAGCAATCGTAGACCAGTCGAATACCCAGCGCGGTCGAATACGGACGTACGGGTACCCGTACGGGTATACCCAGCGCGAGCGGTCATTCATGCATACGTACGCAGCGCAAGCGATCGCTAAATGAAGAGCAAAAACCGAAACGCGGTGGTCATATGAATTCGCTCCGCGAGAGGTTTAAATGGCTAGAGCGGGTTGAGCGTATACCGATGCATTCCCATACAGTCCATACAAACGGCTACGCAGTAGATATATATTGGGCCTTTAGCACACCGTTCTCAACAAAGAGCGACGGTCTTGCGGTAGGTGCGCAGAGACCGGAGTGGAAACAACGCGGTTCAAGTCCGCGTAAACAGCTCGAGACATGAGAATGTGTAGAAGGAACAGAAGAGAAAAAGAGCAAAGGCCCCGAAAGAGGGGCCTCCATTTTTCGTTTTTGCTGCGGCAACTTCGGTTTTGCTTCGGCAATTTCCAACCAAATCTTTCTGAATATTCGTGTCCCGATTGAGCCACAATTTGGCTGGCTTTACTTCGTGCAGTGTTTCGGGGGTCATTCTGTGTTGTCGTCCATCGCTCGGTCGGTCGCTCGGGCTCGTTCGTTTGCTCCACAGTTTTGCTGCAACCAGTTACCCACCACCAAGTGCTGAAAAGTTTTTATACATACTAAATTATTAGAGGATATTTATATTGGATTAGTCGCGAACCGCGATCGTTGGTGTTCCCGCGCAGCATCCAAGACCGGTACGCCACCGTCGCAGTCGTCCTATACCTATTTACAATCCGGTTTTAATTTAACAGAAAAATGAACTTCAACGAAAGGATGCGTCAATCGAAAGAAGAAAACCAGCAGCAAAAGAATTTGATGCCTGCAGCATCTAGTAAGTAAACCAGTGGTAATAAGTGTGATACGTGAAATAATCCGATGTGTTATGTGCGATATTTTATATCGAACGATATGCAGGACGTTTATTATCCGTAGTGTTCGGGACCGAGTGGTGGTCGATCCGTTGTGTTAAGCCCGGTCCAGACGCTCCGTTTTGCGCGCCGTTTTAAGCTTGTGCAGGTTTAGGACGGAATGAAGACGTTTGCTTTTTGTGCGATATTATGAACGAAATGCGACTCAGGATAATCAACTTCCGTCGTATTTTCATTGCGTTGGGTTTTGGTTGGTTATGCTAAACCTTTTTTGAGACACAATCAGTTTTAAATTAATTATGTTTTCTTTTTCAGCCTCTTCGTACAAGGCCCCTTCTCCGCGACGCAAGGTTATTTCACCCTATCCTTCCCATAAACCTTCCCCTTCCTCTTCATCTAGTTCTTCTTCATCTATTCTGTTGTCTCTATTGGCGCACAAATCAGCAAGTGGCTCTGGTAAGAAACCGTACAAAATTAAATATATCATCTTATTTATTCATTTTACTTTCGTTTAATCTTTTTCAGCATCCTTCATCCACAGGATCGGAGCCGTCACTATTGTCCCACGTCTTTCGATGGTTAGCTCGTGTAAGAAATTTATTATCTTACTACGCGCCACTCGAAAAAGCTAACACTATTCTTTACATTTCCTCAGCAACTCCAATCACACGACCTTATTACGTCCTAACCGCTCCGCGCCCGGTATCAACAACAGCTAGTTCGTGTAAGAAAATTATTATTTCACTATGTTACTCGAAAAATCTAACACTATTCTTTACATTTCCTCAGCAACTCCAATCACACGAACTTATTCTGGCCAGCGCCCGGTATCAACAACAGCTAGCTCGTGTATAAGAAAATTATTATTTCACTACACACAATTTGAAAAAGCTAACACTATTCTTTACATTTCCTCACCAACCGCAATCACACGAACTTGTTCCGTCGTAACCGCTCAGCGCCCGGTATCAACAACAGCTAGCTCGTGTAAGAAAATTATTATTTCACTACGCGCAACCCGAAACATCTAACACTATTCTTCTATCTTTTTTAGCATGCTCCATTCCACGTTTCATCGCCTTCTCTACCAGCCCTCGGGCGGCTCCCTCGACGACCAGCTCTGCTGAGAGTCCTTTCTTTCGCTCGTAACTGTTCCTATCCGGCCGCCTCGTTCTGTCTAATTGACAATTGTTTTCAACAAAACGAGAAAGCATGATGATTCTGCCGGTCGGGTATGGTCATTTTGCTAAATTGTAACTATTGTAGGTTCTGCAAATGTTCTGCCGAGCTCGTGTGAGTTTCAATTGTTGATATATCTTAATATATATACTTTGCATATATATTGCAAAAACAAAAAATTATGTGCAAATCGGTAAGTGGGACACAAAAGTGAGTAAGTTCTTTTTTCAAGTGTCCCACTTACTTACCTTATCTGAACACTGTATTCAAATATTTATGTTAATTTATTTGCATTATGTAATATTTTCCCGAGGGTCTTATAACACTTAGCTCAATTGATAATTAAAAAGTTTTTATACTATTTTAGTTCCATTCGATTTTAAATTTAAATTCATTATTTTACCATTTCAGCTGTTTCAGACCGACTCGCGGCGTCTGTTGAAGCCCTGACGATAGAGATGAAGCGCATTGCTGGTGCAGTCGAGAAAGAACATAGAGAGAACACGGAGCATTGGGAAAGGGTAGAGAAGACGATTAGCCAAATCCGTAGGGACGTGATGTATGGCCGTACCGAGCTAGAGGTGTTAGTTGCAGCAAGCCGTCCGCGGGAGGGCATCGTGCCAGCCAACTTTAATTTTAGGACATTAGATAGTAAGGATGAATTAGACAAGTTAGAATTAAGACTGGGTAATGATTTAGAATTTAAGGATAGTTTAGTTTCACACTTAAGTATTCAAATAAGTAAGGTAGGAGTAAATAGTCGGTTACACGAGGCGATAGATCTCGTTTTCAATAAGATTTTTTTTGTAAATATTAATTGGCTAAGTAGGAATAGTAAGATAGGTTTAAGTAAATATAGTAATATTTTGGATTTATTATGTAGGTTAGGTGGTAATAAGCATGTGAGTGTTTAAGTAAGTTATTTGAAATATTTTCTTAGAAATAAGTTTAGGCGTGCTAAGGAACGTGTTCACATACCCGAAGGAACTACAACTTCTTGCCACGAAAAATAAAAAGAAAAACGTTGAACTTGTAGCATAATTCTACTATTTGTTTTATTTATGTTTTATGACTATTCCACGACTGTGTGGAATAAAGACACGAATAAATTACCTTCGTCCTAATTTCTTTTTGCTATTAAACTTACATCTAATTTCATTAAACGATAAAGGAAGTGTAGAGCTATTACCGGTGTTGCAATAGCCTTTATAAATATAAAGGTATCTCGAATGAAAAGGATCTATAAAAAACTCTTCTGTTCGGTCAAGTTTTTGGCCAGTAATTTTAAGTCCACTTTGGTCCACGATGGCTGATATAAATTTAATAATTTCGCCGTGTTTTGATAGAAACCAGCAATTCTTTGGGTCATTTTTCAAAACCAAACCTGGCCGTACGCAGACTGTGACCCGGCTACCACTTATCTTTAGTTTAGGTTTTTTAATTTCGAACGCCCTGCAATTTTCTGATCGAAACTTTTCCAATTCCGATAACCTATTAATGGCTTGCTCTAAGGTTTTATGCCCGCTTCGTATCAAGCGCTTCAGGTGGTATAATTTGTTTTCAAATGGGTACGTCGAAAACGTTGACAGTGGTCCGAAACGTTCACATTCCTCCAGAAGGTGTTGAAGGTTGTGAACATTACTAGTCATCATCTGTTGGCCGTAGACGCTAGGGAACTCTTGAATGAATCGTTCAAGCAGCTCCCCAGCGATGGGCCAGTATGCTCTAAACGCCGATGAGGACAACAAAGATACAGCACAAAAATATTTCATAAAATGATTGTACTGATTTACGTCAATGTTGTCCCTCAACACAACAAGGCTGGCGTAATGGAGGAATGACGCGTACTCCGATCCTTCCCAGAACTGGGAGTAGTTCACGGATCGCAATGAATTTCTACTGGAAGATGGATGCGGGCTAGATCCTCCGTTATATTCCTTCTCTGATCCTGGGACCACTTCCGACTGATGGTACCCTCTGGCGATCGCCAACAACGACATCCTTAATAATATCGAAATTGCGAATTTGCAACAGCAATGTCTGCTGTTTGCAATGTTCGGGGTAGTCGTTGTTCCGAAACTCTTCGTCGGTCCATTTTTCTGCCCCCACGCCGGTAAACACAACCTTGTGATGTTGGGCCACATAGCGCCCTTTTATGGTGCATTTCTGGCAGCTGGAGTATCCGTTATGGCCAACTACACCTGAGAACAAGATGTAAAAAAGAAAAATTAAAAATGATTTCGACATAAGTAAACTGCAGATGTAAAATATATTTACCCTTTATAAAACACCGAGCTACAGTATCGGCAATGATAGCGCGCAGCCTCACCACAAACCGCTTTCCATCGATGCTTAATCCGTGCTCGAGAAGCTTGTTTATTTCGTCACACATGGGCCCAAAATACTCGTTCACGTTTAGTGGTTTAGTCGGTCCGCAAAAAATAGCAGCCGTCATGACCGGTGCTTCTGGCATCTCGTGTATATTGAACAAAATTGGCCAAAATTGCATGTTGCTGCTATAATGCAATGGCAGCCCATCGATAGAAAAATTCAGCGATATTTCGCTAAGACGGAGTTTCTTAAAGCGCCTACAGACTACGCCAATATTGGCGCCAAGTACTTAACGCCAATGCGCTACTCGCTAGCGATTCTACACTAGCGACTACTAGTGATGGCTAGCGCAACCAAAAGTTGCTCGTCGAGAAAATGTTGTCGCCAACACTTGACAACTTGTTGACGAAACAATCAAAGCAAACTGTTGGTAATGATATTCGAAATAAGTTTTGTCGGAGTTTTCTGGCGAAAGAAACCACAAAATTAGTGCTTTTATTCCGACTTTCTGTCACACCAACTTTATCGCGAAGAGGCCTTATGGTAGCTCGCGCAGCCCTTTTATCCCCTTCGTGGACTAAGCCCCATCGCTGCTGCATGGGCCGCTGCCGCTGTCACATTGACTGGTGGTGCAGCTGACAGCGACGGTGTTGTGATGAATCTAATCGCAACACAAACTGAAAACATCGTCAGTTTTATTGCGATAGCTGGCACCGTACCGTCGAATTGGACGAATATTAAAGGCGTTTTAAATGATTGCAACTTTCACTTAACAGCAACTGTCAAACACTCATTTCACTCATGTGAAACCCAACTTAGCACGTCTAAACGCGAAATAAACAAACAATTTGAGTTGCGCAACTAAAATTTCACTTAACGTAGCAGGGCTGTAAATTTCTTTCACAGCAATGAAAGTTTCTTGACAGCTCGTGCAACTGACAGATTTAGAAGGCGTCAACAGTACAAAACAATTTAAAATGATCGTTAAACGAAATAATCAAAGTCGTTTTCTGCGATTTAAGTTCACTAGCATGATTCACAACGCTAAATGAATATTATTATTAATTTTAGAGATGAAATAATACAGCTCATTTACAATTCTACATAATTTGTTTACCGACTCATCATTGCCGGTTGACAGTTAGCGTTAATTTGTTGTGAGTCGTGTAAACGCGTGATGCGTTCGGAAACTTTCAGTTCAGTGAAATGAAGACGTTTGAAAGTTTCTCTTGCATGAAAGTTGCTGTCATTTATCTGCAGCTTTAGACTCGAATAATTCTCTCATCACACGGAAACCGCCGACTCGAACGTTCGAGAAAATTGCATTACGGTCACTTGTTCGAGTCGATGAAACTTTCATCGATTTTTTCTCCAAGGGCAACTGTCAAACTGGGTGAAGAAACTGTTGGATTTTGTAAACATTGGAAAAACAGTTAAAAGTTTGTTCGTGATTCAATCGTGATTAGGTGAAAAATGATTCCCGCATACGATTTTAGCGATAGTGATAGTGATTCAGATGGAGATTTTCAGTTACTTACCCGCCGGAGAATGCTTCGAAATCGAAATGATCCTATGAAGCTACCAACTCCAGCGTAAGTCCCTAATCCGATTCAATTAGATTGCCTTGCTAATTTTCTTTTTATAATTTTCAGGTACAAAAAGAATTTCAGAATGACGAAGGATACTTTTCAAATGATTCTGACAAAAATAGAACCACATTTCCCACCAACGAAGGGTATTGGCTTAACCGTTAAAGATAAACTGGCTGCTACTTTGAGATTTCTAGCTGAAGGCAGTTACCAGCATGGCGTCGGACAGGACTTCAATGTGGCAATCGCCCAGCCTACATTCTCCGTTATCTTCCGCCAAACGCTTAAGGTAATGGAGGAAATTTTATGCTCTGAATGGATCACCGTGGAAATGGACGACGCATATCAACAAGAGGCAAGGCGTTATTTCTTCGAAAAAAGTGGCATTCCCGGGATCGTAATGTGCGTAGACGGTACGCATATACGTATCATACCACCAATGAATGATAGAGACCATCATTACAACAGGAAAGGATTCTACAGCTTGAATGCTTTGATGATATAACATTCTACTTATTGATACCGCATTTTAGTAAAATTGTAAAGTCACGTTCATTTATATATTTCTAGCTCTGTGATCATAAAATGGTAATAAGGTACGTTAACGCTCGATATGGAGGAGCAAATCACGATTCGCATATTTGGAGTGTTAACGGCATCGATGACTTTTTTGCCAACAAGCATCAAACCGGAGATACGACTGTCAAAGTACTTGGTTAGTTACAAAATTATCGAAATGTTGCCAAATTCTTATTTCTTTTTTTTTATTCACTGCGGATTCTGCATACCCATCAAAACCGTGGATTGTAACACCGAAAAGAAATGCTGCGCCGGACTCACCAGAAGCCAGTTATAACACCCATCATGCAAAAGGAAGAGAAATTATCGAACGCACATTCGGTATACTAAAAAATAAGTCCACGTGTTTACTTTGGGCAAGACAGTTACACTACACACCTGAAATTGCCATATGTATTACAAATGTATGTTGCGCTTTGTATAATATTTGCATAGCGCATAACTTCTCCGAATAAAATAATTTTTAACACACAAATCGGTAGCAAAACTTAAAGTTTATTTTTAATTCACAGATTTGATTCACAGATTTTAATTCAGTTCACTTCACAGATAAAAATAAGCTAGAATAATTGACAAAGTTAAGACTTACGTTCTAATAATTGTTTAAGTAAGTCGTTTGTTTCTTTTAAGGCTGCAACTGTTGCTTGATTTGTTTCAATCAATTTTGCATCCGATTCTAGTTTGAGCTTCATTATTTTAATGAGCTCTTGGTTTTGTTTTAAAATCTCTTCCATGTTTTTTCGCTTCCTTTTTCTTGACGGCAGTGCGTTGGAAGACGGTTCTGGTGGGTGCTGTGCGTCGGACGATGGCTCTGGTGGGGGCGTAGTCACGCTAGTTTCGACAGCTTCGTTAGGTGAGGCAGGTGTTGGATCTATAGGAGCAATCTCGGAAGGCACAACACTAACTGGCATATAGCCGAATGATCTACCGGAGTTGCCGGTGATGGTTGTTCTAAGGTTGCAAAGATCGGCAACCCTTTCTTCGATTTCATTGAGGTGCTTTGTTTTATTACGACCACCACCGGTAGCATGAAGCGATGCGTTATTTTCTCGCAATTTTTTTTACAGAGTACTTGTAATCGAACCAGGCCTTAAATGAAAAGAAAGGCAAATGTTACATACTAATTTTTCCTTCGGAATTTATCAAGATATTTACCCTTTTCCACGAAGAAATATCTTTAATGGGTGGTCCCAGCGCATTCAAATCGTTCATTAGATTGCTCCAAAAACTAGTAGTTTCTGCGACACGCAGAGCTCTGGCAATATCCGGTGCCGTCTCCATTAGCTCCACCATTTTACTAAATTGACGACGAGTGGTGCGTCCATCCGTGCTTTCCCTAAAAACAACAACCGTTTGCATTTTTTGAATTAACTTTTAACGTTATGTTAATTTTGAATGTATCTTACATTTTTATTTTGATAGTTTTACTACGACTCTACTGGGTGGAAGTTGCCGTAACACTAAACTGACGGATAAAAATTTGTCGAATTCGAGATCCCGTTCGAGAACCGCAATGCATTTTTTCCCAAATAGTTCGACAGATTACTTTGATCGACAAAAAAGTTCTCGAACGGGAGCTGAACGGAAACTCGAAGATGAGGCATAATGCAAATGTGCCGTTCGAGTCGGAAATTCTCGAACATTCGAGTCTCGTAATAGGCCCTACTATTCGAAAAACCAGGAAATCGAATATTTGAAGTTTTCATCATTTCAAGCAGGATGAGCTCTCAAAATAACAAGAGTAAAGTAAGTATTCATACATCCGGTCATTTTGAAATCACCGTTTTATGCGTGTGCATCAGAAATGGATGTTTTTTCGAAAATGGTGCAGTGGCTTGTGTTGTGAGATGCTGTTTAACACGTTAAGCGCTATGCTTTCCGTTCTGCCGGCGATTCGTAGAAACGCCGGCCTACCTAACGGGCTCGGTCTGTCCGAGCGGACCAACGCCGGGATACGGGAAAGAACGATGTCGATCCCACGGGACCGACGTAGCGTTTAACGTGTTACTGTCTTATTTTGCGTATCTTCAAACATTCTATTATTTAAATAGAAAAATGTTTGAACAATTACATTTTAAAAGAATTGCTACTCCGAACATCTATTCTGTTGTTTATCGGAATGCAAAACAGTGTTATACTGGCATCGGATCACTCGGCTGGCACTGTCCTGGCACAACTCCATTCGTTGATTTATGGGGATTCGACAACTAGTATGTGGTTCTATTGTCATATTTTGTTTTGTTTTTTTTTTGCAGCCAATAGATGATGATGAAGATGTTCTAATTTTTATTGACCTTGTCTCATCGAATCCATGCTTGTGGAACGAAAGGGACAAGGCATATAAGAATAATGTAATTAAAAACGATTGTTGGGCAGAAATTTTGTAATATAATAATATATCTACGCGTGAACTTCCGGCATCACGGTTGCCCTGATATATTACATATTTTCTTCACTCCTATTTCTTATGATAATATATCTACACGTGAACTTTCGGCATCACGGTTGCCTTGATATATTTCATATTCTTCTTTACATCACTTTCTTATCGTAATATATCTACACGTGAACTTCCGGCATCACGGTTGCCATGATACATTACGTAGTTCTCTTCACTTCACTTTCTAATGATAATATATCTACACGTGAACTTTCGGCATCACGGTTGCCATGATATATTATCTTTCTTCTATCACTTCAATTAGCAGCCTCACTGCTGACTGTAGAATGCCCTTTACTCGTAGTGGAATTCACTAATCACAATGCACCTGTAAGAAACCCATCCTTCCTCCTTCTCGAGACTTTGTCCCGAAATAAAACAAGTGTGGTTTCGTTTCTATAGTTGCCTAAACTGATCGAACTGTGCCTTTGTCTATTTTTCACTATAACTTCTTTACTGTCTGTAACTCCATCCTTGAACGGGGACGGAACTGAGCCTGAGCTCAGTTCTAAACTGAGATTTCACTATATCGAGGTTTCTGCGGAACTGAGCGTCGTGAACTGAGACTTCTGCTCAACTGAGACTTCTTCTCAACTGAGACTTGTTCGATCAGTCTTTGGCCCTTTATTTATAGTGCAATTTCTTCCTTAAGTTTAACATTTCTTTTTGGATTATTTCTAATGGGTTCCCACGGTTCATGTCTGAATTTCTAAGAATTTTGATAAAGAAAATAATATTGAATTTAACACTTTTGTTTGTCTAAATTTTGATTGGTCGTTTATAGATTTGATATCGATTTACTGTCTGGCTAACTTCCTGTTTACTTAATTATGATTGGTTAGTTTGGTTAATATGATCCTACACGTGCCTATCGTGATCGAACATGTTTGTTCGCCTAATTTGGGGCTCATTATTTTACCTGAAAGTGTGGGAATCCATACATTGTCCGTGGGAAAATTGTTGACAGTTGGTTAAAATTTTGTTTACTTCTCACGAACAGCGAAGAAAGTGGGGTAAAACTGCAAATTTGGTATGTTCCATCAACAGGACAAAGAGTTGAGGCGTTCGAAATATGTTCTGGAGGAAGACTGGGTATAAGGCAGACCAACACACTTCATTTCGGCAATCACAGCGAGCAAAAGGATCTATATCACATGATTTCACACAGAAGAGCAGTTTCTATCCGCAGGACCATGGATACTGTGATCTAGAATTACCAACTACCTATTTCGCGAAGATTTTACCGGAGATCTCCCATAAGTATGCTGGAAATTTTTGTAAACACTTTTTTAACCAACTGTCACAACAATGGCGGAGCAAAAAACAGCTTTGACCCGAACTGTCTGTTAATTGTCTTTGCTTAAAACATATTATAGAAAATTGCGTGATGATGTGTCGAAAAGCAAATCAACTGGATCATGTAAGGCTAGATTTGTATATTTTTATTTTTAAATATAAAAGTATTGGATTTTTTTTAACAGGTGCAACCGATACTAGCCGACCATCGTGGTTCGCATATAAATCGATGGAGTTCATGAAAAATATTAATAAACCAAAAAAAACATTAAATTCGGTAAATATTAATTTTTAATCCGGTATAAATTCGGTAGTTATTCTTCTTCTTCTTCTTGGCGTAACGACCATCATGCATGCCCCGTTAAGGGCTTACGAGACTTGTTTCCCTGTTGTACGTGGATAGTCAGTCCTCTCGTACAGGGGAGGGTCCGGTCTCGGTTGGGATTCGAACCCACGCCGTCGAGGTGGTGAGCCCCGGCGCTCATGGGCCGATTTTCTGGTTGGATCGCCACGAATCAGTTATAATGCTGTTGTTTTCCATTCGGTCCGTCATATTCGAAGGAGAATATGATTCTGCCGAAGAACGTGTTCTCAAAAAGTTATGTAGGCAAACTGCTGCCATCACAACTTTTTCAGCCTTTTCTGGCCTTAACTCCATTGGCTTTCTCAGCACTCTAAATCTATTACTGAGTATGCCAAACACATTTTCGACTACTCGTCGTGGTCTCGAGTGTCTGGCGTTAAATATTCTTTGAAGGGATCTTTCGGCTGGATACCCCCCAAATGGCCTCAGACAGTATTCTGTCAGAGGAAATGCTTTATCACCAAGAAGGGCATATGGAACCCTCATGGAATAAGGAGGCCTTAATATCTCCGGTTCAGGTATATTAAGAGCACGGCTTTCAAACTTTTGTTTAATGGGACTGTTTATGAAAACACCACCATCTGACACTTTTCCTTGGCAGCCAACGTCCGCAAATATGAAATTATAGTTTGCGTCCACTATAGCCAGAAGTACAATGCTATATGTTCCTTTATAGTTATAGTATTCTGTGCCACTGTGTCGTGGAGCTATAATTTGCACATGCTTTCCGTCTATCGCCCCGATACCATGGGGAAAGTTCCATCTTGTTTCGAAC
Organism: Anopheles coustani; assembly: GCF_943734705.1. NCBI lineage: Eukaryota > Metazoa > Arthropoda > Insecta > Diptera > Culicidae > Anopheles > Anopheles coustani. The sequence goes on along the minus strand of NC_071289.1, from coordinate 49,194,305 downwards.
TCTTCTGCAATCTTTCGCCACTCTGCCGCAGTGTTGGAAAGCTGAAATACACTGGAGGAAACAAGAATAGCACCACCCTGTTTTTTTACAATATTTTTTATATTTCCATAAAATTGGAGCTTTTTCGAGTTTGGTACGTTATTACAATCAGTTTCACAACTTTCCAGTGGATTACGGTCGCATGAATGCGGGCTAATAACGTTAAAACAAAATAATTCATGAAAACGGGGAGGAAATAAAAATAGCACCACTTTGGTTTTTCGTTCAGCAATTGAAGATATTCTTACAAAATCTCAATTAAAATAAAGTTTAATGATTTTATTAGTAAATATAACAGTATTTGCATCGAATCCCTTCAATACGCGGTGATTTGGAGGTACATAATACATTTTTTCAGAGAGTTCTGCTCATGACGCTCCCAGCATTCACGAATACGAATTAGCACGTGATTGTTGCCTCAATTTGTTAACATTTGAAGTCAACCACGATGACCATGAATAGGCCAAAGGTTTTTTATGAGATTAGGATACAAAGAGCCTACTGGCCACCTTGATAGCTCCATTCTTATGTCAGGAATCCAACCTGTAGTTTACATCAACTCATGGAATCCGGTATATTTTTATTAGAAAACAAAGTCTAAGCTCACCCAAGTTTAATTTTGTTCAATTAATCTTGTTTCTCGTACATCAAACTTCATTCTCAGTCAGATGCATGGCAAGGTAAGCTTTCGTTGCAGTGAGAGAGCTCCCCATATCAATGGTTTAACACCACCAACGTTCTGGCTTATTTTAACACCAGGTTCTTGTCGAAGATCTAGCTAAAAGTATTGTCAAACATGTAGGAAACTAAGAATGAACTTTATTTCGCCTGAAAAGAACTTTTTTTCACGCGTCGCAGCAACAAATATATCTTAAAGTGAGTTTGAACCGTTTCAATGCATGTCGCTCTGTCGTGTTGGGCTTGCGGAATCTTTGTGGCTACTTGTAGTCTTCCTCGCTCAATGTAATTTGCTGCAAATGTCTTATTGGCACCTTTAGTTGAATTCTGCTTGATTTAGAAACACTATTCGTCCCTGGTTTGCTCCTTGTTTATAAATTATTCGCATATCCATCTCCGTAAGCTGGGTTTTACTGCCGCGTTGGTCCTTGTGGCCGTCGTTACCGGAATGTTTCATCAACCCTACTGCTATGATATGTAATCGGAAGGTTTTTAGACCGAATTTCAGGGAACAGCCCTCTACTACCATGGTCAGTTTTGATCTTTAGCTCGGTTTTAACGAAGCGATGCTGTGATCTGACCCATGTCTTCTAAATGACTTGGAAACTCAAATAACACACGACTAATAACATTTAATTTCTATAGTTTAGGTTCCATACTAACTACTAATATCTTAAAAATTCATTTAAGAATATTAGTTTTTTAAATATCTTCAATTGCTGAACAAAAGCCAAAGTGGTGCTATTTTTATTTCCTCCCCATTTTTAGGCTTTTTTCAGTTTAAATGGTAATTCTCCACATTAAAGCGGCCGTAATCCACTAGAAAGTTGTAAAACTGATTGTAATAACGTACCAAACTCAAAAAAGCTCCAATTTTATGGAAATATAAAAAATATTGGCAAAAAACAAGGTGGTGCTATTCTTGTTTCCTCCAGTGTATAAGAAAATGAAATAAATTTTAGTGTTAGCTTATCAACATTAATATTTTGTGTATTTAAGCTTCCGGAAGAAAATCAGACTGTCCAATTCGAATAGTCCCTGGAAGAAGTTATAAAAGATGTGGATGAATTGTTGCCATCATCTTCCTTGGAACCATCGCAAGCTATATCTATACCAGAAGATGTAAAAAATGAAGAAAACGTGGAGCCACGACGAAAAAACGCAAATCCCAGGCACAGGGTCTATCAGAAGTGGATAAAATGTTGGTGAACATGATAGAAAAACTGGACAAAACACCTGAAGCTCCACCACATAACAATTGTACAGACATTGGAAGGCATATTGCCAGGGATTTGGAAAATTTTCCGTTCCAACATCGAACTAGAGTTATAAGACGTATTTTTGAAGTCATTGAGGAAGAGGCAGATTTGTTTTTTAATAAATGTGTAGAATAGTATAGTAAAGTTAGATAATGTTTTAGGATAAATTATAGAAAGATAAGGGTATAGAAGTAAGATAGTTTATTTTTAGGAGGTTAGAGATAGGTAAGATAGGTTAATATTTTTTGTTTTGGTGTTATTAGTGTTTGCCTTAGTATAGTCAGTATTAGTTAGCATTATAATAGGGAGTAGGAAACATAATTTAGGAATTGCAAATGTTTAAGTGTAATCATTATTGTATCATTATCATCATATTATTGTTAGCATTAGGATAGGTAGGATTAGTTAGCATTAGAATAGCGAGTAGGAAACATAATATAGAGTCTATATATAAATAGACGTTAAATGCGATGATGGTCTCTTATTACTCGATGAATCGTGTGACTACATATCAATCAAAATAAACTAATATATTACACGTGAAATAAATTAGTATCCTAAATTAGTATGATTGGTACTTTAAACTATTAATAACATGTGCATGAAAAAATGAAAAATTTCAAAATTTCTATTAATCGAAACAAATTGACAAATCACAAACGAAGTATCTATTCAAACACATTTAATAGCCCAAGCGCAACAGAATGTGTTCATAAACGACACACAAAACTAAAAAACATGCCAACAATAATAGTTTTGCCAGCTATAGTTAAAGTTTCCTCCAACTAACATAAGGTAGCATGACAGGCCATTGGAATATGGTTAGTAGTATTAAACTGATGTAACTTTACATTAAAGTTTTTATAACTCAATTATCTTTAACGTTAAAAAAATAATTATCTTAAACGTTAATTAAAATAAAATCCAAATCAAAAGATCTAAAATGCCAACATTCAATTTAACTTTATGCAAAAAAGATATGGATTCAATTGGAATTTAAAAAGCAGTTCATATGACAACTAAATATTTTAAAAGAACCAAAGAATTTACATACACACATACCTTAATATATTTTTTTAGAAGCTTAATTATGTTATCGCAAACTTCCGGTACTTTTTCCGATATGGTTGATGGCGCTACCTAAAAGAATAAAAATAATTTAATCTCAAATCATTTTGAAGTATCAAAGTACAGTATTCTTCGGAAATGTGGACTGTGCTTTGATATTGGTTGTTCTTTAATGCTGTATGTTTTATACGTTTATCGGCAAATTAATTGTTAGTGTATTCTCTTTCAGAATGCTTCACAAGGCCTAGGGGCCGAACGAAACGTATTTTGAAACGTGAATGAAAAGTATTGTTTGCCTTTTGAAATTGTGCTTTACGTGTACTTACCCGAAATAATGCTGCCAGGCTGGCGTAGGAGTCACCGGTGGCCAGATATCGAATAGTGATCGAATGGCGACAGTCTGTAGGCACTTTTAGAGCTGCAACCATAAATCGTAAAATTTTTAGCATTCACCCAAAGTTTATACCTTTCAAATATGTTACTTACCGAAAAGAGCTATACAGCGATTTTCCGATTCCATTGTACCAGAACCGGCCTCCGCTAATTTCAACTATCTCCGTCGATGGGCTGTCAGGGGTTCCGAGCAGCGTCTGGGCAGTTTTCGGAACTTTGGCGCCCGTTTTGAGGAAAAGCCTCAAAATCATGTTTACCGAATGGGTTGACTGGTTAGTGGACAATGCCCAATACCTCAGTCCCATTAACAAAGGCAAAACATCGATACAATCAAAGTTTTCCTCGTCTTCGTTCTCGTCATCGTCATCGGAAAAACTTTCCTTTTGATCGACGACGGAAGGTTCGACCTCGACGTCAAGCTCCGGACGAAGTTCCTCTTGTTCCGAAGATCCAAAATGCGCTTCTGGCTCGCTTGATGAAATGGCTGTAGAGCCAGAGGAACCCGCCCCAGCTTGCAGCAGCTTTTCCCGAGCCACAGACCGACGATACAGCGCACCAGTTGTCCGCAAACGTTTCAACTCTTGCGGCATTTTCTTCACGAGTTTTTGTCTAGCACACTTTATCTCACAGGAAAGCACTTTGAAAAATTGATCACGCGTGACTTGCTGATCACACTATCAACACGAGACTGAAGTCTGTATGGATGCAAACTATTGTGACGCTCGATCGTAATTGATCAATGGCGCTCTCTGCCAAAGGTCAAAGCTCCTGTGTAGTGTCGCACACTGTTTTGTGAGATCCGTCTGAAGATCAGCAGGTGCAAATCGAACGAGATACACGTGCTTATCAAAATCGTTCGATTGATAGTTTCTAAGTGTGCATGAGAATTATCGTTTCTAATGGTAAATGTGCCTTTCCCTTCTCCTGCAGAGGTCTCTATGTTCGAGATGATGGGATCTTTGCATACTAAATTAGAAATGATGGAGACAGAATTGTTACTGATGAAGTCCAAAAGAAAATTTGGCGCATGGCCATTGAAAAATGGCACCGAGCCCCCCCCCCCCCCCCCCCCCCCCCCCCCACTATGACATAATGATTCCAGTGACAAAATGACATAATGCATAATGACCCAGAGCGCTGAAAAAGTACAGCACCTTCCGCACAACGTTTGCATTAAAAATAGACAAATTTTAATCTGTGATAAGAAAAACGTTAAACAATCTAATTGAATGAAGTAAATTTTATTGTAAATTTACATCTTTAATGCACTTTAGAAAAATATTCTGACGGCCAGTAAGCCGGCCTTACGATCGTTGGCCGAAACTTTAGCCATAGCCGACAAAACCAATCGTGTAAAGATGTTTTTCAGTTGTTGTGAGCCATTCATGACTAAATGCTACTCCGGTTGGACTTTAAAATGTTGTAATGGGTCCTACGATGCATTTTGCGTATGATTTACTGTGGCCAGGTAAGTAAAAACAACAGAATTGCACTCTTTATGATGTTTTCTGTACGGAATAAGTTGCTTAATTCGTGATAGGAAGAGCAGCGGCTTTGGGCAAATCTTTCTCGCTGGTTTTCAGCAATGGTATGGCGTTCTATGGGAATTAAGGGACCCCACCATATTTTAAATATACTGTAACAAGCTTCAAAAGCACCATAAAGTACCAGGTTTTTTTACCACTTGTCGCCGTCTGGCTTCAAATATTCTTTGGTCACGTGGTCCGCGATAAAGGTGGATGTTTTAATACACAATCAAACGTAGCTGGTTAATTGTTTTGGATACGGTGGCTTCAATTTAAATGATGAAGTTGTCAAACTTGTCCCAAATTTAAAGAAATGCTACTCTTTATTTTGCTTTTAACGGAAAGTTGCTAGCGTTTTTCGATTTTGCATAAAAGTCATCAAAATTTGTCTAATTTTTAAAATGCAAACATTAGTTACATTGCGCTTCAACCCTCCACAAATTATGTGTATTACTACCGAGAAAGCCCAGGATAAGACTTAACAGTAGGAAGGAAATGCCCTGAGAATCAAATTGCCAGTTAGAGCATATTGGCTCTAACAATACGGCAGCGTTGCGTGATACCACAATAATGAATAAAATAAATGCGTCTATTTGGTTACCTATTTTTGGCTAAATTCAAAAGTTTGCGATTTCTAAACCAATTCTTGGTCTAAAAAACTTTTGGTAAGAAGTATCCGCTTGAAATAATGTTGTCGCTAATTTCTAATGATGAAAAAAGTTTTGAATTTTTTTTTCAAAAAAGTTTTTGCTCGGATGGCGTCAACGGGATTCGATCCGGCGCCGGCAGACGTAGATGGTCGAGGAAGTGTGCGACGAGTTGGAGGTGAGCAAGCGCAGGTGCGGAACAACACGGTAATGAAGTTGATGGACCCGCGACGCATGAAGGGCTTGAGGCACGGGTGCGGAACGAGCGATAAATCGAATCGGGATTTCGAACTCCTGTACATCCAATGTGGGGGAAAGAGAAAAAGCATATTCGAACAGTACGAAAGCGCCAAAACTTGGACTTGGGTAGAGAATTATTCGCCTATCACATGTGACTAGATTTTCTTTTTATCAGAGCTATTTCGAGATCCGTTTCGAAACGGTCTCGAATACGAGCGCTCGTCTCGAATCGAGATTTTTTCGGTATTCTTACATTCGAATCGAGTCATAGCTGTTCGGCAGTTGTCAAAATCAAATGGTCAACACAGAACGTAGAATGTGAAAAAGTGAGTTGTTGTTAGTTGAGTTTCGTGATTTTACGAGTTCTTACTTTGCTTCGGCGAATGATCCGAACTATGACAGATGCGTTAGAATTGCCTGACCGAGCGTGAGTTTTGTAAAACAAGGAAAAAACGAGATTAAACTAACCCATTACTTTCTTTTCAGCTTTATTAAGAGTTTTTGTGTGTCGAAGGGTATTTTTCTTAGTATTCTTTGTGATATTGCGCTAAGATTTACTCCAGTCTAAGGACGCGGGTTGACTGTTTAAGAAAAACTTGCCACTGCTTTGCGAATCTTAGCAGAAGGCAGTTATCAGCATGGAGTTGGACTATGGAAGCCACACTATGCCCCTAGTGGATTTCGCTTGAGATGAGCAGTAACGTGCAACAAGAAGCAAGTCGTTACTTTTTTAGAAAAAGTGACCCTTTTGAACACATTTATGCGTTAGAACTATTTTAAGTCCTTCAACAGAAAGTTCGACTCCAGTGTCTAACTTATCTGGATCATTAAATAGTTCTAACGCACAAATGTGTTCAACAAGGGTTCGCAATGGATACAACAGAAAGTTGGTCATGCTATGTTTTACAATCGATACGATGTGTTTCGCAACGACCGCAATAATGCGAACAGCCAGAAGTCTAGGGGCGGAGGTGTACTCATAGCCACCAAATGTGAATACCGCTGTTTGGCTTGCGAAGTGGTAAATTCACCCACCGAATCACTATGGGTGCGTGCTCGGATGATTTCGACGTGCTTCATCACAGGCACCGTATATCTTCCTCCCGATTGCAGCAACAACGTCGAGACAATTTCTGCATTCTGCTCGTCCCTACTCGCGATTGCGGATGAATACCCGGAGGACGTATTCATGCTACTCGGCGACTTCAATCAACCTGCTCTGTCGTGGGCATCGGATTGGGCATCGGGTGCCCTGCAGGTGGATGTTTCGAATTCCCGAATTTCCACAGCGTGTACCCATCTACTCGACTCGCTCAGCCTTGCTGGATTGCATCAGATCAACAGTCACCACAACACGCACGGCTCAATCCTTGATTTGGTTCTAGTGGACTCAGCTTTGAGAAAACTACGTACCATGCGTTATTTGCGAAACGAATTTCACCAGACCAACTTTGCTCGTGCTGCCAAAATTTACAAAGAGCTCAATCGGATTGCCTATGCTGAACACATTAGAAAAATTGAGATCAACTTTAAAAAGAATCCCAAGGCATTTTGGAACTTCGTCAACACTAAGAAGTCTAGCAAACGGCTCCCTTCCTCCCTGGTCCATCAAGGGAAAACGATCACCGGAGATGCCGAGTTTTGCAAAGCTTTCGCGATGCACTTTGCCTCTATATACACCAGCAACTCCTCGACCAGTTACGACACCACACCAGCTACAACTGGCATTAACGAGGAAGTCGACTTAACATTGCCTATTCTTTCTGAAGCTGAGGTGTGTGCTGCAATCTCTCAATTGAAGCCATCGTTCGCGCCTGGGCCTGACTCCATCCCAAGCGCAATCCTACTAAACTGCAAGGCTGCTCTTATACCTGTCTTGACTGTTTTGTTCAACAAATCCTTGCAGTCGAAACGCTTCCCGCTTCTTTGGAAATCGTCCTGGATTTTTCCCGTTCCAAAAAAATCTGACAAAATAGATGTGTGTAACTATCGAGGAATTTCAATGTTATGTGCTTGCGGTAAGCTGTTCGAGAAAATCATGCACCTCCATGTCCATCGTGCTTTCTGTCAGTCTATTTCCGTTCTACAACATGGCTTTATGCCGAAGCGTTCTATTGACACCAACTTGTTATCGTTCTTAAGCATTTGCTACGACACCATTGACAAGGGCGAGCAAGTTGACGCTATTTATACCGACTTCCGTGCTGCTTTCGACAAGGTCAATCACAGTATTCTGCTTGCTAAATTGCTTAAGTATGGTGTCCATATCAATGTCGTTAATTGGCTCGATAGTTACCTAAAAGATTGTCAAATTTGGGTCAAAATAGGGTCATGTTTTTCCGAATCGTTTTGTAACTCGTCCGGTGTCCCCCAAGGCAGCATACTGGGCCCGTTACTGTTTTCAATATTTATTAACGATATCGCCTTCACCGTACGCAATGTGAATGTTCTGCTGTTTGCCGATGATTTGAAAATGTTCCTTCCTGTGCAGGGCCTTGACGACTGCAAAAAATTACAAGACGCGCTTAACTCATTTTCTGTCTGGTGTACTAAAAACGACATGTATGTTAATGTGAGCAAATGTAACTGTATAACCTTTGCAAGGAAAAAGACACCTGTGATATTCGATTACAAAATTACTGACCTTGGCGTTCCTCGTTGCACTGTGATTCGTGACTTAGGAGTAATTTTAGACAGTAAGCTTAACCTTTCATGCCACTACCAGACCATAATCACCAAAGCGACCAAAATGCTAGGTTTTGTTCTTCGTGTTGCGACAGATTTTAAGGATCCTTACTGTTTAAAATCGTTATACTGTGCCCTAGTTCGTCCAATTCTGGAGTTTGCAAGCATTGTCTGGTGTCCTAATCATGTTACGAAAATTGAACGTCTTGAAAAAATACAAAAAAAAAGTAACTCGTGTTATGTACTATCGTCTTCCATGGGCTAACCAAATGCCGCGTCCCCCGTACAACGTAAGATGTCTTTTGTTCGGCCTTGAAACCTTAGAAGCCAGAAGAAGTACTGTTCAATGTCTGTTTATTCATAAATTACTTAATGGTGAAGTGGATGCTCCCTTCATTCTTGAGAATATTGAACTTGTGGCACCAAGCAGAAACCTAAGAGGCAGAACATTAATTAGGATACCATATAGAGTAAGTGAATTTGGCGCCAACGATCCATTGATCCAATCCAAGCTAGGGTTTTCCGTTGACTTCCATATGTCTGTATCTCAGTTACGTCAGGTCCTTCGTTTTAGTATAGCGTCTTAACTATGTTTTACATGTGTAAGTTATCTCGTTATTTAGGCTCACAGCCCGATAACTGAACAATAATAAATAAATAAATAAATAAATAAATTATAATCGAGAATGGCTTCGATATTACTGCTTCTATTGACTGTTTAGTCGAACAAGATGCGTATCATCCAAGCTTGTTGATCGACATTTCTATCCCCACCATCACGGCCGACACAGTGCTGCCCGAACACAGTACTCCATGCACCAGGGAAAATCTTAATTTCAAGAAGGCGAATTTCAATAAGATGCTTGATATGCTCGCGAACACGGACTGGTCGTTTTGCGAACCTAACTCCAAGTTATCCATAGGCAACGCAATAGAGCTATTTAATTGTCATATCCGACTTATTTTCGGAGAATGTTACCCAACCGTTCGCGCTCGTATTCACTCAGATCCACCTTGGAGCAATATACATTTAGGGAAACTGAAATCATCCAAAAACAAAGCGCTTAGGCGCTACAAAAAATCGAAACTATATGTTGACAAATTACTGTTCAATACGCTCAATGGCAATCATAGAAGGCTTAATCGTTACCTCTACAGGTCATACGTAGATAAAACAGAGAAGCAGTTGTCTCATCATCCTAAGTCCTTCTGGAAATTTGAGCCTTTATTCCGAATCTGCTGACAACGAAGCAGACATTTGTCGGTTGTTCGCTAGGAAATTTAGCTCCGTGTTCATTAATGGAACTTGAGCTCCGATTAATGTTCCTGCTGCGTTACGTTTCTCGCCGGCTGACATGCTTGACATATCGGTTCAAAACAAAAATTTATTGAGAAACATTCCTCCAATTTTCTAGAGAATCGAGACCAAACAATAAACAGCGAGTTCTATAAGGAGGACGGGACATACGATTAGCCCATGGCAAACGATAAAACAAGACACGTGTGGCCCTCCTCTGAACATTCTCCAATCTATAAATCCACGTGGTTTGAACTGGTAACCAGACAGTACACGCAAACTCAAGAATTGGTCTTACCAGCGAACAGTACAGGGATTTTAAAGTAAACGCGGACTTTGGCAATTGTAGAATTGAAGTGATCAGAGAGCGTCTATTTACTGTCTAGTAGAACACCTAGGAAGTACATTAAGTTAGTTTCGATAGATCTATTTGGCATAAAACCATGTTGGACGGGAGATATCGATTGTCGAAAACCTCGCTGGATATATTTTACTATGAGAAGCTCAAACAACTTGCTGCACGCGCACAGCATGGTGATGCCCCGATAATTGGTGATGTCGTCCCGGTCCGCCTTCTTATGCGCAGGAAACATCAAAGAAGATTTCCAAAGGAACGGAAAGCTTCGTGACTGCAAGGATTTGTTTAACATTTTCGTTAAGATCGGAACAAGAGCCTGCTTACAGTTGATGATTAACGCGCTGGGGATCAAGTCAGGCCCAGCTGCGTACGAAGGCTTGAGGTCCTTTACAGCAGCGAGTACCTCGTCTTCGGGGAAAGATGGCAGCGGAATGTAAACTTTCTCTTGTATGGCTCCAAGAACTGTGGAGTCGATATAAACCCATGTTGAGGCATTGTCATATAGAGACGTAAAGTAGGTGCCAAAAGCTTCACAGAGACTCTTTTCGCCCGAGTATAAGTTGCTATTTAAAGACATTGATGCCGGAAGTCCACCGTCACTTTTCGATTTTCTTATGAATTTCCAGAAAGTTTTTGGATTCATTCTGAATCTCGATTCTATTCTGCGAAGATACCGCGCGTAAGCCTTTTTATTTGATTCTTTAAGAAGCTTCGCCGCGGCCATATACTCCATCAGATTTCTTGGATTCTTGTGCCTTTGGTCCCTTCTATGCAGGCGCAGTTTACGTGTCTTAAGCCTTTTGAGGGCGTTTGTTGCCCAAGGAGGGTCTAAAGGAGCAGAGCAAGTCGGAACGTAACTGCAGTAATGGTCAACCACAGATCTCGAAAATTGGTGAGCAAGCTCATCGACGCCATGGCCCGACTCTATAAAGCTCCAGTCAGAACCGTTCAGAGCATCGGAAAGACCAGCAAAGTTAGATCTCTGGAAGTCCCACGTCAAACGCTGAACGTTTGAAACGGAAGTCATTTGAGAGTTGCTTGGAATTTCGAAGTTGATTTCGAGCGCTGGGTGAACGAGGTCGAGTCCTACGAGAGGATCAAGGCATTCTTCGACTGCAAGTTTGTATGCAAGCAAAGTATCGTTCGCGAATACAAGTTCCAGCAGTGATCCTCTGACGTTGTGCACATGATTCAGTTGACAAAGTCCAGCGTAGCTCCATTCGTCTAGTAGAAGTGCATTACTTGCAGTAACACGTGACAGTGAAGGATTCAGCGAGATGGCACTTGTCACGACACGATCCCAAACTAGAAGAGGTTGATTAAGTCCCCAGTAAGAAGTATTGAATCCGAAGGGTACAGTTCGACGAGACCTCGTAAAAATGAGCAGTGGGAGCGAATAACGTTGGTATCGCTTGCGATATCCGGTGGAATATATACAGTACCGACTGCAACACAGCATTGAGGGAACATGATACGAACCCAGAGACACTCGATGTTATCAGAGTTCAGAGGGCAGAGTTGAGCTTGAAAATTCCTTTTAACAGCTATCAAAACACCACCTTCTCGCTTCTTAGCACTGTTCGCAGATGAAGGATCGGAGCGAAATACTAGATAACGGGAACAATCAAAGGGAAGCGAGGAGGGAAAGGAATCATCCTACTAAGTTTCGGTGAGTATTATAATATCATAGTTGGTCGCTTGGACGTTGACTAGTAGCTCAGTATGTTTTGTACGCAGCCCACGAACATTTTGGTAGTAGCACTTCAAGCAAATTATCCCATTGGGTGAGCGTAAGTCCTCGTCAAGCCGAGTTCCGGTCGTATTAACCATTTTTGAATTTGAATTAGTTGTTCGTACCCCACTGCCTGGCAATTCTCTTGGATGATTCCAGTGTACAAGAAAGGCAATAAGCATTTGGTATCCAATTATCGTGGTGTTACTTCATTATGTTCTACAGCTAAAGTAATGGAAGGGAAATCGTTCACCAAGCTTTAAGTAGACATGCAACTCAATATTTAGTCAACATGGGTTTATCCCAAAGCGATCCGTTTCGACTAATCTAGTCTAGTCTAGTAAAGTTTCTTTTAAGTAGTAAAGCATCAAAAGGGTTGAATCGATTGTTTCTTCAATCCCCTTTCCCGAATTGTGTACTGCAAAGAGCAGTTCTTTGGTGATTTTAGGATACTTTTTGAAGTGTTATACTTTTTAATGATGTCTGAATGTGTTAGTTTGCTAATGTAAGTCTAATTTCATATGTTTTGAAATCTTTTTCCATCGATATGATGGATAAATGATTACGTTTCGCTCCAACAAAGTAGTGTGACGCATATTTCAATAAAAACTTCAATAATATAATAAATCGAATCGTCCGAGTGCTTCTAACGATGCCCAAGAGTCGTCTGCATCGATAATAACAAATATCAAGTGTCGAAACTAACTTACACACCACTTTAGCTAACAAAAATACGATGAAATGTAACTGTCCAACTTTGCGATTGGCCGTCAAAATTCTGACTTTTTCCACTTTATTGTTTATTGCGTCGTTTGGGTACGATTTTTTTCACCGTTCTTTTTGCACGTACTTCGTAGGAATGCAATGATGCAATGAAGATGCAATGAAAAAAAATCATTATTATCAATTCTAAGTACTCTAAAATCGACCACAAAGTCGGAAGCATATGCTCTTTTTTTGAGCGTCCGGATTAACTTTGGGCCCAGTGTATTTCAGTTGCGCTGTTCTGGGCACTTTTGATGGTGCACCGTCGCTTCAAATAAGCAACACAAATCACACAAAAGATCCCTCTTAATTACACTCGCATGTGACCATTCTCAGTACGATTTACCTTGTAGCGCTAGATTTCTTATTGGGAAGCGTGAAAATCCCTGACAGCCTGTCAGTTTTACTAGTAGGATGGGCACTGAGGCTAGTGCACCCGATACGCGTGTTTGTACACACCAGAGAACTGGATATGTGTTGAAGTTATTCATGCCGAATTTTCAATCTATAGGTGTCTTTCTTGTGCGCATCACGTTGAACCCAGGTCTTCGGAGCGAGCTGGAGCGAGTATGGTTTGCCAAATAAGAATGAAATCCTAGTACTCAGACGTTGTCAACAAGCGTGTACATTTGTTCAATCGGACAGAAATCTTCAGTTGATAATATATGAAAACTCGACGGTATGTGTGCTTTTGAAAAATATCAAAGAAACAAACACGCAAATACATCAAACAATTGCTTAAGCTCTGAACTGGGCACTGCTTCTGGTGCACGCATTCACTGGTCGAAGTTTTTTTCATTCAAGTGGTCCATAAGCCGTGTGCTAATTTTTCACTTTCATGCAGCAAGATATCGTCCAAGAACTTTTCATACATCATTTTGCAAAAAGAACCATGGAAGAAAAGTTATTAATTGGGAAAATGAGTGTTCCTCGGCCGAAATCAGGCACAAGGTTAAAATTGTTTTGCTGGCCCTGTTTGCTTTTTCAAAAGCCATCAGATGGTCATACGAAGTTGCATAAAGCAGAATACGCAGATTTGAATCACCTTTCTTCTTCCATTCTAGGTGATGGTTCCTCCACGCAAACTTGAAATTTGGAACCATTTCAAATTGATAGACAACCAAGCAGATTGCAAGTATTGGGCTTCAAAAATGCTGTATTCGCAGAACAAATCGACATCCAACATGAAACGGCATTTGAAAACACACAAATTTCTTAACACTCAAGTAAGAGCGATAAGGTCGAGTCCGATAGAACAGATAAGTTTATCCGATAACGAAGAGACTGATCAGCCAACAACGTCTAATCAGGAAATTTCATCCGTTTTGTAAGATAAAATTCACCAATATTTCCGTCAGGTCACCTATAACAATAGCAGATAAACAAGAATTAGACAAGACAATTGTGATGTGTCTGCAGCCATGGACCATGGAGGAGGGCTGCAGCCATGGACCGAGCTACCTGGAGAACGATTGGTGACCAGGCCATGTCAGCACGACGTGCTCAACTGCGAGGGGGCCATTAAAGAAGAAGAAGAAGAATTGTGATGTGTGTGTAAAGAGTTTTTACCATTTTCTACAGTCGAAGGCAAATATTTTAAAAAGTTTATATCAAAACTAAATCCTCATTATCAATCACCACCCAAAAAACCTTTGTCAAATTCATTCTTGCCTACTTCCACGAAACATACCGTCCGATACCGTCCGATATACTCCCTTTACCTCCAGCATAAGCAAACAGAAAATAAGAGTGAGCGTCCACTGTCACCAGAAGCACAATGCTTTAAAAGTTTTTATAATTCTTATAATCTGATCCGCTGTGATCCGGTTGCCGGATGCTGACGTGTTTGCCATCGATTGCTCCAATAGCATGTGGAAAGTTCCAACGATCCTTAAACTGTTTTGAAAACCTCCAACCATTGTGCTTTTGTAGAAGGAAACTGTAAAAAAGAAAATGAAACTTTGCTCAAATTGATCATCAATTTACTATTAATATTTGTAACATTTGTTTGTTTTTCTTTTCGGCTTGACGAGCACGATAAGGACCTCGCTCTGCACTGCCTCAATCCTTCGACCACGGCTATATGTTGCCACTAGATCCCCCCAGTTTCTTTCCGAAAATCTCTCTCCTTGTCCTGTACCATCACTCCGTTTATCTCCCTTAACTTCAAGCCTTCCGTCTACGTCCTTAGACAATACACCTTTACCTTCCATTCCTACCCAAACTCCCTCGAACACTAATCGAAAACGACGAAAGACCAATGGGGGTAGTGAAGTGAGCGAGGTCCTCAAAGAGTTCATCGAGGCGACCGTGGCCAATGCGAACTCGCCGGAAAATATTTTCGGTCGCTGGGTCGCTGAATTCCTCAGACGATTCACGCCTGCGGAACAAGAGGTGACGTCGAAGATTCAGCGAGCCATGCTGGAGGCCGAGGATTACGTGAAGTCCAGAAGGCAAGCGATGTGATTGCAATGTGCATGTTGAATGTTTAATGTTATAAATGTTGTTTTGTTCGAAACTGCCTCTTGAAACTATCGCTCCTAGTATGCTCTGATTCCTACGTTGTGTTGTGTTGTTTTTTAATTGTAAACGCGTGCTTCTCGTGCCACTATCCAAACGCAAGAGTGCTATAATACAGAAAAAACTTCTCTTGGCTAGCCGGAAAGAAAGTTGGAAGCCCCCAACAAAGCTGTCGACCGTTGAGGTAGATTTTTACGTAAACTTATACGGTTTTTGGGTTTGAGCTTGGAGTTTGCAGCTCATGTAGCGGGGCGGTTAGACTAACAGTACTGTTATGATGTGAGGTATTAATCGTGCTATATATATTTTCAGGATTATGCAATATGAATAACTTTTTTAATGTACATACCTATTGTGCCTCGAAGACAGCCTCGAATAGTGAAACTAGTGGCCAGACTATTATTACTCCTACTTCTTGGTCAGTTGCAGCCTCAACAACAGTGCAGGACCATCCGCTCGATACACCAACTGCGAAAACAGGATAAAATAAACACGAAACAAATAGCGCTACAACGAACAATGTTGGAGATGCTAGGAGGCGCACAACCAGCAAAAGTGCGTGATTCATTAAGAGAATTCAAGCCAGTTGAGACTGCCCAAGAGCTGGAACAATTAAATGTCTCTCTTGGTAGTGACATTGAAACAAGAGCAGCCTTAGAAAACTGGCTGAAAATGAAGATCATTGGTAGGGACGAAAGCAATCGACTGCACGAGGCCATTGATCTTATTTCCAGCCGATCTTTGTTTGCGCAATGTAGCTGGACTGGGCATGGTAGGACCGAAAAGGTTCAATTAAATACTTGATGTTTCTGATGCATTTTTTAAATCATTCATGCAACGAAAATCGTATCGGTTCAAAACGTTCAGTTCCTTTAGTTTCTAACGGTTCTCAACAATTGAGCGGAAATCAATCATCAACAACTGCGCGAAAGAAGGAAATACGGATTGGCGAAAATCATTTAAACTCAACAGCATCCCGAAGCGGATGGCGAATGAACGATGTGACATAAATGACTAAAGGATTTGCACCCAACTCGGCATGGAGGGCTCGTTAAAAAGACATGCAAGCTTGCTGGACAGTTGCAGTGCCATTACTTCTGCCTGGTAAGAGATGAAGGTTTTCTCTATTTCAACTTTCTTCCAGAGAAATAACGCTGCGACTTTTCGGAAGCATACGCACCAAAACGTTCCTCGTGCGGGACGTTTTTGATAGGCTCTCTGGAATCCGGGACCGAAAGTGCGTCTATTGCTGTCGATTCTCAGCCCCCATTAAATGTTGCGCTGAAGGATGCAATCGGTGGTTTCACTGTATGAGGGATTATAACAATTCGTGTCTGGTACAGTTCACCGACAGTTATCTGTCGTTCTGTGATCAGCATCTACCGGACCGGAACCGCCGCCGGTACCAGATACTAAAAACCTTCTCTTTGTAATTTCGTTAGAGAGGGTTTGCAGAGTACAATTTCTGATTTTAGCGAAACGGCTAAAATCGAAACGGCCATCCAACGAATTGATAGGTAGAGCTCCGCCACCAAACGAAGTTATAGCAAACGCTCCGTCAGGCAATCAGGCGGCGGAGTTTCAGATGACGGAGAGATAGCTACAGGCTCTTTGGGTGACTCAGAAATTAGAAATAGAATGTAGCATACGCTATGCACAATCTTAACCAGACACACTTTAATTGATCGATGCCAATCTATTCATACTTGATTCAACCGAAATTATAAAGATGCAGCATAAGCAAATTCCGATCAACGCATCGAAACAGCGCAACTCGTAAACATGTTGCGACTCGATTGTGCGCGAGCATTGCACCCAACGACCGTACATCAGTGCAGAACAATGACTATTTGCAACGTTAAGGTATGAATGTTTATCTCAACTGATAACATTCATCTCATGCTACGCTCCACTACCACCGGGATGAAAGGATGTGGACTTAAAAGGGTTGCTGAATAACTTGGACATCGAGGCGAGGGCCCACCCACTCGTCGTGTTGGCAAGTGACTTTAACACTGAAACCGCCGATGGGATTTTTTTGTCCCATCGCACTCGAAAACGGTGTGTTATTCCGCTTGACGTCGTGACAACCAATTTACATTTTCTGACATTTATTTACTTTTAACGATCTTTCGAATGCGCCCATAAAAAAACATGTATCCCATATGGTACTTCAAAAACTCATTTCCATCCTAGAACAGCCATATGGGACATTTTTGTCCCATAGGCAAAATATGTTGCGAGGGCTGGTATCCCTGCTGTCAAAAAAATATGAACGGTCTGCGGAAAAACTTTTGAACTTTTCAAAAACGGAAGTTTTTGAAATCCAAAAAACTAAGCTAGTTGGCACAGTCAGCAAGGCTAGAAGAGAAGTACTGATCTGCGTAAAGAAAGCCTAAGAGAAACTTTGCTTTACCACAGCGTTTTATAGCGGCGACGCAACTCTTACAGCCTATCAAGGAAAAGCTTAAAAAAATGTCGATTTACTGAGCAGTATTTAGAATTTTTGTATCGCTAATATAGCATCCGATCTGGGGATGCTTTGAGGCCACGAAATGATGAAATATATGGACAACTTGGAATAGAGAAGCATTGACATTTCCTATCAAAGCATTTAGATCCGAAATTGAAGTCTTGCCGTCTAAGTCCTCCATAAGCAAGAAAGAACGAGAACTCGTGTGTTGGCCTACCCATCGACTTTCTCTTCTTTCAAGAGCAAGTAACCACACAACGGGGAAGGTCGGTGCAAGTGTGTAAGAAGTTCGGCCGTACACCGAACACCATTAAACCTAAAGATGTGTTATAGATGTTTTAAATAATTAATGTAGGTGTAGACTTATTTATGATCATAAAAACCATACTTTTCACATGATTGTTTAAATAATTGCTATGTAGCTATAAGCCTAGATTCACTGTCGTTCAACCCTGTAAGGAATAATTATGAGCGTTTATCACTGAAAGCCCCATAATGTTATATTAATGCAAGCAAGCGGCACAGCAAACCGTACTGCAGCCGCCAACGACGAAACAGAAGGTGCAGCAGAAGCACATTCGCTCATCGATGACAGCGCAGCTGGCACCACACCCACAGCAGCCGCAGCAACAATTCCAACAGTCGCTGCAATCATCGCAGACGTTGACACCGCAGTTGCTGCAGCAGCAACAACCGCAGCAAGCGGTTCCGGTAACTTCCCAGCAGTCTAGCAGGCATACCAGCCCTCACAACGTATAAACTTAAGTAAGCGAGCTTCGATCGGTGGTCCAATGATCAGAAGACAATCAATTTTGTTTTGTTTGAAATGAAATTTGTTAAAGATTTCCCCACTCATTACGGTCGCACACATATGTCTAGTAACGTCCATAACTTGTTTCACATTTATGATGACGTTCAAGTTCAAGGAGAACTTGATAATTTCTCTGCTTACGATTTTGAGAACTTTTTGCAATACCTCAAACGATGGGTAAAGAAAGGCTCTAAATGTGTGGAACAAGTAGCAGCTAGGTGTGTCTCCGCCTAACAGCATATCTATTGTTGATAGGTTGTATGATAATAACGAGGATTTTTTCAAATGCACCTTAAAAGATGTTACATCTACACATCAAATTCCTTCATCGAAACTATAGGGCCTATATAAATGCAAACTAGTGGCGATTAATTTGAACCTGATTTTATTTTGAACCTGACGAAATCGTAGATGATACACTTGAATCCATATCGTAATCATCAACAACTAATTTCATTCAACTAATTGATTTAATCGCATGAATTTGATCGTATTAAGTTTTAATACTTTGCTTGTCTTTTGGTTATTGTGGCGAAAAAATAATGATGTCGAGACTCACGCGCGTTTTTGAATTCGACAAGTACATGATAAGTTTCCGGTTGTTTTACCTATGGCACCAGCGCTTCCGGATCGTGGAGCAGCTTACAGCCGTTGCCACCTATGTTCAGCTCTAACCCACCGATGATTGAAATAGCTCATCAACTGTTGTCTCTAAAGCAACTGGTATTGAAATAGCTCATTGACAGTTGCCTCTAACGCATCTCATTTTGTCTCTAACTCATCTGACTATGTCTCTAACGCAGGCAACCCAGTCAAGCCAAAAAATAAGGAAAAACTAAAGTAATTGTGGTTATGAAACATTGTAAGATTCCAAGAACAATAAACATTATTATTTTGGTATACTTTAAAGCTATTCTTATGTATTTTTGAATAATTTGAATAATTAGTGAAACAAAAGCTGAAGTTAATCTACAAGAGTTGGTTAATCACACTGCGTGTAGAATAATTGAAATACAAAAAGCAGAAATCTTGCGGCACCTTTCATCTGCTTTGTGTGATTCACTAAGCGTCTTATTATTGTGCTCGTGGGGCATTGACGGATCTAGTGGACACAGCATTTACAATCAACCGTTTCATGGTTCCGGAGAAAATACTGCATCAGACAGTGATTTACTAGTATCGGCATTAACGCCTATCCGTCTTTCGTTCGTTAGTGACGATTCAGATATCATCTGGATAAACTTGATGCCCCAAAGTATTTGGTTTTGCAGGCCAATTGTGATCGAGTTTGCGAGAGAGTCAAAAGAAAAAGTTATACAAACAGTAGACGAAATCAAAAGCCAAATAACCAGGTTAGTTCCTTATACAATTCAGCTAAATGAAACAAGTTATGTGACGGTAAACTATTCATTTTACATGAGTTTAATTGATGGAAAAAATTTGGTATATTTAACCGACACTCTGTCTATGCAAACATGTTGTATATGTGGTGCAAAACCAACAGAAATGAACAGTGTAGAGCACTTAGAAAATGGATTTATTCCAAATCCTGAGAATTTAGCTTATGGAATATCTCCACTGCACTGTTGGGTGATATTTTTCGAATGCTTGCTTCACATTTCGTACAGATTTGAATTTTAAAAATGGAAGGTTACTAAAAATTATAAAAACATGCACAATGATCGAAAAAAATTGTATTGGAAAAGATGTACAAAAATTTGGTGTTAAAGTAGATGAGCCAAGGCAAATGGGTGGAAATAGTAAGACGGGAAATGTTGTCGTCGGGCTTTTTCAAGCATAGAAAAGTTGAGCGATATTTTGCAAACAGAAACAGAACTTAAAGAAAGGTTTCAAAATATTTTAATAGCCATCAAATGTTCACAGCTTTTAAATCCAAAAACTACTAGCCTATATTGCAAAGACACATACATGTTTTACATACATCGTTACAATTGGTACAAAATGCACTTTGTACCAATACTGTCCATAAAGTTCTTGCGCATGTAGATGAAATAATTGTAAATGTCCCAGCTCCATTAGGATCCTAAGGAGAGGAAGCAGCAGAAGGTAGAAATAAAATATACAGAAGGGATAGAAGAGAACACGTCCGTAAAATGTAGCGAGAATTCAATATTTAAGTCATTTATATAAGAGCATTGCAATCATCTGAGTAGTTCATAAGTTATGTCCACGTTAGATGCTTTAAATATCAATTATTTTCCAAATAACAATATTTTGAATGAAAGTTTTTTGTAAATTTAGTTTGTTTTATATCAAACTAAACAAAATCTTTAAGTCAATGTTAAAAAAAAAGATTGAAAAAATAATGCACCCATAGAAAAGACCAAAAATATGAGGTTTTTGCAGCGCCACCTGGCGGAATTGTCCAGAAACATCATAATTTCAAGTAATGTAATAGTATTACACGATATTACAATGAAAAAATTGCAAAACATTTGATTCCGAATTTTATCCCGGCAATTTGCTCTTTTCGCTCCATAGGGCACTGGGATAGACGGGCACACTTGTGAAAACCCCTTCCAACGTAGGCTCGCAGATAGTGGCAGTATCAGGGAGAGTCATCGAGAAGTCAAAGCGAGAGGTCGACTTCACGACGCTCCGCGAGAAAAGTTAAATTATCGGCGAAATTTTCGAGGAAAGTGAAAGAAAAGTAATCAAAAAGTTGCCCGAAGCAGCAGAGAGTGAGAAAATAGTGGAGAACAGAAAGAATCAGTGTGGAACGACCCGGAAAGAAATATAGATTTTTCGGCCGGGGCGTAGCCCCACTTGGGACGCCACACAGCTTGACGGCTGAAGACCCGAGCGGTTTTGCCGAATCTGTCGTCTGACATCCGAAGACCTGAGCGATTTTGCCGAATCCGAACCGGTTCAACCGGTTCAACGAGTTGACAGCTGAAGATCCGGCGATCACCATCTTGCCGAATCCGTCGATTGAGCTGAAGACTCGAGAAAGCGGACCGACCGAATCCGCTATGACGGATTGACAGCCGTAAATTAGAACCACGTGTTCGAGCTGGTGCTCGAAATTCGAAATTCGAGCAAGTGCTCGAACTTCGGAAAAACTGCTCGTAATTCCGCAAAATATTAAATTACGGATTTTCCAACCTTTTTAGATATCGAGCAGGTGCTCGTAGTTCGGAAAATCTGCTCGAAATACGGCGAACGATTAAAATTTTGGATTTTCGTGCAAGGTTAACAGGCGTACTAGGCCCATCTGACCCCCCCTACGCCCATGCGTCCCCCCCTCCTCTCCTAGGCACCAGCATGGAGGACGAAACCCCGAGGAGGACTCTTAGATCAAGGACCGCGAAAGGGGAGGCTCCCGAAGATAAGCTGGAGGAAGAGCCGGGGCGAGTTCTTGATCGGGCACTCCGGAGTCGCTCGGCTTCGGTGAGCTCTTGCTAGCATTCTAAAGAGGAACGCTCGTTTTTCGGGAAAATAGGAGACAGACTTGGGGTGCTCTTGGGACCACTGCCACTGGACCCGGTATCGGCCTCCCCGTCGGGGCACTCAGTCAACAATCGATCGGCCGATGTAACGATTGATATTGAAAGCAGCGACGAGGAGACTTTGGAGCATTCGATTGCAACGCCAAAGCCAACGAGCGCATCACTATCGTCAGCAGCGGCATCACCATCACCACCGCCGGCTACGCCGATCTCTACATTAGTAATCGGGCGCACGATGGCGATGGACGAGGGTCGAACTACCCCAGAGAGAGATGGTCTCGTTGAACAGGGCGCATCGGCCCACCTGGCAGCATCATCGGCCGAACCTGAAGCCCACAGAGGGCAGTATTCAGGGGTGATGGCAGACATGCTGGCCGTCATGCGGGAGGAGTCATCGCGGAACGCGACGGTCATCGCTGAACTGCGGGAGATGCTCAAGGAGTTGCGAGATGACAACCGTGAGCTCAGGACCCAGGTTAGCGTCCTCACCCAGCAGCTGGCGACCATGAAAAATGAGCAGAACGAGCAACTGGCGCAGACCATTAAACAAGGTGCTGCAACAATCAACAACCTGGTAGTTGAAACGCTCGGAACGGCTCCTTTGTCGGAGTAAAAAGCCTCGCCGCAAAGCAACCAGCAGCCAGCAGAAGAAGGAGAAGCCGGCTCCGAAAGAAAAGCCTCAAAGGAGCCAGCAAATAGATCCGCAGCAGCAGTCGAAGCCTCGGCGGGAGAACCCGGATCAGCAGCGGCAGCGGTCAAAGCAGCAGCAGCATCCGCATGGGCAGCAGGGTCGGCAGCAGCAGCAGGAAGATGGGTTTACGATGGTTGGCAAGAAAGGCCGCCCGGTTGATAACAAACAAGGGCATGACCAACACACCAACCAAGAAAAACCCCAGGTCAACAAAGGCAGGAGAATTGACCATCAGAGTGCTCCGAAGGAAAAGCAGAGCTTCGCCAGTGTAGTAGAAGTTTGACATCACTGGGATAGACGGGCACACTTGTGAAAACCCCTTCCAACGTAGGCTCGCAGATAGTGGCAGTATCAGGGAGAGTCATCGAGAAGTCAAAGCGAGAGGTCGACTTCACGACGCTCCGCGAGAAAAGTTAAATTATCGGCGAAATTTGCGAGGAAAGTGAAAGAAAAGTAGTCAAAAAGTTGCCCGAAGCAGCAGAGAGTGAGAAAATAGTGGAGAACAGAAAGAAACAGTGTGGAACGACCCGGAAAGAAATATAGATTTTTCGGCCGGGGCGTAGCCCCACTTGGGACGCCACACAGCTTGACGGCTGAAGACCCGAGCGATTTTGCCGAATCTGTCGTCTGACATCCGAAGACCTGAGCGATTTTGCCGAATCCGAACCGGTTCAACCGGTTCGACGAGTTGACAGCTGAAGATCCGGCGATCACCATCTTGCCGAATCCGTCGATTGAACTGAAGACTCGAGACGGATTGACAGCCGGAAATTAGAACCACGTGTTCGAGCTGGTGCTCGAAATTCGAAATTCGAGCAAGTGCTCGAACTTCGGAAAAACTGCTCGAAATTTCGCAATATATTAAATTTCGGATTTTCCAACCTTTTTAGATATCGAGCAGGTGCTCGTAGTTCGGAAAATCTGCTCGAAATACGGCGAACGATTAAAATTTTGGATTTTCGTGCAAGGTTAACAGGCGTACTAGGCCCATCTGACCCCCCCCCCCCCCCCCTACGACCATGCGTCCCCGCCTCCTCTCCTGGGCACCAGCATGGAGGACGAAACCCCGAGGAGGACTCTTAGATCAAGGACCGCGAAAGGGGAGGCTCCCGAAGATAAGCTGGAGGAAGAGCCGGGGCGAGTTCTTGATCGGGCACTCCGGAGTCGCTCGGCTTCGGTGAGCTCTTGCCAGCATTCTAAAGAGGAACGCTCGTTTTTCGGGAAAATAGGAGACAGACTTGGGGTGCTCTTGGGACCACTGCCACTGGACCCGGTATCGGCCTCCCCGTCGGGGAACTCAGTCAACAATCGATCGGCAGATGTAACGATTGATATTGAAAGCAGCGACGAGGAGACTTTGGAGCATTCGATTGCAACGCCAAAGCCAACGAGCGCATCACTATCGTCAGCAGCGGCATCACCATCACCACCGCCGGCTACGCCGATCTCTACATTAGTAATCGGGCGCACGATGGCGATGGACGAACTACCCCAGAGAGAGATGGTCTCGTTGAACAGGGCGCATCGGCCCACCTGGCAGCATCATCGGCCGAACCTGAAGCCCACAGAGGGCCGGATTCAGGGGTGATGGCAGACATGCTGGCCGTCATGCGGGAGGAGTCATCGCGGAACGCGACGGTCATCGCTGAACTGCGGGAGATGCTCAAGGAGTTGCGAGATGATAACCGTGAGCTCCGGACCCAGGTTAGCGTCCTCACCCAGCAGCTGGCGACCATGAAAAATGAGCAGAACGAGCAACTGGCGCAGACCATTAAACAAGGTGCTGCAACAATCAACAACCTGGTAGTTGAAACGCTCGGAACGGCTCCTTTGTCGGAGTAAAAAGCCTCGCCGCAAAGCAACCAGCAGCCAGCAGAAGAAGGAGAAGCCGGCTCCGAAAGAAAAGCCTCAAAGGAGCCAGCAAATAGATCCGCAGCAGCAGTCGAAGCCTCGGCGGGAGAACCCGGATCAGCAGCGGCAGCGGTCAAAGCAGCAGCAGCATCCGCATGGGCAGCAGGGTCGGCAGCAGCAGCAGGAAGATGGGTTTACGATGGTTGGCAAGAAAGGCCGCCCGGTTGATAACAAACAAGGGCATGACCAACACACCAACCAAGAAAAACCCCAGGTCAACAAAGGCAGGAGAATTGACCATCAGAGTGCTCCGAAGGAAAAGCAGAGCTTCGCCAGTGTAGTAGAAGTTTGACATCACTGGGATAGACGGGCACACTTGTGAAAACCCCTTCCAACGTAGGCTCGCAGATAGTGGCAGTATCAGGGAGAGTCATCGAGAAGTCAAAGCGAGAGGTCGACTTCACGACGCTCCGCGAGAAAAGTTAAATTATCGGCGAAATTTGCGAGGAAAGTGAAAGAAAAGTAGTCAAAAAGTTGCCCGAAGCAGCAGAGAGTGAGAAAATAGTGGAGAACAGAAAGAATCAGTGTGGAACGACCCGGAAAGAAATATAGATTTTTCGGCCGGGGCGTAGCCCCACTTGGGACGCCACACAGCTTGACGGCTGAAGACCCGAGCGATTTTGCCGAATCTGTCGTCTGACATCCGAAGACCTGAGCGATTTTGCCGAATCCGAACCGGTTCAACCGGTTCGACGAGTTGACAGCTGAAGATCCGGCGATCACCATCTTGCCGAATCCGTCGATTGAACTGAAGACTCGAGAAAGCGGACCGACCGAATCCGCTATGACGGATTACCAGCCGGAAATTAGAACCACGTGTTCGAGCTGGTGCTCGAAATTCGAAATTCGAGCAAGTGCTCGAACTTCGGAAAAACTGCTCGTAATTCCGCAAAATATTTAATTTCGGATTTTCCAACCTTTTCAGATATCGAGCAGGTGCTCGTAGTTCGGAAAATCTGCTCGAAATACGGCGAACGATTAAAATTTTGGATTTTCGTGCAAGGTTAACAGGCGTACTAGGCCCATCTGACCCCCCCTACGCCCATGCGTCCCCCCCTCCTCTCCTAGGCACCAGCATGGAGGACGAAACCCCGAGGAGGACTCTTAGATCAAGGACCGCGAAAGGGGAGGCTCCCGAAGATAAGCTGGAGGAAGAGCCGGGGCGAGTTCTTGATCGGGCACTCCGGAGTCGCTCGGCTTCGGTGAGCTCTTGCCAGCATTCTAAAGAGGAACGCTCGTTTTTCGGGAAAATAGGAGACAGACTTGGGGTGCTCTTGGGACCACTGCCACTGGACCCGGTATCGGCCTCCCCGTCGGGGCACTCAGTCAACAATCGATCGGCCGATGTAACGATTGATATTGAAAGCAGCGACGAGGAGACTTCGGAGCATTCGATTGCAACGCCAAAGCTAACGAGCGCATCACTATCGTCAGCAGCGGCATCACCATCACCACCGCCGGCTACGCCGATCTCTACATTAGTAATCGGGCGCACGATGGCGATGGACGAGGGTCGAACTACCCCAGAGAGAGATGGTCTCGTTGAACAGGGCGCATCGGCCCACCTGGCAGCATCATCGGCCGAACCTGAAGCCCACAGAGGGCAGTATTCAGGGGTGATGGCAGACATGCTGGCCGTCATGCGGGAGGAGTCATCGCGGAACGCGACGGTCATCGCTGAACTGCGGGAGATGCTCAAGGAGTTGCGAGATGACAACCGTGAGCTCCGGACCCAGGTTAGCGTCCTCACCCAGCAGCTGGCGACCATGAAAAATGAGCAGAACGAGCAACTGGCGCAGACCATTAAACAAGGTGCTGCAACAATCAACAACCTGGTAGTTGAAACGCTCGGAACGGCTCCTTTGTCGGAGTAAAAAGCCTCGCCGCAAAGCAACCAGCAGCCAGCAGAAGAAGGAGAAGCCGGCTCCGAAAGAAAAGCCTCAAAGGAGCCAGCAAATAGATCCGCAGCAGCAGTCGAAGCCTCGGCGGGAGAACCCGGATCAGCAGCGGCAGCGGTCAAAGCAGCAGCAGCATCCGCATGGGCAGCAGGGTCGGCAGCAGCAGCAGGAGAAGCGGCAGCAGCAGCAGGAAGATGGGTTTACGATGGTTGGCAAGAAAGGGCGCCCGGTTGATAACAAACAAGGGCATGACCAACACACCAACCAAGAAAAACCCCAGGTCAACAAAGGCAGGAGAATTGACCATCAGAGTGCTCCGAAGGAAAAGCAGAGCTTCGCCAGTGTAGTAGAAGTTTGACATCACTGGGATAGACGGGCACACTTGTGAAAACCCCTTCCAACGTAGGCTCGCAGATAGTGGCAGTATCAGGGAGAGTCATCGAGAAGTCAAAGCGAGAGGTCGACTTCACGACGCTCCGCGAGAAAAGTTAAATTATCGGCGAAATTTTCGAGGAAGGTGAAAGAAAAGTAGTCAAAAAGTTGCCCGAAGCAGCAGAGAGTGAGAAAATAGTGGAGAACAGAAAGAATCAGTGTGGAACGACCCGGAAAGAAATATAGATTTTTCGGCCGGGGCGTAGCCCCACTTGGGACGCCACACAGCTTGACGGCTGAAGACCCGAGCGATTTTGCCGAATCTGTCGTCTGACATCCGAAGACCTGAGCGATTTTGCCGAATCCGAACCGGTTCAACCGGTTCAACGAGTTGACAGCTGAAGATCCGGCGATCACCATCTTGCCGAATCCGTCGATTGAACTGAAGACTCGAGAAAGCGGACCGACCGAATCCGCTATGACGGATTGACAGCCGGAAATTAGAACCACGTGTTCGAGCTGGTGCTCGAAATTCGAAATTCGAGCAAGTGCTCGAACTTCGGAAAAACTGCTCGTAATTTCGCAAAATATTAAATTTCGGATTTTCCAACCTTTTTAGATATCGAGCAGGTGCTCGTAGTTCGGAAAATCTGCTCGAAATACGGCGAACGATTAAAATTTTGGATTTTCGTGCAAGGTTAACAGGCGTACTAGGCCCATCTGACCCCCCCCCCCTACGACCATGCGTCCCCCCCTCCTCTCCTAGGCACCAGCATGGAGGACGAAACCCCGAGGAGGACTCTTAGATCAAGGACCGCGAAAGGGGAGGCTCCCGAAGATAAGCTGGAGGAAGAGCCGGGGCGAGTTCTTGATCGGGCACTCCGGAGTCGCTCGGCTTCGGTGAGCTCTTGCTAGCATTCTAAAGAGGAACGCTCGTTTTTCGGGAAAATAGGAGACAGACTTGGGGTGCTCTTGGGACCACTGCCACTGGACCCGGTATCGGCCTCCCCGTCGGGGCACTCAGTCAACAATCGATCGGCCGATGTAACGATTGATATTGAAAGCAGCGACGAGGAGACTTTGGAGCATTCGATTGCAACGCCAAAGCCAACGAGCGCATCACTATCGTCAGCAGCGGCATCACCATCACCACCGCCGGCTACGCCGATCTCTACATTAGTAATCGGGCGCACGATGGCGATGGACGAACTACCCCAGAGAGAGATGGTCTCGTTGAACAGGGCGCATCGGCCCACCTGGCAGCATCATCGGCCGAACCTGAAGCCCACAGAGGGCCGGATTCAGGGGTGATGGCAGACATGCTGGCCGTCATGCGGGAGGAGTCATCGCGGAACGCGACGGTCATCGCTGAACTGCGGGAGATGCTCAAGGAGTTGCGAGATGATAACCGTGAGCTCCGGACCCAGGTTAGCGTCCTCACCCAGCAGCTGGCGACCATGAAAAATGAGCAGAACGAGCAACTGGCGCAGACCATTAAACAAGGTGCTGCAACAATCAACAACCTGGTAGTTGAAACGCTCGGAACGGCTCCTTTGTCGGAGTAAAAAGCCTCGCCGCAAAACAACCAGCAGCCAGCAGAAGAAGGAGAAGCCGGCTCCGAAAGAAAAGCCTCAAAGGAGCCAGCAAATAGATCCGCAGCAGCAGTCGAAGCCTCGGCGGGAGAACCCGGATCAGCAGCGGCAGCGGTCAAAGCAGCAGCAGCATCCGCATGGGCAGCAGGGTCGGCAGCAGCAGCAGGAGAAGCGGCAGCAGCAGCAGGAAGATGGGTTTACGATGGTTGGCAAGAAAGGCCGCCCGGTTGATAACAAACAAGGGCATGACCAACACACCAACCAAGAAAAACCCCAGGTCAACAAAGGCAGGAGAATTGACCATCAGAGTGCTCCGAAGGAAAAGCAGAGCTTCGCCAGTGTAGTAGAAGTTTGACATCACTGGGATAGACGGGCACACTTGTGAAAACCCCTTCCAACGTAGGCTCGCAGATAGTGGCAGTATCAGGGAGAGTCATCGAGAAGTCAAAGCGAGAGGTCGACTTCACGACGCTCCGCGAGAAAAGTTAAATTATCTGCGAAATTTTCGAGGAAAGTGAAAGAAAAGTAGTCAAAAAGTTGCCCGAAGCAGCAGAGAGTGAGAAAATAGTGGAGAACAGAAAGAATCAGTGTGGAACGACCCGGAAAGAAATATAGATTTTTCGGCCGGGGCGTAGCCCCACTTGGGACGCCACACAGCTTGACGGCTGAAGACCCGAGCGATTTTGCCGAATCTGTCGTCTGACATCCGAAGACCTGATCGATTTTGCCGAATCCGAACCGGTTCAACCGGTTCAACGAGTTGACAGCTGAAGATCCGGCGATCACCATCTTGCCGAATCCGTCGATTGAACTGAAGACTCGAGAAAGCGGACCGACCGAATCCGCTATGACGGATTAACAGCCGGAAATTAGAACCACGTGTTCGAGCTGGTGCTCGAAATTCGAAATTCGAGCAAGTGCTCGAACTTCGGAAAAACTGCTCGTAATTTCGCAAAATATTAAATTTCGGATTTTCCAACCTTTTTAGATATCGAGCAGGTGCTCGTAGTTCGGAAAATCTGCTCGAAATACGGCGAACGATTAAAATTTTGGATTTTCGTGCAAGGTTAACAGGCGTACTAGGCCCATCTGACCCCCCCTACGCCCATGCGTCCCCCCCTCCTCTCCTAGGCACCAGCATGGAGGACGAAACCCCGAGGAGGACTCTTAGATCAAGGACCGCGAAAGGGGAGGCTCCCGAAGATAAGCTGGAGGAAGAGCCGGGGCGAGTTCTTGATCGGGCACTCCGGAGTCGCTCGGCTTCGGTGAGCTCTTGCCAGCATTCGAAAGAGGAACGCTCGTTTTTCGGGAAAATAGGAGACAGACTTGGGGTGCTCTTGGGACCACTGCCACTGGACCCGGTATCGGCCTCCCCGTCGGGGCACTCAGTCAACAATCGATCGGCCGATGTAACGATTGATATTGAAAGCAGCGACGAGGAGACTTCGGAGCATTCGATTGCAACGCCAAAGCCAACGAGCGCATCACTATCGTCAGCAGCGGCATCACCATCACCACCGCCGGCTACGCCGATCTCTACATTAGTAATCGGGCGCACGATGGCGATGGACGAGGGTCGAACTACCCCAGAGAGAGATGGTCTCGTTGAACAGGGCGCATCGGCCCACCTGGCAGCATCATCGGCCGAACCTGAAGCCCACAGAGGGCAGGATTCAGGGGTGATGGCAGACATGCTGGCCGTCATGCGGGAGGAGTCATCGCGGAACGCGACGGTCATCGCTGAACTGCGGGAGATGCTCAAGGAGTTGCGAGATGACAACCGTGAGCTCCGGACCCAGGTTAGCGTCCTCACCCAGCAGCTGGCGACCATGAAAAATGAGCAGAACGAGCAACTGGCGCAGACCATTAAACAAGGTGCTGCAACAATCAACAACCTGGTAGTTGAAACGCTCGGAACGGCTCCTTTGTCGGAGTAAAAAGCCTCGCCGCAAAGCAACCAGCAGCCAGCAGAAGAAGGAGAAGCCGGCTCCGAAAGAAAAGCCTCAAAGGAGCCAGCAAATAGATCCGCAGCAGCAGTCGAAGCCTCGGCGGGAGAACCCGGATCAGCAGCGGCAGCGGTCAAAGCAGCAGCAGCATCCGCATGGGCAGCAGGGTCGGCAGCAGCAGCAGGAGAAGCGGCAGCAGCAGCAGGAAGATGGGTTTACGATGGTTGGCAAGAAAGGCCGCCCGGTTGATAACAAACAAGGGCATGACCAACACACCAACCAAGAAAAACCCCAGGTCAACAAAGGCAGGAGAATTGACCATCAGAGTGCTCCGAAGGAAAAGCAGAGCTTCGCCAGTGTAGTAGAAGTTTGACATCACTGGGATAGACGGGCACACTTGTGAAAACCCCTTCCAACGTAGGCTCGCAGATAGTGGCAGTATCAGGGAGAGTCATCGAGAAGTCAAAGCGAGAGGTCGACTTCACGACGCTCCGCGAGAAAAGTTAAATTATCGGCGAAATTTTCGACGAAAGTGAAAGAAAAGTAGTCAAAAAGTTGCCCGAAGCAGCAGAGAGTGAGAAAATAGTGGAGAACAGAAAGAATCAGTGTGGAACGACCCGGAAAGAAATATAGATTTTTCGGCCGGGGCGTAGCCCCACTTGGGACGCCACACAGCTTGACGGCTGAAGACCCGAGCGATTTTGCCGAATCTGTCGTCTGACATCCGAAGACCTGAGCGATTTTGCCGAATCCGAACCGGTTCAACCGGTTCAACGAGTTGACAGCTGAAGATCCGGCGATCACCATCTTGCCGAATCCGTCGATTGAACTGAAGACTCGAGAAAGCGGACCGACCGAATCCGCTATGACGGATTGACAGCCGGAAATAAGAACCACGTGTTCGAGCTGGTGCTCGAAATTCGAAATTCGAGCAAGTGCTCGAACTTCGGAAAAACTGCTCGAAATTTCGCAAAATATTAAATTTCGGATTTTCCAACCTTTTTAGATATCGAGCAGGTGCTCGTAGTTCGGAAAATCTGCTCGAAATACGGCGAACGATTAAAATTTTGGATTTTCGTGCAAGGTTAACAGGCGTACTAGGCCCATCTGACCCCCCCCCTACGACCATGCGTCCCCCCCTCCTCTCCTAGGCACCAGCATGGAGGACGAAACCCCGAGGAGGACTCTTAGATCAAGGACCGCGAAAGGGGAGGCTCCCGAAGATAAGCTGGAGGAAGAGCCGGGGCGAGTTCTTGATCGGGCACTCCGGAGTCGCTCGGCTTCGGTGAGCTCTTGCCAGCATTCTAAAGAGGAACGCTCGTTTTTCGGGAAAATAGGAGACAGACTTGGGGTGCTCTTGGGACCACTGCCACTGGACCCGGTATCGGCCTCCCCGTCGGGGAACTCAGTCAACAATCGATCGGCCGATGTAACGATTGATATTGAAAGCAGCGACGAGGAGACTTCGGAGCATTCGATTGCAACGCCAAAGCCAACGAGCGCATCACTATCGTCAGCAGCGGCATCACCATCACCACCGCCGGCTACGCCGATCTCTACATTAGTAATCGGGCGCACGATGGCGATGGACGAGGGTCGAACTACCCCAGAGAGAGATGGTCTCGTTGAACAGGGCGCATCGGCCCACCTGGCAGCATCATCGGCCGAACCTGAAGCCCACAGAGGGCCGGATTCAGGGGTGATGGCAGACATGCTGGCCGTCATGCGGGAGGAGTCATCGCGGAACGCGACGGTCATCGCTGAACTGCGGGAGATGCTCAAGGAGTTGCGAGATGATAACCGTGAGCTCCGGACCCAGGATAGCGTCCTCACCCAGCAGCTGGCGACCATGAAAAATGAGCAGAACGAGCAACTGGCGCAGACCATTAAACAAGGTGCTGCAACAATCAACAACCTGGTAGTTGAAACGCTCGGAACGGCTCCTTTGTCGGAGTAAAAAGCCTCGCCGCAAAGCAACCAGCAGCCAGCAGAAGAAGGAGAAGCCGGCTCCGAAAGAAAAGCCTCAAAGGAGCCAGCAAATAGATCCGCAGCAGCAGTCGAAGCCTCGGCGGGAGAACCCGGATCAGCAGCGGCAGCGGTCAAAGCAGCAGCAGCATCCGCATGGGCAGCAGGGTCGGCAGCAGCAGCAGGAGAAGCGGCAGCAGCAGCAGGAAGATGGGTTTACGATGGTTGGCAAGAAAGGCCGCCCGGTTGATAACAAACAAGGGCATGACCAACACACCAACCAAGAAAAACCCCAGGTCAACAAAGGCAGGAGAATTGACCATCAGAGTGCTCCGAAGGAAAAGCAGAGCTTCGCCAGTGTAGTAGAAGTTTGACATCACTGGGATAGACGGGCACACTTGTGAAAACCCCTTCCAACGTAGGCTCGCAGATAGTGGCAGTATCAGGGAGAGTCATCGATAAGTCAAAGCGAGAGGTCGACTTCACGACGCTCCGCGAGAAAAGTTAAATTATCGGCGAAATTTTCGAGGAAAGTGAAAGAAAAGTAGTCAAAAAGTTGCCCGAAGCAGCAGAGAGTGAGAAAATAGTGGAGAACAGAAAGAATCAGTGTGGAACGACCCGGAAAGAAATATAGATTTTTCGGCCGGGGCGTAGCCCCACTTGGGACGCCACACAGCTTGACGGCTGAAGACCCGAGCGATTTTGCCGAATCTGTCGTCTGACATCCGAAGACCTGAGCGATTTTGCCGAATCCGAACCGGTTCAACCGGTTCAACGAGTTGACAGCTGAAGATCCGGCGATCACCATCTTGCCGAATCCGTCGATTGAACTGAAGACTCGAGAAAGCGGACCGACCGAATCCGCTATGACGGATTAACAGCCGGAAATTAGAACCACGGGTAAAAGAGTAAATGAGGCCCCGGGCTAGATTCTCCTCTTCCTACTGGTTCACATTAAGCGCCTGAAGCTATGCAAAGCGCGATGCATGCATACTTTTCAAATATTTGATCGCTAACGGTTCGCTTAAAAGAACATAACGGTTTCAACTAATCACGCAGTGGAGGTTGAATGCGGGTTAATATACTTTTACATGTTAAGTTACTGTAAGTTACTAGTAACTAAACTATACCACACATGATGGACAGCATGAAACAATGAGTTTAGCCGAAGAAATGATTTGGAAACGGCGGCGCGCCCGCAGCGAGCGCAGCGAGCGGACTGCGCTAGGTCTACTGAAAAAGAGAGTTTGTTATAGTTTTGAGAAATAAGGGGGGCCCGTGGGCCCCCCTCATACAGCACCCCCTAGGTTGATTGCGTAGCCGAAATTAACGGTACACACTACGATTCAAATACTCGTAGGTTGAATTTAACGAACTAATGTATCACCAATTGCATACATTCAGTTTAAACGTCCACAAGAGGTGTAGCCACGATCGAAAACATGGCGGCCGGGGCCTCATTTACTCTTTTACCGAACCACGTGTTCGAGCTGGTGCTCGAAATTCGAAATTCGAGCAAGTGCTCGAACTTCGGAAAAACTGCTCGTAATTTCGCAAAATATTAAATTTCGGATTTTCCAACCTTTTTAGATATCGAGCAGGTGCTCGTAGTTCGGAAAATCTGCTCGAAATACGGCGAACGATTAAAATTTTGGATTTTCGTGCAAGGTTAACAGGCGTACTAGGCCCATCTGACCCCCCCTACGCCCATGCGTCCCCCCCTCCTCTCCCAGGCACCAGCATGGAGGACGAAACCCCGAGGAGGACTCTTAGATCAAGGACCGCGAAAGGGGAGGCTCCCGAAGATAAGCTGGAGGAAGAGCCGGGGCGAGTTCTTGATCGGGCACTCCGGAGTCGCTCGGCTTCGGTGAGCTCTTGCCAGCATTCTAAAGAGGAACGCTCGTTTTTCGGGAAAATAGGAGACAGACTTGGGGTGCTCTTGGGACCACTGCCACTGGACCCGGTATCGGCCTCCCCGTCGGGGCACTCAGTCAACAATCGATCGGCCGATGTAACGATTGATATTGAAAGCAG
The DNA here is from genome assembly GCF_943734705.1 of Anopheles coustani. Classification (NCBI taxonomy): domain Eukaryota; kingdom Metazoa; phylum Arthropoda; class Insecta; order Diptera; family Culicidae; genus Anopheles; species Anopheles coustani. The sequence continues at coordinate 49,159,935 of NC_071289.1, read as the reverse complement.
CGACGAGGAGACTTCGGAGCATTCGATTGCAACGCCAAAGCCAACGAGCGCATCACTATCGTCAGCAGCGGCATCACCATCACCACCGCCGGCTACGCCGATCTCTACATTAGTAATCGGGCGCACGATGGCGATGGACGAGGGTCGAACTACCCCAGAGAGAGATGGTCTCGTTGAACAGGGCGCATCGGCCCACCTGGCAGCATCATCGGCCGAACCTGAAGCCCACAGAGGGCAGGATTCAGGGGTGATGGCAGACATGCTGGCCGTCATGCGGGAGGAGTCATCGCTGAACTGCGGGAGATGCTCAAGGAGTTGCGAGATGACAACCGTGAGCTCCGGACCCAGGTTAGCGTCCTCACCCAGCAGCTGGCGACCATGAAAAATGAGCAGAACGAGCAACTGGCGCAGACCATTAAACAAGGTGCTGCAACAATCAACAACCTGGTAGTTGAAACGCTCGGAACGGCTCCTTTGTCGGAGTAACAAGCCTCGCCGCAAAGCAACCAGCAGCCAGCAGAAGAAGGAGAAGCCGGCTCCGAAAGAAAAGCCTCAAAGGAGCCAGCAAATAGATCCGCAGCAGCAGTCGAAGCCTCGGCGGGAGAACCCGGATCAGCAGCGGCAGCGGTCAAAGCAGCAGCAGCATCCGCATGGGCAGCAGGGTCGGCAGCAGCAGCAGGAGAAGCGGCAGCAGCAGCAGGAAGATGGGTTTACGATGGTTGGCAAGAAAGGCCGCCCGGTTGATAACAAACAAGGGCATGACCAACACACCAACCAAGAAAAACCCCAGGTCAACAAAGGCAGGAGAATTGACCATCAGAGTGCTCCGAAGGAAAAGCAGAGCTTCGCCAGTGTAGTAGAAGTTTGACATCACTGGGATAGACGGGCACACTTGTGAAAACCCCTTCCAACGTAGGCTCGCAGATAGTGGCAGTATCAGGGAGAGTCATCGAGAAGTCAAAGCGAGAGGTCGACTTCACGACGCTCCGCGAGAAAAGTTAACTTATCGGCGAAATTTTCGAGGAAAGTGAAAGAAAAGTAGTCAAAAAGTTGCCCGAAGCAGCAGAGAGTGAGAAAATAGTGGAGAACAGAAAGAATCAGTGTGGAACGACCCGGAAAGAAATATAGATTTTTCGGCCGGGGCGTAGCCCCACTTGGGACGCCACACAGCTTGACGGCTGAAGACCCGAGCGATTTTGCCGAATCTGTCGTCTGACATCCGAAGACCTGAGCGATTTTGCCGAATCCGAACCGGTTCAACCGGTTCAACGAGTGGACAGCTGAAGATCCGGCGATCACCATCTTGCCGAATCCGTCGATTGAACTGAAGACTCGAGAAAGCGGACCGACCGAATCCGCTATGACGGATTGACAGCCGGAAATTAGAACCACGTGTTCGAGCTGGTGCTCGAAATTCGAAATTCGAGCAAGTGCTCGAACTTCGGAAAAACTGCTCGAAATTTCGCAAAATATTAAATTTCGGATTTTCCAACCTTTTTAGATATCGAGCAGGTGCTCGTAGTTCGGAAAATCTGCTCGAAATACGGCGAACGATTAAAATTTTGGATTTTCGTACAAGGTTAACAGGCGTACTAGGCCCATCTGACCCCCCCCCTACGACCATGCGTCCCCCCCTCCTCTCCTAGGCACCAGCATGGAGGACGAAACCCCGAGGAGGACTCTTAGATCAAGGACCGCGAAAGGGGAGGCTCCCGAAGATAAGCTGGAGGAAGAGCCGGGGCGAGTTCTTGATCGGGCACTCCGGAGTCGCTCGGCTTCGGTGAGCTCTTGCCAGCATTCTAAAGAGGAACGCTCGTTTTTCGGGAAAATAGGAGACAGACTTGGAGTGCTCTTGGGACCACTGCCACTGGACCCGGTATCGGCCTCCCCGTCGGGGAACTCAGTCAACAATCGATCGGCCGATGTAACGATTGATATTGAAAGCAGCGACGAGGAGACTTCGGAGCATTCGATTGCAACGCCAAAGCCAACGAGCGCATCACTATCGTCAGCAGCGGCATCACCATCACCACCGCCGGCTACGCCGATCTCTACATTAGTAATCGGGCGCACGATGGCGATGGACGAGGGTCGAACTACCCCAGAGAGAGATGGTCTCGTTGAACAGGGCGCATCGGCCCACCTGGCAGCATCATCGGCCGAACCTGAAGCCCACAGAGGGCAGGATTCAGGGGTGATGGCAGACATGCTGGCCGTCATGCGGGAGGAGTCATCGCGGAACGCGACGGTCATCGCTGAACTGCGGGAGATGCTCAAGGAGTTGCGGGATGACAACCGTGAGCTCCGGACCCAGGTTAGCGTCCTCACCCAGCAGCTGGCGACCATGAAAAATGAGCAGAACGAGCAACTGGCGCAGACCATTAAACAAGGTGCTGCAACAATCAACAACCTGGTAGTTGAAACGCTCGGAACGGCTCCTTTGTCGGAGTAACAAGCCTCGCCGCAAAGCAACCAGCAGCCAGCAGAAGAAGGAGAAGCCGGCTCCGAAAGAAAAGCCTCAAAGGAGCCAGCAAATAGATCCGCAGCAGCAGTCGAAGCCTCGGCGGGAGAACCCGGATCAGCAGCGGCAGCGGTCAAAGCAGCAGCAGCATCCGCATGGGCAGCAGGGTCGGCAGCAGCAGCAGGAGAAGCGGCAGCAGCAGCAGGAAGATGGGTTTACGATGGTTGGCAAGAAAGGCCGCCCGGTTGATAACAAACAAGGGCATGACCAACACACCAACCAAGAAAAACCCCAGGTCAACAAAGGCAGGAGAATTGACCATCAGAGTGCTCCGAAGGAAAAGCAGAGCTTCGCCAGTGTAGTAGAAGTTTGACATCACTGGGATAGACGGGCACACTTGTGAAAACCCCTTCCAACGTAGGCTCGCAGATAGTGGCCGTATCAGGGAGAGTCATCGAGAAGTCAAAGCGAGAGGTCGACTTCACGACGCTCCGCGAGAAAAGTTAAATTATCGGCGAAATTTTCGAGGAAAGTGAAAGAAAAGTAGTCAAAAAGTTGCCCGAAGCAGCAGAGAGTGAGAAAATAGTGGAGAACAGAAAGAATCAGTGTGGAACGACCCGGAAAAAAATATAGATTTTTCGGCCGGGGCGTAGCCCCACTTGGGACGCCACACAGCTTGACGGCTGAAGACCCGAGCGATTTTGCCGAATCTGTCGTCTGACATCCGAAGACCTGAGCGATTTTGCCGAATCCGAACCGGTTCAACCGGTTCAACGAGTTGACAGCTGAAGATCCGGCGATCACCATCTTGCCGAATCCGTCGATTGAACTGAAGACTCGAGAAAGCGGACCGACCGAATCCGCTATGACGGATTGACAGCCGGAAATTAGAACCACGTGTTCGAGCTGGTGCTCGAAATTCGAAATTCGAGCAAGTGCTCGAACTTCGGCAAAACTGCTCGTAATTTCGCAAAATATTAAATTTCGGATTTTCCAACCTTTTTAGATATCGAGCAGGTGCTCGTAGTTCGGAAAATCTGCTCGAAATACGGCGAACGATTAAAATTTTGGATTTTCGTGCAAGGTTAACAGGCGTACTAGGCCCATCTGACCCCCCCTACGCCCATGCGTCCCCCCCTCCTCTCCCAGGCACCAGCATGGAGGACGAAACCCCGAGGAGGACTCTTAGATCAAGGACCGCGAAAGGGGAGGCTCCCGAAGATAAGCTGGAGGAAGAGCCGGGGCGAGTTCTTGATCGGGCACTCCGGAGTCGCTCGGCTTCGGTGAGCTCTTGCCAGCATTCTAAAGAGGAACGCTCGTTTTTCGGGAAAATAGGAGACAGACTTGGGGTGCTCTTGGGACCACTGCCACTGGACCCGGTATCGGCCTCCCCGTCGGGGCACTCAGTCAACAATCGATCGGCCGATGTAACGATTGATATTGAAAGCAGCGACGAGGAGACTTCGGAGCATTCGATTGCAACGCCAAAGCCAACGAGCGCATCACTATCGTCAGCAGCGGCATCACCATCACCACCGCCGGCTACGCCGATCTCTACATTAGTAATCGGGCGCACGATGGCGATGGACGAGGGTCGAACTACCCCAGAGAGAGATGGTCTCGTTGAACAGGGCGCATCGGCCCACCTGGCAGCATCATCGGCCGAACCTGAAGCCCACAGAGGGCAGGATTCAGGGGTGATGGCAGACATGCTGGCCGTCATGCGGGAGGAGTCATCGCGGAACGCGACGGTCATCGCTGAACTGCGGGAGATGCTCAAGGAGTTGCGAGATGACAACCGTGAGCTCCGGACCCAGGTTAGCGTCCTCACCCAGCAGCTGGCGACCATGAAAAATGAGCAGAACGAGCAACTGGCGCAGACCATTAAACAAGGTGCTGCAACAATCAACAACCTGGTAGTTGAAACGCTCGGAACGGCTCCTTTGTCGGAGTAAAAAGCCTCGCCGCAAAGCAACCAGCAGCCAGCAGAAGAAGGAGAAGCCGGCTCCGAAAGAAAAGCCTCAAAGGAGCCAGCAAATAGATCCGCAGCAGCAGTCGAAGCCTCGGCGGCGGGAGAACCCGGATCAGCAGCGGCAGCGGTCAAAGCAGCAGCAGCATCCGCATGGGCAGCAGGGTCGGCAGCAGCAGCATGAGAAGCGGCAGCAGCAGCAGGAAGATGGGTTTACGATGGTTGGCAAGAAAGGCCGCCCGGTTGATAACAAACAAGGGCATGACCAACACACCAACCAAGAAAAACCCCAGGTCAACAAAGGCAGGAGAATTGACCATCAGAGTGCTCCGAAGGAAAAGCAGAGCTTCGCCAGTGTAGTAGAAGTTTGACATCACTGGGATAGACGGGCACACTTGTGAAAACCCCTTCCAACGTAGGCTCGCAGATAGTGGCAGTATCAGGGAGAGTCATCGAGAAGTCAAAGCGAGAGGTCGACTTCACGACGCTCCGCGAGAAAAGTTAAATTATCGGCGAAATTTTCGAGGAAAGTGAAAGAAAAGTAGTCAAAAAGTTGCCCGAAGCAGCAGAGAGTGAGAAAATAGTGGAGAACAGAAAGAATCAGTGTGGAACGACCCGGAAAGAAATATAGATTTTTCGGCCGGGGCGTAGCCCCACTTGGGACGCCACACAGCTTGACGGCTGAAGACCCGAGCGATTTTGCCGAATCTGTCGTCTGGCATCCGAAGACCTGAGCGATTTTGCCGAATCCGAACCGGTTCAACCGGTTCAACGAGTTGACAGCTGAAGATCCGGCGATCACCATCTTGCCGAATCCGTCGATTGAACTGAAGACTCGAGAAAGCGGACCGACCGAATCCGCTATGACGGATTGACAGCTGCAAATTAGAACCACGTGTTCGAGCTGGTGCTCGAAATTCGAAATTCGAGCAAGTGCTCGAACTTCGGAAAAACTGCTCGAAATTTCGCAAAATATTAAATTTCGGATTTTCCAACCTTTTTATATATCGAGCAGGTGCTCGTAGTTCGGAAAATCTGCTCGAAATACGGCGAACGATTAAAATTTTGGATTTTCGTGCAAGGTTAACAGGCGTACTAGGCCCATCTGACCCCCCCCCTACGACCATGCGTCCCCCCCTCCTCTCCTAGGCACCAGCATGGAGGACGAAACCCCGAGGAGGACTCTTAGATCAAGGACCGCGAAAGGGGAGGCTCCCGAAGATAAGCTGGAGGAAGAGCCGGGGCGAGTTCTTGATCGGGCACTCCGGAGTCGCTCGGCTTCGGTGAGCTCTTGCCAGCATTCTAAAGAGGAACGCTCGTTTTTCGGGAAAATAGGAGACAGACTTGGGGTGCTCTTGGGACCACTGCCACTGGACCCGGTATCGGCCTCCCCGTCGGGGAACTCAGTCAACAATCGATCGGCCGATGTAATGATTGATATTGAAAGCAGCGACGAGGAGACTTCGGAGCATTCGATTGCAACGCCAAAGCCAACGAGCGCATCACTATCGTCAGCAGCGGCATCACCATCACCACCGCCGGCTACGCCGATCTCTACATTAGTAATCGGGCGCGCGATGGCGATGGACGAGGGTCGAACTACCCCAGAGAGAGATGGTCTCGTTGAACAGGGCGCATCGGCCCACCTGGCAGCATCATCGGCCGAACCTGAAGCCCACAGAGGGCAGGATTCAGGGGTGATGGCAGACATGCTGGCCGTCATGCGGGAGGAGTCATCGCGGAACGCGACGGTCATCGCTGAACTGCGGGAGATGCTCAAGGAGTTGCGAGATGACAACCGTGAGCTCCGGACCCAGGTTAGCGTCCTCACCCAGCAGCTGGCGACCATGAAAAATGAGCAGAACGAGCAACTGGCGCAGACCATTAAACAAGGTGCTGCAACAATCAACAACCTGGTAGTTGAAACGCTCGGAACGGCTCCTTTGTCGGAGTAAAAAGCCTCGCCGCAAAGCAACCAGCAGCCAGCAGAAGAAGGAGAAGCCGGCTCCGAAAGAAAAGCCTCAAAGGAGCCAGCAAATAGATCCGCAGCAGCAGTCGAAGCCTCGGCGGGAGAACCCGGATCAGCAGCGGCAGCGGTCAAAGCAGCAGCAGCATCCGCATGGGCAGCAGGGTCGGCAGCAGCAGCAGGAGAAGCGGCAGCAGCAGCAGGAAGATGGGTTTACGATGGTTGGCAAGAAAGGCCGCCCGGTTGATAACAAACAAGGGCATGACCAACACACCAACCAAGAAAAACCCCAGGTCAACAAAGGCAGGAGAATTGACCATCAGAGTGCTCCGAAGGAAAAGCAGAGCTTCGCCAGTGTAGTAGAAGTTTGACATCACTGGGATAGACGGGCACACTTGTGAAAACCCCTTCCAACGTAGGCTCGCAGATAGTGGCAGTATCAGGGAGAGTCATCGAGAAGTCAAAGCGAGAGGTCGACTTCACGACGCTCCGCGAGAAAAGTTAAATTATCGGCGAAATTTTCGAGGAAAGTGAAAGAAAAGTAGTCAAAAAGTTGCCCGAAGCAGCAGAGAGTGAGAAAATAGTGGAGAACAGAAAGAATCAGTGTGGAACGACCCGGAAAGAAATATAGATTTTTCGGCCGGGGCGTAGCCCCACTTGGGACGCCACACAGCTTGACGGCTGAAGACCCGAGCGATTTTGCCGAATCTGTCGTCTGACATCCGAAGACCTGAGCGATTTTGCCGAATCCGAACCGGTTCAACCGGTTCAACGAGTTGACAGCTGAAGATCCGGCGATCACCATCTTGCCGAATCCGTCGATTGAACTGAAGACTCAAGAAAGCGGACCGACCGAATCCGCTATGACGGATTAACAGCCGGAAATTAGAACCACGTGTTCGAGCTGGTGCTCGAAATTCGAAATTCGAGCAAGTGCTCGAACTTCGGAAAAACTGCTCGTAATTTCGCAAAATATTAAATTTCGGATTTTCCAACCTTTTTAGATATCGAGCAGGTGCTCGTAGTTCGGAAAATCTGCTCGAAATACGGCGAACGATTAAAATTTTGGATTTTCGTGCAAGGTTAACAGGCGTACTAGGCCCATCTGACCCCCCCTACGCCCATGCGTCCCCCCCTCCTCTCCCAGGCACCAGCATGGAGGACGAAACCCCGAGGAGGACTCTTAGATCAAGGACCGCGAAAGGGGAGGCTCCCGAAGATAAGCTGGAGGAAGAGCCGGGGCGAGTTCTTGATCGGGCACTCCGCAGTCGCTCGGCTTCGGTGAGCTCTTGCCAGCATTCTAAAGAGGAACGCTCGTTTTTCGGGAAAATAGGAGACAGACTTGGGGTGCTCTTGGGACCACTGCCACTGGACCCGGTATCGGCCTCCCCGTCGGGGCACTCAGTCAACAATCGATCGGCCGATGTAACGATTGATATTGAAAGCAGCGACGAGGAGACTTCGGAGCATTCGATTGCAACGCCAAAGCCAACGAGCGCATCACTATCGTCAGCAGCGGCATCACCATCACCACCGCCGGCTACGCCGATCTCTACATTAGTAATCGGGCGCACGATGGCGATGGACGAGGGTCGAACTACCCCAGAGAGAGATGGTCTCGTTGAACAGGGCGCATCGGCCCACCTGGCAGCATCATCGGCCGAACCTGAAGCCCACAGAGGGCAGGATTCAGGGGTGATGGCAGACATGCTGGCCGTCATGCGGGAGGAGTCATCGCGGAACGCGACGGTCATCGCTGAACTGCGGGAGATGCTCAAGGAGTTGCGAGATGACAACCGTGAGCTCCGGACCCAGGTTAGCGTCCTCACCCAGCAGCTGGCGACCATGAAAAATGAGCAGAACGAGCAACTGGCGCAGACCATTAAACAAGGTGCTGCAACAATCAACAACCTGGTAGTTGAAACGCTCGGAACGGCTCCTTTGTCGGAGTAAAAAGCCTCGCCGCAAAGCAACCAGCAGCCAGCAGAAGAAGGAGAAGCCGGCTCCGAAAGAAAAGCCTCAAAGGAGCCAGCAAATAGATCCGCAGCAGCAGTCGAAGCCTCGGCGGGAGAACCCGGATCAGCAGCGGCAGCGGTCAAAGCAGCAGCAGCATCCGCATGGGCAGCAGGGTCGGCAGCAGCAGCAGGAGAAGCGGCAGCAGCAGCAGGAAGATGGGTTTACGATGGTTGGCAAGAAAGGCCGCCCGGTTGATAACAAACAAGGGCATGACCAACACACCAACCAAGAAAAACCCCAGGTCAACAAAGGCAGGAGAATTGACCATCAGAGTGCTCCGAAGGAAAAGCAGAGCTTCGCCAGTGTAGTAGAAGTTTGACATCACTGGGATAGACGGGCACACTTGTGAAAACCCCTTCCAACGTAGGCTCGCAGATAGTGGCAGTATCAGGGAGAGTCATCGAGAAGTCAAAGCGAGAGGTCGACTTCACGACGCTCCGCGAGAAAAGTTAAATTATCGGCGAAATTTTCGAGGAAAGTGAAAGAAAAGTAGTCAAAAAGTTGCCCGAAGCAGCAGAGAGTGAGAAAATAGTGGAGAACAGAAAGAATCAGTGTGGAACGACCCGGAAAGAAATATAGATTTTTCGGCCGGGGCGTAGCCCCACTTGGGACGCCACACAGCTTGACGGCTGAAGACCCGAGCGATTTTGCCGAATCTGTCGTCTGACATCCGAAGACCTGAGCGATTTTGCCGAATCCGAACCGGTTCAACCGGTTCAACGAGTTGACAGCTGAAGATCCGGCGATCACCATCTTGCCGAATCCGTCGATTGAACTGAAGACTCGAGAAAGCGGACCGACCGAATCCGCTATGACGGATTGACAGCCGCAAATTAGAACCACGTGTTCGAGCTGGTGCTCGAAATTCGAAATTCGAGCAAGTGCTCGAACTTCGGAAAAACTGCTCGAAATTTCGCAAAATATTAAATTTCGGATTTTCCAACCTTTTTAGATATCGAGCAGGTGCTCGTAGTTCGGAAAATCTGCTCGAAATACGGCGAACGATTAAAATTTTGGATTTTCGTGCAAGGTTAACAGGCGTACTAGGCCCATCTGACCCCCCCCCTACGACCATGCGTTCCCCCCTCCTCTCCTAGGCACCAGCATGGAGGACGAAACCCCGAGGAGGACTCTTAGATCAAGGACCGCGAAAGGGGAGGCTCCCGAAGATAAGCTGGAGGAAGAGCCGGGGCGAGTTCTTGATCGGGCACTCCGGAGTCGCTCGGCTTCGGTGAGCTCTTGCCAGCATTCTAAAGAGGAACGCTCGTTTTTCGGGAAAATAGGAGACAGACTTGGGGTGCTCTTGGGACCACTGCCACTGGACCCGGTATCGGCCTCCCCGTCGGGGAACTCAGTCAACAATCGATCGGCCGATGTAATGATTGATATTGAAAGCAGCGACGAGGAGACTTCGGAGCATTCGATTGCAACGCCAAAGCCAACGAGCGCATCACTATCGTCAGCAGCGGCATCACCATCACCACCGCCGGCTACGCCGATCTCTACATTAGTAATCGGGCGCACGATGGCGATGGACGAGGGTCGAACTACCCCAGAGAGAGATGGTCTCGTTGAACAGGGCGCATCGGCCCACCTGGCAGCATCATCGGCCGAACCTGAAGCCCACAGAGGGCAGGATTCAGGGGTGATGGCAGACATGCTGGCCGTCATGCGGGAGGAGTCATCGCGGAACGCGACGGTCATCGCTGAACTGCGGGAGATGCTCAAGGAGTTGCGAGATGACAACCGTGAGCTCCGGACCCAGGTTAGCGTCCTCACCCAGCAGCTGGCGACCATGAAAAATGAGCAGAACGAGCAACTGGCGCAGACCATTAAACAAGGTGCTGCAACAATCAACAACCTGGTAGTTGAAACGCTCGGAACGGCTCCTTTGTCGGAGTAAAAAGCCTCGCCGCAAAGCAACCAGCAGCCAGCAGAAGAAGGAGAAGCCGGCTCCGAAAGAAAAGCCTCAAAGGAGCCAGCAAATAGATCCGCAGCAGCAGTCGAAGCCTCGGCGGGAGAACCCGGATCAGCAGCGGCAGCGGTCAAAGCAGCAGCAGCATCCGCATGGGCAGCAGGGTCGGCAGCAGCAGCAGGAGAAGCGGCAGCAGCAGCAGGAAGATGGGTTTACGATGGTTGGCAAGAAAGGCCGCCCGGTTGATAACAAACAAGAGCATGACCAACACACCAACCAAGAAAAACCCCAGGTCAACAAAGGCAGGAGAATTGACCATCAGAGTGCTCCGAAGGAAAAGCAGAGCTTCGCCAGTGTAGTAGAAGTTTGACATCACTGGGATAGACGGGCACACTTGTGAAAACCCCTTCCAACGTAGGCTCGCAGATAGTGGCAGTATCAGGGAGAGTCATCGAGAAGTCAAAGCGAGAGGTCGACTTCACGACGCTCCGCGAGAAAAGTTAAATTATCGGCGAAATTTTCGAGGAAAGTGAAAGAAAAGTAGTCAAAAAGTTGCCCGAAGCAGCAGAGAGTGAGAAAATAGTGGAGAACAGAAAGAATCAGTGTGGAACGACCCGGAAAGAAATATAGATTTTTCGGCCGGGGCGTAGCCCCACTTGGGACGCCACACAGCTTGACGGCTGAAGACCCGAGCGATTTTGCCGAATCTGTCGTCTGACATCCGAAGACCTGAGCGATTTTGCCGAATCCGAACCGGTTCAACCGGTTCAACGAGTTGACAGCTGAAGATCCGGCGATCACCATCTTGCCGAATCCGTCGATTGAACTGAAGACTCGAGAAAGCGGACCGACCGAATCCGCTATGACGGATTAACAGCCGGAAATTAGAACCACGTGTTCGAGCTGGTGCTCGAAATTCGAAATTCGAGCAAGTGCTCGAACTTCGGAAAAACTGCTCGTAATTTCGCAAAATATTAAATTTCGGATTTTCCAACCTTTTTAGATATCGAGCAGGTGCTCGTAGTTCGGAAAATCTGCTCGAAATACGGCGAACGATTAAAATTTTGGATTTTCGTGCAAGGTTAACAGGCGTACTAGGCCCATCTGACCCCCCCTACGCCCATGCGTCCCCCCTCCTCTCCCAGGCACCAGCATGGAGGACGAAACCCCGAGGAGGACTCTTAGATCAAGGACCGCGAAAGGGGAGGCTCCCGAAGATAAGCTGGAGGAAGAGCCGGGGCGAGTTCTTGATCGGGCACTCCGCAGTCGCTCGGCTTCGGTGAGCTCTTGCCAGCATTCTAAAGAGGAACGCTCGTTTTTCGGGAAAATAGGAGACAGACTTGGGGTGCTCTTGGGACCACTGCCACTGGACCCGGTATCGGCCTCCCCGTCGGGGCACTCAGTCAACAATCGATCGGCCGATGTAACGATTGATATTGAAAGCAGCGACGAGGAGACTTCGGAGCATTCGATTGCAACGCCAAAGCCAACGAGCGCATCACTATCGTCAGCAGCGGCATCACCATCACCACCGCCGGCTACGCCGATCTCTACATTAGTAATCGGGCGCACGATGGCGATGGACGAGGGTCGAACTACCCCAGAGAGAGATGGTCTCGTTGAACAGGGCGCATCGGCCCACCTGGCAGCATCATCGGCCGAACCTGAAGCCCACAGAGGGCAGGATTCAGGGGTGATGGCAGACATGCTGGCCGTCATGCGGGAGGAGTCATCGCGGAACGCGACGGTCATCGCTGAACTGCGGGAGATGCTCAAGGAGTTGCGAGATGACAACCGTGAGCTCCGGACCCAGGTTAGCGTCCTCACCCAGCAGCTGGCGACCATGAAAAATGAGCAGAACGAGCAACTGGCGCAGACCATTAAACAAGGTGCTGCAACAATCAACAACCTGGTAGTTGAAATGCTCGGAACGGCTCCTTTGTCGGAGTAAAAAGCCTCGCCGCAAAGCAACCAGCAGCCAGCAGAAGAAGGAGAAGCCGGCTCCGAAAGAAAAGCCTCAAAGGAGCCAGCAAATAGATCCGCAGCAGCAGTCGAAGCCTCGGCGGGAGAACCCGGATCAGCAGCGGCAGCGGTCAAAGCAGCAGCAGCATCCGCATGGGCAGCAGGGTCGGCAGCAGCAGCAGGAGAAGCGGCAGCAGCAGCAGGAAGATGGGTTTACGATGGTTGGCAAGAAAGGCCGCCCGGTTGATAACAAACAAGGGCATGACCAACACACCAACCAAGAAAAACCCCAGGTCAACAAAGGCAGGAGAATTGACCATCAGAGTGCTCCGAAGGAAAAGCAGAGCTTCGCCAGTGTAGTAGAAGTTTGACATCACTGGGATAGACGGGCACACTTGTGAAAACCCCTTCCAACGTAGGCTCGCAGATAGTGGCAGTATCAGGGAGAGTCATCGAGAAGTCAAAGCGAGAGGTCGACTTCACGACGCTCCGCGAGAAAAGTTAAATTATCGGCGAAATTTTCGAGGAAAGTGAAAGAAAAGTAGTCAAAAAGTTGCCCGAAGCAGCAGAGAGTGAGAAAATAGTGGAGAACAGAAAGAATCAGTGTGGAACGACCCGGAAAGAAATATAGATTTTTCGGCCGGGGCGTAGCCCCACTTGGGACGCCACACAGCTTGACGGCTGAAGACCCGAGCGATTTTGCCGAATCTGTCGTCTGACATCCGAAGACCTGAGCGATTTTGCCGAATCCGAACCGGTTCAACCGGTTCAACGAGTTGACAGCTGAAGATCCGGCGATCACCATCTTGCCGAATCCGTCGATTGAACTGAAGACTCGAGAAAGCGGACCGACCGAATCCGCTATGACGGATTGACAGCCGGAAATTAGAACCACGTGTTCGAGCTGGTGCTCGAAATTCGAAATTCGAGCAAGTGCTCGAACTTCGGAAAAACTGCTCGAAATTTCGCAAAATATTAAATTTTGGATTTTCCAACCTTTTTATATATCGAGCAGGTGCTCGTAGTTCGGAAAATCTGCTCGAAATACGGCGAACGATTAAAATTTTGGATTTTCGTGCAAGGTTAACAGGCGTACTAGGCCCATCTGACCCCCCCCCCCCCCCCCCCCCTACGACCATGCGTCCCCCCCTCCTCTCCTAGGCACCAGCATGGAGGACGAAACCCCGAGGAGGACTCTTAGATCAAGGACCGCGAAAGGGGAGGCTCCCGAAGATAAGCTGGAGGAAGAGCCGGGGCGAGTTCTTGATCGGGCACTCCGGAGTCGCTCGGCTTCGGTGAGCTCTTGCCAGCATTCTAAAGAGGAACGCTCGTTTTTCGGGAAAATAGGAGACAGACTTGGGGTGCTCTTGGGACCACTGCCACTGGACCCGGTATCGGCCTCCCCGTCGGGGAACTCAGTCAACAATCGATCGGCCGATGTAATGATTGATATTGAAAGCAGCGACGAGGAGACTTCGGAGCATTCGATTGCAACGCCAAAGCCAACGAGCGCATCACTATCGTCAGCAGCGGCATCACCATCACCACCGCCGGCTACGTCGATCTCTACATTAGTAATCGGGCGCACGATGGCGATGGACGAGGGTCGAACTACCCCAGAGAGAGATGGTCTCGTTGAACAGGGCGCATCGGCCCACCTGGCAGCATCATCGGCCGTGTTCGATTCCCGTTTTCACTTAGAGTCAAATTATATCAAGCATGCTTCACGTGCACTGTTAAAACGTAGGGTTTATTGCCACATGTCATAAAGGGACTTTGAAACTGAGATTTATAAAAATAAAGATGAACAACGTAACTAAGTGCAGTTACTTTTGACAAAAACTACAAAACAGATCTTCCCATTACATAACATTGATTGCTATAGCAACCAGCTTGATTTGGGATTTGGGACAAACAACTTTTCATGTTGAAATTGTGTTTTGAAGCAATTTCAAATTTTTGCGCGGCTTCGGGTCTGGGCCTTATGAGATACGTTCAAATGAGTCAAGTGAAAAAAAAAACTAGAAAAGTCGCAAGCGATTCCACCCTAAGTGAAAACGGGTGTAATTGCATGTAATTGAGACGTTAAGCGTTATGTGCAAATTGCTCTGCTTTCCGTTCTGCCGGCGATTCGTAGAAACGCCGGCTTACCAAACCGAGCGGACCTATACGGAATACGGGAAAGAACACTGTCGGTCCCACGGGACGGGAAAGTAGATAACTATTGTAATTGCTCTCTTTGCCGTACTAGTACTGTCTAAATACTATACGCAAAAATATTAATAAGTTCTATTGATATGTTTAAACCGTCACTCGTTCAACCGTACCGTTAAACGTAGGTAACCGGGACTACCCGGGTAGTCCATACATTTTGTATGGACAAGCATGTTGTATTGTATTTTTTGAATATCTTATGTAACTTTCCAAAACCTTTCAAGTTGTTGAGGGTCTACGAGCGAAGATATCGATACTATAATACAGAAAATGCAAACTCCTATTAAAAATGTTGGTACTACACAGATTAATGGTTGTAGATGTGAAGTGTGAAATTTTTTGGAACCGCAAATAAATTTACTTCATGAGTTTTTAAACTTATAAAAATTATACAATATTTTGGAAAACACCTTCAAGTATTTTCACTGAAAATTTCAAATCGATCCGACATCTCAATAAAAAGATATTTGGTCCGAAGTACGAGAAATACGGAATTTCTACGGACCCTACTACTACCCGGGTAGTCCGGTTGAACGTTTGAGGAATATCGACCGACAACGGCAAATAAAAATGATTTAAATTTGTTGGAAAACTTTTTTTCTTTAGTAAAACGATAGAAAATTGTTTTTTGAATACAAAACTACAATAACTACCCGAGTAGGCGGTTTAATAAAAATATAAATTTTAAAACAGCGAAAAATTAACATAGAATAACATTTTTATATTTTTTTTCACGGTCAACAGCTCTTTTCAGTATATCGGATGGGTTGAGGCAGTAGTTAACTTAAGCTAAGTTAAGACTTTTTTGACAACTGCTCGATTTTCCCCCACAATTTGTACGGTTAACCATGGCAATTGTACACGCTGTTTTAAATTTGATGCGTAGCAATATCTACACCAACCTTGTAATGACATTCGTTGTAAAATTACAGGGTGCAGAATCTTCCTGTTGTTTGGACGCCCGCCGAAGACGGAAACGTACATGACAGAAGCCTGTCATTTTTACAACGCAAGTAAAGCGGTACGGAATAAGATCAGTGTTCGGAACAGAATTGTGATGATTAGCACAGAATATACCGCAGTTACACGTTTAGCTGGTGAACGAAAAGTTTGGAGCCAGGACCATCCATTCGGTTTTGTTGCCAAACCCATGAAGAGACGATGAATGGAGACGATGTTAAACACGATGGATCAATATAGGGAGGCAGAAACCCAAACACTTGTAAATATTTGTACATTATGTAAAGAGAAAGACAGGCTAATAAGTGAAAATATTGATAGATTAACATCCTTCACGGATTCTGTATCCAATCTTAGATCTCGAATCAAAGATCTAAGAAAACGTGAAGCTGAACTGACTAAGAAAAATAGGGCCCTAGAGCGCGATTTAAAACAACTTAAATCTAGTACTTGTAATCCTTCTGGTTTAATTGAACGAATGAAACGTTCTCTAAGACATACTCTATCGTCAAACCAAATAGATCTTATATTAAGAGAAAAACAAGTGTAAAAAGGACGAAAACAGAAGAAGCAAGGCGTTTACATTAAAATTCTTTGGAAGTAGAGCGTATAATTACCTTGCAAAAGATCTTAATTATCCTTTACCTTCTTTATCGACCTTAAAGCGTTATGCTAGACAATTAGACATTATGCACATAATACTAGAAGATGTTTTAATTTTTGTAGGTAACATTGCAGAAACTTTGAATGAACGGGATTGTGAGTTTGTTTTAAGTTTTGATGAAATGAAAGTGTGTAAGACAAGAGAATAGGGCACTGCATCGGATGAAGTTTTAGGTCCTTATGATTATATGCAAGTAGTAATGGCACGGAGCCTATTCCAAAATTGGTAACAGCCAATATACACCCGTTTTCACTTCGTTCACGTTTCTGTGCAATGGCGCGATATAACGGTGGAAACGCGAGTATCAAAAGGAATGAATCTGATCCAGTGATCCGTTGAGAAATAATGGAAGGGGAAAAGAATCAAAATGTAAGTTGAAAAAAGTTGTAACTCCATTTCATTTGTATTCAGTTGCTTATTTTCTTTTAGTATAAAACACACCAATAATTCGATCGTTTTGAAAATTGATTAAAAATCAAAGTGCTCGAAAATTGTTAAAAACTATATATTTATATACCTTGGAATACTTGTATAAATACCCAGGTTGCTATTCGAGCAAATATGCGGAACTTTTGAGCAATAACGCGCAACTGGATCATAATACTCTCAATTGTAAACTAGTATTTTAGGCGAAATATATTAACGAACCCTTGTTAAAACAAAAAAAGAAATGGAGCTCGCAGTTGCGATCGAGTACTCGAGCCGAACGGACATGCAAAAGTCGCCTAGAGTGGAGAAATGAACGAGTACAGCAAATAAATTGCAGAATCGATGGGATTATAGCCGAAAAAAGGGAAAGAAATTTCGCATCGGGGGCGTGCATGCACAACCGCATGCGGTTGCACAAAGCTGTGACCACAGGTTGAGCGATCATCTCAAGCCCCGCGAGAAATCTCGGTCACCAGGAGCGAAGCGTCGAAAAGCTTACGGCCCAACATGACACCAAGTCACACCAAGCCAGACGCTCCCTACGGGCTCGAGATCGTCAGTACCGCCCAGACGACGTTGGGATACGGCTCTCTTCTCAGCGGAGCTGTTCACCGAGGCCCTCAGGCTGCTGCATTTTGGTGAGGTCGTGGTTGACGCACCGACGCTCGTAACAACACTCCGAGCAGCCTGCGACGAGACCATGCCAAGGCTGACCGGCGCCAGAAACAGGACGCATGTCTACTGGTGGACGGAGGAGATTGAGGGGCTGCGCGCGGCGTGTAAGCGCGCCCAGACAATCGTCCGACGTACCCGGGACCAGATCTTGCGATTCATGCGCACCGGTATCTTCCGCAGTCTACGGAAAACGCTAGCAAGCGCCGTTGTAATGAAGAGCTGGCGGACACCATGGAATATGATCCATGGGGGAATGCGTACCACCTTGTCAAAACGTGGGTGACAGGTGCTCGGATGCCCCAGAAGAGCGACCTCGAGGTCCTGGGCGGCATCGTAGATGAGCTCTTCCCTACGCACCACCCAATGGAATGGAAGGAAGCACCA
The DNA here is from genome assembly GCF_943734705.1 of Anopheles coustani. Classification (NCBI taxonomy): domain Eukaryota; kingdom Metazoa; phylum Arthropoda; class Insecta; order Diptera; family Culicidae; genus Anopheles; species Anopheles coustani. Next base: position 49,142,320 of record NC_071289.1, on the reverse strand, counting down.
AGGCCGGTCATCGAGGTCACGGCGGCACGGTCTCGCGCAACATCACCGCTGGCGTTCCACAGGGGTCCATCCTCGTTCCGACCATTTTGATCGTGATGTACGACGGTGTCTTCAAGTCACGGCTGCCTCCTGGAGTGGAGTTCGTCGGGTTTGCAGATGACCTGGTCCTGACCGTCCCCGGCCATACTCCACGGGAGGCTTCGTTGCTGGCGACCCAGTCCGTTCTTGCAGTGTAGAGGTGGATGCAACAACGCCAGCTGTCCCTGCCGCTGCACAAGATGGAGATGGTTATGGTGAGCAGCCTCCGGAAGGGCCACCTGATGGAGCCTGTACGCGAAGGGGGGGTCCGTCCAGCGTTCGAGTCGGCACATCCGGTACCTGGGGGTAAAATCGATGACCATCTGTCATGGAATTGTGATGTCAGGCCGGTCACCGAAAAGGCAACTAAGATCAGCCGTGCCCATGGTTACCTGCTGAAAAACTACGGGGGGCCGTCGAGCGTTCGTCGCCGCACCCTTGCCAGCGTCGCGACGTCCGTGATGCGGCTCCAGTGTGGTGGAAAGCGACCGAGCTACAATGCAATCGCCGAAGGCCGGGCCCACAATCGGTCGGCAAAGATGGTGGAAAGTACGTTCCGAACGGTCAAGTACGAGGGGCGCATCATTATTCGAAATCAGTGTAATAATTGATCTCCTTTCTAGTGGGTATGGTGATACATACATGGGCCAAAATACCCTCACTGGCCCTAGCATACTTTCGAAGTTCGTGTAGTGCTTTCGGTCGGGAACTTGCGCCGTATACTTTTCGGTCAAAAAGCGTTTTCGATGCGCATGGTTGAGTGTGGGCGTATTTGTTTCGAGGGTTGTCAGGCCAGTCGAAAAGAAACGCTATAACCAAAAGACGCGTCAAAAACGCTCAAAAACGTTCGGAAACTATTTTTTCAAACATTCCATTCACTCTTGGGAAAGGTGGTGCTTCAACGTGATGAAAATAACCAACGCAGAATAAAATTAATAATAAAACTACATCCATAAGGTTAGGTCCTGTAGCCGGGACCTGTAAACGGGCCCTGTTACCGGGCCCTGTAAACGGGCAGTGTCACCGGGCCCTGGTAAACGGGCACTGTAATCGGGCCCTGTAAACGGGCACTGTAACCGGGCCCTGTAAATTGGCCGTGTTACCTGGCCCAATAACCGGGCCCTGTAAATTGGCCGTGTTACCTGGCCCTGTAACTGGGTCCTGTAAACGGGCCCTGTAACCGGATCCTGTAAACGGGCTCTGTAAACGGACACTGTAACTGGGTCCTGTAACTGGGTCCTGCAACTGAGTCGTATAACCGGGCCGTTTTACCGTTAGTAAACCACGAAAAACCATACACAACCCATACATACACACCCACAAAAACCACACAATAACCTTCATAAATCATTAACATTAACACAAATCAAATACTTACTATCCCCCAAATCACCGCCAAAATGAGCATCCGCACCAACACCACAAAATCTAGCCAACTTCCCGAAGCAACCATGCCAAATGGTGCTCGAGATGGTGGGTACGCAGCTAGGGCTGGGGCAAGATGAAGTAATGATGCTAAAATGCTGCCGCCTCGAGCCAGTGATATATGTTAAAGTCAAAATCTCCTCCGACGAACTGTCGAACTCAGTTCCCGCAACAGCTGGGAAACTCGTAGGAAACTGGTAGGAAACTCTTGACAGCACTAGCAAAGCCCCTCGTTCTGACGTTTAATAACTGACGGATTAAGAAGAAGCGAAGAAGAGCGAAACAAATGCGTGTCCACTTAGCGAACTCGGGAAACTCGAAACTCCATACAACTTTGACAGGAGTTTCACCAGAGTTTCCTATGAGTTCGCTATGTGGAGATGAACAGTCACAAGCCTAGAGATTGCAAACCGGGCGGTCAAAGCGGGACAGTGCACAACACTGACGATTGCAGGAACAACATACACAATACCGGTATCCTTGGCAGATGGGGCTGTTGAGGTTAACATCAGTGGCGCCCCGGACGAGGTTACGGAGGAAAAATCCTTAATGAGTACGGTGAAATAAAGGAGATGAAAGCTTTGATGTGGGACTAGCAATACCTATGCCCCACGAAAACGGAGGAATACGTTGCCCAGATGTTAGTGAAGAAACAGATCCCTCAAACACTTAGCGGCAAAGAGGGGGAGTGCAGGTACTGTGGGAAAAAAGTGCATATCGGGCAGTCGTGCGCCCACACTAAAACGTTCTCAAATGTGGCGAAAGAGTCTACCCACAACCCACCAACACAAAAACCAAAACAAATGTCCAAACTATCATTCCCGGTGTCAGCTAACGTCCAAATGGAGAACATCCGGGAGGGTGTAGCCCCGGAATTTCACCAGGACATCGAAATGAGGGCTGTCGAAACTAAGTTCGAGAACACGAGACAGAAAATAGCAAGACCGTTCCCAACCAGTAGCGAGGAACATACGAAAAGAGGGAAAGAATCGGAAACCAAGAGGAACAATTACCGCTCGAATAACAGAGTCGAGCGGTGAAAGACTGTAAAAAAAAAACAAGACTAGACAAACACACAAACCAACACACAGTTACATACAGCATCGGAGCATCATGCAGAGGAGCTGTTCCCGTAACCACCAGTCGTGGAGCTGTCAAGGGAGTGTAGTGTATTATTATTATTGTAATATTAGTGATAAGCATAGATTATAATTATTATTGTAATATAAGTGATAAGCATAGAGTATAATTATTATTGTAATATTGGTGATAAGCATTAAACATAAGTATTAGTTCTAGGTTTGTATTAGTGAAACAGCGTTTCCCGGCTTTTTATTCCAAAGAACCATCAAAACACTAACAAGTGCCAGGTTTCATCCGACAAGTTGCGCTCCATAATGGCAACAATGCATCATCGATGGCATGGCAATATAAGCGTTCTAAAAAGCCACATTCAATATCTAACATGTTTCATCTCGCTGTCGATGTGACACCCCCCAACGCTTGATCATGTTCAACCCTGATTTGATTTAACCCTACTAAGACAAGGATGAAAAACTGTCATTTGATGTTCAGTTGCCATCATCAAAAGAGGTTTTTTCAGCTCGTACGCATAGTAACGTATTGCGATTGAATTTTATTGAAACGCATGTTAAAGAACCCACATTTCATTTTGCGTGAGAATTAGTGGAAAATACATTCTTGTTTTAGATGTCCGAAGATCAAGCAAAGCGACGGCGCCCAGTCAGCGACGAAGACCGGGAAAGAATAATACAAGCAAACGACAACGGCAAAACACCGAAAGCAATCGACTCGATGCTCGGTATTCAATTGGCAACAGTCCACAATATTTTGATACAGTATTGGCGCCATGGAAAAGTCCGAGCCAGTAAGCGTGGATGTGCCCCCGCAATGGAAAATTGCAACCGGCTGCCATTGATGATATCAAAAAGTGGCTCGAAGAGGACTGCTCCATTTCTTTGAAAAGTATCGCGGCAAGTTTTAATTTTTTAAACACTTTGTCTCTTTTTCGCGTTAAACGTTCCAGAGCAAAGTGTATAAAAAATTTGTTCGGACTAATCTGGCTTCACATTGGTGTGAGTACACTAGACTAAGAAACAAGTATAGTAGGTCTTTAAAAACTACTCGGGAGGAATACTTTAGTAGGGAAATTAGCAAGCATCAGGGCAATAGTAAGGAACTTTGGAAACTTCTTACTATTACCGTCGGTATACCGACGAGAATACCGCTTCATGCGTGAAATTCGATAACTGTTTCGAATCCGAAGAGGCGGTGACCACAGGAAGGTTCAACAACTTTTTTGTGAATAGTGTCATGCTTGTCAACAGCAATATTCCGACGGTAGACAAACCAGTCGAGCTGAGACAAGTTGATACTCCCAGGCGTAGATTTTCTTTTCAGCCAATAGACATGAGCAAGCTTAGCCAGATATGTTTTGACCTGACCAAGACGGCAGGAATAGGAAATGTATATGCAAAAACATTGCAGGATTGCTTTCATGTGGCTGAAGAGACGCTCCTGGAATTGATTCGATTGGTTGATGGAGGACTTCTCCATCGATTGGTTGATGGAGATGGGTGTTTTTCCGGAAACATGGAGTAATTGGTTGTACCTACGCCAAAGCTGACTGGAGCTATCAAAGCAGAAGAGTTCCGCCCCATCAACATGCTTCACACTGTCGAGAAGGTCCTGGAGGTTGTGGTTAAAGACCAATTGGTGCAATACCAAAGACCAGAACGGCCTGCTCGCCCGGGAGCAGTCGGGATATGGGGAAGGACATTCCTGTGAAACCGCACTGAACCTGGTGCTTGCAAAGTGGAAGGGGTTGATGGATAGCAGACCGGTACTTGCAGTTTTCTTGAATCTAAAACGAGCATTTGAAACAATATCGAGACCCTTGTTGCTCACAACACTTAGACGATTCGGTATTGGGGGGAGGGAACTAAGTTGGTTCAACGATTATCTAACAAGTAAAACCCAGAGGACAATTTTCAAAAAATCTGTTTCAGATCCCATTGAGAACACCCTTGGGGTTCCACAAGGAAGTGTTCTTGGACAAATTTTGTTTATCATGTATATAAATGACATGCAGCAGGTCTTACGTTCCTGCGAGATAAATCTTTTTTGCTGATGACACAATAATACACCACACCCCAAAATGATGGCCTCACCCAGTTTTTTCACTCATATGCTATTTTGAATGATCACAAGGTAAAATAAATCACAGAAACATATTTCTTAATCTAAAAGAAATGTGTTTCCCTTCTAATTAATCAGAAAAAAAAATTAATTATTTTGGTCAAAAACTTTAAAAATGGAGTGTCCCATATGATATAATGATAGCCTCACTTAAAAAATCATCAAATTAACAAAGCGACCCTGTTCCCAGCCACGTCATCAGTTGCCAAAAGTAATTTTTAAGTTCTCTTACTTTAATTTGTAATTTAATTTGAACATTGGAAGCGGAAAACAACTCAAATTGATGCTCATCGCTTTAATGGCAAGTCAAATCATGAGATTGGTGTGCTAAGAAATAGAACCACAAACGTCATTAACGATTATGTAAAAGATTCCAGTTAATATGGGCTTCAGAAGGCTCCTGGTCGTCTTCCAAATCTTTCCTCGCGTGATAATCGGAGGATTTAAGTTACTTTCAATTCAACCAAAGGTTACCGTAGGACAAAAAACGATTTCTGGTTGAATGTGCACAAAAATGCTGTGTTGCGAGCTTTCTGATGATGTTCTGATATTGTAAGAGAGTCCATGAAGAAAGTTTCTGTCCTCAAACTTCACCAAAAAGTCACTAGATTGGAGTTTGCTACAGAACATATGACATGGAAGAATGCGTGGAGAAATGCAAGTTGTCACTTTGTAGTCTTGTTAGAATTTTAAATTAATAATTCATGTTAGGTGGATTATAATGATGAAAAACTGTTCAATCTTGATGGACCGGATGGAAACATCCATTACCGGAGATATTTAAGACGTTACCCACGTTTTTTACTCTAGTCGCAATTTTGAAGGTGAATCGGTCATGATTTGGGTTGAGTTCAGCGGTCTTAGTAGAAGTGAATTGGCCATTATACCAACACGTATGAACAGCGATATGTTTATCAACATCCTGGACAATCACTACACTCAACAGCTCATTTTTAAGCAAAAAAATGCTGACGTGCACGCAAGCAAGACAACAAGACTCACCATGCACGATCGAGTATCGAAACAATGTCTTAGCCAGCCGTTTCCCCAGACCTTAATCCAATAGAAAATGTTTGTGGAAGGCTAGTTCAAGAGATTTATGAAGATGGGAGACATTACGAGACCATATAGGAGCTTAAACTTGCTATCCGAAATGTTTGGCGTTCCTTATCAGTAAATACGCTAGAAAAATTATCGGAGAGCATGCCATCAAGAATTGTCCAAGCAATAAATCGTAATGGGGGCCCACTGATTATGAAGTCATGACTTTTGAGTCCATTTAAGCTATTTTTGTTGATAATTTAATCAAAATCCTAAGTGAGACTGTCATTTTGGGACACCACTGATTTTAGTTTCTTGGTACAAAAGGGATTGTTAGTTCGTTTTCTTTAACAATATTTATGCAAAGTAGTTATTGTATACTTAAAAATATTTGTGTATTTTTTGAAAAAAATTATATGTTCGGTATTTGCCCTGCATAGAAAAAACTAGGTGAGGCTATCATTTTGGGGCACAGTGTATTTATATCACGAAAGGACGTGAAACAGGCAGAGTCCCTTTTGAATGAAGACTTGGTGGCTGTGGATGGCTGGTTGTAGTAAAAGTAAAACACACTACGTGGGGGGACCCAAAAGTAACGGGAATCGGGTTGTTGGGAGAAGAGGGGGAAAAGGGGATCGGGTTCAATATTTTTTTTTTAAAGCTTAACATGTTCTTGATCAGTATGCAAAGTTTAATTTCTGTGAGTGCATCCGCTAGTCTTTGAGAATTTTTTCAGTGTAACGGTTTTAGTGTTTTCGGCGATTTTGTGAGATGGCCAAGTGAAACTGAGGTCAACCTCGTTCTGGGCTCCCCACAGCTTCAAAAGCGGACGAAAATGTTTCAAAAATCATGCCTATCTGTCCAAACGTAAATTAATAAAGTTCAATCGCAACGAATTTCGCGAACAAACATTTGATGCCTCCGAGCTGATACGTTTACATGATGTAAGTTTAACTTCGTTTTGTTGCTGTCATTTGCAAAGGCCATTAGAATAAAAATAAACATAATCTATAATTCAGGCAAATTAAAATTTAATGATAAACTACATTCGGCGTAAAAAAATCTTGATCTTCATAGGAAGTCGTTTTACAGTTGTTATAAGTTTTCGTGGATTACAGGATAGCTTTTCTTCATTATTTGTGTGTTTCATGTTCGTAAATAACCCACTTGAACGATTAAAAAAGCTCATTGTGCTCCGCAGCTAATTATTTACCATAAGATTTCCCACTCAATGATTGTTTTCCAACGATTGTAAAAAGCGATAATGGGACAAAAAACGAATCCGGGCAATATAAACCTGCATTGACATCGGAGGCATCAAATGTTTCGTTGCGATTGAACTTTATTCATTTACGTTTGGATCATGCACAGATAGGCAACAGTATTTCAGTTGGACGTCAAATGTTTATTTACGGTTGAACAGTGATACAGAAGCAGTTGAACGATGCTTAGCTGGGCTCGAAAACGGTGTATATATTAACGATATCAGTGCTGTCCTTCCCCCCAACTATTTCTTGTGTTACGCAGATGACATCAACATTTTTATGCCAATCATCTCCCAGCGACAGCATGAATTTGCAAAGGTATCTCAATCTTTTCAATGTATGGTGTACAGAGAACAATCTGACCCTCTGTCCAGAAAAATGTAATGTTATATCCTTCTGCCGCTCTCGTTCCCCGATCCTTCATACGTACTACCTAGACAACACTCAAGTTAGTCGGGTTAGTACGATTAAAGACTTGGGTGTGTTACTCGATAGTAGATTAACCTTTTCGGCACACATCGATGCCGTCATCACTTCGGCGCGTAGAGTTTTGGGCCTAATTAAACGTATGGCAAGTGATATCTCCGACCCACTTCGTCTCAAAACTTTATACTGTTCGCTGGTGCGCTCAATTTTAGAATACTGTGCTGTTCTGTGGGCCCCTACTACAAGATCTGGTATCGACAGGTTAGAGGCGATCCAACGATCGTTTATTCGATTCGTATTTCGTAGGGCGGGGAACACCTCCCCTTTGCCACCCTACGAATCTAGATGTCAAATGCTGGGTTTAACAACAGTGGAAGTGCGACGCACCTTAGCGCAAATTATGTTCATTGCCTCAACCCTCTCCAACGCGTTTGATGCCCCTCATATATCCTTTCTGCTGTGGGTCTCGCTGTCCCTTCCCACGGTCTACGCCCTCGTCAACCTCTATCCATTCCTACACGCCGGTTTTAACGATCCTCTTCAGCGCGCTCTGCGTCTTTTCAATAGTCATAGCCATCTGTTTGACTACCATATCCCACTATCCTCCTTCAGAGCCTGCCTCCTAGCATCTCTTACATCCTAACCCACCCTTTTCTCCTATTGGTAACCCTCTCCCCTGCGGAGTTCTAGCATAAGTAAGTTGTTGCTGGCGGGCTACTGTACTGTAATTAACAAACAAACAAACAAAAAAGGGAATTTCAAACTATGTTCTTGTTGGAGACAAAGCATTCCAATTATCAGAACAAATACTGGTACCCTTCTAAGTGAGGACACACCAGAACGGCGTATGTTTAACAAGCGGCTTTCTCGAGCGCGGCAAGTGGTGGAGCGTACGTTCGGAAAAATCACCCAAAGATTCCAAATCATAAAACAGAGCAATAATTTAAAGGCAGAAAAACATACCAATTTTTACAACGTGTGCTTTTTCGAACAATTTTTTAATTGCGGCTGGTAAACGTGATTTCCGCGCAGACCGGCTAGCAGAATTAATCCACAATATTTCAAATAATTTCGTAAATTTCCCCGGTCATGAGCGCCTGCAACAAGGCGAAAGAGTGAGACAAATATTCGCTCAACATTTCCAATTCAACGTAGTTTTTTTTTTTATGTGGCACGACATCCCCTAGTGGGACAAGGCCTCTCTCCGAAGAGAGTTTGTGTGACCGAAAGACGGTATATTATAGACCGGATGTCAGCCGTTCGTAATACCGGAGGGTGCCAGACTCGAGATTCGATCCCACGCCTGTGGTGTGGTGTTTCCTCGCGCCACCGCTGCGCCATGGGCACCCCCAACGTAGTTTAACTTCAATAATAACTTCAATATTTAGAATTCCAATCCAACGTTGTTTCTGCGCAATGTCTTCAATATTCAGTACTCCAATTTGACGTTGTTTCTTTTTTCATTATTGCCATTTTATGATTTGTAATCTCTGCGGTATCAGGTGGCGTTACTACCATCAATTTTCGAAGGCATGTTAATAAACATTCGCTACTCTGGTGAGCAGTGGAAACGTCTAGTCCGCTCCGTCAAGGCGGGGACAGGGGAAGTATACACGGAAGGGAAACTCAAGTACGATGAGTTCGACTATGCTGACGGAAGCTGAGTTAATCGTCAATTCTCATTCACTAACCTATCTCCGTTTAGATTCAGCCGAATCGGAGGCTCTGACCCCGAATCACTTCTTATTGGGCAGCTCAGGCGGACGTAGGACACTTACGATGACCCCGGACACTTCTTCCAAGACGCCGAAGGAGTTGTATAAAGGTATTCGGCGACACGGTCACGCACGTTTACGAGGCTACGATAGCCAGTACTGACTGGAAAGGAGCACCCACACGCGACTCACTATGCTTCGTCACTACGCCAACTAAATCATCCACATCGTTGGAAACAACGATCGCGTGATTGATCTTGATATTCTCGCGTGTGCCTTAAGAGGACAGTAATCACTGTACCAAAACCTATGGATTTTCTGTGTTTCTAATTGTAAAACCACAAATAAACAATATTTTACAAAAAAAAAAGTAGAGCGAGGTAGGACCTTTAAATTTCAGGGAATGGGAAGACTTTTAAATATCAGCGAAACAAGTAACGTAGTTGCACTTGAAGTACGTTTTGCGTAGCTCTCGGCTTCAAATTGTTTTACGGCCATATTTCGTCACTCTGCGTGATTATTTTTTCGTATACGTGAGTGAAAATTTGCAGTGCTATAAGATGGATGTTTTGGCATCGATCCGCAGTGCGAGTGATCTACTAAAGATCACTGACAATGAAATAGAACTTGTGAAGGTGCTGCAACAGGCGGCGTTGCTCGTTACTAGCATGTTGTACGAAAAGTGTGACCGCTTCATGACATTGAAGTCTACGAAGCGTGCTAATTCGTGCAAGTGGGTTTGTATAAAAACTCTAATCTGCCCGGGGAATGAATGTACGGTCCGTACGGGCAGTATATTCAATAACTCCACCCTTCAACCCAAAAAAGGGTCACTAGCTCTTGCAAAAGCGATACGCTTCTTGCGTTCGTTCCCTAAACATATATTGTTTGGCTAGCAAAACCTTGTATACAAATTAAATGTTTTACAAAATGTGTATTCTTGAACTCCGACCCCAATCTCATCGTAGTATACTAATTTATTAATTTTTTATTCATTCTTACAAAGCAAAAATAAAGAAGTGTCTGCAAAGGCAACAGGTAAGATGACAGCAAAGCAAAAATAAAGAAGTGTCTGCAAAGGAAACAGGTAAGATGATAGGAAAACATTTGCAAATATTGTTCACTAAAATAAATGATTTCCTTTTCCAGACTCTAATTGGACCACTGAGTCTCGTGTGCAGCGACATCAGCTCACATAATGTGAGGCTGCTCACTGATCAGAAACAGGATCCAACAATTAACAGGACCCACATGTACAGACATCCTATGCTACGTTACGGCGGGCAACGTAGCAGCACCCGGTTTGGCTGAAACGGTGGACCCCATTTTCAGCATGTGTAGGCGATGTAAAACGTTTGATAAAAATCTCGTTAAGGATCAATCAGCAAAAATGTATAGTGGAGAATCACTTGGCCAACTCCCAGTGGTCCGGCTGTAAGCTGGCAAAAGTTTTAAAGTTGTCCAAGGCAGCGGTTAACCGCACTTTGAAAACGTTTCGGACGCGTTTTTTAGGAAGATGGGCACCCGAGATCGCCAGCTGAGGGTAAAAGTGCTGTGAATCGTAAAGGCCATCCCTGGCATCAGCCGGCAAGATGTGGCTAAACGGTGGAGTGCGGCACACGAGACGGTACGAAGAATAACGCAGCTTCGAATCATCGAGGCATCCCAATAGGCTGCCCAAACAAAATACCATCGCACAGAAGAGGGCCCGGCTGCTATACGACCAGCTGCTCACCAAGCACAAAGGCTGCGTGCTGATGGATGATAGACTTCAGGCAGATTCCCGGCCTAAATTTGTATATCACTACCGGGCGAGGGTGCCCTCTACTTTTGTGTTTGATAACAATTTCGCAAAAAAAGACGATGGTGTGACATGCAATCTGCATCTGCGGGCACAAAACGGCACCGCAATGACGTCGGACGTTTACAGAACCGAATGTTTAGAGAAATGGATTCTACCATTTATCAAAGCGCACAGGGGCAAAATTGTCTCTTGGCCCGATTTGACGACCTGCCATTATTCCAGTGGCACAGGGCCAATAAGATCAACTTTGTCTCTAAGATAATGAATCCACCAAATTGCTCGGAGTTTCGCTCCATCGAAAAATATTCGGCAATCAGCAAACTACGTCTTAGACGAAGTGGTGGGACAAGAAAGAGGTGGCACACACGGTGTCCGAAATCACTGTGCGGGCGCTGATGTTAGAGCCGAAGAAAAAAGTACGTAAATATGTAGCAACACGTAAATATGTAGTAAAAAGCTATTTTTATAATGACGGCGTATCGCAATGGAATAGTCGACGACCCAACGATCAAAGGAACTGTAAAGCACCCGGTGAATGAGTGGCTGGAAATAAGGGTGGAAATGAACATGCAAGGAACGTTATATGCCTCTCAATTTATGTCGATTTGATTCTAGGCAGTCTCAACGTGGAAACGTACGGAATGAATTCAAAACCCTTCTGGGAATTTATCAAAAAATCGAAAAGTGACGGTGTATTTCCGGCATCGATGTCTCGGAACGGTAACACATACTCGGGCGAAGAGAATCTCTGTGACGCCTTTGCCACCTACTTTTCTTCACTGTATGAAAGTGCATCAACATTGGTTTATTCACAATTCTTGGTGCCATTCAAGAGCAACTTGATATTCCCTTCCCATCCATCACCGAAAAAGAGGTGTTCTCTGCTGTTAAGGACCATGTACCGATCTTAACAAAAATCTTCAACAAATCCTTGTAGTCTCGAAGCTTTCCGTTCCTTTGGACTGTATGAAAGTGCATCAACATTGGATTATTCAAAATTCTTGGTGCCATTCAAGAGCAACTTGATATTCCCTTCCCATCCATCACCGAAAAAGAGGTGTTCTCTGCTGTTAAGGACCATGTACCGATCTTAACAAAAATCTTCAACAAATCCTTGTAGTCTCGAAGCTTTCCGTTCCTTTGGAAATCATCATGGATGTTCCCTGTTCACAAGAAGAGGGACCGGGGTGATATCACCATGCTATTCGCGTGTAGCAAATTGTTCGAGCTAGTTCTAGTCAAACATCTCCAGCGAGGATGTAGGCTTCCGATCTTTTCTGTTCAACATGGTTTAATGCCAAACAGATCCTGTTGAGTGACTAATGGAAGAAAGTTACCTAGCGCCTAGAATACGTCACTCACGACTAGTTTAGAAAGAGAAAGATAAGACACTCAGTAAGTTATGGTAGAATAATTGCGAACTCGCGTAACTTTGTATGAAAAGAGTGTTTCACTTAGAAAGGAAACACACAACGTAGGAAACCATCGACCAGTGAACATCGCGATCCAGAGAAAACTGAAAAATAAACACCAGTTCTTTACAGAACTTCCACCACGGAATTATTTTGTCTCCTTTGCCATTCAGCGCCGTAGCTCTGCGCATCCGCTTCACTGCGTTTCGACGATCACCCAACAGATCCATCGATACTAACATAATGTGCTTCCTGATCTTTATACGGGCTTCCTCGCTGACTTCGACTCCGTCAACCATGCCCTGCTGCTGCTTGATAATTTGACAAGGTATGGTGTTCATGGTGGCCTTGTCCAGTAGATTCAGAGTTTCTTGACTGGAAGATGCATTCAAGTCAACATTGGTTCGAGCTTTGATGCTCCATTCTGCAACATGAATTAGCAAAAATTGTTTCACTGCGTCAAAACAATACAGTCAAGCAAGCAATGCTTCTAGATCTACAGATGAAAAGCCATAGCATCGAAAACGAAGAGGAAATATATGAATAAACTATTAAAACTGTATTAGATGGCATAACACCATATCAAAATAGGAATTCTCCAGAAAGTCAAATACAAACTCTAGTTGACAAAAAAGATAATGATCAATACCGCCAACACCTGTTTGGAGACTTAGTGAGTCGTATAAGAGTACAAGGAAAATTATCCGACCCAAAAGCCAACGCAAAGCCTGGGACTGGACCTGGGTGAATATGTAGCTTCAGCGTACATTTAATTACATGCTCATCCTTTGGCCTGGTAGAAACATAATTGAGTGGTATGCGTTCATGAGCTGGCCTAGTGGGCGTGTCATAGTGGTGCACGGAAGCTTAACCATACGCTTTCAAGTCCCCATTGCGACAGCAATCGGCGTGAAGGTTGCCCGGGCGCAGCAGCAGCCTAGACGTCGGGTGTTTCCTACATTATGGCGAAGTTATACAAATATCAATCAAGATTTCCAACCCTGTATATATTAGTGCAGCAACTTTTATGTATACCAGCCACTTCTGTACCCTGTGAAAGAGTATTTTCGAAAGCCGGACAAATTTATAATGAAAAGCGATCGCGATTAAATCCAAAAAAAATGACGGAATTACTGTTCCTTCATCACAATGACTTTTAGATTGATTGAAATAAAAAAACACTAAATTATGTAAAAGTTTCATATTGTTTACGAACGTCTTTAGGAATAGAAATGAATAAATTTTATAGCTAGTATCGTTTAGTATAGTTAATCATAGTATAATATTGCATATAGTGAATAATTCATGAACTCTGTAATACAATGCTATGAATTATGTTTGACTGAACTGCAAAGAGAAAATGTAGTTTAGAGTATTTGATTTCAATAAAACAAAAAATTATTGACAATGTTCACAATGTTTTTGGACTTATGGACTGCATCGAAATGTATATAAAATGAATAATGAGTAAATAGCTAAAATAGTTCAGTTAAGACAAAGAATATATTGTACATAGTCGATAGTTTATGAACTCTATTGCAACGATATGAATGATGGTTGATTGAACTGCGATAAAACCAAATCCACAAATAAGATGCAAAAGCATAACAAATATTCTCTTGTTAAATATTCTAGTATTGAATATTTTTTTAAATGTTTTTTTTTCTAAATGTATGTGATATTTTACGATACATCAGATTTTAGAATGCCGTGAAAGTAATGATCTGGCAAATATTTTTCGTTTAACGTTAGAACCAATTTGAAGAAAAAATCGGTCCTGAGACGAGCGGAAGAATCACCGCACGCGTTCACTTCACCTCTCCCGAACTGGACCGCACCTGATCTTTCTAAAGAATAATCTTTCCCAGACCGAGCACCTTTTGCGGCCACATTTTGTATGTAAGGGAGATGTCATGAAGACCGAGCACCTTTTACGGCAACATATTTTATGTAAGGGATATGGCACGGAGAGGCACTTCTGTTCGTTAAGCTACAAAAAACAAAAAGAGAAACAAATTCGCGCCAAAACGAGTGCAGCTCGTGAAGCAAAGAAAGTCTCGTTAGCTAAGAGTTCAAAAGCTAAGTCCGCTGCAAAAAAATGCTTAATTGACTATTTGATTGCTGTTGCAATGTATTTCTCTCATTTCATGTTGCTCATTGAATATTGTTGAATAAATCAGTTGAATTTAATGAACTACATCCATTTTGTTTTAAGTCCACCAATAAAGGCACATAACAAAACCCAGGCGCCAAAATAGGAACATAATGTGCCACACAAAGAGTTTGTGGAACTTGAAAAAATATTAATCTTCGTATTTCTCATTTATTTTAGTAATATTCTACGGTAGTTAGGTAAAAAATAGTATTATTTGACCGAACATTGTGATTCAACTTTGTATACACAATTTCCTCAACAGCACCAAATATGGTCCATCAACGGTACAAGTTAATTAAATATGCTCCAGAATGAGATTACGAAGAATACACATCATGCAAGACTTTTGTGCAAGACTATAAATGGGAAGTTATGATGTAGACTTTTCTATTAATAATAAATGTAATACAGTTTAACATAAACCGACAAAGAAAAGTGAATTTTAAATTATTATAAAATAAAAGGATGACAAAGTTCCACTGCTCATTTTTTCAGCAATAGCGTCATTTCTCTTGCCATCATCTCATCAACAGGAATAGTTATAAGCACAAAAAGGTTCAATAAAATACTTATCTGATCTCTGACTGGAAGTATTAACTCTTATTGAGCCCCCACGTTCGCTGAATTCTCTTCATTGAACTCAATTGCACAGCAAAAAAAAGATTATGCACTAACGATTGATTAAATCTGCATCCAATTTCAAACACCGTAATTTGAATCTGAAAAATAAAACGACGTTTACATCAATTAATTTACTGTATTAAAAATAAAGAAAATAAGAGGTATACTACTATTGCCTATAAGTTCTGACAAACGACACATTAACCAACATGCATTGAAAATATAAACTAATGAGAATTATTGAATGGAGGGGCCCATGACGCAGAGGAGGCGCGAGGAAAGCTTAATAGAGTTTCACCGATTCACCCATCAACAATGGAATAAAATTTCTTTTCACTTAAAACAGGGGTCACCAAATTTTTTTTAACGCGAGCCGCATTGGGTGGAATAACCGTAGCGTTGGGCCACATTTACCCAAGGAGGAGAGGGTCTCGCGGGCCGTAGTTTGGAGACCCCGAACATAAAACATTGAAAAAGAAAATCAAAATGGTAAAAATGCTATACTTTGGATAGTCGAAACCATTCATGCAAATCGTGACCAACTCAGAAGACTTATGGAACCATATGGAGACATAAAAATCTTTTTTTTTTTACTATTTTTAATAGATCAACCAAACATAATGTTTTTTTACAATACAATTTCAATTAAGTTGGACTATGAGAGTTTCGATAGTCTTCTTGTAAAATCGATGGCTAATAGTAATGTGGTGTGAATACGTTTGTTCATACAGTATTCATTCTCACAAGGTTTACAAATAAAAGTAGAAATAAAACAAACACCCAAAGAGTCAAATTTAATCTATTCGTGAAATAATACAGTAAGATGATAATCGAAGGGTTGAAACGATTTTCGTAAGATAAGGACTTTTTTCAATTATAAATTTAAATTCTAAGAAAATCTTAAAATTCATAATACTCACCATACTTAACACAATCGATTTCATCACTGGCAATCAGAGGAACAACCGTATCGGAAACAATTCTGAAATAGATTCACGCATTTATATCAACATTAGTTTTCACAATACTCAAAGGATCAAAACAAAAACTTCTAACAATTAGTCAATCTCATTTGTATTTTTAAAACTACACGCAAATACGCTGTAACGAATGATTGTATACATATTCTAATTAACACGTTAAGCGCTACCCGTAATTTGCAATCGTAAACCGTTCTGCCGGCAATTCGTAGCAAACCATCGACGGCGAGCGAGACAGTGCTTTCATGTTCAATCATGTCTCGACGAAACAGAACGAGACAAAGCAGAGACCTCAGCATGTGTTCATGTTCAACAAATTCATGTTCAATTATTATTTCAACTGTGTTTGTGTTTTATTCTAGAATTTGCAAAGTCTTATGTGATGAAATTTTGTTCGTTTCCCGACGACTCTCAAGCAAACGATTCGAATAATGCGGACCGTCGGTATGCTTTAGAAAAACTTACTACGTTGTCGGTCCCGAAGCGCCTGTGCCCCTACCTAACCGGCACTGTCGGTCCGAGCGGGCCGTCACCGGCACGCAGGAAAGAACGCTGTCGGCCCCACGGAACCGACGTAGTGCTTAACGTGTTAAAGAAACGCAAGACCGATCATTCTCAAATTCATGTTAAAACGCATTCTAACCGGACATCTCAAATTGTTTTTGCTCATTCAATATATGTGTGAAAAGAATGTTGATTTCACAGTTGACACTATTCAATAATTTTTACACAATCGAACAATCTGATTTTCATAATCTGTGATCGTGAGATTACCTTGAGAAACATTCATTTAGCTGAAACTTATTGAGACTTTTACCATTTTGGTCATTAGACTCTCTATTACAAGATTAACGCCGTTAAAACTGCATAGCTACTTACCACACTTTACTTTCGTTTTTTTCTCTTTCCTTGCATGACGTAACCAAATTTCGAAGAATATTGTTCAGAGGGCAAGCACTTCCCACATGCAATCAAATTGACGCTGCACTAGAATCGAAATGAAAAATATAGATTTCATGAATGGTTGACTAATCTATAGAGAATAAACTTTTTCTGCAATCATTCGTTGTAACTACTTACAAGTCTTAAGTCTTAATAATTAAATGTTAGTCACGCTGCACTGCCTGACTTACGGTGTGATGTTAACTTTACCGCAATGACATGCCATTGCCTGCCCCATTTTCGACAAGGAAAATTTAACTATGCATTTAATGACGATGTAAAAAACACTTCATAGTGAGCGATGAAACACCAAACTGTTAGAAAGTTCACATTCAGCAGCTTTTCACAACCGCTTTTGTGGCAACGAACCGAGACATCGGGAAATATACACCGAAGTAAAAAGAATAGAAAGCTTTTTTCTCAACCGGAACTGACAACCCAACCAACAACTGACAGCTGGAACCCAATGCATATCTAGACATAATTTCTCAAGACAAAAAACACATGAGGGCTTTGCGGTTGTAGGGCTCTGTACTAAATGAATAAAAATTTGTTTTTCAAAATTTCAAAATGTCCGCAAGACTTTTCTTAACCCCTGGTCACAGCTTTGCGCAACCGCATGCGGTTGCGTTTTTTCCCATGGGAGAGATAGGAGCTGTCATGGACTGTCACCGCAGACGCAAGACCTTGCGGTTTCTGTACTAAAAAATCAAACGAATTTGATTCTTGCCGCAGACTCTTGCGTTTTTATATGTCAACAGTAAATATTGTTCCTAGTAGACTTTAATGGGATTGTATGCTCATATAAGTGGTATATTCAAACATTAAAGTATTATTTTTGGCAAAAAGCTGTGCTCGTTTGACAGATCAAAAGCACAACCGCATGCGGTTGCGGAAAGCTGTGACCACAGATTTATCGGTTTCTCTCAAAACTAATCAACGCGAACCAAAAATCTCTCATTTATTAATGGGCCGAAGCGGGATGTAACAAAATTAGGGACTCCCTATCGTTTAGTGTACTAAAAATCATACGATCTAGATTTTTGTCACACTGAACCGGATTTGGAGAGCGTTTTGGATCTGTCAAACGAGCACAGCTTTTTGCCAAAAATAATACTTTAATGTTTGAATATACCACTTATATGAGCATACAATCTCATTAAAGTCTACTAGAAACAATATTTACTGTTGACATAAAAAAACGCAAGAGTCAGCAAGGTCTTGCGTCTGCGGTGACAGCCCATGACAGCTCCTATCTCTCCCATGGGAAAAAACGCAACCGCATGCGGTTGCCCAAAGCTGAGACCAGGGGTTGACTCCTGCGTTTTTATATTTCTACAATAAATATTCTTTCTAGTATGTTTTAATGTGATTTTTTGCTCATACCCTGGTGGCAAAATCGGCATCGTCTCGTTCTGTCCAATTGACACAATTCCGAGTAAACGCATGGTAATGTAGTCACGTGTATCGTGTAATGTAGTCACGCGGTCAAGAAGTTACAGAAAGTTTTTCCATGGTAGATTGTTGGAACTCTTGCTGTTACTACATGCTACCAGCAAAACATAAATTTCTGTCAACTGGGTAGTTTTTGTCATAACGATATAGTTATTATACATAATTCGCCGCTGCCACACAGACCGCGTTATGCAGCGCGTTGTCAAATTTGACAACGCAGAAACTACTCGATTTGCAAGGTGTATAAATATAGAAGGTGACTTTATGTCGCTTTAGAAGGGGTGCCATATTTGAGAAGAGTTATGTCAAAAGCCCAATCCTTTTCCGATACCCCCCTCAAAATCCATATGAATACCCCAGAAGTGTTATGTCAAGTCATGAAATGTCATTTTACACTGGACGACTTCACCTTCTAATTTATACACCTTGCTCGATTTGCTTGATCCTAGCAAGGTGTATAAATTAGAAGGTGAAGTCGTCCAGTGTAAAATGACATTTCATGACTTGACATAACATTTAGGTTCATCCAGACGACAGCAATGTTTCTCGGCAATGTTGACGTTTACCGTATTCGTACACGATTTCGTTGACTGTATGTGTGTGCCAAGCAACATTGCCGAACGAATTGACGAGCTATCCATGGGTCGATGGATAAGCTGGAAACATTGACGAGCAATGTTGACAGCGATCCGTTTGGCATTCAACAAGGTAACGAAGCTAAGCTATATCCTGTACGAACCTTAAGTAAATTATTAATTAGAACGAGTCAGTTTAATTTGGGCAAGTGTTGGTTCAGTTTTACTATCATGCCACTAATTAAATTCACTTTTGTGATGTTAACTAGTTACCATATGTTGTTACTTTCTATTGATACATATTTTACAAGATAACTATATGCCATGAAAAATGTTTAGAAACCTTGAACATTGTTGGAAACATTGATGAACATTGATTGCCATCGTCTGGACAGAATCCGCCATTTTTGCACATGGCTGACAACCATGTTTGAATGTGTGCGAAAGATTGACGAAAAGATTGCCATCGTCTGGATGAACCTTTTAGGTTCATCCAGACGACAGCAATATTTCTCGGTAATGTTGACGTTTATCGTATTCGTACACGATTTCGTTGACTGTATGTGTGTGCCAAGCAACATTGGCGAACGAATTGACATGCTATCCATGGGTCGATGGATAATCTAGAAACATTGACGAGCAATGTTGACAGCGATCCGTTTGGCATTCAACAAGATAACGAAGCTAAGCTATATCCTGTACGAACCTTAAGTAAATTATTAATTAGAACGAGTCGATTTCATTTGAGCAAGTGTTGGTTAAGTTTTGGTATGATGCCACTAATTAAATTCACTTTAATGAAGTTAATGAGTTACCATTTGTTGTTACTATCTATTCACCGGTAGCAAAACGAGTGGTATTTCATGACAGTGTGATATCACAATGACGGGATTTTTGGTACATAAAGTTTGTGGTAATGAGCGTTTTGTGAGTGTGGTAAGGAAGCATTTTACGAGCATCGGGCTGTCAAAACGATGGCAGCTGCGCCATCTACCGTCATAACTATGAAATAAAAAAATAATTTAAAATTTAAATTCGTAAATGTCAGATTTATTTGTGTGGTTTTCTGCATATTCATGTGCAATTGTGATCCTTTTTGTGATTTTGCCATTTCTACACCTGATACTTCCGTGTGTTCGCGAGCGGCCGATTTTCTTGCTTCGTATTTCTGTGGGAGAGAGAGAGACAGTTTGGTTAGGTCAGTACTTTTCCATTCAATTACCTTTTGGTACGGCCGATGAGCTGTTTTGAACCCGGGTGGGTTGCGATCGTTGAAGTTCGCGATGCACGATAATTGCGTTGAACCGTTGGTGCCGTTGTAACTGGAGATGATACTATGCCTATATATATAGAGCAAAAATGTTTTAACAAATTCACCCAGTGCAATTTCATAACATGTCTTCAATTTTTTTTTAGTTTCCAGCGATGGATATTGCATCAAATGACATGTTAGGACCGGCCAAGAAGCGTCGGATTTTGGAAGAGTTGGTCCTCACAGAGGAAGATATAGTTGAAGTTAAACATAAATATAACAATGCTTTAGTTGCGTTTTCATACAAAAATAGCTTCATTAACAGGTCCACCAGCACCAAAACAGCTTTTTCTAAAGCATATATCAAATTCCGTTACGCCTGGTGAGTTTAGAAAATCTTTCGTAGTTTTTTATTTATATATTCGTGCAAACAGATCCGTGCAAACAGATGGAGTCTAGTCAACTAATATTAGACAACACACCACTAACCGCTGGAATCATGCGGAAGATTCTCCTGCTTGGCGTAACGACCTCTTGGTCATGCCTGCCCGTTAAGGGATTACGAGACTTGTTTCCCTGTTGTACGTGGATAGTCAGTCCTCTCGTACAGGGAAGGGTCCGGTCTCGGTTGAGATTCGAACCCACGCCATCGAGGTGGTGAGCCCCGGCACTCAATAATCCAATTTAATGAGCGTCTAGAAGCAGAGCCAGCGTATAAAACGGACATAATGAATTGGCTACAAACTATGGTAAATGTTGAAGAACCGAAGCAAAGGATGACAAGGCTACTGAAAGCACAATACACAATACAATACCATAAAACTACAAGTTTGCATTTATGTGTGCATTTATTCGACAAGAGTACGTAGTAAAGGAAAGAATATCATTTCTCCCTCCTCTTCTCCGATGGTTTTTACTAGTTTACATTTTATATCTTTAAATTCTAATTCGATGGATTCCTCTGGAAGATCTATGATTCGCTTTGTTCGTAGAACAGTCCTCGGATCTTTTGGGATGTTCATATCCGTTTTTGCACGAAGCATCTCGAACATTTGTCCAACGGTTGCAAGCGACTCGTTCCCAGTTAACGCCCAGTATCGCACACACTCTGCATCTGGCATCTTGGCATAATCGGGACCATTTTCTTCGTCATCTGCGGAATTTTCCTCGTCGTCCACCGCATTCTCTTCATCACTACTCTCTTCATCGTCCGTAACAAAGTCCATTTCGTATACCTGAGTGTCAGAGAAAAGCGGATCCAATTGTTCAGTTGGTTCCTCATCCGGCAAATCGATAGAAGGCAACAATAATTGGTCCGACGAAACCGAAACTAAAATGAAATCAAAACGATGGTATACATCAGTTTAGCTCGATTCCCGATACAAATGAAACTAAATTATTACATTACACATAATAATCTACATTAACTACATAAGATTATTTACCCGACAACTCGGTTGGTGCCACGACATTCACAATGCTATCCGCTGTCTCGGATTTCGGCATCAATCTTGCAACGCGCTTGTAAAAGGCACCGGATCTGCGTTGTGTTTGCAAATGCGATTTTTTCCGCACAATGCGGCAACAGCTGAAGGATGCGGTCCTCGATTAATCATGGTTAACACTGAATCACAAAAATAATAGCCAAAACACACGAAACAAGTTAAATAGCCAAACAGATACTGAACTGACGCTGATCAAAACAAACAGTTTCGGTAGCATTTTTGGTTGAGCACATCTATTCCATGAGGTAGAAAGAGACAGAAAATCAATTGACTGCTTGCACAGTAGCGCCGCCCTGCGAGTGAACGTTGCAAGCTTGCAAATTCAATATGGCTTCCCACAAGGTTACCCAAACGCGGCACATTTCCTTCGGAAACTGGCATAGCTTTGCAAAAGTAACCTTGAAATGGCTCACAAATCTAGCCTCGGTGCTGGTAGTGTTGATACATATGTTACCAAGATAACTACATGTCATGAAAAATGTTTAGAAACCTTGAACATTGTTGGAAACATTGATGAACATTGATTGCCATCGTGTGGACAGAATCCGCCATTTTTGCACATGGCTGACAACCATGTTTGAATGTGTGCGAAAGATTGCCAAAAAGATTGCCGTCGTCTGGAAGGGCCTTTTGGGTATTGATAGGGGTATCGGAAAACGATTGGGCTTTTGACATAACTCTTCTCAAATATGGCACCCCTGCCAAAGCGACATAAAGTCACATTCTATATTTGTACACCTTGGCTCGAACCTCATTTATTGACAACGTGCTGCGTTGTCATTCCCATACTCGGGGTCCACACTACAGCGCAACGTCGCCTGACAGGAGCTGAACTCCATATAAAAATAACCTTGCGCGATGTCCCGCGAATCGCGCTAGGTTTTTTATGCATGGAGTTCAGCGCCTGTAAGGCGACGTCGCGTTACGCGACTGTGTAGTCTGGAAAGCGTGATACAAAACGAAAAACCCCACCATTTCTGGGTTGAATACTTGACGCGGTATAGCTGTGGAGCGGTGGAGCTTGAGATGCTGCTGCAACCGCGGTGTGTGTAGCAACGGCGATTGATTATTCGCTTAGTACAGAACACTACAACTGCATTATCAATTATTTGGCTACGTATCTATTCTTGAAAAATAAGGTCTTGGTAAAAATTGGAAGCTAGCTAACTGTCTAATTGTTCGTGATAGCGCATGTAGGCATGTAGTTTTTCGTATACGAAGCAAATGTGTTCTTGATGATTTGTGGCTAAGGTGTTTTTGGGGATAGACTTCTTCGGCGACCGTTTTCGCTCTGGTAAATCCATTGTATTTGTAAAAAATCTAGACAAATAACTTATTTAAATGTGATTGTTCTTCTCTTCCACGTCAGAAATGTAAGTTGATGTGTGTCCCCGTCGATTACGGGTAGAGCCAGCGTCAGTGATGAAGCAGCGTGTTGTGAGATGGTTAACTTATTTGGCTTGTTTTTAAAACTAATCAAAAGGTGTTGCAAAGTAATGTAGCCAAATTGCTGTAGAAGATTGTTCTTTATTTGTTATTTGGATTTGCACAGAAGGTTGTTAGTTTCCTTTGTGTTAGACCGCGTCCATACGGCATAGTAGCGTAGCGATTTTGACACTCCGTCGTAGCGTAAATGTTGGTCGAGAGGCCTTAGCCACGGCCATAAAAAATAGTTGAGACGACGGTAAGTGAAAACTACGATGGAGTGTTAAAATTGCTACGCTACGATGAGGTGTAGACGCGGTCTTATAGTAAGGAAAGCTCATAATGAGAACAAAATCGATTGAAAATAGCTGTTTCAGTAGAAAAACAAATGTAGAGTTAACTGAACTACGTTACTTATGGTGTGGAGAAAAGGTTTGCTCTCTGGTACAGAAACTGGAAAAATCAGATGTGGAAGTGCCAATATTTTAATATTTGTGTACGTCATGGAAACAGAGCGGAGCTGCTCACTCGATCATTCGTGCTAAATGTGGTAAGTTATAGAAAAATTACATATAATTATGTTAAAATTAAATAAAATTTAAAGCCAGACAATTTTTCATTTGACGGAGTATCATTTACCGTTTTCCACACTGTTTTCGTTATCATATCTTTCTAAAATCTTTGTTTTCCTTCTCGTTTCAGCACTGCTAGATTTTGAATGTAGTGTGAACGAGCATACAAGAAAAATTGAAGCATTTAACGAAGTTAATATATTCGTGTTAATTGTTGGGTAATTTGAGATCTACCTTCCAATAATCGTCGTTGAAAAGTGGTATCATTTTTTTCACAAGCCTGTTTCATGAAGCAAGTTGGTTTAAGCTTTAGATTTACTAGTTAACGGTCATTTAATATATGTTAGAATGTTCCGTTGTGTGATTTTCGAATTTGTTTACTTACTCGCTTATCTATTTATGGGAAGTTTGTGATTTTGATATGTAGAAAAACAAAGAAGAAAGTGTGGTGAGTATCTATTAGTCAACTCAGCCGTTTTTTAAGTTTATTTAACAGTTAAGTGTATTTCAAGATGATGTAAACTAATGGTGGCAATTATGTTTATTTTTTTTTCAAACAATTTCAGTTTTTATTTGGTCATTGTTTCTGATTGTCGCAGTTAAAAAAGTTGCAAGCTGTGGGGATATTTCTTAAGAAATAAATCAATCGATGCGGTGAGGCAATGAAGTCCGGTGAGTATCGTTAATTTACTTTCAAATGTTATTCTGGGTGCTAAACGAATATTCTAAATTCTACTTATTGTAGTGACCTAAATTCTACTTATTGAGTTAAGTCGATGGTGTTAGAAGTGGTCTTGAGCATTGCTGGGTAGTAATGTTACATCTAGTACATTCCTTGAGAATTAAATCCCGTTATCACTAAGTGTTAATTTTGTACCTTATCTAGCTAATACTGTGAACTTTTCCTTAGAAAATGAAGGATTAGTCATCGTCCTCTGTGGGATCAAGACTAAAACCTTGTCGCCTACCTTGATATTGCTACCTTTAGCACCCCGACAATCATCCGCGTATTTTTTACTCCTCAGCTTAGCATGTGCATCATCTTCTTGTACGCTTAATATATCCAGATCTATTTTAAAATCCCTTAGACTAGGAAAAGTGCCCCTATAACGGCATCCCACCATGAATTAGAACGGAGTAACGCGTAGCGTTTACGTGTATTATGCACGTGCACAAATTCCTCAAGGGCTTCATTCCAGTTTCGTGTATCTACTTTCGCTGCGGATATTGATTTTTTTATTTCTCGATTCAGACGCTCAACAGCTTTGTTCGACTGAGCACATAACGGTATGGATTTTTCGCACCTGTACTGCTTTATGCTCCCAAAATTGAATATTGAATTGAACCCTTTACTCATGAAAGGGGGACACTTTGGATAGCCAGTGGTTGACCCCATGTCTTGAAGACCTTACACAATGCTGCATCCTTTGAACGATAAGCTTCAACTCGATAACGTGCAAGTAAAGAAAATAGGTATCCACGCAAACCTGTGAGTGTCCTGAGCCACTTGTCCTTGTATCGAGAGAAAATCAATTTGCATCTCCCACGGTCCTCCCGGAAGGATTCGGCTATTCAAGAGGACCGATGGATTTCTTTGAGAAATGGCTAGACATGTCGAACAACCAGTGACGTACTTTTCGGCCTCTTTTGATATATTGGGCCACCAGAAATGGTCCTTGAGAATCCTTCTGATGGGCCCGCTACCAACATGACCTTCATGTGCTGTTGCCAAAGCCCTTTTTCTTAATGATTTGGGCAAAACAATCAGATCATCCTTGAACAAATTAATTTATTATTGAAATTAGTTTTTTATATAACAATGCATAATAGAATTCAACACTTAATCCAATGCACAACTTAAACATAAATGCTATATCGCGATTAATTTTTTTTTAAATATTCTAAGATACTAAAATGAAAATTTTTAGTTTCTTCGACATGTTTTTTGGCACTGTCGGCCAGCTCATCCAAGATTTTGATCATTTGATCATTTTGACGAATCAAAATTTCAATGCTTTTTCCGTCCTGAGACTAGCTAGTTGATCTTTTTTTTTAACTGTTTTTTTCCTATTCCTTTTGCTCTTCGGCGTTGGGTGACCGTTCAGCCTCTTTATTGTTATCCGACGGCCCTCCTTCCTTTATCGTTACAATTGTTTGAGTGCGATGGTTCTGTACCCTCTTCATCATTTGAACCTTTGTTCTTAAATGGCCTTACTTCCTCCTCAACGTTAAAATTTTTGCTGATGGATGGCCCTACTTCCAGTTCAATGATCTCAACTATTTGTTCACATTTATCGTTTAATTAGCTTTGGAATAGGTACAACCAATGACTCCTTCCATGTATCCGGAAAAACACTCCTCTCCATCGATTGGTTAATCAAGTCCAGGAGCGTCTCCCCAGCCACATGAAAGCAATCCTGCAATGTATTCCTGCCGTCTTGGTCAGGTCAAAACATATCTGCATAAGCTTGCTCATGTCTATTGGTTGAAAAGAAAATCTATGCCTGGGAGTATCAACTTGTCTCAGCTCTTGGTTCGTCTACCGTAGGAATGTTGATGTTAACAAGTGTGACGCTATTCACAAAAAAGTTGTTGAACCTTCCTGCGATCACCGCCTCATCGGATTCGAAATAGTTATCAAATTTCACGCATGAAGCGGTATTCTCGTCGGGTTTCAACATGCTTTTAAGAAGTTTCTTACTATTGCCCTGCTGCTTGCTAATTTCCCTACTAAAGTACTCCTCACGAGTAGTTTGTAAAGACCTACTGTACTCGTTTCTTAGTTTAGTGTACTCACACCAATGTGAAGCCAGATTAGTCCGAACAAATTTTCTATACACTTAGTCTCTTTTCCGTTTTAAACGTTCCAGAGCCAACGTATACCATCTGCCAAAGTATCTAGTCTCCATGGTCCTTTCATAAACTAAGCTATTCATAGCACTCTCTAGTGTATCCTTCAATAGATCTGCAGCTTCATGGAAATTTTCCGTTTCCCTCTGTAGACCCAATGTTACCGCCTGACAAAGGCCCTCTTTAGAGTACCTATTCCAGCATTTAACTTGTTTTTGAACTGTCCTGAAACGATCATCATTCAAGTTTAAAAGCAAAGTTTCATGATCAGATATTTTTGCTCAAGCATCTGTTACCACGCTAATTGAGTCTGCGTTGCAGTACACATGGCCAACCAATGTGCTGCTATTATTCGTAATACGAGTAACTGCACTAACCTTCAGTTTCAGGCACACCGAGTCCATAACCTTCTTCAATTTTTCGGACCTCGCATCATTGAACCAATCAATGTTGAAGTCACCAATTAAAGCATTACGTTTGCCAAAATCTAGAAATCTGTCTAACCTGTCCTACAGAATTTCGACAAATCGTGAGTCACTCGAACTAGGTGAGTGATACAGAACGCCATAATTTGCAGCCGCCATGCCTCGTCAATACGTCAATCCAATCAAAAATTATTTAAAAACAAAATTCGAATAACTACCCTGGTAGGTGGTTGAACGGGTAACGGTGAAGGCTGTGATTAGTTGATGGCTTTTAAAATATTTCGAAATCTTTCTGTGAGTTCGTTTGCTATTTGCAAAATAACACTCAATTTATCTATGTTTGAAAAAAGCAGTCGACAAACATATCCTGTCGTACTGTTGCGATCCATTAGCCTTGGCTCATCTAATTTGACACCAAATTTCTTGTACATCTTTTCAAATGCAGTTTTTTTTCGATCATTGTACATGTGTTTTTAATTTTCAGAAACATTTCAGTTTTAGATTCCATTCTATACGAAATGTTAAGCAAGAAATAGAAAAATTTAATCGAACAGTGCAGCGGAGGTATTCCGTGAAATAAATCATCAAGAATTGGAATACATCTATTTTCTAGGTGCCCTACACTGTTAATTTTGCATCACATACACAACATATTTACATAGAATCACACAAAGAAGATGAGAGGTGCCGTAAGGTATCTATTTTTTTAATTTCAATTATTCTACACGGAGTATGATTCAGCAACTCTTGAAGCTGAACTTTAGGTTTTGTTTTACCAATAGAGATAATGTGTTCACTGCGTTTACACTTATTTTAATACTTTATGCACATAAATATACTCGGATCTTGAGAAACCATTGTCTATAAAACATGCGGTTCTGGGTGCAAGATTAAAATCTGTGGATAGGTAGTCTAAAGCAACGGCATTCGGTCTATCCTTTGTATGCCACAAAAGCCTTAGTTCCCATATACTCCACTTTGTCTATTGTTGGTAGTACGGGTTTTGTTATTATCATACGGACGAAGATTGTTCCTTTTTCTGCTGTTCGGAATTTGTATTTTTGGTTTCCCCATGCAGGATTGGCTATTGTTTTTGGACCCTACCGTATACCTTTAGGATCTCCTTGATTTTTTCTTACGACACCTCCAGTTCACATCGAGACATCTTCCAGTTTCAGGGTAGTGGATCCGTCTGCTAATGAAACTTGTACCGGGTAGGTCTTTTCTCCTACCATTATTGTGGCGTCGGTCTCCATTGCTACGGCGCCGATCGCGGTTTGCATTTTGTTGACCGTGATCATAGCCCATGGTTCATATGGTTCATCATAGCCCTATCTAAGGAGGTGCACTCTAAGGAGGAGCACTCTAAGGAGGTTAACACTTCCTCGTCCTTTAACTTTAGTTTGTTTTTCACGAAATCATGTATATTCTCGGGGGGTGGTCTAGACATGCCTTTAAAGTTGCATTTTATGAAGTGGATATGTAAGTGGATTTCTCCATCTTGTTCTTTTATTCGATGGTATGAAAACGGCCCGTCTGGTTGATCGTGTCTTTCTAGTTTTTTTATTCTAGAAACTGCCTTATACCAGGCTCACTCGGATGTTGATTAGTTCGTAAAGAAAAAGAACAAAAGACAAATAAAACGGTTGAGTCACTGACACTCGTATCGTTGCTTGTTCACTCGTCAAAAGTCAAATCGCGAATGAGATACATGCTTGAGCACATCACAAATATCATTGATAAACAAAACAAACAACAAAGGATCGAGGTTGTGGCCTTGAGGAACGCCATAGAGGCTAGTTAATGAAACCAAAGTAACATCATTTATTCTGACGCTATATGATCTTACGCGGTAGATACTCTATGAGCTGATTCAGGCAAGGAAGTCGAACCACCACCCAGTCTTCCCAGTTTTGCAACTAAAAGGTCGTGGTTCAGCACATCAAACGCCGAAAATACGATGCACTTGTCAATGAACCATTTGCGCAAGCACCACCGCGCCTTGTAAAACGCTGCTGGGTAATAACTCGATGCTCATCAGTGTATTCAGGGAATATCCTGTTCGAACCGAAGAAAAAACCGAAGTTGCTGCGGCAAAAAACGAAAAACGCAGCCCCCTTTTTTCTGGGCCGCCTTCCTCTTTTTCTCTCCTTTTCCTTCTACACATTCTTATGTCTGTTACGCGGACCTGAACCGCGTTGTCCGCACGACCGCATTCCGGTCTGTGCTCACCAACTGGGGACTGGGGAGTTATTTCTTTGGTGTAAAAGGGTCAAGGCTATCACCATATTTCGTTTACTCATTGAATTCCTATCTCGACTTGAAGCTATGGCTGGTTGCCCCAACCTTCCCAAAACCCATCCTTTTACAAATTTGCGAAAAATTCCTAAGTCTATCAGATGCAACCGATCAGATACTGCTACATCTTCTATAATATTTAAGTATTGTAAATCTATGATGCTGATGCTGTAGATGCTTGCTTACGATGCTCCCCGTAGCGGTTTAAGACAACCGTACGCGAGCTAGAGTTAAACTTTCCGATGCAGGTGCACTTCAAGCATCCATTGGGCCTATTACGAAACTCTAACGTTAGAGAATTTCCGACTCGAAAGACACATTTGCATTATGCCTCATCTTCGAGTTTCCGTTCGGCTCCCGTTCGAGAACTTTTTTGTCAATCAAAGTAATCTGTCTAACAATTTGGGAAAAATTGCATTACGGTTCTCGAACGGGAACTGCTCGGGACCGTTGTATGCAAGGAACAAGATCAGGTCCCTTAAGTAGTACTGGTGGGTTTCACCACACTATCAACCATTGATAGCTGGCGGTGTTAACCAAATCTGTGCGGAAATACCTGCACTACTCCGGGAAGTGGTCCCCTTTTGCTAGTTGGGAAATCTAAGATGTACCTCTTTGTGCAATTGATGGCGACCGTTGTATGAATGGAGCAGAGATGGATGCGATTGTTCTGGAGAGTAATGCCCCAATGCCCCCTCTCGTTTGATGATTTATTTTCAATATCGCAAGATACTTTCGTCCCTCTCAAACCTATCTAGGGGTAAGCGGTGGGACTCATCATCGGGAACTCGAATTTGACAAATTTTTATCCGTAAGTCTAGTGCTACCGAATGTTCCAAAAAGTTCAATCGAAGAGACCTCACGGGAGTTTCAGCTCGTTTCAGTCGTTTAATTTTTTTTTAAAGCTTCTTGATAAGTATGCAAAGTTTAGTTGCTGTGAGTGCATCCGCTCGTCTTTGAGAATTTGTCCAGTGAAACGATTTTCTTTTTATCGGCGGAAAAGTGAGATGACCAAGTGGAACTGAGACCAACCTCGTTTTGGGCGCCACCCAACTTCAAAAACGGAGAAAAATTGTTAATATTATTATTATTATTATTATTATTATTATTAATTCGTATCGTCGTCGGATCACAACGGTCTTCACGACACAACTTAAGTTTAAATTACAAAAACGGTTACAACGCGTGAGACGGAGACGTAGGCGCTCGCGAAACACAGACGTAGAAAGATGAAAATCACACAAGTCCAGCACTGAATTTAATTTGTTGCACATAACATGTCACGAGTCGCATTGCGCAAAGTTCGTCCTAGTACGCTCAGCACGGAAGTGGAACCTAGTACGTAGTGATCTGCTGGGTGCAAAAAATTGACCCCACCTAGAAGGGAAGGAGAGTCGATTTCGCTTTTCAACAGATTAAATAAAAACGAACACTGCCTGTCCAGACGACGCTTGTCAAGAGGGTCCAGGCCCAGCAAAAGACACCGTTGATTGTAGGAAGGCTGCACCTGGTTATTTCCCCATGGGAGAAGTCGAACTGCATACCGTGTCAGTTTACGCTGAATGCTCTTGAAATGCGCAGATTGTGGAGACCAAACTACACAGCAATAGTCTAGAACGGAACGTACTATCGCACAGTAAACAGATCTAATGCACATCGGGTCGCGAAAGTCACGACGAACACTTAATACGAGACCCAACAGTTGATTGGCCTTACAAATGACGTACTTGTAGTGCTCTCGGAAATAAAGCTCCACGTCAAGCTGGACACCAAGGTAGCGAATGCAACGAGTTCTGGACAGGATATTGTCGTTGAGTGCGTAATTATAATGAAGCGGGTGTCGAGATCTACTAAATGAAATTCATGAGCATTTCTCGGGACATAACTGCAGATTAGTATTAGTGCACCAATCAGCTGACTGATCGCCGATCGATGACTTCTGAGATCCACCTCCGGGTCGATGATATAAATAAGCTCTGGTAAGCGCACCCATAAATCCTTTTGATTCCTTTTTTCATCCGCCCTCGTTAGGACGAGTCTTAACACTCTCCATTTCCGCACATCTTTCGTTAATTGCCTTCTCAAATGCTGTTGGTGCTAAAGAGTTGTCCACCCTGATCCACCAGAAAGTCAAATTTTCCTATCATGCAATCTAGTATTCGCGGATCACTTTCAACATCGGCCGGCGTTGGTCTTCCAACGATGAACTAGAATTAAAATAAAAACATAGCATACAAAAAAAAGAAAAGGGAAAATAACTGCTTTTTTTAGGTTTCGGAAAAATGGAGAGAAATGAAGATTTTAATTACCGTTTTTTCCTCTTTCTTGATGTTTCGTTGAATCAAACACTACAAAGAAACAGTGGCTATCTGGTTGATTTTCCAGTCTCCCTTTTAATTTCCCGAGGATCCTCTTGGTTTGGGCTTGGGTGCGATGAGTAGCAAAACTCGGTGAAGTGACCAACCTTTCTGCATTTAAAAAAAGTTAACCGGAAACGTCTGTCTGTGTACACTTATAATCAACGTCGCACAATGAAAAAAGAAACAAAATAGGCGACAAAAACTCCCCGATCCAGGCTCGGGCAAAACTGTGAAGGGGTCAAATGTGGAATAAGTCCTACCTTTAAGTGTTGTAAATGTTTTTTTTCGATTAGTTGTAGTTGAAAGGTATAAGGATGGTTAGCAATGTAGGGCATTTCAATTATATTTGACCCGTTCAACTCTTCCGATTCCGATTCTTAGATGGTCCAAACCACTGAATCGTACTCTTTATGATGTTTTCTGTTTAGTTAGGGGAGCTCAATTCGCGGGGAACGAATGACATCCGACTCGATGGTTGACTAAGCGGGAAGATAAAGCGCCTTCGCCTGGATGCAACCTGGCGTCTCGAAAGAGTGACCGCGGGAGAGGTTTTTGTTCGGAGCAGGAAGCTAGCGAATAATAGTAAATAATACTGACGCAATTTCTTCTACTTAGCTACCGACGGGACAACAACCCTTTCATCAAACTGAAGTCGTTGATCAACGAGCGATAGATACTCCTGGCATGTCTTCTAAGAACTGGATCCTCCACCTGTCATTTTTTCCATCCAATCTTCTCATGTACTATTGAACTCTGTAGTTCTGGATTTGATAGTGTTTCAAGTTCTATGTCGCTAAAACTGGGAGGTAAACTATTTGCGGTGCTTGTAACTTGTGGTCTCATATCTTGATCTAAGGTCACTCTTGAAATAACATAATCTTCCTCAGGTTTGATATGCTTGTCTATTTAGCTGGTAAAAACGTCCGTAGTTTTTACATTTTTTCAGGCGCGTATTCCATATGGAAATCGTACAGCAACAAGTTAACGCAAACCGCTGTAATCGATTCGCCGTATACCCTGTTTATAGCCATCAAAATGCAGGCAAATATATGTACCCAACGAAAAATTTTGGTAGTATAAGAGCGTATAAAGAATTCTTTTCAGAACTGCCCACTCTTCTTTTCAGAATTCTTTTTACATCAATTTTGCTCTTCAGCAAAATTGCATTTTGCAATTCAGCAAATTTACTATGCAATCTAGGTGTAACGAAAATTCTAAAGAGAAGTGCATAAAGAATTCTTTTTACACTTGCGGTAAACCTAAAAACACTCTTTTGACAGCGTGACTGTGCGTTCAACACATGTTTCTGACTATATGTGGCAAAAAACGTATACCCATTCGCAGTAGTTTTATATTAGGAGGGTTCAGGATATCTTTTCTTTCCAAAATAATTATTTTTATGCTGGAAAATATTGTTGTTTGTTTTATTATTTTGATTTATTGATCATCATAAAGGGCACGGTAAACGAAACGAAACCGCTAGTCTCTCGTGTATCGTCTATGTTCGGGCCAAGCGTTTATGCTTCGTAATTTGCTAAAAGAGATGCAACATTTCTTGAAGCTATATCTAATAATTTGTTGTGTATTGTTGAAAATACAAAATCCATGCTAAATAATCACAGAATTTCAATAAATAATCGATTATCTCGCTGTCGATTTGACAGCTCTGACCCTCAGTGGTTGATTTTGTTCAACCTTCAGGTTTTTTAGTTGCATTATTATTGCGATTGAAAATATTTGAAACGTATATTAATGAAGTTACATTTTATTTAGCGTGAACATTAGTTGAAAATGTATTCTTGTTTAAGATGGCCGAAGATCAACGACGGCGACCGAAGGCGACGAAGACCGAAATCAAGGATTGAGAGCTGTCAAATCGACAACGAGATGAAACATGTTAGATATTGTATGTGGCTTTGTAGAACGGTAATGTTGCCATGCCATCGATGATGCGATGTTGCCAGTATAGAGCGCAACTTGTAAGATGAAACCCAGCACCTGTTAGTGTTTTGATGGGACTTTGGAATAAAAAGCCGAGAAATGCTGTAACATACCCTACTTTCAATTGGATATTTTTTTCTATTCCTTTTGATTTCGCCAGTGTTCTATATGCAGTATGAGTGCGATAATCTTCGGGCCACTGCATATTTTAAATACTGTACCTAATTTTGGTAGAAAAAATGTATGTACAGGGATTCCAAGAAAAACATTTGGTCCGCTTTAATATAGCGCGAGAAATACAATGTCCTCCTGTGATTTTCTTTATTTGCAACGTGTGTGCAGCTGTGTTTTGAGTTTTATGCATATGATTTGCTTTTTTATACCGGGGTCTTATTTCACATTGTAAAAGATTTTTTTCTATTTTGTTTATGTTTTCCTTTTAGTGTTTGCGTTTTGATTTTTGTGAAGCCATGTTAACAGATACATTTCTGGTCTCTTATAATCCTGAAACGCATGTTCAATTGAACACGATTAATAATTTCCATTACTGAAGCTGCGCAATTGTGTTGTTTTCAATTTTAAAATTTTAAAACCGTTTAAATAAACCGGTTCACCCTGTTCCCAGGCTGGCAGGTTTCCCCAGCTGATAGTTTCCTCAGTAAGCTGGTTGATATAGTAATGCTTCCATTTCTCCTGAAGAGGTCCTTTCATTTCCCCTCATGCGAGCCTGTTTCTAATGCGACCAATGCAATGCAATGGGATGAGCTGTGGTCCCATACAAAAGTAAGGTTTTGCATTTCTTTTAATGCCTTGCTTTATCAAAGTAGTGGAGTAATTACGGTGAAAACCTTACACTTACGAATATTTAATTTATAATAGATAATAGATAAGACTCGTATTTTAATTTGTTGAAAAATAATTTCTATTAAAATTAATTACTTTTGTGTAAAAAATCATTTTTAGCGTGTTTTGTTTTTCTGACTTAGTTTCAAATTTTCATACTTTTCATTTTTCCAAAACTTGAAATGGATCAAAAGGAACAAATTAGCAGAAGATTTCGTTAGGATAAGTCCATCCGTCTTTTAGTTTTCGTTAGAGAAGGTAAATTATTTTTTTTATATGGAAAATAGCCAAATATACTGCATTTTCGAATTTTCCGGCTTTTACTTAGGAATTTCTCAAATTCTCTTTTTTCCTAAACCTTCCTTGCGTTAAAAGAAACAAGTCATACGAAGAAGTCATCAAGATTCTTCTTCTTCTTGGCGTAACGACCTCTTGGTCATGCCTACCCGTTAAGGGTTTACGAGACTTGTTTCCCTGTTGTACGTGGATAGTCAGTCCTCTCGTACAGGGGAGGGTCCGGTCTCGGTTGGGATTCGAACCCACGCCGTCGAGGTGGTGAGTGGTGACCCTTAATATTTCCTGATGAAAATTCATGCTACCTTCTACAAACATTTTTATAGTACCAACTAATTCTATAGCTTGGTTTATTATTTCAGCATTTTGTTTCACAATAACTTCTTGATAATTCGTCTTAATCTTTGGCACTGATGAACGCTAAACTTTCTGCTGGATGTCTTCTGCTTGTGACCTCTCTCGATTTTGATGCTGAAGCTCCTCTAGGTTCAAACAATTCTAGCTACCCTTCGGTACTGATGGGCGTGGAACCTGTTGAATTGAATTTCGACAGGTTGTTGCTCCTCTTGATCATGACGAGGTGGAAGCTCCTCTAGGTGAAAATCCTGTGTCGGCTGCTGATCGCCTTTCTGATGTCGCTGTGGAACTCCAATGCAAATGGTATCCACGACACCTTCCGCATTGGTGTTAATATTAGTTACATAAAGGATTCTTTCCTCAATGTCGGTAAATGTACAAGAAGCCGCGATACCTCCTCCGGGTTTATTCCGTACTTTTTCTTTACGTTTGATTTTTGTAGGCCCATGCCTGCAATACAAAAGTATCTAAAGTATTTTGTTAAGAAAGAATTAAACTAAAGATTGTTTACGTTTAGAACTCTTTGCTGACTTCTCCCCAAACCCGCGGACGGATTGGTGCAAGTCCCTTTCGCTACTTCGGGATTTTGCTCAATAATTTGGACCAGTTTCTCTATCTGGTCCTTTGTAAAGCGCAAGCCGTCCACGACAGAGGAAACTATACCTAATTTACCTAGAATATTTAGAACAACGTTCTGGAACATTTCAAAGTGAAAAATTTCTTACAAATCACGCACCTGGCATCAGGCATAGGCATCGTCGTGCCCAGCTTAATTTACCTAGTATATTTTGAAGAGTATGAGGTATCAATAATTTCTTACGAATTTGTTCTGCACCGCGCAGCTAGGATCGGTCATGGGGTATTAGGCTTCGTCGTGCCCAGCTCAATTGTGCTCCAGAGGCGTCATCGATATCAGTACATTATAACATGTCGCGCAAACGAATTTTTGAATAAAATTTTTTATCACCCGTATGCTCCTATGAGTCATGCCCTTTCAGAGGAGCGCTTCTCCGAATTCTATTTTATCTACTCTAACTAAAGGTATGCTTAAAATTCATACATATGCTAATTAATCATATTTTACATACATAGAAAGCAAAACTTATGTTTATCCATCACGATATAACTTAATAATAGGCTTATTATCTAACTTATAAAACTAAATACCTAATAGGCTTACTATCTAATTTGATTATTATTTACAAAATCTTTGGCTATGTGGTCCCTAACAGCAACCAATTCCCTAGATGTTTGTAATGGCAAATGCCCTAGGTTTTGCATCGCTGTTGTTGACGTATTACGCCAAGTTCCTTCTACTACTTGTCCCTCCACAACCCTGTCTTGTTGATTTTTTGATTCGCTTCCACTGCGCTACTTTGCTTTTATTACACGTACTGAACAGAAATCACAGATTACATCCGACGAGACTAACAGGCAGACACAGAATAATATCTTGCTTCACATTCATCATAGTCTACTACATGACTATAGCCTACCCGATTGTTGAAGTTGTAATCGCAAAACTCAACACTCCTCCTCAATTACAACCGCTTCAACAATTCCCTTAGGTCAAAGCTAACAACCTAGACAGCTTCTTGAACTTTGTTGTTCCTAGTGGCTTGGTAAAGATGTCAGCCACCATGTGTTCTGTGGGACAATAAGTGAGTTGCAACATTCCGTTTTCACACAACTCCTAATTTCTTTTACATGACGATTTTCACAGTACTATGGTCTCTGTGACCCAGGCGACGATGCCACATGTCAATGCAGTTAGCATTATGTCCGGCCGTTGCCAACAGTGTACGCTGTACATCGGTATTGAGCTGATAAAGATTTCCATTGCGTTGTCCTTTCATCAACACTTTGCCATCTTTCTTCACAACACAACCATTTTTGTAAAAGGTTACTGTGCAATCCTCATCACACAACTTGCTTACAAACAGGAGACTTCCTGACAGTGACGGCACATGATACACATGTTTCAGCCTCACAAGGATGTCCTTTTCATTTCCATTAATAGATCGAAACTTAGCAGATCCAATCCTTGCTGCAGATGTTTCCCTTCCATCAGCCAAGCTTACATTTGTGGTGTTCGCACGTATTTCATCTAGTAGCGATGCGTTGCTAGTCATATGAGAAGTTGCTCCTGAATCGAAGATCCATGACGCAGAGCAATTCTCCTTTTCAGATCTAGTTCCCAAACACACTTCTACTTCTGCATTTCCATCCACCAAATGCGCCTTCTGTTTAAACGATCTGTTCACAGCTTGGTCCTCCGTCTTTTTCAGTAGTCGATCCTGTTCTAGCTTCCTACAGTAGCGCCTAATATGCCCTTCTTTATTACAATAATGGCAGAGCCTTTTCTTTTGCACAGGTTGCTTCGTTTTTACAACCTTACAAGAATGCTCTCCATTTCCATGGCCATCACGCTCGACTCTTTTCCGCCATTCATCTACAAGCTTTCCTTTCACGAATTGTAAATTCAAATCTTCTTCTGGTCGGCTTTCTAGGGCGCTTATCAAAGTATCATACGATGCATGCAGGCTGGATAAAATAATAGCAACCAGCCAATATTCTTTCAGAGCATCTCCCATACTTGCGAGTCGGTTCGACAATTGCGTTATTTCAGCAAGATGTTCTGCCATGTTGCCATTTTCGGGCAATTGTAGACGAATCAGTTTCCTCAGCACATGAATTTTGGAGGATAGCGTGGCTCGTGCATGATGTTTCCGCAGAGCTTCCCACATTTCTCTTGCAGTTGCGGAACGGATGACGTGACACGCTTGGTTGTCGTCGATGGACAAACCAATGAAAGCTCTTGCCCTACCATCTTTAACGATCCAGGTAGCATCAGGCGTATCAGGCTTCTCATTTTTCACCACTTTGATCAAACCTTCCTTGGTCAGCAGCAACTCTATCCGAAAACGCCAGATTTCATAATTGAAATCGTTCAACTTTTGTATCGAGAAATTCGTATCCACCATTTTCACGCTCAAGATTCTGGGCCCATAACCTGTTGGTTATTTGATTCGCTTCCACTGCGCTACTTTGCTTTTATTACACGTACTGAACAGAAATCACAGATTACATCCGACGAGACTAACAGACAGACACAGAATAATATCTTGCTTCACATTCATCATAGTCTACTACATGACTATAGCCTACTCGATTGTTGAAGTTGTAATCGCAAAACTCAACATGTCTGTCAACTCTGATGGTGAATACGTACTTCGTGAATCCCTTTTTCGCAGAAAATTATGCAACCATACAGTAGCTAGCACAATTTTCCTCGCAACATCAGGAGTTTGTAACATAGGGCGGGAATATACGCGAAATGCTGAATTCAGAATTTCAAAGGCATTCTCTATCGTTCGCCGAACACAAGAATGGCGATAGTTAAACTCTCGCTCAGGAGATCCGGTAGGATGCGTTCCGCTAAAAGGCCTAATACAGTACGACGGAAAAGCAAAAGCTTTGTCTCCATGTTTCCTTCAATGGCCCCGATGGCGTGAGGAAAATTCCATTTCAGCTCAAATTGGAGACTCGTAATCAATCTTCTCTGGTGGACGAGTATCTGTAAAGAAAAGAAAAGCAGAGTTAGTTTGAGTTAGAGATAGCACATACTATACAGCATTTGTTTTCATTCACACAATAACCACCGCATGACTTTGATTATAACTCTAATAACTCCAAAACCTTCTATCCAACCAGTCCCACGTGCCAAGTCGTCAAGAAAAAGGCGTCGTCTAAGCCCAGATGACCTGGACGTCGAGATACCGGGAGTCTTAAAAGAATTTAACGACACAGTCAGATCCGTGGCACCCCCTGCCAGAGATATCGACAGGTATTTAAATGATACATTGAACGCTGTTGAACCAGAAATAGCAGGTGATCTTGTAATAGAAGTGGAACAGGCCATAACCAGGGCAAACATTAGAAACCAACGAAAAATTGCAATAGACACAGGAACTAACACTTAATAGGTTAATGAGGTATTTAGGTAGGTTTTGAGTATGACAGTAGCAGCTATCGGCTACTATGGCAAAATTATTTGATTATTTGGAATGGATTTAAAAAATTGCACTGTCTTCCCCCCTAGCTTCACATGATGTCCTAGAACCTCGATGAGGCAAGCACAAACTTCAGGAATAATAATAATAATTCCAATTCTCTACATTGTAAGCCAAATTTCAACTCGAACCAGTTGTTACAAAATGTATGAAATATTATTACGCACCTTGAAAAAAAGTTGCAAACTTGCGTAAGAGTCCCCGGTAGCCAAATACTTCAACGTTCTAGCCAATCGCACCCGTGGTTCGATTGGCTCGGGCATGTTAGTAGTTTGCCGTATTATCCGGGGACTAACTAGCGATAATATGAAGTCGAAATCCACCTTCGACATTCGGATAAACTGAACAACTGTTTGATCTATTCTGCTCTCCAAAATAGTTGATAGATTTAGATCGTTATTCACCCGGCATAAAAAGATGTCGTTCAACCACATACGATGGTCGTCATCATCTGTGGTTTTCTAGCCGATCGCGTTCCCGGCGCATTCTTCGTAACACTTGCAGGCGAGCTAAATCGAGCCCTGTGGCACCCCAGCTGTGACTGCGCGAGATCTGGTCCCCGTATCAGTGGCGTAATGGAGCACTCTGTTTTCGAAGTAACTTTGGATGATCCGCATCAAGAAGTCGGATGTCTGCTTGTTGTGAAGAGCCTCTCCGATTACGCTCCAACTAGCCGAGTTGAACTACCATGCAGCATCGCGGATCTCGCTGGTTGGTCCGCCCAAAAGACATTACATGTTACATGCCTCTGGCCACCACCTCCTGGATCGCCTCCACCGTCGATCTCCGCTTCCGGAACCCGAATTGACGGGGAAAGAGATGGGGACCATTAGGGTCGTCTTCCAAATGGTCGTTGAGACGACTAAGAATAGCACGCTTGAACACTTTACTAACGGTGTGCAGCATGCACAGTGGTCGAAATGACGACGGTCGTCCGGGTGGTTTTCCTGGCTTAGGAAGCAAAACCAGCCGCTGATGTTTCCATTGGTCCGGAAAGTGGCCGCGATCGAGACAGTCCTGGAAGATGCGACGGAACACTTCCGGGAACGCTCTTATCGCCGCAGTGGCAGCAACATTCATGATACTGTCAGGGCCTGGGGCTTTTTTGGGATGCATATCGGATGCAATATTGACCAGCTCCTCTTCCGTCACTGGTCGGCAGGCTACGATGGGGTTATCGGCTGGCTCTGGTTAGACCATTGGTGGATGCGTTGGGAAGAGTTCATCGACTATTCTCCCGAGAATCTTGGGATTTTTCTCTTGTGGTACACGCGGGGGCGAAGGTTAAGCGTTAGGTTAGGTTCGTTATTGCAGGGTAGCAGTGTAAGTTATTAAAGGAGAGGTTGCAAAAGGGTTCGATATTAAGATCAATGAGCAGCTCAGAGAATTTGTTTTACCTTGGACTTGCAAGCATAGGCAACTGGTAAGAGGAGAAGGAACAATAGTAGAGGTAGATAGTTCGTTTGAGGTGGTAGATGGTGTGTGCAGTAGTAGTCAGGAGATTTTCATGCGTAGTGTAGATCGTAGGAACATGGCATCCCTCACCGATTGCATCACCAGCAACGTTCGTCGAGGACCATAATGAGAATTGACCATTGGCGGGGTACATTCGCTTAGACAAAGTCGATTATTTTGTGGACCCTAGGGATGCATCAGTTCATATGCAAACGATAGAAGATTTGCTGGGGATTTTGGGACGATAGATGGTTTGCTGAGGAAAAACGAAAGATTCTAACAAAACCGCGCGCGTCGATGCGCACTTCGCAGAGTTTTTCAATTTCAATTTCAATTTCGTTTATTAATTTATCTGGCCTTATGGCCTACATAAATCTTAAGACTAGACTTAACAATTAAACGCGAGCATAGCGTAAAATATGATAAACCGAATCCGCAGTCATATTAAATTCCAAGGGATGCGTCAAGTTATACACGGAGGCCATCCGGAGCAATGGATCACGAGCACAAAAAACATTACGACGAAAAGGAACGCTTAACAAAGGTCTAGATCTGAGGGCTCGATTTGGTGCGTAGAAATCGATTTCTGCCAGAAGAAACGGAGCATCAATTTGGTCAGTTAGCAATTTATGAAGAAAAACAACCTTGGAAATCGTCCACCGGCGTTCCAACGTGTTAATACCAAGCAGCAGGCACCGAGTCGGGTAGTCCGGCAGGGACGCGCCGTTCCACCAGGGAAGACGGGCAAGAGCAACTCGAGTAAACCTGCGTTGGACAGCTTCTAAACGATCGATCCTATTTCTGTGCACAGGTGACCAAACCACAGACGCAAATTCGACAACACACGACATCGGATCACGGAAATCTTTACACGCACGCAACAAAAATCCTAGCATTTGGTTCGCTTTCAGTATAGTAGCATCCACATGCGCGTTAAGGCTAAGATTAGAGTCTAGTAAAACGCCAAGATCACGTATGACATCACAGCGAGAAAGATCAGAGTCACAAAGCTTTTAGTTAAAGGTAATCGGTGACTTTTTTCGCGTAAACGAGATAACAGAACATTTACTAACATTAAGTGACAAACCGTTGGATAAACACCAACAGTTAAAGACATTCAAACAGTTCTGGAGTTGAAAGCAGTCACTTGTGTCGCGAATAGTCAAGTACAGTTTTAGGTCGTCAGCGTATAATAACATGGAACAATGATCTATGGCTAGGGTGACGTCATTAATAAATAGAATAAATAAGAGGGGTCCAAGAATG
Organism: Anopheles coustani; assembly: GCF_943734705.1. Taxonomy (NCBI): domain Eukaryota; kingdom Metazoa; phylum Arthropoda; class Insecta; order Diptera; family Culicidae; genus Anopheles; species Anopheles coustani. The sequence continues at coordinate 49,100,291 of NC_071289.1, read as the reverse complement.
CAGCCCTGAGGGACCCCGGTCTGATTTGAAAACGCGTCAGACAAACTGTCGCAAATCTTAACTCTAAGTGAACGATTAGACAAGTATGACTCGAGCCAACAAACAAGGTACCAGTGCACTCCCATTTTCGTCAGTTTCTTCAGCAGGATGGCAATGTTAACGGTATCGAAAGCAGCGTTGAAGTCAGTATAGACAGCATCAACTTGCAATCCCTTGTCAAGTTGTTGAAAGCAGCAGTGCGTGAATTGCACCAAGTTAGTCGTAATTGAGCGTCCACTCAAAAATCCATGCTGCTCAGGAGCGATGTATCCCTGGACTCCACGGAGAAGGTGGCGATGAATGAGCAGCTCGAATAGTTTACTGCAGGCACATAACATCGAAATACCACGATAATTTGAGATGATGGTGCGGTCAGCCTTTTTATAAACAGGAAAAATCCAAGCCTGTTTCCAACGAGCAGGAAAACAACCATCCCGAAGTGATTTATTGAAAATAGCTGTCAGAGGAGCAGCCAACGCATTGATGCAGCAGAACAAAACTATGCGTGGGATGTGAGCTGAACCGGCAGCAGCTGATGATTTGAGCGAGGAGGCAGCGACGATAACCTCGTCAACAGTGAAGACGGGCAGGGAAACATCAACCGCATCCTGGGTAACATATCGCAAGGCAGCGTTGAAGTTGGGGTTTTGCCCGGATAGATCACCGTACGTTGTTTTCAAGTGATCGGCAAAAGCACCAGAAATCTCAGAGCTACCGTTGAATGCAACATCGTTAAGGAACATACGGGTCGGCAAGCTGTTATATTTCCGTTTTTTGTTGATGAAGCTCCAATAAGCTTTTGGGTTTGCGTTGAAACTAGTTTGAATTCGCCGAATATAAACTCCGTATGCCCTTCGGTTAATCTCTTTGTACAGGTTGGCAGCCAACAGGAATGAAGCATCGTTGTGAGGACAACGATATCTCTGCATACGCCGCTGAGCCGTCCTACGTTGACGTTTTAAGTGAGAAATAAATCCATTGTTCCACGGAGGATTACGAGGCCGGCTGCGCTTTGGAACATAACGACTATAAAGCTGAACAATCTTGTCCGTTAGCACTTCAACACTATCGTCCACATGCAGGTTTTCCGTAAAGCTCCAGTTAATACGCGCCAATGCAGAAGAGAGTCCATCAAAATCCGTTCGAAAGAAGTTTAGATCATTCAAACTATTTGTCTCAGGCAGAGGATCATCCGAAGCAAACAAGACTCCCAAACCCGCTAGAGTTAACTCCAAGGGAGGATGATACGGATCCACAGGAACCAGCGGTTGCAGAGCAGGATGCACGGACGGTATTGGCATCGGCAGCACGCCACAAATTTGTTGATATCCATGAAAGAATAAGGCATCAAGAAGCATGTTTTGTTGAGATGCATAAGTTGCCGGAACAAAAGCCCCATCCACCAATTCCCACGAAACAGCCGGTAGATTGAAGTCACCAAGCAACAGAAGGAGATCGCCATCTCTAGCCATTGCTCTCAATTTCCCAATCGCCTCGTCAAACGCATGATGAACAGAAGCTTGAGAGCTGAGCGATGGAGGAATATAGATAACACCAACAAAGATTGACCGTTCTGCAAACGACAGCCGAACCCAACATTGCTCCAGACAAGTGATACTGCTAGATACGTGTGTTCATGCAAGTGTGTTTTTTACGGCAATCAGGACCCCTCCACCACGAGAAAGGGAACTGTTGGCAGGATTTCGATCGCATCTGTAGACATAGTAATCCCCGTTGAACGCAAGAAGACAGGGAATACTCTCATCAAGCCAAGTTTCAGTTAAGACTATCACATTTATATTATTTTGTTTAGGCGAATCGATAGGAGCTCAGTAATAGGGGAATTTTTGAAGCAATAGTAGTAGCGACACAGGCAAGGAAATTTTTTTCAACATTACTTCTTTACTTAAACATTTTATAAGTTTTTCTCCCTGGAGCATTTTCGGGCATGGTTTTCCCTGTCGTTCCAAAAAAAACACCAGCTCTTATACATGTGCCAATAACTTATGGACTGTTGAATCCATATTATACCACCCATACATTTGAATGTACATTCTATATGTTTCAGTACAGTAGTTCTGTATTGTCACTGCATTGAGTGGTATATGGCAGTTTATCGTTGTAATATTCTAAATTGTTTGATTGAGTCTAAAGAATCCTTGCTAACGTAGGATTTGAAAAAAATGCTACGACATTAGTATCCAGTCGTAGTCGTTCCAGCTAATCCCAACACCTGATCTTTATTATTATTATTATTATTATTATTATTATTACTATGATTATTATTATTATTACTATGATTATTATTATTATTCTTCTTCTTCTTGGCGTAACGACCTCTTGGTCATGCCTGCCCGTGAAGGGCTTACGAGACTTTTTTACCCTATGTGTACGTGGATAGTCAGCCCTCTCGTACAGGGGAGGGTCCGGTCTCGGTTGGGATTCGAACCCACGCCGTCGAGGTTGTGAGCCCCGGCGCTCATGGGCCGATTTTTCTAACCGGCGCTACCGCTCGGCTGTCGCGGACCCCCATTATTATTATTATTATTATTATTTTACTAGCTGATTAACCCGATTTCATCCGGGTAGAAAGACAATTCCAAACGAAAGAGTGTTTTCATTCAGTATCTTGAGTTTAACAATGTTAAGAATGTTGGACGTTTCACACTTGAAAATTGGCTTTCTTATTAGTATGTTGGGTGTAAATTGATTCGATTTTTTGGGATTGAGAATATTTGTAGGAGACGATAAAAGAAGTCTGAGATGAGATTGAACACTCAAATTGAGACCATTCGATTTAGTGACCCCAAAAACTACGAAAATTATACCCATATTGCTTTTTAACCATTGTTGAGATACAGGGGTAAGATCCTTTCCTGTACATGGATGAACTTTTATTAGATGATAGCTATATATTTAAGTAGTATGTGTACCAAATTTTGTAAAAACCCATCCCATAATTGTTGAGTGTTCAGGGATAGGGAAAAGTGTTCGGTTGGGGAAAGGGAAAGAGGACATTCGAAATCATAAAATTGTGTGTAGATTTTGTGTTGAACACATGTGATCAGAATTGACGCTTTTTGTTCTGAGAATTCCTATTGTTTTACTGGAGAGGAGGACGATAGTGGGAGTCTTAGGTTAAATTGAACATTAAGAATGAGGCCATTCGATTTAGAGACCACAAATACTGCGAAATTGATACCCATATTGCATTTTTACTATTTTTAGGGTAGGGGGTATTTAAGAGCCCCCGTTTCCCCTTGCCTTAGGAGGATGAAATTTTAATCCATGCTATGTCTCTATGTAAGCAGTATGTGTACCAATTTTTGTAAAAATCTGTTCAATAATCGTAGAGCTATAATTGGTTTTTCTTATTTTTAGATGGTTGTTGTCCGGGATGGGTAGGGAGGTATGAGGATATCAACAAACGAAGTCCAAATAATTCATCCTTGAAAAATTAGCTAATATCCAGTAAAGTTTGGCACAAATCGGTCCGTTAGAGTTTGCGTAATGCTGTTGAATACATGATAGGGCGAAATAACGCTTTTCGTTTTGAGCATTGCTGTTGTTTTACTGAATATGAGGAGGATAGAGGGAGTCTGGGATGAGATTGAACATTAAGAGTGAGCCCATTCAATTCAGAGACCATAAATACTGCGAAATTGATACCCATATCGCATTTTCATCATTTTTAAGGTAGGGGGAATACGAGAACCCCTCTTTCCCCTTCCCTTAGATCGATGAAATTTTAACCCATGCTAATTCCTTATGTAAGCAGTATGTGTACCATTTTTTATGAAAATCTTTTCAATAACCGTTGAACCAATCCTGGAAAATTAGCTACCTTCCTGCCAAGTTTGGTGTAAATCGGCCCAGTAGATTTTGCGTGATGCGATCACATACATATATATATATATATATACAGACAACGGTGACTTTTATATATTGGAAGATGTAAAATTGTTTGCCATGTAGGCTATACAAAATCCGAATGCTTAAAACTTAAACGGATGGACAAACATAGACGAAGGGATTAATAAGAGATAGGGGCCGTAGATAAGGATTAGGAAATAGCAGACAAGAGACAAGTACGGAAACTGGCAAAGGACATGTTGTGGTCAAACAGGCGACCAACGGCGTTGAAGTTCGACATTGCGCGCAGCCAAGGGTCATTCTGGGCAAACAGAGACCGGCGTCTCTGGCGGGGGAATGTATAGGGGATATCGGACACGCAGCCTGCGGGACGGGACATAAAAAGGAATGGCAGCGAGAAGGACGGGAGAGTCTATATGACCGTGGAGGATGTTGGCAATCAGGAAAGAGCGCGCGTCTCTGTGGCGGTCCTTGACGCTGACCAGCCCCAGCAGGCGGCACCGGACCGAGTAGGGAGGCAAGGTAGCAGAGGGGTCATTCAGGAATCGCCGAACGGCAGGACGCGTGAATTTCCTCTGCACATCCTCCAACCTGTCCATCGCTGTGACGCCCGCGGGTGACCAGACAACGTATAGGTTGAACCCAGCAGCAGTACAACGCCTTCAGTCATAGGGGGTCGCAAATTTCTGATAACATGCGGGTGATGAGTCCCAGCAGCCTGCTGGCCCGTTCGACGACTGAGTCCAGGTGCGACCTGAAAGTCAGCCGGTCATTGAGCCACACCCCGAGATCCTTGACTCGAGGAAGAGGCAGGCTACTGAGGTGGTAGCTGTGCACCAGTTTGTCGGGAGAGCGACCAAACGAGATGACACAACACTTCGCCACGCATAGCACCAGACTGTTGACGGAGCACCAAGCTGAGAAGGCATCTGCAAAGTGTTGCAGGGAGAGAAGATCACTGGACGAGGACACAGGAAAATAAAATTTAACATCGTCGGCATACATTAGGCGGCCCTCAGGTGGGAGAACGCAGACGCAATCCGAGATGAAAAGAGTAAAAAGGAGGGGACTCAAGACGCCAAATAAATCGTAACATATTTTTTTGAAAAACTAATTTCCTTGCATTAAAAACTTCTCGATGTTCTCTTGTGACCTACAATTTTATTGAAATTAATACGGTATGAAATATGCAGAAGGCATTCGAGGAAACGTATCAAATAGTGTAAGGGTCAAATACCGTAAATCAGTGAAGATTGTTGTGCTGTAAAAACTTGTTCTTGTAACGATGTATCGCTAATCTGTTTGGTATGCAATAACATATTGGGCAGCACGATGTCCGAATGCTTGTCATATAAGACAGAGTTTTATCATCTATTATACATAATTTAAAATTCAATTTTACTTGTCAATTTGGTTCATTGATAAATACAATTTCAACCGGCCGGCAATCTAAAGCTTTGTGGAGATAAATTTAACCAAACGATGTCATTATTTCTCTCCACAAATTCTTCAACAGATAGATTAATTGGACTTATTGAAATAATGAATACGCTTGCATCAGCAAGCAATAATAACAATAACTATTCAAATTCGAATTACATTCGAATTATAAATCTGACGACGATACACAACTGAGGTACTGATAAAGCGAGCACAACGGACCGATAATGATAAGACAACTAAGCTGATAAGACGCTCTTATCGGCGCCTTTCTTGGATGTTCTTTTTTGGACGTGTGGGTTGGGTTTGCTTTGTAGGGTAGAGCTTTGTAAGTTTTTTGGACAGCCACTTTAGCTCGCTGTGTGATTCCCTTCGTAGTTCGCGCACTTTAATTTGTGTTGCGCATTTCTTTCACCTCCAGCCATTTTTTTATAGCGGACATCTAGATAGCGGTGGCTGAATTGTGGTTACCGGATCATTTTACTCAGATCGAGGATCTGTGACAATTTGCTGCTCCAAGTCCAACGCGTTGGCAGTGTTTACCTTGCATTGGGCCTTTTTGTTGGGCCATGGGACGTATCGACAATTTGTTTGTGCCCTTCGTGCATATTTTTTTTTTAGTGATCGATCGCCTCCTGGCGATCGCACGTACCCTGTTCCCTATGCGACGGACGCTGTGGCACCCCCAGACCCTTGAAGAGGGTAAGGGGATGTTCCTGAGGGACTGTCGGGCTCCTTACCAAGGTAAGGGGTACCACGCCCTGGGGAACGGACTCTGTGAGATACAGCAGACGGGTTGCCCCCGCTGATTGACTCCCACCACTACCTCCTAAAAACCTTTCCGAGCTGGTTGTTCCGTGCGCTTTGGTGCGCGTCTTGCTCCCATGTTTGGCTCAGTTTACCCCTGCCTTCTTTCTGCTGTCATCGGGATGTCCTCACGGTGTCATCGCCGATGACGTCGTTGTCGGGGCCGATTTTCCTGCTGTGACAGTCTCCGTTGGTCCCTTCGGATTTCTACGAGCTCTGCTTCCGCTGCTACGAGGTCTCGCTGTGCGTCTTGCAGTTCCTGCTGGTTCGTAGCCTCGTGTCGCCTCAGCATTGCGTCGTTCCTGCGCTCGAGCGCGTGGTGCGTAGCTCGCTGGACAGTCCTGTTCCTCAGGCGACGGATTCGCTCACGGATGTTGCGCAACTCCCGAAGCCAGTTTGATCTGTCCACGGGCGTCATGGCGTTGAGTCTGGCGGTGAGTGCCGGGCGACGGCGCGAGTATCCGCCCGGTCGACGCAGCCTGTTTCGCACTCGCCCTTCGTGCATATTGCTGCTAGCAATCGTAATTGTTGGTGGTGGTGGTAGCTGGGTAGGCTGTACAGATTTTGAGTCTTTGTGCTGCTGTACGTCAGTTGAAAAATCCATCTCGTTATCTCCCTCATTTTGCAGCAGTGCCAGTTTGACGACTGGACTTATAGAAGGTTCGTTTTACGCTAGTTTCCCTTCTTTAGATCAATTACCAAGGGCCTTTTGATGGGTTTACTTGTGCGACTGATTTTTGGTGCACCAGATTCGATAGGTCACTAACTGGCTTGTTTTATCTACACTGAGCTGATGAAAATTGCGACTGATCTCCTACGAGTTATTTTGCTACTGTGAACCGCGTCACAAATTGGGTTTGTTTATTCATCGATTTACAACATGATTAAAAGACCTGCCTTTACAAATTGTTCCGCTTTTATACTCTTACCTGGTGTCGGCGTTATCGGTAATCGGTGTAATCGGCGTAATCAGCACCGACTCGTTGACATTTGTCGGCGGTGTCAACCCTAGTTGACTTCATCAAGGTCATTTGGGCTGGAACCAACGGATTACTAACGTTGACTAATATAAGATGCAGATGCTAGGTTGCCGGTTTGCCCCAGAGCAACATCTTCTACCAGCAGTTACTTTGCATACGGACGCATGTTCGTAGGAACCATGTTCAACTCCGTATGCAAAGCTATGATAAATCCTGATGTTTGAGGCGTTTGTGATGGCTGATTCCCAAGATGGTCGACGACTAGCTTCATCAATTTTTTTTCGCAAAGACTTATCATCTTCTACCGCCTTCCGGTTTCGCTATGGTCCAGGTATGTTATTGTCAAAGTCTACACTGTTGAGCTTCTCGTCAAGGTACTGCTCGAGGTATTCTTCTTGAGTTCCTTCTATACCGTTTAGCTGAAATCTAACCAACATATGTTCGATAATCAAAAATCATGCAATTTCAAGGAAGCTTACAAAGTACCAATGGTACCTTGCTTTGTAGCAACCATTTATTTCATAATTATTGAATTTTGTATTCACCTGCAGTGTACCATCACTTTCAATATTTGATACAGGAAGGCGTCGCAGCTATCTCCTAGGAAACCCATTTGATCATAATACCAAAGCTTTGGTACATGCACATCCTTTTCTTTGCGGTATCGAGTTCGCATTTTTGATATGCATATTTCGACTTGGCGTCGATCGGAAAACCCGCACTCTTTGAGTATTGTTATTTTAGCGTCGTTATTTTTTTGTAAACTATACTTTGTGGTTTTGTTCCACAAGCAAGGGAAAAGCTCCAGTATTTTTATAACTCCAGCCTCCTGGGCTTCGGAAACCTAAAACAAGAGTTAATGAAGAAATTTTTAATTTCGTATGCAAGCCAATTCTCTTAAGTGGCAATAAATATAAATCGAGAGATATAGAATCAATAAATGGTTAATGTATATTAACAAGAAATGGTTATCGCATAAAATCAATCGTGAATGAATTTTGTATTCACCTGCAGTGTACCATCACTTTCAATATTTGATACAGGAAGGCGTCGCAGCTATCTCCTAGGAAACCCATTTGATCATAATACCAAAGCTTTGGTACATGCACATGCTGCTCCACTGCGTTCACTTTGCAAAACCTATGCACGCGCTTTTTAAAATGCTTTTCTAAGAGCTCTTGTTTATTTTTAACTGACTCGTCATCCTGAGGATGGCTGATAAACGTCATCACTCCCGCTGCCGGTTGCCTTCGACCGCTCTACTCGATCCTTTTCTTTGCGGTATCGAGTTCGCATTTTTGATATGCATATTTCGACTTGGCGTAGATCGGAAAACCCGCACTCTTTGAGTATTGTTATTTTAGCGTCGTTATTTTTTTGTAAACTATACTTTGTGGTTTTGTTCCACAAGCAAGGGAAAAGCTCCAGTATTTTTATAACTCCAGCCTCCTGGGCTTCGGAAACCTAAAACAAGAATTAATAAAGAAATTTTTAATTTCGTATGCAAGCCAATTCTCTTAAGTGACAATAAATATAAATCGAGAGATATAGACTCAATAAATGGTTAATATATATTAACAAAAAATGGTTATCGCATAAAACCAATCGTGAATGAATTTTGTATTCACCAGCAGTGTGTCATCACTTTCAATATTTGATACAGGAAGGCGTCGCAGCTATCTCCTAGGAAACCCATTTGATCATAATACCAAAGCTTTGGTACATGCACATCCTTTCCTTTGCGGTATCGAGTTCGCATTTTTGATATGCATATTTCGACTTGGCGTCGATCGGAAAACCCGCACTCTTTGAGTATTGTTATTTTAGCGTCGTTAACTTTTTGTAAACTATACTTTGTGGTTTTGTTCCACAAGCAAGGGAAAAGCTCCAGTATTTTTATAACTCCAGCCTCCTGGGCTTCGGAAACCTAAAACAAGAGTTAATGAAGAAATTTTTAATTTCGTATGCAAGCCAATTCTCTTAAGTGGCAATAAATATAAATCGAGAGATATAGAATCAATAAATGGTTAATGTATATTAACAAGAAATGGTTATCGCATAAAATCAATCGTGAATGAATTTTGTATTCACCTGCAGTGTACCATCACTTTCAATATTTGATACAGGAAGGCGTCGCAGCTATCTCCTAGGAAACCCATTTGATCATAATACCAAAGCTTTGGTACATGCACATGCTGCTCCACTGCGTTCACTTTGCAAAACCTATGCACGCGCTTTTTAAAATGCTTTTCTAAGAGCTCTTGTTTATTTTTAACTGACTCGTCATCCTGAGGATGGCTGATAAACGTCATCACTCCCGCTGCCGGTTGCCTTCGACCGCTCTACTCGATCCTTTTCTTTGCGGTATCGAGTTCGCATTTTTGATATGCATATTTCGACTTGGCGTAGATCGGAAAACCCGCACTCTTTGAGTATTGTTATTTTAGCGTCGTTATTTTTTTGTAAACTATACTTTGTGGTTTTGTTCCACAAGCAAGGGAAAAGCTCCAGTATTTTTATAACTCCAGCCTCCTGGGCTTCGGAAACCTAAAACAAGAATTAATAAAGAAATTTTTAATTTCGTATGCAAGCCAATTCTCTTAAGTGACAATAAATATAAATCGAGAGATATAGACTCAATAAATGGTTAATATATATTAACAAAAAATGGTTATCGCATAAAACCAATCGTGAATGAATTTTGTATTCACCAGCAGTGTGTCATCACTTTCAATATTTGATACAAGAAGGCGTCGCAGCTATCTCCTAGGAAACCCATTTTATCATAATACCAAAGCTTTGGTACATGCACATCCTTTTCTTTGCGGTATCGAGTTCGCATTTTCCATATGCATATTTCGACTTGGCGTAGATCGGAAAACCCACTCTTTGATTATTGTCATTTTCGCGTCGGTAAGTTTTTGTAAACTATATTTTGTGGTTTTGCTCCACAAGCAAGGGAAAAGCTCCAGTATTTTTATTACTCCTGCCTCCTGGGCTTCGGAAACCTAAAACAAGAATTAACCCTTTCCACTCGAGCGGCGCCGATACGGCGCCCAGCAGCAGCGTAGTACCAACTCGAGCGGCGCTGTTACGGCGCCAAGCCGGTTGAAGCTGATGAGCTGATCAAGTCTTACTTAATTTGCAGGTGCTGAACCATGCGCTTCAACGTTCAAAGTGACATTTTGATACCTCATTTTAAAAGGACTAACGATTTTTATTTAAAATATTTTGCAGTTTTTTCAAATGTATGACGTTAAATCCGCCACTGCGTTTACTAATTTACCAATGTTGCCTCGAGTTGCTGGTTTGCGCAGGCGAAAACGCTCTCGAGCGCAAAGGGTTAATAAAGAAATTTTTAATTTCGTATGCAAGCCAATTCTCCTAAGTAACAATACATATAAATCGAGAGATATAGACTCAATAAATGGTTAATATATATTAACAAAAAATGGTTATCGCATAAAACCAATCGTGAATGAATTTTGAATTCACCTGCAGTGTGTCATCACTTTCAATATTTGATACAGGAAGGCATCGCAGCTATCTCTTAGGACACCCATTTGATCATAATACCAAAGCTTTGGTACATGCACATCCTTTTCTTTGCGGTATCGAGTTCGCATTTTTGATATGCATATTTCGACTTGGCGTAGATCGGAAAACCCGCACTCTTTGAGTATTGTCATTTTAGCGTCGTTAACTTTTTGTAAACTATACTTTGTGGTTTTGTTCCACAAGCAAGGGAAAAGCTCCAGTATTTTTATAACTCCAGCCTCCTGGGCTTCGGAAGCCTAAAACAAGAATTAATAAAGAAATTTTTAATTTCGTATGCAAGCCAATTCTCTTAAGTGACAATAAATATAAATCGAGAGATATAGAATCAATAAATGGTTAATGTATATTAACAAGAAATTGTTATCGCATAAAATCAATCGTGAATGAATTTTGTATTCACCTGCAGTGTGCCATCACTTTCAATATTTGATACAGGAAGGCGTCGCAGCTATCTCCTAGGAAACCCATTTGATCATAATACCAAAGCTTTGGTACATGCACATGCTGCTCCACTGCGTGCACTTTGCAAAACCTTTGCACGTGCTGTTCAAAATGCTTTTCTAAGAGCTCTTGTTTATTTTTAACTGACTCGCCATCCTGTGGATGGCTGATACACGTCATCACTCCCGCTGCCGGTTGTCTTCGACCGCTCTACTCGATCCTTTTCTTTGCGGTATCGAGTTCGCATTTTTGATATGCATATTTCGACTTGGAGTAGATCGGAAAACCCGCACTCTTTGAGTATTGTCATGTTAGCGTCGTTAACTCACAATCGACAATAAATATAAATCGAGAGATATAGAATCAATAAATGGTTAATGTATATTAACAAGAAATGGTTATCGCATCGGGATCCGCGACAGCCGAGCGGTAGCGCCGGTTAGAAAATCGTCCCATGAGCGCCGGGGCTCACCTCCTCGATGGCGTGGGTTCGAATCCCATCCCAGTCCGGACCCTCCCCTGTACGAGAGGACTGACTATCCACGTACAACAGGGAAACAAGTCTCGTAAGCCCTTAAACGGGCAGGCATGACCAAGAGGTCGTTACGCCAAGAAGAAGAAGAAGAAGAAGAAGAAGGTTATCGCATAAAACCAATCATGAATGAAATGGTGAATTTTCAGAACTCTTCTACTGCAGTCTTAAGGGTACTAAAAATCATGATCTTGTAGTTATACTGCGCAGCAATAAGAATTTAGTTCTACAGTTAATAGGTAACTTTGATACAAGGCTTTGATAGGGATAGGCAAAAGTAGCCTAAGGCAAACGGAATTATAATTCGAAATATTTAAGGGTAAGTAAGTAATTTCTTCCACGATATATTTACAGTCATTCGAGGGTTGCATTTTATATTTCGGCGGGATTAGAGAACAAAATCAAATATTGAATCCGCACACGGACCCGTGTAACCGGGTTTTTACTAGGTCAGTAAAAACGAAGATCATACGGAATTCAGCCCATTCCATGAAGAAAATGACAGAAGGACTCGGTATCAATAATTTTACGAGTAGGAAGATCATAAAGGAAGGTTGTGTGGCGAAGTAAAGGGCCCGAAAAACATTCTCCTGCAATGACCAACCGCATCCGGGTTGAACAATGTAAGAAAATTTCGTATTTCCCTTGACGAAAAAACCCGTTATCTTCTATATAGACAAATGCTGGTAAACAATCTTTTAAGTATTTAATTTTGGAACCGACCACAGTATAAGTTTTGAGGCAGTAAAAGACGTGCACGACAAGTGTAAAAACGTCCTTCTGCTTCGGACCAATTAACCTGCTAGTGTAGGTATGTCTTTTGGTGGATAAATGAACACGTGATGGAGCTCCGTCCCATACCTCCAAACGCACCCAAACCAGTGGTTTGAAACTTGAATGAGGCGTGGGGATGAAAAAATAAGGAAAAATCTCTCCTGAGTGCATGTGCTGCAAGGAAAGACGGAAGGCAGTGTAATATAATACTATAATCTACATTATACATCATTATTCCTACCCGCCGCACGCGTTTCTCCCACAATGACATTCTTATCCGCGCAATGTGTTCCTTCGACGGATCGAGCCACCTGTTTGATTACAACGTCTCCATCCCTGCTTTTCGTTTACATCTATTCAACTCCCTGATGTAATCCATACCTCTCTTCATATTTTTTTTTGTTATTAGTTTTAAATTTAACATTAAATTTAAGGCACTTTGTACAGCTCACGTGGCAAACGTGGTAAATATATATGAAATGAAATGAAATGAAACATATAAACGTCACGGTCGCCATGTAATATATTGTTATACACATTACGACGCGCTAAAGACACAAGAAAAATGGTGAAAAACAAGAAACGCTACAAGCAACAAAAAAAAAAAAATACAAATGAGCGAGTGCACAATATGTTCAAAATCAGGAAAGTTACTATTCTGGAAATGACTATTAGTCTATATATCAAATGTACATACATGTTTTACATACATCATTACAGTTGGTACAAAATTCCTTCTACTATCCATAAAGTTCCTGCGCATGTAGGTGAAATCATTGTGAATGCCCCAGCTCCATTGGGATCCTTAGGAGAGGAAGCAGCAGAAGGTAGAAATAAAATATACAGAAGGGATAGAAGAGAACACGTCCGTAAAATGTAACGAGAATTCAATATTAATGACATTTTTATGAGAGCATTACAATCATCCGATCCATACATTTCAACAATATCTCTGTCTAAATCGTTGAAAAATAAAAAAAACAAATCCCATACCCAGACGCAGTAAAAACATTGTTCGTAGATTACAGCTCCTCAAATAGTAACAGACCCTTGCCAATTCAAAACCAAGAAGATGATGGTACAAATTCAGAATATTCAGATGGTAGCTCTTCGTTAGGAGACGTTATGTCCGCGTTAGATGCTTTAAATATAAACTATTTTCCAGATGACAACATTTCGAATGAAAGTTTGTAGAAATTTTAGTTTTTATTTATAATCAATCAAAATATATCAATCAAAAAATCTTTAAGTTGATGTAAAAAAAAAATGAAAAAATAATGCACCCATAGATAATTCCAAAAATATGTGGTTTTTGCAGCGCCACTTGGCGGGATTGTTCAGAAACATCATAATAGTATTACACGTTATTACAATGAAAAAATTGCAAAACATTTCATTCCTAATTTTATCCCAGCAATTTAGCTAAGGAAGTCCATACTTCAAATACTACCATGCCAAAGTAAACAAACGCGGCTCCGGTGGTTGTATCCGTGCTTCGCTCCTGCCTTCGATCATTAAATCGACGCGTTTTTGCCACCCCCGCTGGACCACTTTTGTCCTAGTGTTTTGCAACCGTACCGTTACGCTTTTTCGGTCGAAGTTGGACCCGTAGTCGGTACAATTTGTTTTACAGGTTTTTATGCGTGCAGCAAACAAGCACAATCTCCTTAACGAACATTTTGCTCAATTTTGTTATTAGAGAACCACTGTTAAGATTGCATCGTCTTGTTTAAAGCTACCCAATACAAAGTATTGAAAACTTTTGCATTTTTTTATTGGATATACTGTACTTCACGATAGCTATTACCCTTGAAATCTTCTTCGCATTCTTGCTCTTCTGCTGTGGAGGGTCGGCGCTGGAAATATTTCCTGTGTTCTCCAAAAGTGTTCCATGATTCTTCTAGCTGACTATCAAAAAGCGCGTTACAATTTAAATTGTCCGGAGTGTTCAGCTTTACTTGTCGAGATGCTACCCATCCAAACTTGATATTGACATGTTAACGGATTAACACGTCTTCCTCACGATACTGTACGCTTGGACTTTTAAGCTGATGGACGTCGTAGAACAACTCCTAACCAAGAAGAATATCTATTCTAGGAGAATGATGCAGTTGGATCAGCCAATACTAGCTTCTCCCATTCCATCTGTGTCTTACCGTCTAGCTTGAACAGCACAATCTGCGTTAAAAGGATTCCCCATTGGGATGGATCTTCTCCCAGCTGAGCCAGAAACTGCACCTGAGTTTCACAGCAGTTGATCAGTCCGTGGATGGCCTCGAAAGTGGTGTTTTTAATCCGCGGTTATAATATGAGCTAGTGTGCTTCTTTTGCAGAAGGTATTTATTGGCATACCTATCCAATAATGCTTCCTACGAGGCTTCATATGTATGGTCTGCTATTGGATAGCTCTCTACTATTTTTAGAGGCCTCCCCACGAGGAAACTCTTAAAATAGTATGACTTTTCTACATTAGCTAGCGAATTATTCTCATGTCTCATATACACCGTCGAGCGTAGCAAGTTTAAGCTTTGATTGCTGATTTCTCACTAGGTGATGGCTTACCCTTATCACACAGCTTCGCAGCGGCCTAGCAGTAGTACTCTTCTATTTCGTCGTCCAGCTCACTTTCTTCTTTGAGCAGTTGCTGTAACTGCCGGAACTCTCCCCATATCTGATCCAGAAGCTGCCGCCATACTTCTACGTCTATCTCAGTGATCGCTTTGGCGTTGGCAATCCATTCCGCAATTTAACGAATTTATTTTGCAGCTCGATTTAGAGTGTAGATTGCTTCCTCTCTCGCAATTCCCTTCCTCACTCACCACAACACCCATCGGTGCGGTTTGCTTCTTGGAAGCCTGGGAGCTCTTGCACAGCATCACGCCTACGGTGGTACGTCGTTCTCCGAGTTCGGAAATTCGTGAAATGCTTTTTCCATGTTGCTTAACCTTCAGGTCTACGGCCATAAATACGTACGTTAACATACAACCGCCTACCCGGGTAAGCCATACTTTTTGTACGGGAGTTTGCATTTTGCTGTTATTCAAAGCTTATAGCTTTTGTTCTAGATGCGATGATTTTATCTGTCTAAATGAACTGGGTTGTATAAACTTGAATTTTCGGGTTTTTTTCGACCACACAACTAAAAAAAATTTGTTTGTATATAACGCATAAGCACAACCATGGTGGACGTCCGCATTGATGAGGAAAAATTAATTTTGTCGGTGCAAGAGCATATATGTGGGATATGTGGGATATCAAAGATTCTAATTATAAGAATAAACATGTGGCATCTAAAGCATGGAACGCTGAGCTGAATGTGCATATAGATTACTCGATCTTCACTGATACCGTGATCCCTACAACGAGGCTGCTCCCTACCGTCGATCTCGCCGGACACAGTTGTTTTATATGTTAAACCAGGACGATTCAGTTTGGTTTTTTAATGAAGTATTAGTTTTTTTAATATTAATGATTTATGTTCAATGCGTTTAAGAAAGCATTTCAGGTGCAGATGTATTTCAGGTGAACTGGTGGCAGATAAAGGAGGTCCGTGCAGGGATGATGGTTAGTTTTGAAGAGGGTTTCCCAACAATATAACTTACTTAACATATGTAAAAAAAAGTTATAAAAGTTTGATGAATAATTTGAAGAAAATATTAAAATTTAAGAAACTAATAGAAAAACATCAATGGCAAAATATGGAAGATGGGATCTCTCAGGAATGTCAAGACAACTTCTATAAATAAATTCATTCTAAACCTACGGCACAGAAAAACCGTTTTTTTTCAAATCCCTGATTGCTTCAACCTGATGCGAGGAATGATTATTTTCGCTATTAGTGTTGGCGTTACAGTTTGCTATTACAATTTCTGGATTTGGAATGGTTTCTTTCAAATCAATACAAATATTATGTAACAAGCAAACTGACTTCACTATTAACGACACATGCTCCAGAGTTACTTGAAGTTCGGTTTTAAGGCATCGCCATTTGGCCACATGCAAACTGAATGCGCATTGACATGAAGGGAAACAAGGTAGGGTTGACACCGTTGACATTTGTCAACAAGCCGGCGCCAACTACACCGACAACATGTGGATGTTCGAAATTTTACTTTGTCCGTTAATATGAATGCAATGCAAGCGTATTCAAACAACATAAATTGCAATATACGAAATAAAAAGCGTACCCCGAACCCAATCTACAGCCAAATTTTGAAAACCGCGTATCTCCGAATCCGCGAATGTCGAGTACCGTGTATGTTGGATATCGACTGTACATAAAACTGTTCTACTATGTTTACTTCTATGAATATACAACTATCCCCATTATCTACGTAAGTCGGATATCAACTCATATATTTTCGTCTAGATTGTATTTGCTCGAGACGTCATCATTTTTAATAATATTAGCAGAGTATAACTGAAACGAAAGAGAAATGAAAGTAAATGGGTTACGGAAATTTCTCACTTCTCGCAGAAAAAATCATCAATTTGGACACTGAAAACAATAAAACACTAGTTTTACGGCACGGGTTTAGGTATTGAAAGTCCTTTTTTCTGTCAAAACTACATAGAATGAAATCGCTGGAATCAGTACTAAGAAACTGTCGATGGTTGGCTGTCGTGTGATCATGGGCTAACATTCGCACGGTTCTTGGAATGGACGGCAGTAACTATCGCTGAAATTTCTGTTTGACAATAAAAGCGCTGCCTACATGAATCAACTTATGAAATGCGCTGTCGGCTTCATTAAAGTCGGCTACGCCATAACCTCTATCTAGGGTTGCAGGATAGGGGTGCTCCACGGTATTTGTTTCAAACGCAACAGACTTTCTTTCCGCCGGCAGGAGAGATTCACACACGGCTTTCTTGAACACTTATTTTTTTATTTAAAGAGAGAGTTAAAAAATTTAACGTACTTCCTTCTCCGCTGCCCGAAATGAAAGGCCAGTTTGTCGTCTGCGGTGTATTTCTTTATCGGCTACAGCATGCGTCACGCGACAGCCTGGGCCCTTGTTCGGGGATCGGCCGTTGCTCCACTCCCGATCAGCTGTGATCGCCGCTGTCCGCCCTCACTCACACGCCTAGACACGGCTGCACCGACTCTATTGCGGTGATCCTGCAGCGCCCTCTTTTTGTTATCCTTGGGACCTTTTTAATCGGACCGTTGCAAATTCGCAACAGTATAGTTTGGTCAACTTACCCAGAGACTAGAATCATTTTGATTTTTGCAGGTTTTTCCTTTCTTCTTCTTTTTCTTCTTATAATCCACCGTTTTCCTCTCATATGCGTCGTCTTGAGCCGGCAGAGTTTCACGGGGAGCCGGATAGCTGCTGGCTAGTGGCATTGGCAGAGTTTCACTTGGGAGTCGAAGAGCTACTGGCCGGTGGAATTGGCTGAGTTTCACGGTGAACCGAAGAGCTAGAGGCCGATGGCATTGGCTGAGTTTCACGGGGAACCGAAGAGTTACTGGCCGGTGGCATTGACAGAGTTTCTCGGGGAACTGAAGAGCTAGAGGCCGGTGGCATTGCCATTGCTGGCGGGATTGTGCAGAAACATCATAATTTCGTGTAATATAATAGTATTACACGATATTACAATGAAAAAATTGCGAAATATTTGATTCCGAATTTTATCCCGGCAATTTGCTCTTTTCGCTCCATAGTGCTGTGGTCGAAATGCGATGCAAGCAAGATTGCATCGCTTCAAACGATATGGCAGAGGAAATCCGCAATACGCGAAAATTCGGTATACGCTATTGCGTTCGGTCCCAAACATTCGCGTACTGTGGGGACCAACTGTATTAAAATTGAAAACTGCGTTGAGGTCAAAATGACCCCAATTTGGATTCTAGTGTTAATAGCCTTGGCCATCGGGTTGAACAGTATGTTAGGAACGGTTTTTGATTCCCAACACCAGCTGTCAATTCGGCTCAGAAAAGATAAACCGACCAGATGATGACAACACCAAAAAGGAAACTTCGGCGATCAGCTGACTGATCGCCGATCGATGACCCTTGAGGTCGGCCATCGCCTCCGGGTCGAGTTTATAAATAAGGGAAGTCGGGGCAAAAATGGCCAGTCGCGAATGAATTTTACGAGAAATAAAGACTAAATTTTTGGTAAGCTCCAGTAAGCGTACCCACTAATCCTTTAAGTTTTCATATTTATCCGCGCTCGTTAGGACGAGTCCTAACAGTGGTTAAAGGTGATACTATGAGATTAGACTGTCCCATTAACAAAGGTACTTTTGGTGGATAAATTATTTTTTGTAACCGTTTTTCCAAGTAATTGGAAATAAAGGAAACATCAATCATGTACAAACGAAGATTATTCAATGAACAATTTGGTAAAAGAGTAAATGAGGCCCCGGCCGCCATGTTTTCGATCGTGGCTACACCTCTTGTGGACGTTTAAACTGAATGTATGCAATTGGTGATACATTAATTCGTTAAATTCAACCTACGAATATTTGAACCGTAGTGTGTACCGTTAATTTCTGCTACGCAATCAACCTAGGGGGTGCGGTATGAGGGGGGCCCACGGGCCCCCCTTATTTCTCAAAACTATAACAAACTCTCTTTTTCGGTAGACCTAGCGCAGTCCGCTCGCTGCGCTCGCTGCGCTCGCTGCGGGCGCGCCGCCGTTTCCAAATCATTTCTTCGGCTAAACTCATTGTTTCATGCTGTCCATCATGTGTGGTATAGTTTACTTACTAGTAACTTAACATGTAAAAGTATGTTAACCCGCATTCAACCTCCACTGCGTGATTAGTTTAAACCGTTATGTTCTTTTAAGCGAACCGTTAGCGTTCAAAAATCGAAACGAATGCATGTGTCGCGCTTTGCATAGCTTCAGGCGCTTAATGTGAACCAGCAGGAAGAGGAGAATCTAGCCCGGGGCCTCATTTACTCTTTTACCAACAATTTTAAGGACAGATAAACTTTCGTAACACATGTTACAGAACAAACTAATTTATTCAATTTTAATTTCATTTATTAATTTACACCGTTTTCGAGCCCAGCTAAGCATAGTTCAACTGCTTCTGTATCACTGTTCATCCGTAAGTAAACATTTGACGTCCAAGTAAAATACTGTTGCTTATCTGTGCATGATCCAAACGTAAATGAATAAAGTTCAAACGCAACGGCGCTTACTGATTGAAACACAAATACGAATTGCGGGATCAAAAATTAGATGCGAAATATTCTGACCCTTTTCCTGTTCGAACAATGTTTCATGTTGGCGCCAGGATGTATCCCTTCCCTGGTAGCGCAAAATTAATTTTCCGCTCCGAAATTCGCTCAAATCCAGAGGGGGTTGGAAGCCAGGAGTTCGCTTCCCTGGTAGCGCAAAAATTCGTTTCCGCTCCGAAATTCGCTCAAATGTGGGCCAGAGGGGGTTGGAAGCCAGGAGTTCGCTTCACCGGCGGTGAAAAATGCTATGTACCGAAGGTCATTAGAAATTATTTGTTTAACCCAAAGACAATTAACAGACAGGTCGGGTCAAAGCTGTTTTTTGCTCCGCCATTGTTGTGACAGTTGGTTAAAAAAGTGTTTACAAAAATTTCCAGCATACTTGTGGGAGATCTCCGCCAAAATCCGCTCAATTTGAATTGAAATATTTTGATGATTCTGATTTCTGATTTGCGTCCGCGGTTAGTCGGACCACGTTAGATCAATTTTCGTGGATTTCTGGGAGAAACAAAATTGTAATGTGATATTGATTAAATCATCAACAATAAGTATCAATTTTAACACACAAGATACTCACTTGAACGGGCTTGTGGTTAGGACTAACCATCACCGCCAGGCGAAGGCCTCGGTCGTCGAGCTCCAGCGGAAGCTGTCATATAACAAAACTGTTACTCAAATTCCTGCAATATTTTCCTTTTCTAAATGCAGTACACATAGCACTACTTACCAGAACTTCTTTTAACTCGTTCTTTTTCCCGGGTTTCCCGCCAATCTTTTTTTAGCATTAAGCAGCCGGGAGCGTACAACCGTTGCAACTACTTCCGCTGATGCCAGACAGTTCGACGTACCGACCGCCCACCGCAACAAATGTAGAATGTTCTTTAACGAACAAAACGCTATTGTTGGGGCACTCCGACTCCACCCAGTCCACGTGCATTCCGCGAAGAAATGCCGGCTTAAGAGGATATCTAATACGCGCGCTATGCGTGTTTTATGATCGCAATTTATGGTCCCCCCCTTAAGCTGGTCAACTAATGCGTCGGCGTACGCAGTGTCTCGGCCAAGTTTGTCATCGAATTCGTGCAGTTGCTCCCGCGTTTCCAAATGCACGAATTCGAATTGTGAACTGCGGTCGACCAAGAGGCGCTCGACGGACATTTCCAACATTATCCGAGTCACACCTTGGTCGTTCCTCAACCTGTCCAACTTCTCGTCCATCAGCATTTGTTCCTTGGCCAAAACACTGCACACTGGAAAATGGCGGGGTGGGAGCCGGAGTGGGTGGCAGAAATTGAGCCTCGTGGTACAATCCCACCACGGCGGATGGTACGGCACTGTCTTTGTCACTTACCGTCACCGTTATTTCTTGGCATGCAGCGGCTTCTTCGATTCTGGCGGTGATGGTGAAATCTGGAAGCTTCTGCTTCAACCACTCGAAAGAGTATTTTTCCATGCTGAAATGGATCACAAATGCCCAATTTATATTTGGACTACAACCTAGCACATTTCGACGGCACCAATGGCGTAAGGTGCTAATGCCACTTACTTTCAGTTTCAGCGATCGATAACAACTGAGTTCAAAACTCATGCGTGCGTGCTCCGGTCGTGGTCCTATAAACCAAAGCAACAAGACGTAAGTAAAAATTTCTACAGAAACACAACCTACATCAATTCCGTAACATCACAGCCTGTCCAGGAAATCAATCAGAATACATTCCCCCGCCAAAACACAAATGGGCGTCTGCCACCAGCGACGAGGGAAAAAAATCAAAACAACGACACACACTGACGATCAACATCACATACCAGGCCAGACCAGGCAAAAATAGAGAATAGTACTAAAGGGGGGGCATGACAGAAGAGAAGGAAGTTCGGGAGTCGGAGCCGAAAGGTCGAACAGCTGTGAAGCGAGTTCGCCTGATCTCTTTTTTTGCTCGTTCCTAAAAAATTCTCTACCGGTTCGCTACCCTCGCGCCGGCGCTGTGGCCCCAGCTACCGTAGAACGAAATGAATCCGGTCTACCGGTGAGCATGAAATATCGGAAGTTCAGTAATTCTTTCAGGATGATTACAGAATTCACGCTCCATAGTGAATAATTCATTTTGCGCTACCAGGGTGAAGTCCCCACTATTTCACTGAATTTTGTTCATGAAATCACGCCCACCAAACATCTTGGTTAGTTCAGCAGGAAGTTCTTCAATGAACCTGAACCAAATTCAAACTTATTGTACCAGTTTATAGTATACTGCCGGGGTACTGCAGTGCTGCGTTTTAACTCTTGCCACGCATGATAATCCACGTGATTGCGATGCGATTTGCGCATTGACTTTTCCATTCAGCAGAAACCTCTCCCAAAAGAGAAAAAAATCATAGAGAAAGGGAGAGCACTACATTGATTCCTCGCTACTTGAGCTTACAGGAAAACGAATACTTCCGGTGTACATCCGTGTCTCTCCATACCTGCTGTGTCACATTTGGCGAATGTTCTGCCGCAAACTATTCTCCACGTCCTGCATGCTTCGTTCTCTGTTTGTAGTGGAGGATCTTTCTGGATATGTGACGATTCGTCAAAGGCGCAGTATCAGCTCGAAGGCCGGAACAATGTGACCCTAGCTATCCCCTACCTTTTGTGTTTCTCGGAAGGATATCCTTACATACGTATCACCCATCTCTTGCCTCGTTCGTTTTGCATAAGGTAAACCTACTATATACCCGCACAACTGCAGTCACTGATCGATCGTCCGCACACTCTGCCATGGATAGCAATCGCTACTTCTCTCATTCTTCTTTTGTTTTGGTTTTTTGGGTGGTGATTGATTATGAGGATTTAGTTTTGATATAAACTTTTAGAAATATTTGCCTTCTACTATAGAAAATGGTAAAAACTCTTTACACACACATCACAATTGTCTTGTCTAATTCTTGTTTATCTGCTATTATTATAGGTGACCTGACGGAAATATTGGTGAATTTTATCTTACAAAACGGATGAGATTGCCTGATTAGACGTTGTTGGCTGATCAGTCTCTTCGTTATCGGATAAACTTATCTGTTCTATCGGACTCGACCTTATCGCTCTTACTTAAGTGTTAAGAAATTTGTGTGTTTTCAAATGCCGTTTGATTTGTTTCAAGTTCAAGTTTGCGTGGAGGAACCATCACCTAGAATGGAAGAAGAAAGGTGATTCACATCTGCGTATTCTGCTTTATGCAACTTCGTATGACCATCTGATGGCTTTTGAAAAAGCAAACAAGGCCAGCAAAACAATTTCAACCTAGTGCCTAATTTCGGCCGAGGAACACTCATTTTCACAATTAATAACTTTTCTTCCATGGTTCTTTTTGCAAAATGATGTATGAAAAGTTCTTGGACGATATCCTGCTGCATGATAGTGAAAAATTAGCACACGGCTTATGGACCACTTGAATGAAAAAAACTTCGACCAGTGAATGCGTGCACCAGAAGCAATGCCCAGTTCAGAGCTTAAGCAATTGTTTGATGTATTTGCGTGTTTGTTTCTTCGATATTTTTCAAAAGTACACATACCGTCGAGTTTTCATATATTATCAACTAAAGATTTATGTCCGATTGAAAAAATGTACACGCTTGTAGACAACGTCCGAGTACAAGAATTTCATTCTTATTTGGCAAACCATACTCGCTCCAGCTCGCTCCGAAGACCTGGGTTCAACGTGATGTGCACAAGAAATGCTGCCTTGCCAAAGACGGTTACATTTGGCGATAGAACTGCTCGAAATTACCAGGATGCCTGTAATCTATTTGCGGAGAAATTTCAACAAAACTATTCGGAGAAAGTTTTAAGCGCCGCTAATCTCCAGGAAGCTGTAAGCAATGTGCCCATTGATGCTATTGATTTCTCTTTGAACAATATGGACATATCGGAGGAAAAGGTCTTGGCAACGATTCGATCCATCAAAAAATCGTTCTCACCTGGACCTGACGGCATCCCATCAGCGGTCGTTATAAATTGTGCAGAAGCTTTATGCAACCCCTTGTGTTTGCTTTTTAAATTGTCTGCAACATGCTGCAAGTTTCCGTCATCGTGGAAGACATCGTGGATGAAGCCAATCCATAAAAAAGGGGATAAGCACAACGTGAACAACTATCGTGGTATTACGTCTCTATGTGCGATAGCAAAAGTGTTTGAATCGTTGGTGCGTAATGCACTATTGAGTAGTTGTGCTTATCTCATCTCACAGAACCAACACGGCTTCGTACCCAAGCGCTCCGTGACTACGAATCTCGCACAATTCGTAACCTCATCCCTTCGAAGCATGGAAGCTGGGAGGCAGGTTGATACCGTCTATACGGACTTCAAGGCGGCGTTTGATGTGCTGAACCACGACTTGCTAATTGCAAAACTGGGTAGACTGGGTGCCGGGTCAGACTTCCTCGCTTGGATCAGTTCCTTTTTACGTGGTAGATCATACAGCACTATAACGTATTAATTGACAAGGCGAATAGAATGTTAGGCTTCGTGATAAGAAACACTAAGGAATTTGATGACCCAATGTGCCTAAAAACGCTTTATGTCAGTCTTGTCAGATCGTGTCTGGAATGTTGTAGTGTTATTTGGGCCCCACGTTTTGATGTTTGGTGTAATAGAATAGAAAAGGTTCAACGACGATTCACTAGGCTAGCTATTCGTTCACTACGGTGGGAGGACAGTAACCTACCTCCACCGTACCAGTCCCGTTGTCTCTTACTTGGATTACAGTCTTTAAACAAACGCAGGCTAGTAGCTCAAGCTGTGTTTGTAGCTAAATTAATCCGTGGTGATATCGACGCGCCATCCCTGCTTGAGCTAGTTGAATTTAATGCACCATACCGACAATTGCGGACCACTGAGTTTTTAAGGGTTAGATTTAGTAGGACGCGTTACGCTCAGTTCGCACCAATGACCGCCATGTGCAGAGCATTTAACAAAGCTTATCCAGCATTTGACTTTAACATATCTATTGACACTTTCAAAGCCAGGCTTCTTGCTGATCCGCAGTTTACGTTAGATTAAGTTGTGATTTTTGTAAATTTAGTTCTTAAGACATTCACTGGGACCGCGTAGTCCGTTGAATTTTTTAATAAATATAAATAAATATAAATAAATAAAGAAAGACACCTATAGATTGAAAATTCGGCATGAATAACTTCAACACATATACAGTTCTCTGGTATGTACATACACGCGTATCGGGTGCACTAGCCTCAGTGCCCACCCTACTAGTAAAACTGACAGGCTGTCCAGTTGGATTTTCACGCTTCCCAATAAGAAATCTAGCGCTACAAGGTAAATCGTACTGAGAATTGTCACATGCGAGTGTAATTAATACATTGACTGCCATGTCACCCAATTTTGGGTGACAGTAACATTTCTCTCCAGGCCATGTCACCCACTTTTTGGGTGACAGCGAAGCCGCTTGCTCTCTCGCATGCGTAAGACACTAATACCATGAACGTGCTACTGTTTGTACTGTGTTATATGTGCAAAACGGTTTGCATTGAATAAAGAAATAAGATTGATTAGTTCACAAAATTCATTCTTTATTAGGTATATTATAAAACTAATTCTTGTGCACAATGTTGAAACAAGTTAAACATATTTGTGGTTGGTTCGGGCAACTTGCACAATAGGTGGTAACTTTTTTTACATTAGCGCGAGCCTTCGATCGGTCCATGCTGTTACTTCGTGAAGCATAGCATCGTTGACATGCACGTCTAATGTTTTTCCCCAGATTATTCTGGCGGGTTGTGATTGCATGTTTATTTTGCAATTTTAAAACATCCTAATAATTGTTCTGCTATGATCTCCCTGAAGTTTCGTATGTTTAAGTTTTTGTTGGTCACAGCTTTGTAAACTACCAACGCGTTTACAATTGAAATTCCTAAAAGAAACTGAATGCCTAGCTTACGATACCATTTGACACCTTTTCTCATTACTGTTGCATACGAAACCATTTGATCAGAATAATCTATACCGCACTTTCCCTTATTGTATTCTATGATGCCCAATGGTTTAGATTTTGTAATTTTTGGAGAGGTACTAGAGCTAGTACCACCAAAGTTCTTATTGGTTGGCACCATGATAGGTGCGTGTTTTGAAGATAATAATCTAACATCTCGTGTGTCTTTCCATTTTAATACAACGATTCCATTATCATCCTCTTTGGAAACCATTTCCATTTTCTCTTTTTTTAAGTTTGCAGTTCAAAACATCTTTTGGGAAGAGTTTCTTATTGTGTCGAAGAGTTCCAACTATATGGGTCTTTCGGTTTAGACAAGATTTCGCTAATTCACAACTTGTATAAAAGTTATCGACATATAATGTACGTCCCTGGTCGAAGAGTTTCTCTGCAAGCTGTACACAAACATTATGCGCCAATCCTGTTTCTCTAATTCCTTCAGCGGATTTACCCGAATAAATTCGCATTGCCCATGTATATCCTTCAACTGAACAAAGCTTAAATAATTTAATACCGTATTTATGCGCTTTGTTCTCCCTCGCCATGGAATCAGAGATTCGTCTATCACAATATCCTCACCAGGAGTATACACTTTCTGGTAGTTTTCTTGGAGTTTATGGAACAATGGCAATATTTTACCAAGCCTATCCTCCCTGGTAATCGACGTGTTATCTGCAAAGTGGATATTGCTCAACAACAATTCAAATCTGTTCCGTGCCATTATGTTGCACGGTAGCTGAAAATTATACAACTTATTTTTCGACCAATAATTGGCAATAGGGCTTACATTGACTAACCCCATCCATAACAATAAACCAAGGAATTGTTTGATTTCTTCGGAATTAGTTGGTTTCCAATTCTGCATGGTGCCGCTGGTGAAAGCTTCGATATATTCAACTTTTGTAGCGCATATCGGTTTGTTTCTTCTACAACCATGTTCACTACATCGTCGTCGACGAACAATGAAAAAACATCGTAAGGAGTTACCATGTCATCTAACTGCACGTTGAGAAGGTTGGTATGTTCAAACGTAAACGATTTTTGTCGACCACTAAATTCACTCCACTGAGAATCTTCAACTACGGTATTGTCAGTACTGTCAATATGTCTTTCCTCGTCCAACTGTAACTCGCGTAAAACTTCCTCAATACCACCTTCATCATCACATTCACTATCGGATTCAGAATCTGAGGAAACAATTGCGCTGTATCTCGGTTTTTTTCTCGCTACAGAAACCTCTTCATCGCTGCTATCCGATCCAATAGTAAAGGAATTTTCCATGTTCGGGATGGGAAAAATTGCAAATCAATCAAGTTTTTGGACGGTCCAAGTAAGCCGCAAGAAAGTCTAATCAATAATAATAATAAATTGTTCATTTCATGTACGAAATCAGCTAAGAAAAAAAAAGAGAATAATATCGCAAAGCATGAGAGTAGATTATAAATGAGCGAAGCGCTTCCCACAAACACATATGAGTAAACGGTTCCCTCTCTAAAGCGATTTCCTTGGCCTGACGGTAAATTGCGCTCAAAAAGGCTTGGCAGTCAACGTGTTAAGAGGGATGTTTTGTGTGATTTGTGTTGCTTATTTGAAGCGACGGTGCACCATCAAAAGTGCCCAGAACAGCGCAACTGAAATAGGTGGAATTGAAAGTATTAAAAGAGCACAAATAATGACACGATTTATTTTTCCAAAATTCTTGACTATGCAGTGCACAGGTTGCTCAGGTGGGCGAGACGCCACTAATGCAATCATATGGAGGTGCTCTGTCAATCTGCATAGAACATGCCAGACAAACACGACACATAACAAAACAGTTTGAATTTGTCGTGCAGGGCTGTATCTCACTGTGAAACTGTAAATACCATGTTTATTCTGCTACCTTGCTGCTTAGATGAGTGACAGTGCTTCACGACCTTGGCAGAGCACCTTTCGAACAGTGTCGTGTTTGTTTGGTTTGTTTGGCTGTTCACAGAGCGCTGCCTTAGCTGATTTTTGTTGCAGAATTAAATTCAAATGTTCATTACGAATGTCTGTTTTGGGTATCACAAATTCCAAAATGGCGCTGTGTTTACCTGTCAAATCGCTCCACATAAACCAACCTTTGGAGTAAACTTGGTTATAGCCCAAAAGTAGGAAGAGGGACCCCCTTTGTTTTTCTTTTGGTCGCATTACTCACGCCATTCGTGAACCCTTGGTCAGAGCTTTAACACGTTAACACTTTGTTGACGGGCGTTTTTTTTTCTTAAAACTAGCTGCTGTCACCGGAGCCAACCGCCCCGGTAACGAACGACCGATCGAAACGGATACGACGAAACGAACCAAAAACCCGTATGCTCTACTATGCAATGGTATGCGTGCAACGTACATGTCCGTCTTTCCGTCCTCAACGTTGAGTCAAAAACAGACGAAGATCTTCGTCGCCCGTCAACAAGGTGTTAACTCATTTTACTTCTCAGCTGCGATGATGCATTTAATGCATTTATTAGTCTAAATTGCTAAGTCCATGATTTTACTGGACTTGATATTTTTTCCGGTATTCTGGTTTTACGGCTAAGTCCAATTTTTTATTGGACTTGTAATTTCCTTCACTAAACTTGGTTACGTTAGCACTTCGTATTTTTTTTCGTTCAGGCTCTAAGTCACGGTCGCCATGTGATATCCCGGCACTTTTAATAATAACTATTTAAGTGTGACTTTTCCGAAGACTTTATTGCGAATCATCTTACTTCGCACGCAGCGCGCTTTTATATCACTCTTACACAAAAGGCCCAATGACACAACGTAATTAAAGTAAGGTGACCGCTTGCTTGTGATGCGCAATATTATCCTGTTCGGGATCTATCTATAATATAAGACGGAGATCTTCGTCGCCCGTCAACAAGGTGTTAAGTGAACTCAAAATATTAAAGTGAGTGAGCAACTGAGAAGTGAAATTAGTAAAGTGAACTTAAAATATTATAGTGAGTGAAGCGAACATCTGGAATAATTAACGCGAGAAGTGAGTACAGTGAACTTCACAAGTGAACAAAGTGAGTGGAATGAGTGATTTTAATAAAAGAGAGAGACAACAATATTCCCGTATTACAGCAGTCACCGCCATAGCGGAACAGTGAAAAAAAAAAAAAAAAATTAAACAAAAAGATAAGGACAGCAGTTGTTGCGGAGCAGTATCCACCACCGTGGCGGAGCAGCATCCACCAACGTAGCGCAGCAGCCCATCGCCAGCCACCGCCGTAGCGGAGCAGCAGACACCGCCAGCATAGAAAATGGCTGATCGTGAAACTATAAACCGTGTTCTGCGACAAAAAGTTCACGATGAGTTGGACAGGGCTCTCGTTCTGTTGCGCAAAATTTCTGATGCGTCATTCAGAACAACGGTGGAAAAGAGTTATGATGATATTTTTCACTGGGTTAAAGATCGTACAAAAAGGATTGTGTGAATTTCGGATGGTCTTCGTGCTGTGCAATTAAACCTTACACTTTGAGCTCCAGTTTGCTACTGTTTATTTCTTCTGTCAAAATAGTTCATTTGGCTTATTCATTCGACTTAGTTCCTAATTCCTTTTAAATGAATAGAAAAGGATTCCTGCATTCCTAAACGCCTGAATGTAGGCAACTGCTTAGAATATATTTCCAACATTCCGGCCACCAAAAAAGGGTATCGCTTTTTTAAATGATGTTTAAGAGATTGATGGGGCACGAGTTGTCCCCTTCCTAACTGTACCGAGGTAATATGTGCTAACCGTTGTCAGCACACGCTTGCAATTGTTGACGGTACTCTGATCTACCGTAAGTGTGTATGATCCTATAACTTGTGATAATGCATACGTATTGGAGTCTACTAGAGAATGACCTAGAGTTAGGGACTTAGTATCCGTGGATTTGTTGACAATGATACTAGAGGTCCAGAATTCAAAGATTGCCCAGTTGGGCTGCGGTTCCGAATCGTTGACTTGAATTACACGTGAAATTGGGAGACACGCGATGCTTGCTCCACCAGGATAAACCTTGCCTTGAATCATTGTTGCGAATGATAAGCAACCATTCCGAGGCTACTATCGCCAATTATCTAGAACCCTAGACGTAGGATGGCTAGTAGAAGCTGAGGTCGTAGTGGTAGTATTAGTTTGGGATGGCGAGGAAGGAAAGATGAAGCTGATCCGGTCGTAGACGGGATCCAAGTGTAGTCATCCAGCGTAGAGTCACTATCTTCGTTCAATAGTGCTCCTGCTTCTCCACTCGGTCCGGGACCTCCGTTGGCGACAGCTGCTTCAACAACGCCAACCAGTCCACCAATTGCACCGTCTGGACCAGTGCTGCGAGGAGATGGTGTACCGAGCAAGTGAACCGTTGCCTGTTGAGAATGCACCGGGAATGGTGGCAATTGAAGAAGGATCGCGGGTCCGATTAGCGTGGCCTTAGCCGAGGCGAGCGAGTGATGCGGAGGGTGGGAAGGCGGCACGATTGAAGAATAGGGTTGCTGCTGCTGCTGGAGGATGGCGCGGGAAGTGAGAGCGCCACAGGAATTCGTAGAGGTCAGCAGTCCGTCCGGGAGCTGCTGAGACTGAGGTTGTAGCGATGGCAGCATATAGCAGTAAGCTGAACCTGTCCCGTCCGGCACGGGAAGGGTTATGCCTGCCGTTTGCTGCGAAAGGCCCTCCATTTTGGGCAACAATTGTGGAGCGGGGTGATGCTTGTACTGTACTGGTTGGGGCGGTGGGGGTTTCTTGCCAACGTACAGGAGTGGCGCCATTTTTTTTCATCTGCAGGCCTCATCCAGAAAGTAATGTCAGTTGAAGTCGTTGGGATGTCCGCCGAAGATATGTTCAACATCACGAATGCCATCTGTGTTGAACTGTCCACTGACTGTGATGCCATACCGATGCCAGAGATGAGTATGTTGATATTCGAAGTGAATACAATTAACTGCCGAGCGAACGCTTCTGAGATCAAGTTGGACATCGATCCGGAATCGAGAAGCTCTCTTTCTTCGCAGCTTTTTCCAAAGTCATCGATGGGATGTGATGTCGCGGTCTCAAGGAAATCCGTTTCCTCTTCCGAATTAACTCCCATCGAAGTTGTAGAAGTAATGTGGAGAAGCGAGTGATGACGATCCCCGCACGTGCGACAAGACTGATCCGATTTGCAGTCCTTCGCTGAATGAGCATTGCTAAGGCAATTCCAACAATAAAGCTGCTTTGCCACGATGTCGCGTCGGTGGTTTACATCTTTACCGCTGAAAACTGGACAGTTGCTTAGCGGGTGGTTTTCACTGCACTCCAACAAACACCGTGGTTGAAGTGTCCCCGAAAATCCGTGAGTAGATGCGGTGTTTGTAATGGCCGTCCGTGGCGCATTTTTCCGAGAGTTGCCGGCCACCTTGATCGAGGTGTCGGCTTTATCAATAGAGGACCGTTCAGTGGACCTTAGAATCCGAATCCGACCCTCGACGAAGTATAATAGCTCTTGAAACGTATCCTCCTTGAGGTGGATAGAATGCTGTTCCCATGCCATTCTTGTTTCACTATCAAACTTTAGCAGAAAAATATTGAACAGTGTAGCGTTCCATTCCTCGATAGGTTCCTTAAGCTCTATCAAACCGTTGATGAGACGCGTGAACTCCTCCACTAGGTAATTCAACGCCTTTATCGTAGGATACTGTACTGCCGGAAGCAGATGCAGTTTACGCCAATATTCTCGAATAAGAAAACGTGTATCACCATACTGTTTGAGAATCACTTACCCAGGTAGCTTGTGACTCTCGTTAGTTGACAGTATGGTTTGTAATGGTAACGCAGCGTTGCCCATTACTATTGAATCCGTAGGAAGATTCACTCTGAGGAACGCCTTGAGCCGTTGGCATCGTTCCTCCATGTCGACCCGTGCTATGATACATGATTCCAACGAATCATCGCTGTCGTCTAACTCTTCTATCTCCTCCATCGCGGTGAAGAAATCTTCCTTGTGCTGGTGAAAGCTTTCCAACGCCTCGGGAATCTCAACTGCATCTTGCGGGGAGAACGCTTTCATAAAACGCTCCAGCGATTTAATATTCTCCAAAGCGATCCGTAGTTTGAGTCGGGCCGCCTTGATCTTTTTTTTCATTTCGTTTAACATTTTTTCACTGCTCCCCTTTTTCGCTGTTCCTCCAAGGGTTAACCGATAACGCGCTTGAAGACCAAATGCGCGCGAAACTCTCTCAAACTGCGATGGCGCGCAAAACGTGATGGCGGATGGATGATACAGCACTATCGCGATGCGGTGAGGTGCGTAGGCGCCTTTCTCTAGCGTCGAATCTTGTGCACTCTTTCTCACTGTACTACCGATGTAGTAAACAAAGTTCCTTGCGTTGCACCCGTTATGCAAATCACTAGTTACACTCGACGACGTAATTGTCGAATGTTTCCACTGCACTATTGACGTCGTGAACGTCGAAGTTCTATGTGTTGCACCCGTTGTGCAAATCCCTAACCACAATCGACGACGTAATCGTCGAATGTTCTTCTACCACTTGCTTCGCGGTCTTGACGTCGTGAACGTCGAAGAAAACAATTGTCCGTAAGACAATGCGTACGTCGTAGACGTAAACCGATATAATTGTTCGTAAAACAATTATAGAGTAAAACTTTCACTCAAGCACGAATAATCCGGTTCGAAGGACCAAATGTGTGAATTTCGGATGGTCTTCGTGCTGTGCAATTAAACCTTACACTTTGAGCTCCAGTTTGCTACTGTTTATTTCTTCTGTCAAAATAGTTCATTTGGCTTATTCATTCGACTTAGTTCCTAATTCCTTTTAAATGAATAGAAAAGGATTCCTGCATTCCTAAACGCCTGAATGTAGGCAACTGCTTAGAATATATTTCGAACAAGGATGAAAACTGATTCACTTAAACAACTCTTCATTGCAACTAACATTTTGATAGAAAAAATGAACTCTTACCTTGGTATCGTAAATGGCACCATAGCAGAAACGAGTCCAGAAAAATATGAGAAAGAATGCACACATAACCACGATATAACATCCGATCATCAAGTATACCTTGATCAACAAGTTGGAGAGAAAAACTTTTCTGCCAATACTACCGTCAGATGTTGGCAAAATGTTGAAGATTAAGTCAAAAGTCAATCGTAAAAGTATTGAAATAGCAGTACTTAACCATAACTACAACAAGGAGCTTGGAAAACAGATTATTTCTCTAAATGATGTAAAAGGCCAAAATGGAAGTCTGATCCTCGAGTCAGCTCTTCTGGAAATATGCCAAATTCTGAAGAGATATAATCGTGATAAAGTTGCAATTTCAGTAAAGGATGAATTATTTAATCAATTTTCTCAGTCAACCATAAAGGAAATCGCGGATACAGCCATTTTCGGTTATGAGATAATATTATTTGATCCACCCAAATGGATTAGCGATGAAAATAAAAAGAGACAAATTATGCGAGAATATCATATGATACCAACTGGAGGCCATGTAGGGCAGCACAGGTTATATTTGAAAATACGTGAAAATTTCACATGGAATAATATGAAGCAAGACATAAGGAACTATGTGCATAGTTGCGAAACATGCAAATTAAACAAAGTAAACAGACATACAAAAGAAAAAACAATAATCACAACAACTCCAAGTAAACCATTTACAGTAATATCAATTGATACTGTCGGTCCTTTACCTAAAACACTAAACAATAACAGATACGCAATCACCATTCAATGTGACCTTACAAAATATGTAGTGATCATTCCTATTCAAAACAAAGAGGCAAGTACTATTGCAAGGGCACTGGTTGAAAATTTTATTTTCACTTACGGTTCATTCTTGGAGCTCAAATCGGATCAAGGATTGGAGTACAATACACTGTTTTCAGGGCCAATTCGTCGGCATAAAGCTGCTCTTTGTTGGTAGAAGACAGTGAATTGCACGCGCAAGGTTTTTGTTTGGCATCGTTAGGAACCAGTTTGGGCTTATTAAGTTTAACTTTGCCATTATCGGTAGCAACATTGACGCGACGAGAAAATGTCGCGTTGTTGTCGCGCCAATGTTGCAACCGATAATGGCAAAGTTAAACTTAACAAACCCAAAGTGCTTCCTAATGAAACCAAACAAAAACCGTGCGCGTGCAATTGACTGCATACTACCAACAAAGAGCAGCTTGATGCCGACGAATTGGCCCTGAAAACAGTGTAATGAGATTCTAGGAAAAATTGCTGAAATTCTTAAAATCAAACAGACATTTGCTACACCCTATCATCCACAAACAATCGGTGCGTTGGAAAGAAACCATCGAAGCCTTAATGAATATTTAAGAGCATTCACTAACGAACACCACGATGATTGGGATGCATGGATCAAATTTTACGAATTCGTTTATAATACTACACCAAATTGTCATACATTTACACCTTATGAACTTGTTTTCGGTAGGAAAGCAAACCTACCTCAAGATATTTACAAACATAAAATAGACCCAATTTATAATTTAGATCAATATTACAATGAGTTAAAATTTAAATTACAGAAATCTAATGAAATCGCTCGTAAAAACATAATTGAACAAAAAGAAAAAAGACAAACCTACTTGAATCAAAACATACACCCCATAGATATTAGTATAGGCGATTTTGTGTATCTAAAAAATGAAAATAGAAAAAAGCTAGACCCGTTATACATAGGACCATTTACAGTAATTGAATTGAGAGATCCAAACTGTACTATCAAAAATAATCATACTAATAAAACAACGGTAGTTCATAAAAATAGGTTGATAAAAAAATGAAAAGCTCACATACTGTTACACTTTTCATTTTTTTTTTTCTATAGGGGTAGGATGTAACATAATTATAACAGCCAACGAATTTAGGTTATAGGTATTTGAAATAATTATAGTAAGCTAGTTAGTGAAACATTTCAAAACTTTCGTTAAGATAAGATTGAAAGATGTTTAGCACCGGGCGATAAGATAGATAGCTAGATAATAAGAAAGAGACAGATATATGTTTTAAGCATGCTTATCAAATAATTGTAAATTTAAATCAAAGTATAATTATAAATAGGTAGGAAATAATTTCACGTGATAGGTAATTAAAATTAGGGTAATTAGGAATATAACTTAGATAGGGTAAGATGACCAATTTATAGATCACAAGCAAGCGGTCACCTTACTTTAATTACGTTGTGTCATTGGGCCTTTTGTGTAAGAGTGATATAAAAGCGCGCTGCGTGCGAAGTAAGATGATTCGCAATAAAGTCTTCGGAAAAGTCACACTTAAATAGTTATTATTAAAAGTGCCGGGATATCACATCTGTTTTTGACTCAACGTTGAGGACGGAAAGACGGACATGTACGTTGCACGCATACCATTGCATAGTAGAGCATACGGGTTTTTGGTTCGTTTCGTCGTATCCGTTTCGATCGGTCGTTCGTTACCGGGGCGGTTGGCCCCGGTGACAGCAGCTAGTTTTGGGAAAAAAACGCCCGTCAACAAAGTGTTAAGCAAACGCATGCGTTTGCGTTTTTTCCCTTGGGAGAGATAGGGACTGTCACCGATGGCAGCAAACCTTCCGTTTTCTGTACTAAAAATCAAAGGATTTTGATTCTTGTCGCAGACTCTTGCGTTTTTATATGTCAATTGTGAATATTGTTCCTAGTAGATTTTAATGAGATTGTATTTACATTTAATTGGGATTTTTAAAAGTTAAAGTATTATTTGAGACAGAAAATTGTGTTTGTTTGATAGATGACCTGATTCATTACGGTTTCGAAAGACTCATTAACACATTAACCGTCATGTCAGTCCCTGGGGACCGATAGTCAAGTTTCGTCTAGGTTCGCGTCGGTCGTTCAGAGTCAGTCTGCTAATCTCGGTCCGCCAGTGTGCTTCATATTCATGCACTATATTCGAATCTTTCTTTCCACTTCGTTTTGTTTCACCGGTGTTTACCCAACAACCATTTTTGAGTGTTTTCGCTCATTTTTAAAGGGCTCCACCTTCCATAATGGATGCGACTGCGCGTAACTAACGTTGCCTCGAGTCTTATTAGCGCGCATCGTCCATTGTAGCCAACCTAGACTCTCCATGTGTCTAATGCCAGCCGCATAGCCTTTCGCTGGATCGATTTGAGGCGCGCTCGTAGACGTGAGCCCGACGGCCACCCTACCACAGCACTATGGAGCGAAAAGAGCAAATTGCCGGGATAAAATTCGGAATCAAATGTTTTGCAATTTTTTCATTGTAATATCGTGTAATACTATTATATTACACGAAATTGTGATGTTTCGGGACAATCCCGCCAGGTGGCGCTCCAAAAACCACATATTTTTGAAATTTTCTATGGGTGCATTATTTTTTAATTTTTTTTGTTATATTAACTTAAAGATTTTTAAAAGTTTGATATAAAACAAATTAAATTTACTACAAACTTTCATTCAAAATGTTGTCATCTGGAATATAATTGATATTCAAAGCATCTAACGCGGACATAACGTCTCCTAACGAAGAGCTACTGTCTGAATGTCAATAATTTTATTGATGTTTTTGTTGACAAAATTATTGACGTTCGATCGAGTGCGATCGATGCTGACGATCGACCGATAAACATAATCCAGCAGATGGCGCTGGTACTTCCGAGAAGAACAACGAAGATCAAATCAATAAATAAACTAAATTAGGTCATTCGCAAACCGACACTTGCGGCAAGCAGACTGAATTTTTAGCCTTCTCGTAGTGCTTAAAAAATATCTACTGTGTCGCCTTTTCTTGTGCGAACTCCGAAACGCGAATCAACAACACTGAATATTCTGAACTTGTACCATCATCTTCTTGGGTTTGAATTGGCAAGGGACTGTTACTATTTGAGGAGCTGTAATCTACGAAGAATGTTTTTACTGCGTCTGGGTAAGGGATTTGTTTTTTATTTTTCAACGATTTAGCCAGAGATATTGTTGAAATGTATGGATCGGATGATTGTAATGCTCTCATAAAAATGTCTCTAATATTGAATTCTCGTGACATTTTACGGGCGTGTTCTCTTCTATCCCTTCTGTATATTTTATTTCTACCTTCTGCTGCTTCCTCTCCTAAGGATCCCAATGGTGTTGGGGCATTTACAATGATTTCACCTACATGCGCAAGAACTTTATGGACAGTAGAAGCCATTTTGTGCCAATTGTAATGATGTATGTAAAACATGTATGTGTCATGGCAATATAGACTAATAGTTTTTGGATTTAAAGGCTGTGAACAGTTGATGGCTATTAAAATATTTCGAAACCTTTCTATAAGTTCTGTTTCTATTTGCAAAATATCGCTCAATTTTTCTATGTTTGAAAAAGCCCGACGACAAACATTTCCCGTCGTACTATTTCCACCCATTTGCTTTGGTTCATCTACTTTAACACCAAATTCCATGTTCATCTTTTCCAATAATTTTTTTTTTTCGATCGTTGTACATGTTTTTATAATTTTTAGTAATCTTCCATCTTTTAAATTCAATTCTGTACGAAATGTGAAGCAGGCATTCGAATAATCTCATCCAACAGTGCTGTGGAGATATTCTATAAGATAAATTCTCAGGATTTGGAATGAATCCACTTTCTAATTGCTGTCTGTTCATTTCTGTTGGTTTTGCACCACATATACAACATGTTTGCATAGACTCTGTCTCGGTTAAATATGCCAAAATTCTTCCATCAATTAAACTCGTATAAAATGTATAGTTTTGCGCCACATAACTTGTTTCATTTAGCTGAATTGTATAAGGAACTAACCTGGTTATTTGGGTTTTGATTTCGTCTACTGTTTGTATAACTTTCTTTTTTACTTTTTCGCAACACAATTGAAAAATGATCGATCACAATTGGCCTGCAAAATCTAACACTTTGGGGCATCAAGTTTATCCAGATGATATCTGAATCGTCACTGATGAACGAAAGACGGATAGGCGTTAATGCCGATACTACTATATCACTGTCTGATGCAGTATTTTCTCCGGAACCATGAAGCGGTTGATTGTAAATGCTGTGTCCACTAGATCCGTCAATGCCCCACGAGCACAATAATACGCTTAGTGAATCACACAAAGAAGATGAAAGGTGTCGCAAGATTTCTGCTTTTTGTATTTGTATTTGATTTCTGCATTTGTATACAATCTACACGCAGTGTGATTGATGCTTACGGTTTGATGCTTACTTTACTTTCAATGAACTCTAACGCATACCAAACATTTTCCTTGCAAGAAGCATTGTTTATCAAAACGTTTATGATATCAAAACGTTTATGATATGTAAGGGTACAAACAGAACAAAGTATTAGTGTAGGGTACATTATTCCGGGGAATTTTGGGTATAAAAAGATGGGTTTGTGAACTGTAGAACAAGTAAAAGCGACCTGATACATTCAAAGCAAACCAAACCAAATTTCATTCTTTGCCAGTGACTTGGCTTGTCTTTCACCTTTTACGTGATGTTCAACCACTACCCTGCTTCACATTTTTCATTGAATGAGAATTTCAAATATTTCTTACCACACATGATGCTGCATATGGCATGATGGAGACGCCTAGTCTATATCTATAAAATTCTTGTGTCACGGTGTTAGTGTTCAAACTCCTCCTAAACGACTGAACCATTTAAACTCAAACTTTGCACACACGTTCCTTAGGTATGAGAATAGGTTTTTAACTATGTCTCATATCTGTAAATTTTATACTTTTTTAATTAATTACAATTTTCTATCGTCATACATTGGTTTGTTTGTTTTGTTTACATTCAGCAATGACACATAAAGTGAACTACAACAAGTATAAACGGACACAGCAACATGCCTTTTGACATACTGTGGTGGTGAGTTTAATACAAAAGTGGTGAATTTAATTCAAACAAGTCGTTTCATATAAGTGACGATAGTAAAATCTTTGTTAATTTTTGGTAATAATAACTAATGTTGTTAATTGGTGGTAGTAGAATATGTGTTCAAATTATTGTTGCTTAGAGCAGTGAGAAAACCTTCTCATTTACCAGTGTTGTGAAAACGAATTTCAGTATAGTTACCACTCGCGAGGCTATGAACTCGCGAGTAGGGACGAGCATGCTTATTCGTCACGTTTACATGCAATCCAACGTGGCGTAAGTTTTACTGTTATCAGGACAAAATGCGGCGCATAGTCATGATAGAACAAAACGTGTGTTCAAACATTAATGTCGCTGAATTTAGTCCGACAAGCTATGATTAGTATCGAGGATCGTAGCATGGTAATTAAAAAGTTATTGTTATGTTTTAGGTTCGCCGAATCGAAGTGCATTTAATTTGATGGACACTGAAATAAGTCGTGAACTGCAGCATAATATTGCAGTCATGTTGGATATCGTTTCTCACAACGTATCAATGTTGACTGATGAACAAGCATATGTTTACCCAAGTAACATTTCCAAAACCTAATAGACTTTTACAAGTTTTATCAATGTTTTAACATGGGTGTACCAAGTCCAATTGGTTTTTTAGAGGTTTCCCAGCAGGCAAAATAGTTTTAATATTTTGACATCCTTTTGAGGATAGCTATAAAACCGCTCATTAAGTCTAAAATCTTAGTAGACTTGAAGAGTCTGTAAATACGCTGTTAAGTCCTTCTTAAAACCTTCTTTTTAAACCAATCAGTGATTTTTGGTCTAGAAAAGGTTTTAAGGGATGGTTTTGACAACGTTCTGTAGAGTGGGCCCTCTTACACTTAAAACGGGTTTATGAAGGTTTTATCACAGCCTTTAAGATATTTTACTCTTAAAATGGAACTTAATGATGAGCATGAACAACATCGTTAGAACCATGATAAAACTTAAAATGTTACTTGGGTACGAACGCATTATCATGGCAGTATCAACGGGACAAAGTGGTATCTTTTTTTGGATGCCCCAGTCCGAACTGGCAAAACATTTCTCATATCGCTCTTGCTTTCCAAAATACGAGCAAACAATGACATTGCAATACCAGTTGCTTCATCTGGAATTGTAGCTGGAAATGGAGGTAGAACGACGCATTCATCATATAGGATACTTCGAAACATCAATAGGAACACAAAAGCCGTATGAAACAACAAAAATCAATAACTCATGGCCTAGGTCATGCAACAGTGAAAAATAATTATCTGGGAAGAATGCACCATGGCAAAGAAGCATTCTCTTGAGGCGCTGTACAGAACACTCAAAGACGTGAAGTGTAATAAAGATTGTTCCAGTAATACAGTAGATCCCTGCAGTACGCTATTCTCGATATACGCGAATTCGCAATACGCATTTTTTTACAACTGACAGCCCATAGGGTTGCTCGACTTCTATTAGTCAGTTTTACTTTGTTTTGGTAGAATGAAGTTTTTAATATACACTTTTTAACAGAGATATAATGAAACAATGGAAAAAATGGAACACTTATTAGTTATTTGGATAAAAGATATGTTAAATAAGCGGTTCCCTCTCAGTGTCAACTCTTCAATATGAAGTATAAACTATATGGCAGAGGAAATCCCCAATACGCGAATCGATATACGCTATTGCGTTCGGTCCCAAACATTCGCGTACTGCGGAGACCAACTGTACTGTGTTTCTCCTCTCAGGTGATTTCAGGCAAACTCTTCCCGTAGTGCCACGATCCACCTATGCTGATAAGATCACCTGAACTTGCCTTACTCATCGGTGTTGTGGAGCAATATTGAAAAACTTTAACTAAGCATAAACAGGCACGTCCAAATGCTACAGGATCCATCAGCTTTTACTTTCTCCAAACAGTTATTAGACATCGGCAATACACCTTAGCAGATTCTTAAAAAGCTCTAATAGAAACCCAATTTAGAAAACTAATATGTACGTCATACATGGCTTACCAGGCGTACATAAAACATCGTTCATTCAATTGATCTGCTTGATTATTAACAAAATAAGGATGATAATCATTAGCAGCCTCACTATAAGCTTTTTACGACGTAAAAAGTGTAAATACAATGAAATTAATGTACTTAAGAAATATAATGTGACCGTTAAACCAATTTTCAACAACATCAAACGGGTCAGCTAGTAGGTGATAAAATATAAGCTTCACATGTAAAGTACAGAATAACGTAAAGATGCGCGCGTATGCGCAAAGAAAACTATCATTTATTGTTACAAAACATTCTTGACTATGAGTGGGTATGCATTATATTACAATCTTTCACAATCCTTAGCGATGGCGTAAGGTTAAAAACAGAAAATTGAAAAATTTTCCAGGAGTTTTGCGAAACAATGCTTAATATTTTTTGACATTCAATTTCAATTTACTCAAACTGTCAACAATTATAAAGCATGATAATATACCTTTTCAAAACTGTGCTTAAAATCCGATTCCGGCCATTATTATAGGAGTTACAGACCTTCAAAAATGATGGATTTTTTTCAATTTTTCACGCAATATTTTCACAAATCTTGGCTTTGACGGGCTGTTTCTCAGAACCTGGAAGAACAGAGGCTCTAGTTTTTGGGTCATTTCTTAGTTTCATCTTGTAGATTAAAAAAACATGTTTCATTTTTCTGAAATCCAAAAATGAATTTTTGATTTTTATCCCGGCTTCGTTCCATCGTGCACAGATGCGTACTCAACGACAGACCGTACTAACGAGCAGTACAATATCTTTATGGAGGTGGGATCGTTCTTATTCTTGGCGTAACGACCTCTTGGCTTAGGAGACTTGTTTCCCTGTCGTACGTGGATAGTCAGTCCTCTCGTACAGGGGAGGGTCCGATCTCGGTTGGGATTGGAACCCACGCCGTCGAGGTGGTGAGCCCCGGCGCTCATGGACCAATTTTGTAACCGGCGCTACTGCTCGGCTGTCGCGAACCCCTTGGTGGTGGGATCGTTGAGCAGGTCAATTAGCTGGTTGACCTTAGCGACGACTTGTTCCCGCTGGTCCTGGAAGATATCGTATGGCACATTGTAACCATCATGTTGCGGGGGCCACCTTACGGCCCATCGATTTGTACCATTTCTTTTTCGGCTTCGGCTGCTTCTTCTCCCTCCCCGGCGAAGCGTTAGACAGAACGGATGAAGCTGCATTACCGTTCGGTTTCGGGGAATCACGCTTGATAAAGCTAAGCAAAGAGTAGCTCGTCTGGTTCGGACTGGGCGACGGTGTAATGTCATTGATGTTCACCTGTGAGCTGCTACTGTAAAGCCGGTTCTTCTTTTGACTGAGCCCGGAAAATAGATCCCAGAACGAATGCGACTTTTGCAAGCTGTATGAGCAGCCCTCCTGTTCCGCGGTGTTCGGTAGTTTTACTATCAGCGTCGGTTCATCGTCGTCCACGGCCAGTTTTGCAATCGGCAAGGGGGCGGTTACAGCGATTGGTTGCGCTTTA
This sequence comes from Anopheles coustani, assembly GCF_943734705.1. Taxonomy (NCBI): domain Eukaryota; kingdom Metazoa; phylum Arthropoda; class Insecta; order Diptera; family Culicidae; genus Anopheles; species Anopheles coustani. Next base: position 49,058,291 of record NC_071289.1, on the reverse strand, counting down.
GGGGGTGCCTGATCTTCTGGATCTTCTTTGACGGGCGACGCTTTTATTGAGACCGCCGCAGACGATGGTCTTATAGAGTTGGCAAGTTTGTCCCAGAAGTTGTACAAATTTTGCGATCGCTGATAATCCAATCGACAGGTGTACTTGAGATGTGGCGGTAGGTCACATTTCTCATACACGCACGGTATTACCTTGCGTTGCCTCCGTTCGATCTGCAGTGCCTGGGCAAAGGTAACAGTGAAATCGTTGAGCGAGCTGGCCAGGAATGCCTCCGATATGATAACCACCAAGCGGCGGCAGCGCTCTGAAATGAGCCGCGACATGACCTCGTGCTCGAAAGAAGCACCGGCCAGAATATCACGATCCTTAAGGCACAGCTTCAACCCGCGATCCTCCAAGCGGGACACCATTTTCGTGGCAAAATCAATGTCCTCTTGGGCGAATAGAATGAAGGCATCGAACTGTTGCTTGTACCTGGCCCTATCGCCTACCACAATAATATCGTTGTCGTCCGGTACACAGTCATCTTGCAATTCCGCTGGTTCACTTTCCCTAGCCGTACGCCTGTGTTCCTGCAGCAAGAATTTCTCCGCATCTTTCTCAAACAATTCGAACGTATCGTCCACGACGTCCCATCGGTCGATGCAGCCGAGCAGGTTCTGCAGTTGGGCCAAATTTGCATCAACCTTACATTGATGTGATTCCTTTTCCCACAGCTCCAGCAGGAAGTGCGTGTGTTTTTCATGGCCCTTCACTAGCGGGTAGAGGCTTTTGGGAATTTCAACCAAATTGAAAAGCCCCCGCCAGTCTCGGGAAAATCCTGCCTCGCTCAGGAATATTCGCTCCTTGTCCAACAGACAGCCAAGAAGGTCACGGGTCAGCGGGCTAAGTGCTTTCAGCGGCACCATCGTCAGGTCGTTTCGGCTCCCGACGTGAGCCTCGGTAACTTTTGCGGAATTATCAAGCATTGGGTTCGCAACAGATGCAAAGCAATTTCTCACCAACGCACAACCTACAGGAAACACGCATGTAACTTCGAGGAAATGGCTAATCTCACTTTTAAAGAAAAGTTCACTTTTATAAATTCTTTCGTTCTCAGGCAACAACCAGGTGTTAGAACTCGGTGTCTTTACGATGTTTATTCTTCGATTGTTATTCTGAGAGTGGTGATGCCTACAATGTGTGTCTTATTTACATATTGCTTTCTATCCGGAATCGGGTAAGGAGGGTAAAGGAAGGAATCGTCAACGGGTACACGGTAATGTGTCCTGGGTGACGGATGCATCACAGGTATTCTTGTAGGCGGGATCCTGTCGAACAGGTTTACCCCGTAATAGACCCGTGCTGGAATAATCTGAGCATCTGGAGCCGTGTCGCGTAATCGGTGAAGTATGGCGACGGTGGCAGGTCTTCTTCTTGGCGTTACAACCTCTTGGTTATGCCTACCCGTTAAGGGCCTACGAGACTTGTACCCTAAGAGTACGTGGATAGTCCGTCCTCTCGTATAGGGGAGGGTCCGGTCTCGGTTAGGATACGAACATACCCACGGAACACAGCACAAAGTAACCTTCCAACATTAGCTTCGGGTCGAGATAGGAATTCAATTGGCAAGAGCGAGATGGTGATATCCTTGTCTCTTTTACACCAACGCAGAAATTCCCCACTCCCAACATCACCAGAAAGTTCTCCCTGCCGCGCCCAGCAATTCCCTCGGGTTTGTTCAAGCGCGAGCAATCCACCGCGGTATTCGAAGAACCAGCGCGAGCTATCGAAAACCCAGTGCGAATGAGTGGGTTGAACGTATAACGATGCATTCCCATACAGTCCATACAAACAGCTACTCAGTAGAAATATATTGCGCCTTTAGTACACCGTTCTCAACAAAGAGCGAAGGTCTTGCGGTTGGTGAGCACAGACCGGAGTGGACACAACGCGGTTCAAGTCCGCGTAATAGCTCGAGACATGCGAATGTGTAGAAGGAAGAGTAGAGAAAAAGTGGGAGGGCCCCAAAAAGGGCCTCCATTTTTCGTTTTTTGCCGCGGCAACTTCGGTTTTTTCTTCGGTTCGAGCTGGATATAATCTGAATATACCGATGAGACTCCATTTATTACCCAGCCGCGTTTTACAAGGTGCTGTGGCGCTAAGGTAAAGCAAGCCAAATTGTGGCTCAATCGGGATCCGAACATTCAGATCAATTTGGTCGAAAATTACCGAAACAAAACCGAAGTTGCGCATGTTTTTTGAGTGTTGATTTTTTTCCCGTCATATTTCTTGATGCAGAATGCAATGAAAAACCCAAACAAGCCCTCCATTTATTTTTCTTTGATTTTCGTAACAGCAGCACAATTTTTCCAATTATTGCTGGTGCACCATCGGTAGCGCCGGTTAGAAAATCGGCCCATGAGCGCCGGGGCTCACCACCTCGACGGCGTGGGTTCGAATCCCAGCCGAGACCGGACCTTCCCCTGTACGAGAGAACTGACTATCCACGTACACCAGGGAAACAAGTCTCGTAAGCCCTTACGGCCAGGCATGACCAACAAGGTCGTTACGCCAAGAAGAAGAAGACCATCGTTCTTCTACGCTCACAACACGTGACCAATCCAACCCTATCTTATCTAACGAATCGCGTACAGCGCAAAATATATCCTCTGCCGTTGTAGTATTTAGGTGGCACGACATCCCCTAGTGGGACAAGGCCTCCCTCCGAAGAGAGTTTGTGTGACTGAAAGACGGTATATTATAGATCGGTGGTCAGCCGTTCGTAATACCGGAGGGTGCCAGACTCGAGATTCGATCCCACACCTGTGGTGTGGTGTTTCCTCGCGCTACCGCTGCGCCATGTTGTAGTATTCACCAATGGTAAATAGCTATGTGGAGGCTTAGTGGTTTAAAAGTTTGGCGATTTGAATGTTAAACCTCCTTTTTTATTTGCTAATTTTCACAGGTTACAAGGAACGGTTCGAGCGCGAAGAACGGACACGAGAGATTTTTTTTTTATTAATTTTAGAGACTTTGACCTATTCGGTCATTCGTCGCACGGACACGAGAGAGAGAGTATAGCGCTGCGATGTTCAAAATTGGAATTACCTCAGGCCAACGCGTGAACCTGTCAACGATGGAAAGACAATAGCGTTGTCCGTTGCTGACGGGGAAAGGGCCCACTAGATCGATGTTGATATGGTTGAACCTTCCATCTGGCGGGGTATAGCGTTGGTACGGACTTTGTGTATGTCGAGTCACCTTGTTGGCCTGGCAGGCCAAACACTCTTTCACAAACTTGCCGCAATTCCGCTTTACGTCCAACCATACCAACTGTTGTGGATTGCCTGGAGTAAAGGTTGGCGAAACTTTCGTGTGACGTACGGGCGGATGACACCAGTTGGGAAATCACAAATCAGTTTGCGGCTGCTGCTCGGGACTAATACACTTTGCAGGACAAGATAAGTTGCAGTTTTACCACTAAGGAAGTTTGCTAGTTCCGAATCGTGGGACTGATTCTCAGCTAGAGCGTCAAAATAAGATGGTGGTAGCAGCCTGGACTGGTTCGATGCGTGACAGTAGATTAGCGGTGACGTTGGACTCCCCTTCTACATGGCGAATATCCGTAGTGAATTGGCCAATGAAGTCGATGTGTCGCGCTTGTCGAGGCGTGGCTTTGTCCAAGGGTTGTTTTAAGGCGAACACCAGCGGTTTGTGGTCCGTGTAAAGGTAGAAGCTTCTTCCTTCCAGTTGATGGCGGAAATGTCGAACCGCCAAATATATAGCCGTTAGTTCCCGATCGTATGTTGAGTATTTTCGCTGCAAAATCGGAGGCGTCCGTCCACAGAGAAAGTTCAGCGTCGCGGTCTGGATGCGTCAAGAGAGTTGCTTCAGCGAGTTGGGACTTGTATTCTTCGAACGCCGCGATAGTTACGGGGTTCCAGCTGAGTGGCGTCTTGTCGCGCTTTTTATTTCCAGGTGTCATTGCTATCAGTGGCCCTTGTTTTTCCAACGCGTGCGGGATAAAAAGTCTGTAGAAATTTATCTTGGCTAGAAAACGTTTCAAGCCCATGACCGTTTCCGGGCGTGGAAATGCGCGGATGGCGTCTACCTTTTCAGGTAGTGGAAGGATCCTCATAGTTGTTATACGATGACCCAAGAAGTTTATTTCAGGTTTGGTAAACTCACACTTGGCCAGGTTAATTTTTAGTTGATGCTCCTGGAGTCGATCAAAAACCAGCTGCAAATGATGTTCGTGTTTCTCGATTGATGAAGAGGCGACTATAATATTATCCACGTAAGGGAATGAAAAGTCTAGGCCTCGCATTACACCATGGATCAAACGTTGGAACGTTTGTGCAGCGTTTCGTAATCCTAACGGCATTGTGATAAACTCAAACTGGCCGAATGGTGTGATTAAGGCCGTTTTTGGGACATCATCCGGGTGTAACGGAATCTGATGGTATGCTTTGTGTAAGTCTATTTTTGAAAATATAGACTTACCTCGTAGGTGAATCGTGAAATATTGCAGATACGGAAGTGGATAGCGATCGGGGACGGTCTGTGCGTTTAGTGCGCGATAACCACCGCAGGGACGCCAGGTACCGTCCGCCTTCCGGACCATGTGGAGAGCGCTGGCCCAACAGCTATTAGACGGGCGACAGATGCCGAGTCGCATAAGGGCCTCAAACTCTCCTTTAGCAGCATCATACTTTTCCGGAGCAAGTCGTCGGGCTCTAGCGGAAACAGGTTTGCCGGTGGTCTCTATCCGATGCGATACTCCCATGTGTTGTGTGGTACCAAGAGGGTCTGGAGAGGTTAGTTGCGGGTACTTACGAAGTAGGTCAGACATGCTGGAAGTGGCGTCAAACGTGCGGATGGTTTCCACGCTAGTCTGATCTGTATTTCCTGGAGCACGTAGTTTCGTTTTGTTGTCTATCAAACACCTCCCTCGAAGATCCACCATGAGGTCGTGGTGGTGCAAGAAGTCCGCTCCCAGGATGGCAGAACCAACGTCTGCAATGACGAAGTTCCACAGGACTGGACGCCGCAGGCTGAGGTCCAGTTCGTGCAGCGTTTGTCCATAGACGGTGATTGGGGTACCGTTGGCGGCGTAGAGGCGCATCACAGAAGGCTTGGTTTTTTGTGGTATGCACGTTACGACAGTAAACCAGCGAACGTATCATATTCCACCCTCGCGACAGGATGTCACCGCATTCTATGAGAACCCTCGCTACGGATGCAACCACTCAACGCAGACACCAGCGCGAACCCTCGCGACAGGACATGACCACTCGACGCAGAAACCTGACGACGATCGCGAACGAGTTGAGACATGAATTGTGCAGAACAACGACTGTGAGAAAGACTTCGTCACCAATCGCAGAGCAACACGTCGAAACAGAAGACCACCCGGAGCAGCAACGGCAGCGCTATAAAAGGGCTTCATAACAAGTTAGACCTCAGTCTCTAGCTAGGAACAGACAGAAAAGGTTCAATCCCAAATAAAAATTGTAATAGTCGTGAATCAGTAATTATACTTAAATAAAAATTATATTTTTTTATAATAATCTTGAGGCAACGATCATAACTGGCGCAGTCGTACGGCTTAGCGTGAAAAATCCTGTGAAGTGAAAGTGAACAGTGGAAGATAATTGCAAAAAAAAACTCTTATCGTCAGTGGCCCCGCGAAAGCATCGGAGTAAAACACCCCGAGTAGAGGACCCCCCGCCATCTAAGCACACCAGGAAGAAGCAGCTAAGGAACCCTGAACCGAACCCGTCGGACAATCCAGCAGACTCCGGGACGATGATAATCATCCTGTAAGTATTTAGTGAAGTGAGAATTGTGCATAAATTCCTCCAACACTGATACAAACCCAAAAACCGGTAGAGACGATTATTTGCGAATAAAATAATTGTTTAAGAATTCTACCAAGTGTAACGAAAATTGTGAATAAATTTTCAAACACTAACCCTTGCGGAACAAGCACCTTATTTTGCGCATAAAAATAAGTGGGAATTATTTGTGCATAAAATAATTCGCCTTAGTGGGTGATTCGCAGTGTTAACAACAAAGAAAACGCTGACCATAGGTAAAACCGGAAACAGCAGTAGAGAGACCATTTTTCTCAAAAACAGAGGTATAATGGCAACCAACGAGGAGTTGATGGCACATATTGCCCAACTTTCCGAAAACCAGCGTTCCCTCCTGGAACAACTGAACTTCATTAAAAGCAGACCGGTGGTGGATCCGTTTACTTACTACAAGACTCCGGACCCCATCAAAAATATTTCCCTTTTCTCAGGGAACAGAAGAGAAACACTCGCATGGATTGAAGAAGTGGAAGACACTCTCGATCTCTTTAAAGAATGCAAAGAAGAACCGATCTACCCTCAGTTGATCAGGGCTGTTAAAAGCAAAATCACGGGAGAGGCTAGAGAAATCTTGATCGCAGCGGGAAATCCCAGCGACTGGATCGACATTAAGGATGTGTTACTGCACTCCTACGGGGATAAGAGGGATCTAGCATCTCACATCCAATCCCTTTTTTATATAACACTCGGTAAGAAAACAATTACCGAATACTTCAACAAACTTAAACAGATAGACACAGCAATCAAGAGCACAGCGAATTCGACTGACGAATTCAAAGGTGCCACGAAGCAGATCAACGCTTTTATTGGATTGATAAGCACCACACGCTACGTGGACGGCTTAGGGGACAACCTTTCGATGATTGTCAGGAGCCACAAGCCCGAATCATTAGAGGAAGCACATACCTACGCTATGCAATATTCAAACGCAGCGTACCGCCAAAAGTTAGAGAAAAATAGCATCAGGCAACCAGAACAAAAGAAACAATATCCGAATCAACCAATAAAAACAAATATGTACCCACCGGCAAACAGGTCAGACAGATTTAAAGCCAAACCCACCGAGGTATACAAAAACATCCCAGACGAGGATGTCTCCATGAGAACCCATAGGTCAAAAGTTGTCGTGAACAACCACGAAGGAATAGAAGAAGATCAGGAACCTCCACCGGAAATCGACTCTGAAGACGATGATTATTTCATATCGGACGAGCTAAATTTTCGGCAGGCCGAGGAAAAACCACAAAAAACCTAAAAAATAATAATTTCATTCCATACCTTCAAATCAATACAACAAAAGGAGCTTTAAAATTTCTCGTCGACACTGGCGCAAACAAAAACTATATCTCTCCAGACCACGTAAATATAGAAAACTGCAAAGACGAAGAAGGGATAAAAGTTACAAATATCAAAGGTACACACAGCATAAATAAATCAGCTTCATTCGACGTTTTCGGCGTGCGAAAGAAAGTAAAATTTTTTGTTTTCAAATTCCACAAATTTTTCGATGGCTTAATAGGATACGAAACACTTAGGGAATTAAATGCAAAACTGGACATCGCCAAGAACAATCTCAAGGTTGGAAGGAAAACATTTAACCTTAACAAAAGATATCCAGAAATTCAAAAAATAAATCTCAACGAGCATGAATCACAATTTATCAAAATCAAGGTCAGGACAAACAAAGACTTTTTAGTGGAGAACGAACAAAACTTTCAAAATTTCTCAATTCTACCGGGACTTTACAGAGCTCAATCGGGAGAAGCAGTTGTAGCCATTAGAAATAAAACCTCAGAAAATTCACTCGAAATCAACCTGAACGAAATCAATATCGAAACCAGCGAATGTAGCGTAATGAAGAACGCAAATACTCCAGAAAACCTACCCTTTGATGCAAATTTCAGGAAAGATCACATGAATAAAGAAGAGGAACAGGTACTAAAGCAACTCATGAGAGAGTACAAAGAGATACTATACGATGAAAATTCTAAACTATCTTTCACACACAAAATTAAACACAACATCAGGACGGTAGATAACATTCCAATCCACACGAAGTCGTACAAGTACCCCCAAATTTTTGAAGAGGAAGTCAAACAACAAGTGAAAAAAATGCTAAATGACGGAATCATCAGAGAATCAATCTCACCTTACACCTCTCCAGTATGGGTCGTACCAAAAAAGACCGACTCATCAGGGAAAAAGAAGTTTCGCTTAGTAATAGATTATAGGAAACTAAACGAAAAAACAATAAACGACAAATATCCGATTCCAGATATTACAGACATCTTGGACAAACTAGGAAGAGCATGCTATTTCTCAACAGTAGATTTGGTTTCAGGATTCCACCAAATTCAACTCGCGAACGAAGACATGGAGAAAACCGCATTTTCTGTGAATTCCGGAAAATACGAGTTCACTCGGATGCCTTTCGGTCTCAAGAACGCTCCAGCCACGTTTCAACGGGTAATGGACTGCATTCTTAGAGAACACTTAGGGAAATTCTGTCTCGTCTATATGGACGATATAATAATTTTCTCACCCTTATTCCAAGAACACAAAGTCCATATTTCACAAATTTTCCGTAAACTCAAAGAAGCCAACTTAAAAATACAACACGAAAAATGCGAATTTTTTAGAAAAGAAGTCCAATTTCTAGGTCACACCGTCACGGAACATGGCGTGAAACCGAACAACGACAAAATTGAGGTAATCAGGTCATGGCCAATACCAAAAACAGAAAAGGATATCCGACAATTTTTGGGCATCCTCGGATACTATAGAAGATTCATAAAAGATTTTGCAAAACTCGTCAAACCGCTAACAAACCTTCTCAGAAAAGAAGTAGAAATCGAAATGGCCCCCGAAATAGTCAAATGTTTCGAGAAATGTAAGAAGATTCTTACCCTCGACCCAATTCTAATATACCCGGATTTTTCAAAGGAATTTATCCTCACCACAGATGTGAAGCGACCCAGCTGGTCCACCACCTTGCCGCCTCCAGTCCTTCCCGCCCGAAGCCTACAAACACCAGCTATTCCGTACCCGCGGACAAGTTCAACCAATATGGGAAACGCAACGTACATCGTAATATCCCGAACCCCGAACCCGTGCAACCGCCACTCCCACCCGCGCCGCACAAACATCGGCAGACGAAACCCAAAACACAAAACACCGTGTCAGCAAAACCCTGGGAATCAGCGAGTGTCCACACCAGCACGCAGCTAGCAAGCCGCGTGCGTAAGGCAGAATCGTTATCACGGAAGCCGGGCCACGCGTCAGCAAACGCAGAAGGTCGCACATGCCAATACGCCGCGGAGTTCGGATTACAAGCGTGTGCGCACTGAACACTGAAGATCGCGAACACCAACCTGCGTGGCCGCCGCATGATTCCGCGATGCATCAACACGCGCATGTACGCACCCAATGTCCGGAACCCGGGTTTCGGGTTACATCGAGGAATGCATCGCTACGACTGGGAGTTTGACCGGACAGGTTGATTCCTGTCGAAACATGTTTTGATAAGCACCGTGCTGATAAGCGATGGAAATCAAATCAAGGAATGCAGCATCAGCTCGTTTCCTTTCAAAGCGTGGGAAACGCTGAGTTGGCGGATTGGACAAATTCGGGGACGTCTTGATAAGCGATGATAAGCCACGGAAACCAAAACAAGGAATGCCGCATCAGCTCGTTTCCTTTCGAAGCGTGGGAAGCGCTGCGTTGGCGGATTGGGCGAATTTGGGAACGCACGTTTTGAAAAGCACTGATAAGCGGGAAGTGGAAGGAAGGTAGCGGGCCAGCGGGGTTAGCCAAATAGTATATAAGGAATCAGAATATTGTAATAAAGGCCGCAGTTTTGACCTGGAAGTGCCAGGGAGATATAGAACCTATCCTTGTTGCATTTTATTTAAAAGTCCGTTTCTTCGCCGTTTGGAAGTCCGCTTCGCTTCTGATAGCAAAGTTTAAGGAAATTGGTAGAAGCCATTCAGCCTGGCCACTCGGGCTCTTTCATTTGGTGACAGCGGTGGGATTCTTATCCCAGTATCATTTAGTAGTGACCCGGTGGGTCGCGAAGGTGGTACAGTGAAGTATAGAAAAAAAAGTAGTGACATTTAACAGAAAATTATAGTGTGGAAATAGTGAGTGCATTAAAACGAAGACAAAAAGACAGTTGCAGCACGGCGAGAATCCTTCCAGTGCGCAGGACAGCAGTCAGAAGAATCTACAAGCGCAGAACAACGAGTCGCTGCACTTCATACGCAAGAGAGCGGACAACGGAGAATCAACCGGCGCGGATATCGGAGATCGACCCGAGATGAAAGCAACGCTACTAGGGTTATGGTGAGAATAGAGCCTTCCCAGGAACAACAAAATTGTGAGCCAGCAGCATTAGTTTTTTTTTTGCTGTTCTTTTTTTTGTCTTTTGATGAGAGAAAGACGACTTCGCAGTGAACAAGCTGAAAGAAGTAGGAAATGCAGGTAGTCGCAATAATTGGAGTTAGCTCCCTACCTATTGAAAGTGAAAGAGTCAATATATAGTGTACCTATTGCACCCAGTCTTAGAGAACTCGGGGAACGTAGTGAAAACGGTTTCAGCGAACACAATCCGAGCGAGAAGATTAATTTACGGGCTTGAAAATGAGTGTAGCAAAAGATTACCCGATCACGAGTGTGATCGCGCGCATTCCTGAGTTTCAAGGCTCAGCTGATGAACTCGAGCAGTTCGTTAACCAGATAGACCGGATACATGAGCGTAATCTTGTAGAAGAAGATATACTACTTGACATAGTTTACTCTAAATTGAGAGGCGATGCAGTGAGGCACTACTCTCGGATTAAAGCTGGTACATGGGCAGACCTAAAAGAACTGCTTTGTCAGGAATTAGGAGTACAATATAGTGTTGAGGCTATATTCCACCTAACCGAAACATTATGCCAAAAGCCACAGGAAACGTTTCGGAAGTATAAAGATAGGGCCCGACAAATTGTGGAGTTGGTATCATCGTATGCACCAGACAACGAAGCATTGATGGAATATGCATGTCGGCATATAAAACATCATTTTGTTACGGGGCTGAATGACGAAAATTTAAAAGTGCTAGCACTTATGCAAAACAATATGAAACTTGAAGCCCTCATGGATTATTTAGGAAAGATGCATGAAAATGTTGATCGGGTTACAGAAGCGACAAGACGATTGAAAGCAGCGCAGGCACCTTACCCACCATGGGATGGATATCGTGACTATGACTACAATCGTGATACAGGGTTTTCCGAGGTGTACGATGATAGGAATACGCCAGGATGGCAGGATAGCAGATATTATGAAGAGCACAGACAATATCAACAACCTTTTGAAATTGAATGGCAACAAGCCGATCACAGCGAGGGGGATTACTATAGAAAAGATCATAGAGACGAAGGGAGACAGGCTGGGTACGATGATAACATGGGGTCTGACATCAGATACGCAGATGCGAGGGATAGTCCACCACTAGGAAACCACCAAAGAAAAGTAAGGTTCGTTAATCATCCGGCGAACGAAGGTAATGATGAAAATGATTCAAAAAACGAATAACTGGGGAACCCGGAAGCCCGCGGAGATTCTCCAAACTCCGAAAAAAATTGAAGAAGGAATGGAAGTTTAACTTACTAGGACCAGTATTCGAAAAACAGGGCAGTAACAATAATTTACAACAGAAGAATTATACAGAGACAAGAATAAGAAAAACAGAATCAGCTAAACAAGTGCATCATCCGTTGGGCTCGTCTTCAAACAGACAAATGAATGTCACTTTGTCTACCGTAGCAAACCCATCATACAGTACCGAATATGTTATAGATACTGGTACAGAGATGAATCTGCTAGACTACAAAATGGCACAAAAGATAGGCGTAACTCGATTGGATTTATCAGACCAAACGTCGTTAGAGGTAAAACCAGGTCTCAATATATCGTTGATAGGAGTGTGCACTGTTGATCTACTCTTAGGAAATGTTGTGTACCCCACCAAATTTCACGTAGTAATAGGGCTAGAAAGCTCGTCAGCTCGTTTAGGTATGGAATTCATCAACCAATATGTGGATGTGATAAACCTTGGACAAAAACATGTAGGGTTTACCAACGGTATTCTTAAGCATACCATTTCAAACAAGGAAGAAGAGCAGAAGAAGTTAGAAGAAGATCAAATAAAACAACGAGATGAAGAAAATGAGCAAACGATGGATGACACGAAGTTCGCATGCGATCATGAGAATTCTGAGAATGTCAAAACAAATACAGCAATAGATACGGAACCTTTGAACAAAATTACTAAGATTTGCCACAGCGTATTTCAAGCCAACAGAAAAATAAGCAAGGAGATGAAAATACGCACAGAACCGTATAGGTATTCGAAGGCTGCGAAGCCTCAGAACAAGAAACAAATTAAGAGGGTATCGTTACAGGAAATGGGGAGGTCAGACGAAAATCCGTGGATTTCTCCAACGTCTGCAATAAGTAAAAACGAGGACGTCAAGTGGATACACTTTTATCCACCCTAAATAATTATTGGGTTTGAGTAGTTAATTTGTAAAACGACACTGCAATGAATCGGCTAACCACAAGGAAAGATTAACGAAAAAAAAAAAAAAAAAATACACGCATGAAGTAAAGAAAACTAAGACTAGATACCGCTCAATATAGCGAAGGTGACAAATTTGCTCAAACAAGGATAGCTAGGAACAGTTAGGACGCGATCGGAAACGCAAAAGAGCCAAACATACTCAAGTAGGGACAGTTAGGGTCAGTTTAAAAGGCATTAGTCCTAGGGAACCGAACGGGTTATGGCCGAGGAGTATCCGTACTCCCGGATTCCTTTAACCAACGATTGTTTTAGGGCTGGGTTCAACTCCCAGTGCCCATTCGGATTCCATAGGTTGCTAGGCAGAGAGAAAAGAAAAGAAGTAATATACCGCTCAACATAGCGAAGGAGCCAAAGATGCTCAATAGTATTGTAAAGGGGGAAAACTACGGACACCCACCTAAAAGACAGTAGGCCGCTCAACATAGCGAAGGAGCCAAAGATGCTCAATAGTATTGTAAAGGGGGAAAACCACGGACACCCACCTAAAAGACAGTATGCCGCTCAAGCCTAGCGAAGGGACCAACGATGTCCAATATCATTGTAAAGGGGGAAAACCACAGACACCCACCTATAGATAGCAATGGGAAAACCGAAGACACCCATCAGTAGTAATGACAGAGAAACGAGTTGCAAATCAGTAGGGACAGTTAGGGAAAATGCTCAAACCTTAGTGGGAACGAACGGGTTATGGCCGAGGAGTATCCGTACTCCCGGATTCCTCTAACCAACGATTGTTTTAGGGCTGGGTTCAACTCCCAGTGCCCATTCGATACCCAGGGACAAGTAGCAAGAAGTGTAAGAAAAACAAAACCATATACCGCTCACGGATAGCGAGGGAGCCCAAGATGCTCGAAATTATTGCAAAATTGGTCCACGGTCACCCACTCGAAAAGGGGTTATGACTAAGCACTAATGAAAAAGATAGTTAACTTCGAGAATGGATTAATCGTTGAAAAAAAAAGAAACTATGAAACTTGGAAGCTAATAATAATAAGAACCGTAACTAAATCGTAAACAAATTGCAATCGCAACAAGAAAAATATTAGTTTTAAACACCGGGCACGCTACACCGGGAACATCCACAATCGCAAAGGGCAGGACTTCCCCGAAAGTCCCAACGTACAACAGCCGTACGCCACCACCTGGCGTATACAACCGCAAAAGGGCATGACTTCCCCGAAAGCCCCAACGTGCACCGACTCATCGCGCGCAACCACTAAGCGCACCCCGACCTCTCAACAATCCGGATGTGCGAAGTCGGGCAGCTACATGAGACTCCTTGAAGGACGCTTGAAGGATGATCACCAAGCAGAAGATGACACCGTATCGGCAGCCGATGGGTCCACGGAGAACAACCTGATCCCGCCAATTTCCAACAAGCTCCAGATCTTTCTATTTTTTTCCCCAGATCTGTGAGCTCGATTAAGCGTGGGGGAGAGCCCCACCGAACAACAAGTTGGCGAACCAGCCGTTTCGCTAACCACCGCCGCTCAGCTAGCTCAGATCTTCCTCTTCTAGGTAGATCTTTGAGCTCGAATAAGTGTGGGGGGATGAAGCGACCCAGCTGGTCCACCACCTTGCCGCCTCCAGTCCTTCCCGCCCGAAGCCTACAAACACCAGCTATTCCGTACCCGCGGACAAGTTCAACCAATATGGGAAACGCAACGTACATCGTAATATCCCGAACCCCGAACCCGTGCAACCGCCACTCCCACCCGCGCCGCACAAACATCGGCAGACGAAACCCAAAACACAAAACACCGTGTCAGCAAAACCCTGGGAATCAGCGAGTGTCCACACCAGCACGCAGCTAGCAAGCCGCGTGCGTAAGGCAGAATCGTTATCACGGAAGCCGGGCCACGCGTCAGCAAACGCAGAAGGTCGCACATGCCAATACGCCGCGGAGTTCGGATTACAAGCGTGTGCGCACTGAACACTGAAGATCGCGAACACCAACCTGCGTGGCCGCCGCATGATTCCGCGATGCATCAACACGCGCATGTACGCACCCAATGTCCGGAACCCGGGTTTCGGGTTACATCGAGGAATGCATCGCTACGACTGGGAGTTTGACCGGACAGGTTGATTCCTGTCGAAACATGTTTTGATAAGCACCGTGCTGATAAGCGATGGAAATCAAATCAAGGAATGCAGCATCAGCTCGTTTCCTTTCAAAGCGTGGGAAACGCTGAGTTGGCGGATTGGACAAATTCGGGGACGTCTTGATAAGCGATGATAAGCCACGGAAACCAAAACAAGGAATGCCGCATCAGCTCGTTTCCTTTCGAAGCGTGGGAAGCGCTGCGTTGGCGGATTGGGCGAATTCGGGAACGCACGTTTTGAAAAGCACTGATAAGCGGGAAGTGGAAGGAAGGTAGCGGGCCAGCGGGGTTAGCCAAATAGTATATAAGGAATCAGAATATTGTAATAAAGGCCGCAGTTTTGACCTGGAAGTGCCAGGGAGATATAGAACCTATCCTTGTTGCATTTTATTTAAAAGTCCGTTTCTTCGCCGTTTGGAAGTCCGCTTCGCTTCTGATAGCAAAGTTTAAGGAAATTGGTAGAAGCCATTCAGCCTGGCCACTCGGGCTCCTTCAGATGCAAGCGATTTCGCTATTGGAGCAGTCTTATCCCAAGGATCAATAGGACAAGACAGACCCGTGGCATACGCATCACGTACACTCAATAAAACAGAAGAACGATACTCAACAACCGAGAAAGAACTATTGGCAATCATTTGGGCAGTGAAACACTTTAGACCCTACCTTTACGGAAGAAAATTTAAATTGTACACCGACCACCAACCTTTAACGTTCAGTCTTACGAACGCAAACAACAAAATCATCAGATGGCGGCTAATGTTAGAAGAGTTTGATTATGAAATTATCTACAAACCAGGCAAACAAAACGTAATTGCCGACGCACTCTCACGTATAAGAACAGAGGAGATAAATCTCAACCCTCTTTCAGTACACGCTGAACCTTCGGAATCAGAGTCAGACGATATGACTGTACATTCCGCAGACACTAGCGATGATTATTTCATTCCATGTACCGAAAAACCCTTAAATGTTTTCAGAAATCAAATCATTCTCAAAATCAGTCATATTGAAATGGAAGCCTACGAGCAAATCTTCCCTAAATACCACAGACATACAATAATCAAAGCAACATACACTGAAGAAGCAATAGTAGACCTGTTTAAACGATTTCTTAACCCAAAAGGAACTAACTGCCTTCTACTACCTATTTCTTTAACGCAACTGGTTCAAGAAACGTTCCGGAAACACTTCTCATCCAATAGATTGTTCAAAGTATTTATTCTTTCCTTCCTTTTAACAGACCTGAGAATGGACAACGAGCAAGATGATGTGGTCAGAGAAACGCACAACCATGGACACCGAGGAACGAAGGAGAATAAATTGCAAATTTTACAAAGTTATTTCTTCCCACAGATAGACCGGAAAGTTAAAATTTTCGTTAATTCATGCGAAATCTGCAAAAAGGCAAAATACAACAGAAAACCCCCAAGGTTAATTCAGAAAAACACAACGGGAGATAAACCATTCAATAGAGTCCATATCGACATTTTCTTTCTCCAAGGGAAAAAATGGCTAACCATAATCGATTCTTTTTCTAAATTTGCCAATGCAATCCCATTGGAAACTAGAACAATAATCGACATCAAACAAGCATTTTCCGAGCATATACGTCAATTTGGACGACCAGAAACAATAATATGCGACCAGGAACCTTCATTCAGATCGATAGATTTCATCGGATTCCTCGACGATCTTGGAATAGCAATACATTTTGCAAGCAGCTCCAGCTCTAATGGAATCATTGAACGCTTTCACTCGACCCTAATCGAGATTTTTAGAACAACTAAACCCAAGTACAGCGAACTAACCCTAGAGGAACATGTCAATGTCGCTATTGACATCTATAACAATACGTTCCATGAGGCAACAAAAGCAAAACCAAGAGATATTGTATTTAACACCACTAACAGCACTAATACAGAAGAAATACAGGAGAAAAGCAGAAAGTTGCAATCAGCTATTAAAGTTGAACTCAGCAAGAGGCAAGCTAAACTTGAGAAATCTAACCAAAGTAGAAACGATCCCGTTCAACTGCAAATAGGAGAGAACGTTATCATCAAAAACTCACAAAGACTAACAAAGGATAAAAATCCATTCAAAATCGCGACGGTTAAAACAGATAACATATTAACCTTCAAAGACGAAAACAACGTCAAAATACACAAAAACTGCATCAAAAAGACGATTAGCGGATAGTTATTAAGAAATATCACACTTACTAACTTTGAAATTAACTAACATAATACCACGAGGAACTAATAATTAACCAAATAATTTACCAACACTTAATAACTAACAAACTAATAACGGTTTTTTTCCCCTCGAATCACTTACAGATTGCTAATCATAGCATTAGTTAATGCGAACACATACAAAGACGCTAATAGTAGCAATGGCCTAATAGCATTCACATTAGGAAAAGTTAGGATAAAAACAGGCTACGATAGATTGGTACATGAGATAGACCTACAAATAATCAGAGGAAACTTACAACTGATAGATCAAGCAAGAACACTCTACAATAGTTCCGATCACCTCGAAGATACTTTGAAAAGAAAGATCGAAATAGCAAAGCGAAAACTTAACGCACTTCAAGTGAGAAGGAAGAAACGAGCGCTTATTAATATGCTAGGGACAGCTATCAAATACATAGCCGGAAACCCAGATATTGAAGACCTCGAGCTTATCGATAAAACTTTAAAAGAGCTAGAGTCGAATCAGGAAAAGCAGATAAACATCAACAGTTTATATCAAGATAGGATCAACAAAATCACAGTATCCCTCAAATTAATTGACTTAGAGCTCGCTTCAAAGAAAAATCAAACGGATAAAAATACAATGGATTTGGAATTCGTAAACTTAATATTCAATACCGAGAGCATTGTCAAACTGTTAGAAGATATAGAAGAACAAGTAGCATTTGCAAAAATGAACCTTCTCAACAAAAACATTCTATCAGATCCAGAGAAAATATTCATCTTCAATAAGCTTAGGGAACAAGGCATTACAATAGAATTGCTAGACGAAGCCCTGCAGTACGTGACAACCAGTCTATCATTCAGCAACAATCGCATCATCCTGCTGATTAAAATTCCTAAACTTCACGAAGAACCCTTCGATCTGTTGCGCCTGGAAACAGTAAACTCCAACGGTTCCATGCTCAACACCAACATCCATCTAGTTGCGAAAAATCATGACGAAATCTTCGCACAAAACAGCATCTGCGAACTATGCGAAAGTACAGCCCCCATAAGAGACGAATGCATTTTCAACATGCTCACACACCGTACAGCAGAGTGTAAATTCTCAAAAGGGAAAAGCCCAACACGCATAGTTGAAATTAAGCAAAGTATAGTGCTAATAGATACGGTCGAAGATGTGCTCATCACAGACAATTGCATTGGAAACAAAACGATTAACAAACCAATGATAATCGAGGTAACCAATTGCACCATAACCATTCGAAATCAAACATTCTCAAACGCACCCCAAAGAATATTCGAAATGGAGTATCTAGCACCAATATACGCTAAAGTGGTTAATAGGATAGAAACTCCAACGCTAGCGCAGGAAGTTCAGCAACTAAACATAGAAAACTTGCAAAAGTTAAACCACATTCGATCAACCCTGAGTAAAACTCACCAGACCATCAGTTACGGATTCATAGGAATCGTCAGCGTCATCAGCATTCTAACGTGCATGGCATTCAAGCTTCTCAAAAACAGAAACAAACAGGAAAGCAACAAAACCATCCTGCAAATCACCGGAAGACAAGAGGAATCATCTTTCTCGCAGCCAGCAACGGTACCGCTGAAGATATTGCAGATCCCACGGTTTGCTCTTCATACTAGCCGATCGAGGACGACCGACCAATCTTAGGGGGGAGGCGTTACGACAGTAAACCAGCGATCGTATCATATTCCACCCTCGCGACAGGATGTCACCGCATTCTATGAGAACCCTCGCTACGGATGCAACCACTCAACGCAGACACCAGCGCGAACCCTCGCGACAGGACATGACCACTCGACGCAGAAACCTGACGACGATCGCGAACGAGTTGAGACATGAATTGTGCAGAACAACGACTGTGAGAAAGACTTCGTCACCAATCGCAGAGCAACGCGTCGAAACAGAAGACCACCCGGAGCAGCAACGGCAGCGCTATAAAAGGGCTTCATAACAAGTTAGACCTCAGTCTCTAGCTAGGAACAGACAGAAAAGGTTCAATCCCAAATAAAAATTGTAATAGTCGTGAATCAGTAATTATACTTAAATAAAAATTATATTTTTTTATAATAATCTTGAGGCAACGATCATAACTTGCATGTTCGGGGTAGGACGGAAACGTCAGCGCCCGTGTCGATCAGGTAGGGTCTGTGAGTACGACGATCCACGACGATGAGTCGGTTTCTCTCGTTAGCCACGGAGTCTACCTGTTTGCTGACGTTTCCTTCATGTTCGCACGAAGATTGGCGCGATGTGTCAGGGTTGGTGTTCATCTGGACCGGGTGTTTGAAACTGCAAGGCGGCTGGCAACGCGGAGCCCCAGCTCCAAAATGGCGATGGTAGTAGCACTCCACACAGGTGATGGCGATCCGCGCGATGGAGTTCGTGCTCGTGATTGGGAATTCTTTTCCGGGGAGGTTCTCGTTGTAGGGCTGCCGTAAGTTTTTGGACCTGATGACGAAGATCCGCAAGTTCACGTTCAATGCGCCGATCGTCGTGTTGGTGAACCTCAGATACGGGGTAGCGACTTCCGTGGTTTGCTGAGCTGACCAAACAGTCCATGACCGCGTCGGCCACGCGTGCCTGGTCTCTTGCATCACCACGGGCAGCAATTACGGCGGCTTGAAGGTTTGGAGGCAACCTACCAATCCAAAGGTCGAGGAGCATTGCTTCGGACATGGCGTTCGTGAAGTCCGTCAGCAGCTGTGAAGGCTTCCGATCCCCCAGCTCCATACTGGATAGAAGCCGATGCATACGACTTAGTTGCGATTCTTCGAAGTGAGCAATCAGTGTTCTTTTGACGAAGTCGTAGCGCTCCTGATCTGACGAGTGCTCCAACAGCGGTCGCACTTCCGGAAGGATCTTCGCCGGTAGTTGGGCCATAAGAATATGGAATCGGCGTTGGTCCATGCGTGATGTAATTAGTGATGGGTAAATTCGTCAAAAAACCGGAATCGCTTCCGAATGACTCCACCAATTTCGGAAGCGGCTCCGTAAGGTAGGTGCAACACTCCGCGGTCGGAACCGTCCGGAGTCGTCCGGAGCCGCTAGTCGGCAGCCGGAGCCGTCCAGAGCCGCCGGAGCCGTCGGAACCGTCGGAACCGTCCGGAGCCGTTCGGAGTCGTTCGGAGCCGTCCGGAGCCGCTAGTCGGCAGCCGGAACCGTCCGGAGCCGTCGGTACCGTCGGAACCGTCGGAGCCGTCCGGAGCCGTCCGGAGCCGTCCGGAGCCGTCCGGAACCGTCGAAGCTGGCTGACCGTCGGAATCGTTGGTGCAAAAATGAATTGAAATCCCCTAAAGGTTCAAATCGTCCATGAGATGATTAATTAAAAAAGTGCTTGTATATAAGTCTTCATAGAAACTTTTCAATAAAAGGAGACAATAATTTGTAAATTTGGAAATTAGATAAACACACTTCTTTGCGAAAACGATTTCCATGTCAAAATAAATACTTTATTAAATGCTGGTTACTATACTTAATCAAGTATGCTTCAATCAACATGTAGGGTAACTGTACCAATAGTGGTGCACTTAGTACTGGAAATACCAATTAGGTGTAATTTATGAGTGTTAAGAACACAATATTCTACATATATGACTCAATTATGATCGAAACATGACTTTTCTTCTGGAAAACATCAATTTTCACCGTAAACCATACAAAATACACGAAAAAAAGCGTATTCTTCTTCCTAGTCGGTTGCTCCTATTATGGTGGTATGGTTCCAATAGTTGTGGTATCGTATTCCTATAGTGGTGGTAGTACGAAAAACTTGAATATATTTTGACTATGACTTATTTTTGAAGGATATTGCAAACAGAACGGTAAAATACTCCTTGACCAATGCGTTGTCATTGGAAAGACTGTATTGTTTTACCGAAATATGTCCAATTTTAATTCATAAAAAATGGTCTGAATATTACAGCTAAAACTATAGTACGAGCTCGTATATGCTTTATAGCGTATTCCTTCGCCCGCTTTCTTTTTTCTTTCCTCTGCTTCTTCTGCTGAGCCTTCTCTCCAGTTCCGCTTTGTTTATTTTGTAGAAACAAAATAAAATCACTAAATTTGCCTGATTATGGTACCTATCGCGAAAGCAGTAGATAAAATTTACCAACCCGTTTGATTATATCGACCGATAAATTTATCTACTCGAATTGGTATCGCGAATGTATTCAACTGAGCAGTCGGTAAAATTATAACAACCCATAAAAATACCTATCGAGTAGTTTCTCCGTCTGTCAAATTACCATGGATACCTAGAGTTTGTATACTTATAACAACGTTACAATTAGTGCGACTTCTATCATATCGAGAACCATTTTAGTTCGTGAAGCATCCAAAAGATTAGAATGATAAATTCATTATTCTTTTTAAATGATGCGGAGAATAAAGAGGAAATAAATCTAGCAGCGTACCGTAGGTGATTGAAGAAGCATTTTGATCCGCTTGAATTATCGGATAAAACGTAAGCGTATTGGCTCAACAATCGTTGCCACTGTGTTAACATGTTCCTTTTTCAGCTTCATTAACAATTACCGAGTTCCGAAGAGGCTGTTTGAAGAAATCCTTGCCAAAGTGGAACTAGCATAAGCATAAACGTGGGTTATCAGAGGAAGAAAAATTGGGAACAAAACTGCAATTTTTTGCACAAGGGTCGTACCAACAAGGTGTTGGTAACGATTTTACTATGGCAATTGCACAATCTACTTTTTCTGAAACGCTAGATACAACTCTAGCCGCGTTGGAAGGTGAACTAGCGTATTTCAAAACCATGGATATGACTGCCGACGAAAAAGCAGACGCTAGGAGATTTTTTTATAAAAAATTACCTGTCCTTGTGTAGTGATGTCCACCGATGGAACTCAACATCAGAATTGTCGCACTTTACGACAACCCAATTCAATATTTGAATAGAAAAGGGTTTTACAGTTTAAACGCTTTAATGGTAAATATTAAATTTAACACTTCTTTATAAAATGCTTATTGATAATGATCTACTCGATATCTGACCACAGGCAAATGATCCTATTTGTAGATAATACAATACAAGCCCAATATCTTCATACTTAGAAGAAAAATGAAACGGTGGTGACCGAACGATGAAGCTGTTGGGTTTGTCTATTTACATATGTATGACATTCTTGTACCCAATATTAATGATTTTTTTAAATTATTGTTTAGGGGACTCTGCTTATCCTTTAAAACCATGGATGATTGAGCAACGAATATTTCTATTTTTCTATTTCTTTCTTATACATTCACGTACTTTTTTCTACCAAATTTTTGACCTGCCATTATTCTAAGGTTGTCTTAAAGTGAAACAGGGCCAATAAGATTCATTTTGTACCAAAACCAAATTTTCCACAGTTTCGCCCCAATGAAAAATACTGGGCAATCACAAAACTTTGTCTTAGGCGAAGTGGTGTAACAGTTAGAGATGTTCTTGGCAAGAGGAAGTGAACGGAGGTTGCGAAAACGGTATCTCCTTCCACGATACGGGTGGTAATGCAGGAACCAAAAAACAAAATACGTGAATTTATAAGAACAGGCAATACAATGCATAACTGTACAAAAGAAAAATACTCAATTTTTTATATCGTTGACATTTTTTGTAACCTCAAATTAATATTATTTATATTTTTATATTATTATATATTTTGGAAAACATCTTCAAGTATCTTCACTGAAAATTTCAAATCGATCCGACATCTCAATAAAATGATAATTGGTCCGAAGTACGAGAAATACGGAACGTTTGAGGGGTATCGACCGACATCGGCAAGTAAAAATTATTTAAATTTGTTTAAAAACTTGTTTTTTTTTAGCAAAACGATAGAAAATTAGTATTTCTAGGCATTCTCAAAGTTTCATGCCGATACGACAATCCAATCAATTGTTATTTGAATATAAAACTACAATAACTACCCGTGTAGGCGGTTAAATAAAAAAACAAATTTTAAAACAAAAAAAATCACCAGAAAAATAAATTTTTTGATGGGCTAAAGTGGTTAAAAAATAATAAGAAGCGAAAATTTTTCACAGAATAACACTTTTACATTTTTTAAAATAAATTTTTCCACGGTCAACAACTCTTTTCAGTATATCGGATGGGTTGAGGCAGTAGTTAAATATATCGGTCGATATAAAAAAAATGTTTCGTTCGCGATGCAAATTAAAGACTTTTTTACCAACTGCTCGATTTTTTTCCCACGATTTGTACGGTAGCCATGGCAATTGTACACGCGTTTTTACGGGTTGATAAATTTGATGCGTTGCGATATCATTCCGCCATTACTGTCATTATATCGGTCGATATGTTTATCGACCGGTTGTTAACTTGGTTCGCGATAGGTACCTATATTGGCCAAAACCGGAATAAAACTAAAAAATACTTGTTCAAAAATCTATGGCTACTATAGGAACAACTTGGATTTTTGTGCCTGTAGTGGCACTATAGTAAAAATTATAAAAATATAATAAAATTATGCTAAAATGCACTAAGTTCGTATAAATCAATAATATTGGATTTTGTAGTAATTATGGCCTTAAGGAAATCATGATATTGGTTATAGTTTCTTAAGGAATGCAGCATGTTGGGACAACCTGTTTAGAAAATATGAATTTTGGAGCTTATATATTACGCAATGAGATGGTGCATCTTTTTAACACTCCGCAGAAGAACAAAGAACATTTCATAGAAGAACAAATAACTCCATTGTATATATATCGGCGTAGAGCTAGGATTTTAATCCACTACAACCACTATTAGTACTAGCTCCACTATGGGTGCTGTTAAAGACAAATTGTTTTTAACGGTGCTCTAGGTGGTTCGAAGATAAAAAAAAAAGAAAGCAACCAGCTTGCCTATGTGAAACTTTATTAAAGCTACAAAAGCCAAAAAATCGTCTGGCTTTTCCGTCTTCTGTAGTGAAAAAGAGATCGAAGGCGCATCCTTCGATACTTTTTATATTTTCCAAAATCTAAGCATGAAACTAGTGGAGCTCTATTTTTATTTAAACGGTCAAGCATGTCAAATGTAGAAATCCAGCGCGTGTGACAATCTTGTTTTAATTTCAAAATAGGACAATTTAAATTAGTTTGCATTTCAAGCAGCATCTGAGCTGCTTTAGAACTTTTTTTGAAAAGAATTTCCACATTCTTGACATTATCTATAGTACTTTTGATAGATTTTCGAGTGCCTGTTGTACGACTAAATTCAATGTATGTGCCCCACAAGATAGATGCACAATGTTTATATATTAGAAGCATTATAAGTAACCAATGCGAATATTTTGTCAGTTATATTAACCCTTTTACGAATATTTTTCCCATCTACAATATTTTTCCCATCTACAAAACTTTCCCAAATTCATTTCCCAAGGGAAATATTTTTCCCATCTACAAAACTCGTTACTGTTTGTTCAACTAATATCAAAACGATACTTTTGGTTTTTGGGAAACATTGAGGAATTCGAAAGTACCAATGACAGATTAATAGAGAAGATGATCCCACTTCAGCCTCAGTCAGAAAACACAATTGTAAAAGAAATCGAATTATTAGATAGTGATGATGATATTTGGGAACCTTTAATACGAAAAGGAAAAAGAGGAACCCCAAGCTGTAGTCCTATGATTCTTGCAGCTAATGAATTAGATCGATACATAGCAGAAAATAATTTAAAATTAAATTAAGATGCCCTTAATTGGTGGAATGAGCGAAAATCAAGATATCACATTTTGTACACTTTCGCCAAACAGTATATAAGCATTCCAGCAACATCGGTTCTATGCGAACGCATTTTTTGAAAATCCGGTAACATAATGACTGAAAAACGAAACAGGCTTACGTCTAAATCACACACACAATCACACTGAACACTATAGCAGCTTGATGCGGACGAACTGGCCCTGAAAACAGTGTATCAGGAACCATAGACGCCCCGTTCATTTTAAGCAAAATCAACCTTCTAGCTCGAAGTAGACAGTTACGACCCAGACAACTATTACGAGTAGAATACAGATCCACAGTACATAGCACTAGTGACCCTTTAACACAAATGATGGAGGCATATAATTCTATAAGTAATCTAGTTGATATTAATATGACGGTTAACCAGGTTGGCAATTGTTAAAGACAAGTTGTTTCACGATCCCTAGGTTTACTTTACCACGTTTTATTTATATTTATGTTTTGTTATGAAGGCAAACTATGCCAGATAACGCGAACCAATCTTCTTCTTCTTGGCGTAACGACCTTGTTGGTCATGCCTGCCCCGTTAAGGGCTTACAAGACTTGTTTCCCTGTTGTACGTGGATAGTCAGTCCTCTCGGGGGGGAGGGGAGAGTCCGGTCTCGATTGGGATTCGAACCCACGCCGTCGAAGTGGTGAGCCCCGGCGCTCATGGGCCGATTTTCTAACCGGGGTTACCGCTCGGCTGTCGCGGACCCCCAACGCGAACCAATAATAAATAAATAAAAAAAAAGTTTTCGCAAAGAAGTGTTTTTTTCTAATTTCCAAATTTATTTTTTTCTCCTTTTATTGAAAAGTTTCTATGAAGACTTCTACACAAGCACTTTTTTAATTAATCAACTTATGGACGATTTGAACCTTTAGGGGATTTCAATTCATTTTTGCACCAACGATTCCGACGGTCAGCCGGCTTCGACGATTCCGGACGATACCGACGGCTCTGGACGGTGCAATACTCCGAGCTCGGAACCGCCCGGAGCCGTCCGGAACCGTCGGAGCCGTCCGGAGCCGCTAGTCGGCAGCCGGAACCGTCCGGAGCCGTCGGAGCCGTCGGAGCCGCCCGGAGCCGTTCGGAGTCATTCGGAGCCGTCCAGAGCCGTCCGGAGCCGCTAGTCGGCAGCCGGAACCGTCCGGAGCCGTCGGAACCGTCGGAGCCGTCCGGAGCCGGCTCCGTACGGAACCGTGTGTTTTACTAAGCCGGAATCGGAGCCGGTTTATAGATGCTCGGAAGCGGTTCCGAGTGGTGGGTGCGGTTCCGAGAACTCATCACTAGATGTAATGCCGGTCGCCGCAAACCGATGCTCGAGTACCCGAGTAGTAAAGAAAGATTGTAGATCGCGAGTGTCCATCTCCGGGGGCGGTAGGCGTACATGGTAATTATCGAGGTGGGCGTTTTAAGGGTTGGCGGGTGGCACGAATGATCGTTCACCTATTCCTGTTGGCAACTATGCTCTTGTGTCGGGATCGCTAGTGTGGTCTTGATCAGCAGGCGGCGAGGCGTTCGGCTTGGGCTTAGTAGGGCTGCGTGGCAGCATTTTTTTGGCTTACGTGTAAAACTAGAACTGTTATCCGTAATCAGTTTCGTTGGTGGTTTCCGTTGGTCAGCTAGCGGATAATGCGTGGAGGAGCACGCTGGTTCGTTCGTAGAATGGTGAGCCAGTAGAGTCGTTTTTATGGAAACCTCAGCCGTTGGCGAGCGTTGCTTCGCGGAAGTCTGCTACCAGCTACCGTTCGTTCTGCGAAGTGTTTGGCGGTAGCGAGCGATTCCTGGAACTTCACGTGGTCGATATCGCGGCTTTTGTGCACTGAGAACGTTCCCTGCTGTGTTAGCTGGTAGCGAGCGATTCCCGGAACTTCACGTGGTCGATGTCGTTGCTTCACTACACCGAGAACTTTCCGGAGTCCTTGCACTTCACTACACTTTTACTGCACTACTTTTTAACCTGTGGTGCGTGATCTCGCCGATCACGTCGGGGTCACCAGTGTGGAGGTTTAGTGGTTTAAAGGTTTGGCGATTTGAATGTTAAACCTCCTTTTTTATTTGCTAATTTTCACAGGTTACAAGGAATGTTTCGAGCGCGAAGAACGGACACGAGGGAGAGAGAGTAGAGTGCAATGCGCATTGCGCTTTTACTGTTCATCTCCACATAGCGAACTCTCCTCGGACGAACTGACGAACTCAGTTCCCGCAACAGCTGGGAAACTCGTAGGAAACTGGTAGGAAACTCTTGACAGCACTAGCAAAGTCCCTCGTTCTGACGTTTAATAACTGACGGATGAAGAAGAAGCGAAGAAGACCGAAACAAATGCGTGTCCACTTAGCGAACTCGGGAAACTCGAAACTCCATGCAACTTTGACAGGAGTTTCACTAGAGTTTCCTATCAGTTGGCTATGTGGAGATGAACAGTTACAGTGTTCGCTGTCGTTGTCCCATTTGCCCACAGATGGCGCGTGTGGTTCCCTTAAGTTGCGTTTCGACAACGCTGGTTTTAGATGCGGACGCCACAGCTATAATAAATATAGCTACCTGAGCGATATCAGTGTTGTTGGTGCTGTCGTCGATGCCAATTGAAACCACCACAAAATCTTTCACTTTTTCCTTCAGTTGATTATCCAGATCAGCAGCAAGGTCTGAAATTCTCTCGGCTACCGTGTTTCTGGACAACCTTATAGAGTTCAAGACATGTCGTTTCTCGGGGCAAATATTTTCTGCTGCTAATAATATGCATCGTTTGACGAACTCGCTTTCCGTGAATGGTTTTGATGATATAGCAATTTCATTAGCTATTAGATAACTAGCTTTCACTGCACTATCACTAATTTGTTGTGGTTTGATAAAAAACATTGTTGTTTTTTCCATAGCGACGTCAGCTTTTTCACTTCTGCGTCCTCCACTGCTGGTCCTTCAAGTTTTCTAAGTGTATCCTTGTGATATGAGTCATAATGCCGACGAAGATTGAACTCCTTCATTACCGGAATAGTTTTGCCACACACTAAACAAACAGGCCTACCATTTTATTCTGTAAATAAGTAGGGTAGTGTCCATTCGCTATTAAAAACTCGACACTCGGTGTCGACTTTCTTTTTTTTCATCACCGACATTTCAACGGCAATTTTGATCACTGATATTAACTAGTACGACTTGTTGTGCGTATCTGAAGCGATCGCTATGGTGGTTGAAGTGATACTGATATTAAATCTAACTCAATTTAGGCTTCTGTACGTTCTATATTCCGAATGCTCTATATTGCTGAATTTTGTTGTTATTAGAAACCGATTCTTGAGAAATCTCAAAACAACAAATGTTTCTTATGAACACTAAAAAAAACTAAATCAGGGGAATTTCATGAAATTTGAAGCACAGAAGCAGCACATTATCACCTTGAATTCATGGTGGCAGCAGTGTTTTTCAAGGCAAATAAAGACATACCATGGAAATGGCTTTAGAGGGCTAAAACACAATCGAGCTTTCAAGCAGCGCCGATTTCGGTTCTCGGAATATATATATATTCGTTATTCGCATTGCATCGAGATTGCTCTCAGTTCGATCGCCATCTACGATGCCATGCGAATAATGACAAAAACAAAAAATTGATACATAAATACATATGTCATTTAACTTACATCATTTTTTATTTTTTAGTACGTTTAGGGAAAAATTTTTGTTTTGAAAATTTATTTTTTCATTTAATTTATTTTATACTTTTACGTATTACATGAACAGAGAAAACAGGATTTATTCTTTTATATGAAAATTGTCATTAAGTTAGTTGAGTCGGAGTGTACTTAAGGAACGAATAGAAATCCACTGCCTGTTACTGCAGGATCTAGCGCAACTCGTTTTGCTTTGCTGTGAACAGGATCGCGATGTCCGAGTACTAATTATCAAGTAGTAAGAGTAGGGCTGCATTCTGTTTTAACGTTTGCTATGAGCACTGAGGAAGTGCTCTCGTTCTTCAGCACTGCTGCGAGTGAACACAAAATGCGATCTCTCAATGTCACATAGCGCTCTCCCGGGAGAGCTGCTGAAGGAGACCAGCACGCTATCTGTTCAAGTGGGCCAGAACGGGATCGCCAACGCACAGTCATAATCTAGGAGGGAAATACGCTGGTGTTGTTGGCACACTCTTTCATTACTGATCTCCTGTCTTTTATCTCTGTCCGATTCAATTTTTGCGACATCCGGGAAGGTGAATGCAAGAAAACTGTTTAATAAAACTAAAACACTTTGACGTAAAAACAGCTTACTTGAATGGACAACTCGACGAAGAACTTTATATGGTGCAACCACCTGGTTTTGCGGTAGAAGGCAAGGAGAACCTGGAGTGCCGTTTGAGGAGGAGCATATACGGCCTGAAACAATTGGCCAGGTGTTGGAACAAACGGCTCGACGAAGTTCTCCAAAGAGTAGGTTTTCTTCAAAGCACGGCGGATCCATGTCTGTACACGAAACTAGCGAATGCAAATCGAGTTTATACTTTGGTGTACGTCGATGATATTTTAGTTGGCTCCGAAAACGAAAATGAAATCACTGCAGTTTACAATGAATTGAAGCAGAATTTTGATATTACGAATTTAGGCGATTTGAGTTATTTCCTAGGTTTAGAAATTCATTGTAATACTGGCATATATAGTATCTCATTAGAAAGCTATATCAACAAGGTAATAGCCAAATTTAATTTGCGTGATTTGAAAGGGTCCAAGGTCCCAGTGGAATAAGGATACATAAAAGAAGAGGATAATAGTGCTACACTTCCTGATGCAACCCAGTATAGAAGTTTAATTGGCGCGTTACTGTACATAGCGATCTGTGCTCGGCCTGACATTGCAGCCAGTACTACTGTTGTTTTGAAAATTTATTTTTTCATTTAATTTATTCCTTTTCTACTTGCCATTGCCAGAAGAAGTCAAAGCGTTGTGTGTGTAGTCACTGGAGCAAACACCTCGTCGTAGTCTTCGCCGTATTGTTGCGAAAACCCCTGTGCTACCAAACGTGCCTTATACTTTGTTTTGTTCTTTTTAACTCGAAAACCCAGCGGCAACCGATAGGCTTCCGTTTTTCAGGTAGAATCACTAGTTCCCACGTACCAATGTCCAGGTGGGACTTCAATTCATCCAACATTGCCGCTTGCCACTCTTCTTTGTTTGCACTATTCAACACTCCTTTCACATTTTTCGGTTCCTTTTCTTCAATGAACGCTGTCTGCGGTGAACGCCTCTTCTATGAGTATTTTAGGGGGAACTACCTTCGATGTTCGTGTTGACGTTCTGGCTGGTTTAGATTCACTCGAAACACTTTTTAATGACGAATCGGTTTCGCTTCCACTATTGTTTTCCTCCCAATGATCGTTAGAATGTTGGACAATGTATGAATCGGCGTCGGAGTGTATTAATGGAACGGTCGAAACTCCTCCTGTCGGTGTACCTTCGGAAATAGATGGTGATACCTGCTTTTCAACACTCAACTAAATAAATTTTGCGTCCCTGCTGATTGTCACTGTGCACGTTTTAATGTTCACGAAACGATACGCCTTTTATTTCACCGCGTACCTGACAAAAACCAGTTTCTCGGCCTTCATATCCAGAGCACGCCGTTTTTCTTTTGGAATATGAACAAACGCGACACATCCGAAAACTTTCAAGTGTTCATACGATGGTGTCTTTTTATGCCACAGTTCGGGGTACGTTTGATTGTTGAAGACGGACAGCGATTTTGTATATAATTCGCGGTACTAATCGCTTCTCCCCAAAATCGTTTAGATGCCTATTTTTTCGCTCGGCCACTCCATTTTGCTGTGGTGAGTATGGAGCAGACATTTCTTGCAAGATTCCGTTATCGTTCAAAAATGTCTTTAGACCACTGCTCAAATATTCACCCCCGCCATCAGACCGAATTAATTTCGGGTATCTTCCAAATTGATTTTTCATATGTTGGCAGTAATCACGAATTTTGTCGGCAGCATCATTTTTATGTTTTAACAGGTAAATCATAGCATAACGACTATAATCGTCCACCAAAATGATATAAAAACGATTGCCACTTGGAGTTGGTATTTCCATCGGGCCTGTCAAATCACTATGAATTAGATCACCCACTTCACTTGATCTGCTACTGGAAACTTTTGGGAAAGAGTATCGACTCATTTTTCCTTCACAACATGGAATACATACGGATTTCATGTCACATTTGTCCATTTTTAGGCCTTTTCCCAAATTATTGTTCACTATTTTGCAGTGGCGTCTCGTCCACCTGAGCAACCTGTGCACTGCACAGTCATGAATTTATAAAATGAATCACAACATTATTTTTTTATTTATGGCATTGTAATTTCCACCCGTAATAGTTGCGTTCAAAATCTACTTAACGCTTTACAACGTTGCGCTGGACACTTCTGCTGGTGCACCGCTGCCACAAACGAGCATCTTTAATCAAATAAGAACAGTTCTCTTAGCCACAGTCTCATAATACCATTCTCATTACGAACGGTGAAGAAGCGCTAGTTTTCTTATTGGAAGAGTCAAAATCCTGTTGGAAAGTCCTTTAGTTTTATTTACAGGTGGGCACTTCTGCCAGTGCACTAGATAATCGTATATGTACACATTAGTTCTCTCGTGCATGTGTTGAATGCGTCCATGTGAAATTGTCGATGTATAGGTGCCTTTCCTGTGCACATTAGGTTGTACTCAGGCCGGACTCGAGGTGAGTCTGGCTTGCCAAATAAGAATTTGATTCACAGACATTGACTAACCGCGGATATATTTATCGAGTAGATATTGACGTTCGTGAAGTAAATTTGGAAGAAAATAAAACTTTGAAATAAAATCGAGGTGTTTCCTCGCAAACACGCAAATATAGCCAACAATTTAAAGCTAATTAAAAAATGTCTAAGCAGGCACGCTGGAATGGGCAATACTGCTGGTGCACACACTTTCATTCGAAAGATTATTCTTGCAATTGTTCTATTTAGCGTGAAATTACCAGTCAATTTGTGCATTGAGCAGGACATCGTAGATGAGCTGTTAAACTCGTTTTTCAGGTAGATTCATTTAGTAGCAATTAAAGATTGCAGAACTAAATAGACCATTTACGGTTCCTCAAACTATTCATTCACTTAACATCCTGACCAAATTCGTCGTAGTGTGTCGTGTCGGTCTGGTTATAATAAACCACGTTATATGATTTATCTAAGAAGGTATTACTTTTTTTGAAGGTGCACAACCATCTCATTTTCTCACGAGACGCCACTGCTATTTTGGCTTTAGCACTAGGGTCACGATGTCCAAGACGGCGATGCCACACATGCTCACAAGATCCATTGTGTGTTTTAATGTCCACGTTGCCAAACACGTTAAAGGTGCTATCACTAAATTGTTCCAAGTGGTATAGGTCACCTTTTGAAATTTTACACTCAGTTTTACCAAACCAGACACTAAGGCCCAAATCCGAGATTTTACTAACCGATAGTAAATTTTATATTATATTATATTATTTATTTATTTATTTGGTCCATCGGACATTATTAGTCTACATGAACACTTATGAACTATATAACAAAACTAGGCAAAACGCGCACGCAGAGAGTCACGGAAACACTTCAAAGCTAAATAGGTCTGAGTTCTCATTAAAAACTGCGGTCATGGCATTAATTGGTTCTTATTGTCCGAAATTTGTGCGAAAATACCTTTCCCTTAGAAAATGTCGAGGCCGAAGCATTCTTGATGGCGCTGAAAAATGGATCTTACTCAGTCAGTTAGGCGCATCGATGTGATTATTAATTAGTCCTGCTATGAAGAGGCATTGGGCCGACTAACGGCGTGAAGATAACTGTTGTATGCTGAGCAACAGACACCTGGCATCGTACGAGGGGAGTGTGTCCCCTGCCCTCCAAGGAAGTAGTCTAATGGCATAGCGTGTTGCTTTTCGTTGGATGCTTTCAATCCTTTGGGACCAAATGGTGGCAGAGGGACACCATACAACACTAGCGTATTCAAGTACAGGACGCACAATTGAACAATACAAAGCCTTAATGCCTTGGAAATTCCTTGGTCAGACGAAAAGTAAAACCTAATAGCTGATTGCCCTTACTCAAAACATTCTCCATGTGCGGCCTAAATCTGAGACGCTTGTCAAGTAACACGCCAAGATCACAAATTGTTTCCGAGCGCTCCCACACGCAATTGTCCACATGGTAGTCACACGAGACTTGGACCCTAGATCTAACGAACGACAGAACACGACACTTATCGATGGACAGGGATAACGCATTACAATTACACCAGACACTAAATGCGGTCAGGGCCTGTTGAAGGTGACTGCAATCGTCAAGATCCTTAACTGCACCATACAGCTTGACGTCATCGGCAAAAAATAGCACCTTCTGGTCGTGCAGTAGCAACGCCGCATCGTTGACGAATAACAAAAACAGCAGCGGCCCAAGGTTACTACCCTGCGGGACTCCTGAAGTGCACGATATACTCCGGGACAGGCATGAGCGGACCTTAACACGGCACGACCGGCCAGTGAGAAAGGATTGAATCCAACTCACCAAGTTATCCGTAATGCCGATATTGGCTAACTTTGCCAGCAGGATATTGTGGGATACGGTGTCAAAGGCAGCCTTGGTGTCCAAGTAGATTGCGTCAACCTGGGTGCCGGAATCCAGACTACGCTTACAATAGCTGACGAATTCGGTGAGATTTGTAGTAGTCGACCGCCTTGGAACGAACCCATGTTAAGATGGACTGACATAATTAGAAGAAGCTCTCATAATGGCGTCGTATACCAGAAGTTCGAATACCTTCGATAAGGCACAGAGCGACGTAACACCACGGTAATTGGACGCACAAGAGAGGTCCCCTTTTTTGTGAATGGGCGTCATCCAGGCTGATTTCCAATCGTAGGGAAAAATTGCAGTTTGCAGGGACGCATTAAATATGTTCGCCAGTATAAGGGCAATAACGTCATAACAACGGATCAACACAGTTGTATCATGCGATACAACTCAACCGCATTGTTGATGCATGTATAGCTCGAGCAGTCGAAGGTTGCGGCAAATGATACAATACGTCTTCCCAGTTCAGCGAAATTTGCACGAGACAAATTTAATCGCCGAGCTTGGTCAGCACTGCTCCGTTGAATTTTCACTCTGGCAGCAATAGACCATTCGAGCGCAGGATGATAATTATCCAAGGCCAGTATAGGTGCGTCACAGACTAGAATTGATGAAGTTGCAGAAACGGCTGCCAAGTTTGTAAAAACTAGGTCTAACTGGCGTCCTAAATGGGTGTTTACACCGCTGATCTAGAAAAGACCACTGCTAGCCATCTCATCAACAAAGGTGACGTTTGTCTGCGACCGTGGAACAGGATCATAGTGCATAATTGAAGATAGCAGTGGTTCAATGATCGCTGAGCTGCCGTTCGGTGGAATCCATGCTACTTCGGGTTGATTAAAGTCTCCAATTAGAAAAAAAACATGTCGTTGTCTTGAAGGCTGGCTAGTATTGCATTCACTTGTTCAATAAGTGTGGCACTATTATTGGCATGCGTTGGTGGGATGTACACAAGAGCAAGGAATAAATGAGTATTGGTCATGCGGATCTTGACGCACACCATTTTCATCGAACTCGTGATTAGCGATACTTCTTGTGACAGAAGACCCGAAGAGCAACAGATCATTACTCCACCACCACGAGAGTGATCACTATTCGATTGGCTCCTATCGCACCGATAAATATGATAATCCGTGTTGGAAAAAGAGCAGTGGGAATGGTACTGTCAAGCCATGTCTCGGTGAGCAGAATTAAATCGTAGTCGACTTCGGTAAGTGCCAGTCGGAGGTCAGTAATCTTCGTCCTCATCCTGCGGACATTCTGGTAATATACTGAAATGTCTTTTTTGATCCGTGTATTGTGTTGTTGCGTGCCGGTGTTCTGACGGGTCGGAGTGCAAAAATTGATGATCCGTTCATTGGTGAAAAAAGTGGTTAAGCGTGGTTTGGTGTAAAATAGGAGTAACTGTTATTGTGATTAACGTTGAAACTGAGCGGCGGTCCTTCAACTAACGCCATGCTGGCCGTATCCAAGGTCCCGCTAAGTATGGTGGAAGCAGTGCGCGTTGACGGTAGTGCCGGTGTATGTGTGTTGCCAGCTATTGTGGAACGGACTGGAGTGGTATTGGACGACGATGCGCGGCGGTGAACGTGCGTTTCCCGACGATGCGAGATGAACTCACGAACGCCAACACCTGCGGGCCAGGCGGCAGCAGTGAGAG
This sequence comes from Anopheles coustani, assembly GCF_943734705.1. Classification (NCBI taxonomy): domain Eukaryota; kingdom Metazoa; phylum Arthropoda; class Insecta; order Diptera; family Culicidae; genus Anopheles; species Anopheles coustani. The sequence continues at coordinate 49,023,451 of NC_071289.1, read as the reverse complement.
CCTTCACACGGTGGGTGAACGATGCGCCCTACCGAGTATTAAGACGCGTTTTTACTGTTGGAAACGTTTTAAAAAACGCGGGGCTTTATTGGCGTATGGTCACTTAGTAGAAAGGCCGATTTCGTTGGCGCGCTTACTTTTATACCCTCCGTATCGCGATGGCCGGTTTATTTTCAAAATGCCCATCGGGGCCATCATTCGCGCATCTTGATCGGGCGAAATTTCGCCCAACCAAGGTTCTTAATATTCTCTTAATTGGCCTTGCTTACTCTCTAAACCAGGGGTCGGCAAAGTGCGGCCCGCGGGCCAAATCCGGCCCGTAAAATGATTTTATCCGGCCCGTAAGAATATATGTTTATCGAAAACATTTTAAATATTTTATCTTTTACCACTTTTCATGCAACTTTGCTATTTAGAAAGTTCCACTCTCCATTACAAAAGGTATTACTTTGAAAACATCGAAGAATCGTTTAAAGTATCCGGCCCACGCCTTCGGTTTCTCTTTGATCATCTGGCCCTTTTTGGAAAACGTGTGCCGATCCCTGCTCTAAACCCTGCCTGTCACTATCTGTTATTGTTTACTTTATTATAACACTACCGCGTGGATTCCTATCTAGTTTTAAAGTCGCGGCCAGTGTTACTTTGTAACATTCTCCCCACCGGTATGCCACGTGAAGTGGCCTACCCCTGTTTCTGGCCGACATCTAACACCGCGATATTGACGGCCGGCCGTTCGATTATTCCGCTCAAAGTTTTAACTTGCACGCGTCGTACTTGCCCATCCGCGGATCGGTATGTTTTTATCACGTGCCCCCGTGGCCAGCAGTTCCGAGGGTTGTTTGTATACGCTACGAGGACCAAGTCTCCCTTCTCAATTGGTTTAGTGGATTTGTGCCATTTAGTCCTCCTCGTCAGATGGGGTAAGTACTCGATAACCCATCTTTTCCAGAAAAGATCTGCGAATTGTTGTGCTGACTTCCATGACCTCCGGAGCGACGGCGGCGAGTCGTCAAATGGCACTGCTGGTTTACTACCGTTGGAACTCCCTAAAATGAAGTGATTGGGAGTTAGTGGGGCTTCGGCTTCATCTTCAACTGGTACGTCTGTCAACGGTCACGAGTTAACAATCAACTCCACTTCACTGAATCAACTCCACTTCACTGAAAATAGCTCGTAGCAGCTCGTCGGACGGGTTATGTGGAAGGGCCAGTTTGGTAAGCGTTTTCTTAATAGATTGTACCAGTCGTTCCCATGATCCTCCGAAATGTGGCGCAGCAGGTGGATTAAATTCCATTTCGTTGTAGGTTGGACGAATTCTGTCATCAGGCGCTCTTGATCCACTGCTGTCATCGCTTCCCTTAGCTCGCGTGAGGCTCCTACGAAATTTGTGCCTCGATCACTGATGTACTCGAGAGGCATTCCCTTCCTCGTGAGAGGCTGTGTGCGATTTCGATGTGAATACCTCGCGTTGTCAGGCACGTCAAGATAACTCCCCTCCGTTTTTCAGCTCTTCTCCCCACTGAGACTTGCATCGGACCGAAGTAGTCAATTCCGGTGTACGAGAACGGTCGCTAAAATGCTGCTAGTCGCTGGGGCGGCAGATTTCCCATTGCGGGATTTTGAGGGAGCGCTCACTTTATCTTGCACTATTGGCATCGGTGCCTTACCTGGTTGCACGTGGTCTTGAGCTGCGGGATGTGATACCTAAGGCGCACCTCATTGACGACCGTTTGGTGGTTGGCGTGCTTGTATTTGATGTGGTAACTGTTAATCAGCAGTTCAGTGACGTAGTGCCGTCGGGGGAGAATTATGGGGCGCTTGGTATCCTCGCCGACCCATACACATTTCTCGATCCTTCCTTTGATGCGTAGAACTCCATTCACATCCAGCATAGGGCTTAGTTTATACAGCGGGCTCGATTTCTGCAGTGGTCGCTTCCAAGGATGCTTCACACATTCTTTACTGCTGAGTACATGTATCTCGTCGGCATACTCAGATCTTTGTACATCTAGATAAATGGCGTTTGCTGCACGTTCCAGCTCTTCATGCGTCAGGCTATCTAGTTGCTTCTGCTCTTTGGCTATGCCTTTTCTGCAATTTCCCAGAAAGCGGTATACGTAAGCTACCGCCCTTAGTAGCCGTTGCCACTTGGAGAATCTGGTGAACTCGATATTTGGCGTCGTAACCGTGTGAATGTAGCAGGCTATGTCGAATCTCCTCGCTTGTCTCTCCGGGTTTTTGTTCTACTATGGGCCACTGATCCTTTGGCTCCCATAGGAAATCAGGCCCACGGAACCATCTACTCGAGGGGCTGAGGTCTGGTGGCTTTTGCCATTTTGTTACTTCATCCGCTACGTTAAGCCGTGTAGATAGCCAGTTCCACTCTTCCGGGTTCGTAGTATCTAGTAGCTCACTGACCCTAACTGCCACGAACTGGCTGTATCGGTGATGGTCAGATAGCAACCAACTCATAACGGTGCGCGATTCCGTCCAGAGGAATCGGTGATTTATAGGTGGTATATCTCGGTGGGATAACTGTATCGTCTCTGCTAAGCGGGCACCTATGACTGCAGCCTGAAGTTCGAGTCGTGGGATGGAAACGAACGTAGTAGGGGCCACCTTCGCCTTTGAGCCTACTTGGGTGCACTCGATCACACCGTTTTCCTCGAATCGTTGGTAGGCGACGGCTGATGCCCCATTTTCACTGGCGTCGCAGAACATGTGGAGCTCTACTCTTTCTGCGTTGGCCGTCGTCTTACTCCGATTACACCTTGGGACGCTGACTCTTTGGGTAACCGCGTTGCCCAATGTTCAAAGAGCCACTCAAGGGCGAGGTGCCCATGCGCTCTTAGCGCGCCAAAACTCCTGTAAAAGTATCGTCAGATACATGAGGAAGTTTCCTATTAGCCCCAAGGGATCATAAATCGCCATAAGCGTTTTTAGTACGATCCTCTTCGTAGGTGCTCGCTCACCAAGCAGCACTCGTGGATCGTACCTCGGGGATATTTTAAACGTGAACACGTCCGTCGCTGTGTTCCACCACATTCCAAGGACCTTTTCCGTCGACATTTCGCTCTCGACAGGAATGTCCACTCCGTTGTTTTCGTTGCCATTCAATAACTTTTTCACCGTGGTGGAATTGGACAGCCAATTCCGTATCTCAAACCCGCCTTGGGAGTGTATATACTGGACGTCACGGGCTAGATTTATGGCTTCTTGCTCTGTTTCTACGCTCGCGAGCATGTCGTCCACGTAATGCTCGTACTTTATACACTCTACAGCTTTTTGTAGCCTCGAACCTTTCCGCATTTACGTTCTTGACGTAATGCGCGGTGCTGGGTGAACATGCGGCACCAAATGTCATCACTTGTAGTACGTAATGCTGTGTGGCATCCGTCGAATTTTGCTCATCAACGTCTCCACGATGAGCTCCGGGCGGCCATACCACTCTGTCAGGATGTCGATTGCCTCCGGTACGCTAGACGGATGGGAAAGGCAACTTTCCACGGCGTCCCGTGCCTTTCCCTTAAGGCACCGCTGAAGCCGAAGCAGGTTCTCTTCGTTAGTGTACCCGCAGATGGCCGTAGAGTGTTTATAGTTGGCAATAAACACCGACCACTCCTGCGGGTCCCCGGAGAACGTCGGCAACTCTCGGCTCGTGCACTTTCTTGCCGAGAGTTGGCTTTGGTTAAGCAGCTCGAAGCTTTCGGAGTGGCTTCCGTTCACTGCTGGTTCCGGCTGCCTCGCAGTGACGCGCGTAGGCTGCCGGAGTGAGGCGTGAAGTAGGCGTCGTTTTTCATCCTGCCGACGCTTTTCGCACTCCTCAATGACGCGCAATCTTTCCTCGAGCATTCGTTGCTCGCACTGCTCGTCGATCCGTTTAAACTCCGCTTCCAGCGCTGCATTGGAGTGTGCGGCTGGAGCACTTAAACCGCGATGGCGGATCTGCTCATGATCGCGCGCGCGCATTCCCACACTCAACGTCCAACGCTCTGTATTCGTCGTCGAGCTCATCCGCGATAGACGACGATGTCGCCAAGCTCCTTCATGACGGCCGCTAGCTCACGTTTGACGTACCGAGCTCTCCGCTCTAACTCGTCCACTTCGCTCACGGATGATCCTCTTGACGTTGGCCTTTTCGTGGCCAACAGGTCCGAAGCGGCCGGCTGCACACTTCACCTGCTTGGTGGCCTCTCGGTGGCGGGCGGATGCTGCTCCTGCCCTGTACCAACGAGCTCCTCGGTTTGCGGGGCCACTGGACGAAACATCACTTATCACGTAGCTTTGTAACTCGATCCGCGAATGATCCTTCGGGTCACTATGCGACTCAATCGCGTTTACCTCGAACGGCGAATGTTCTTGGGTGCAATCGCGACTCAATCGCGTCAACTTAACACCTCCCGTTCGACGGAAAACATTCGCGGGTTCACTTAATACACGTCTCGTTTAACGGGAACCGCTACACGTTTTTTAAAAAATGTGAACGATACGCCCTACCGAATATTAAGAACGCTTTTTTACTGTTGGAAACGTTTTAAAAAACGCGGTGCTTTATTGGCGCATGATCACTTAGTAGAAAGGCCGCTTTCGTTGGCGCGCTTACTTTTATACCCTCCGTATCGCGATGGCCGTTTCGCGATTGCCGGTTTATTTTCAAAATGCCCATCGGGGCCATCATTCGCGCTCGCTTACTCTCTAAACCCTGCCTGTCACTATCTTTTATTGTTTACTTTATTATAACACTACCGCGTGGATTCCTATCTAGTTTTAAAGTCGTCGGCCAGTGTTACTTTGTAACACGGTGGGTCTCAGGGATTCTCACCTTAAGGGAGATGAAGTTCATCCTATCTGCGCGAACTCCCTTCCTCAACAAGCAAAATGCAATGACGTCATCAGTCTCGAGACGGCGCTGGACGGAGGCAATGTCATCAGCTACGGTCACATCTGATGAAAGATTGGACATACGGATCCAAATTCGGGATGTGCGGGAAGCGGGGCTGGCTGCCCTTAGCGGCGAAGAGCTAGTATCAGTATCAGTAATTTCCTGCAGTATACGAGAGGAAGATGAATTAACGACCGCATTATTTGTCCCAGTCATGGGCACGTCGTTGCTCTGGCTGTCGTTGGTTGTGTTGACAACAGCACCCGCCGATTCAATCTCCTCCGTAACGCGTCTTCGCTTGCCTGCCGGTACAAACTCCAAAACAGGACGGCGGGATCCGACCAAATTGCCCGCAAGTGTTGGTACGTGTAAAACATTTGTAAGGTTCACTTTCACACGCGCACCTTTACCATTCACTCCATAAAACAGTGCCGATCCAACGAGGAAATCTGATTTCCGTCGGCTAAAAATATGGTCGAACTGGACCCGTTGCATCCTGTAAGGATTGAGGCGTCTTTTTTCATGTGGGAGGTTGCACCGGAATCAAGGTACCATGAACTCACCTTTCTAGTTCCCACAGCAGCAACATTCTGTGATAACTTTAGTGATTGGTGCCATCTAAACGAGCTAAGTATTTCAACTGAAAAGTGTTGTGTGTTAACTTATCATAGAATAGACAAACCTGTCGTTCATAATTACAAAATCATGGGTACCGATATTGCTCGCGTAACCGAGGTCCGTGATCTCGGAGTTTACCTAGACAGTAAGTTAACGTTCAATGTGCACTACAAGAAAATAATAGATAAAGCTACGAAGTTGCTAGGATTTGTTTGCAAGCAGTGTCAGGAATTCACAGATCCTACATGTGTAAAAGCGTTATATGTCAGTCTGGTCCGTTCAATTTTAGAGTTCAATATCGTCATTTGGTCTCCGTCTACCGATTACTGGACCACCTAGAATAGAGGCAGTTCAGCGTCGGCTTACTTGTGTCGCGTTACGACTTTTCTCGTGATCTGTATCGTTTCGACTTGACTATCGTACACGTTGCTTGTTATTAGGTTTACAATCCCTTGACCACAGGCGTAAAGTTGGGCAATGCGTATTCATTGGTAAGCTTTTGCTAGCTAGAAATTAACATATATGCTCCTGCAAGAATTATAAGAAATAGACAATTTTTAGCACCTCAACTACGTAGGCGATTATACAGCCATAACGAACCTCTGTTAGTGATGATGCGAAACTTTATTAATTACTATGAGTACTTTGACTTTAACTCCTCTATGTTACGCTTTAAAAATGAATTGCTGCTTCTTTATGCTAGAGTTAGTTCTTAGTATAAAGCTCAGTGTCCAGGCCGTGATGTTGGCCACACACTTTATAAGGAAATAAATAAATAAATAAATAAATAAATAAATATCCACTTTGGTCGCGCCAAGCGTGACAGACGTTACTTATCATATAGTGACAGACGCTACCTGTCATAGTGACAGGAGACAAGAAATAAAAACGGCGTGGTCAGAAGTGACACACTCGCATACAGAAAGCCGGCTGGTCAAGACGTGTTAAACAAGTGGTATCCGAAAGAGTTACAGCAATATGACAGATAAAGAAAGAGAAGTGCCTTCCGGAAAGGAAAGCACAAGCCTACTTCGGTCAGCTCGCTGGTGCTATCGAGTATTTGCATAAATGCGGTATCGCTCATCGTGATATAAAGCCTGAGAACGTCGTGTTGGATGCGAACGATACCGTAAAGTTGATAGATTTTGGATTTACTTGCTGCTTGTCGAAGGTAGATGATAAGGATGAGCTGCGGCTGTTGGAAACCTTCTGTGGGAGTTTCGCATTCGCCAGCCCGGAACTCGTCATTTGTACAGGGTGGCATCTTAGAAGTGATACACTTTGTTTATGTTATAAAATTGAAAGCAGGGTGTTATAGCAAGGTTTGAACTTGATAACGGCCCGTAGACGCTTTTGGAAGTCGTTGCAAGCCGCACGCACAACTTCATCCGGCATTTCGTCCCATATCTTTAGCAACCGTCTCTTGAATCCGGCCAAATTCAAACCTTTGACGTCGCCTAATTTCCCAAGCATGTATCCCCATATGCTGAAGTCCAACGGATTCAAATCTGGAGACGAAGCAGGCCATTCCGATGCGCTGATAAAACATGGCAAATGTTCCTTGCACCACTCCTGAACGATTGAAGCTTTATGGGCCGGGGCTGAATCCTGTTGGAAGCAAAAGCTGTCTTTGCCAAAAAGCTTCATAGCGTATGGTTTCAAGTGGTTTTGGAGAACGTGTTCCAAATAGTACTCCTTGTTTATCTTCACGCCTTTGTCGATAAATAACAACGGCAACTTCCCTTTGGTCGAGATAGCTCCCCAAACCATAACCGCTGACGTATTTTGATACCGCTCGACTGCTCTTTTATCGGCTGGTATATCCCGAATAGATGCTCCATAGACTCGATCATTCTACTTATTCAAGGGTGCCTCCAGAGTGAACAGTTTTTCGTCCGAAAAGATGATGTTGTGGCCTGCGTGCGTCTTCAGCAGCAAGCGAGATCTGGTAACCCTGTCGGCAATATTTTTGGTGGTTAAGCCGTGAATTTTCTGCTTTTTAAAGGCTTCGTAACCAAGGTCCTTTTTCAAAATGCATTGCATGGCAAAGTGACCAATGTTCATGTCACGCGCCATTTTTCTTCCCGAGCGAGCTGGATTCCGCCGGACACGTTCCTTCACCGCTTTGATCACCGCTGGAATCCGGACACTCCGTTTTTTGCCCGGTTTCTTCTTTGGAACAACTGTCCCTGTCTCCTCGTATCGCTTGATGGTCCGGTAGACAAATAATCGACTTAAATTGAGATGAGACAGTTTCTGCCTGATCTGAATGTTTGTCAAACCTTGCAAATGCAAAAATTTTACTTGTTCGCGACTTGAATTCATTGTAGTTACTAGAAAACTGAACTGAACACTCAGTGTACGTTTTGGACATAAATAGTAAACAAGTAAATCTGTCAAAATATACCCATTTGTTGAACACACTGGGTACAGGGGTTTGGCAGAAACCGCTCGAATAAGTGTATCACTTCTACGATGCCACCCTGTAGACCGTACGCTCCGTAATCGTGCGACTTATGGGCATCGGGAGTAGTTCTTTACATGATGTTGTTTGGCAGACATCCTTACGCTACCTGCAAAAATGTGTACGAACAGTTGAAGATCATATCGAAGACTGCGTAAAAAGATATGTACGAACAGTTGAAGATCATATCGAAGGGCTACAGCTTCCCGGAAAATGTTACGGTAAGCGACGAAGTGAAGAAGCTTTTTAAACAAATCTTCATTCTTGTTGAAAACCGCATCAACGCTACTCACATGAGTAGATGCGATTGGCTACAAATGAAACCGGAAAAAACGATCCTGGGTTCGAAGAAGAGTATCATGGATTAACAGGAGGTAGTCAAATATTTCGGCTACGCATGCCATTACTCTTCACTATCACATTTTTGGGCTGGCCAAGATCCTACAACAGTTGAAAGCTGTAGCTTAGAATTATCATTTTCAAACAAGCAAATAATAAAATATTAATCCTTTATAATGCGTAAATTGTAACAATCTAATTCAGAAATAGCACTATGAGCCGAGCAAGTCAAATGGTAGTAGATGAGGTTTACAACCTGTGTTCCTGCACCAACGATGTTTTCGAGAACAAAACACAATAAAAAGGCGAATTTGAACTCAAACGGCTCAGCACCATATAACTTAAGAAATGCTGCACCAGAAGGAAGACGAAAAGGTTAACAGTTTGTCCAAATAAAGAACTTTTCGAGAAGCACACGACGTACCGGAAACGAGATGCCCAAATTAACATACATCTAGCGCATGGGTCGATCGCGCATTTGTTTAGGACGAACCGAACACGTGGCATAAGGAACAGCGATTACGCAATGTACACTGTGGTGCAAAATTGATCGGACACATCTGATAGCTTCGTTGATTCGCTCGTTAAACTTGTGTTATGATTGTTTCCCTCTGAATTCTTCTTCTTGGCGTAACGACCTCTTGGTCATGCCTGCCCGTTAAGGGCTAACGAGACTTGTTTCCCTGTTGTACGTGGATAGTCAGTCCTCTCGTACAGGGGAGGGTCCGGTCTCGGTTGGGATTCGAACCCACGCCGTCGAGGTGGTGAGCCCCGGCGCTCATGGGCTGAATTTCTAACCGGCGCTACCGCTCGGCTGTCGCGGACCCTCCCTCCGAATTATGTTTTTTAAATATTCGTTTTCCTTCGATACGTTAATGTTCATCATTAAACAATTTTTTTTAAATGTGAAATATTTTGGTAAAATTTTTTTTTCAACGAAGCTTTGAAAACCGCTGTGCATAAGTCCCCGACACTCATTGAAACCATCACACAATCAAACGACAATAATGAATGAGAATTTTAATGTCACTAATACTTCTACAAAACATTAGTGCCTATTTTTGACAAAAGTTGAAAGCTCACAATGGCCGACAGGAAGAAAACATCGGTAGCTCAACGAAGTAATGTTATTTCACTTCACAAACGCGGTGAATGAAACTATTCGTAACATTGCTGAATATCTTGATATTTCAAAGTCAATGGTATCGAACATCATTTCTCGCCAAAAAGCCACAGGCGGCATCGAAAATCGCCCCAGAAGTGGGCGTCCACCGATTCTTTCACAGCAAAACAAGCGGTATTTGACACAATTTGTATAAAAAGATCCGTCATTAGTGGCGAAAAGTTGGCTGCCGATCTGGACCCATCATCGGAAAATCTCTAAGCCGGTTCACCATCAGCAGAGACTTGAATGAAATAGGAATCAAGAGTGGTACACCTCGGGGAAAACCATTCATAAGTGAGCAGAACATATTGAAGCGTTTGGCCTACGCCAAGGAGCACGAAAAAAAACCAATGTCATTCTGGAAAAAAGTACTATGAACTGATGAAAGTAAGTTCAACGTGAGAGATTCAGATACACGTGTTAGAGTTTGGATAACTGGCGGTACCGTAGATGTACGATATTTGGCGCAGTTAAGGAAATTCTGCATAAAAAATTTAATAACAAAAGCAATGTTCGGTCAAATCATACCATTTTTTGCACAGTGCTGGCCTAACTACCATAGAATATAAGAAAAATAAGTGAGAAACTGAGGGGGGTCCGCGACAGCCGAGCGGTAGCGCCGGTTAGAAAATCGGCCCATGAGCGCCGGGGCTCACCACCTCGACGGCGTGGGTTCGAATCCCAACCGAGACCGGACCCTCCCCTGTACGAGAGGACTGACTATCCACGTACAACAAGGAAACAAGTCTCGTAAGTCCTTAACGGGCAGGCATGACCAAAGAGGTCGTTACGCCAAGAAGAAGAAGTGAGAAACTCTTAAATTAATATTTCTCCATGTTTCAGAAACTCTTTGTGTGGTACATTATGTTCCTAACTTGGCGCACGATTTTTTCAATGTTCCTTATTTGGCGCGATGTGTTCCTAACTTGGCGCACTTAAAACAAATTGGATGTAGTTTATGAAATTCAACAGTTTTATTCAAAAGTCAACTTAATGTGGCATCCTGGGTTTCGGGTTACACGGATAGAGGGTAGTCAGTATGGATCGGACTCTGAATAGAGAGGGTCGTGTGTGTCGACCGCTGCCCGTTGACTCGCAGCGTATGCGTTGATACAGCAATATACTAGCATGTAGGATATCACACTTAAAACAATAGAAACACATTTCAATAACAATTAAATAACATATTTAGCTTTTTTGCAGCAGACTGTCGTTACCTTCAATTTCATTGGGCTCAAACCCATGGAACTCATTTTGGTTGTCATCTGGCGATGTAATGGGCTGATCTGCATTATTTTTCATTTCCTGCCATACGTAGAACAAGTTGATATCACCTACAGGACCCGGCCAAATCAAATCTGATTGGTGTTTCTCAAACATTTGTAATTGACCAACTTTCAGATTCGATTCGAGGCATTCCAAACCAACTTTCGCCTCAGTATTTTCGGTGATCTTGTCATTGCCGGATTCAATCGTGATATTCGCTTCCTTAATCGAGTTATCTTGTAAAAGCATGCTATAGCTGACCGCACTTGGATTCCAAGGCACGATACCACATTGGCGAAAACCATTAACAATAACCGTTTTTAAATTTTTCATGTTGTCAACCGATTTTTTTAGAAGCGGGGCGACTATGTGCTTTGGTCGTTGTTCGCCGGCATACAAAACGCGGTATTCGATCAAGTGCTTGTTCCATTGGACTTTTAAGGGTCAGAAAAAGGACACGTCCAAAGGCTGCAGTACATGGGTCGAGTTGGGGAATAGAGAAATGAGTGTAATCTGACTCTTTCGACAAAACTCAACAGTCTCATACGACACATGCGTAGTATGACCGTCGACAAAAATGATAATCGGCAGCGGTACTCCAGTCTTTTTCACCCAGGGAAGAAAAACATTTTTCAAATATTCAAAAAATGTTTCTTGCGTCATCCATCCCGATTTGTTCCGTCCAATTGACCAACCCGATGGTGCACTTCGTACGATTTCACTCGGCAGCCTTTGCTTGTATGGGAAGAGCAGCATCGGTGGTGCCAGAGTACCTTGTGCATTGGCTGCAAACAGGGCTGTATAACTTTCCTTTTCTGAATTCCCATTTCTGGTGTGGACATATTTTTCACCAGTTTTGGCTAATACTTGTTCTTTTGTTGGCACCATCCGAACCGCCGTTTCGTCCATGTTGAACACACACTCGGGCTTTTCCAGAATATGTTGAAGTTTTTGGTTTTCAATGTAAGAACGTATTTCATTGAACCAGTTTCGGATTTGGATTTCTGAAACGGTGGTGCGCTGCTTGGACAGTGCACTCGGAATACGACGAGAGATGTCAGGATGGCGCCCCAAGAATAATTTCAGCCACTTAAGACCGGGGATCCCCGATGTGAAAGGGTTAGGTTTTCCAGACACACGAAGAAAATAAGCAACTGATGCCTTCAACCGTTTGGCATCGACCGGAAACCCCGTTTGAGCCGACAAGCAAATCCATTCAGTTATCAACTTTTCCTCTTCCGCACTCAAAACAGTAGGTTTCCCCGGTGAACGTAGCTGTTGCAGCTTCAACCATCTGCGTACCGTGGTCTCCGGAACACCGTGAGCAGCAGCTGCTTTACGAACAGAACTGCCTCTCCTTACCATGTCCACGGGTTTTTCAAGTGCAGTTTCAGAATATTTGAAGTAATTTCGCGACATTGTTGCTACTACTGTGGCAAACTGAACGTTCAACTCAAAAAAAGAGTTCAATCTTCTCTTATTGGCTTCTCTCGTGCAACTGAAGCTATATCTTCGCTATCTTTTGTCTCATTCATCAAAGCTTTCTATGATTGAAAAATATCATCGCTAGCAAATTCGTTACTAGCAGCGCAAACAGTCATATACTCCACGGTGAATAATTAGGAACATTGTGTGCCTAACTTGGCGCAAAATGTTGTCGCTTCAAATTAGCATAAATATCTCAAAAAGCACCGAATCTAACCACGATTCAGTGGAAATACTTACATTTTAACAGTTTCGGTTAAAAAAAACATTAATAATATTTGTTTTGCCTTTAAATTATTGGAAACAGTTGAACCCACTCCTTAGCAGCGTTGCTAACGCGGGTAAAAATGGCGCACTTGTAGGATGGAATTTTTCATTTAATTAAATTTACATTCAATAACCAAAAATCAATCACATGTTTTGATGCGGAAGTATTGTACAAACATAAACAAATATTTGACTACATATTTTAGGCTGAAATGTTTTGGAAATAGTCTAATATCGAAGAAAATATTAGAAAGTGCGCCAAGTTTGGACCCGCGCCAAGTATGGTGCTTCTACGGTACCTCTCTAGAAAAAAAGAATATGCGTGGAACTGTTAAGCATGGCGGCGGATCAGTTATGGTATGGGGTGGTATGTTCTATGGTGGAGTGGCCACCTTGGAGTTCATTGAAGGTATTATGTTCAAAGAAGACTACAGAGATATTCTGGAACGTAATATATCAAAATCAACCAGGAAATATCGGTTAGGCAGCAACTTTGAGTTTATGAACGACAATGACCCTAAGCATAAGTCGAAGCTTGTGACGGAGTATTTGGCCCAAAAAAACATCACTGTGCTGAATCACAGTGTAGTTCTAACTCACGTTTTGGATCAAACAACACTTACAACGGTCGTTCACTCAGACTAACCTTCAATTGCTCAAAAGCTTTTGCTTGAACACTCCCCCACTCAAACTGAGCCTCCTTCGTCAGCAATGCAAACAACGGTGCCGCTACTACACTAAACTCCGGTATAAACCTTCGGAAGAACCCCGCTAATCCCAGAAACTGCTGTTCCTATAGTATTTTTTCCGGTACGGGAAATTCCTGAACCGCCCGGGTTTTGGCTGCTCCTGGACGAATTCCGTTCTTCGAGACTTCGAATCCCAGAAAATCCACGCACGACTTAAAGAAATATGACTTCTTAAAGTTTATCGTAAATCCGGTCTCTTTGAACACCTCGAGCAGCTTTTCAAATTTTCCTGACAATTCCGCCACACTTTTCTCGCCGACGACTAAGTCATCTATATAGGCCACCACCCCTTCCTTCCGCAACTTTGCTGTGGCTCGCTGGAACACCGAACACCCATTGGTCAGCCCAAACGGCATTCTCAAAAATTGGTAATGGCCATCGCGCGTTGAAAATGCCGTGCACTTCTGACTGTCCTCGGCCACGGGAATTTGGTAGTAGCCCGAATACATGTCTAACGTGATGAACATTTCAGCGCCACTAAGTTTCCCTGGTATCGCAAAATTCATTCATGAACGATTCCGAAGGCGAACATGTGGATGAGGGTTGTAGCGGAACGTGAACACGGCTGGTACGGGGTAAAACGATGAACGCACCATGAACGATTCGTCGCTCGGAAACGGTAATCCCAAGCGCCACAAGCTTCGGGTCGAGGTAGGGAATTCAATGGGCAAGAGCGAGATGGTGATAGCCTTGTCTCTTTTACACCAACGCAGAAATTCCCCCGTCCCGCCACCGCCAGAAATCTCTGGCCACCGCGCCCATCTGGTGCCGTGACAGCCGATCCGAACCGAAAAATCGAGGCTTGTGATTGGCTAGCCGAACCCTCATGTGTGAAGTCATCAAAGTGCGCATGCGCATTTCAATACGATACGAAGTTTAAATGCCCTGCGCGATCGGGTCTTCGAAACCCCCGAAACACTGCACGAAGTAAAGCAAGCCAAATTTTGGCTCAATCGGGACCCGCATAGTCAGATCAATTTGGTTGAAAATTGCCGAAGTAAAACCGAAGTTGCCGCGGCAAAAACGAAAAATGGAGGCCCCTTTCGGGGCCCGCGCTCTTTTTCTCGTCTCTCCCTTCTACACATTCTCATGTCTCGAGCTGTTACGCGGACTTGAACCGCGTTGTTTCCCCTCCGGTCTATGCTCACCTACCGCAAGACCGTCGCTCTTTGTTGAGAACGGTGTGCTAAAGGCCTATCTGAATAGAATATTCAGAATGATTGCAGAATTCACGCTCCATAGTGAATAATTCATTTTGCGCTACCAGGGACAGTCGATAATCCACGGCCATACGAAACGATCCATCTTTTTTTGGCACCATCACCACTCTGCTGTTGTACGGAGACTTGGACTCCACTACTATGCCTGCCTCTATTAATTCGTCCACTATGCCGCGTAAAGCAGTTTCACGCGCATACTCCATCCGATGGGGTTTCGTGTACACTGGATCCTTATCGCTTAGTATTATTTTTATTTCGGTCCCTTTTGCGACCCCTTACTCTTTCATGTTTTTCGCAAAACACTTGCGATACCGGTTTATTAAACTCAAAATCTCTTCTTTTGGCCCCTCCGCGTTCAAATCCTCCGCTAGGATTTCTGAGCCTTGACTGTAACTATCTACGGTGTACATCGTCTCATAAGTTTTTGCTGAAACTTCCACTAGCCTTTGCTTTGTCATGTCACACTCACTCCACAATTGTAGCATAATCTTTCGTCACCCGTTGAACAAAGTGCTGCTTTATGGCCAAGCTGGCCACATCTGTATCTGGCATCTTTGGCCCACAATATATGGCTGCAGCCATTACGGGTACTTCCGGGAGGTTATGGATGTTTAGGAGAATTGGCCAAAACTGTGTGTTGGTGTTCTTAAATATCGGTAACCCATGAACGGACATATTTAGATGGAGCTTCAAAATGACATTCACATTCTCATCGCTAAAAACATTAAAGAGCATTTTTAGAAAATAAAGATCGAATAACATTCATCTGTTTCAGTACCTTAGCTCAACCAGCAGACTTTTGTGCACGCCATGGTGCCAATATTGTCCTTCTTCTACCTTCACGATTTCCTTCGATGGATGTCGGTCGATCTTCAATAACGTCCTGGCATCCTTAGGAAGTTTACAGTCGCTCACATTTCGTATGATTTCCATAACATCCTTAATAGACTCGTACGACGGCTTATGGTCCACAGCCCATTTCCGTAATGCAGCGATAATGGAATACGACTCTGCTTCGGTTTCCGAAGATTCATCTGAACTTTCATTCAGGTAGTCTTCCACGACATCCTCTGTCTCATCTGCAGACGTAGAATCTACCTGTAATTCTACAACTTCTTCAGTAAATCTACAAGTTCTTAGCTGTTCCTGTGAATCTACAAAGCAGAACATGAATCAAAACACGAAGATCACAAACTAAATTTATCATTATTTACCACTTGTTTCACATTCAGGCTGATTCTCAACTTCCGAGCCATTTGGTAATGTATCCCGATAGCGATACAAATACGAGTTGTATGTGATTCGCTTGGAAAAACTTTAAAAACTCCTCAATCCTGCATCGTAAATTGAGGCATTCGGATGGGAACCAAATAGGGTTCCGAATTTCGGCCCCATATGTCACTCAATTTCATATGGCCGAGTGTTTCATGGGTCCTGCCAACCTCTCTACTGGCGAGCTGAAGCTGCCCCCCATGAAACACTCGGCCATATAAAATTGAGCCGTCGGTGGAACGATCGCTCGATTCTCTTGTACCGATTATCTCGTTCCATCGATTCCATATGATCCACGCTCCCAAGAGCTCAGCCGGAGTACGGACCCCTTGGGCACGCAAGTGACAGAAGACATCTAAATCGCGGCTCAGTATTGCTTACGCGGTCGCCCCCATCATCAGAGGCGGAGCCCTTTAAAAAATGAGCGAAAACTCTCAAAAATGTTTCATGCCCGGCAAGCAAAGAGAGTGTACTTTCGTAGGCGAGGAGTACTATGCGGTAGGCTGAAACGTGGGGAAGCGCGATGAGGTGAGCAAAAGTTTGCCTGCACGAGAGAGAATCGCACGATGAGTTGAATTGTGCGGGAGAAGTACAGATGCACAGCGTAGTTTTGGCCGATCGGTAAATAACTGCCAAAGCAGGCTTTGCAGCGCAGTCTAATTTTCTAACTCGTGCAGTCTGTGAACTTACAGTTCGGTCGCGCGTTTTGAACAGTAAAAACTTGTGATTTTGTGCTGATGTTTTCAAAAAAAAAGACAAATGGTCATCTCCAGGATACCTTACGAAGGCCCAGGACGTTGGTTTGTAGATCCGTACTGGAATTTACTCCAGCGGAAGTGGTAGAAGAAAAAACAGACGTGTTGGTGTTTTACGCCCGAAAGCTGGCAACAACACAGTTAAATGTGCATTTCCAAATAAGTTTTGGCTATCCGACTGAATAAACGGATAAGAATTCAAAACAAAATGCATCCTTTTGTTTTTTTGTCTTCTGGCATACCCAAAATAACGAAAGAAACGACCGTGGGAAACACAACGAGAGTGTCGACGCCTAAACCTTTGTTCGGAATTCAGCGATGTAGGAACAGTTCTGATTTACTGCGACAATCAGTCTGCAATCACCATCGCTAAAAACGGATCGTATAACCCTCGGACGAAGCATATAAGCATACGCTACCATTTTGTGCATGAAAGCTTAGAAAATCAAGTGGTGAAACTCGAATATGTGTCGAGTAAATTACAACTGGCCGATGGATTCACTAAGCCTTTGCAACGGATGAACCAAGCTAGGTTTTGTAATAGTAAAGGAATCGTGAATTAGGGAGAAATGTTATAGTAGGCATAGGAATAAGTAATTCACGATTACTATGGCAAAGATAATACTATATATTAGCAGTGCATCTGCTAATAAAGTTCATTCGGTTAAGGAACCATTCTGCAATATTTTTAAACACGCTATAACTTCGTCAGTTTTCAAGATATTTTAAATCTGTAAACGGCATTTTTTTAGTATATGTGTATCTTTTGGCGTTCTTGGTTTTTGATACACCCTACCCTTTCTTCGCTCGGTGCATAGTAAACGGGATTTCACGAATGTCGAAAACTGAATAAGTTTATTTTTCTGCGCAAAAAAAGGTTTATGGTTGAAAAAAAAGTGCGCTGAAAAGTAATAACAAAATTATTAATTTCAAAATTTTACGATTCAAACTGCCACGTGTAGTCAGACTCAAAGTTTTCGAGAAAGTGACAACGCACAGCTTACGTGCGTTCTCTCACCAGAGAAGTAACTTTATTTAGCAGGAAATTTTACCGTTATGAATACAGGATACAGGAAGAAGGGATTCATCCAGGAACAGGAATACAAACCAGGATGAGAGGATCCAAAAATTGTATATTCAAATGAAATATCTGATATAGTGTTTTAAAATACCCTTCAGTTGCATAAAAGTAGTTGCATAAAAAATATAAACGGCTTTTTTTCTGTCAATAATTCCATGGTTATTGTTTTATTAATTCTTATATGATGATTTTGGTTGTTGTTGATGTATCGTATGCTTCACACTTAATACAAATATAATTTGTCTTTGCTACACAACGTCCGCAAATACATTTTCCACATTTTTCGCAGTTGTTTGTGAACTTAACAGCTTTTAGTCTGGCAGTGTTTTCTTTTCAAAGCTGTTTGCCCTTGGGAGTGGGTAACGGTGGGATCCTGGTTTTCCCTTGTTTGTGCAGGTGGTATACTATTGCTGAAATAATTTGTGGCAAGTTCTTCTGCAAGTTTGGGCAAAAATTATTTTCTAGAAATTTGTATGCCTGTAGTTCTTTTATATAAAATCCAAGAATTGTTTGCAGCAAGATCTAGTATTGTACATTAAAAAACTTAGTGTAGTGGCCATCTTCTCGATTGCGATTTCACAGAATATTGCTTTGCCATTTTATCTGTTATATCAACTCCACATTTGTTTTCGTTATAGAACTGTAATGTGCTGGGTAAGCACTTATTCCCTTTACCTAATGTTACACTTCTATGTTTATTTCTCAGAACACATGCTGTTTTGAACAGTTCGAACCCATGTTTGGAGTGTTACATAAATTTGTCATAATTTTAGCAATTTGCATCTGACTTTTTTTTTGCGGCACCAACCGAAAGAAAACAATTATCATACCGTCTTTCGGTCACACAAACTCTCTTCGGAGAGAGGCCTTGTCCCACTAGGGGATGTCGTGCCACATAAAAAAAAAACACATAAATTCCATGGTTCGCACCAACACATGCATAGATCTGGGCTGCACGTTCTCACTAACACACGCTCATAAGCCCGTGGCTCATACTTCTAACTTTTACTGCAAAATAGGAGTTTGCATGCAAGTTTTTGTCTAGTGGGACAAACGCTTTATTATCGAAATGCGTCTGTATTTTTGTTAAGAAACAAATTGTAAATTGTTAATGCTAAATGAAAATAGGTAAAACAAAAATAAATCAAACTGACTTGTCAAAGCACAACGTTAGATTTGCAAAATGCATCCTGAATTATCATGTTCTAACATGAACTCTTCTATCTTTAATTACTATCCAGCTACAAGTTTTACTTCTGACTACTTCTTCAGCTTCTAACGCAGACAATTTATATCCATTCGTTATGTATCGAAGCTTGCTCTGTTCTGTCGAGTCGCTGCTCTACAACACTCCTCCTCGACATCGATAGGGGCTAACAATCGACTTAGCAGATCTCTTGACAAAACCTCTGCAAATATGCATTCTGTTGGCCAATACTGCAGGTCTTGCACGTAAAACTATTTTGTTCCGATATGGTAAGATCGTTTTTCAATTTTTCAATTTTCTACAATTCGAATGCAGCTTTGATTATCTTCAAACACTTGGATAGGTTCTGCGTTTTCTCTTGTTTCATTGAAGTCTTTCATCAATTTCATTATCCATCGCAATTCTTGACAAGCTTCACTTAAAGCAATCAACTCTGCTTCTGTACACACAGAACTGTTTTCGTGATGTCCAGCTCATTAACCCACCTCCAAACCGAATCAGGAATCCAGAATTCGTTTTCCTATCCCGTTGGTTTCCGGCCCAATCTGTATTTGAAGCGTGTATCCTATACAGAGGTCAACTTGGGAAAGAAACAAAGAAATTCAATTTGTCACTTCATGCTGAAGCGTTTCCGCCAAGATGATTAAATACTGATAAGGTGACTTTTTTTTTTTTGTGGCACGACATCCCCTAGTTGGACAAGGCCTCTCTCCGAAGAGAGTTTTCGGTGACCGAAAAACGGTATATTATAGATCGGTGGTCAGCCGTTCGTAATACCGGAGGGTGCCAGACTCGAGGTTCGATCCCACACCTGTGGCGTGGTGTTTCCTCGCGCTACCGCTGCGCCATGGGCACCCCCAGGTGACTTTTTGGGAGGTATTTTTTTTAGAAAATGGCGACCGTGATTTTTGACAGCATGGTGATAAACATAGAATGTAAACAACTATGCAAGTAACCAGAAGGTACGTGAGGTGAAACTTCGACACATTTGGTCGAAAAATCGGTGACCCACTACAGCCGACGGCTTCTTAAACATTTGCCATGCGAACAAAATGAAAGCAATTGAAGAATCGGTTGTTTTGGTTCTCATGCGTTGTTGTTTGTTTATCCTCTAAGGACGATTCCCGCCAAAATCAGCATACTGTCAAAATCTATTTTTCGATTTTTTGCAGTCTAGACGTTAAAATGCTCTACATTTCTCTACCTTATATAGAGTGTATTTATCTTGGTTTCCGCCTTTCGTAGTTTGACAGCAATGACGTTTCGTCTCAACCAAGGTCACTATATTTCTACATAGAGGTGGGAACGAAGTTGTCATTGCAACACTCCTCCTCAATAACTGTTTCCACCATTCGACGACAATTCCAGCATACAAGAAAACTTTCGTTGCTTAATCGTCCCTAACGGTTTTGTTAGTATATCGGCGGCCATCTCCTTAGTGGCGCAGTACTCCAGTTTAAGTACTCCTCGATCGCACAGATCCTTCACGAAGTGCTCACGAGTCTCAATATGCTTAGACCGGCGACTTGTACGTTCCGAACCGACAAACTGAATGCAACTTTGATTGTCCTCTAGCATCTGGGTTGGCTCCTCCTGAAGATCGCCCATCTCCTCCAACCAGCCTCGTAGCCAAACTAATTCCCTAACGTACTCTGCCTCCATGGACGAGAGAGAGCCCCATTCTTGCTTCCTACTAGCCCACGATACTGCCGCGCCACTGTAGCAAAACACATACCCCGAGGTAGACTTCCTGGTATTTATATCGCCTGCCCAGTCAGCGTCGGTGTAGTCAATCAAATCTGCGCCCGTGTCATTGTATACGAGTTTCCGGTCCCGTGTCTCCTTGAGATATCGTACCACTCGTTTGGCTGCCACGTAGCCCGTCTGGGTTGGTGCTTCCACCTTTCGGCCCAATATTGCTGCGCTAGCCGCTATGTCTGGTCGTGCACAAACAGCAATATATAGAAGAACACCTACAAGGGCTCTATATTTCGAGCCATCCTCAAAGCTGCGCTTTGTTATCTGCTTTTACAAAATCAGAATCCATAGGTGTTTTGACACCTTTTGCGTTGTGCAGCCCAAACTTCTCCACTATACGATCAATGTAGCCGCTTAGGCATACACTGTAACATCCGTTTTCACAGTCAATTTCCAAGCCCAAAACATAATTCAAATCGCAAAAATTGGTCATTGCAAACTTTTCCTGCAATGAGTTGTACACTGCATCGATTTGTTTTTCATCTTCCGAGCCGACTATGATGTCGTCGACATATACCAACAGATAAACTATCTTTTCTGCTTCATCTTTCATGTAGAGGCAATTATCCGCTTTGCTTTGCCTGAAACCCATTATAGCCTCATAGCCGGGGCAAACACCTCGTCATAATCTTGACCATATTTCTGGGAATATGATTGCGCGACTAAACGCGCCGTATACTTCATCACATGCCCCGTCGAATCACGCTTGATTTTATACACCCATCTACAACCTACTGCCTTTCGGTCTGGTGGCAACTCTACCAAATCCCACGTTTCATTGTCCGAGTGAGATTTTAGTTAATTCAGCATTGCCTTCTTTCCATTCCGCTTGGTTTCGACATGTCTTCATGTATTTCGACATTCACTACTGTTTATTTACACAATTTTATAAAAAGAAACGAATCGCGTGAGGAAGAAAGCAAAGCAAGCAATCTTATTCAGAATTCAGAAGCTTTGCCTAGGCTTCGTGGTGTATCAACTCGGACCAATGAGCAGTTACTCCAAATCCACTCATATTTAGCGAATGAAATGATAGTAGTGACTAATAAAATTATGTTTCATGTGTGTATACTACTGGATCCTTTCATTTATCGAATATTTGTCTTAAAAGATTTAGTCGAAGTAAAAATGCTTATACTATGCTTTACAGTTAGCTCTAACGATAAATTTATATCACTTAAAGTAATCATTGAACCGCACTCCACCGTTTCTGCTACGAATTGCATGGCGTTCTATGCGAACCATGTGCACTTTCTTCTCTCACTAGCAGCTTAAATAAGAGTTTATAATTTCAAAATGATTAGTTTGATTGAGGTTGCCGAAAAAGGATTTCATTATTACTTAAATAAAAAACTTACCAGATCCGGTTACCGACACTTCATAGATGCGTCGATAGCATCGAAAAGAACTTTGGAGTGATTTCCACTTATCCCTCAACAAGTCATCCGGAATCTGAACTCATCCGCCATGGCCTTCCAAGCATCTACCGCAGCATTTGTGTTTCGGTACAACCTGTTTTGTCGGTTGCACAAACACTCGTGTGCCTCTACCCTACTTATGAAGGCAAGTGTTTCCTCATCAGGCATGTACATAGTCTGTAGGGAAAATGTGAAAAACAGTGAATGGTTCTATTTCTAGTCTAGCATATTAAAAAATGCATCAGTACTTTAATTATAGAAGCGTGCAAATCATTTATTAATATAGTAAAGCATCATGCATGACCCCTTCACGAAATGCTTAAGCATTGTGTAAAAAACTTTCGTTCAATAGCAAGGCATATACAGGTGAACGTCGATTATCCGGGGGTGTGGGGACTGGTAGGTCCCCGGATAATCTAATTCCACGGATAATCGAACATATACTAAAATACGTTTATAATACCTGGTTTGAGTCTTAGCTAGTTCACTTTTGACCAGTTCCAGTTAGTTGATAAATCATAAAACATGTTTGAATTATTTTTTTATGGTAATTTTCATTACTAATTTCGATCCGACAAAGACACCCGGAAAATCCGGCCCCCGGATAATCGACGTCCGACTGTACTTAATGAAATTGTCGAACATCGTACAAATTCACTTTTCACTACGCATAAAGAAACTACGCCACACCGGACCCGACACGATGAGTAACCAAGCTAAGCCAAACAATGAATTGAATCAGCATCAAGCAGTAAGTATAAATAATCTATATTACATTAAAGATATTTTAACAAACACATTTGTACCGTCTTGATACATTTGATGTTTCTTGTCGCAGTAATTGGTTATCTATCCGGCTAGCAACTTGCGTCGTGAACTTAGATCCGAACACTTCTAAAATGGTTCCAACCGATTGCTTTCCAAAACGTAAACAAACTGCTCTTCAACAAGTAGGAGATGACGGGAAAATATTCACTGTGCCAATCGGTAAGTGGGACGGTCAAAAAAAGAACACTTGTCTGACTTTGCCATAAGTCATAATTTTGCCAGCCTTCTTCGAAGCAGCTAGCGACACGAAACTGCACAAGAGACTTGTCCAAACTTTGCGAATATTAAAAAAAAAAAAAAAAAAAAAAAACTCCAATTACGGAAATAATAGGACACGAATGAAAAAAGTCTTGTTTTCGAGCCAGACACTAAAAGTCGGACACCTTACACATCACACAGAAACCATTGTTTTAATCTTTGGTAACATTACCATTGGCAGTTATTACTGCTTGTAATCTTTTGGGTACACTTTCAACTGTATTGTTCTTCCAAATCTCTATTTTTAAAATTGTTCACTCACGTCTTCATATCGTAAAGTTTATTACCCGTACTTTAAGTAGTTTATTTCTTTGTAACCTTTTAGGTCTTTCGCAACGCGCGTTTGGTTTCAGTTTTGGTTGACTCGCCAATAATCCTTTTTCCCTGTTTGCCCCTGTCCTTTTATATCTATTCCTATCACTAACACTAGTATCTAACTATAATTCCTATAACTATAAATTCCTATCACTAACACTAGTATCTAACTATAATTCCTATAACTTTAATTCCTATAACTATAAACTATACATTTGCTTAGTGCCTACATAAAGGCGCTACACAACTTACTTCAGACAAATTCTTTGGTCAAGTTTTTCCAATTCTTCTTTCATTAATGATTCCAATATTGTCTGCATGCTGTGGGGGGTTAAGAAAACAAATGGACAGTTGTAAAGCAACCACATCTTCGTCATAAAAGCTGTATGTTTAGGATCGTTGTCCAGATAAAATCCAAAGTTGTTCGTGATGCCTAGTTCTTCAACACTCGCATGCACATTTTCGTTAAGAATGTTGATGTAATAAATTGCATCCATGTTTCCCCGAATGACATGCAGTTTTCCTAACCCCTTTGCAGCCATACAACCCCAAATCAACATGGGTCCACCCTTCTTGATTCGCAGTCTTTATGGTGAACTTTTCATCGTAAGATTCACCAGCTTTACTCTTTACATATTGGCAGTCATCTGATCCATAAAGGTTGATTTTTGTTTCGTTTCTAATTAAAACCTGTCTAAATAATCAAATCTAGCTACAACATGGTTGTTTGAGAATTTTTGAGTAAAATAAATGTGATACCTTGAATCAAAGTTCTACATCTTTTTCCATGCATTATTTTGCGAAATCAAGCCGTAGTTAACCTTTTTGTTTCGGATGTGAATAGTTTTTTTACAGCCATTTGTCCGAAAAAAATGGGGTTTTCTTAGAAAAAGCCGTACAGTTAAAACATCAAAATGTAATCCACGCATGTCACGCAGCCTTTTTTTAAGTTCAACAGCACTCGTAAATGGATTTGATCGATGTTGTCTAACAGCGCTCCGTCCGTCTTGATCGCTAATTTTACGTATTTTTCTCTATTATTAGTTTTAATTTGAAAACTACGGTTAGCTTTGTATATCTTAATAATATCATGCACTATTAACTGACTTATATTCGTGAATTCGTTAATTTCTGGGACACTTTTGCCCTGAGTCATGTTGTGTATGACGATTTTTCAATAATCTATCTTAGACATTTTCAGTGATTAAAATTTTCACTACACTTGATGCTCACCTTCTAACTACCAACTTAATTTGCTTAAGTCATACTGATACATGACTATTTTTTGCCATATCATCGAGAAATGCATGATAAAATGAGGTGTCCGACTTTTAGTGCCTGGCTCGAAAAAACTACTTTTTTCATTCTTGTTCCATTATTTCCGCAATTGGAGGTTTTTTGTTTCTTTTTTTACATATTCGCAAAGAACAAAGGTTGGAGAAGTCCCCTGTGCAGTTTCGTGTCGCTAGCTGCTTCGAAGAAGAAGATAACTTAAATCAAAGTTAAAAGATAGTTCTATTTTCAAGCGTACGACTTTGAATGCCTGGTACTGTACATAATAATGTGTCGTGTTTAGGATGATCGAATGATCGATTTACACTGTTTGTAGGGCCAATTTGTCGGCATCTAGCTGCTCTTTGTTGGTAGTAGGCAGTCAATTGCACGCGCACGGTTTTTGTTTGGTTTCGTTAGGAAGCACTTTGGGCTTATTAAGTTTAACTTTGCCGTTATCGGTAGCAACATTGGCGCACCGAAAAGGGGTCGCGCTCTCACCGTCCGTCCACACGGCGCTGCGACAATTCTGCGACCGGGGTTTCTGCGACCGATTTGTGTTCACCGGAAGTGTCAAAGTAATCAAAAGTAGCCCAAGTCGGCCATCTTGCATGTCAAAAGTGTCGCAGAAACTCCTGCCGGCACTGAGTAGCAGCGTTGGACAATCTGGCCAACGTTTTCGTCGCAACTTTCTGCGACATTACAAAAAGACCGTTATTCGTATGTAAAAATGGTCATTGTCGTGGTTTGTTCGACGAGGAGGAGTTTTGATATAGTAAATAAATATACTGGCGTACTAATTCATGTTTTTAATGCGTTTTTTTATTTAATTGTGTTAAAATGAAAGAATGTAAATAATAATGTTAATGTAAATGCATATAGCATATTTTTATTATTCTAGAAAGTCAACAGCATTAAAGTAAAAACAAGTAACGCCGGTTTGTTCGACGATAAAATAAATAGACAGTTAATAAATATACTGACGTATTAATACATGTTTTGAATCCCTTTTTTAATTCAACTATTGTATTAAAATGTATGAATGTAAATAATAACTTTAATGTTAATGCGCCCTATAGCATATTTTGGGGAATCATTACATCGGTAAGCATTTTAGAAAGTCAAAAACATCAATGTAAAAACAAGTAAACGTTAAAAGCGTAGTTTTGGAAGCGCTTAAGTATTGTTCAAACTTTTCGATATGTCCGTTATCCGTATCCTTTTTAGCTCGACTAGAAAGAGTTTTATTCTGGAGTTTATATTTTTGTTCACAAATAACATAAAAACAGACGTAATAAAAACGATGCACAAGTCGATGATCAAAAGCACTTCTATCGACTTAAACGTTGGTTGTGCTGGTAGGGTGGAGTGCAATACAAAAACAAAACAAACAGTGTTGTGCTATTTTGTTCTGAGTTTTAGGAGTGGGTTAAAAATTTTGTAATGTGCGATCCAGAGATAATGCTAAGTTGGACGCAAGCCTGGGCTTCATCTACTACAACAGCGTCAGCGTCGCCAACGGTTGTGGATGCGGCCAATGCTGATGGAGCGGGATGAAAATGCCAGCCAGCTGTTGGGCAGTATTCTCGAGGAGGAGCTGGATGGAACAGTTATCAACTTTATGAGGATTTCTCGGGAAGATTTCCGGTACCTATATAGCTGGATAGCACCCAGTATCCGGAGGCAGGACACCCAGTAATCCGGAGGCAGGATGCGCCTTTCCGTAACGGCGAAAGACAAACTGATTGTTACACTAAGGTATCTTGCTTCTGGAGATGATTACAAGAGTTTGGAGTACGCTTACCGGGTGTGAATAGAAAAGCAATAATTAAAATCGTGACAAGTGAAGCTCACGAGATTTTTCACTTGTAAAGCCTGTCTCATAGTAAATTGAGCCAAAGAAAGCGCGCTACTGTGGCGCCTCTAGTAGCGTCAGCCGGAAACTAATATTTTTAGTAGTATAAGTGAATAGTAACAATGAAGTTGTGCAAGTTTCAGACCTGTACTATTGTTTTTCGCTAAATGCCGTATAATGGAAATTCATCGACCAAAAAAAAATCCGCACAAATAACTGGAGCGCCGGTGGACAGATTGGCAAGGCCTGGAATCCATAATAAAAGCAAAGAAAAATTTCAAGCATTTTTCTTTTGTACAGTTATACATAAGGATTGTTATAAAAATAGGTTTTTACTTTTTGCGTGTTCCCTGTTCTTATAAATTCACGTACTTTTTTTAGCCGATTTTTCGACCTGCCATTATTCCAAGGTTGTCTTGGAGTGGTACTGGGCCAATAAGATCACTTGGTACCAAAACCAAATTTCCCAGAGTTTCACCCCATCGAAAAAATGTGGGCAATCACATAGCCTCGTCTTAGACAAAGTGGTGAAACAGTTACTGATGTTCTTGGTAAGAGGAAATGAACGGAGGTTGCGAAAACGGTGTCTCTTTCCACGACATGGGCGTTAATGCAGGAAACAAAAACAAAATACGTGAATTTAAAAGAACAGGGAACACGTAAACAACATATTTTTATAACAAACCTCATGTAAAACTGTACAAAAGAAAAATACTTGTCATGTTTTTGTTGTTTATTTTGATGGGTTCCCGGTATATTCAATTTGCTCAGTTGCCTTGGTGCTATAGTATTTTATGCGGATTTATTTTTGGTCGTTCAATTTCCATTATACGGCATTTTGCGAAAAACAATAGTACAGGTCTGAAACTTGCACAACTTCATTGTTACTATTCACTTATACTACTAAAAATATTAGTTTCCGGCTGACGCTACTAGAGGCGCCACAGTAGCACGCTTTCTTTGGCTCAATTTACTATGAGACAGGCTTTAGATATCGAAGCAGTGCATCTCCAAATTTTTCCCAGAAGTATGTCACCAGCTAATTCAAATACTTCGGGAATATGTGAAGGTAAATTAAAAATTAAACCTAAAAGCCCTTAACAAACTAAACGAAAATTAAGGAAATGATAAACTAATCCTAATTATCTACTAATGATAAGCCCTACCCTACCCTACCCTACCCTACTAATGTAAACTTAAGGATATCTACCGTACTTTTTAAAAAAATTTTCGCGCTCTGCCTCATTCAACAATTGATTAATCTTATACCTAGTCTCTTCGCATAATTCTTCGTCCAGTAAGGTCAACCGCTGACCTACACTAACGCCGTATTGTGCATTGGGGCCGGTTGTAGTTGTTGTTTTAATAAGTTCGTTAGTGGCATGAGACACAACGCGCAATGTTTCCAAAACTTCCTCGTTGTAGGAAAGGTTGGCCTCATGCCACCGACGCTTATTATTCCGAGCCCTTGTCACTGGTGGAGTGCTTGGCTGAGGGGGGTGTAGGTAAACGCCTGGTGGAAGTGCGTCTTGATGGGCTAGAAGACGGACCGGGGGTTGGAGTGAACTGCCGTCTAAGCCCTGATGGTCCTGGAGGCGTTGATGCAGCTTGATCTTCAGGAAACCCAGCAGCATCAATGTCCTGAAGGTATTCAACATCCAGATATTCCTCAGATTGAGATTGATCCACGTACATCTAAAAAATAAAGAAGGATGAAAATATAATATTGAAAAAAGTTTATTATTATTGTTTATTTCAGCTTCCAACCAGCAGGGAACTGTGGCTTGAAGTGTCAAGAAAATTTGAAGCGAAATTCGATTTTCCACATGTAATTGGAGCTATAGACGGAAAGCATGTTGCAATTACAGCTCCAAAACACAGTGGTACGGATTATTTCAATTACAAAAAAATCTTCAGCATCGTTTTATTGGCCGTAGTGGATGCAGATTACAACTTTTTATACGCAGACGTTGGCTGTAAAGGTCGCATATCAGATGGAGGTGTGTTTCGGCATTCTAGGTTATATCCTTTGCTAGAGCAGAACAAACTGAACATCCCTGACCCAGCTGTATTGGACGAAACATCAAGGGTCCAAGTACCATACATGCTGCTGGGAGACAGTGCATTTGCCCTTACAAAGTATTGCCTGAAACCGTTCGGTGGTGTGACGCAACGGGGATCGATCGAAAGGCAATTTAACGACCGTCATTCCCGAGCCAGACGTCCTGTAGAACAGGCGTTTGGCATATTAAGTGGCAGGTTCAGGGTGCTAAGAAAACCTATAAAATTGGAACCCGCAATAGCACGGAAGATTGTTCTGGCATGTATTTATATGCATAACTTTATTAGACGCCAAAAAACCACCGAACCCTTTGACGCCGACTTACAATCGATGAACGACCCTTCAGGCAGTGCACAAGCATGGCAAGATCTGCGTAGTATAAGCGTCAGGGCAAGTGACCACCTTATGCAAATACGTATGCATCTAGCAAACTATCTAGCTGCTAGTTAGCTTTTCAAACGCAATACTGGGTTAATTTTAATGTTAGCAGAAAATAATAAACTAGTGCTTTCATCAAGAACATAGTTTATACTTTTAGTTCTTCTATTCTACAAAGAGTCAAAGTGCCGCGATACGAGTTTGGACTCCCGATATAGTACACAGCAGAATGTTTGAACTTGAAATATAACTCACCGTATCCTCCGTATCGCCACATTCTGTCACGGCCTACTCATTGCCTCATAGGCGTACCATAGACTCTTCGTCTGTTCATCAGCCCCTGAAACATTAATGAGCAATGTTGGTTTATAATAGTTTTACTAGGATTTTTAGGCCAGGTACCTGGCCCGTCAGCAGTCCCTGGCATTGTAGCTTCCATGCCGTCCCTGTTACAGTTTCTAGGTCTTTCCGCAGAAGGTATATTGTGTTGACAAATACCGAGCGGTAAGTGGGTTCAAATACAAACACGAATTGCGGGATAAAAAATTACGAAATAATCTGACTCTCTCTCTGTTCGACCAGTGCCTGATCTTCACGCGCAAGATGTCTCCCTTTAATTGAAGCCCCCATCGATATGTATGCGAAAGCACTGTTATATCGCAAAATGTAACCAAAAAACCAAACGCGTCTATCGAACAGCTCGGTTAGTAGGAGGTTTTTCGAAGACAGGGACTTGAACCAAATTACAGCATATTGTACCAGTTTCTGTGCCACACAGCACATGCAAAATCTGCGCAAATGTGTTTTCGGTCGTCGAGTGACAAATAGG
Organism: Anopheles coustani; assembly: GCF_943734705.1. Classification (NCBI taxonomy): domain Eukaryota; kingdom Metazoa; phylum Arthropoda; class Insecta; order Diptera; family Culicidae; genus Anopheles; species Anopheles coustani. The sequence continues at coordinate 48,993,708 of NC_071289.1, read as the reverse complement.
TTTGCAAAAATTTGCGCAACTGGTATTGATTCCAAGCCGATGGAAAATAGTTGTTTGTGATGATGTGTAATGTTTGTTCAAAAGATTTCGGTGAACATATTCCTCCTCTCTGTAATTTTTTACAGTTGAACATTCAAATCAACACTGAATGCGCTTTCATTTGGATCGGCTCACGAATAGTAGCATCGATACGAAACGAAAAAAAAGTGACAGCAAAACTGACATTCGTGCGTGTATTTTAAATCTGTTACGTCTCGTGTAAATTAAGCATGAAACTCCTGCTACGCATGATAATCCACATTATTGAGATTTAAATTGGGCATTGTTTCGGCCAATAGCACAAATCAACTCAAACAGGAACAAAACAATTCAAAGAAGTCAAAAGCACTTACTCGCAGCCTGAGCTTACCGAACAGTCAATGTTGCCGGTGCACATCCTTCTCTCTCCAGACCATACGTGCTGGAGCTATTCCCCTCGTTTCCGGTTTCTTCTTTCAGTCGTTCGTACTGTAGAACCCTTCCATGAGTGTGATGATTCGCGAAAAGCGCAGTATCGGCTCGACGGCCAGCACACTCTTCCACTTGCTATCCCTCACCTTCTGTGTATCGCGGAAGCAACTATCCCCCATCTCTTGCGTAGTTCGTTTCGCGGAAGGTAAAGCTACCTGCTCGCACAGCTCGGACATACCGTCCTATGCCGCTCGCATTCTCGCTCTTTCTTCCTCTCTCCTCTCACTCTCTCTTTCTTTCTTTCTCGTTTTCTCCCCATCCCTCTCATTCTCACCCAATCCCTCTCTTTCTTTGTTCACCTCTCTATGTCCATTACTTACCAAACTCTCAACTCTCACCTTCCACCACCCATTTCCAGCCACCCACCACCCCACCCCACCTCCTTCCTCCCACCACCCATCTACCACCACTGATGACCATCCACCCACCACCAACCGCCCACCAACCACCACCAACCGCCCACCAACCACCACGAACAGCCCACCAACCACCACGAACCGCCCATCTCCCATCTCCCATCTCCCATCTCCCATCTCCCATCTACTCTTTTTCACTTTGCCAACCACATCTCTCATCGCATTCACACCGTCTCTCTCTCTCTCATTATCTCTCTCTCTCTCTTTCTCTCCCTTGTTCTCTCTCTTTCTCTCTCTCTCTCTCTCGCTCTCTGGCTATATCTTTCCCTATCCCTATGCCTTACCTTGTCATACTTTCCATTTTTGTCTCTCTTTTTCCCACTATGACTGCCTCTATCTTTACTGTATGTCTCTCTCTTTCTCTCTCACTTTCTCGTTCTACCTTTCCCCATTACTTTCTCTCATTCTTACACACACTAACAACACAAAATTCCAACAATTACGCACAGAAGGGTCGGTTTTGTTAAGCAAGCCCAGTTTTCTGATTTTGAATTAGTAGCGACATCGAATCAGACATCGATCGAATAAGGGTTACTTTTCGCGCGCGTGTTTGTTGGGCCATGGTCGACCCTCGGAAGGAAAATTATTATATAGGATAAAATGTTGTTATAACTAAATTAATTTACCAGATCCGGTTTTTTGGGTTTTCGAATATATGGGTTTAAAGTGCCGGTATGAACTGTTCAACGATTCCCATTTTTTTTGTAATAGGCTCACTGATATCTTCCCATGCATCTGCCTGCCTATTTTTATTTTTATAATTTGGATCCTTCTTATTCCATAAGCACCCGTACAATTCAATGAGACTTTTGAAATGTAGAGTGTTTTCATTGTTCAAGTCAATAGTCTGAAAATAGCAGAAAATTTAGTTCTACTGTGAAGCCACTACAACTCTATGCATGATCTTCGTGAGCTTCTACCCAACGAGAGCCATTTACTGATGAAATGATTGAGGTTTTTTGATGGTTTATGGTCTTCACAACACACTCGTCACTATACATACCTTTTGCTTCTTTGACATGGTTAAACTTTATAAAAAACTTTAATATTTCACCTTCAATGAACTGTTTACTACGTTTCAACAGATTTTGCACGCGCACACGGACTTGACAATCGCGTTCCGAGAAAATTGAACACAACCAACGTTTAAGTCGATAGAAGAGCTTTTGATCATCGACTTGTGCATCGTTTTTATTACGTCTGTTTTTATGTTATTTGTGAACAAAACAATAAACTTCAGAATAAAACTCTTTCTAGTCGAGCTAAAAAGGATACGGATAACGGACATATCGAAAAGTTTGAACAATACTTAAGCGCTTCCAAAACTACGCTTTTAACGTTTACTTGTTTTTACACTGATGTTTTTACTTTCTAAAATGCTTACCCATGTAAATATTCTCCAAAATATGCTATAGGGCGCATTTACATTAAAGTTATTATTTACATTCATACATTTTAATACAATAGTTGAATTAAAAAACGGATTCAAAACATGAATTAATACGTCAGTATATTTATTTACTATCTATTTATTTTATCGTCGAACAAACCGGCGTTACTTGTTTTTACTTTAATGCTGTTGACTTTCTAGAATAATAAAAATATGCTATATGCATTTACATTAAAATTATTATTTACATTCTTTCATTTTAACACAATTAAATAAAAAAACGCATTAAAAACATGAATTAGTACGCCAGTATATTTATTTACTATATCAAAACTCCTTCTCGCCGAACAAACCACGACAATGACCATTTTTACATACGAATAACGGTCTTTTTGTAATGTCGCAGAAATTTGCGACGAAAACGTTGGCCAGATTGTCCAACGCTGCGACCCAGTGCCGGCGGGAGTTTCTGCGACACTTTTGACAAGCAAGATGGCCGACTTGGGCTACTTTTGATTACTTTGACACTTCCGGTGAGCACAAATCGGTCGCAGAAACCTCGGTAGCAGAATTGTCGCAGCGCCGTGTGGACGGACGGTCACTTGTCAAACGCTCCGGGATGGGTTTGAATGAGCCGTTAGGATATTTTAATGGAAATAAATCTTCGGAAAAAACATTTTAGAAGCTGTGTTGTGGATGTAAATTATATTTGAGGGATTTTTAGACTGTTACAAAAGATATTAAGAAACGTGAGCGATGACAAGTAAAGCGGGCATTTCATGGTTTCGATGTGTATTTGCAATAGTATTTACAAACCAAACACAATGACTAGCAGTGATTTAAACCTAAAAAGTCAACTGTTTACATCGATGAAAACATTTATAATAACAAATTTAAAATTTACCAGTATAAAGTGAATTAACAATTTCTATCGTAGTATGTCACGAGATAGTTGGTTGCATGTAGTTGTTTGCCTAGCTTCAGCCGAAACCGATGGGATGCTATAACGGTATTGTATTGTAATCGTTGATCGATCAGTGCGTTGCACCTGCCTTTCGGATACGTCTGCCTTTTGTTTCTTACTGAGGATTATCATAAGCGTTATCAGTCCGTTCAGTACGGTTTTGGTCATCAACGTCGTAGGTGCTAAGTATCAGACAGTCAGAAAGTGTCAATCTTTCTTTTGAAGTCCATTTGTAGCTGCAAAAACTTGTAATATAAATTCCTTTATGGTAAAAATTGTTCTAAAACATATTTTAACCTAAAACATCTAAATTTCAAAATAGGTAGAAAATGGAAAATAGTGCAGAGCTAAAACGAGTATACAAAAGCACAAGCAATGCAAATCGTGAACGTGTGGTTGCAGCATACGAGAATGGTGTTAGGATTAGCAGCATCGCTGATATGTTTAACCTTAAGCGAACACCTTTAACCATTTAAAAAAAAATCAAACAACTATGCAAGTAGATGCAGGCGTACGAGGAGGATCGCGCCCAAAAAAATTGAATGAGCAACATATAGCAAAAATACGAGAATGGATTGATGCGGACTGCAGAATATCGTTGAAAAAAATTGTGAAAAAAGTAGAGGAGACTTTCAACATTAATGTGTCAACTACAACAATTAATTCATCAATCCAAGAGTTTCTTTATTCATTGAAAAGAGTCAGAACCGTACCACAAAGACGGAACATTCCAAATACGATAGACAACCGTAAGCAGTATGCCGTAGATTTTTCAAGACTTCCTGGTACTTTTAATGAAAGCGAAATAATATTTCTTGATGAAGTGGGCTTCAATGTCTCGATGCGCTGCACTCGAGGACGATCATTGAAAGGAAAACCATCAGTGAAAGAAGTTCCAGCAATACGCTCCAGGAATATTTCAATAGTATGTGGGATGAACAGGTGCGGAATTATTCATTATGTATCACGGAATAGGGTAATCAATAAGGATTTTTTCATGGAATATTTAACAGAACTTTTCGAAAAATTGGATGATATGAATATCACTCAATATGTGATCGTAGCGTTTCATCGGTCAGAAGAAGTAAAGCAAATGGTCGAAGAAAAAGACCAAAAAATTATGTATTTGCCTCCATACAGCCCGTTTCTCAACCCTATTGAGAATATGTTTTCTCAATGGAAACAGTTGACAAAACGGGAAAACTCACAAAATGAAGACGAATTGATGACCGCAATCCAGGAAGCTGCTGGACATATTCGTCCCTCTGATTGCGAGAATTATTTTCGGCATATGTGAACTTACATTCCACGTTGTCTCAACAGTGAGATTATTGATACATAAGGTTTAGTGTGTAAGATATTAGTTTACGGTGTAGGTTTTTGTGTGTAAGATATTTAGGTAATTAAACTGTGCCAAAAAATTCAAAGCTCATAAAAACCGAATTCAAAAAACTGTATAAATATAAAGCATAAAATATCAGACCATCTTGTTAAACGATTTTTAAAATTTTATTTTCCTTAACAATTTGCAATGACTCATTCGAAATAATTTTACCGATGAATAAATCCTCAGTAAGAAACAAAAGGCAGACGTATCCGAAAGGCAGGTGCAACGCACTGATCGATCAACGATTACAATACAATACCGTTATAGCATCCCATCGGTTTCGGCTGAAGCTGGGCAAACAACTACATACAACCAACTATCTCGTGACATACTACGATAGAAATTGTTAATTCACTTTATACTGGTAAATTTTAAATTTGTTATTATAAATGTTTACACCGATGTAAACAGTTGACTTTTTAGGTTTAAATCACTGCTAGTCATTGTGTTTGGTTTGTAAATACTATTGCAAATGCACATCGAAACCATAAAATGCCCGCTTTACTTGTCATCGCTCACGTTTCGTAACATCTTTTGTGACAGACTAAAAATCCCTCAAATATAATTTACATCCACAACACAGCTTCTAAAATGTTTTGTCGAAGATTTATTTACATTAAAATATCATAACGGCTCATTCAAACCCATCCCGGAGCGTTTGACAAGTGAGAGCGCGATCCCTTTTCGGTGCGCCAATGTTGCTACCGATAACGGCAAAGTTAAACTTAACAAGCCCAAAGTGCTTCCTAACGAAACCAAACAAAAACCGTGCGCGTGCAATTGACTGCCTACTTCCAACGAAGAGCAGCTTGATGCCGACGAATTGGCCCTGAAAACAGTGTATTACGTCCGTTCTCCTTGACGATCCAGTTGGAAGAGACCGTTTCATCTTCCTGATCTCCAGTGACAGGTGCTGATGGAGAGTAGATGTCACATACTCGGGTCACACCTGTCACTACCCGTTATACCAGTTATAACTATATGCTGATGTGCCGAGATTTGTCGTCCGTGAATGTTACGTGGTAACGACTACCACCCCAGGATTTTGTTTCCATTGTACCACGTAGTTCGGAATGGACAATCTCCAGAATTTCGGAAGCTCGTGAACCGGATTTGCTGAATGGCAAACGAGTCTACTTACCCATGGAACATATTTTGCACTTTCTGTTGGTGTTTAGCGCCTCAAAGTAATCGATACCAAAAACTAAACCATGTTTTAACTTCTGCAGACTGTTATAGTTGATATGTTCCATTCTTCTGTGCCACAATTCTTTTCTCGTTTTCGATCTGCATAACATAGCGTTTGAATTTGGCAAGAGGTTCAACTTGAACATACCATTTTTCCTAGTTATAAATAAAATAACGATACCTTCACATTTTTTTAGATTTTTCCAGGAGATTTGCAGATTTCATGAAATGGTTTGATGCTCCTGCATCAAAGTATCAATCATCATTGTTTACTTTGATTGCCGACATTACAGTACACCAACCATTTTGCGTGTCGTTCATTTTACATTCTCTAGGAATGTGCCCAAACTTCTTGCAACGTCTACATTTCGGACCCTTTGGTAAAGAACGATTTGATCCCACCGCACCGCTATGCTTAGCAAATTTATGATTCCTTCTATTCCTTACGAAAGCAGCCCCGGGCGATGGTGTTCTACTAGTAGTCTGACTTTAGTAGTCTGGGGTATCGTGCAATGTTCAACCGGCAATGTTTAAAGAACCGTTTTCAACTGCTCAAATGATTTTGGCATTGATTGTACTAAAAAGAATATTACTACTGGTTTATCTAATACCACATCGGCCGACTCCAATTCACGAATCCCAAAATGTGCTGGTCTCTGGTATCTTTTCCGATGTACTTGAGTGTTACAAGCTGTTTTAAGAAATAGAATACTCCAGAAACACATCTTTTTTCAAAAGTTAGCTTCAACGTATTCTATATGGCTCTTGGAGACGTTTTGCCACGTACATACTCCAACTGCGAATCCGCTACCTTCTGAATCAGTATCGACTTACATTTTGCATCTTCCTGCTTGCGCTTTCCCTGTTTCTCTTCTTTTTGGCGTTTTGTAGCTGCAGTATCTCCATCCTAAATAAGATAAAAATCTTCCTCTTCAAACGCTTTTTAAATGCAGTGCAGTATCCCCAACTCTTTAAGGTAAGTAAGTAACTAGTAACTAGTAAGCTTCCATGCAAAAACTCCAGTTCAAAAAGTTTGTTCCATCGAACAGGTATACGGGCAGAGTTTGATCATTTTCCACGACGACAGCTTCAAATTTTACTCCAAATCCACTCAAGCAAATACCGGAACAATTTCTAATTCAATTCAATCTTCACATTTAATCGTTCTGGGCCAATAACCTTTTGTGCAGTGTTAGAACTCTTCTATCTTTTATTACTATCCAGCTACAAGCTTTACTTCTGACTACTTCTCCAGCTTCTAACGCAGACAATTTATATCCATCAGTTGTGTGTCGAAGCTTGCTCTGTTCTATCGAGTCGCTGCTCTTTAACAAAATCAACCAGGAGGTGGTTGAAACTGCTCGACGATAACGACGCGCATCATTTCGTATCCGCGCATCGTCTCGACACGTAGGTGACGGCCAGCCATTTTTTCGCTTTTTTCAAAGTGTTGTTTACCTTTGCGTAAACAAACAAAGTGTATGGGACAGCTGACAGTTTCTGTCGTTTCCGCCCTCCCAATTAAAATGCCCTCAATAGTTATGAGGGCCAATAACTTCGTCAGCAGCTGGATCGTATTCTAATAGTTTTTCTGCTTTCATCTCATCAAAACATAAGACACACACACAATCCCGATTAGAGAATGTTTTAGCAATATTGCCAATAAAAATCAGAACATCCTCCAGAATGCCATGTTTTAGGTCTATCTTCCGTGCATAGTTTTGTAACGTGGAAATGGAGGGTACTGGGTAATTCATATCCTTGGCCATGTAGTGATATCTCCTTTTTCCAAAATAACGAAGTGTTTGCTTTTCTGTAATTATTAGGTCAACTTGGTTTGACGTAAGTGTATCTTTAAGAAGGTGGAAGTTGTTGATTTACAAATGGGGCACTTTGTTTCGCGTGTATCTTTTATCCCATTTTTACAATTGAAAAACTTTGTTTCGGTCGGTTTTGGTTTAATGTATTTAAAAAAATTGTAAAAAGACGCTCTGGTTTAACGAAGAAATTCTCGAACTTTTTTGTAGATACCGTCCATCAACCAGCGCACAGCAGCTTCAGTCAATGTTCTGGCTAGTAAATTAAAAAAAATCTTCATTTGTATTATGTCCTTAGTTACTGCTCTCTTCTTCTTTAATTATCGTTTAATTATTGCCCAACATCGCTTTATTGGGCAGATCTGGGGGGGATTCGGTGGATTCATTGTTTTTACATGAATTTCACACCAGTATCGTTGTGCCATTGTAACTGTTACAGTATGCTATGATGTGGTAGCAGGCTAGGATACAGGAAAGCATACTATATAAGAACGGACTGAGGCTCAGATACAGCAATTCGCACTTGTCCTTTTTACTATACGTAAAAAGCTTGTACTTTTTTACTATACTTGTATTTTTTACTATACAGTCTTGTGACCAGTTAGAGTCGTGTACGTGTGTAAAGAAAACAAGCAAAAGAAGAAAATTCGGTCGCGCTTCCGAATAAAGACAAAGCAGTTACGCCTTGGTGAACAAATATCAAAATGGTGGACAATAAGATCTCTTTCCAGAAACTCAATGGGACAAACTGGAGCACTTTAAAAGTGCGGATTGAAAATCTTTTGCTGCGTGAAGACCTTTGGGAGGTTGTGGAAAAGGAACCGACAGCTGCGGATGAAAAGAATGGTGCTTGGAAGTCCAACAACAGACAAGCTAAGGCGAATATTATCCTATCCCTGGAAGACAGCCAGCTCCCCTTAGTAAGAAACCAAGTAACAGCTCATGACATGTTCAATGCTCTCAAGAGACATCATGAGAAGAACACGCGATCGGTAAAAGTTTCATTGCTAAAGAAACTTTGCGCATTGAACCTAGAAGAGCATGAAAACGTTGAACAGCATTTGTTCAAAATTGACGAATTGTTCGATCGTTTGAGCGCAGCCGGAATGACTCTTGACGCAGACATACAAATATGAATGATTCTTAGAAGTCTTCCCGCGTCATACGATACTCTCGTGACAGCACTCGATTGTCTATCGGACGAGGCCATTTCTGCGGAATTGGTGCGGTCGAAAATAGCGGATGAAAGCCAGCACCGGATTGAACGACAATGTGTTTCCAACCATCGGGGTGAAAAGGCACATGTTTCAGCGGAAAATAACCTACACCGTTCTCCTCGTCTCTGTTATTTTTGCAAGAAGCCAGATCACCTTATGGCAAATTGCAAAACGAAACAAAGACAAAATAAAAGCAATGGCAAGGCAAAGACTGTACTGAGCGATATTCCTTCTTCTTGGCGTAACGACCTCTTGGTCATGCCTGCCCGTTAAGGGCTTACGAGACTTGTTTCCCTGTTGTAGTACGTGGATAGTCAGTCCTCTCGTACAGGGGAGGGTCCGGTCTCGATTGGGATTCGAACCCACGCCGTCGAGATGGTGAGCCCCGGCGCTCATGGGCCGGTTTTCTAACCGGCGCTACCGCTCGGCTGTCGCGGACCCCCGCGATAGCGATATTCCTGGAACAGCGTTTGTTGTCAACGGTGGGTACAGCAACGTTTGGATCATCGACAGTGGGGCCAGCAGTCACATATGCAATGACAAAGAGCTGGTCACAGAATTAAATGAATTTGATGGTGGCTTTATAACACTCGCAAATGGAGAAAAGACAAGAGTTCTAGGTGAAGGAAAGGCTTTTATTACCGTAATTGATGGTAACAAAAAAGACCGGCACATTACTTTCACTGACTTAAAATATGTGCCCGGCTTAGAAGTCAACCTAATCTCAGTGGACCGTTTGGCGAAGAAAAATATGAGTGTCTTTTTCGATCACGAAGGGTGCAAGATTACCGATGCGAATGGAACCATCGTGCAATTGGTTTACGAGTCAACGGTCAGTATTATCTACGATTGGCTGAGGCATCAGTTAGAACATCCAGTGATCAACATCACACCAATTGTCAGCATCTGTGGCATCGACGATTGGGACACCGCGATTGGGCAGCAATTGAAAGGATCAACAAAGAACAGCTAAGCACTGGGATAAAGATCGCCGATTGTGGCATGAAACTAGTGTGTGAGTGCTGACTTCTGGGGAAATCTACCCGTACAAGTTGTGTAGAGTTTCTGTGAACGATGCCCCCAACCGTATATTAACAACGCTGCTTTGTGTTGCAAGCGTTTTAAAAAACGCGGTGTTTATTCGGGCTATCTTCACAGTCGATTCAAGAAAGAGAACCGCTTCCCTTCGTATCTTATATTTATACTCTCCGTATCGCAATGGCCGTTTCGCGATGGCCGGTTCATTTTCAAAATGCCTATCGGGGCCATCATGCGCGCATCTTGATCGGGCGAAATTTCGCCCAACCAAGGTAAGCAGTTAAGGAGTGTTCCTTTGGCCTCTCTTACTCTCTAAACCCTGCCTGTTACTGCCTGTCACTATTGTTTACTTCTCGATTCCACTACCGCGTGGATACCAATCTAGTTTAAAAGTCGTCGGCCAGTGTTACTTTGTAACAGGTCAAATTGACTGCAGAATTTCGAAAAAAGCCAAACGTTGGTAATAAGGAAAACGAAGAGGCATCACAGGAGAAGGAAATTCTGGACTCTGAAACGAGAATAATGGAAGAAAACCCACGTCCAGAAAGAAAAAGAGAAATAAGATCGCCTTCGAACTTAGAAGACTTTGTTCTCGGGTATGCAGCAGGTGTAGCGTCGTGCGCACGCGAGGAGCCACCTGTAGTGTTGTGTAGTGAGCAGATGAGCTACCTGAGCCGCTCTGCTCACCTCACTGAGCAGAGAGCTACCTCTCTGAAACAAAAACTGAGGTGGCTCACCTACTGAGGTGGCTCACCTACTGAGGTGGCTCACCTGCTGAGGTGGCTCACCTACTGGTGGCTCATAAAACTCAGTTATGCGGTGGCTCAGTAAACTCAGTTGTGCTGGTGGCTCAGCAAACTCAATTGTGCGGTGGCTTATCAAACTCAATTGTACTTTTGGCTCTTCAAACTCATTTGTACCGGTAGCTTAGTAAACACAGTATGTTTTATGTCCATGAACCGACAGTTGAGTAACATTGTAAAACTGATAAGTTAGATGGTCAAATATGTTCGTTTAATGCGGTTGGTAACACGTTAACCGCCATGTCAGTCCCTGGGGACTGACCGTTTCCGTTGGGTGAAGTTTTCGTTCACGTCACGTCGGTCCCTTGGGACTGACAAATCTATGAGTCGTGTCGGTCCGCCAGTGTCGGTCCACCGGTGTCGGTCCGCCAGTGTCGGTCCGCCGGTGTCAGTCCGTAAAACTTATCAGTTTTACAATGTTACTCAACTGTCGGTTCATGGACATAAAACATACTGTGTTTACTAAGCCACCGGTACAAATGAGTTTGAAGAGCCACCAGTACAATTGAGTTTACTGAGCCACCGCACAACTGAGTTTGAAGAGCCACCAGTAGGTGAGCCACCTCAGTAGGTGAGCCACCTCAGTAGGTGACCCACCTCAGTAGGTGACCCACCTCAGTAGGTGAGCCACCTCAGTTGGTGAGCCACCTCAGTTGGTGAGCCACCTCAGTAACAACAGCTCAGCTCAGTAGCAAGCTGAGCAGCTGAGCTAGGTGGCTCGCTCTGCTCATCTAATTGAGCGAGCAGGCACTGCTCTGCTCAATGAAAAGAGCTACTTGACACAACACTAGCCACCTGATATTGGAAAGGCTATGGAAAAGGAAGAATGGCGTGAAGCCATGACTTCCGAAATGCAATCGCATGATAAGATTGGGACATGGGAACTGGGGCCACTTCCTAAGAGACCTTTCCGTTGGATCCGGATGGGTGTTCGGAATGAAAAGAAACGAACAAGATGAAATCGTAAAAGGCAAGGCCCGTGTAGTGGCACAAGGGCATACACAACGTTTCGGGATTGACTATAGTAATGTGTATGCTCCAGTAACCAATCACTCAACACCCAGAACATTCCTCACTGTTGCTGGTAGACATAAAATTGACGGTTCGCCTTCTGGATGTGAAAACGGCGTACTTAAATGGAACACTGCAAGAAGAAATGTAAATGCGTCAACCACCTGGTTTTACAGTAAAAGGACAGGAGGAGCTAGTTTTGTCGGCTTAAACGGAGCGAGATCACCCTGGAGTATTGTTCCACGAAAATAATGATAGCGAACATCATGAAGAAACCATTGGGACCGCAAAATCACGATGTATTTTGCAAGTTGCTCAATCTTGAGTAGTTGAAGGATGTAGTCGTCGATGAGGAGGAGTGTTGGATTTTGCATCGACGCCCAAGGGTGTTCGACAATCAATGTGTATATAAACTGTTTTTGACTACTTCGATTGACAGCATGATCATTTGAATAAAACGAACTTTAGTTGAGCTTTGACCGTCAGGTAGAACGGAACCCTCGTGTGTAGTACACTCATTTATTCAAGCTCAGCCAATAGAAAAAACGTGTGAACCTTTCGGGGACGTTGCCACGAGCATAAGCCTCATGAAATTTAATGCTCGGCATTTGTTTAAAATCGGCTTTAATGTAGGTTCCATGGTCCATCAAAATGCAACCATGCGCATTGACAACTGTCAATCGTACTACATGGGCTTACGAACTGTCATTGAATAAACTCTCTGCTGCGTTGGCTATCGGCGAGTGAAGACTTGCCATGCTGATCTTCTGTTAATCTTCTGTCTGCCTATTACAATTGTCGGCCTCACTATTGTGTCGTGCTTATAAGCTTCGTACGTGAAGCCGTTCCGTTATTAACCTTTTGTTTCTGTAAGCTTCGTACGTGAACCCCTTCCGTGGACATTACTATTCCGTTCTTAGAAGCTTCGTGCGTGAAGCCCGTTAGTGACCGTTACAATTTCGGTTGCTACAAAGGGTTTTTAGTTTTGATCCTTATTCACTTGGTTGAATTATAGATAGCTTAATTTTCTAAAATTATTTTGACAAAATAATAATTTGTTTTATAATGCATACATTTTTCAGACAATGATTTTGCCAGTGATAAATTATGCAATGTACGAAATGGAACACTTATTAGTGATTTAAAATAAAACAATAATAACATAAAAGATGTGTTAAATAAGCGGTTCCCTTTCAGTGTCAACTCTTCAATCTGAGGTATAAACGAAATGGCAGAGGAAATCCGCAATACGTGAAAATTCGATATACGCTATTGCGTTCGGTCCCAAACATTCGCGTACTGCGGGGACCAACTGTAGTTGGTTAGCTTTACGCAAAGATTCTACTTCTTCCCAGGTTTCTTTCATTTATAACTCTAATCTATTAAGTTAATAGTATTAACATATTCTTTATCAACACAATGTGCGATATCTTTCGAATTAGATGCGATTACGATGCAATTCGTTTTAGAAAAAGGGTAAGTTTTGGTCGCTTGTGGATGCGCCACAAATTTAGTATCTTTATTCACCGATTTACAACTTGATACAAGGGGCTGCCTTTACAATTGTCTCGCTTTTATACGCCTACCTTGGGTAGGCGTAATCCTTAATCGGCGCAATCGACGTAACTACACCGTAGTTGGCGCCGGCTTGTTGATAAATGTCAGCGGTGTCAACCCTACCTTTTTGCCATTCGTGACAGTGATATTTGAATAAGGTTCAGAAATGGCATCCTGGTTCACAATTATTGGAGAAGATGAACTATCATTATTATTATTATCTACATTACCCACTTCTATTAATAAGTCTAAGATTAGATGTTTTGGCCGATCTTTGTCAAATTGTTGTTGAATTGTTGATGGATCCTCCGGCTTGTCATGAATTGTTGGAATAGCTGTAATAACATATCTACAGTAACATATCTGTTGGAAACTGTTCCAACGTTGTGCAAGCAAAGAAAGAAACAAGAAATTTCTTAGGGACCGCTGTGGTGCGGAACCAAAAACTTATTCTTTATTCTACTGGTAATGTTTGCACAAATCGCCCATCGCGCCCAAACGTGCCCTATTTATAGCCTCCTGCCGGCGAAGCCGACGCCAAGGGTCATCGCTCCTCTCGATCAGCCGATTCGTCAGCTCCCCACGTCAGCTATCTAGTCACATGTGGTAGATATCCATCTACCGCGGCGAATAATTCTCTAGGTACAGCCTTTGGTAATAAAAAATAAGGAAAAGTAAGGTTTAACTGACACTCGCATGTGACAAAAAAACTTCTTTAGTTCTCCGATAAAGTTCCCTTTTGGCTTATCACTATCATCAGGCTGTCTGTTCTTAGCCGAATTGACAGCTGGCGTTAGAGTGTGTTTCTAAAGTGTTTCTAACAATATCCATGTACTTTCCTGATAGGCGTAATCTCTTCAATCCTTTAGGAAATTTAAACAAAGGAGATTTGTCCATTTGATAGTCAGCCGCATTGAAATGTGCCGAACAGATCAGATCTTTCGTCGAAGGCACCCATTCTCAATCCAAGAACTTTATCCAAGTATTCCGTAACTCGGTATTCCCATATGAGAACACATGAAATGAAAAATAGGTCGACTGTTTTTTCCACTATATCGATTATTTTCTAATGACTAAACTGAACAAGCGTAAGCCATTTTCACAAACTTGACGAATCGGTTTGTTTGGTTTTCGAGCGTTGTGGTTTGCTCATTTTCTGAGGACGATTCCTGAAATATGAGTTTCTGCTAAATATTGAAAAATAGACTGTCTAGATGTCAAAATGCTCTACATTCCCACTAGTCAATTTAACCGTTACCATATAAGTTTTTCCACCCCCGAACCCCCTTGGCCCATACTTCGGTCTTTGCATACAAGATTTCGAGTATGCCATCTCTTTTTAGCGTGTAGCTCTATCCCGCTCTTCTGTATAAATCAACGATCTGCCGGAACTGTAGTTGCGCAGGGCACAAGTATAAAGGGGTGAACAAAATTCCTCTCCGGAAATACACTAATTTGATTTCCCTTCTGCAAAACTCAAGTGGGTTGATTGAAACGGAAGTTGAAAATTTTATTAAATATAACCCAAGGAGAACCATGCTGCACTTTCCTACCAACAGTGCAAATAACTACCAAAAAGCACCTTGCCAAGTGTATTTTTGGTAGGCATGTACTACTCATAACCTACCAAAGATGTTTTTTTGTTAGGCACCGCAGTGTTTCGAGAGGAACTGGCTGTCAAACCTTTGTTTGTTTACTGTTTACTGTGCAAGTCTGGCCAACTAGCAGGCATTCGACTGTGTTTTTACCATCGTATTCGTTGTTTGATTTTTGTTATAGCCGTATTATAGTGTGTGAAATGGACCGTCTTTAGTACACAGTATTCGTAGAGCATGGAAAGTAGAGTGCCCTAACGAAGGTGGGTTAGTTGTGAATTTGTAATCAACACAACAACAGCTACTCCCGACAGCTGCAGCAGGTCATTGTGCGCCATGCAGTCGGCAAGACAGGAAGTGCCGGAAGTGATGCGGGACGGCGCGTATGTAGACGGTGAGGAAGGGTGCGGGCACCAACTTAGCGAAGGACAGTTGAAATCGCCGAACAGCAAGAGCAAATCGCGATCTCCCATCAGAGATTGAATCTCCTGTAGACCACCCCAACATAAAGTGATGGCCCGCCAAGCTATATGCGCACCCATAGAAGCTCAAGCGAGGTATACGCATGCTGCACCAACGACGACACGAAGCCGGACGAACAGGCGACCAGAACACCACTACCACGGGACCGATGGCTATTGCTGGAGTTACGGTCAACGCGATAAACTACGTAGGCATCGTCAAACAAAAGCGACGAAGGAACAGTGTCGTCGAGCCAGGACTCGGTTATCACGCAAACGTCGAATGTAGGTGTCGTGGAGCAGAGGGAGAAGTCATTCACCTTAGTTTTCAGACCTCGGACATTTTGGTAAGTGAAGTGCAGCGTTAGTAGTCGGGACATCGATTACAAGATCAGTTTGTGGTGGCGGTGAGTAACGAGCTAAGGTGGCTTGGCGTGGTGCAAGGTGGTGATGGTGAGGGCCGTGAATCATGGCTGCTGTTAGCCACGGAAATGCGTTGCGTCGCGAAATCCCTCCCGCGGAGCATGGTGGAACACAAATTCCCTGAACCCCATGCCAAGAGGCCACGTATTTGGATCCAAAGCCTGGTCACGAAGAGGGAGCGGCACGCCGACCTTGAAGGAATTAAAGGTCGCGGTGCCCGGTTCGCGATCTTTCGGCAGCTGTCTAGTTGTCACGATGTCATTAGTGCCCATCCGTTGTGTGACCATGGAATCCACCTCAGCGTCGGAAACCGATGGGGCGATCCTGGTGATAAAAAGCCAAAACCGCGGAGGTCTTTGAGGCACCGTTTTGAAGAGGGAAGGCAATGTACCGTGGAGGAGCCTCGGGGCAGGCTGGGCAGACGGTAACGCATTCTCCGTGTGGCTAGTTACGGGAGTAACGCTCAGGATGGTGTTATGATTAGTCATCGTAGTGTTGTTATCGGCGATGGTGAGTACGGGATGCAGGGATTGCGTAGTAGTGATGCCGGCTGGGATGAGCGAAGGGCTGATCATGTCGTCAACGAGCGTGTGCGTGAAATCGGGTCCGTTAGGCATAGGAGCAGAATTAGTGCCAGCGATGGTAGGCATGGTGTGAGTGATATCCGACGCATGACTGGGTCCAGTGGTACTGATCGTTTGCATGGAGGCCAATGGCGTAGGTGTGTCAATCGGCGATGCCTCGGTGTTGGTGCCAGAAGCCAGTAAAGTAAGGCGCCGTTCAAGCGCCATGATGTCGTTCCGGACATCGGCAATCGATGAGGCCAATAAGCCCCGGAGGTCCGCCAACTCGCCGCGAGGACAGACGAGGCAATCCGGACGAGGACAAACCGGAAGCGGGCCGCTTAAGCTCCTTCAGCACCGATGCAGGAACACCCAGACATCCCGCCTTGCAGTGATAAACGGCATTGCAGGAGCCAGCACAAATGTATGTATTGGTGCCTGAGGCAGGCAAGGAGCAGACGCGACACACTTCAACCATAGCGAGCACCAAATAGACAAAAGCTCGAAAATATAAACAAACGCGGGCAAATCACTCCCAAACAAACTATTCTGGGCCAAACACGGGGTACAGAGGCAACTTAGAGCCAAAAACTGCAAGTAGCCGGAGTGTTTGCACTAAATATCTAACGATAAACGCGCAGTGTGCAAATGGTACGTGCGGTGCGAGCGGTAGTTCAGGTTTTTTTTTGTTGCATGGATCGACCGACTCGGAGTGGTTAACCGGGGCCGTGTTAACTCGCATCAGACAGTAAGTACATGTGTAAGAACCCACAGCAGAGAGTTCTTACTGATAATGATTTGTCCGTGCTTTCACACATTTCAGTGTCTCGACAAGGAGGAAGAAGCGGCTTAAAATAAAAATTAACGCGTTCTACGTGTTTTCACTTGCCATGACGGAGTTGCGCTGCACATCGTACATCGAAGCCAGCACGAACCAGAGGAGGGGTCAGACGATTTGTGGATGTTTCGCCTGATCGCTTTCCGAACCGGATGATATATACAGTCGACTCTCGATAATTCAAACGTTCTATAATTCGAAACTCTCGATAATTCGAAGTATATCAGTAGTCCCTTGGAAAAAGCGAAGTAAAAATCAAAGCTACGTTGCTCTCTTCACGCGATAATTTGAAGCTGTATCCACTCAACTCGCAACAATTCGAAGTTCTGAGCAAGTTGAAAGGTAATAGAACGCGTCTCATTGCGGGTGTCCTGTAACACTCTGTTGAACGGGGACGAAGATTATTTGGGGCACAACTGCTTTGTAGGAAGGTGCACAAAGAAAACCCCGGCGGCGTAAAATCGTTAAAAGTGCACCGCTTAGAACAATTGCAAGGTGTACTGTTAGGGCTTCTGTTGAGATGACCTATACAAAGGATTCGCGAGGAGTTCTACAAAAGGCCTTTCCCTTTTATTTATTTTATTTTCAAGGTTTATACAACTCATAAAGATAAATACAGGAGTTTATTTTTACCACGATGATTTTATTACAAGTTTTTGCCTGTACATACTGTTAGTGTTTTCGGGTCCCATTTTTTATGTGCAACCATATCAAGATGCTTCCAAGAGTTTAACTTCGTACGGGATCAGTCTTCGGGTATGCGCTGGGAGGAAATATCTCACCAATCCAGCTCTTCCTGCTTAGATCCGGGGCTGGTCCGTTTGTAGTTATTTCTAGTAAGCACTGCGGAAAAGAATGAATAAACAGTTAGATACATGATTTGAAGAAGGTTAGGTTAACAAACAAATCGTTTTAAATGTTTAATACATACTTATAGTTTCCATAAGCGGAAGATGATATTTTGTACAGAGACGATGAAACTTCTTCGTCGATGCTGCACTGGACGTATTCCGTTCCAATTGTACACTTCCCAATAAACCTAAACTTTCCTTAACACGCACCGTACATGCTGGACTGTATTAAAATAATAAAACAAAAAAAAAAAATTTCTTGCATGGAAATAATTAATATGGAAAAGAAAAGATATCCTGAACCCAGGTCATGTAATCTACTACGAATGGGTATACGTTTTTGTCACGTAGAGTCAGAAATAGGTGTTATAAATGCACAGTCACGTGTCCAAAGCGTTCTCTTTTGAGGCGTACCGCAAGTGTAAACAGAATTGTTTTACACTTCTTTTCAGAAGTCGGTTTACGCCTAGATTGCATAGAAAAACTGCTGCAAAAGAAGGGGTAAAAGAATTCTGAAAAGAAGAGCGAGCAGTTGTGAAGAGAATTCTTTTACACCAAAATAACGCCAAAATTTCTCGTTGGGAAGTTAATGAATTCGACAAAGGCTGCACATTATCGTGGAATCTATAGAAGTGTTTGGCATAATAGGAATCGGCAAGAATAATCGAGTTTTCATTACACATAAATGTAATTGAGTGTATATTAGTCAAGTGTCTTACCAAATGAATTATGTAATATAGACCGTATTAAGTATATGCACGTTACGACAGGAAACCAGCCGACGCATCATATTCCACCCTCGCGAGAGGATGTCACCGCATTCTATGGGAACCCTCGCTACGGGATGTAACCACTCAACGCAGACACTAGCGCGAACCCTCGCGACAGGACATAACCACTCGACGCAGAAACCTGACGACGATCGTGAACGAGTTGAGACATGAATTGTGCAGAACGACAACAGTAGGAAAGACTTCTTCACCAACCGCAGAGCGAGACGTCGAAACCGAAGATCACCCGAAGCAGCAACGGCAGCGCTATAAAAGGGCTTCGTAACAAATTAGACCTCAGTCTCGAGCTAGGAACAGACAGAACAGGTTCAATCCCAAATAAAAATTGTTATAGTCGTGAATCAGTAATTATACTTAGAAAGATCGGCCCATGAGCGCAGGGGCTCACCACCTCGACGGCGTGGGTTCGAATCCCAACCAAGACCGGACCCTCCCCTGTACGAGAGGACTGACTATCCACGTACAACAGGGAAACAAGTCTCGTAAGCCTTTGATGGGCAGGCATGACCAAGAGGTCGTTACGCCAAGAAGAAGAAGAAGAAGCCCTTAACGGGCAGGCATGACCAAGAGGTCGTTACGCAAAGAAGACGAAGAAGAAGAAGATGTTTGAATGAAACGATGGCGAGGTTTTTGGACCAATTGTTGTTCTGTGAGCCTGCCAGCTACCTGTTGAATTTTTTTTGTGTCTGACCTTACGCATGGCTTGATTTCGAAAGCATAGCTGTGCTACATAGGCGGAAAATTCATCAAGTACTCCCAATTATTCAACTTCTCCTGCCACGTGCTGGAGATTGTAAACGTTACTTGTTAAATGCGTGACTCCATAAAGTTCGCCAAATTGAGAAACAAAAAGATCTGGCATTTGTTTAGCTATAGACCAATATAGCTGGTGAGCCCGTGTCGACAGAATGGTCACACCACAAAAATATAGTAAGAAGTGATTGTAAGCTTGAAACAGCATGAAAACCTTGAACACTATAGCGCTAATACAATTAAGGAAAGTCCGAAACTCAGTGGCTTTCCACAGGCAGATTTCATTAAGGTTTCCCATGTGGCGATGCACCTCAAAAGGAATCTCGTCTTCCTTAACGTGAGTTTCAAGAAAAGCAGATACAGCTTTCCTCTGCAAAGGTAACCAATGTATGAACTGTTGTTTATTGAATGAGTTGTCTATCATTCCATTCAAATTTTTTTTCGGCTATAAGATGGAGACGGTTTCCTACGGGAATGCCTTCGATCATGTCGAAATTATTTATCTCCTCCAGTGGTGTGCATTGAGGCATTGAGAACTGTGATGGCTCGAAAGTTGGCACAGTCCATTCTGTCACCCTTCTTGTACACTGGGTGGATGACACCCATCTTGAATAGTTCTGCCACCAGCCCATCGCTGCCAGCTGCTTTGTTCTGTTTCAGCTGCTTGATGGCACTAGTGACTTCGTCCAAGGATGGTGGGAGCACATCGTCATCTACCTCCTGGCTAATGTGCTGCTCAATTCTGCCTGCGCCGCTGCTGGACTCCCCTAATTCCGCTCCATTCAGGTGTCCGTTGAAGTAGCACTTCCACCTGTCGATCACCTCTCGCTCGTCCGCAAGAATGTTGCCCTCCTCGTCACGACACATTGCGTCGTTAGGCGTGAAGCCGCCTTGCGTCTTCTTCAACATCCTGTAGAACTGGCGGGTTTCCCCCGACTGAGTCAACTGCTGCATCAGTTGTTCATCTGACTCCTCGAAGCGGCGCTTCTTGCTCTCGAAGAGCCGGGTTTGTTGTGTCATCAGTCGTTTGTAGTGTTCCACATTTTGACGGGTTTCGCGCTGCAGCATTCGGGCGCGCGCTGCGTTCTTCTCGGATAGTGGTACTTATCGCGAAAGGCTTGACATACCGATCGGTATCTCTTACCGATTGATATGTGTTCATTTGGTTCACTAACCTACCGCGAACGGCTAAACAACCGATCGATATATAGCCGGTATGGGCATCTGCCAAATGCATATAAACTATGGGCAGTTTTTCGAGCAGTTGCGATACCGATCGGTATATCTACCGCGAACGAAAAATGTTGAGCTATATCGATCGGTATGCTAACGACTGCCATGGACCAGACCAATAATTTTCAATGTGAAGTACAAAAAAACGATACAGTTCTGTAAATTTACCCAAGTTAAAGTTCAATAATAAGAAATATTCTAAACGAAGTTATAACGAAGTTTTAAATAATTTTAGCAATGTGAACAGGTTATTTTAAACTGTAATTTCAGATTTTGTTTTTTCACATATTTTTAATAATATGTATTGTCCAAAATAGTATGCTCCCACCATTCTTTTCGTTTTCGGAAAGCAAAAACCCATTGGAACTTGTATAGGAAAAATAAAATAAATTATAAATAATAAATAAATTAATACAGATATATATCTATTTATTTACCTATTTATTGATTTTTAAATATTATTATTTACCTATTTATTGATTTTTAAATATTAGATATTTTAAAGTTTCCGCCAGTTTGTCTTGCGAAGATAATCCACGCATATGTTTCGGAGCAAGACATGATGCAATTTTACTGTGTATTGCAGTGAACAATGCCTTCGACACACGAAAATTGGACACAATCCTTTAGAAGAATATCAACAAGTAGGTTTAGTGAATGCATTTCCTCAAAGATTACAGCTTACTCACGCTTCATCGGAGATCTCAAACAAGTCCAGATTACTCCTAAATGTCCTTCGATGCACCGCAAGATTCACTGCATTAACCTCTTCCTCACTATCATCACTCGACAAGAAGAGTAATGCATACGAGCTGAATATCACTTTTTATTAATTTTCACACAAAACTTGTTGGAACGAAACGAAAAAATGCTCATAAAACATAAACATACTGTTTGGATGACAATTGTCATCCAGATTAATGTTTTAGCCATATGTAAACAAATGGCTGTTTGACAGCCTGAGAACTGCTTGCCACATCGATTGATTATGTTTTATCTGGATCTGGGTTTTATTGGACGAGGCCATGGAGCACCGACGTGCGCAACTTTTAAGAGAATGTACGTGGAAGAACGGTTGAGACCTCAAGATATGCCAAATTTCGAATCGAATAGACAATGTGAAGTGGAGAACTGTCGATTGAGTGAAACACCATCCTCCAAAATCACCGGGTGCCAGTACATCAGGATATTGTGCATCCCACCAGAAAGGCGGCATGTCAAGTGGTGCGCAGTTCCGTGTGATACCTGTGATGTTGCAAAATGGTGAGCGCAAAGTGAGTGTATATGCGCTAGTCGACGAGGTATCTGAACTGACCCTATTGGATCAAGAAGTTGCAGTTCAGTTAAACGTACACGGGGTGAGTGAGGAGTTGAGAAGAAGACTGACAAGCTAAAAATCAGTGGCATGAGTAGCACCAACACACATCAACTAATCAACAAGCTACGGGAAGGAGCGTGAGGGCAGCCAGTTGTAATGAAATGCCGGCTAGGATGGGGTATAACGGGAAGATACCAACCCGCATCAGGAAGCCAGTACGTCGGATGCCATCAACGTGGTACAAAGTGTGCAAACGAAGAACTAACTAACCTGTATCGCGAGTTCGGAAGGTTCTAGAGGACACTAAAAGACTTGGCAGCGGAATCGAGACGAGATTGCACCAGAAAGAGGCTAGGCGGGAGTTGCCTCCAAGTGTTGTGCAAAAGTCGAAGAAGCCACAAAAGATCCGCCTCATCTGGGACGCTGCTGCTACAACTGAAGGAGTATCAATAAATACGATGAACAGAGAGAAAAAGAAGAAAGAGATGTTCCACCGCTTACTTCAGAACTACCGTTCAGAAGACACACAATATCATTTTTACAAAATTAGTTTGTTAACCAACCACCCTTACTACAATTACTAATTATACAAACTATAACTAACTATACAAACTATACTAGGAAGCTAAACAAATCATAAGACAAATTAACAGAATTAGTTTTTTTAATAACTACCCTTACTGTACTAGCTAATCCTACAAACTATGACATACACTAACTCTAGTCAATAATTTCTTCGCCATCTCTACATTTCCTGATTTTTTTTTTGCCTTGTTATTAAATCTGCTCCGATTTTGATGGCGGCCATGAGTTCCGTCTCATTGTTAGGTCGTGCGCGTCCTACTATTTCCTTCTACTTCGAAAACATATTTTCAATAGGGTTTAAAAATGGGGAATACGGTGGTAAATATTCTACCCGAATGTTATTATCCCTTGCGAAATTTTTCATTGTCTCAGTTTTATGGAATGCAACATTGTCCATTATGATCAAGGGTTGCGTGATGTTATGGAAATCCTGCTTTTAGCTTTTCTAGAAATTCTAAGAAGATTGATTCATTGAATGCACCATTAGTAGCTCCAAATGCAACGATGCCATTCCTCGTCATCCCTCAACATACAGATATGTTTCGCGTTCTTAATGTTGCAATTACATGAGTAGCCGGTTTTCCGGCTACGGCCGTTAGATTCGTTGTAGGAACATTTCGTCGCGCTGGTATGAGGTGAACACTTTTCAGCTTATAACTAAAATCCGTTAAATAGATCCGGATGGTTGTTTCAGATATTTTAACACCTAGCTCCCGCTCACCACACTCTCCGCGATTTTTTTTAAGCTAATAGAGCAGTCTTCGTCGACCCACTGCCGGACCGTTACGCGCTGCTCTGCATTCCGTTTCTTTGGGAGGTCACCTCCTCGTTTTGCTGTGTTTGGTTGTGCATTCAGAGCCATGATGTCAACTATTTGTTTGTTTTCCTCCAATGAAATTACTCTCCGTCCGGGCATGTTTATGTTATGTTAAGAGACACCCGCATACTGCTGTTGTTTTGAAGGTATTTGTGAAAGTTTCTTACACTTCGAAAATAATCCTCTGATCCACTGCTGTTGCTGGCTTCTGGTCCACTGGTACTGCCGACTCCAAATTGTTTTAAAATGCGAAACGGTCAACGGAACAGTAGGCAATGTGGACGACGAAAAGCTATCTTGCTTTTTGATCAAGCTAGTGAAGCAGGTGAATGAAACCACCTGCAGGCGCAGGCCTATCTGAAGCAGGCTTGTGCTATCTGGTTGCCGCCGAAAAGTGCAGAAAGTTGCTGCCGATACGCAGTTGTCCCAGATAGGCGTGCTCATCAAGGTATCCGATGAGTAAGGATGGGTCCTCCAGAAAAGGGAAAATTGTCGTCAGTGCTCGTCGTTTTCCCTTTGTTTATCTACTACATATTTTAGTTTTTTTTTTATGTATGGAGTTCTGTGTACACTAAAAACTCGACCAATACAGAACCGTCGCTTCTGAAACTTTTCACACATATAGTTTAAGCACTGCAGATGTTGTTGAAGGTTTGTTTGATCACTATTTTTTGATAAAATCATCTAAATTTTACAATTGAAGCTCAGTTTTACTAACACAAACAAAACAAGCATGTAAACAAATGTCAAGGTGTATCTACCATAGCTACAACAAGGTTTATACATCACGGGGAACAACACGGAAAACATTTTAAATATGACGTTATTGTAACTACTAAATTAAATCGAACTTTTAAATAAAGAGGAGACCCATAGCTCTTTTCTTAACCTCTTCGTCACCGAGCAACGCCGGGGCATCAAGCTAGTAAACAATATTTGACACTTGAGTTTAATCGATATGGTGGACATGAAATCCCCAATTTCATAACCGTAGTCATTAACCGTGATTCTAACCATCGCTCCAGAAAGTTCGAGTAAACAAAATAGATTGTCATTTGACAGCCTCGTTTTGGCACGGTTGCCAGACGTCAACTAATTTGCGTGCCATTGACGGTTGACACAGAGCGCTCGCGCGATTCCCCTCAGCTACCGCGGTTTGCAATTATATGCCCGCGGATATCCCTCTACCGGTTCAGGCAATCGCCCTAGCACGTTCATGAATCCCTGTACCGGTTAGGGCCTGCCATTGTATGGCTGTATTCCGTACGCGAGCGTTTCGAAGCGTTATGCGCGATGCGTTACTATGGGAATTGGCGTTATTTTTAATATTTGAGGCCGCTTTATGGAGTCCTTTGTAATGGCAAAAATATGATTTTATTTTTGAAATGTTGTTCGACATACTAACTTTCTAGCGCACACTTTTTTACTAGATTTACATTTAAGATTTTGAATGAATAAAATCTGCAAAAAACGCAATTGCGACCGTTTTTGTTATACACCGAGCTAGCGGAATGATGACGAATTGCATAAAAAAACCAAAAACGTCATAAGATAGTCAACAAATATACAAAAAAGTAATAGTTTACGGATTTGAAAATTTTTCAAAAATAGTGAAGTTATAGCGTTTTGCAAGTAGTGGTCAAAATGACCCCTAAAAAATATTCTAGGTATAGTCAAGTTGGTTCTCGGAACTGGTCTAACAGAAAAATCTAAAATTTTTGTCTTAGATATAGCTTTAGATTTTAAGAAAAGCCTTAATTTTGTTTGTAAAAATATTCAGCCGTTTTCGAGATATTAAAATCGAAAACTGCGTTGGAGTCAAAATGACCCCAATTTGGATTCTAGTGTTAACGGAATGTTCGGAATTAAAATCAATCAAGTTTTAAATCAACACAACAAATGGTTAATTTAAGGTTTTTGCTTTGAACACAAATATATTTCATGATAACTTAGTTAACTAGCTTAGTCCAGCTTCGCCATATCTATTTCAATTGGGCGCATGTCTCTTGCTTTTGCTCGAATGATCGGCTGTCGTAGCCCTTGGAGGTTCAATCGCCGTTTGGCAAATCGAAGTTTCCTCATGAAAAACTGCTCCATTAAACGGTCGGTTAAAAAGTCGCTGTTATCAGAGCCCCACTCATAGAACAGGTTTCATTGAGGCTTTGCTTCAATGGTATGTTTGAAAACCTACACCCGTTCAACTACATTCTGCAAACAAATGCTTCGAAAATACTATGTCGATTCCGTCATGCATTACCATGTTTCCATGCACTGCACCGGAACAAACACGCCGATTCCTTTGAAAGGCACTTTCACACCTCTTGAGGGCTCAACACCAAGTACTTCTCAAAAGATGTACGCAAGCGCTTTTGTTTCGCCCGAACAGCGTCAAGCTTCTTTTCAAGCGCTTGCGTGTTACACGATGTCGAATGCAATCTTGGTGGAGATGCCACGCGATCTGTAGTTCCTACAGATGCTGAATCGTGTTGTATAGGAAAAGTGGATAGCTGGTATACTGGATGTGTGTGAGGATAGTGTCGTGATCTCTGCGAAACATTTATATAATTTTATTTGAAATACTAAATTTGACAATCTTTTTCTCTCATCTATTATTTT
Source organism: Anopheles coustani (assembly GCF_943734705.1). Taxonomy (NCBI): domain Eukaryota; kingdom Metazoa; phylum Arthropoda; class Insecta; order Diptera; family Culicidae; genus Anopheles; species Anopheles coustani. The sequence goes on along the minus strand of NC_071289.1, from coordinate 48,967,566 downwards.
TTTAATCTCTACCGCTCAAGTTAACCTCTATCACAAGACTCCTCTTCGTTTGTTCTCGTTACACAGTGCATATGCTCTTTCTTCCTTTGTTCCAAACGCAGATCCATCTCCGTTCTAGTAGGTTATAGTTCATCCAAATTTTCATTGCCATCTAGCTTGTGAATAATTTCACTCATTCATCCGTTCGTTTCGTTCAATTATTTCATTTCTATCTTATCTCGGCTCAAACCCTACAGATAGCTGGTGTACTTTCTTCTTCTGTGGGAAGTTCAAGATGGGTATCTATTTGTACCGGTGAGATGGAAAATGTGGGTGCTACTAAAGCTGGTGTACTATTATCGGCAGAAGCAAGCTCGTAGTGTATATCGGTATCGGTAGTATATGCTGAAGGTGGTATGTTATTGGTATTGACCAGCCGTAGTGTTGTGCTCACTGCGTTAAATTTTGAATTTTTATATAGATCACGCACGATTGGGGCTGGTGTTTGAGAGTTATTTGTTCTCATTGCCTCGATTCAGCATTTGTTCTTGAAGAGACTGAAACTGAAAAAGTAGTATGTTATAAATGTGTTATAAACATTCTTTTCTAGAGCTTTACCGTATCCTTTTTTTGCTAAAAATAGTCAAGGTGCAATAAGTATGTCCAATAGTTATCGGTCGCAATTAGTGTTGTGTCAAGTAACTCTTTTCATTGAGCAGCGCAGAGCGAGCCACCTAGCTCAGCTACTCAGTTTGCTACTAAGCTGAGCTGTTGATACTGAGCTTGCCCAACTAACAATTGACAAGCATCTTTAGAACGTTCCGTAAGATCTTTAGAATGTTTTTCCACCTTCTAATAAACCACGACATTAGGAACTGTAACCCAGCTGTTTGAGTTTTGACAACTCATGGAGGCGGCTATTTTTCCCGACGATCGAACCCGGTAAAAGGAAATAAAAAGACGGTAATTTTTAAAACTGTATATATTTTCTCTGGACGGACCAGAAAAACCTGCTGCAGGATCATTAGGTTCAAGCCATAGTTTTTTATTAGTAGTTTTGATAGTTATTTGATCTCCATTTTGTTTTAAGAATTTCCTGTGAATCAATGTGAACTTTTTGTGATTTATTTTGCATGTATATAAGATGTTTCTTTTATAATAATAACTATTTTAGTGGCAAATTCGAATTAAAACAAATTTTCATTAAGAAAGCGAAAAACAGTATTTTGTTTTTATTATGTATGTTGGAATACCTTACATGTACCACATTTATATTATTCTTTTGGTAGTTTGATGTTTTCCTGAACTTTGTGTTTGAACTTTAAACTTATTCCACCAACGTATGAGGTAAAGGACCAAATAGATGTTGACCCTCTTCATTTACTTGGTGGCCGCAAGCTTGCATTTAATGTCTCTGGCATCTACTTGTATATTGGTTCCCCGCAGTGAGGTCACCAATCCGAGGCAAATATTTAGGCCAGTAGATTCACAGGGATCATCAAATGCATCGGTAGGATCCATTACCCGTTTGCCTTCAATTAAAATCGTTGATGATCTCTGTGTTGCCGTACAATATTGAACAACTTCATTGTTTTTAGTTAGAAAGCATGCATCTCGTTTTGTTTGTTTAGTTTTTAAACCTAAAATAAACTGTAGCTATCCGCTACAATTACATCTTCAGTAATATTCAAATACTTTAGGTCTAATAACGGAGAGTCTTCTTTGTGGTGTTGGCCGTATGCTCTCTGCCGGAAGCAAACATCGAATTGGCTTATCAACTCCAACAAAAATTACCGTGCGTGAATTTGGATTATATTCGCCTTCGAGTATTACAACCATGTTTTCCATTGAAGTTCGTCACACCTGAGAACGGACGTAAGAAAGATAAGTAAAGTAACAATTCGAGAGATAGAGGGTCTCTACAAGTAATAGAGGGTCTCATAAGTAAAGTAACAATTCGAGAGATAGAGATCATTAGATATTTTAAAGTTTCCGCCAGTTTGTCTTGCGAAGATAATCCACGCATATGTTTCGGAGCAAGACATGATGCAATTTTACTGTGTATTGCAGTGAACAATGCCTTCGACACACGAAAATTGGACACAATCCTTTAGAAGAATATCAACAAGTAGGTTTAGTGAATGCATTTCCTCAAAGATTACAGCTTACTCACGCTTCATCGGAGATCTCAAACAAGTCCAGATTACTCCTAAATGTCCTTCGATGCACCGCAAGATTCACTGCATTAACCTCTTCCTCACTATCATCACTCGACAAGAAGAGTAATGCATACGAGCTGAATATCACTTTTTATTAATTTTCACACAAAACTTGTTGGAACGAAACGAAAAAATGCTCATAAAACATAAACATACTGTTTGGATGACAATTGTCATCCAGATTAATGTTTTAGCCATATGTAAACAAATGGCTGTTTGACAGCCTGAGAACTGCTTGCCACATCGATTGATTATGTTTTATCTGGATCTGGGTTTTATTGGACGAGGCCATGGAGCACCGACGTGCGCAACTTTTAAGAGAATGTACGTGGAAGAACGGTTGAGACCTCAAGATATGCCAAATTTCGAATCGAATAGACAATGTGAAGTGGAGAACTGTCGATTGAGTGAAACACCATCCTCCAAAATCACCGGGTGCCAGTACATCAGAATATTGTGCATCCCACCAGAAAGGCGGCATGTCAAGTGGTGCGCAGTTCCGTGTGATACCTGTGATGTTGCAAAATGGTGAGCGCAAAGTGAGTGTATATGCGCTAGTCGACGAGGTATCTGAACTGACCCTATTGGATCAAGAAGTTGCAGTTCAGTTAAACGTACACGGGGTGAGTGAGGAGTTGAGAAGAAGACTGACAAGCTAAAAATCAGTGGCATGAGTAGCACCAACACACATCAACTAATCAACAAGCTACGGGAAGGAGCGTGAGGGCAGCCAGTTGTAATGAAATGCCGGCTAGGATGGGGTATAACGGGAAGATACCAACCCGCATCAGGAAGCCAGTACGTCGGATGCCATCAACGTGGTACAAAGTGTGCAAACGAAGAACTAACTAACCTGTATCGCGAGTTCGGAAGGTTCTAGAGGACACTAAAAGACTTGGCAGCGGAATCGAGACGAGATTGCACCAGAAAGAGGCTAGGCGGGAGTTGCCTCCAAGTGTTGTGCAAAAGTCGAAGAAGCCACAAAAGATCCGCCTCATCTGGGACGCTGCTGCTACAACTGAAGGAGTATCAATAAATACGATGAACAGAGAGAAAAAGAAGAAAGAGATGTTCCACCGCTTACTTCAGAACTACCGTTCAGAAGACACACAATATCATTTTTACAAAATTAGTTTGTTAACCAACCACCCTTACTACAATTACTAATTATACAAACTATAACTAACTATACAAACTATACTAGGAAGCTAAACAAATCATAAGACAAATTAACAGAATTAGTTTTTTTAATAACTACCCTTACTGTACTAGCTAATCCTACAAACTATGACATACACTAACTCTAGTCAATAATTTCTTCGCCATCTCTACATTTCCTGATTTTTTTTTTGCCTTGTTATTAAATCTGCTCCGATTTTGATGGCGGCCATGAGTTCCGTCTCATTGTTAGGTCGTGCGCGTCCTACTATTTCCTTCTACTTCGAAAACATATTTTCAATAGGGTTTAAAAATGGGGAATACGGTGGTAAATATTCTACCCGAATGTTATTATCCCTTGCGAAATTTTTCATTGTCTCAGTTTTATGGAATGCAACATTGTCCATTATGATCAAGGGTTGCGTGATGTTATGGAAATCCTGCTTTTAGCTTTTCTAGAAATTCTAAGAAGATTGATTCATTGAATGCACCATTAGTAGCTCCAAATGCAACGATGCCATTCCTCGTCATCCCTCAACATACAGATATGTTTCGCGTTCTTAATGTTGCAATTACATGAGTAGCCGGTTTTCCGGCTACGGCCGTTAGATTCGTTGTAGGAACATTTCGTCGCGCTGGTATGAGGTGAACACTTTTCAGCTTATAACTAAAATCCGTTAAATAGATCCGGATGGTTGTTTCAGATATTTTAACACCTAGCTCCCGCTCACCACACTCTCCGCGATTTTTTTTAAGCTAATAGAGCAGTCTTCGTCGACCCACTGCCGGACCGTTACGCGCTGCTCTGCATTCCGTTTCTTTGGGAGGTCACCTCCTCGTTTTGCTGTGTTTGGTTGTGCATTCAGAGCCATGATGTCAACTATTTGTTTGTTTTCCTCCAATGAAATTACTCTCCGTCCGGGCATGTTTATGTTATGTTAAGAGACACCCGCATACTGCTGTTGTTTTGAAGGTATTTGTGAAAGTTTCTTACACTTCGAAAATAATCCTCTGATCCACTGCTGTTGCTGGCTTCTGGTCCACTGGTACTGCCGACTCCAAATTGTTTTAAAATGCGAAACGGTCAACGGAACAGTAGGCAATGTGGACGACGAAAAGCTATCTTGCTTTTTGATCAAGCTAGTGAAGCAGGTGAATGAAACCACCTGCAGGCGCAGGCCTATCTGAAGCAGGCTTGTGCTATCTGGTTGCCGCCGAAAAGTGCAGAAAGTTGCTGCCGATACGCAGTTGTCCCAGATAGGCGTGCTCATCAAGGTATCCGATGAGTAAGGATGGGTCCTCCAGAAAAGGGAAAATTGTCGTCAGTGCTCGTCGTTTTCCCTTTGTTTATCTACTACATATTTTAGTTTTTTTTTTATGTATGGAGTTCTGTGTACACTAAAAACTCGACCAATACAGAACCGTCGCTTCTGAAACTTTTCACACATATAGTTTAAGCACTGCAGATGTTGTTGAAGGTTTGTTTGATCACTATTTTTTGATAAAATCATCTAAATTTTACAATTGAAGCTCAGTTTTACTAACACAAACAAAACAAGCATGTAAACAAATGTCAAGGTGTATCTACCATAGCTACAACAAGGTTTATACATCACGGGGAACAACACGGAAAACATTTTAAATATGACGTTATTGTAACTACTAAATTAAATCGAACTTTTAAATAAAGAGGAGACCCATAGCTCTTTTCTTAACCTCTTCGTCACCGAGCAACGCCGGGGCATCAAGCTAGTAAACAATATTTGACACTTGAGTTTAATCGATATGGTGGACATGAAATCCCCAATTTCATAACCGTAGTCATTAACCGTGATTCTAACCATCGCTCCAGAAAGTTCGAGTAAACAAAATAGATTGTCATTTGACAGCCTCGTTTTGGCACGGTTGCCAGACGTCAACTAATTTGCGTGCCATTGACGGTTGACACAGAGCGCTCGCGCGATTCCCCTCAGCTACCGCGGTTTGCAATTATATGCCCGCGGATATCCCTCTACCGGTTCAGGCAATCGCCCTAGCACGTTCATGAATCCCTGTACCGGTTGGGGCCTGCCATTGTATGGCTGTATTCCGTACGCGAGCGTTTCGAAGCGTTATGCGCGATGCGTTACTATGGGAATTGGCGTTATTTTTAATATTTGAGGCCGCTTTATGGAGTCCTTTGTAATGGCAAAAATATGATTTTATTTTTGAAATGTTGTTCGACATACTAACTTTCTAGCGCACACTTTTTTACTAGATTTACATTTAAGATTTTGAATGAATAAAATCTGCAAAAAACGCAATTGCGACCGTTTTTGTTATACACCGAGCTAGCGGAATGATGACGAATTGCATAAAAAAACCAAAAACGTCATAAGATAGTCAACAAATATACAAAAAAGTAATAGTTTACGGATTTGAAAATTTTTCAAAAATAGTGAAGTTATAGCGTTTTGCAAGTAGTGGTCAAAATGACCCCTAAAAAATATTCTAGGTATAGTCAAGTTGGTTCTCGGAACTGGTCTAACAGAAAAATCTAAAATTTTTGTCTTAGATATAGCTTTAGATTTTAAGAAAAGCCTTAATTTTGTTTGTAAAAATATTCAGCCGTTTTCGAGATATTAAAATCGAAAACTGCGTTGGAGTCAAAATGACCCCAATTTGGATTCTAGTGTTAACGGAATGTTCGGAATTAAAATCAATCAAGTTTTAAATCAACACAACAAATGGTTAATTTAAGGTTTTTGCTTTGAACACAAATATATTTCATGATAACTTAGTTAACTAGCTTAGTCCAGCTTCGCCATATCTATTTCAATTGGGCGCATGTCTCTTGCTTTTGCTCGAATGATCGGCTGTCGTAGCCCTTGGAGGTTCAATCGCCGTTTGGCAAATCGAAGTTTCCTCATGAAAAACTGCTCCATTAAACGGTCGGTTAAAAAGTCGCTGTTATCAGAGCCCCACTCATAGAACAGGTTTCATTGAGGCTTTGCTTCAATGGTATGTTTGAAAACCTACACCCGTTCAACTACATTCTGCAAACAAATGCTTCGAAAATACTATGTCGATTCCGTCATGCATTACCATGTTTCCATGCACTGCACCGGAACAAACACGCCGATTCCTTTGAAAGGCACTTTCACACCTCTTGAGGGCTCAACACCAAGTACTTCTCAAAAGATGTACGCAAGCGCTTTTGTTTCGCCCGAACAGCGTCAAGCTTCTTTTCAAGCGCTTGCGTGTTACACGATGTCGAATGCAATCTTGGTGGAGATGCCACGCGATCTGTAGTTCCTACAGATGCTGAATCGTGTTGTATAGGAAAAGTGGATAGCTGGTATACTGGATGTGTGTGAGGATAGTGTCGTGATCTCTGCGAAACATTTATATAATTTTATTTGAAATACTAAATTTGACAATCTTTTTCTCTCATCTATTATTTTTTTAATCTCTACCGCTCAAGTTAACCTCTATCACAAGACTCCTCTTCGTTTGTTCTCGTTACACAGTGCATATGCTCTTTCTTCCTTTGTTCCAAACGCAGATCCATCTCCGTTCTAGTAGGTTATAGTTCATCCAAATTTTCATTGCCATCTAGCTTGTGAATAATTTCACTCATTCATCCGTTCGTTTCGTTCAATTATTTCATTTCTATCTTATCTCGGCTCAAACCCTACAGATAGCTGGTGTACTTTCTTCTTCTGTGGGAAGTTCAAGATGGGTATCTATTTGTACCGGTGAGATGGAAAATGTGGGTGCTACTAAAGCTGGTGTACTATTATCGGCAGAAGCAAGCTCGTAGTGTATATCGGTATCGGTAGTATATGCTGAAGGTGGTATGTTATTGGTATTGACCAGCCGTAGTGTTGTGCTCACTGCGTTAAATTTTGAATTTTTATATAGATCACGCACGATTGGGGCTGGTGTTTGAGAGTTATTTGTTCTCATTGCCTCGATTCAGCATTTGTTCTTGAAGAGACTGAAACTGAAAAAGTAGTATGTTATAAATGTGTTATAAACATTCTTTTCTAGAGCTTTACCGTATCCTTTTTTTGCTAAAAATAGTCAAGGTGCAATAAGTATGTCCAATAGTTATCGGTCGCAATTAGTGTTGTGTCAAGTAACTCTTTTCATTGAGCAGCGCAGAGCGAGCCACCTAGCTCAGCTACTCAGTTTGCTACTAAGCTGAGCTGTTGATACTGAGCTTGCCCAACTAACAATTGACAAGCATCTTTAGAACGTTCCGTAAGATCTTTAGAATGTTTTTCCACCTTCTAATAAACCACGACATTAGGAACTGTAACCCAGCTGTTTGAGTTTTGACAACTCATGGAGGCGGCTATTTTTCCCGACGATCGAACCCGGTAAAAGGAAATAAAAAGACGGTAATTTTTAAAACTGTATATATTTTCTCTGGACGGACCAGAAAAACCTGCTGCAGGATCATTAGGTTCAAGCCATAGTTTTTTATTAGTAGTTTTGATAGTTATTTGATCTCCATTTTGTTTTAAGAATTTCCTGTGAATCAATGTGAACTTTTTGTGATTTATTTTGCATGTATATAAGATGTTTCTTTTATAATAATAACTATTTTAGTGGCAAATTCGAATTAAAACAAATTTTCATTAAGAAAGCGAAAAACAGTATTTTGTTTTTATTATGTATGTTGGAATACCTTACATGTACCACATTTATATTATTCTTTTGGTAGTTTGATGTTTTCCTGAACTTTGTGTTTGAACTTTAAACTTATTCCACCAACGTATGAGGTAAAGGACCAAATAGATGTTGACCCTCTTCATTTACTTGGTGGCCGCAAGCTTGCATTTAATGTCTCTGGCATCTACTTGTATATTGGTTCCCCGCAGTGAGGTCACCAATCCGAGGCAAATATTTAGGCCAGTAGATTCACAGGGATCATCAAATGCATCGGTAGGATCCATTACCCGTTTGCCTTCAATTAAAATCGTTGATGATCTCTGTGTTGCCGTACAATATTGAACAACTTCATTGTTTTTAGTTAGAAAGCATGCATCTCGTTTTGTTTGTTTAGTTTTTAAACCTAAAATAAACTGTAGCTATCCGCTACAATTACATCTTCAGTAATATTCAAATACTTTAGGTCTAATAACGGAGAGTCTTCTTTGTGGTGTTGGCCGTATGCTCTCTGCCGGAAGCAAACATCGAATTGGCTTATCAACTCCAACAAAAATTACCGTGCGTGAATTTGGATTATATTCGCCTTCGAGTATTACAACCATGTTTTCCATTGAAGTTCGTCACACCTGAGAACGGACGTAAGAAAGATAAGTAAAGTAACAATTCGAGAGATAGAGGGTCTCTACAAGTAATAGAGGGTCTCATAAGTAAAGTAACAATTCGAGAGATAGAGATCATTAGATATTTTAAAGTTTCCGCCAGTTTGTCTTGCGAAGATAATCCACGCATATGTTTCGGAGCAAGACATGATGCAATTTTACTGTGTATTGCAGTGAACAATGCCTTCGACACACGAAAATTGGACACAATCCTTTAGAAGAATATCAACAAGTAGGTTTAGTGAATGCATTTCCTCAAAGATTACAGCTTACTCACGCTTCATCGGAGATCTCAAACAAGTCCAGATTACTCCTAAATGTCCTTCGATGCACCGCAAGATTCACTGCATTAACCTCTTCCTCACTATCATCACTCGACAAGAAGAGTAATGCATACGAGCTGAATATCACTTTTTATTAATTTTCACACAAAACTTGTTGGAACGAAACGAAAAAATGCTCATAAAACATAAACATACTGTTTGGATGACAATTGTCATCCAGATTAATGTTTTAGCCATATGTAAACAAATGGCTGTTTGACAGCCTGAGAACTGCTTGCCACATCGATTGATTATGTTTTATCTGGATCTGGGTTTTATTGGACGAGGCCATGGAGCACCGACGTGCGCAACTTTTAAGAGAATGTACGTGGAAGAACGGTTGAGACCTCAAGATATGCCAAATTTCGAATCGAATAGACAATGTGAAGTGGAGAACTGTCGATTGAGTGAAACACCATCCTCCAAAATCACCGGGTGCCAGTACATCAGGATATTGTGCATCCCACCAGAAAGGCGGCATGTCAAGTGGTGCGCAGTTCCGTGTGATACCTGTGATGTTGCAAAATGGTGAGCGCAAAGTGAGTGTATATGCGCTAGTCGACGAGGTATCTGAACTGACCCTATTGGATCAAGAAGTTGCAGTTCAGTTAAACGTACACGGGGTGAGTGAGGAGTTGAGAAGAAGACTGACAAGCTAAAAATCAGTGGCATGAGTAGCACCAACACACATCAACTAATCAACAAGCTACGGGAAGGAGCGTGAGGGCAGCCAGTTGTAATGAAATGCCGGCTAGGATGGGGTATAACGGGAAGATACCAACCCGCATCAGGAAGCCAGTACGTCGGATGCCATCAACGTGGTACAAAGTGTGCAAACGAAGAACTAACTAACCTGTATCGCGAGTTCGGAAGGTTCTAGAGGACACTAAAAGACTTGGCAGCGGAATCGAGACGAGATTGCACCAGAAAGAGGCTAGGCGGGAGTTGCCTCCAAGTGTTGTGCAAAAGTCGAAGAAGCCACAAAAGATCCGCCTCATCTGGGACGCTGCTGCTACAACTGAAGGAGTATCAATAAATACGATGAACAGAGAGAAAAAGAAGAAAGAGATGTTCCACCGCTTACTTCAGAACTACCGTTCAGAAGACACACAATATCATTTTTACAAAATTAGTTTGTTAACCAACCACCCTTACTACAATTACTAATTATACAAACTATAACTAACTATACAAACTATACTAGGAAGCTAAACAAATCATAAGACAAATTAACAGAATTAGTTTTTTTAATAACTACCCTTACTGTACTAGCTAATCCTACAAACTATGACATACACTAACTCTAGTCAATAATTTCTTCGCCATCTCTACATTTCCTGATTTTTTTTTTGCCTTGTTATTAAATCTGCTCCGATTTTGATGGCGGCCATGAGTTCCGTCTCATTGTTAGGTCGTGCGCGTCCTACTATTTCCTTCTACTTCGAAAACATATTTTCAATAGGGTTTAAAAATGGGGAATACGGTGGTAAATATTCTACCCGAATGTTATTATCCCTTGCGAAATTTTTCATTGTCTCAGTTTTATGGAATGCAACATTGTCCATTATGATCAAGGGTTGCGTGATGTTATGGAAATCCTGCTTTTAGCTTTTCTAGAAATTCTAAGAAGATTGATTCATTGAATGCACCATTAGTAGCTCCAAATGCAACGATGCCATTCCTCGTCATCCCTCAACATACAGATATGTTTCGCGTTCTTAATGTTGCAATTACATGAGTAGCCGGTTTTCCGGCTACGGCCGTTAGATTCGTTGTAGGAACATTTCGTCGCGCTGGTATGAGGTGAACACTTTTCAGCTTATAACTAAAATCCGTTAAATAGATCCGGATGGTTGTTTCAGATATTTTAACACCTAGCTCCCGCTCACCACACTCTCCGCGATTTTTTTTAAGCTAATAGAGCAGTCTTCGTCGACCCACTGCCGGACCGTTACGCGCTGCTCTGCATTCCGTTTCTTTGGGAGGTCACCTCCTCGTTTTGCTGTGTTTGGTTGTGCATTCAGAGCCATGATGTCAACTATTTGTTTGTTTTCCTCCAATGAAATTACTCTCCGTCCGGGCATGTTTATTTTATGTTAAGAGACACCCGCATACTGCTGTTGTTTTGAAGGTATTTGTGAAAGTTTCTTACACTTCGAAAATAATCCTCTGATCCACTGCTGTTGCTGGCTTCTGGTCCACTGGTACTGCCGACTCCAAATTGTTTTAAAATGCGAAACGGTCAACGGAACAGTAGGCAATGTGGACGACGAAAAGCTATCTTGCTTTTTGATCAAGCTAGTGAAGCAGGTGAATGAAACCACCTGCAGGCGCAGGCCTATCTGAAGCAGGCTTGTGCTATCTGGTTGCCGCCGAAAAGTGCAGAAAGTTGCTGCCGATACGCAGTTGTCCCAGATAGGCGTGCTCATCAAGGTATCCGATGAGTAAGGATGGGTCCTCCAGAAAAGGGAAAATTGTCGTCAGTGCTCGTCGTTTTCCCTTTGTTTATCTACTACATATTTTAGTTTTTTTTTTATGTATGGAGTTCTGTGTACACTAAAAACTCGACCAATACAGAACCGTCGCTTCTGAAACTTTTCACACATATAGTTTAAGCACTGCAGATGTTGTTGAAGGTTTGTTTGATCACTATTTTTTGATAAAATCATCTAAATTTTACAATTGAAGCTCAGTTTTACTAACACAAACAAAACAAGCATGTAAACAAATGTCAAGGTGTATCTACCATAGCTACAAGAAGGTTTATACATCACGGGGAACAACACGGAAAACATTTTAAATATGACGTTATTGTAACTACTAAATTAAATCGAACTTTTAAATAAAGAGGAGACCCATAGCTCTTTTCTTAACCTCTTCGTCACCGAGCAACGCCGGGGCATCAAGCTAGTAAACAATATTTGACACTTGAGTTTAATCGATATGGTGGACATGAAATCCCCAATTTCATAACCGTAGTCATTAACCGTGATTCTAACCATCGCTCCAGAAAGTTCGAGTAAACAAAATAGATTGTCATTTGACAGCCTCGTTTTGGCACGGTTGCCAGACGTCAACTAATTTGCGTGCCATTGACGGTTGACACAGAGCGCTCGCGCGATTCCCCTCAGCTACCGCGGTTTGCAATTATATGCCCGCGGATATCCCTCTACCGGTTCAGGCAATCGCCCTAGCACGTTCATGAATCCCTGTACCGGTTGGGGCCTGCCATTGTATGGCTGTATTCCGTACGCGAGCGTTTCGAAGCGTTATGCGCGATGCGTTACTATGGGAATTGGCGTTATTTTTAATATTTGAGGCCGCTTTATGGAGTCCTTTGTAATGGCAAAAATATGATTTTATTTTTGAAATGTTGTTCGACATACTAACTTTCTAGCGCACACTTTTTTACTAGATTTACATTTAAGATTTTGAATGAATAAAATCTGCAAAAAACGCAATTGCGACCGTTTTTGTTATACACCGAGCTAGCGGAATGATGACGAATTGCATAAAAAAACCAAAAACGTCATAAGATAGTCAACAAATATACAAAAAAGTAATAGTTTACGGATTTGAAAATTTTTCAAAAATAGTGAAGTTATAGCGTTTTGCAAGTAGTGGTCAAAATGACCCCTAAAAAATATTCTAGGTATAGTCAAGTTGGTTCTCGGAACTGGTCTAACAGAAAAATCTAAAATTTTTGTCTTAGATATAGCTTTAGATTTTAAGAAAAGCCTTAATTTTGTTTGTAAAAATATTCAGCCGTTTTCGAGATATTAAAATCGAAAACTGCGTTGGAGTCAAAATGACCCCAATTTGGATTCTAGTGTTAACGGAATGTTCGGAATTAAAATCAATCAAGTTTTAAATCAACACAACAAATGGTTAATTTAAGGTTTTTGCTTTGAACACAAATATATTTCATGATAACTTAGTTAACTAGCTTAGTCCAGCTTCGCCATATCTATTTCAATTGGGCGCATGTCTCTTGCTTTTGCTCGAATGATCGGCTGTCGTAGCCCTTGGAGGTTCAATCGCCGTTTGGCAAATCGAAGTTTCCTCATGAAAAACTGCTCCATTAAACGGTCGGTTAAAAAGTCGCTGTTATCAGAGCCCCACTCATAGAACAGGTTTCATTGAGGCTTTGCTTCAATGGTATGTTTGAAAACCTACACCCGTTCAACTACATTCTGCAAACAAATGCTTCGAAAATACTATGTCGATTCCGTCATGCATTACCATGTTTCCATGCACTGCACCGGAACAAACACGCCGATTCCTTTGAAAGGCACTTTCACACCTCTTGAGGGCTCAACACCAAGTACTTCTCAAAAGATGTACGCAAGCGCTTTTGTTTCGCCCGAACAGCGTCAAGCTTCTTTTCAAGCGCTTGCGTGTTACACGATGTCGAATGCAATCTTGGTGGAGATGCCACGCGATCTGTAGTTCCTACAGATGCTGAATCGTGTTGTATAGGAAAAGTGGATAGCTGGTATACTGGATGTGTGTGAGGATAGTGTCGTGATCTCTGCGAAACATTTATATAATTTTATTTGAAATACTAAATTTGACAATCTTTTTCTCTCATCTATTATTTTTTTAATCTCTACCGCTCAAGTTAACCTCTATCACAAGACTCCTCTTCGTTTGTTCTCGTTACACAGTGCATATGCTCTTTCTTCCTTTGTTCCAAACGCAGATCCATCTCCGTTCTAGTAGGTTATAGTTCATCCAAATTTTCATTGCCATCTAGCTTGTGAATAATTTCACTCATTCATCCGTTCGTTTCGTTCAATTATTTCATTTCTATCTTATCTCGGCTCAAACCCTACAGATAGCTTGTGTACTTTCTTCTTCTGTGGGAAGTTCAAGATGGGTATCTATTTGTACCGGTGAGATGGAAAATGTGGGTGCTACTAAAGCTGGTGTACTATTATCGGCAGAAGCAAGCTCGTAGTGTATATCGGTATCGGTAGTATATGCTGAAGGTGGTATGTTATTGGTATTGACCAGCCGTAGTGTTGTGCTCACTGCGTTAAATTTTGAATTTTTATATAGATCACGCACGATTGGGGCTGGTGTTTGAGAGTTATTTGTTCTCATTGCCTCGATTCAGCATTTGTTCTTGAAGAGACTGAAACTGAAAAAGTAGTATGTTATAAATGTGTTATAAACATTCTTTTCTAGAGCTTTACCGTATCCTTTTTTTGCTAAAAATAGTCAAGGTGCAATAAGTATGTCCAATAGTTATCGGTCGCAATTAGTGTTGTGTCAAGTAACTCTTTTCATTGAGCAGCGCAGAGCGAGCCACCTAGCTCAGCTACTCAGTTTGCTACTAAGCTGAGCTGTTGATACTGAGCTTGCCCAACTAACAATTGACAAGCATCTTTAGAACGTTCCGTAAGATCTTTAGAATGTTTTTCCACCTTCTAATAAACCACGACATTAGGAACTGTAACCCAGCTGTTTGAGTTTTGACAACTCATGGAGGCGGCTATTTTTCCCGACGATCGAACCCGGTAAAAGGAAATAAAAAGACGGTAATTTTTAAAACTGTATATATTTTCTCTGGACGGACCAGAAAAACCTGCTGCAGGATCATTAGGTTCAAGCCATAGTTTTTTATTAGTAGTTTTGATAGTTATTTGATCTCCATTTTGTTTTAAGAATTTCCTGTGAATCAATGTGAACTTTTTGTGATTTATTTTGCATGTATATAAGATGTTTCTTTTATAATAATAACTATTTTAGTGGCAAATTCGAATTAAAACAAATTTTCATTAAGAAAGCGAAAAACAGTATTTTGTTTTTATTATGTATGTTGGAATACCTTACATGTACCACATTTATATTATTCTTTTGGTAGTTTGATGTTTTCCTGAACTTTGTGTTTGAACTTTAAACTTATTCCACCAACGTATGAGGTAAAGGACCAAATAGATGTTGACCCTCTTCATTTACTTGGTGGCCGCAAGCTTGCATTTAATGTCTCTGGCATCTACTTGTATATTGGTTCCCCGCAGTGAGGTCACCAATCCGAGGCAAATATTTAGGCCAGTAGATTCACAGGGATCATCAAATGCATCGGTAGGATCCATTACCCGTTTGCCTTCAATTAAAATCGTTGATGATCTCTGTGTTGCCGTACAATATTGAACAACTTCATTGTTTTTAGTTAGAAAGCATGCATCTCGTTTTGTTTGTTTAGTTTTTAAACCTAAAATAAACTGTAGCTATCCGCTACAATTACATCTTCAGTAATATTCAAATACTTTAGGTCTAATAACGGAGAGTCTTCTTTGTGGTGTTGGCCGTATGCTCTCTGCCGGAAGCAAACATCGAATTGGCTTATCAACTCCAACAAAAATTACCGTGCGTGAATTTGGATTATATTCGCCTTCGAGTATTACAACCATGTTTTCCATTGAAGTTCGTCACACCTGAGAACGGACGTAAGAAAGATAAGTAAAGTAACAATTCGAGAGATAGAGGGTCTCATCTTTAATACATGCTTGTGCCGGTGCATCACCTATAATTGCACGAACTTTTATATCATGCTGCACTTCGTTGATGATGGCTCCATCATCCAAAAGGTCGTTAAGCTCCTGCACTAACGGTCGGAGAAACTCTTCGACCCTTGGAGGCCGGCCGGCCCGCTTTTATGTAGTGGCAACCCATCGATAGATATGTTTAAAGATATTTTGGTAGGTAAAGTCACATTGCGTGAAATAAATAATAATTCAACATCACGATGCGTGCATGAGCATTCGGCTAGTATTTCAATCTTGTTACCTGAATTGGTTGGACAAACAATATATGACGCCTTTGTACCAATATCGACCACCGTCCACTACAACAATGTTCCCGACGGTCCTATTAGTTTTCAAAAGAGTACGAGCATCCTTCGGCAGCGGAGTCTTCTCTCGTAAAATATCAAATATCATGTTCACAATCGAATGTGAACTCAATCTCCACTGCTCACGTTATCAGGTACATCATCGATACTTGAGACTTCGCCTTGGCCCTGATCGTCTCCGGAACACGTTTCTTCTTCTGAATCAACCGGGTCGAAGACGATCAAAGAATTGTCATCAATCTCTAGCTGACCCAGACTGGTACTAGGAGCTTCTACAACAAATAGTCGTACATTTAAATTTGCCATTCACATTTGGAGCAGCACAAGCAAAAACACTAACGGTCCGTTCCACAAGAATGTTGGCTCACCTGAGCAAATTTTTTGGCATTCGCTTTGTACAAATTACCAGAACGCGTTAGCTGTGCTAGAAAGTTGTTATTGTCGGCCATTTTCACTAGCTATGGACACCACTTTTAAGAAAATCAAAATTTCCGAAGTGGTGGACGCTTGCAACTTGCTTCTGATTTTGTTTACGAATTTGTGTGATGCGAGGAAAGGAGAGGCACTATGTAATTGCTTCCATGAGTTGTGTGTACTCGCTCTCGCACATGGTATAAACATTGAATGTTCCAAAGATGACAGCTCGCGGTTACCTGGGTGATGCATGACCGTACCGAGCTAGAGGTGTTAGTGGCAGCAACCCGTCCGCGGGAGGGTATCGTGCCAGCCAACTTTAACAAGTTAGAATTAAGATAGGGTAATGATTTAGAATTTAAGGATAGTTTAGTTTAACACTGAAGTATTCAAATAAGTAAGGTAGGAGTAAATAGTCATAGTAAAGATTGTTTGTAAATATTAATTGGCTAGGTAGGAATAGTAAGATAGGTTTAAGTAAATAAAGTAATATTTTTGATTCATTATGTAGGATAGGTGGTGATAAGCATGTGAGGGTTCAAGTAAGTTATTTAAAATATTTTCTTAGAAATAGGTTTAGGCATGCTAAGGAAAGTAGTCACATACTCGAAGGAACTACAACTTACGGTGTGTAATAAAGGCAAAAATAAATTACCTTCGCCCTCCATATTTATGCTAACAAACTTATGTTGAGCTACTAACTGTGTTGCAGTAACCTTTATAGATATAAATATTTCTCGAATCAAAAGGTACTATAAAGAACTCTTCTGTTCGTGTTGGCCGTGTTTTGAAAGGAACCAGCAAGTCTTTGGTTTTGAAGAATGACCCAAACCTGGCCGTACGCAGGCTGTAACCCGGCGACCATTTATCTTTATTGTTTACTGTAATGAAAAACTCAACGGACCGAACAGTGTCCCAATGAGTATGTAAAACTGAAACTAGAACTAGTGTAGACGCATGTGAATAAGCTTATAAAAAATTCGGGTCCATTGTTAGGCGTAACTTAAAGGTATTAGCGTTATCACAGAAATTGAAGGCATAGTAAGCTCTATTAAAAGTATTGCTCATAGCGGTCATTGGAGCGAACTGGCTATAACGCGTACTATTAGAGGATAAACTTAGAAAGTCAAAATTCCGTAGCTGTCTACAAGGTGCGTTAAAGTTAACTAATTCTAGTTGGTTTGGGGCATCAGTCTCACCCTGAATCAGCTTACCCACAAACACTGCCTGTGCTATTATTCGTCATTTTTTAAGAGTTTGTAGTCCTAAGAGAAGGCAACGAGAGTGGTAAGAAGGGAATGGATCCGAGTTACGCCAGGGGAGCGATCGTATCGCCAATCTCGTAAACCTTTTTTGGATGTTTTCAATCCTATCGTGCCAGTAGTTGAAAGGTGGAAACCATATTACAATATTAAATTCCAGAAAAGGGCGCACTAAACTGACATACAACGTTTTAAGACACATTGGGTCTGTAAATTCTTTCGTGTTTCTAAGGACGAATCCTAGACGAAAAAAATAAAGTCAGAAGCAACGCCCAATCGTTCAAGCTTCGCTAACAGTAGATCGTGATTCAAACAGTCGAAAGCCGCTTTGAAGTCCGTATAAACAGCGTCTACTTGGTGTCTAGACTCCATCGATCGCAGAGCATTTGTCACAAAGTCAGCAAGATTAGTGGTAACGGAGCGCTTAGGCATGAAGCCTTGTTGAGAAGTTGACAAATACTGGTAGCAGCTACGAAACAGGGCATTACGAACTAGGACCTCAAAAGCCTTTGCTGGTGCACACAAGGATGTGATTAACCCGATAGTTCTCCACGCGGTGTTTATCTCCTTTGTTGTGAATCGGTTTCATCCAGGACGATTTCCACGGAGTGGGAAATTTTCGTTGCTGTGCCGATATTTTAAAGATGGTACTCATAGGCTCGCATAAGGCATCGACACACTTCATGACCACCACTGGTGGGATACCATCCGGACCAGGTGTGAAAGATGACTTCAAAGCCAACACAGAGGCTCGAACCGTCTCAGCTGATATATCGATGTTGGCTAACGAGAAGTCGACTACGTCTGAAGGTACATTGGATACAGTTTCCTGAAGATGCAGAGTACCAACATTAGCCGCCGCAAAAGATTGACTGAATTTCTTAGCGAAGAGACTGCAAACACTAGCGGTATTAGAAGCATAAGTATCTCCGAAACATAATACGTTAGGTAACGAGTTGTTTTTCCGCTTATTGTTGACGTAGTTCCAGAATTGTTTCGGGTTCTTGGATAGATTGGATTGCAGTCTGTTTACATACTGTCTATGCAGAATCGAGTTCAATTGACGGTAACTGTTAACCGATAGCGTGAAGCCTGCTTTGTCAGCCAAAGAACGACTCCGTTTATAACGACGTAAGGATCTGATTTTGGTCGTTTTGAGTGAGTTTAGTTCACGAACTGCCTCTGGAAACTATCGTTTCTAGTTTCTTTAAATTCCTACGTTGTGTTTATTATTCAAATCTTAAAAATGGAAAAACGCGTGTTTCTTGTACCACAATCCAAACGCAAGAGAGCTACCACGATGCAGAAAAAACTTAACCCAGCTTCAGCGGCTTCCTGATCTGCTCTTACACCTTTTACCACTGTTTAGCGCGATGGCCAAGGCGTTTAGTGACACCGTCCAAAACATTAATACGATCGCCGGAGCTATTAAGACAGCGCGAGCTCCGTTTAGCAACTCCATCCAAAGCATTAAGAAGAGGGCAGACCCTTCTAAGATAATGGGAGCACCCTTTGCGCGTTGACCGCACCTATTAGACCGTTCGCCGCACCTTTTAGCGGCAGTCATTTTTCCGAGCCTTTTGTGAGCGCTTTTGTTCAAAGAGTCGATTGTAGAGGTGGACGCTTCATTTTGTGGTTTGAATTTTCCGTTACGTATCAATATTTTCGAATATTTTTTGTTTAGCTGGAAAGTTCTTTAAAATGTCTCGGGAAATTTTTTCTATAAATTGTAAATGAAAATATTAATTTCCATAAAGAGCTTTTATATTTATTGTCATAAAGGGCGCCTTTTCAAAAACATTCTTACACCTTTTACCACTGTTTAGCGCGATGGCCAAGGCGCTTAGTGACACCGTCCAAAACATTAATACGATCGCCGGAGCTATTAAGACAGGGCGAGCGCCGTTTAGCAACTCCATCCAAAGCATTAAGAAGATGGCAGACCCTTTTAAGATAATGGGAGCACCCTTTGCGCGTTGACCGCACCTATTAGACCGTTCGCCGCACCTTTTAGCGGCAGTCATTTTTCCGAGCCTTTTGTGAGCGCTTTTGTTCAAAGAGTCGATTGTAGATGTGGATGCTTCATTTCGTGGTTTGAATTTTCCGTTACGTATCAATATTTTCGAATATTTTTTGTTTTGCTGGTAAGTTCTTTAAAATGTCTCGGTAAATTCTTTCTGAAAATTGTAAATGAAAATATTAATTTCCATAAAGAACTTTAATATTTATTTTCATAGAGGTCGCCTTTTCAAAAACATTCTTATTTACATTTGTACATTGTGTTTGGTGCATGTTTACTCCATAATTGCTTAGTTTCTGAGGCATTTTGTGATATATGACCACATATTGCACATATAGCCTGCACAATCAGATGGAGTAATTAACGAAGCTGCTTCTGCGATGGCGTTCATCAACTCCGCTTCGTTCTGTGGATTGGACCGTCGAGTAATTTGCTTCCACTGACTGAACAAATTCTCAATCGGGTTGAGGAGAAGCGAGTACGGAGGAAGGAATAACAGCTCATGTCCTCCTTGCTCTACGGCATTCTGCACGGCTTCACCCTTGTGGAATCTTACGTTGTCCATAATGCTCACACTGTGGTTCACGTTGTGGCTGCTCAGCTTTTCGTTCAGTTCTTCGATGAATTCGAGAAACAATTCTCGATTGAAGGCTCTTGTTTTCATCGAGTAATGAATGATACTATTACGGTTCATAGCGCAGGCTATCGAGATGTTTCTTGATCTCAAGTGAGGCACTACTTTCCTTTAGGAAAAAGTGTCATTCAAGTGAGCATTCGATTGATGTTGAAGCAAATTACTCGACGGTCGTCGGTGTTTCACTTGCTATAATTGGTTCACTAGCGATCTTCCCTTTAACGGCCAAAACTCGCTTCTCATGCTACCAAGTGTTGCAGTTGGTCCACTGTGCAATGTCATTTCGTGATAAGCTTCCGCTACCAACCTAGTAAAATGGCATATTCCAGGCAACACCAAAGGATGCTTCGTCGAATACTCCAATTTCACTTGCCGTAATCTCCCACCAACACGCAAAAATCCTTCAGGAACGAGAAACGCTTGCAACTTTCGTAGCTTCGACCCTTTCGGTAGTTCCTTTTGACGAGAGAGCTCTTTCATTTCCGCAGGAAAATACGCATGTTGCACTGCCTGCACCATCGCTATTCGAGATTCTTTCAAATCTGCTGCCGTTAAGAAATTGTATTTTTTAGTACTAGTCACTCCTCGGCATTTTCGCACAAACCGCAAACATAATGCTGCTACCCGCAGTGTCTTCCAATAGTACGAGTAACGCTCCAACAGCACAAATTTCTCCTCTACCGTCGCTATAAGAACCACCTTTTTACGCTCAAGTTCCTCTGGATCCACATCATCCAAATCCTCTTCGTCACAACACAGTTGCGTATCGCTTTTCAACCACGATGGTTCATTTAGCCAAGAATCAGCTCTCATCAACTCCTCAGGAAGCGCGCCACGTGAAAGAATGTGTGCCGGATTTGCCACACCTTTTACATGCCGCCAAGCTCTGTCTTGACTCAAGAACTATCGAGGAATCTCCCTCCTATCTTCCGTCTCCAAAGTCCTCGAGTCTGTTGTTCATTCCTTCCTGCTCCCTTGCATCCATTCCTTTTTATCCTCTCACCAGCATGGTTTTATGCCCCGCCGTTCTACCACCGCAAATCTTATGTCGCTCATGGTTCGGTTGTTCCCGGCCATCACCTCTGGACGGCAGGTAGATGTGGTCTATACAGATTTCAAGTCTGCATTTGACTGCCTACCGCATAACCTTCTGTTGGCAAAATTCGAGCGACACGGAGTTGGCGATCCATTGATTTCGTGGCTCAAATCCTTCCTCACATGTCGCTCCTATAGGGTTAGAGTGGCGAATCACCTCTCTCTTCCCTTTGCGGGTCCTTCTGGGGTCCCTCAGGGGAGCGTCCTAAGTCCTCTCCTGTTTTCCATCTTCATCAATGACTGCGTGGGTGTCCTTCCTGGTGAGGGGCACTTACTATATGCCGATGATGTTAAGATTTTCCTCCCGATTTCCTCCCTCCTGGATTGCCATTCCCTCCAAAGATCCCTTGACGATTTCTCAGCTTGGTGCCTCGTGAACGGCCTGGTGCTCTGCCCGTCCAAGTGTAACGTTGTGTCGTTTGGCCGCATCCGGGATCCGATCTGCTTTGATTACGCTCTTTGTGGCACTCCACTTCCAAGGGTATCTGTGGTGAAGGATCTCGGGGTGTGGCTGGATGACCGACTCACTTTCTCTGACCACATTAACTCCGTTGTGAACAGAGCGAGCAGGGCACTTGGCCTAATAACGCGCATGTCGGTAGAAATACGGGACCCCTCTTGTCTGAGGGCGCTGTAATGCTGCTAGGTCCGCCCAATATTGGAATACTCCTGTGTTGTGTGGACCCCTGCGGGAGTTACAGCAATGAACATGCTGGAAGGTGTGCAGCGTAAGTTTACGCGCCTTGCTGTGCGACGTTTCTTAAACGACCCCACAGCTCCTATTCCCCCCTACCCTTCGCGCTGTCATTTGCTTGGGCTCCAAACCATTCAGCAACGACACGCGACCTCCCAATCCTTGTTTATAGCAAACCTTCTTCTCCATAACATTGATGCCCCTCTCCTCCTATCGTCCTTACCCTTCTACATCCCTTCGCGTCACCTTCGCGATAGACCTCCTTTCCTACTTCCCACTCGTCGGACTACGTATGGCCAGAACGATCCATTGCTTCGCTCGTTGTCGGCCTTCAATGCAGTGAGTGGCTTGTTTGATTTTAACATCTCCATCTCCCAATTCCGTTCCCGTATCCTGTCCCATGTCCCTCAATCCTCCTAAGCTAGTGTTAAGCCATGTTTTGTAAAGCCCAAGCGGCAAACAATTGTCTAAATAAAAATGTAAATGTAAATGTAAATGTGATTTAAATTGGTTTGCATATCTTTTAGTTTCAATGTGGCCAATGTGCTTTTTCTGAAGTATTTTACTATTTCTTTTACTTTGTTAACTGTATCCAAAATCGATGTAGCTATTGCACTTTGCACTACTAAATTCAAGGTATGGGCAAAACAAGGCATATGATCTTTTTTTAATATGTGCACTGCTTTCTTCATGTTCGCTGCATTATCAGTGACAATGCAGCTTACTTTGTCCGAAATATTAAATCTTTCCATTAAATTTTCTAGCCATGCTGCTATATTTTCCGACGTGTGTCTATCTATGAATTCTTCGCATTCTAGTAAAACTGATTGCAAAACACAATCATCGATAAAATGTGCTGTCACCGCAAAATAACTTTCATTTTTAAAATTTGTCCAACCATCAGTGGTTAAGCAAATATGTTCGCTAACGTTTACCTTAGACTTCAATGTTTCTAATAACTGCTCGTAACTTATGTCTAAAAGTGTGTTGCTTAGTGTTTTAAGGGTGGGAAGACTATAGCTAGGGCATAACGAATGAAACAAATCCTTAATATCATCTGCATCAACTAAATGAAAGGGTAATGCATGGTTACAAAATACTCTCAATAATTTACTGTCTAAATTTTTCTTGTAATTAGCACTTAAGGGTTTAGAAATTTTTACATACTGTTCCAGTGATTTTTGAACAGTTTTACTTTGAGATGTACCTGAGCTTGTACCCGCAGATGTCGAAGGGGTTACATCGTGCTCAATATCGGAATCTACATGGTATTTAGGACGAGCTACTGAAACTGTTGGGTGCCTGGCTGCGAAATGTCGCTTCATGTTGTATGTTGACTTCGACTTTAAATGCAAAATTTGCTTGCATATTTTACATTTGAACTTATTCTCCTCTGCACACTGGTCAAAATAGCTCCAAATTTCACTATATTTTTTATCGTCTGACATTTTTGAATTCTGTGGTTTGGAACCCTTTAAAGAAATTCTTATCCTATTACCCTAATCTTATTTATGTACACGTAAATTTCACTGACACATATGTATCTAGAAATATGTATCTAAAAAAAATTGTATAAGTTCTTGATATAACTGAGCAAGTTATACACAATTTTCCGAATATTGTACTCACAGTGTTCTCAATAAATGTAGATTCATCGAGAATTTCCAAAGTTGTTGTCTGCAGTCGATGCGTTTTCCGAATACGCTAGCGGAATACCACTTTTTGAACTAGCATGCAAATAGCACTGAAAAGAAAACCCGAATATGGACACGATAAGCAAACACTCTCATTGGCAAATGCACTTTTCTTTACTTACAGTGTACACAGTGTTCCTATTCGATCAACTTCCAAAGTCGAAATGAGCTCTTATCGTCTTGTCTCCCGTATATATAACCTTGTACCCCAAAAGAACGCTGCCCATCCGCCCACCACAGACCCCTCGGTCAGAAAATTGGGACCCCAGCACAACCAGCAAGTACTTTTATTTCGATCTTTACCGGAAGTAAATTTTTTCCTAGTAACATCCAATTTCGCACGAAAATTTTACTGATGCCATAGAAGGTAAGAAAAGATAGGGGAAGGAAGGTAGGAATGAAAGGAAGTAAGGCTGTAGCTAGAGATAGTGATGCGTAATCCCTTTTTCCGGAAAATTCATGGGGTCAATGTTTTTTTAACATTGGTGTAAAACTATTGCTAAAGGGCAGACTAGGCTACCAGCAGTGATCATTTGAGACGGAGGAAGGAAGTAAGGTTGGTCATTGACCCAAATTTCCCGGTAAATCGCAAGGAGGAGTTCAGGTCCTTTCAATGCATCCTTCTACTTGATCACGCTGGAGACGACACGAGCGGATGGAGGCCGGAAGTAAAGTTGAGCGTTGCAGCAAATTTCCCGATAACTCGTAAGAGGAGTTCAGCCCATAGCATTGCATCTTTCTACCTCATCATACTGGGATCGGTGTATCGAACATTCGTCTGGAACCTTTGTCTAAGAGAAAAATGTGTTGGCTGAAATGGCTAGCCGCGTCGTTTCGTTTCCGCGCATCGTCTCGACGCGTAAGTGGCGTCGTCTTGGATCGTCGAGAAGGTATCCCCACGGCCGGCCATTTTTTCGCTTTTTTCCAAAGTATTGTTTACCTTTTGTATGGGACAGCGTCGAGAAAACTGACAATACTTTGGAAAAAAAACGCTTCGCTCAAAATAGCGAAGGAGCCATCGTTGCTCAGTATTATAGGAAAGGAGGGCAAACCACGGACACCCACCAACAGGATAGTTTGAGAAAAGCAAGACTAAAAGAAATTAGAATTACAATACCGCGATAAATCGCGAAGGGCCAAATACATTGTAAGAAGAAACCGACAAAATGCAGATTTGTCATTTTAATATTAATATGGTACCTTAGAATTAAGGCAGCGTAAGGTGATCTCCCGCAGTCATCTAAGGGCAGGACTTCCCCGAAAGCCCCAACATGCAACATCCATGCGCAACCACGTAGATTATTAGGAGACCAAAGGGCAGGACTTCCCCGAAAGCCCCAACACGCAGCGATTACTTAGACTACTAGGACATCAAAGGGCAGGACTTCCCCGAAAGCCCAAACGTATGACGACTCATCATGCGCAACCACTAAACGCGCAATCCGACTCTCGACAATCCGGACAGGTATACAACCGGATATGTGGAAGATGGGCTACACGAGATTCCTTGAAGGACGCTTGAAGGAAGATCACGACGCATCGCGACGAGCAGTGCATCGGTAGCTGAAGGCCAACGAAAGACGACTTGGACCATCCCTGTAGAGCAGCTCTAGAACTTTCTCTCCTAGACCGTTCTCGAGCTCGAATAAGTGTGGGGGGATGCAGCGACTAGTGTTGTGTAGTGAGCAGATGAGCTATCTGAGCCGCTCTGCTCACCTCACTGAGCAGAGAGCTACCTCTCTGAAACAAAAACTGAGGTGGCTCACCAACTGAGCTTGCTCACCTACTGAGGTGGCTCACCTACTGAGGTGGCTCACCTACTGAGGTGGCTCACCTACTGAGGTGGCTCACCTACTGAGGTGGCTCACCTACTGAGGTGGCTCACCTACTGAGGTGGCTCACCTTCTGGTGGCTCATCAAACTCAGTTGTGCGGTGGCTCAGTAAACTCAGTTGTGCTGGTGGCTCAGCAAACTCAATTGTGCGGTGGCTCATCAAACTCAATTGTACTGGTGGCTCTTCAAACTCATTTGTACCGGTGGCTCAGTAAACACAGTATGTTTTATGCCCATGAACCGACAGTTGAGTAACATTGTAAAACTGATAAGTTAGATGGTCAAACATGTTCGTTTAATGCGGTTGGTAACACGTTAACCGCCATGTCAGTCCCTGGGGACTGACCGTTTCCGTTGGGTGAAGTTTTCGTTCACGTCACGTCGGTCCCTTGGGACTGACAAATCTATGAGTCGTGTCGGTCCGCCAGTGTCGGTCCACCGGTGTCGGTCCGCCAGTGTCGGTCCACCGGTGTCGGTCCGCCAGTGTCAGTCCGCCGGTGTCGGTCCCCCGGTGTCGGTCCGCCAGTGTCGGTCCGCCAGTGTCGGTCCGCCGGTGTCTGTCCGCCGGTGTCGGTCCACCGGTGTCGGTCCGCCAGTGAAAGAGATAGCGACATACGGTCTTAGACAAAGTGGAAGGGTACGATTTTCCCCTTCGTGCCCTACTTCTTGTCTCATCCTTCGTTTTTGCAGGCTGTTTGCTCTGAGCGAGGCGCGGATATCGCGGCGCGTTTGGGTTATGTTCTTTCTTTTGCTTTTATTCTCTTTGTCGCACTTGCACGGATTGCATGCGCGTATGTGTGATTGTGCACCCGTTAGTTTTTGCGGGCCGTTTGCGCTATGCGCGATATCGCGGCGGTTTGAGGTTGTTTTTTTTGTTTCTTTTTCTCTTCGTCGTATTCGTACGCATTGCGTGCGCGGATGTGTGATTGTGTACGGGTTTATTGGAACGTTTGTACCAGCTTTGTTTCTACAAACGGTGCGGTTACTTTTTCGTCTCGTTTGCGTTTGAACCTTCTCCGTGTTATTGCTACTTTTTAATGATGCGATGCATATTAAAACCATACGATCGTGGAACTCTTGCTTCAGCTATGTAGAGTGGGTGACATTTGCCAACAAAAAAAATCTGTGTAGCATATTTGTGCAGCAGAAGCATGTAGCGCGTCTACCCGGATTTTTACGAAAAATAATCAATAAAAAAAATTCTCCATATGTGTTACTACTCAACTTCAGCATCATATATTTTCTTTCATCGGCATGTTGGTTAAGTTTTCTTTCGTTTTGTTTTCTTTCTTCTTTAACTAAAATGCTTTTTTGAAAAATAACGCATCAAAATATGGAACGTACAAAATCTTTCGAATTTTATTCATGTTGATAATGAAAATAAAATAAATAGATGAATCTAGTCGCAATCCAGTTCTTCTCTTCCGATATTGCTTTCTCTTCCGCCTTCTCTTTTCACCCTGTAAATATATGGGCGCAGTTGTCTTCCACGTGTCTGTCAGCGTATCTTGGCAAGATAAAAGTTTCGCTGGGAAAAAAAAAACAAACCAAGAAAAAGCAAATA
Organism: Anopheles coustani; assembly: GCF_943734705.1. Lineage (NCBI taxonomy): Eukaryota > Metazoa > Arthropoda > Insecta > Diptera > Culicidae > Anopheles > Anopheles coustani. Next base: position 48,940,500 of record NC_071289.1, on the reverse strand, counting down.
AAGAATTTTGAAATCATTGAAAAAATAAAATGGCCCTACATCACGGGACAGCATGTTACCTTGGCCATAGCTCATGGTATCACGTTGATTAGCACATCACATCTGCATCACATTGATACACTGATTTAGATGTTGAAACTGCACTGTCTTGTGCGTGTGCATGGTCGCTGTAGTAGTTAATTTGCTGATCAATCCAGTTGTTCTCTTTCGTAAATACATATATGGGCGCAGTTATGAATGTTGCTAGGGAAAAAAACAAAACAAAAATTTCAACGAAGGATTTTAAAATCAATGAAAAACTAAAACGACCTCTATAGTAGGGAGTATGTTACCTTTGCAGTAGCTCATGGTACCAGGATGATTAGCGTGCCGCCCACGATCTTGCCTTTGTCGCGCCGAGTCTATGATCATTGCTTCGGTGGCTGATAAGCTGTCTGGTGCGTGTAGAAGATCGCCTTTGTAGTTCATACGTAGAACAATAAATTGTATCGATTTTTTTCTCATTGTACCCTATCTCTCCATTGTTTGGTTATATTATCATTTTGTTTAATAAATAAAATCTTCCTGAATTTTTTTGACAGTAACCTATTTCTCTTACTAGTTTCAATATCACCTGCTTTCGAAAAAACGCGCTCGCAAGGCACCGATGACGCCGGAATGCACATCCTTTGAATCGTTAATTTATAAAGCACTGGATACTTATATTGCTTAAGTTTCCACCATTCAAGGGGATCATCTGCTCTATGAGCTATGGGCTCGGCATTATAGTTATCTAATTCAATTTGGTGGGATGTGCGCGTATGGAGCATCGTGTGGGGTTGATTTGGCCCTGAATCATATTCATCCCATATGCTCTCGGGCTGGTTATCTAACGGTATTATAGGTATTGATTCAATATCAGACTCAACATTATCAGAAATATTTTTACTAATTAGATCCATTTCTTTTAGAACCGTTTTAGAGAACTCTTCCATGTCTTCTTTGTCGTCAACGCTTTTCTGTTTGAATCTTGGATCAACTAGCGTGGCTTGTTTAACAATATCGGACTCTATATACTTAAACTTGTCTAAAAGCCCAAGTTGTAGCTTTTGTACTAGTTCAATCACCTTTTTATGCTGTGTTTTGTCACTAGCATAGCTATTAACTGTTTTTTTTATCAATAGATGGATTACGCGAATTTTTGAAAGTGTCACGCCTTTTTCAGCACTAATTTCTTTAGTTACTAAATCAAAAAAATTTAATATGGATGATGCTTCTTGAATTATTTTCCAATCGGCATCATCGAGGCTAATATTATAATTTAAGAGTGCTAATGAAGATATAATTGGTGCCTTATTTGCACTAAATCGGTCTATCATGTAGTATGTTGAGTTCGGGTTGGAACTAGTGTTGGGAAAAGCACCAAAATTTAGTGTGCTGTGCGCACAGTGCGAACTTTTCGCACAGTGCGCACTTCTCGCACAGTGCGCACTTCTCGCACAGTGCGCACTTCTCGCACAGTGCGCACTTCTCGCACAGTGCGCACTTCTCGCACAGTGCGCACTTCTCGCACAGTGCGCACTTCTTGCACAGTGCGCACTTCTCGCACAGTGCGCACTTCTCGCACAGTGCGCACTTCTTGCACAGTGCGCACTTCTCGCACAGTGCGCACTTCTCGCACAGTGCGCACTTCGCGAATAGTACGTACTTCAAGCAGAGTGCGCACGGTGCGCACTTTAGGCGCACTTTAAGCACTGAGCTATAACAGTTTTTTTTGAATAAGTAAAACAGTAGAGATGGATGACATGATGTTGTGCAGGGTTGTTGTGAGTAAAGTTCTGCAGTGGCGAGGCTGGTGACGCAGAGAGTGATAGCGAGCAAGAGAGAGAAAGAGAAATATAGCCAGTAAAATAATTACGCAGTATTTCATACATAACACTATGCAGCGAACAACCCTGCACAACATCATGTTGGTCCATCTCCTCTACTGTTTTACTTCTTATTTTATAAAACTGTAATAGCTCAGAGCTTAAAGTGCGCCTGAAGTGCGAGAAGTGCGCACTGTGCGAAAAGTGCGCACTGTGCGAGAAGTGCGCACTGTGCGAGAAGTGCGCACTGTGCGAAAAGTGCGCACTGTGCGAAAAGTGCGCACTGTGCGAGAAGTGCGCACTGTGCGAAAAGTGCGCACTGTGCGAGAAGTGCGCGCACTTCAAGCACTGTGCTGTGCGGTGCGCACAGTAAGGTGTGCGGTGCGCACTGTGCGCACAATCGCACTTTACCCAACACTAGTTGGAACGTCTAAGATTAACTTTTGCTGTATGTGTAAACCGTTATCGTCCGTTCTAACGTCCAAAAAAACCGTTATCGTCCGTTCTAACCGCACGCACCAGTTATACGCTCCGCGTTCAGTCTAGAATTATTAGTGAAAATCACTCCGTTCACTTGCTGCTTGTCGGCTCAAAGTTGCCTTGGTACTCTGTGCTTACCCTAGCAAACCCGTTTGGTGCTGATTTACCCTTGGTGTTGACATTTTTGGCCTTTTGTTCGTTTGGCATCGTTATGGCCGAGTTGTGTCGTGCTTGCTCCTTGCCTGCTTCAGGCACTAACACATACAGATGTGCCGGCTCCTGCAAAGATGTTTACCATCACAAGGCGGGTTGCCTGGGTGTGCCAGCACCGGTGATTAAGGAGCTCAAGCGGCCTGCTACGGGCTTGTCCTGGAGATGCCCGGATTGCCTCGTTTGTCCTCACAGCGAGTTGGCGGATCTCCGGGACCTATTCGCCTCGTCAATTGTTGCTGTCCGGAACGACATCATGGCGCTCGAACGGCGTCTTGCCTCCCTGGCCGCCAGCACCAACACTGCCTCATCATCGGTCGTCACACCTACGCTACTGAGCGACACCCATCTGACCGCTATCAGCGCCCCCATTCGTACGTCCGTCGATACACACACCTTTCGCGTCACCGACGATCTCCCTGATCACATCACCAACCGGCCCGACGACACGCACACGAATGATGTTATCTTGGACCGCCCCGCTGTCCATGAGGAACGCGTTGTTCGAACTAATTCCACGAACACGTCAGCTTCACTTCCCACGCACACCGTCAACGAAAACAACACTAAGGACCCCAATTATGACACCACGCCGAATGTAACCCCAGCAATCGGGCACACGGATCTTTCGTCACCACCTGCCCAGCCTGCCCCGTGGCTCCTTCATGGTACGATGCCCAGCTTATTTCAAACCGTGCGAAAAAACCCCCTGCGGTTTTGACTATTCATAACCAGGATCGCCCCGTCGGTTCCCGACGCCGAGGTTGATCACATGGTCAAGCAACGTATTGGCACCGAAGACATCGTGACTATTAAACAATTGCCGAGGGATCGCGATCCGTGCACTACGTCCTTTAATTCCTTCAAGGTCGGCGTGCCGCTCTCTTATCGCTCGAAGGCTCTGGCTCCGTCCACGTGGCCCCTTGGCTTGGGATTTAGGGAATTTGTGTTCCACCGTGCTCCGCGTGAGAGATTTCGAGTCGCTGTGAACCTGCATGACTCAGCACAGTCCTGACTCACGGGCCCTTCCGTCACCGCCACACTCCCCGTCAAGCCATTTAATCCCCGCACCGTCAGCTGGGTATGTTGGGACTCCTCAGCCCGCTGCTTCGACCGTCGTTACTCACTTGATCGATCGCCACACGGTTGTTCGCGACTCACCGCAACCACACACTGATCCTGCCGTCACCTGCCCGTTCAGCACAGATGCCCTGCACTTGACGTACCAAAACGTCCGAGGCTTAAAAACAAAGGTCCATGACTTTTACCTCATCTCCACTTCTCCTGCATTCGACGTCTGCGTACTAACCGAGACCTGGCTCGATGATTCGGTCCCATCATCGCTTTTGTTCGATGACGCTTTTGTGGTCTACCGTGTGGACCGCAACTAAAGTAACAGCCTTCGATCTCGTGGTGGTGGTGTCCTCATCGCCTGTTCGTCAAATTACGTATCCTCATTGGTGCTGCACTCATTCAACTCACTCGAACTCCTGTGGGTGCGTTTAAAGCTTGGGCGATCCTCGCTTTACGTTGGGGTTGTTTATATCCCCCCCACCATCAGTTCCTCAGAAGCCGTCTGGGATGATCTGAATAGCTGCATCGAGGATATCCAAGCAACGATGGTAGATCGCGATATGCTGCTGCTGTTCGGCGATTTCAACTGCCCATCACTAGGCTGGCGAATTGCCCCATCCTCACCGACCTCCTACGCACCGCACCGCATCACTTCCGGCAACTTCCGGCTTGCCGACGATATGGCTCACAACGATCTGCTGCAGTTATCGGGCGTCCCAAACCTGCAAGGCCGGCAGTTGGACCTGATCTTTGCTAACGCGAACGCAGCCGCTGTCTGCTCACCCGTTACCACCGCACCACTCCCGCTTGTCCCTGAGGACCGCTACCACCCGGCCCTCGATGTTACATTGCTGATTCCGCCCGCTACCATAGCGAGGCGTGTGCACACCCGCCGTCGTGAACCTCGATCGCTTTGCTTCCAAAAGCTCGACAAAGCGAAGCTTAACCGTTTACTCCTCAACACCGACTGGTCTTTCCTGGATGATGCTGCAACGTTTGATGATGCTGTCTCTGTTTAACTCTGTATTAACATCGCTGTTTCCTCTATGTTGCCCGCCTCTGAAATCCCCTCCTAGTCCTTTGTGGTCAGATAGACATCTGCGTGTGTTGAAGGCCGACATGAAGCGTGCTCAACGCGTTTATCACGCTTATCATACCCCGTTCCGTCGTGAAGTGTTTAAGTACGCCGCCTCTGCTTACCGGTCATACAACCGCATTCGTTACGGGTTGCACCTTTGTCGGTTGCAGGCTCGCTTCACGTCTAACCCCCGGTCGTTCTGGTGCCACGTAAATTCCCGTCGAGGTAACTCCCAAATCCCCCCTTCCTTATCATCTGGCTCATCTACTGCCTCCACCCCTTCCAGCATTTGTGAGCTGTTCGCAACACACTTCTCGCAGGTGTTTGTCGATCCCGCTTGCTCTACGGCGTCCCTCTCATAGGGGATTTGCTCGGATACCTTACTCCGACATGTCCCTAAATCACATTACAATTTCTGAGGAGTCCGTGCTGACTGCCCTAACTAAGTTGAAGACATCTTTTGCTCCTGGTCCTGATGGCATCCCTTCGTATGTGTTAAAGAGCTGCAAGACTGCTTTCGCCCCGATTTTGGTTCGCCTTTTCTCGCGATATTTGCGAGAGGGGGTGTTTCCGGTGATGTGTAAGGCAGCTTGGTTAGTTCCGACCCATAAGAAAGGATGTCGATCAACTCCTTCCAACTATCGAGGAATCTCCCTCCTATCTTCCGTCTCCAAAGTCCTCGAGTCTGTTGTTCATTCCTTCCTGCTCCCTTGCATCCATTCCTTTTTATCCTCTCACCAGCATGGTTTTATGCCCCGCCGTTCTACCACCGCAAATCTTATGTCGCTCATGGTTCGGTTGTTCCCGGCCATCACCTCTGGACGGCAGGTAGATGTGGTCTATACAGATTTCAAGTCTGCATTTGACTGCCTACCGCATAACCTTCTGTTGGCAAAATTCGAGCGACACGGAGTTGGCGATCCATTGATTTCGTGGCTCAAATCCTTCCTCACATGTCGCTCCTATAGGGTTAGAGTGGCGAATCACCTCTCTCTTCCCTTTGCGGGTCCTTCTGGGGTCCCTCAGGGGAGCGTCCTAAGTCCTCTCCTGTTTTCCATCTTCATCAATGACTGCGTGGGTGTCCTTCCTGGTGAGGGGCACTTACTATATGCCGATGATGTTAAGATTTTCCTCCCGATTTCCTCCCTCCTGGATTGCCATTCCCTCCAAAGATCCCTTGACGATTTCTCAGCTTGGTGCCTCGTGAACGGCCTGGTGCTCTGCCCGTCCAAGTGTAACGTTGTGTCGTTTGGCCGCATCCGGGATCCGATCTGCTTTGATTACGCTCTTTGTGGCACTCCACTTCCAAGGGTATCTGTGGTGAAGGATCTCGGGGTGTGGCTGGATGACCGACTCACTTTCTCTGACCACATTAACTCCGTTGTGAACAGAGCGAGCAGGGCACTTGGCCTAATAACGCGCAAGTCGGTAGAAATACGGGACCCCTCTTGTCTGAGGGCGCTGTAATGCTGCTAGGTCCGCCCAATATTGGAATACTCCTGTGTTGTGTGGACCCCTGCGGGAGTTACAGCAATGAACATGCTGGAAGGTGTGCAGCGTAAGTTTACGCGCCTTGCTGTGCGACGTTTCTTAAACGACCCCACAGCTCCTATTCCCCCCTACCCTTCGCGCTGTCATTTGCTTGGGCTCCAAACCATTCAGCAACGACACGCGACCTCCCAATCCTTGTTTATAGCAAACCTTCTTCTCCATAACATTGATGCCCCTCTCCTCCTATCGTCCTTACCCTTCTACATCCCTTCGCGTCACCTTCGCGATAGACCTCCTTTCCTACTTCCCACTCGTCGGACTACGTATGGCCAGAACGATCCATTGCTTCGCTCGTTGTCGGCCTTCAATGCAGTGAGTGGCTTGTTTGATTTTAACATCTCCATCTCCCAATTCCGTTCCCGTATCCTGTCCCATGTCCCTCAATCCTCCTAAGCTAGTGTTAAGCCATGTTTTGTAAAGCCCAAGCGGCAAACAATTGTCTAAATAAAAATGTAAATGTAAATGTAAATGTGATTTAAATTGGTTTGCATATCTTTTAGTTTCAATGTGGCCAATGTGCTTTTTCTGAAGTATTTTACTATTTCTTTTACTTTGTTAACTGTATCCAAAATCGATGTAGCTATTGCACTTTGCACTACTAAATTCAAGGTATGGGCAAAACAAGGCATATGATCTTTTTTTAATATGTGCACTGCTTTCTTCATGTTCGCTGCATTATCAGTGACAATGCAGCTTACTTTGTCCGAAATATTAAATCTTTCCATTAAATTTTCTAGCCATGCTGCTATATTTTCCGACGTGTGTCTATCTATGAATTCTTCGCATTCTAGTAAAACTGATTGCAAAACACAATCATCGATAAAATGTGCTGTCACCGCAAAATAACTTTCATTTTTAAAATTTGTCCAACCATCAGTGGTTAAGCAAATATGTTCGCTAACGTTTACCTTAGACTTCAATGTTTCTAATAACTGCTCGTAACTTATGTCTAAAAGTGTGTTGCTTAGTGTTTTAAGGGTGGGAAGACTATAGCTAGGGCATAACGAATGAAACAAATCCTTAATATCATCTGCATCAACTAAATGAAAGGGTAATGCATGGTTACAAAATACTCTCAATAATTTACTGTCTAAATTTTTCTTGTAATTAGCACTTAAGGGTTTAGAAATTTTTACATACTGTTCCAGTGATTTTTGAACAGTTTTACTTTGAGATGTACCTGAGCTTGTACCCGCAGATGTCGAAGGGGTTACATCGTGCTCAATATCGGAATCTACATGGTATTTAGGACGAGCTACTGAAACTGTTGGGTGCCTGGCTGCGATATGTCGCTTCATGTTGTATGTTGACTTCGACTTTAAATGCAAAATTTGCTTGCATATTTTACATTTGAACTTATTCTCCTCTGCACACTGGTCAAAATAGCTCCAAATTTCACTATATTTTTTATCGTCTGACATTTTTGAATTCTGTGGTTTGGAACCCTTTAAAGAAATTCTTATCCTATTACCCTAATCTTATTTATGTACACGTAAATTTCACTGACACATATGTATCTAGAAATATGTATCTAAAAAAAATTGTATAAGTTCTTGATATAACTGAGCAAGTTATACACAATTTTCCGAATATTGTACTCACAGTGTTCTCAATAAATGTAGATTCATCGAGAATTTCCAAAGTTGTTGTCTGCAGTCGATGCGTTTTCCGAATACGCTAGCGGAATACCACTTTTTGAACTAGCATGCAAATAGCACTGAAAAGAAAACCCGAATATGGACACGATAAGCAAACACTCTCATTGGCAAATGCACTTTTCTTTACTCACAGTGTACACAGTGTTCCTATTCGATCAACTTCCAAAGTCGAAATGAGCTCTTATCGTCTTGTCTCCCGTATATATAACCTTGTACCCCAAAAGAACGCTGCCCATCCGCCCACCACAGACCCCTCGGTCAGAAAATTGGGACCCCAGCACAACCAGCAAGTACTTTTATTTCGATCTTTACCGGAAGTAAATTTTTTCCTAGTAACATCCAATTTCGCACGAAAATTTTACTGATGCCATAGAAGGTAAGAAAAGATAGGGGAAGGAAGGTAGGAATGAAAGGAAGTAAGGCTGTAGCTAGAGATAGTGATGCGTAATCCCTTTTTCCGGAAAATTCATGGGGTCAATGTTTTTTTAACATTGGTGTAAAACTATTGCTAAAGGGCAGACTAGGCTACCAGCAGTGATCATTTGAGACGGAGGAAGGAAGTAAGGTTGGTCATTGACCCAAATTTCCCGGTAAATCGCAAGGAGGAGTTCAGGTCCTTTCAATGCATCCTTCTACTTGATCACGCTGGAGACGACACGAGCGGATGGAGGCCGGAAGTAAAGTTGAGCGTTGCAGCAAATTTCCCGATAACTCGTAAGAGGAGTTCAGCCCATAGCATTGCATCTTTCTACCTCATCATACTGGGATCGGTGTATCGAACATTCGTCTGGAACCTTTGTCTAAGAGAAAAATGTGTTGGCTGAAATGGCTAGCCGCGTCGTTTCGTTTCCGCGCATCGTCTCGACGCGTAAGTGGCGTCGTCTTGGATCGTCGAGAAGGTATCCACACGGCCGGCCATTTTTTCGCTTTTTTCCAAAGTATTGTTTACCTTTTGTATGGGACAGCGTCGAGAAAACTGACAATACTTTGGAAAAAAAACGCTTCGCTCAAAATAGCGAAGGAGCCATCGTTGCTCAGTATTATAGGAAAGGAGGGCAAACCACGGACACCCACCAACAGGATAGTTTGAGAAAAGCAAGACTAAAAGAAATTAGAATTACAATACCGCGATAAATCGCGAAGGGCCAAATACATTGTAAGAAGAAACCGACAAAATGCAGATTTGTCATTTTAATATTAATATGGTACCTTAGAATTAAGGCAGCGTAAGGTGATCTCCCGCAGTCATCTAAGGGCAGGACTTCCCCGAAAGCCCCAACATGCAACATCCATGCGCAACCACGTAGATTATTAGGAGACCAAAGGGCAGGACTTCCCCGAAAGCCCCAACACGCAGCGATTACTTAGACTACTAGGACATCAAAGGGCAGGACTTCCCCGAAAGCCCAAACGTATGACGACTCATCATGCGCAACCACTAAACGCGCAATCCGACTCTCGACAATCCGGACAGGTATACAACCGGATATGTGGAAGATGGGCTACACGAGATTCCTTGAAGGACGCTTGAAGGAAGATCACGACGCATCGCGACGAGCAGTGCATCGGTAGCTGAAGGCCAACGAAAGACGACTTGGACCATCCCTGTAGAGCAGCTCTAGAACTTTCTCTCCTAGACCGTTCTCGAGCTCGAATAAGTGTGGGGGGATGCAGCGACCCACAGGACCGGACTACCGTTAGAACCAGCTGTGTCGCTAGGCACCACCGTGCCTCTAGCTCAGATCTCCCTCTTCTAGATAGATCTTTGAGCTCGAATAAGTGTGGGGGGATGGGGGTCTGGCACGTCACACGATCTTCCGGGTCATGGAGGGGATTTGCATATTGATGTTCGCACGGAGGACATCATCGGTATGCGCTTATCGCATGATCGCGCGGATGACATAATTGATATGCGCTCATCGCATGATCGCGCGAAGGACATAATTGTTTTAATTATTGTCACGCAATTATTTCCCACAACCAAGGTCTGTATCGTTGATTTCCTCCAGTAGGAACCACCCCCTAGCGTCCGAGTACGTGTTGCTCCACGCCATGTGGTAGGCATTGAAATCCCCCGTTAAAAATTATGTCTTGTGCCTTATCGTTTCGATGCTGGCTACTATTTTGCGTATTAAATATTGCTATCTAGGTTTTTGGACTCACTTAAAGGAACAAAACCATCTTGTCTAATTCCCTTACATAAACTGTTGTTATTTGTACTTGATTGTTGGAGCTTGCTCCTCCTGCACGTCTTTCCAGTTTGTTCCATTTTTTTATCGCTATGGCAGTGCCCCCATGGGGGTGCCCATGGCGCAGCGGTAGCGCGAGGAAACACCACACCACAGGTGTGGGATCGAATCTTGAGTCTGGCACCCTCCGGTATTATGAACGGCTGACCACCGATCTATAATATACCGTCTTTCGGTCACACAAACTCTTTTCGGAGAGAGGCCTTGTCCCACTAGGGGATGTCGTGCCACATAGAAAAAAAAATGGCAGTGCCCCCATACCCATCATCCCGGTTGTCCGTGATTAGATAGTATCCCGGCATTGACCTCTTGTCGTTTCGTTTAAGCCATGTTTCTTGTAGGCATATTATGTCGGCCTGCTCTTGGACCGCTAGTCTACGGACTTCCTCCTTATTCTGCCTCCATCCTTGTATGTTTGCTTGTAATATAAACAACATCTTAGTTCTTCCCTCAGTTCCTCATCCGCGATTTAGATATTCATATCCACCACATCCGTCATCGGCGTCTCTTTAATTATGCTCCCTTCGGGAGAGGGACGTACTGTTCTCTCTGTTGTGTTGTGTTGTTTTCTTCGAGTTTTCTGACTTTTTGTTTTTATTTTCTATTGTCTTTTTTTAGCTCTTTCGCTAAGCTATTGACTCTTGTGTAGGTCCTAGGGACCATGGGGCACCTTTCTCTTCAGATTTTTTTTGCTTCTGCTTAGGATACTTTTATTTTCGTTTTGATTTTTTGAATTTCGCATTCATCCTCAATGGTTTCGTGTGGTGATCGCCACCACAGGTCACACACTTTAGGACCGTGTATTCTTCTGTGTGCGCTGTTAGGCTACATTTGGCACAGGTTCTTTCGCCTCTGCCCCATTTCTTTGTGTGTCCTAATTTCATACAGTTGGTGCATCTCATGGGTCTTGGGATGTATAGTTCCACCTTGACGGGATACAGCCCAAAGTCCCCCTTTCTCGGTATTTGTGCTAGTTTGAATGTTAGTTATGCCGTCTTAGTGTTCACCACTTCCCCTTCTCGGTTATGGAGACCATTATGGAGACCTCCGTTACATTCTGGTTAGCTAATCCCTCTACCACCTCCCTTATCGCTTAGGAAGACAATGTCATCACACCTGATAAGCCCTTTGACCACGTTTAGCGTAGGGTGTTCCCTTACGCTCACCGTGTTGCTTCCGTTGCCGTACGGGATCGAGCTAATCTTCATCAGATTCAGAGCCTGCCTTTTTTCACTCTAACCAACATTTTGCCATTTCTCAGCCGTCTCCAGAACTTTATCGTAATTTTTTGCCAAGATAAAGGGGTTTGCGTTTGATAGGTCCTTGCCGGGTGTCGTCAACTCCATTAGTCCCAAGCACTTGGTGAGACGCTTATCCGACTCGAGCAATTCTTCTCACTATAGAGAATTTGAAGGTGGTCGACATTCAACCGCGGTTGCCTACCCGCGCATCGTGGATACCCATGGGTATCCATGGTAACGTTGCAACGTTGAGAAATGGTCACTTGCGTTTTGTTTATCTAGCTCAACCATATTCGTTAACCGCCAGTCTGATTCGCTTACTGTTATTAATTGTGCCGAACAATTTTGCTTCGTAACATAGTTCTTTTCAGAACTTACATTTACTCAGAACCGTATTATTGTGATCGTTTAATTTGTGAAAACCAAAAATGTACAAAATCTCTGAACTGAAGCTTCGGAAGAGAAGTGGGGCATTGTATCGCCAATCTAACAACCGGGAAAAAAGAATGGCGTTTGCACAAACTGAAGATTCTGTTGTGCCGGGGCCGAGTAATATGCCAAGTGTTATTGCTGAGGTTACAGAGACAGCCAGCACAACCAATGTTGTTGAAGAGTCCAATGAAAGTTCGTCCGATGATAGCGACGATGAAGAAGAATCGCTTCGATGCATCGATAATATGCCACTCTTGGAAGGCATCCGATATTGGGCTCTTTCAACCAATGCATCAATTCCTTCGATAAACAAAGTGCTCAGGCTGTTCCAAAAAACTAACGCGAAAGTGCCTAAAACAGCAGAAACATTGTTTAAAACCAATCGCGTGCCTGCTGTGATAAAGGAATCTGGTGGTGGACAATTTTGGTACAACGGAATTAGAAAAAGTTTGTTAACATGTGTACGGTAAGTGTTTTCAAAATATATGATATTATTATTTCAGTTGTACAGCGAACGATTTGTATTTATTTTGATCCCTTCTTTTATCAGAAATAAAAAGCTCTGTGTGGATCAGATATTTATCAACGTTTCGATCGATGGACTCCCATTGCACAAGTGTGGAAGCACACAGTTTTGGCCTATTTTATTTAATATTCATGATATGCCACAAGTCCCGGTGATGACGGCTGCTATCTTTTGTGGAGTACAGAAACCCACCAGTGTTGAGGAATATCTTCGTCCGATGGTGCAAGAAATAAACTGGCTCAACGAACATGGATTAGAAATCAACGGGAAACATATTGGAATTAAGCTTCGGGCCGTCATTGCAGATACACCAGCGAGAGCATTCATTAAAGGTAAAACATATCTTTGATTTAGTTTTGCGACGTTATCTTATTACGGTGTATTTATACAGATAATGATACTATATAATGCTTCTATCATTCTTATTTGCAGGAGTAATAGGCCATACGGGGTACAGCAGTTGCCTTAAATGCACCGTGGAAGGCAGTTACCACCGCGCGGGCCGAACTGTTGTGTTCCCAGGGATAAATGCAGAGAGAAGAACAGACAAATCTTTCAGGGATGGCGAATACCCAGAACATACAAGGATGATGACGCCACTTTTGGATCTTCGCAGCTTTGATATCATCGAAGATGTTGTTGTGGGGGATCGATTACATCTCATCGATCTTGGCGTGATGAAGCGAATGCTTGTAGGATGGTTGGAAGGATCACTGGGCAACAAAAAATTGTCGGCTGTTCAGATTTCTGACATGATGAATGCAATGGGTAGGATTAAACTACCATTTGAGATTCATCGTAAACATAGTTCCCTTAAATATGTTAATTCCTGGAAAGGTTCCGAATATGCCACTTTTTTGCACTACACAAGCGTTGTTATATTGAAAGATTGCCTCGACAAAACAACTTATAATCATTTCATGAAATTTTTTGGTGCAGTCACATTGCTCTCTTCAACTGTCCACAAGAAATATTGGACAATTGCCGGGGACCTTTTGGAAACATTTGTCAAAGATTATGGCACTGTTTACGGGGAACGCTATGTTAGCAGTAATGTGCATAACCTTCAGCATATTTTTGAAGAAGTGAAACGATTTGGCCCTCTTCCAACATTCTCAACATACCCATTTGAGAACAAATTACAGCATTTAAAGCGTTTGATTAGGAATGGTTGGAAATGTTTAGAGCAGGCCATTAACAGGCTTTCTGAATTGGAAGAATTTCCCTTGCCTGAAGATAACGCCAACCAACTCAAATATCCCGTTTTGAAAAGAAATGGCAGAGTTGTAACTGTTCATGTCCGTCCAAACATGTTATTGAGGAACAATCCAGGGAATTGTTGGTGTATCTCAAAAAAAAATGAAATAGTTCTCTTTGAATCAGCCAAAATAGTAGAACAAAAAATTTGCATTCAAGGGCGTAAACTAACTGTTAACGAACTTCTTTTTGACGACCCTTTTGATTCAAGCTATTTATATATTTTCAAAGGGCAAAAAGCTAATCTATCCGACGACAGTATGCACATTTCGCTCGATCAAATACGATCTAAATTAGTTGCAATACCTTTAGTTAAGGAAGGAGAGATGGCTTATTTCCCTCTGCTTCACACGCTTATAGAATAATATAAAACAATGTAACCAAATGAAATAAAATGTCTCAAAACAATTAAAACCGAATATGGTTCAATTCTAAAACTATATTGTTTAACTCATACTGGAACTAAATTTACATCGAATAACATAGCATGAAAAATATGAAAAGTACTTAAACTAAATGAAATATGTCAACTAACGCTATAACTACACTACAAGATAAAAATAAACATAACTATTTACATAAAATTTACAAAGTATTGCTTCTACTCCTATGACACGAAGTCTTTCTCAAATTTTCTAAATTGATTCTTTCATGCGCGTGACGTAACTTATTCATCATAAAAGTTGTTAAAAATTCTGGAGTTACCGAAACGGCTTCGTTGGACCCAACTTGTTCGAATAAGCTCAGAATATTTTTATACTTTTTAAAAGCTATTTTAGGGCAATCTGGATTTCTGGATTTGCCCGTCCAGCTACATTGTGGCAAAAACTGCCTATCAAAAACTAAGTCTAATAAAACATGTAAACATGTAAACGATTTTGTACAGTTGAGCTAGTAATCCTATTTTTTAAATAATCTGCTAATTTTACACCAAACGTTCTATCATCCTGGAGCCGTGTTTCTAAGCTATCTAATTCTTCTTTGCTTGTGATGATTTGAAACTGGAAATCAGTCTTAGAGACGGATCCTTCCGTAGGACGGATTGCTACAATTAAGGTTTCCAGTTCTGAGCGAGCGTGTTTTACATCACGATTGGTTTTATTCGACGTCAGTTCAATGTTTTCTACTCGGAGCGTAAGTTTATCTATTTTGTCACTGATGTCGTGAAGAAGCTTCATGATTTCATCATTTTGACGCGTGGTGGTAACTACAAAAATAAATTCATTTAAGAAAAAGTGGAAGGTTGATTTAAAACTTGTGTATACTTACCCGAAGGAATTGATTCTTGACGCAATTGAATATTTGTGGTTGGCGGAGGATTTTCTTGGTTAGCTGTAGCTGGAATCTGTTGCTGTTTTGTGGCCGGGAAAGAAGGATTAACGCCAATTGCAATCCAACGTTTTGTACATGGTTCCGTAATATTGGATTTTCTTTTTAAAGTGGTCGCAACGGGTATTTCAGCTAAAACTAGTTATCGTTAAAAACCCATTTCAATCACAAAAAGCAGGGTGGCCACTCAACCGGGAAAACCGGGAAAACCGGGAATCAGCCTTGAATTTGATTTTACCGGGAAAAAACCGGGAAAACCGGGAATTTCGCCGAAAAAACCGGGATTTTTTTCATATAACTAGTTTTTGAGATTTACATATTTTATTATCGTAGCGTACTTATATTTTCATATAAAACTGTCACTACATTTCAATTGTTAAGGGCCACATTTTCTGTCCACTGTTTGAAGGTTCAATGTATTCGTATTCCGTTCTCGTTTCTTCCAGTAGTGCCGGCGTAGAGGCAAAGCGAGAAAGCATGATGATTTTGTCGCCAGGGAAGCAATTTGCCATACTCTTCTTCGGACGAGAGAGAACGCCTCATGCGAATGACAAACGCAAGGGTTTAACTTTGGTAACATGGTGACAGGGTTTTCCAGTTGAAATTGCAAAAGCATTGATCATCTGTTTAAACCAGGGGTCGGCAAAGTCCGGCCCGCGGGCCAAATCCGGCCCGCCAGCTGATTTCATCCGGCCCGCGTGAAAATTTTGGTAACAATCAAAACCAACATCAATTGTGTTGTTTCTGTTTTTTGAACGAATGAACCAAATATTTTGATAACTTTACCGTTAGCCAAACGATTACCGATGCGCGGTGCTCGAACTTGGTAGAAGGTGACCAAAAGAATTCGCAAAAGACAGGCTACTCAACAAGAATCATTCAATACATGTTGAGCGAGAAACAAATATAAAAAGTGGGGCACAGCACTGGCGGGTTATTTCGGTTGGTAGAGTGAAATGGGATATGCTGTTCGCAAGTGGCGATCGGCGAAGTTGCTCAAAGCAAACTTCGACTCGTCCCCACATTCTCCATTTCTAGTGTTTAAGCATCACGCTGTCTCTACATATCTCTCGCGTTCTACCAAGCTTTCGCTTTCTTCATTGCTTTTCACATTGTTTCGTGCATTTCGTGCTCGTTTTCGATAGCGATATCAGTCTGCGGTAGGTGCACTAACCGTGAAGGACATACCGTTTTACTCGCTGACTAGTTTGCTTGTACATTCCCGTTGTCGTGATCAAGTTGATAATTGACATACTATTCAAATTCACCAGCCTAACCATGTCCACGACACAGAAGAGAAGAAAAATTGATTTAGAAAATCGCGTTTTTAATCCAACATGGAATGTGCAGTATTTCGTGTCAGAATTCAACGGTAAAATAACGTGTTTGCTTTGCAACGACGTAATTGCAATATGCAAGGAATACAATATTCGACGCCATTACCAGACTAAACACGAATCAAAATATTCAAATCTCTCCGAAACTGAACGGGTGCAAAAATTTGAAGCTATGAATCGGGGTGTATCTGCACAACGTAATTTATTCGTTAATATCAAAAGTGAAAACGTATCAATAACTAAAACCAGCCTTAGAATAGCTCATTTAATAGCAAAACATGGCAAGCCCTTCACGGATAGCGAATTGATCAAATCATGTTTGGTAATGGCAGCAGAGGAATTATGCCCAGAGAAGAAAAAATTGTTTGAAACTATTCCACTTTCTGCTCGAACAACCGTCAGAAGAATAGAAGAAATAAGTAAAGATATCGGGGTACAATTAAAAGAAAAAGTGTCGAAATTTCATTGGTTTTCGTTGACTATCGACGAATCCACAGACGTTACTGATACTGCACAACTACTCATTTTTATTAGAGGAGTTGATAGTGAGTTTGAAATTACTGAAGAATTACTGTCTATGCAAAGTATCCATGATAGGACTACTGGTGAAAACATATTCAAGGAGGTTGAAATTTCTTTGAAAAATTTTAATTTGCAATGGGATAAGCTGAAGGCGGTAACAACGGACGGTGCTAAAAACATGTGTGGAACAGGGAAAGGATTAATGGGACATATTTTTAACGCTTGTAAAGAGCTAAATTGTCCAAATCCTATAGCAATACACTGCATTATCCACCAGCAAGTTCTTTGTTCCAAAATTGCAAATGTCGTAAGTGTAGTTGAAGTAGTGTCTCCTATGGTGAACTTTATCCGTTCTCGGGGATTAAACCATCGCCAGTTTCGAGAATTCTTACGAGAAATTCAATCCGACTATACGGATATCCCATACCACACTGCTGTACGATGGCTTAGTAACGGAGAAGTTCTGCTTAGGTTTTTCAAATTAAGACAAGAAATAGCAGCTTTTTTAAAAGAAAAAAACTATCCACAACAAGCAGTACTATCAAATGAGGAATGGCTTTGGAAATTAGCGTTTGTCACCGATATCGTAGGTTATCTTAATAAGTTTAATTTGAAATTGCAAGGTGAAACAAAATTAATTTGTGAAATGTATTCGTTGGTAAAATCTTATAGGCAAAAATTTGAATTGTTCAAAATCCAAGTCGCATCAAATAATTTTGACCATTTCACCTGTTGCAAAACACTACAGGCTTCGTTAACTGCGCCTTTCCCTAATAATTTTGCCTCTGAAATTTTGATAGATCTTAGGGAACAATTACAACAGCGCTTTGCAGACGTGGATTCTAATTCAAAAAATCTTTTATGTTTTCAAAACCCCTTTAATTGTGTAGTGAACGAGGTTCCATCCGAATTACAATTAGAAATAATAGAATTACAAAACGATGAAACGCTCAAAAATAAGTTCAATAATATGGATCTTGTCAGTTTTTATAAAATGCTTCCGGAAGCGGAATATAGTAACCTCAAATCATTTGGAAGATCTTTCATATCTATTTTTGGTAGTACATATTTATGTGAAAAAACTTTTTCAAAAATGAACTATGTAAAATCACAGTACAGATCATCACTAACCGACGATCATTTACAATCCGTTTTAATTGCAGGATGTACGCAATTAGACCCTCGTTTTGATAGAATAATTTCAGGTCAGAAATAAAAACCTATGAACTTCTGAAATATCTTCATTGTTTATTGTTTTATTTTAAGAATCGCTTGCAAAAATGTATAAGTATGACTTTATTCGCTACATCACCTTATTTAAGATATTTGTTTGGTGAATATGGCCCGCAGAGTCAGGCTTATTTTTCTTGTCTGGCCCTTTTAGTTAAAACTGTGCCGACCCCTGGTTTAAACACTTGATATGAAATGGCAAAGCAACCAACAGTATTTGTATATGCTTCAGATAGTAGCCAAAACAATTACTTTAAATCTAGTAAATCTACTAGATAAAAAGCTAATCGCCTCCTATGATATTCTACGAAAATATTCACAGCGCTCAAATCCGTGGTTTGCAATTTCAATTGAAAACCTCTGTCCCTCTACCAATATTTCCTGTCAATCATTCTTAATTCTCAAAGTGATTACTATCTAGTTGGGTTCATCCCGAAAAAATCGCCTTGATTTTTTTAGAAATTTTTTTGACAATTGTTCCTTGCTTTGTGTATGGATTCAATTCATCAGTTATTATTATTTTCAAAAGTTATTGTTATTTTTAATAGTGCGGAACATGCTGTTATATATCGTGTTTAGCTATTTTTTGTATAAATAGTGCGTAGAATGTGAAAAAACGCGTGGTAAATGTTATTTTACATCAATTTTCAGAAGATCAATTGAGGCCGTTGCGAGGCACACGACTGCCTCGCGATGGCCATGAGATTATCGTAGGCGATTCTGCGACCTTAAAATCATTATCAAACTTAACACGTTCCGTACCGCGTCACCCAAATATGGGTGACAGCAGTTCTAGCTCTAAAAAGTTTTTGACCCATAAATAAATGAAAATGCAACATAATAATTATTGTAATATTTTATATAATATTTTGGGAAGCTAAGTTTTTGCTTGGCCTTCGAAAACAATCGGTTTAACAAATATTATAAACAAATTGTAATTTGAAAAATTGTACTAAAAATTGGGTAAAATCCCAAATGAAGCACCCCCGGCGCCGCATCGTCTTCATTTTTTCCACGTTTGCGCCTGAAAGTTATGCAATAGGTGGCACATCAATTCAGTTTGAATATTTGAACCGTTGATTTTCCGTTAGAAGCTGTAATGATTTGAACTAATCGGTTAAACTGAGCAAGATGGACATCATAAACCAATGAGTCGGACTGAAGAAATGAGTTTGAAACGGCGGCGCGCCCGCAGCGAGCGCAGCGAGCGGACTGCGCTAGGTCTACCGAAAAAGGGAGTTTGTTATAAACTCGTGAAATAAGGGGGGCCCGTGGGCCCCCCTCATACCACACCCCTAGTTTCATTGCGTAGCCGAATTTTCATAACCTCATGCAAGTAATGCATGAGGGAGTTCATGTTGTACATCATTTTCAGTATAACCATAATCTTTAATTTAACGAGACATTCAATTCAAACGGTTCACACAACGGCATTTGTTTCACCCATTGCATACCTTTTAGGTACATTCGCTCACAAATGGTGTAGCCACGACAGCGATTTCGGCAGGGGGGGGCTTCATTTGGGATTTTACCAAAAATTGTGCTAAAACGCTTGGTACGCAACAGCAAAGCAAAACGAGTTGCGCCAGATCCTGCAGTAGCAGGCAGTGGATTCCCAACTGACTGCGACATGCAACATTGCCCCGTTTCCACAGATTCCTACCCCCGCGAGTCCAGAACTGTCAGCTTTCTCTTGCACTCCTTGTCTTCCTACTCGTTCTAATGATGAACCGGCGTGCTAGGGGAGAAGTCACATCTGCCCTTTCACATCTTCCCTTTCAGGCTGACACATTACAATAGCGGAACCGATCGTGTAGCATTCCCACACTGCACAGCGACACGCAAATGTGTTCGTGCACTTTATGTCGGTCAATAATGTACAGAATAAAAAGTACGTTTGTATGAATGCCATCACGCACCAACTGCCAATAGCGACGCGGTGAAGTTTTCAGTCTTCGAAACATCCAGCGCCAGAACAGTCGTGTTGAAAAGTGTAAAGTGTTTTTCCAAAGTTCATGGTGCCCAATTGGAATCTTATAGAAGAAAAAGTGCATCCATCAACAAGTCCGCGACGGCGTCAGCTCATGAACGATCTGGTCCGTAAAACGGATGAGAAGTTTGATCATTTAGAAACATCGTGGAATCGGTAAGTAAACAGTGTGATATAGCAACATCATGACCGTTTATAACAGCGATTCTTTAATTCATTTCCTTTGTTTGTTTCGTTCAACAGAAATAACACCGGAGGAAGAAGCCGCCCTTAGTGTTCCGGGAGAGCAGAGTGTAGAAGTAGAGTCCAAATTTAATGAAGAATATAAATTTCCGCGTCGACGGATTGCGCAGAACACAACACTGTTTTCTCATTTGATATCCGAAACGCATTATATAAATGTGTGCATGCCAATCTGGTGAAATAACACGCACACCATCATAACCCCCTGTTTGGCACTAACACCACCACAAAATAACCGGTTTAATGTTGCTCCCCCACCCCTTTTTTGGTGCAACACTTTGTCTTGTTATCCGCCCCGAAAATTAACTAACAACATGGTAACAATATGATAACAAGACAAAATCTGCCAGTTGGGTTTCTACTCCTTCCTTAACACTTTGTTGACGGGCGTTTTTTCCCCAAAACTAGCTGCTGTCACCGGGGCCAGCCGCTCCGGTAACGAACGACCGATCGAAACGGATACGGCGAAACGAACCAAAAACCCGTATGCTCGACTATGCAATGGTATGCGTGCAACGTACATGTCCGTCTTACCGTCCTCAACGTTGATTCAAAAACAGACGAAGATTTTCGTCTCCCGTCAACAAGGTGTTAACAGGATCGCGATGTCCGAGTACCAATTATCAAGGAGTAAGAGTAGGACTGCATTCTGTTTTTACGTTTGCTATGAGCACTGAAGAAGTGCTCTCGTTCTACAGCACTGCTGCGAGAGAGCACAACATGCGATCTCTCAACGTCACATAGCGCTCTCCTGGGAGAGCTGCTGAAGGAGACCAGCACGTTCAAGTCCACCATCTGTTCAAGTGTGCCAGAACGGGATCGCCAACGCCCAGTCATAATCTGGGAGAAATATGCGGGTGTTGTTAGCACACTCTTTCATTACTGATCCTATCGTTTATCTCTGTCCGATTCATATTTTGCGACATCCGGGAAGGTGAATGCAAGAAAACTGTTTAATAAAAATTGTTCCAAACGTTCAAACGTTCTACATCATCCTTTCGTTTCCATTACTTGTTATTGTGTTTATTGAAGTGTTTTTTTTATTCTTGTGTTTGCTATCAGGTAAGCTTTCTGCCGTACGGTTTGATGTAAATTATTAACTACTATTAACAATATTCTCCATAGATCGCTAGCCATGCCAACCACATATTGTCCCAGCTACGAAAATTCGTTTCCGTGGTGCTCCTCCGATCCGAAGGACATTTATGCAGCGATTTGCAAATGGTGCAGTAAAAAAAAAAAATCAACTCTATGGGCAGAGTGGCTTTGATTAGTCATGAGAAAAGCAAAGGACATCAACAACGTGCGTTGGTTCAAAAAACTAACCTTCCAATCAACCATTTTTTAGCAAGTAAGGAAATTAAATTGTTTTTGACACGCTGAGCAAAGCGGTGATTTTGCACTCGGCCGAACGGAATGTTAAGTGTTGGACTCTGGAGCCCGGCGTTTTCAATTTCTTTATCCTGCATAATAATTTAATTTTATTTGTATTTTTTTTAGATCAAAACCGTGTTCATCCATCTTCATCTTCATCACTACCTTCAACTTCCACTGAAGTGGCTGCCCAAAGCACATCTTCAGCTTCTTCCACCGTCACCAAAAATCAAGACCTCACGACTCCCTTGAACAAATACATGTTGAACGATCAAGTTACAAAAGCCGAAATTATGTGGGCGCTGGAAACTGTTGTCACTCACAACTCCTATCGCAGTGCTGCAGCTAACTCGAATCTTTTTAGGAAGATGTTTCCCGATAGCCAAATCGCTGCCAAGCTTGATATGGGACGCACAAAACTTTCCTATCTCATAGCGTACGGTTTGGCACCTTATTTTAAAAATGAAATATTCAAGCAACTCGATACATGTTCGGAGCTTGTGATTGGTTTCGATGAAACACTAAACAAAGTGTCGCAGCGCCAACAGATGGATGTCAGTATAAGATTTTGGAACTACAACGTCGACCGGGTAGAAAGTCGATACCTCGGATCGGCGTTTTTGGATTCCTCGCGCGCGTGTGATCTACTAAACGGATTGAAGCAATGTACGAAAGGAAGACCCTCTCTTCTTAATAATGTGTGTCAACTCAGCATGGACGGACCAAACGTCAATTGGCGTTTAATGAAGGACCTGAATGAGGAAATACGGAATCTACGTGGTGTGCCATCCTTTGATCTACTAAACATCGGTAGCTGTGGGTTGCATGCTGTGCACAATGCTTTCAAAGATGGTATGAAGCACACTGAGTGGAGCATTGACGAATTTTTGGCATCGCTTTATCACATGTTGAAAGATTTTCCTTTGCGTCGTGCGGACTACAAAGAAACCACTGGATCTGATATATTCCCGCTGAAGTTTTGTCCTGTTCGATGGATTGAGAATTTGATTGTTGCTGAGCGTGCTACAAAAATGGTTCCTCATTTGAAGGTGTATGTGGATGCAGTTAAAAACCAGCGTGACAAAAAGCTCAAAGAAGGCCATCATTTGTTTAAAAGGAGTTTTGCAGCAGTAGCTCAATCAAAGCCCTTCGCTGTAGTAGAAAAGGCCGTTTCTGATCCAATGTTGAGCCCAAAACTTGCGTTTTTCGTTTCATCTGCTGCATTGGTGGAACCTTTTTTGCGAGAGTTCCAGAGTGATGCTCCCATGGCACCATTCTTGTTCGAGGAATTAACTTCGCTAATTCGTTCAATTATGGGAAAAGTTCTAAAACCTGAATTCATGAATATAAAAGCAAAAGAGATTACCGATATAGAGTTAACAGACAACACCACTCTATTGGCATCGCAAGTAGACATCGGTTTTGGAGCCAAAGCGGCAATTAAAGCAACCATGGCGTGCGATAAAATTTCGGAAAAGCTGATCTTGCAATTCAAGAGCGATTGCAAAGCGTACTATATTGCATTTTTAAAGAAAATTTGTGACCGGTCTCCACTAGTACACAGGTTTACTCGATTTATTTCGTGTATAAATCCTGAGACCATAACACATTCGCGTGATGTCGCACTGAAACGATTGGAGTTCTGCCTGGATGACATGGTTCAAAAAGAGCAAATACCGGGTTCTGTCGCTGACAAAGTTCGTGAGGAATTCTCAAAGGCATTGCAAATTTCTGGCCTACAATCATCGTTAGCAGGCTATAAACGACATGATTGTAGGTTAGACACATTTTGGATGAGTGCTCTTAAGGAATCAGGGAAAGATTTCTCAAACTTCAGAATTTTTTTGAAAAAAATCCTGATTCTTTCACATGGCAATGCAACATTGGAGCGAGGATTTTCTGTAAATAAAGCGTGCC
Source organism: Anopheles coustani (assembly GCF_943734705.1). Taxonomy (NCBI): domain Eukaryota; kingdom Metazoa; phylum Arthropoda; class Insecta; order Diptera; family Culicidae; genus Anopheles; species Anopheles coustani. Next base: position 48,916,955 of record NC_071289.1, on the reverse strand, counting down.
TGGATGTCAACTTAATCGAAGAAAGTTTAGTAGCACAGCGAATGGTGTACGACGCCGTTTTGAACGCTGGTGGTGTTCTTGCTGTCGACATCAATAAATCTATCATCCAGTACGCTCGAAACGCCCACGGACGCTACCTCGAGAGCTTGCAGCAGAAAAAAAATGAAAAGGATCAAAAAGACAAAGAAGGTGCTATGAAAAGGGCAAAGAACCAAGCAAAGAAGGAACTGGAATCGAAAAAAGCGAAAATACTCGCAACCTGTCAAAAAGAAGTGGCATTAATAGACGAGGCAATGGAAAATTTGGATAAATAAGTTATTTTAGTAGCGCTTCTTTGTTACCTGACTTTGTTAATCGTATTGCTAAAAATGAAATGGTTTTTGTTATTTTTTTTCTCCCTTGATTAAAATACTGAATTAGAATTTATCAGTGATCTCAATCTTTGTCGATAATAAAAGACATACAAAAAACCTGTTATCCTGTTGAGTTTATAAGGTTGCTTACAGTAAATTTACGATAAACAAGAACTTACGGTTCTTGTCCCGCGTAAATGTGTTGCTTGTTCCGGGACGATCGCGCGCGGTGCAATCTCTTGCTGCACTTGCTATGAATGTGTCACTATGGATGTAACTTTCGGATGTGATCTGATCGATTTCTATGCTTGCAACAAATTTGTCGCTTTGCATGGAATTTCAGTCGCGGTGTGATCATTACTATTCTCACGTAAATAATTACGTATGTTTCATTCTATTTGTCAGCAATGGTTTGATATGGATAAAGTTATTTGTTTTACGTTTAACGTTTTGGTATGGGATCTTATTGCATGGCGGCATTCGCTAGACGAGTGTGCTGGTCAGTTTTAAATCTTGGTGAAATGTAGGTCATTTAAGTTGTTGGTGTGTTTGCTTGAAATTTTGATAACGTGAATCATTTGTATCGACGTGTTTATTAAAGTATATTTTGATAGAAATATTAGAAGATGTACAAAAGATATGCTACATCTACCTTCTTTTGTTGAACAATGTTATGATTGAGCAAATTCTATGAGCGAAAGAAAAACATTACACTGTTTTCAGGGCCAATTCGTCGGCATCAAGCTGCTCTTTGTTGGTAGTAGGCAGTGAATTGCACGCGCAAGGTTTTTGTTTGGCATCGTTTGGAACCAGTTTGGGCTTATTAAGTTTAACTTTGCCATTATCGGTAGCAACATTGGCGCGACGAGAAAATGTCGCGTTGTTGTCGCGCCAATGTTGTTACCGATAATGGCAAAGTTAAACTTAACAAACCCAAAGTGCTTTCTAACGAAATCAAACAAAAACCGTGTGCGTGCAATTGACTGCCTACTACCAACAAAGAGCAGCTTGATGCCGACGAATTGGCCCTGAAAACAGTGTATTCATTTCTAATTTTGAGCCGTATTAAAAAATTTGTTTTGAAAATTTTGAAGTTATTTCCTTAAAGCATTCTTCAGTACATAACTTACATGCAGTTTTGAACTACCTTAGAAATCATAGAGACATATAACAGATAAGTTTATCTACTATGAGCAATCGAAATGTAGTGATCCTGCATAAACTAGAAAAAAACCGGGAAAAGCTGGGAAAAAACCGGGAAAAACCGGAAAAAAACCGTGAATTTGAAATCATAATCTGAGTGGACACCCTGAAAAAGGCATGAAGTAAGTAATGTTATTGATTTCAATAACTATTTTATCTTACCGGTTTTCAATATCGCTGGCTTTTCGGCAATGGGTGACTTTACGCTCATTGTATCTGTATGACATTGAGCCGATGGAGCTTAAGGATCCGGAGAGTAAAAAATAAGTTTTACGCATATAAATTTAAAAAAATCTTTTCTTAGCATATTACGTTTTTTAAACTTTTACGCATATAAACATTAAATAATTCCACTTGCTACTTACATGTTATATTTTCTCTTTCACCTTCACTCAATTTCTTCATCGCGATATTCCAAGTCGTTCTCTCGTTGCTATTCATATTGCTAAAACAATCAACTCTGTCAATACACCTGCCGCGGATCAACTGGTTTGAACGTTGACTTCACCTCTACGTAAGTATTACAATATTGATGGTTCAATTACTGCATATAACTCTTAACGTAAAAAATTACCTCTTCCACAGCACCACAGAAATCAAAAATTCGCGCACCACCACAAGCGTAGCGTCGTAGCAACAATAGCAGCAGAGATGGGCCACCAAAATACATGGGTGCGAATTCATATGCAAAAGAACGAAGTAACGTTGCAGCCAAAATGAACCCACATGACAGTGGCAAAAAGCCGCTTGGTCTGGGTTCAGATCCGTACTGATGCGAGTCCGAACCTAGGTGCGCGTATGTGCCCACCTCCATACGTTTTGACAGCTTGGACGGCCATTTTTTTTCAACCGGTATATCGACTTTAGTCGGCAGACGGTTAGTTGCTGCTTTCCGTCAAACCAACAGACTCACCGCCATAGTGAGAATCTTTCTATCCGACTCCGGCTGTGTCTGTTAGCAAGACGGACAGCTTGACGGACAGCGAAAAAACAGGTGTTTGGGGTATGAACTGCTCATTCTCGTATATTGTGTCCTCATCGCTGAAATTCATCGTATGTTTCCTTTTTTTTTTTACTTTTGTTGGCTCTACTACTAAGGTAAAACCATTTTTTTGGATGGTTCCCCCTTCGGGATCTTCCACCCCCATCTCGCTCACCAGTCACCCACTACTATCGGTTTTTCTACCACTTGTTCCTCGCTATTCTCTTATCGTACTCGCGTCCACATGTCCTTTTTTCTTTTTTAAACGACCAGAAACCTTTGTTCACTATCCGATCACTCTCATTACTCGTATCGGACATCTACTCGACTCGCTCAGCCTCACTGGATTGCATCAGGTCAATAGTAACCACAACACACACGGCTCCATCCTTGATTTGGTTCTGGAGGACTCTCCTATCATAGCGAATGGCTTTGATATCACTGCTTCTATTGACTGTTTAGTTGAACAAGATTGTTATTATGATTATTTTATTACACATTGTTTGCCGCAAGGACTTTACAATAGTTTGATTACACGAAAAATATAGTTTTTTTTATATAGAGGAAACCTATCACAGGCATCAGGTCCCCTTCTGTCATGGGTCCCTGATAGTTCCGGATTCTTACCGGTTAAAACCTCGCCCTACTCAAAAGACTCCTGGATCCCCCTCCGCAGTCTTGGTGTGAACCATTGCCTACGGACGGGGCACGTACACCAGGGTCCGTTAATTTGCAATAATGCACTTCTGGTAGACTGAAGGCCCTGCCCTGCATGTTTAACGACAGAATATTAGGTACAAGGTGATGTGCCAAGCCCTGCTATGTACGCTCTTTGCGACTTTGATGCAGGATACTCCGGAGGTGCCAATTACCGCTCGCTTCATGCGCCTACTAGTAGCACCACGCAGGCCGCTCGGTTGGAGGTAGCGGTCAAGCGAAGGGGTGTGCTTTCGGCGATCTCGTTCCTGGTGCAAGTCCGTTCTCAGTTGCTGTTCTTCTTCTTCTTCTTGGCGTAACGACCTCTTGGTCATGCCTGCCCCGTTAAGGGCTTACAAGACTTGTTTCCCTGTTGTACGTGGATAGTCAGTCCTCTCGTACAGGGGAGGGTCCGGTCTCGGTTGGGATTCGAACCCACGCCGTCGAGGTGGTGAGCCCCGGCGCTCATGGGCCGATTTTTCTAACCGGCGCTACCGCTCGGCTGTCGCGGACCCCCCTCGGTTGCTGTTGTAATTGGTAAAAACGATGAATACCAACTCTGTTGGAATGAATACCAAAACCGGTGCTACGATGATTGCAATTCGGGGGACGAAATGGGTTCGGAGTCCAACTTAGCAAGGAGTAATGAAACATGACGGTTGCGGTGACGTTTCTCGGACTGGTGTACTGGGATTGAACTGCTTTCGTTCAGCCTCCTCTTTATTTTATAGTCAAACTTTCTTTGTCACAACTGTGCTTAGTTTTAACCTGCATCTGTTTAATGTTATCCTTTCCTGAGTTTTCCTGGTTTGCCTGGAGAAAGACTCTTTTCCTGGTCCGCTTTGAGTCACTTCGTCATGCGCTTGGTTCGACGCGCGGTTCTCACGCTTTCCCTAGGTGTCGTATGACACATGCCTATGCTCCGTTAGCGCCTCGAGGGTCTGCGTTGTGGTCTTTCTAATTTATGACTCATTAGCTTAAGAGTGGGTTGACATTGACTTTCGTTGCATGTTATGCAACATTGTAACCTAAGTCAAGGTTCTTCCTTCTATGGGTTACAAGTGGTTGGTGACTGCAACATTGTAACAGTTACATGGTTTGTGTTTTGGGTTCTGGGTTCTGATTTACGTCATAACTTTCCTGACTGTACATTGTGTTACACAGTGTGGATTAAGAACGTTGTGTGGTTCTAGCGTGTTGTGTTGTTACAAAGTTTGATAAGTGTGATGAGCTATGGGTTTGAAATATAGTGTGTGATATAATAAGGATACGTGGGAATTGTGTGTTGTGCGTAGCGTATGCTACACTGTTATGTCAATCTCTCGATTAGTGGTTCTGAGACCATCTCCCTGGTGTTGCAGCGCGCCGAGTTAACGCCCAGAGGTGATCTCCATTGAGACTGCCACTTTCTCGTCGGGTGACATGGCTGATCTTCGAGACCCGTCGTTTCCACCTTTCGCACTGTCGTTGGTGTGCTGGGGTGCCGCCCGAAAGACCCGGCGCTGTGTCTCCCGACACCATGGTGGGCATCAGTCCAGGGGAGCCCTCCACCGCTGATCGCTTCCAGCCGCCCTCGCGCAGCATCACGTCGCTGTGTAGCAGCCTTATCACCCTCGTGGCGGCCTCGACTATCCTGCTCCACTCCTCCTGGCCGCGTAGAGGATGCGACATGAGGTTGTCCGGAGCTACCGCGTCACTCTCGCCTTCCCCAAGCAGCCGACGACGGATTTCCGAAAACCTGGGGCACCTGAATATAGTATGCTCCTCCGTTTCCGGAACTTCGGGGCACCGCGAGCAGTGCGGGGACGACGTGAACCCCTTGCGACACAGGTAGTCTCTGAAGAAACCGTGACTGGATAGTATCTGCGCCAGATGGAAATTCACGTTCCATGTTTACGCGACTGCCATGCCGCAATGTCCGCAAAATCGTTATACAAATGAAAAAGCTTTCAAACATATTTAGTCAAACGTGCTTACTCTTCAAAGTCAAATTAGCTGTAGCTGCGAAACTATTCCTGCTTCATATAATAATTGACATTAATCGGTGAACATTCGCTGAACGATATTATTATCCAATACCAAATGCGCTTATAAAATGTAAACATCAAAAATGTGTTTATGGCAAATAAATGGCAGTTTTACTGACTGCTGGCTGATGATGATGATGGTTGAAACAGAGTTTCACATTCACATATTGTGATTGTTAAAAATATATAAGTAAAATATATAGGACAAATGCATTCAACATACAGTACTTAATATCAAGCAATCGTTGAATTTTCATAAGAAAAAAGTAGGATTTATCGGTCTCACTTAACATACTGCACATCAATAATCACAAAATCCCAAACAATTTTGTTATCACTCTAAGGATTTCTGATTGATACACGCGCAAGAAATTTAAACTTAATTTAGTTTATGCGTTATTGAGCGTTTTTGACGCGTTTTTTTGGTCATAGCGTTTTTCTCGACTGCCCTGACAGCCCTCGAAACCAACACGCATACACATACGCATACGCACTGCAAACGCTCTTTTACCGAAACTTCCACTGCGCAAGTTTCTGATCGAAAGCACTACACACACGAAAGTACCGTGAATAATCTCTTTCAAATTCATTTTTAACATTGATTTCAACAAAAACTGAAACAAACAAATCTTTCAAACGCACGGAAGAACAAGTTGGAACTGCAGGTGAAGTTGACAGCTTACTTTGTTTACTGTTGTGAAGGTCTAGGATAAGTGTTGCCAGTTTCATCGAGTTCATTTTTTTTTCATTAACTGGCATGACCAAGGTAGCTGGGTGTATGACCAAGATATGTAAGATGTTGGAAGGTAACTTAATTTCAAACATTTTTTTTGTTTTTAAAAAAGAAAGGATTGCTTTTTAGTACCTTTAGTGCTGAAAAAACATTTTATGTAAACTACAAACTGAAGAAGTATGTTTGCTCTATTTTTATCCAACGAACTTGTTGTCATCTTTTTATAAGGTTTATACAGAGGTAGAGAAAGACAGTTGCACAGAGCAGGGGAAAGAAAAAAGGGGGAAGAGAGATATACAAATAAACAAATCAGAATGAGGCAGTAACGTAAGAGAGAGTGAGTGAAAAAGAGGGGAGGAGATGCTTAGCATGTCCGACCCAACTCTAGGTTCATGAGAGGGGGAGTGGGAATCTACGTGTGCATTAGGAATTGCAAAGCACTGTAGCAAAGCGTTCAGTATATTGCAATGAGCATCTCAATGTAAGCGAGAATCTTCCACTACAACAAATAAAAAGAAGAATGCCAAGGATAGCAAACACTACCTTTCGCAGAGTATACGGGTGACCGATCAGTTACTGCAGTTATGCGGGCAGGTATGTTTACTTTCCGCAAATCGAACAACGCAAGAGATGGGAAATTAATTTTAATATTAATTAAACGTAATTAGTTAGTTACAGTTAGTTGTAGGTAATATAAACGTTTAATATAATATAAAGGTAATATAAACGTTTTAAATAACTAATTACGTAAGTAACTAACTAACTAACAATCTAATAAATTCTAAACTTAGATTTAGCTGGTTGGTTTTTGTTGCGGCTAGAACGGGACCACCAGTGTTGCGTCGCGAATTCGGTGTTATTCGTACGGTGTTATAAACCCAAAGGGTCTACATCGCGAGTCGCCGGTCCAATGGAGAACACTCAAGATACACATAGTGACGCGGGTTCAGATGGAAGCGCGAGCGCAGCGTCGCCATCGCGCGCGAAACCTTCGATCGTTGATCGCGAATTGGAGCTGGCGCGGAAACGCTTCGCGCTGGAGCGACGGGCGTTCGAGATCGATATCTCGAAACGGGAGCTGGAGCTGGAGGAGCTCGCCATCGCGATCGAACGAGGTTCGATCCAAGGCGTGCCGGCCAAATTTACTGCTCCGAGTGATCAGCAGCCCGAATACACGATGGCGCCAGGCCACTCGTCGAGCCTGTACACTGCTCCGAGTGCGCGACCTGCCGGAACCGCGATACCACAGGATCACTCGTTGAGCCACCTTGCTACCACAAGTGCGCCATCGGTCGAATCCGCGATGCCGCTGCGCCACCCGTCGAGCTCGTACACTGCTCCGGGTGCGCGACCAGCCGAAGCCGCGATGGCGCCGAGCCGCCCGTCGAGCATTCACCCCGCTCCGGGTGAACGACCTATCGTAGGTCATGGTATGGCGGGTGTCATGACGTAGCCCCGCGGTACAAAATGAGTGCTTGCACACAATTTCCACCCGTTTCACTGACTGTTTTACCCACCCTACCCTAAAAACTGCTGCTTGCACACAACCGCTAGCCACTCTTCACCCACCGCCTTCCTGCTTCACCCCCTATAGGGTCCATGGTTCAAATATCTCTCAGAGCCCCGCTACACGACCCGAAAACTCAAAAACTTCTCGGCGAGAAGAGGGGAACAACCGAGAAGTTTACGTCAAAAACTTTTCAGCTCCGTGAGCTGAAAACTGCACCCGAGAAGTTTTTGGCAGCTAACCGAAAACTCAAATGCGTCAGAAGAAGAAGACGAAAAAGAAATAAATGTAAACATAACAAATCTCAAAAACAAAATAAACGAACATATGGTGATAAATTTACGTGTTTCTTTTGTAGTTACGGTTAGTTAATATTTTGTTATTTTATAGCTAGAATATCAATTATAAATTCACTATAGATCAGGGGTTCGCAAAGTCCGGCCCACCAACTGATTCCAAAATCTAAAAGTTTCAAAAAGTTTAATGATAAAGATTAAAATATTTTATTCTACCACTTTTTATGTAACTTGAGAACATCAAAATCTTCCTTCTTCATGCGAAGAAAGTTAATTATAGTTTCATTTGCTTGCTCTGCTACAGTATTGTCCAGCAAACGGTTGCCATCTTCTTGCCTCCGCACAATACGCCTGTTGCGTTGTTGCAAGTTTTGGGTACTCAACTCGATGACCCGCGATAGGGTAGTTAGCCACACTTCAGATTATCCATCTTTTACTTTTTGTGTGAATTGAAATAAGATCTTGTTTGCTTTGAAGGAAGATTTTTGAGTTAACTGAAAAATCAAAAACAAAAACCTCGTTGCGCCGCAAAGTTTTGAGTTTGCGGCTCGTGTAGCGTGGCTCACAGAATTGGTACCACAAAACGCGGCTACACGAACCGAGAAGATTTTGACGTAAACTTATACGGTTTTTGAGTTCTCGGTTGGAGTTTTCGGTTCGTGTAGCGGCCCGGTCACTCTCCTCGAAACCTAACTACATTTGCCACAGTAGGAAGGTTTGATTTACATCTGGTCAAAGTTTTATTCCGGATATTTTTCTACAATGTTACTGCCGATTTTTAGTGCGATTGATTAATATATACAACCGGACGCACTTACAAATAAATAGTATCCAATCAAACATATTTTTTGTATGGTTTATTTCTTCGCAAACACGTTTTTTGCTCACCAATTAGATTTATTTTTGACCATCGTATTTTTCCATAGTAGCCGTCAGCATTCCTGCTGTCTAAAGACAAATCAGTGTAGTGATGGGATAGCTCCAGAAAAGAACGACATCTTCGCATCCGATCCAGCAAAGGAGCGAGTCCTTTCGTAGATAAAAAAATATGGTATTATAACACCATAATCTTTATTCATTTATTCATTATTTTATGCTACTGATTAAGTCACGGACAAAACGAATATTAGAATTATATTCGCTGCTCGATCAAATACTGCTTTTTATAGTTGACTCGTGCGTCGAAAAGATAACTTGATTGCTCAGGCAAGTACCCCACCAACATTTCGCTATGGAAAATGACCGCTGCTTTTCTGTGAAGTGTTCGGCTACTTTTCCTATTAAAGCAGCTCCGTTCATTTCTGATGCAGCACCGGAGTTCATGAAATAATTGAAGCGTATGAAATAATTAATGAAATAATTCAACAAATTTAAGCTTTGTTTTGAACCTTTGCAAAAAAATGTGAAAAAATTCAAAAAAACATTTCACAACTCTTGTTCCGTTTGTTTCTCTTTCTTCTGTTCTGTTCTGCCTTTCTCGTTCTGCTGCCTCGCTCCCCTCTGCGGTCCTCTTGTAACCTCCTGATGTGTTCTGCTCGCCTGGTAGCAGGTGTTCCGCCGTTCCTTCGGCTTTGGGAGTTGATATGTTGCCTGAGGGTGAAAGATGTATATATTTGTCTTTGTTATTAAAGTTTTTACTTACCATTTGATTCTGCCAGTCCGAAGCGTGTGGGGTGTTAATCTCGAATTGTTCCAGTAGTCCACCGAGAATCTTGAACACCCTCGGGTTTATCTAGGGTTTTCTTTGACCGCTTTGGTGTTTGCGTGACAGTACACGGACGCGTCGCTTGATACACACATGTGCATAACGCACGCGCGTTGACCTTGTAAAAAGAACCGCTAACAAGAACCAGCTGATCCTTGTTTTGCCACACTCGTGTGGCGACAACCGATCGCACCGTATGATTATTTTTGTTATATTTTCGCGCAGCATTAAATATACATATGCGCATGGAATTTCTTTGTGTTATTATTACAGTTGTTCGTCACATTTTTAACATGTAATAAAAGGTACTAAAATATGACCGCAAAATGTTTGATTTAAATTTCAATACAAACTGGCGCTAGGCCCAGTGTACTGCCGGCGTCATTAACAGTGACCAAGCGCTTAAGTTGCATGTTTTTTATGTAACATGTGCTTTATACGTTAAGAACATGCAAACCAAAAGTGGATGCGGAGCCAGAACAGTACGAATGATGAAAGATGTACTTTTTCCTCTACGAGGAACTTTGCTTCATGCTTGATCGCAAAATACGAGGAACTTTTTCCTCTACGAGGAACTTTGCTTCATACCTAGCTTGAAATATATTACAGATAAGAAATTACTTTTACAAAGATAGGCCATGCCAAAATCTGGTTAAAAACTAACTGCACAGCTTACCCACATCCACTACATCCAACTGCAAGTTGCAATGATTTTTTTTTCAGATTTCGATGTCGCCTCGCATTTTTCATTGCTTAGCATTTGATTGTTTCATGAGATTACGTCTTTTGGAAACTAGTAAAGATCTACACATAAATCTATAAACCAATTGGAGACAGCATTCGGAAGTAACGGATAAAAATCTAGCTCTTATCAAAAGCTACTTTTGTGTGCAAAATGCGCTACAACATCTTCTTCTGCCGGAGACATAATCGTTTCCCAGCATAAGGTGAAATCATGTATTGACAGTTTACAAGAGAGCAGGTTGATGGCACTCCTTAGTCAAAATGTATTCGTTTTTTTAATGCTGGTAACCCTAATATAAATACATAAACTCGTGTAGCAACTGCTCAGGTGGATAGAAAATTAACCACTGCCGGACAAAGTTACTCCGTTACTTTGTAATTAACCTTTGATCTGAGAAACACGGCCTTAACGTTTGCATTAAAAAATAGACAAATTTTCGTCGACGATCAGAAAAAAATCAAACACGTGTATTGAATAAAGTAAATTTTATTGTAAGATTAAGATTTTAGTACTTTCAAAATAACTTCCGACGGCCAGTTGGCCTTGGCCGAAACTTTGGCATAGCCAACCAAACCAACCATGTAGGAATGTTTTCAGTTGTTGTAAATGTTTTTTTTCGATTGGTTGTAGTTGATAGGCTTGAGGAAGGTTAGCAGTGTGTGATATTTCAATCATATTTAACCCGTTCAACTCCTCCGATCCTCTTTACATATGATTTACTGTGGCTAGGTATGTCCAAACCATTGAATCGTGCTCTTTATCGTGTTTTCTGATAAAGTTGATTTATTCCGGAAGACACTGCACACTATACTCTTCTCCATACGCCGGAAGTCTAAACAGGAAGAACAGCGACTTTGGGCAAATCCTTCTCGCTGATTTTCAGCCACGATATGCCGTTCTATGGGAGTTTAGGGACCACAAAACACTTTAAAAATACTGTAACAAGCTTCAAAAGTAATATAAAGTACTAGGTTTTTTTACCACTTGTCTTCTTCTGGTTTTAAATAATCGTTGGTCACGAGGTCCGCTATTAAGCTGGATGTTAAACACAAAATCAATCGTAGATGGTTGATGTCAAACTTGTTCTAAATTTAAACGAAAAGCTACTTTTTAATTTGCTTTTAACAGAAAGTTGCTAACGTGTTCCGTTTTTTCAGGAAAAGTCGTTAAAATTTGTCTCATTTTTTAAATGCAAACGTTATTGTAATATTCCCGAAATGCAAACGTTTGTCACTAATCAAGATTTGATCGGTATAAGGACAGTCTATGTCGATTATTTAAAAAATTAAATGCCCCACTTTTGGACCTCTTTCACGCCCGAAGATAAAACTCGAAAAAGAATTCTATATTTCAAATATCAAATGGCGAACATGAATCCATAGCGTCGAACACCTCGCAATAATTGGCGTTCGAGATCATTGATTCAAATGATCAATGTATCGCTGGGATATATTTTTTATGTTTTGAATATAATGGACACACTTTGTGAATAGCCGAACATTTGTTAGTTTGATATGCATTCGTTTATTCACAGGTGTAAAACGTAAAGCGGTAGCAATGGTAGCAACTGCGGGAGAAGAGTAAAAATTGAATGCGGGAGGAAAACAATCTCATCCGCCCTTCTTAGAACACAGCTTGAACCGGCAACTAGAAAACTTGTGATTTGTTTTTCTAGCGCTGGAATTGCTGATATGCATGTGCATGTGCATGCGCTAACAGATCGTTCGAATTGAATAATATTTGTCTATTTTCTCGTTGTCATTATAAGAATGTAACACACACACACGATTTTGTAATAACGTATATGACAACATTTCCACATATAGAAATTCTGTCGAAGGATTCTTTATTCTATCGAGTGTTGCTTTGAAGAGACCGCACGAGAATGCTTCGAATGCTTTTGAAATCATACATCTTTGATAATATAAAACACAATCATTTCTGAGGCGATTGAGATGATATAAATATTATTGCATACCCAACGAGAAATTTTGGCGTCATTTTGATGTAAAAGAATTCTCTTGAGACCTGATCGCTCTTCTTTTCAGAAGTGTTTTACACCTTCTTTTGCAGCAGATTTCCTATGCAATTTTGGATGTAAAACACTTCTGAAAAGAAGGGTAAAACAATTCTCCTGATACTTGCGGGACACCGCAAAAGAGAACTGTTTTGACAACGTGACTGTGCAACGTGTTTATAACACCTATTTCTGGCTATACGCGTAAAAAACGTATACCCATTCGTAGTAGATTATATGAGCTGGGTTCAGGATATCTTTTCTTTCCCATAATAATTATTTTCATACAGGAAAATATTTTTGATTGTTTTATTATTTTGATACATCTATAATATTATATATATATCGTCCGGTTCGGTAGGCAATCAGGGGAAATGTTCAGAAATCGTCCGACGCCTCCTCTGGTTCGTACTGGCAAACAGCGACCACGGATCGTAGCAGGCTCCTTCGATGTACGATGTGCAGCAGCACTCCGTCATGGCCAGTGAAAACACGTAGAACGTATTGATGATTATTTCAAGCCGCTTCTTCCTCCTTGTCGAGACCCTGAAATGTGTGAAAAGCACGGACAAATCATCATCAGTAAGAACTCTCTGCTGTGGGTTCTTACACACGTACTTACTGTCTGATGCGAGTTAACACGGCCCCGGTTGACCACCCCGAGTCGGTCAATCCAAGCGCTGCTATCGAACACTGGCCACCGATACTATGTTACAACCGGTAACAACCGATGATCGCCGCGAAGTCCGTTGGCCACCGACCAACTATTTACACTGCGTTGCAGTTTCTATACCTGTCGATGAGGGTCATCGTCCCTTCCTGTTTTCGAATGCTTGCTAGTTGGCCAGACTTGCACAGTAAACAGTAAACAGTAAACAAACAAAGGTTTGACAGCCAGTACCTCTTTCCACTGCGGTGCCTCCCAAAACAAATTATTGGTAGGTTATGAGGTGTCCATGCCTACCAAAAATACACTCGGCAAGGTTCTTTTAGGTAGGCATGGATACCTTTGGTAGGCAAGTGCAGCAGGGTTCTCCTTGGGTAGGTATTTAGTGGGACTATCTTTTGTCTGTATGATGCACTTGGCTAGGAATAACCATTGAGGAGCTATGTTTGTTTTATTTCTTCTCTTTATTGTGCATCGATAATAGATTTGAAAGCGTCAATATTGTTTACAATGGAAAATGTTCTACCGTTGGTGGCAGCACCGGTGCCATCCAAAGTTCAAAAATAAACTTTCCGTTCAAACTGTAACGGTTTATGCTTTCCATCCGTCGCTTTATTTCATTTTTCATGCAAAGTTTCACTCAAGAGCGGGTTGAAAAATTTCGGCGCTGCAGCGCGAATGCGACGGAGCATAAGTCAGTCGCTGCGTCTCGCTCCGATCCACGGGGATAGGCCTGAGTTCATTCAAAATTGGTAGTAGGGTACGCAGTAAAGCCTGAAATTGGCAAGTGGTTAATGCTAGTCTACCTGTCCCGTGTGAGCAAGGAGCTGGTATTCAGGTGGCTATATGATTTCACAGCTTATGTAATTACAAGCTTTCAAACAATTTGTTACCGGTAAATGATTGCTCCGGAGCGAACAGCTTTCGTCAAATTGTCTGCATGCCAGTCATTTGCCACTTACCAACGAGTGGGTCAATCTTTAAGCACAATGAATCTTCATAATGCAATATGAGGAGCCAATAAAACTTAATTTACGGATGGAATGAAAAATTTCTTATATGGAGCAAATGAATACATACGATCCAGCTCCAACGTTCCAACTCTAGTTCAGTGTTGATAGCTGCCAGCAGCACTTGGAGTGCGTCGTGTGCAGTAAAAATATAAGTGTGAAAAATAGTTGTGTTTTCAATCTAACCAAGCTCGTTAATAGATAAGATTGGTTAATAAAGTGTTTGCTTTCATTTTAACATGTAAAGCAGATGAAAATCGATCGTGCTTCAGTATTGTCAACGCTCTTCCACTTGATGCTGGCAATGGAAAGAAGATAAGTATTCCATCTTTATATTGTGCATAATTGTACATAATAAGTGATATAGTCTTTCTTCTTTTGCAGGTTTTGCCAGAAGTAGACCTAGGAGTAGTGCCAGTGAAGTGTAAAAAGAGAAATTAAATTAATAAAACGGTAACATAACCTAAAGGTAAATTCCAAAATAGTTGTTGTTTACATTTTCGGATGACATTTCCCTCGTGGGCATTGGTAGACCCGGAGGGTATGGGGAAAAATGTGGGAAGGAAGAAACGAGGAGGGGTAACCCATAAAAGAAGGAGAGTGAGTTCTTTCCTCTCATTTTTCGAATTACTGAACGCCATATATCAAAAAGACTCCTATTGCTTGGCGTTCAGTAATTCAAGCATATGGCGTTCAGTAATTCTAATGTATGGCGTTCAGTGATTGCATACAAGTTTTTGTACACCGGGGAGGTCATGGTATGGCGGGTGTCACAAGTTGGCGTCACTCGGTGGCACCAGTACCAAATCAGCTGGATTACCAGGAACGTCAGTCCCAAGAATATGCGAGATGGCGGCAATACTTGGATGACTTCCACCATTCCCGTGCCGGTCGAAGCCATCCTGCCACCAGCGAGCGGCACGACGCGATGGCGGCTCCGGCTGCGGGAAATGGTGGGCCGTCGAGCACCGTGAGAGAACCGTCACACTGCACACGTGAGCTGAACGCGACACAGAAGGCGGCCAGGCGGATCACGGATGATCTCCCAACGTCTTCGGGGGACATCACGCAATGGCCGATGTTTATTTCGAAAATATTTTCCGGCTTCAAAAGGACCAAAAGGGATCAACTACCACACCGCGGAAACCCGGAAGGATGACCCCTGCATAGTGTGCAGTGGAGAGTGCCAGTAGTTGGTGCTTTGCAGCGGTTTTCTTGCGCTCACCCCACGGCAGCGTACGTTGCTGGTGAAGGACTGTGCCAAAGGTGCCTACGCAGGCAAAAGAAAACATGCCGCGTGCGGGACACTTGTGGCGAGAACAGGTGTCGCGGAATACATCACCGGCTGCTGCATTACGGCGGCAGCGGCAGCAACACGCACCCTTCGGAGCCGAGGAAAAACGTTAACAAGAACCCAGCTGTTTACGATCAGGCGAGCATCACGACGGCACAAACAGGGACAAACACTACCGGATTCGCGCACACCACTACCATCATAAACGAGCCGGGACGCGCACTCGAACACTGCAACGCGCACATTAACGGCACTAACACCTTGTTTCGGTATGCACCCGTTGTAGTATATGGTGCTGGTGGAAAGAAGGTAAACACGCTCGCCTTCTTCGATGATGGAGCATCATCGACATTTGTCGATCGTTCGTTGATCGATGAGTTGGGGTTGGTTGGGGTGCCGCATCCGTTATGTTTGAAGATGACAGGAGACAGTGTGAGGCAGGAGGATGAATCGGTGGAGGTGAAGATGACCATTTCGGGAGTCGATCCTTCGGCAAAGATTTTTGAGCTCGCAAAGGTCCACACGGTGCGAAGCCTGTCCCTCTCCGAGCAGTCGGCGTGCATGGAAGAGCTGGCGAAGCGATTCGAGCATCTGAAAGGCCTCCCCATAGCATCCTACGACAAGGCGGTTCCTAGGATCCTAATTGGTATCGACAACGGTCATTTAGGAATTTCCCTCAAGAGCAAGGAGGGACGGGTGGGTGAGCCGATGGCAGAGAAGACACGGTTAGGCTGGACCGTGTTTGGACCCGCTTTGCCAAGTACAACCCCGCCAAGGCATAGCTTGTTCCATATATGCTCCTGCGAGGTCGCTGATACGACGTTTGCTCAATTCACGCTCAAGGCGGCTTTGAGATTCGCTACTGGGTTTCGAACTCACGACGGGTGGCGGATGAGTTACGGTTGGGAGCAGATTCCGTCGGGATTGTAAACTTGTGCTGCCAATCTGCGGTTGAGAAAGTGCTCGGCCTCTGGTGGGACACCTCTTCGGACACCTTTACCTTCCAACTTAACCCACGGCATGACGATGAGCTGCTGTCCGGGCTGAGATCACCGACTAAGCACGAGGTGCGCGAGGACAATTAGGAAATTCTGATTTGGCGGACGAAGCCAAGACACCTTTCCCAAATTGTCCCCGCACGTAGATCACCTTATCCTTCACTGCTGGTTTGAGGTATTGCAGGGGACCTTTGGGAGCGACTGACCCGGAGTCTTGTCTCTCCTTGACCTCATTGGGGAAGCACGTAACTTCCATCACACGTATTATTAGTTGGAGTCCGTACCCCAATTCGTCTAGCTGAAGGGGCCCTGATTTTTCCACGGAGGATACGGGTGCGCGTAGAGTCACAGCGTTTTACATCTCACTTAGCAACGGCGGCAGTGCATGCAGAACATCAAGAATGATAGCCTACTGTAGAGTTTTTGATGTTGAATCGCAAAACCCATAAGTGGCAACAGAAACGGGTTAGTAGAAAAATCATCACTTTCTAGGATCTACCAGAATGAAAGTTGTCTCACGGATGTTTGACGAGCGCGAATCACAACAATCCTCGCAAAAGTATGTTTGCGATCGGAAAGCGATTTTCCCCTACTTTTACCTGCACCCCTTGACTGGTCGTGCCTACTTCGAACATCCACGCGACAACTTTCATTCTGGTAGATCCTAGAAAGTGATGGTTTTTCTACTTACCCGTTTGTGTTGCCATTTGTGGGTTTTGCGATTCAACATCAAATACTCTGCAGTAGGCTATCATTTTTGATGTTCTACATACACTGCTGCGGTTGCTAGGTGAGATATAAAACGCTGTATGGTGCTTGTATTGGGATAACAAGTCATCAGAATCGTTCCTCATCATGCCTGTCAGCAATAGAGGAGCACCGACAGCCTCTCCAACGCAGTCACGTAGTTGAGTTGAGGCATGATTGGCCTTTCGTCGGTAATTATAAAACTCGGTCCGTTGCGCCAAGAGTTCGCCGTCTCGCTGTTTATTAGCTTGTTGGCAGGTAGACTTCTGGACACGATGTCGGCTGGGTTGAGTTTCGTCGGCACGTAGCTCCAATCCAGTCAATTCGTGGCAGCGTGAATTTTGCCACCCGGTTCTTAACGTACATTTCCTACTTAGTGTTGTCGGAACGTATCCAACCCAACACCACCTGAGAGTCAGTCCACCAACGGGTTTGGCTTATCCGGGTGCCAGAGGCGTCCTTTATTTTGGCATAGAGTCGAGCAAGAAGCATTGCTCCTTGCAATTCGAGTCGCGGCAAGGTCACCTCTTCGCTGGGTGCCAATCGTGACCTGGAGCACATTAACCGGGATTGCGGGTTTCCTTGGTCGTCCAGAAAGCGAAGGTAAATGGCGCATCCATAAGCTTTCGTAGATGCGTCGCTGAAGCCAGACATGGTCATGCCCTCCTCGGGATTGGGGATGTCTGAAAAGCGGCAGGTAGCTGGCGAATCCGTTCCAGTTTTCGATCATATGAGATGATGCGACTTCGTCTTATCCGAAACCATCTCACCAGAGATCTTGTAGCTGAATCTTTCCGGTGACTATCTAACTGGACTATCTGGTAAGTTAGATGCCCACTTTTGTAGTGGCATCCCTGCTGAAAAGAACTCCTGTAACAAGCCCCTATCGTGCCTGTAACATGACTATTCTTGTTACAGGATTTTGTATGATTGTGAGCGATGTTGAGTGACTTTTGAGTGGGTTTTCCCCTATTTCAAGCTTCCGCACTCCCCTTCCATACCCTCCTAACCATACTCCCTTACCCGGGCCCCCCCGAATGCCCGGAGTCGAAATGTCATCGAACAAAAAACCACGACACAATGTATTTTTTAGTTTTCACACAATTTCATTTAGATTTTTATTCATCTCACTTTATTTATTCATTGTTGCACTGGACCCTGAAAGAAAAGAAAAGATAAGCAATCACATTTGATTAATACCTTTGACCGGGCAATTACAATTGAACAAGAATACCGCAAGGTGTTGCTGGAGGTATTTCGTTGCTGTACTGACAAATTATGAACAACACTTACCTGTATAAGGAATCTTACTTCCCAATGTTGGTTCCATGGTAGATTTCTTACGATACATCACCAATAAACACACTTTTTTGCCCATTTTTTGGCACACGATTCTACATCACAGAATCATCAACACAACTGAGCAATGGCGTTTCGATAGCTAACACCAAGGCTGTTGAACTCAAGGTTATGTGGTAAATGATAAAGCAAATAGAAATGTCAAAACCATTGGTGCATTGCAGTTTCTTTGATATTATTATCGTTGCAATAAAATCTGGGATGTATTTTTATTCATTTTGAATCAACATTATTCAATCTTTTCTGAAGAAAACCCGACTCGACAAAATACTTTCTTGGTTAAACTACGTGGACAAGGATACAAATGACAAAAGTTTGACTTTCGATATACCTAAAGTTTCAACTACTTTGTTTGAAGCAGGAGGTAGAATACGGAATGGAGGAGAAGATCCTGAGCGTAGCTGCTCACTGCGTTGAACCATGGACGGGAAAGGCGAAGCAAAGGGGAGTGCATGAAGTATGGGGATGGTTGGTATAGGAGTTTGTGGATCAAGGGGTTAAAATAATGGTGGAAGTAGTGTGAAACGGGTGGAAATTAAAGAGAGGTGAGCGCTTTTTTCCGCGGGGATCCCGCGTATGTTGAGTGCTCATTCGACGCCTGTCATTAGCTCACGTAGCTGCTCAGGAGTCGACCCGCCCAACGAAAGGTTGTCCATGTAGAACGATGATTGGATGGCGTCAGCTACCCTTGCATCAGAAGTGCGCACTTCTTTCCCGGCTTATTTGGGCTACAAGGCGCTGTTCAGACGAAGCAGCCTCGCCGCACGTAACGGTTAGGAGTCAGATAAGTTGCACCGTATCATTTGGCTTGACGCGCTATGGGATGCGCAGCATCCAAGTGTCGGGCTCGGAAACCCTCACTTGCCGGTAAATCTATACGATGCCAGGGGTCGCCACCACGGTTTGAGTGCGAAATTCTATCCAGATTCGAAATAAGTCCAGGTGGGTGACGGGTCCAACGGCTTGGAGCTCGTTCAAAAAGAATCTCGTCTTGATTTCGCTCAAGCGTCCAACACCAACGTAGTTTCGCGGTGGTTGGGTCCCCCTTTTCCACACAGGAATAAGGGATCACGTAGCATCTTCAACGTAGGTGGGTTCGTCGCTAGAAATATGACTTTATAGCACGAAGAAGCGGCGTCTCGCTTGCTCCATTGAATTATCCAGTTGATTCAGCTCCCCCCGTGGGGGATTTGCATAATGTACCAACCATCGTCCTCGATGGAGGTATGGTCCTCAAAGTGCGATTCGTGTTCGTGTTGTTTCCAGGCTGTGTAGTCGGAAGCGTCATTTGGGAGTTCTTCGATTGTCCAGAATCGTTCCAGACAACTCCTTAAGTTTGCTGAGGTCATGTCACGTAGTATTCCTCCAATAAGCCAGCCGATTTTGGAATTTTGGCGAGTCAGCTCTTTGGTAGGCAAGGAAGCCTTGCCCCAAAGCATTGAAGCATATTTTGGCACCCAGGATGGTCGGTTGTTCCAGAATGATGGAACTTCGCATCTGTGACTTACCACGTTTGGTAAGTCCAACTCGGCTGGTCCAATGATGCGGGCAGGTTGGTCAGTGAGACCGGGTATCACGAAGACACTGATGTCCTGGGTGCAGCTTCCGTCGGTGAGCATGATGTTTGTTCACACTGCTTGTTCACCGGGATCTTGATACCTGCGTCGTTCAGCGTCAACTGCGCAGATAGCAGATCTAAACCGAAGAGGCACGGACCCGGCACGTAGTGGCACGGAGTAAGAACGACTCTGCGCGGATATCAGGCGGCAAGCAACATGCTCTGAAGGCACGGCAGCACGAGGAGGCTCATTGCGGTGCGACACGAGGAGGTACGCAGCACAAGGAGCCACGAGGAGGCACGCAGCACAAGGATCTGGACGTAGCAGGAACGCCTCGGTGCGGCGCGGACATCGGGCAGCAAGCAGCAGACCGTGAAGGTGCGGCAGCGCGAGAAGCCACGGAGCAGGAACGAGAATATGCGGCGCGAGCACCAGGTAACAAGAGGCAGGCGTGGCAGTACGAAGAGACTCGGCGAGACGCGAGCACCAGACGGCATGAAGCAGGATCTGGGCGGCGCGGCAGCACGAAGAGACTCGGCGCGGCGCGAGCACCTGACTGCATGAAGTAGGATCTGGGCGGCGCGGCAACACGAAGAGGTACGGAGGACGAGAAGGCACGCAGCGCAAGGATCTGCACGCAACAGGAACGACTTGGTGCGGCACGGACATCGGGCAGTAAACAGCATACCGTGAAGGCCCGGCAGCACGAGAAGGCACGGAGCTTACCCGGGTTTTCACGCCGAATGCGACCCGTGCACGGCCGTGTGGTCGCAGTGTCCACCGACGGGACATGACGGAAAAACGAGCCATCGATCCGCATATCGATGGCTTTATTGCACGAACCGGATAACTTCCGTGCTTATCCGGTTTCTGCGTGAAAGGCTCTTCTCCTTTCGGTTTGACGCCGCGTGGATCAAACCCGACCTTTCACGCTAACCCGGTTTCGACGTGAAACCCAAGGCTTCATGCTAAATCGTCAGTCATGTTTAATAGTGTTCTTAAGTGCTAGAAACAAATACCGTTATAGAAAGAATAAAAAGTTATCGTTTTTAACCTAGTGAATTCCAACGTGTGAATTTCTTTGCGAAATCCGAAGCCCGCAGCTTCGTGCGAAAACAGATAGAACGTTTGCCTCCGCTCATCCAATGCGCCGTGATCGCCGCCCCAGCAGCCGCAGCAGAAAAAGTAAGTGTCGCCGACGCAGTAATGGACTCCTATGCATTACACCATCGCACGGGCCCCTACCAAAGCATCGTGGAAGTTACATCGAGCGCAGTCGAACTCTTTTCGCGACAGGTAGCCGAGCTTTCCAAACGCCTGGATGGAATGGCAGTCCAACAACGTCGTGCAGAACCTCAACACCGGCAGTGCTCCCTCTCGCGGTCCTCAAACCGATCGAAAATCGGCGAGTTCTGTTACTCCCACCAGCGTTTCGGACACGCCATGAAAAAGTGCCAGGACCTGTGCACGTTCGAGCCACAACAGCAGCAGGGGCGCAATAACATGTTTGGTTTCGTCGGTGGAAGTGCCACCAGTCGAAAGAAAGCGTTAACCGCAATAACGCGAGTACCTCTTTATGTGAAAATACCGGAGAAGACTGCAAGCAAGTTCAAACAATAACACCAGCAAGCCATTGCCTTATTGTCGTGGACCGAAAAACACAACAAAAGATTTATAGACACCGGCGCCGACGTCTCCGTCATCCACAAATCCAGGAACACAAAACATACTTAGCCATCACCATGCACCTGTTTGCCGCCAACCGAACGCCCATTAAAGTATACGGCGAATCGCTGTACACCCTAGACCTCGGTCTACGACGCGCGTATCTGAAGAACTTCATAATCGCAGAGGTTGGGATAGCGATTATAGGTGCCGATTTCCTCCAACATTTCCATCTGTTAGTCGACCTGCGCCGGAGGTGCTTGGTGGACGCGACAACAAACCTTAGCGCACCTGGAATTCCCGACCAAGATCAACGGGAACCAACGCTTAAGGTCTACGACGCAACATCGCCAATAACCCGGCTGCTCAACGAGTTTCCACAACTAACAACGCTCAGCGGCCCCGGAACATCTCTCCCGTCTGAAGTGACGCACCGGACAGAGACGAGTGGTCAATCAAACTTCACTCAAACGCGGATATTGACACCAGAGAAATACGCAGCAGCCCGGGCCGAATTCCAATTCCTGCTACAGCTAGGAGTGTGTCGACCGTCCATCAGCAGCTAGTCCAGTTCACTTCACATGAAGGGGAAAGCGGACGGCACTTGGCGCCCTTGTGGAGACTACAGGGCACTGAACGCGAAAACCGTCCCAGACCGATATCCGCTGCCATAGCGGACAGGCTTCACAATACAGCTACGTGGAAAAAACATCTTCTCAAAGGTCGACCTCCACAAGGCGTACCATCAGATACCAATCCATCCGGATGCCATTGCCAAAACGGCCATTACCACCCCAACGGCTGATCCACGACGCGCTACGGGGACTGGACTTCGTGTTCCCGTACATAGATCACATCATCGTCTTCTCTACGTCCCCTCTACGACACCTTCTCCAATTATTTAGCCGTCTCACGGAGCACATATTGACCATCAACGTGGCCAAGTGTGATTTCTCCAAACCGGAAATTTCCTTCCTGGGTCACCACGTCACAACCGACGGGATCCAGCCACTCCCGAAAAAAGGCGAGCCCATCCAAACGTTCCCGAGACCAAACACCGCCATGAACCTCAAGAAATTCCTGGCGATGATCAACTTCTTTCTTACTTCTTTCCGGGAAACAAAAGGCGAGACACAAACTACAACTGGCAGGCGCCACTTTGTTGGCACACCCGGAGAGCGACGCCGAACTCTCCCTATGGTGTGACGCGTCCGATTTCGCCGCAGCAGTATCGATGGACAGCTGCAGCCTCTCGGTTTTTTTTCCAAAAAATCGATACGACCGCGAACTGGCCGCTGTATACCTAGCCGTGCGACACTTTCGACACCATCTGGAAGGGCGAAACTTCCACCATCACAAGCCGCTAGTCGCGCTTGCCGTGGCGATGCTTTTTCCAGCGACTGATGAAAAGCGTACATCTCGACTACATCGTCCAGTTCACCACCGACGTCCTACACGTAGAAGGCGAAAAAAATATAACGGCCGACCTAGTCTCCCGCATCGAGTCCATCCGGTCTGTCTCCACCATCGACTACGACAAACTGGCAGAAGATCAGTCCCGCAATCCTGAACTCGCCGATATCATCAACGGTAAAATCAAGACGGACCTGACTCTCCAAAAAGTAGTAATCCCTGGTAGTACCGAAGCACTCTACTGTGATTGCCCAACCGGTGTAATCCGACCGTACGCGACAACGCCTTTCCAACAACAACTTCTGCATGCTGTCCACGACATGTGCCATCCCGGCATAAGGATCACTGTCAAGCTAATGACAGAACACTTCGTCTGGCTGAACATCCGCCGAGACACCAGGGACTTCGTACAAAGCTGCTTGCCCTGTCAAAAAGTACATCGGCATACATACAGCCCGCTCGTACGCTACTCGTCCCCGGAAACCAGGTTCGCGCACATTAACGTTGACATCGTTGGCCCACTCCCACCCAAGCACCTGGTTTTTCGCTGTCCGTCAAGCTATTCGTTTTGCTAACAGACACAGCCGGAGTCGGATAGACAGATTCTCACTATGGCGGTTTGACGGAAAGCAGCAACTAACCGTCTGCCGACTAAAGCAGCCCGTAGACGTCACATATTAATCTGTGCAGATCTTTGACGTCTACAGATTTCCTTTGTTCTCTCGTACCCATCGTCTGTCAAACATCCCTGCAGATATCCCGATATCTCGAGGGATGTTGGAAAGAGCTAAGGATACGCGCATCTAGGTTCGGACTCACATCTGTACGGATCTGAACCCAGATTTGACGGGGTTTTGCCACTATCATGTGGGTTCATTTTGGCTGATATGTTACTTCGTTCTTTTGCATATGAATTCGCACCCATGTGTTTTGGTGGCCCAACTCTGCTGCTATTGTTGCTACGCTACGCTTGTGGTGGTGCGCGAATTTTTTATTTCTTACGATAGCTTGAACTAACTGCTGTGGAAGAGAAAACTTTTCACGGTAAGAGATATACAGTCTGACAAGAAAGTATCCGTACAGTCATCAATTTCAACTTCAAGCCTAGTTATCTCAGCGACTACGTGACCTAGGACAATCATTTAAACGACATATCGTAGATAAACTTCTATTCTATCCAATGAGGTCTTAACATTTCGAAAAAGTTACTTGTAGGTCACTTTGTTCTATAGAAACCCTAAAAAAGGCTCAAAATCGATGACAAAAAAGTATCCGTACATGATGAGTATTGATGATGTGCCATCGGTACCTGATGTGCCAATATGTTACAATCAATGCCACTTGCCTCAATAATGGCCAGCAAGTGCCAAGGCATCATTTCTACAAGTTTTTTTTTTCGAAAGATGCTGGAAATTTGACCCGATTTCTATAATGTTTCTAAAGGGGTCTACTAAGATCAAGATAATGTCCCGTTCATGGTAAATCTAGGCGTCTTTCGACAAATGTTGTACAGAGATCGATTCCGGAGACTTTAGGAGTATCGTCAACACTTGTACGGTCTCATAAAGTGGTAATTCTTGGACAATACATGGTCTATTCTTGGGATCGTTATTTGACTCAGAGAGCATATTATTGAACATTTAAAGTTTAACCTAGCCATGGCTTGTTCAAGTGACAAAATGGGCGAAGTAGACTATGTCCCACAGATGATTCATATTTAATTCAATATTTCCAGTTCGATTAATGGTCTTAATGGAACACCATAACACAAACTCTCAACTACTGTGTTTTATAGTTGGAATAACGTTGCTCGTAATGATGGTTGAGTTCGACGTCTGGTGTCTATTGTTACTCGTTTTTTGGCCAAAATTGCTTAATTTTGTCTGTATATAGTGTATAAAACACTGAGCCTACACGCCAATGGCATCAAAATACAGCGATTTGCAAATCCCCAGTCTTTCTTATTCTTTCCTAGGAAATGAAAAGTTTGCAACTTACATTAATGCAATGTAATTGTTATTTACAAAAAACCTTCTTAAGAGTTGAAATCCAAATCATATGATTGATGCACTAGACACTTCGTTCGTCATGTTTGAGGACTCGAAGTATGAAGAACTTAATAGCTTTTCGAGCAATCACCCTCCCATAGCGATTGAGTAACCACGAAAGGTGTCTGTTTGCGGGGTTTAGTCTAGTTGCATCCTGGTTAATTCGACGAATTATAAGTTCCTGAGACTTAGCATGAGATTTTTCACAGGGTTCATAAACTTGCCAAGTTAGGTTCCCTTTACATCACAAGAAAAAGATAGTTCTCTATCGGTTGCAGCTGTTTGCCTAGTTTCACCGGCCATTTCACGTTAAAATATAAAAATAATAGATATAAAATTGTTGCCGCCATACTTTTAGACACTTGATAACTCTAAATAATGACTAGGCTGATATTTTGACTACCGGTGTTTTTGGTCAAGAAAGTCGGGTGTACGAATACTTTTTTGTCATCGATTTTGAGCCTTTTTTTGGGTTTCTATAGAACAAAGTGACCTACAAGTAACTTTTTCGAAATGTTAAGACCTCATTGGATAGAATAGAAGTTTATCTACGAGATGTCGTTTAAATGATTGTCCTAGGTCACGTAGTCGCTGAGATAACTAGGCTTGAAGTTGAAATTGGTGACTGTACGGATACTTTCTTGTCAGACTGTATGCAGTAATTGAACCATCAATATTGTAATACTTACGAGGAGGTGAAGTCAACCTGCAAACCAGTTGATCCGTGGCAGGTGTATTGACAGAGTTGGTTGTTTTAGCAATATGAATAGCAACGAGAGAACGACTTGGTATATTTTCCCTTTCACCTTCACTCAATTTCTTCATCGCGATATTCCATGTAAGTAGCAAGTGGAATTATCTAATATTTTTATGCGTAAAAGTTTTTAAAATGTAAAATGCGTAAAAGTTTTTTTTTAATTTATATGCGTTAAACTTATTTTTACTCTCCGGGTCCTTAAGCTCCATCGGTTCAATGTCATACAGATACAATGACCGTAAGGCCACCCATTGCCGAAAAGCCAGCGATATTTAAAACCGGTAAGATAAAACAGTTATTGAAATCAATAACATTACTTACTTCATGGCTTTTTGTGATTGAAATGGGTTTTTAACGATAACTAGTTTTAGCTGAAATACCCGTTGCGACCACTTTAAAAAGAAAGTCCAATGTTACGGAACTATGTACAAAACGTTGGATTGCAATTGGCGTTAACCTTCAGATCTACAACCGCCTACCTGGGTAAGTTTTGCCCTTTTATTTTGCAATTACTTCGAATTGAACAGTTATATCGACTTAAAATTCCTGGAATGCCTCAAGCAACATGTTCCCTATCATTCTGCCGAAAATCGACTTTTTATTTTTATTCGAAGTATTTTTTTACACCATTTTTCTATTTATACCCCTTAAATCTACAACCGCCTACCCGGGTAAGTCATACGTTTTGTACGAGAGTTTATATTTTTCTGTACCAAGACAAACCACCAGTAGGTGAAAGGAGGTGCCCCTCGGGATTTTCTTTTTATTTTTATATTGAAAACAATCCAAATTTATCTAAGACACACTATGAAAGACTGTTTTACTCCTCGAACTCCTCGAACAATTAGTAATGAAATAAACTCGAAGACGATGTACAAATATGCAAATTATGCTACATTTTGGACCACACAGCGGCAACGAAAGCATTCTAGGTGAACTTTCATAATTTGCTACACAAAATAATAATTTATTAATTGCAATAAAATCATGGTGCAACGGGTTGAATTAAATACAAAAGAAACTGTTATCGTTTGAAACAAAACGATCGAATTTATGTATATGAGCTAAGTTTTAAAATGTTGAGGCTTAAATATCAGTTGTAACAATGCATAATGAAGAATTTCCTCCAGATATGCCACTGAATTTACTGAGGAACATGAACATTTCCGAAACGTAAAATTTAATAGAAAAATATTTCTACATCTTTGAAATTTCAATTTATAAGCAAAAATGTTGAAGGCACCAAGAAGTTACTTCACCAGAAACTTAAGAAGTATAAACAAACACAATAACTTATTGAAAATGTATGGTTTACAGAGTTGGCGATTGTAGATCTATGGGATAAAATATATTTGAATGAAAAAATTACTTACTTATCGAATTTTTAATATTACTATTTGAATGGGATGTGTTAGAAAACATTCTTAAGTATCATTACTGAAAATTTCAACTCACTACGGCATTTAGAACAAAAGATATTAGCTTTGAAGCACAGCAGAATGCAAACCCCCATACAAAACGTATGGCCTACCCGGGTAGGCGGTCGTATGTTAACGTAGGTATTTTTGGTCGTAGACCTGAAGGTTAATCCTTCTTTCCCGGCCACAAAACAGCAACAGATTCCAGCTACAACTATCCAGAAAATCCTCCGCCAACCACAAATATTCAATTACGTCAAGAATCAATTCCTTCGGGTAAGTACACACAAGTTTTAAATCAACCTTCCACTTTTTCTTAAATGAATTTATTTTTGTAGTTACCTCCACGCGTCTAAATGATGAAATAATGCAGCTTCTTCACGACATCATTGACAAAATAGATAAACATACGCTCCGAGTGGAAAACATTGAACTGACGTCGAATAAAACCAATCGTGATGTAAAACACGCTTGCCCAGAACTGGAAACCTCAATTGTAGCAATCCGTCCTACGGAAGTATCCGACTCTAGGACTGATTTCCAATTTCAGACCATCACAATTAAAGAAGAATTAGATAGCTTAGAAACACGGCTCCAGGATGATAGAACGTTTGGTGTAAAATTAGCAGATTATTTTTAAAATAGGATTACTAGCTCAACTGTACAAAATCGTTTACATGTTTCATTAGACTTAATTTTTGATAGGCAGTTTGCCACAATGTAGCTGGACTGGCAAATCCAGAAATCCAGATTGTCCCAAAATAGATTAGGAATTATATAAAAATATTCTGAGCTTATTCGAACAAGTTGGGTCCAACGAAACCGTTTTGGTTACTCCAGAGTTTTTAACAACTTTTATGATGAATAAGTTACGTCCCGCGCATGAAAGAGTCAATTTAGAAAATCTGAGAAAGACTTCGTGTCATAGGAGTAGAAGCAATAATTTGTAAATTTTATGTAAATAGTTATGTTTATTTTTATCTTACAGTGTAGTTATAGCGTTAGTTGACACATTTCATTTAGTTTAAGTACTTTTCATATTTTTCATGCTATGTTATTCGATGTAAATTTTGGTTCTGGTATGAGTTAAACAATATAGTTTTAGATTTTGAATCAATATGATGCAAATATTAACCTTATAAACAACTATGCCTGTGTACATAATCTATTTGATCATAAACAATCATTGCAATAGTTTAGTTAATATAGGACTTTGTAGAAATTGAAGTATTCTGCCCAAAATTGAACCATATTCGGTTTTAATTGTTTTGAGACATTTTATTTTATTTGGTTATATTGTTTTATCTTACTCTACAAGCGTGTGAAGAAGAGGGAAATAAGCCATCTCTCAGGGGTCCGCGACAGCCGAGCGGTAGCGCCGGTTAGAAAATCGGCCCATGAGCGCCGGGGCTCACCACCTCGACGGCGTGGGTTCGAATCCCTACCGAGACCGGACGCTCCCCTGTACGAGAGGACTGACTATCCACGTACAACAGGGAAACAAGTCTCGTAAGCCCTTAACGGGTAGGCATGACAAAGAGGTCATTACGCCAAGAAGAAGAAGAAGAAGAAGCCATCTCTCCTTCCTTAACTAAAGGTATTGCGACTAACTTAGATCGTATTTGATCGAGCGAAATGTGCATACTGTCGTCGGATAGATTAGCTTTTTGTCTTTTGAAAATATATAGTAATAGGATAACTTCCCTTTCGGATTTTTTAAAAAATGAACTATTTATTTTCCGATGTTGGTCCGAGCTTGGACGACTTAAGACTGAAGACTACTTTATTGGAAATAGTACGGCTACGTTAGCCGCGCCGATTGCGCTGACGAAGCGTCTGGCTGCTGGTGTCCGGAAGCGTCCGTTCCCACGATTCCATGCTGGTGTCCGGTTGCTCGCGCGTGGCGTTGTGGCCGCTGGCTCGCGCGTGGCGTTGTGGCCGCTAGTTCGCGCGTGGCGCATTGCCTTCTTGTGTTTCACATAACTATATAAATAGCTGAAATCAAAAGGGTCGTCAAATAAAAGTTCGTTAACAGTTAGTTTACGTCCTTGAATGCAGATTTGTTGCTCTACTATGTTGGCTGATTCAAAGAGAACCCCAGCGAAAAATGTATGATAAATAATTCAAGTAGAACCATTTTCTAGACCGACTAAGAAATCATCCAATGCATTCGGTGCCAGGTGAAGGGACCAGGATTGGTAAGCTGCCAGACCTGCGTGCGCAAGTACCACGAGCAAAGTGCGGGTCCGACCCATCCAAACAAGCCCCCTTGGAAATGCCTGGAGTGCCGGAAGCCATCGATGCTTTATAATGTAAGTGTCGTCTGTTGGCACGATTGTTGACACGAAATAAACATTTGCTCCAATTCGTCGTCCTCTGGTTGCACGCGCCCGATTTCTCTGCCGATACGAAACCGGACTCTGGAAGGTGAATCGCGAACTTGCAGCACGTGTTGTCGCAGCTACCACAAAACTTGCTTCAGGATGGGAACCACCGGCAATTCCTTATCCTGTCAGCTGTGCCTGCCAAGCCAACCGTTGGCCGAACTGGAGCGAGGTAAATGGCGCTCGTACACCCCAAAGATCGTGAAGTTCCATAAATGCTTGGCGTACGCCGTTGACGCGGTGTTCTTTTCTTTGGAAGAGGTAAGAGGTTTGCCTTCTTGGCAACATCGAATCAACCGGCATCTGAAACGTACGTTCGATTTCTCTTTCCACTCGCCGCAGGCCCATCTGTTCTTTCCCTTCAGACAGGAGTTGTTCGGTGATCCCTTGGATGGAAAGATACAGTACATGGATATAGAGGGGATTTGGAGCAAGGTCCAGCTAATACAGTACATCTCGGTAGATGCGTTCTACGCCGATTGGGAGATGATTGCGGAGTACATTCGTATCCTACCGGGTGAGTATCCCAAGCAACATTTCCAATGCTTGATAGACTTCAGCATGTTTTATTATTATTTCAACATGGTGAAATTGATTCCTTTCACAATGCAAAAGTCTAAAATCTTTGCTAGCTCAAAGAAGCTATGAATACGCTGATAAGTCCGTCTCAAAATCTTCCTTCAAAACCAGTCAATGGCACTGCGTTTTGAAAATCAATCGTTTCTTTTATACAACGTTGAATCTTTAAAGGTCCTTTAACAAAGATTTAATAGTTGTCGGAAATTAAAGTTCAGTATGTTGCCTACATTCTGGCGAATATCATTAGAATAGATAATAGAATTAATGAAAAGGATTAACGATAAGGAAATTAGGAACTAAGTCAAATGAATTAGGCAAATGAACTATATTTGACAGAATAATAAACAGTAGCAAACTGGAACTCAAGGTGTAAGGTTACCTTACTTCACGAAGACCATCCGAAAATTCTTACATTTGAGTGAAAGTTGTACTCAAAAATTGTTTTACGAACAATTATATCGGTCTACGTTTACGACGTACGCAAGGACAATTGGTGTTCTTGACGTCGTGAACGTCGAAGAAACAAGCCAGCCGGTAGAGCATTCGACGATTACGTCGCCGAGTGTGATTAGTTGCAAGGACTTCGACGTGTGTGAAATCGACAGTGCAAAGAAGAGAGAAGTTTTCACAAGACTCCGAACAAATCTAGTGAACGCACTACAGCGTAACACCGCATCGCTCGATAGTGCTGTGTCATCCAACCGCCATCACGTTTTGCGCGCCATCACAGTTTGAACGAGTTCGCGCGCATTTGCTTCAAGCGAGCATGAAGAAACAGCAATAAATAAGGGAGCCAAATTTTTTAGTGAAATGGACAAAAAGCTCAAAGCGATCCAGCATAAAAAGAAGATTGCGTTGGAAAATATTAAGGCACTCGAAAAACGTATGAAAACGTTCTCCCAGCATGAAGTGGGTCAAGTGCCAGATATATTGGAAGGGCTTCAGAAGCATAAGGAGGATTTCTTCGCGGCGATGGCGAAGCTAGAAGAGCTTGACGATAGCAATGAAGCGTTAGAAGCGTGCATCAGTGAAAGGATCGATATGGAGAAGCGATGCAGACGGCAGAAATCAGTCTTCCGGGCGAATCTTCCCAAGGACACGCTAATGATTCATCAATGCTGGCAAGTTCGACAATGGCATTTGGTCGGCCAAATGCGACCAATCTTCGGCTTCCGAAAATTGAGCTGCCTACTTTCGACGGTGATTCTACAAAATGGTTTTCGTTCCGCGACCGTTTTGAATCGATGATCGATGATTCAGCAGAGCTGTCAGCGATCGCTAAACTGCAGTACCTGCTATCATCATTAAATGGCGACGCTGCGTTACCCTTCGAGCACACACCGTTTACAAACGATAACTACGCGGTCACTTGGAAGATGCTGTTGAAACGGTACGATAATATACGCAGTCTCATTCGAGAGTATTGGCGGAGGCACCATTTCCTTCCAACAGTCATATCAGAGAGCTTCGAAGCTCTGACGAATTTGGTAGACGAGTTCACACGTCATGTGAATGGGGTGGTGAAGCTGAAGGTGGAGCGGTGGAGACTTGGGATACTCCTTTGTCAAACATGCTGTTGATGAAGTTCGACCGCGAGACCATCCTTGAAATGAAATGATGAAATATGTCGAAGAACGGATCCAGATCCTGAAAACAACTAAAAAACTCACCTTTGTAGAGGATTCGTCGATCAAGGTGGCCGGCAACTCTCGACAGAATGTGTCACCGAAGGCCATTCACAAATCTTCGGGGCAACCACGGTGTTTGTTGCAAAGCGAGTGATTTTCACCGCACTCCATGTGTCCAGTATTCAACGGCAAGGATGTGCAGCAGCGACGCGACATCGTGGCAAAGAAGCATTGTTGTTGGAATTGCCTTAGCATTATCGACATTGCATCTCGTAGAAGATCGTTGTTCCTCGGGCTCTCGCTTGGTCTCGTGTTTTCGTTGTGTTTCGTTGCTGCCTACTGTGTTTATTCCAGCGCAACGTCTTTCGGATACTCTACAGTTGACGACCCGCTTATTGACGGTTTATATGGGTGGCTCCAGTCCAGCTTACAGCTGATTTTTTTGGCGATTAATTCCCCATACCGGCATTTGATTCTGTTCTGAATCGCGTGTGTGTGTGTGCCAGATTCGCCTTTAGTGCTGCGCTGCCTAGCCTTAATATGGCCACCTGTAAATCCTGCGCTCTCCCGGTGGCTAGCGATAGCCTATACATCTGCAGTGGGCTGTGCAAGTGTGAGTTTCACTTCGCCTGCCTAGGACTCTCCAGAGCGGTGACACAGGAGCTTAAACGCCCGGAGTCTCCTCTCCTGTGGATGTGCCAGGATTGTAGGAGCGGCTCAAATGGAGGCTGGGCTAGTACTCGTGATTCAAGTAAACTTTCAAGTGAGGCGCTCCTTGGGATAGGCAACCCAAGGAGATTTTTGAAATATTTCCGGCGCCTGCCCAAGGAGAGAAAAAATGGCGTTTCGACCCAAACCCATGAAAGTTCCATACAAAAAAACCCCTCTACAACGGGAGAGTTACCCCGCAACCACTCTTCCACCGTTTGTCATACCCCTTACTACCTGATGATAATCCAAATGCTGTCTGCCCTATCGTTCCGTCCTTTTCTCTCGCGTTATTTTCCCAACAGCATAGACTTGTGCGTGTGAGCAACAGCCCGTTGAGGAATTGTTTACATTTTGAAACAAACGGTCTTGCAGTGTGTTGTAAAAGCTTGGTGTCTATTTTGTACAAGAAATCTCTTGAAAATGTTTGCGAAAGAGTGGCGAATCGAATTTCGATAACAACGAAACGCTCTGGATCATGGATATGATCTTGGATCTTATGAAAAAAGCTAAGGCAGTAAACTTACCTAAAAGTGCAAGAACATTATTAGGAACCAACCGTAAGCCATCGATCAATATAATAGAAATAAGCGGCGGCCAGTATTGGTATCATATCGGGTGCATTTTTGAAGCAATATAATTGTGGGTGTAAATAACTAATTTTTATTGTTTTGTTTTTTAGTAATGCAACACTTATTCATGGCAACATATATCAATGGATGGATTACCATTGCATAAAAGTGGCATCATGGAGTTTTGCCTAATATTTTGTAATATCCATGAGATGCCGAAAGTACTAGTGATGACGAGAACTATTTTCTGTAGTAGGAGGAAGCCGACGAACGTTGAGGAATCTTTACGTCTCATGGTCACGGAGATGAACAACCTCGTGGAATATGGAGTAAACATCAACGGGAAACATGTGTCGATACATCTAAAGGCCATTATTGCAGACACTTCAGCAAGAGCATTCATAACAGGTTGACTACAAAACTTATCTGCAGACAATTTCACATGTATTTAATTTTTCTTTCATTTAATTTTCACAGGTGTAGTAGGACATGCTCGTTATAACAGTTGCCAGAAATGTACCGTCGTAGGTCAATACGGCAGCGTTGCTCGTATCATTGTATTTTCTGGGATACAAGCAACACAACGAACTGATGGAGGATTCAGGCAAGGCGCCTATCCAGAACACCAAAGAACGATGACACCTCTTTAAGATTTAATTTTTTTTTATATAGTCCAGGATGTCGTGGTAGCGGATCGTTTGCATCTTATCGATCTTAGCATCATGAGGCGACTGCTGGCTGGTGAAACGAAACACTGGGAAAGATAAAATGGGACTCAAACTCAATGTAAAGCAAGCCTTGCAAACGACAAAACTCATGCAACAAATGAAAGAAGATTTGTTCTTTGATTCACTTGCCAGAAATCGATGGCTTAGATGCTGGTATGATATTAATGGTTGTGAAGGTTGCGTTTGAAAGCTCCTGATAAAAATAAATGATACACAGTAGTTGTCTTATAAATGGCACAAATAAAAAGTTATATCTTTGAAACGTGATTTCAATAATTACCGTTATTTGTCGATGCTGGTGGAATTTGAAAAGGTACACAGTGACGATGGAATGTCTAGAGCCGGTTTACAGTTGTTTCGGTGGGTTTCTCATTGATTGTCCCGGTGGATGTCATAGCATGAATACTTCCACACTTAACACTTTATTGGCGGGTGCTTTCTGATCAAAACATGCTGCAGTCACCGTCAATTAACTGTTAAAATCTAAAAACAGCACAATGGAAAAATCAAACTCATTATTAAACTGCTCAAACTTCGTCAAATTTTTCAACTCCAACCTCTAGTTTCATGATTTTATACTACCCACCTTATTTCGCGCGAGTGCAATTTTGAGAAAATGTATCCATCGTTACGTAAAATAAAACAGACAATCAACAAGACACTTTCCAACATTGCCGATAGATCAACCGGTCTGCGCATCGTATGGTATGTATAACGATAAGTGTTCAATCCTCACTAACCAAACAATCAAAATTTCTCTTCAACAGCTATCACCAATGTAATCACTACCACTGTTAACCACGACCGTGACAATAAAAAAAAGAAAGAATATCGAATCAAGTGTGCATTTCAGGTAGAGGCTAAGAGAAAAAAGAGGAAAGATAGCGGAATGAGGAGGGAAACCAGACCTAGAGAGGATATTATTTTTGAACCTAGATGGATAATTTTTTTCGAACCCACTATTTTGAATTTGAACCCACCATCAAATTTGAATCTGACAGCCCGTCATCGCTGTCAAATCGGGTCGAAATTTACTGCGCATCGTGCCCGCGCAGTTCGACGCGAAAACGGGTCGGACCAGGCGCCGGAAATATTTCAAAAATCCCCCTTGCGTGGTCCGACCCGTTTTCGCGTCGCAAACGATCCGCTAGACTATGTAAAAATAATAAATGTTTCTCGCAGAGATGCCCTCTGCCGAATACGTGGCTTCGTTGGGAAGGGTTTCGCTTTCCCGGAATCGATTCAGGATCGCTTCCAGTGGGGTGTCCTGCTTCCAGTGGGGTGTATTACCCGCAACGACCCAACCGAAGGGAGTCTCTACCAGCCACGGACGTCTCTTGCCAAGCGACGGTTTCTTTCCGGAATGAATTTCCCAGAACGCATCTCCCCCGATGACGATGCCAATTCTGCCTGAGATGTAGAACGATGGATCCGCCAAAACTGCATCGACCGGCATCCTCCAGGAATACACGTCAGTGGGAGTCGTTGGGATGTCCGCCGATGGGTTTAGGATTTAGGATCAGGAATTCCATTTGAGTCGCGAACGGTTGTATCTTCCACTGGGCGGTTGCCACAATCGACCCGTGCACCAACTGCGACGCCATACGATCGATATCGTCAAAGCAATGTTTAGCAGATGACGCTCCCCACACGTGCGACAGGACCCATCCGACTTGCAGTCCTTCGCTAGATGCGAATTTTTTTTTATTTTATTATGCTCTTACTGTTATTCGCCTCGAGGCCTTTATAACGTCTTGAAATGTTCTTCCAAATCTTTCCAAACTAAACTTTAGTTCGAACGTTACGATACGAAGACGTCAGAAAACTAAGAAAAATCAAGTTTAGTACCTTTAGTTTAAGAAGTTTATTTATTAGTAACCTCTTTGATCTTTCGTAACGCGCGTTTTGCTTTAGTTTCGGTTGACGGCCCGGTTTTAGTTTTGCTTGACTCGCGAATGATCCTTTGTCCCTGTTTGCCCTGCCCTCTCTAATTATAATTCCTATAACTATAAATTCCTATCACTAACACTAGTATCTCACTATAATTCCTATAACTTTAATTCCTATAACTATAAACTATACATTTGCTTAGTGCCTACATAAAGGCGCTACAGTCTAAACTTAAAATTAATTACAACAAATTAGCAAAGGGTAGAGGACGCAGGGTCACCGAACGGAAGGACTAAGCTGGAGAAGAGAGGAGACGAGAATGGAATTGGGAAATAGAGAAGTTGAAGTCAAACAGACTGTAAACGTCATTGAAGGCAGACAGTGCGCGGAGGAACGGGTCGTTTTGGCCGTAACGGGTGAGGCGACGGGGGATAGCCAACGAGGGTCTATCACGTAGCGGGCGAGATGAGGCATAGAAATGGATTGTGGACAGGAGGGAAGGGGCATCCAAGTGATTGAGGAGAACACCCGCGACAAAGAGTGCCTGAGCGTTCTTGTGCCGCACGCAAATCTCCTCCGATTGTTGTTGAAGAGAAACCAAAATGCGAGTAGTCTTCTACGCAAAATTTTGGAGGAGGAACTCAACATCACCATTCATAATCTTTATATTTGACTAGCTGACCCGTTTGATGTTGTTAAAAATTGGTTTAACGGTCACATTATATTTCTTAAGTACATTAATTTCATTGTATTTACACTTTTTACGTCGTAAAAAGCTTATAGTGAGGCTGCTAATGATTATCATCCTTATTTTGTTAATAATCAAGCAGACCAATTGAATGAACGATGTTTTATGTACGCCTGGTAAGCCATGTATGACGTACATATTAGTTTTCTAAATTGGGTTTCTATTAGAGCTTTTTAAGAATCTGCTAAGGTGTATTGCCGATGTCTAATAACTGTTTGGAGAAAGTAAAAGCTGATGGATCCTGTAGCATTTGGACGTGCCTGTTTATGCTTAGTTAAAGTTTTTCAATATTGCTCCACAACACCGATGAGTAAGGCAAGTTCAGGTGATCTTATCAGCATAGGTGGATCGTGGCACTACGGGAAGAGTTTGCCTGAAATCACCTGAGAGGAGAAACACAGTACAGTTGGTCCCCGCAGTACGCGAATGTTTGGGACCGAACGCAATAGCGTATATCGATTCGCGTATTGGGGATTTCCTCTGCCATATAGTTTATACTTCATATTGAAGAGTTGACACTGAGAGGAAACCGCTTATTTAACATATCTTTTATCCAAATAACTAATAAGTGTTCCATTTTTTCCATTGTTTCATTATATCTCTGTTAAAAAGTGCATATTAAAAACTTCATTCTACCAAAACAAAGTAAAACTGACTAATAGAAGTCGAGCAACCCTATGGGCTGTCAGTTGTAAAAAATTGCGTATTGCGAATTCGCGTATATCGAGAATAGCGTACTGCAGGGATCTACTGTATTACTGG
Organism: Anopheles coustani; assembly: GCF_943734705.1. NCBI lineage: Eukaryota > Metazoa > Arthropoda > Insecta > Diptera > Culicidae > Anopheles > Anopheles coustani. Next base: position 48,879,757 of record NC_071289.1, on the reverse strand, counting down.
AACAATCTTTATTACACTTCACGCCTTTGAGTGTTCTGTACAGCGCCTCAAGAGAATGCTTCTTTGCCATGGTGCATTCTTCCCAGATAATTATTTTTCACTGTTGCATGACCTAGGCCATGAGTGATTGATTTTTGTTGTTTCATACGGCTTTTGTGTTCCTATTGATGTTTCGAAGTAGCCTAAATGATGAATGCGTCGTTCTACCTCCATTTCCAGCTACAATTCCAGATGAAGCAACTGGTATTGCAATGTCATTGTTTGCTCGTATTTTGGAAAGCAAGAGCGATATGAGAAATGTTTTGCCAGTTCGGACTGGGGCATCCAAAAAAAGATACCACTTTGTCCCGTTGATACTGCCATGATAATGCGTTCGTAAACATATGCTTGTTCATCAGTCAACATTGATACGTTGTGAGAAACGATATCCATTTTTAATTACCATGCAACGATCCTCGATACTAATCATAGCTTGTCGGACTAAATTCAGCGACATTAATGTTTGAACACACGTTTTGTTCTATCATGACTATGCGCCGCATTTTGTCCTGGTAACAGTAAAACTTACGCCACATTGGATTGCATGTAAACGTGACGAATAAGCATGCTCGTCCCTACTCGCGAGTTCATAGCCTCGCTGTAGTAACTATACTGAAATTCGTTTTCACAACACTGGTAAATGAGAAGGTTTTCTCACTGCTCTAAGCAACAATAATTTGAACACATATTCTACTACCACCAATTAACAACATTAGTTATTATTACCAAAAATTAACAAAGATTTTACTATCGTCACTTATATGAAACGACTTGTTTGAATTAAATTCACCACTTTTGTATTAAACTCACCACCACAGTATGTCAAAAGGCATGTTGCTGTGTCCGTTTATACTTGTTGTAGTTCACTTTATGTGTCATTGCTGAATGTAAACAAAACAAACAAACCAATGTATGACGATAGAAAATTGTAATTAATTAAAAAAGTATAAAATTTACAGATATGAGACATAGTTAAAAACCTATTCTCATACCTAAGGAACGTGTGTGCAAAGTTTGAGTTTAAATGGTTCAGTCGTTTAGGAGGAGTTTGAACACTAACACCGTGACACAAGAATTTTATAGATATAGATAATGATTCACAATTCCTCTTTTACCTGCCGCCAATTTGAATCACGTAAACAAACTAAAACGTAAACAAAGCTTCACTTCGACAGATCGGACGAATAAGCTCGTTCTCGCTGGATATTTTGTCGAAACTGGGCTACTTTTTCCCGTTCCCGCCACCAGGAATTCCTGCCATGTTTAAACAGTGGTTAAGAACGCAAGAAGGGATACCGTCGGGACTAGGGGAGGAAGAGGGCTTTAGAGAGTGCAGACAGAACAGTATCATTGCCAACTGGCACAGAGTGGAGCAATGTCGAGAGAGCCGGGACCCCAGAGATCGCCCTAGCAATCGACACATAAGACCGCGCTGGGTCAACGAAATTTCCCACAAAATGTACGGTAAAGAGCCCACTCATCTCAGCGTGGGTCGACGCAGTCGTATTACCGTCGGACAGGGAGGAGGGGAGTTGGGAGGAAGAGCCCCGCCTGGAGTTGACGTGACGCCAAAAAGGAGCGGGGATGGGATGAGAAGCGGGCTTGCAGGCGCCGAAGGTACACTCCATAGCGACCCCGATTGAGACCGCGGTAAGCAGCCGAAGCATACTTATATGCCCTCTTATGGAGCTCGCTGTTTACACGGTTGGAAATACGGAGCGTACGCTTTACATCCGCCTTCAACGCGCGAAGTTGCCTGTTGGACCAGGGAGGATCAGGGGGAGGGCGTAGAGGAGGACAGCAATCGGAAAGGAACGACGAAATTACAATATCAAAACTAGACACGGCGATCTCAATTGAGGGACAAGAATCGATAAAAGACCAATCGTGCGGTGTGCGTGGAGGAGGCCGGCACGTAGGAGCTTGATGCAACCGCTGGCTGCCAGTCGATGTGGGGGATGTTTAGATCCCCTAACAGGAGGAGGTCCCGCTAGGCAATTTCGAGTACTTTCCTCCATCCGCAACCACCCCTGACCTATACTTTCCACCTTGTACACAAGACACTGAACATGCCATCCCTGTTACTCATACAGACTATTTTTTTCTGTCTTGCTCTTCTGTGTAATGAACGTTCTGCTTCGATCCAATATGGTGTGCGAAAAATAGTGACCCGTGTATTTACACTGGTGCATTGTCCTTGTGTTGGTGCAAGAATTGCTCGACGCTTCGGCCAGCAATTTGACAAGTTCAGTGACGCGGTGAGAAGCAACCAAGCAAGCAGAGCAGCACAAACTAATTTTTCTTTTTAATTGTAGAACGATCAACTGTAGAACGAACAACTTAAAATGGCATCAAGATCATCGAAATACAGGAAGGCACTTCGATACATCGCGGAGCTTGATGAGGAAGTAGAAGCGGAGATGGAGATTATATCTCCGACAACGGGTAGCCTGGGTGGTAAGTTCAACAATGGCCGACATCGCAAAGCAAATGTGATGAAAACTTCTCTAGTATTATTTATACAATATTATATATTTATAAAGTGAACGAAATTTGTGAAGCCTGTGATATATGTGGAACTGTGAACTACCGGTTTCGGTTCTTATATGATTAAAAAGTGCATAAAGGAATAATGTTTATACGTGCATTAGATACAACCCGGCCCGAGGAAAGATGTTTAGTGTATTAAAATAACTTTGAGACATGGGTACGATATAAATCATACGTAAAGTGAACTGTGGTACCGTAATCGAATTTACAATGTGTTAAAATATACCGCTATTAAAATATGTTCGTCATATATTAGCAGAGCAAAAAAGTCTTTTCTAATTCTTATTTTTTTGTCTTTCTTTTCTTTTTAGATGTTCGTGTTATTAACACTTCGGATAGCGTTGGTGAGAGTAGCGGTAGTGGAAACGTAACTACTAACAATAATATAGAAAATGTTGATTCTGAAGTTGTTGAGGAACTTCCAGACATTCCGACCACAAGTAGTACAAGTGAAGAGTTTTGGGACGAAGGCTATCGTTTTTTGGATGAATTTGAAACCCTGATGGAGGCATTGCGTTATTTAGCAATAGAAGGACAACTCTCTCGAAATTTTGTAAATTTGCTACTGGCAATCTTAAGGAAGTTCGGTCATCCTGATCTTCCAAAAGATGCCCGAACCCTTGTGAGAACTCCTAAAGTTGCACATGAAATACAAAAAGTAACCGGTGGAAAATTTTGGTACCAGGGAATTGAAGTCGCCCTTAAAAACTATTTCAACGGTAGCATTCCTGAAGCAATGAATTTTAAGCTTCAAATTTTTATTGACGGGCTACCTCTTTTCAAAAGTTCGTCAACTCAATTTTGGCCAATACTTGTGAAAGTTGAAGAATTGAAGGATTGTCCCATTTTTGTTGCCGGTATATTTAGTGGTCAAAAAAAACCCGACAACTTAGAGAGTTTTTTGCGGCCACTTGTTCGTGAGTTGAATGAATTGCAACTAACAGGCCTAAATTTTTTTGGCAAAATAGTGTCAGTATGCGTTAGCGCATTTATAGCCGATTCGCCAGCGCGATCTTTTATTAAATCGGTGATGTCGTTTTCGGCTAAACATGGGTGCACTAAATGCTCTACTCTTGGCATCCACGTTCAGCCGGAAAATAAAGTAATTTTTGAAGGTGTAGGTGCAGCACCTCGCACGGATGTTGGATTTCGTGCTAGAGAAGACAGAGCACATCATAAAGTAATCCGCACGCCTCTAGAGGATGTTGCAAATTTGGATATGATAAAAAATGTTCCAGTTGCTGATCGACTACATTTGATTGACTTAGGTGCTAGTCGAAAGTTGCTCCAGAGATTTTTAACCCATAAAATGATGAGTTTTAATCAGTGGTCTAGTGACCAGAAGGTGCACATTTCAAAATTTTTAAATCAATCAAAATTGCCGTGTGAAATTAATAGACCGTTTCGGGCTCTAGATTCCCTTCACTTTTGGAAAGGCACTGAATTTAGATCTTTTTTGCACTATATCAGTCCTGTTATATACAAAGATTTTATGCACAATGAAGGATATAACCATTACCTTCACTATTTTTGTGGCGTTACTATTTTTCTTCTTCTGCCTACAAACATTTATGGCCCGTTGCTGGAAGATTAATAGCCAAATTTGTGAAAGATTTTCCCACCTATTACGGTCGTACACATATGACTAGTAACGTCCATAATTTACTTCACATGTATGAAGACGTGCAAGTACATGGACAACTTGAAAACTTCTCTGCGTAGGACTTTGAAAACCATTTGCAGTTTCTTAAAAGGTGTGTAAGAAAAGGCTCTAAATGCTTGGAGCAAGTAGCAGCCAGGTCTAAGGAATTTGCATCAATAAATGTAGCTCCTAAACAGGGTCAAAAGAATTATCCTCGTTTGACGGTTCATGGAGTGAAAGTAACGTGTAGTTTTGATTTGGCACCAAATTTCAAGGATCAAGGAGAAATGTCTTCGACTAATTCTCTCACTCTTATTGGTATCTTGTACGTGATCGGACGGTTTGACACGTTCGCGAACTAGCCCGATATTGTCGTGGAGCTCATCAATGACGGAAGGCGAGCAGCGGTCAGGCGGGATGTTAACAGCGCCCACGAAGAGCGACGCTTGGTCCAGCTGGATACGCACCCAGGTTAGCTCCAGTGCGCCAGCAGGGAGATTCACGGGAGACGATGGGAGCCGCTGGGAAAATGCAATGAGGACTCCTCCGCCACGAGAGTGCCTGCTGTTCGATTGATTTCGGTCGCAACGGAATACACAGAATGATGCATCAAACAGCATCGCAGACGGAATGTCGTTATCCAGCCACGTTTCGCTTAAAATAATAACATCCGCGACGGATTCGGAAAGGGCCAGCCGGATTTCATTCGTCTTCGTCCGCAGGCCCCTTACGTTTTGGTAAAAACAATGAATCGGCGTTGCTGCAGGAAAGGTGACTGCGGGGGCCGGTGAGTGTACGAAGTTCCGTGCCACCGGAGCTGATGATGATGATGTTGAAAGAGTTTGATGAAGTGAGAGCTGCCTGAGCTCAGTTACGCGTCGGTCGCTAGTGAAGGCTGCATGTGAAGCTCCAGCACGGTCGGAGACCGGGAAAGTTCCGGGTCCAGTGGTGCATCCAAAGTGGTGGTTGGTGAAGTGACGGCAGGTTGTTTAGTGGCAGAGATCGGCGGTGGGGAGGACGCGCCACGTGGCCGGCGAGAGAGCCTTGTCGCGAAGGTGGGGCGTCAGACCGACCTTGAATGAAATAAAGGTGGCAGTGCTCAGGTCTCTGTCCTTGCTAAGAAGCCTCCTTATGATGACGTCATCGGTGCCCAGTTGTCGCTAGACCAATCGATCAACCACATCATCGGATACCGATGGGGCGATTCTGGTGAGGTAAAGCCAATACTTAGGAGGTACCGTTATCAGCACCGATTAATCGTCAATCAATGCCGTGCCCTGGACGATGCGGGATGTGGGGTCGGATTCCGGCGGGGGGAAGGGGGGGGGGGGGAGCGGGCAACCAGACGGCGCTTGGCGGTGTTGGTGGCAACCAAATCTCCCGCATTAGCCCTGACAGGCTGCGAGAGACTCCCCGCACCCGTTGGAGTATGGGTGCCGACGGTGGTGACAGGTGCAGTGGAGGCAGGCAAGTAAGTATGATGCTGGCGGCGCGTAGATGATGTCGTTAGCGGTGGCAGGGGCAGACGGGCGCGATGGCGCTCGAGAGACTCTCAAGCGCGTGACTTTCAAGTAAAGAGTAAAACCATAATTCTTTTCTCAATCCCTCAATCCTCAAAAACCGAGCAACGCCGGGGCGTCAAGCTAGTATCAAATAAAACCACGAGGCGGATTCTCTTCTGCAACCGACTTCCGACTAGAACGGTCGTCAAACTTACGCTTCAGCTCCCACTAGTCAATGTAGCCGTTACCATACAAGTTTTCCTACCCCCGATCCCTCTTGGCCCATACTTCGGTCTTTGCACACAAGATGTCGAGTATGCCATCTCTTTTTAGCGTGTAGCTTGTCATCGTCTGGCCCGCTCATCTGTATAAATCAACGTTCTATTGGATCCAACCCGGGTGGTATACACGTAACTTCCCGTGTTTGGACACAGCGATTCAAACATTGTCTGTGTTAGTGGAACCGTGCGTGGAAAGAAAGTCAGTGAGCAAATGACAAGTTCGAGAAGCCGGATCAGTATCACAACAAGAAGTGAGTTGAACACACGCGAAAGCAAAGCTAATCGTGGTAATTGTTTTAGTTTCTGCGGATCTGTAATTTCTTTCAGTGATTTCAGAACATTATTATCTTCAGTTCGATGGAGACACTCAACTGAAAAAAGTAAGGATAGCAGCATCTCAGGAAGCCGACAAAACGAGCGGGGAAACTACATCCGAGGAGGCAAAGTCGGAGTCGGAAGTTCCGACGCAATCGTTGTCGCCAATCCTGGCTTTGTTAAAAAGGGTAAGCACAAGCATGCCTATGTTCATTTCGTACCAGCTGCAGCGTAATGAAATCTCACTCCCGTTTTAGACGATTACAACCAAATCGAACCGCAGGATAGACGAGTGCTTATTCGCGATGGCTTATTGTGTGCGGAAGTTTTAAACACTCGAAGCGATAAGCAGTTCCCGTGAATTCATTTACTTCCTAGAGTATTATACGTGAGTATTTGTAAAAATGTTCCAACATGTTTTGAGTGTTAAATAAATGATTCATAATTTTAACTATTTGTGTCTGACATTTTTTTTTGCGGCATCAACAAAAGAAATCATTTATTACTACTACATACACAAATTCCATGGTTCGCACCAACACATGCATAGATCTGGGATGTACGTTCTCACTCACACACGCTCATAAGCCTGTGGCTCAAACTCCTGACTTTTCCTAACTTCTTCTAAATTTTGTATGGCCGAAATCGAGGTGACACCAAATTAGGAGTTTTTGCATGCAAGTTTTTGCCTAGTGGGAATCCGTGTTCCTTTTGTGTAACTGAGACTCTTTGTCATAACTTTCATTTATTTAAAATCGTTATAAATTTGTCTCGGTCTACAGAATACAGGTTAAACATTTTTTTATAATGCTTTTGTTTGATTAAATCCAACTATTTTAATCATTTCTAGCAATCCCGGAATGCAGATTTTTGTCCACGAATAATTGAATATTTTTGTTCAAAATGGTTTAAGCCCATGCACCTTGCTAATTATTGTTCGATTTGCTGTTTGTTTGCTAGTTTTTGAGAATCTAATATGATGATACACAGTTGGCATTTTACTTCCGCTCACGCCTTCGCGCCTCTTCTCTTTCATTTTCGGATAGGAAATAGTGTGGGCTACAATATTATTCAATGTATTGGAAGCACATACGAGTATAACTCGTATTACTGGCAATTGATCTTAAGTTGGGGTTTTCAAAGAGCATTCATAAATCTTCTTCTCGAAATAACGTAGAATCACGCTCGAACAAGAAGTTCAATGCATCGGGAGATAGTTCTTCAGAAGGGCCACAAATGCGGATAGTGTTCAACCTGCTCGACGATTGTATCCGCGTCGTTTCGTATCCGCGCGTCGTCTCGACACGTAGGTGGCGTCGTTTTGGATCGTCGAGACGGCCTGCCATTTTTTAGATTTTTTGAAAGTGTTGTTTACATTTTGTTTGGGACATCGTCGAGAAGTCTGGCAGTTTGTGTCGTTTCCGTCCTCCCAATTGTAATACTCATCTCAATAGTCAATAGTTCATCTCAATGTGCCTAGCGCAGCTGTCACTCGACAGCCCCACCTTTGGTACCATAAAAAAAAACACATGGGAAGTGTGATAGAATCACCTCGACTATGCATATTATTGCATAAACAACAGGCGCTGGTTGGCGCAAACCAATTGGTTAGCATACGAAGGGTTTACCAACAAGCTAGCTGGTAAACAAGAGGTAAACGCACTCAAAGTGCAGCGTAGGCTATGTACTAGCTCGCACTGAAAAGCCACCCTTTACCACTTTGACCAATTATAACACAAGTTGACATCATCTAGCCGAGTCAACTATTTCGGCAATCGTCACAAACACTTTCCTAAAAACCGTGTAAAATCGTTCAAAAAGTTGGTATAAATAAAGAACCGATAGTTGGACAAATGAGCCAGTTCATCGGAGATAATGATAAATTAAACCTCGTGTCTATTTATTGATTTCTCCCGGAACGTCGAAGTCCCCCTACCCGAGGTAAGGCCCGACGCTTCCCAACGTTCCGTACCGTGTATTTGGGAAAACACCTTAAGTGTTTCCATGCTGTCCGGTCAGCAGAGTCCGCCCGTGACTCATGTGCGCGATAAAGTTCTAAACGTTTGAAGTCCGCGACGCAGCAAGTCCACCACCTCCACCATCTACCACAGAAGTGGAGTGCGTGTAGTGAAGTGAAATTATTAATTCTAACTGGGTTTTTGAGGCCAGGCCCGTCGGCTCCCCAACCACCCCATAGTAGGCTTCATTATGGCCAGGTTACACTTTCTAGGTCTTTCTGTAGAAGGTCAATTGTGCCCGCAATTGTCGAACGACGGTAAGCGGGATCAGAAATAAGATACGAAACAATCTGGCCCTGTTACTGTTAAATCTGTGCTTCATCATGGCGCACAGGATAACTCCTTTTACTGAAGCCACTAGAATTTTGATTGTATTTTCAATGTTCTATTGTGTTGTGTAATTTTGGCCGGTTTTGCTTGACAGGTCCATTTTATGATTTTGGCAAAGTAGCGACATCGAATCAACCTACGAGTTTCTTGTTCGTGCGCGTGTTTATTGGGCCGTGGTCGACCCTCGGAAAGAAATTTATTATAAGAGATAAAAATAGAATTTTGATTGTATTTTCAATGTTCTATTGTGTTAAGGTATGTTAATCAACTGTTTCTTTTCTTCCAGCTCGCACAACACTTCACATACAATGTATCAAAACCACAATTACTTTGGTTTTTCCTTATTTTTCAGCTTGACCCAGACGCGCTAGAAACATAGTCGGATGAGTTAGAGACAAAATGAGATGCGTTAGAGGCAACTGTCAATGAGCTATTTCAATACCAGTTGCTTTACAGACAACAGTTGATGAGCTATTTCAAAATAACGTGCGTTAGAGGCAAAATCACCCGCTTTCGAGACAAACCCAGTCCGCAAGAATCAATCGGGAGCTTTAAGATTTGTATGTATTGTCCTATCTGCACACGGGCGAGCAGCTCACTCTGCTTCCATTTCGTTCCTCTCCAACACCCCTCTCCCACGAAGTTGATGAGGCGAGAGAGATAGTTAAGATTTTGTAGACAGCTTTCCATAATATTTTCATTCTCATTTTTAAGTGAAAAATGTCGTTTCGATCGGATTACTTTACAAACATCCGCCGGACTGGCAGCTTTTATAAAAATACAAGCCAGCGTCCAAGAAGCTTTGCGCTAACTGCAGCTGGGACTGAACAAGAAAGTAGCAGCAGCCGACAAAAACCAAGAGGTAATTCTTTTATGGTACTAAATCATGGTTTGAAATTCAAGGTGGTTTGTCTTCACAGGTCGTTGACCTTGTCGGAAACTGTAGAATAGAGAAGTGAACTCGTTTTATTTATAATGTTTATCGTGCCGTTTTATTTCGTTAACGTATTTTAAATTTGTCATTGTGAGAAATAAACCCGCAACATTGTTTATGTTTATGTTTATGTTTTTTTTATTTATTGGGTCCATCGGGCATTATTAGTCTACATGAACACTTATGAACTATATAACAAAACTAGGCAAAACGCGCACGCAGAGAGTCACGGAAAATTACTTGGGACATTTCAAAGCTAAAGAGGTCTGAGTTCTCATTAAAAACTGCGGTCATGGCATTAATTGGTTCTTATTGTCCGAAATTTGTGCGAAAATGCCTTTCCCTTAGAAAATGTCGAGGCCGAAGCATTCTTGATGGCGCTGAAAAATGGATCTCACTCAGTAAGTTAGGCGCATCGATGTGATTATTGACTAATCCTGCAATGAAAAGGCATTGGGCCGACTTAGGGCGTGAAGACAACTGCTGTATGCCGAGCAACAGACACCTGGCATCGTACGAGGGGAGTGTGTCCCCTGCCCTCCAAGGATTTAGTCTACCCAACCAAACATTTTCGGCGATACTGAACCAAAAATATAGCCTTTCGCTCTTACAAATGTTGTGTTCTCGCTTCCACGCGTAAGATGTCGTGACCTTATAAATAGAACCTTGTGAGCTTATTTCTCTCTGTGGAGGTCTAGTACCCTCTCCCCATGTATCGGAGCGAGAAGCAGCAACTCATATGCCCTCTGTCGCATTCGCGCTACAGGCCCGGTGCCGCGATTGAGCCTTCTCCACATTAAAACCGCAAGCACAACATACGAGAGCGTACCCGCCCAGCCGGCAAGGGTCACTCAAAAATTGAGTTTCTCGGCTACGTTTCACCCGTTTCCTTCCGTTTCACCCCCCCTTTGGCCCACACTTTTGAATCGTTTTGCAACATCGTCGATACATTGAGCAGGCCGTCCTACTTTCTCCTTCGATCAATTTTTTTACCCGTCTCGCTCTATGCTACTTCGAATATTTTTCAATCACCCGCGTCGTGTATACACATCGTGTTTGAATGTATGTGTTTGTGTAAAAGATTTAACAGGCTTGCTAGGTGAGTAGGCGTTTAGTTTTCATAAAAGTTTTGGAGTTACAAATGTTTGAAGATTAAAAATTTCAGATCTTTTTTTCTAGGTTTTTTCACATAAAAAATGAATAGAATTCGCCGTGAAAGTTATAACCGTGTCCGTCAGTTCACGAGGGAAGGGGAGCAGGCAGCGCAAGCAGAATGGGGAGCTGGGAATTTTGGAGAACAGATGAACTTGCCTCGTGGTGTTTCTACATTTAGATGGCCGCTTGGTAAGTATAAAGAATGATTATTGTTCAATCATTATGTTGTGAAGTGCAAATAATTTGGTGGATGAAACAAATGCTGGTTTTACCGTGACTTCTATAAGTATAGATGCAAATTTATTTTTTAAAATCCGATTATAGAGCGCATAAGGTTCAAAGAACGGTAACGAATCGGTCGAATATTCAAAACAAATCAGAAAAACCAAATAATGATAGTAGAAATAGTCATCTATTACTACTCAAGAAGTTTGGTTTGGCGTATTGTTTACCACTGTTGTGTAGTGAAAAGGTAAATAGTACCAATCCGTGGCTCTTTATAAGAATTAAACCATGTTAAATCTCCCACGGATGCACTGCTGGGTCCATATATAGCATTTGTATGAATAAAGTTCAATTATTCAATTCAAAAGAGATTCTTCCATATTACAAGATGAGCCCTTATGACTACCAGCAAAAGCATTAACGTAAGCCAATATAATATAATAATATAATTAGTCAAAAGATAAATACTTTTTCCACTTACTCGAAAATGAAAGGTTTGTTTTTTCCCTTTGTTACTATCTTTTGTATTAATCAATTTGGATCTATATTACAACGACCATTTCGTTTTTTTTGTTTTGAGCCTATCACGCTCTATAATTGAATTTTTAAAAAAATCGCATAAAACCAATACTTTTTAACTATTAGAGTTAGACATTATTATTAGGAAATAATATCATGTAAGAGATGGTTAAAATAGAAGATAAAATAAGTAATTTAAGTAACATAAATGTTGATGATAATTTTTATTTTGATGTTCATGAGTTTATAGATGATAATGTTAGCTTACAAAAAACGGAAGTGAATAGCCCAGGACATCGCGCACGATATAGTGGTTTAAGAAATAAATTGCTAAAACACTCTCGTTGGAACGGGAATGTGGAAGGGCATCATCAACATTTATAATTAAACTTAATTTTATTATCATCACAAATTTCGGTTATTGGCGTGCACTGATATCAAATGCTCTCATCATGCTTTCAAATGTCCCAAAACATTTTAGGTCCCTACTTCTCATTTTGCCGAGTAATTGTTTTAAAACTTTCGATAATAATAATTTTTCAAATTCGCAAAAGGCGATCTTCCTCCCTTTTATTCTTTTTGCCGTGTACCCAAATGCCGATCCAAAATATGGATCGAGCAAGGCATAGAAAGCTTCATGCATTCGTTGTTCCGAACGCTTATTTGCTCAAAGTAATCTTGTTCGACGACTTTCTTGTTGAACGTTTTTAACTTGTCTTTGATCGAAATACGTTCGTAAACAAAGATTGATCTATTGAAGGCCGAATGTTCCGGTGGGGGCATAGGGCCTTAGTTGCCGATCCTTAATCCACAGAGGTCTACATCACCAGCTTAGCTGGCGAAGGTCCAGGAAGCTGGATTCAACAGCCGTACTGGTGCAAATCCTCGCAGACGAAGAAAAGAAGAAGAAGAAGAAGAAGAAGAAGAGGAAGAAGAAGAAGAAGAAGAAGAAGAAGAATGTTCCGGTGCAGTTTGAACAAACCGGCTATCCACCAAAAGATCAACCTTGGCGTGAATGCACTGCACAGACCTTAGTAGAAAAAATGAACTGCTTGCGCCTTGCTGAACCATATTTAGCAACGCAGAGCAATGGTTGGTACACGGCATCACCATACTAAAAGTAAAACAAGTAAATAAATAACGAGTCTGTATAACATTTGCATTAAAAAAATTAGACAAATTTTCATCGGTAATAAGAAGAAAGTTAACCAAGCTAATTGAATGATATGAATTTTATTGTAAAATTTAACCTTTTAAGTACTTTTAAAAAATATTCCGACGGCCAGTAAGCCGACCATACGGTCCTTGGCCGAAACTTTAGCCATAGCCGACAAAACCAATCTTGTGAGGATGCTTTACAGTTGTTTTAATGCAATCATGCCCAAATACTACACCATTTGGATTTTAAAATGTTGGAATAGGTCCTACTTTTATTTGAAGTAAATGTTTTTCGATTGGTTGTACTTGAGAGGCATAAGAAGGGATAGTAGTGTGGGGTATTTCGATTACATTTGACCCGTTCAACTCCTCCGATGCTCTTTGCACATGATTTACTGTGCCCAGGTATGTCTAAACCACTGAATCGTACTGTTTATGATGTTTTCTCATTAAGATGCTTAATTCCGCATAACACTACAAACTATACACTTCTCCATACGCCGGAAGTATTAACAGAAAGAACAGCGACTTTATGCATAGCCTTCTCGCTGGTTTTCAGCCACGATATGGTGTTCTACAGCCACGCTATGAGAGTTAAGGGACCTCAAAATATTTTAAATGTACTGTAACAAGCTTCAAAAGCAACATAGAGTACCAAGGTTTTTTACCACTTGTTGCCGTCTGGCTTTAAATAATCTTTGGTCACGTGGTCCGCGATAAAGCTCGATGTTTTAACACACAATCAAACGTAGATGGGTTAATGTTTAGGCTAAGGCGGGTTCAATTTAAAAGATACAGTTATAAAACTTGTTCTAAAAATAGAAATGCTACTCTTTATTTTGCTTCCAACAGAAAATCGCTAGCGTTTTCCGGTTTTGCATGAAAAGTCGTTAAAATTTGTCTATTTTTGTTTAATGCAAACGTACACTTCCGTAAACATCCTTTATAACACCACGCTTCCAACATTCCGGGCTCTGTTTGGACTCCAACACTCTGGTGCGAAAGCTCCATCGCGTTATTACATTTATCGCAGTTCATTGTTAATGGTAGTTGCAGCAAAAGAGAAGTAAAAATTAACATAAGTGTTATTTTTCATGAGTTCGAAGCTTACCTTACGATTCCGTTCAAATTTTCATCGGCAAATGCCGATCTAAATATTACATAATAAGAGGGGCGTCATGCTCAGCGGACATAATTTAATCTGTCTTGATAAATATCAATTTTTTTATACATTCACGGCTTAATTCCTGTGCGAATATTGTAAAATGAATTTTGACAACGAGTACACATTATGAATTATTTTTAAAATGATGGTTTAGGTTTTCATCATGCTTTACCCGCTTTTTCCGACCAACATATTTTGGCCGAAATAAAATTTCACTTTGATCTAGTATTCCTAGACAGTTCGCAGTATTCAACCAAAACCCAAACAAAGCAGTGGTGTGTGCTGTGCGTGGAGCAAAAACTAAGTAAAACTAGTTTGTTTTAAACTGTTAATGAAGTATTTAGTGTTATTTGCTTTCTTTTAGCAAAAAGTGTTAGTTCCTGCCGCTTTATACACGGTTGCTGCAGATTGGACGAATCCGGATGAAGTCGGATGAAGCCGGATGGAGTCGGAAAAAGCTGCTGGATTGATCAATGGAAAAGGATGGAGGAAATTGTTTGCACGACAGAAAAAGATAAGTATTTTCATAATCTATAGTACAGTTTACTATCATTTTAAGCATACATCGTATAAAAGATCATTTTTTAATTGTTTTTCAGACCACCTTGACGGAGCTGAAGCAGGTCGTCAACCCCAGTTAGCAGCCAGCAGCTGCTGCTGCTGAACACCGCTGTAATGCTGCCAATCATTACTGTGCACGGTAAGTTATAGTTTAGTCCGTGAAAGTGATCTTAAAATCATAAAATTAACTCCGTAATTTGTGTTTTGTTTTTCAGACCATCGGCTGACGGAAAAAGTGAAAAGTGCGTTGACAGTACGATGGCCGGACGCTGTACTGCTGCCGTCTATCGCTGTGCTGCTGGCCTTAGGTGCGTGAAATAGTTCGTGTGAAATGCGTGAAAAAGTGCGTGAAATAAGTCATGTGTGTAGTGCGTGAAATTATAGTTATAGTTATAGTGAAATTATAATTATAGGTATAGCGGGCGCTCGGCAAAAATGTCACGTCGCAGCAAAAATGTGTTGCACACCCCGCTTAGAAACCATCAAAACCCGCTTAGAACCCCATATTGACCCGCTTAGAATGCCCAGATTCTAAGCGACTCTGAGTTACTTTTTTGAGAGTGTGTGCGTGAGATGAGCTCGTTTTGAGCATGTGTGCGTGCCGTACCGCAGTATCCCTTGCGTAGTGGTATTAGTGTCATCAAAATGCAAACGTGTGTGTGAACACACGAAATGAGAAAAATTATTACAATAATTACATCACAATTTATTCACTTAAAAACTATAATTTCACGCACTACACACATGACTTATTTCACGCACTTTTTCACGCATTTCACACGAACTATTTCACGCACCTAAGGCCAGCAGCACAGCGATAGACGGCAGCAGTACAGCGTCCGGCCATCGTACTGTCAACGCACTTTTCACTTTTTCCGTCAGCCGATGGTCTGAAAAACAAAACACAAATTACGGAGTTAATTTTATGATTTTAAGATCACTTTCAC
Organism: Anopheles coustani; assembly: GCF_943734705.1. Classification (NCBI taxonomy): domain Eukaryota; kingdom Metazoa; phylum Arthropoda; class Insecta; order Diptera; family Culicidae; genus Anopheles; species Anopheles coustani. The sequence goes on along the minus strand of NC_071289.1, from coordinate 48,864,416 downwards.
GGACTAAACTATAACTTACCGTGCACAGTAATGATTGGCAGCATTACAGCGGTGTTCAGCAGCAGCAGCTGCTGGCTGCTAACTGGGGTTGACGACCTGCTTCAGCTCCGTCAAGGTGGTCTGAAAAACAATTAAAAAATGATCTTTTATACGATGTATGCTTAAAATGATAGTAAACTGTACTATAGATTATGAAAATACTTATCTTTTTCTGTCGTGCAAACAATTTCCTCCATCCTTTTCCATTGATCAATCCAGCAGCTTTTTCCGACTCCATCCGGCTTCATCCGACTTCATCCGGATTCGTCCAATCTGCAGCAACCGTGTATAAAGCGGCAGGAACTAACACTTTTTGCTAAAAGAAAGCAAATAACACTAAATACTTCATTAACAGTTTAAAACAAACTAGTTTTACTTAGTTTTTGCTCCACGCACAGCACACACCACTGCTTTGTTTGGGTTTTGGTTGAATACTGCGAACTGTCTAGGAATACTAGATCAAAGTGAAATTTTATTTCGGCCAAAATATGTTGGTCGGAAAAAGCGGGTAAAGCATGATGAAAACCTAAACCATCATTTTAAAAATAATTCATAATGTGTACTCGTTGTCAAAATTCATTTTACAATATTCGCACAGGAATTAAGCCGTGAATGTATAAAAAAATTGATATTTATCAAGACAGATTAAATTATGTCCGCTGAGCATGACGCCCCTCTTATTATGTAATATTTAGATCGGCATTTGCCGATGAAAATTTGAACGGAATCGTAAGGTAAGCTTCGAACTCATGAAAAATAACACTTATGTTAATTTTTACTTCTCTTTTGCTGCAACTACCATTAACAATGAACTGCGATAAATGTAATAACGCGATGGAGCTTTCGCACCAGAGTGTTGGAGTCCAAACAGAGCCCGGAATGTTGGAAGCGTGGTGTTATAAAGGATGTTTACGGAAGTGTACGTTTGCATTAAACAAAAATAGACAAATTTTAACGACTTTTCATGCAAAACCGGAAAACGCTAGCGATTTTCTGTTGGAAGCAAAATAAAGAGTAGCATTTCTATTTTTAGAACAAGTTTTATAACTGTATCTTTTAAATTGAACCCGCCTTAGCCTAAACATTAACCCATCTACGTTTGATTGTGTGTTAAAACATCGAGCTTTATCGCGGACCACGTGACCAAAGATTATTTAAAGCCAGACGGCAACAAGTGGTAAAAAACCTTGGTACTCTATGTTGCTTTTGAAGCTTGTTACAGTACATTTAAAATATTTTGAGGTCCCTTAACTCTCATAGCGTGGCTGTAGAACACCATATCGTGGCTGAAAACCAGCGAGAAGGCTATGCATAAAGTCGCTGTTCTTTCTGTTAATACTTCCGGCGTATGGAGAAGTGTATAGTTTGTAGTGTTATGCGGAATTAAGCATCTTAATGAGAAAACATCATAAACAGTACGATTCAGTGGTTTAGACATACCTGGGCACAGTAAATCATGTGCAAAGAGCATCGGAGGAGTTGAACGGGTCAAATGTAATCGAAATACCCCACACTACTATCCCTTCTTATGCCTCTCAAGTACAACCAATCGAAAAACATTTACTTCAAATAAAAGTAGGACCTATTCCAACATTTTAAAATCCAAATGGTGTAGTATTTGGGCATGATTGCATTAAAACAACTGTAAAGCATCCTCACAAGATTGGTTTTGTCGGCTATGGCTAAAGTTTCGGCCAAGGACCGTATGGTCGGCTTACTGGCCGTCGGAATATTTTTTAAAAGTACTTAAAAGGTTAAATTTTACAATAAAATTCATATCATTCAATTAGCTTGGTTAACTTTCTTCTTATTACCGATGAAAATTTGTCTAATTTTTTTAATGCAAATGTTATACAGACTCGTTATTTATTTACTTGTTTTACTTTTAGTATGGTGATGCCGTGTACCAACCATTGCTCTGCGTTGCTAAATATGGTTCAGCAAGGCGCAAGCAGTTCATTTTTTCTACTAAGGTCTGTGCAGTGCATTCACGCCAAGGTTGATCTTTTGGTGGATAGCCGGTTTGTTCAAACTGCACCGGAACATTCTTCTTCTTCTTCTTCTTCTTCTTCTTCCTCTTCTTCTTCTTCTTCTTCTTCTTCTTCTTTTCTTCGTCTGCGAGGATTTGCACCAGTACGGCTGTTGAATCCAGCTTCCTGGACCTTCGCCAGCTAAGCTGGTGATGTAGACCTCTGTGGATTAAGGATCGGCAACTAAGGCCCTATGCCCCCACCGGAACATTCGGCCTTCAATAGATCAATCTTTGTTTACGAACGTATTTCGATCAAAGACAAGTTAAAAACGTTCAACAAGAAAGTCGTCGAACAAGATTACTTTGAGCAAATAAGCGTTCGGAACAACGAATGCATGAAGCTTTCTATGCCTTGCTCGATCCATATTTTGGATCGGCATTTGGGTACACGGCAAAAAGAATAAAAGGGAGGAAGATCGCCTTTTGCGAATTTGAAAAATTATTATTATCGAAAGTTTTAAAACAATTACTCGGCAAAATGAGAAGTAGGGACCTAAAATGTTTTGGGACATTTGAAAGCATGATGAGAGCATTTGATATCAGTGCACGCCAATAACCGAAATTTGTGATGATAATAAAATTAAGTTTAATTATAAATGTTGATGATGCCCTTCCACATTCCCGTTCCAACGAGAGTGTTTTAGCAATTTATTTCTTAAACCACTATATCGTGCGCGATGTCCTGGGCTATTCACTTCCGTTTTTTGTAAGCTAACATTATCATCTATAAACTCATGAACATCAAAATAAAAATTATCATCAACATTTATGTTACTTAAATTACTTATTTTATCTTCTATTTTAACCATCTCTTACATGATATTATTTCCTAATAATAATGTCTAACTCTAATAGTTAAAAAGTATTGGTTTTATGCGATTTTTTTAAAAATTCAATTATAGAGCGTGATAGGCTCAAAACAAAAAAAACGAAATGGTCGTTGTAATATAGATCCAAATTGATTAATACAAAAGATAGTAACAAAGGGAAAAAACAAACCTTTCATTTTCGAGTAAGTGGAAAAAGTATTTATCTTTTGACTAATTATATTATTATATTATATTGGCTTACGTTAATGCTTTTGCTGGTAGTCATAAGGGCTCATCTTGTAATATGGAAGAATCTCTTTTGAATTGAATAATTGAACTTTATTCATACAAATGCTATATATGGACCCAGCAGTGCATCCGTGGGAGATTTAACATGGTTTAATTCTTATAAAGAGCCACGGATTGGTACTATTTACCTTTTCACTACACAACAGTGGTAAACAATACGCCAAACCAAACTTCTTGAGTAGTAATAGATGACTATTTCTACTATCATTATTTGGTTTTTCTGATTTGTTTTGAATATTCGACCGATTCGTTACCGTTCTTTGAACCTTATGCGCTCTATAATCGGATTTTAAAAAATAAATTTGCATCTATACTTATAGAAGTCACGGTAAAACCAGCATTTGTTTCATCCACCAAATTATTTGCACTTCACAACATAATGATTGAACAATAATCATTCTTTATACTTACCAAGCGGCCATCTAAATGTAGAAACACCACGAGGCAAGTTCATCTGTTCTCCAAAATTCCCAGCTCCCCATTCTGCTTGCGCTGCCTGCTCCCCTTCCCTCGTGAACTGACGGACACGGTTATAACTTTCACGGCGAATTCTATTCATTTTTTATGTGAAAAAACCTAGAAAAAAAGATCTGAAATTTTTAATCTTCAAACATTTGTAACTCCAAAACTTTTATGAAAACTAAACGCCTACTCACCTAGCAAGCCTGTTAAATCTTTTACACAAACACATACATTCAAACACGATGTGTATACACGACGCGGGTGATTGAAAAATATTCGAAGTAGCATAGAGCGAGACGGGTAAAAAAATTGATCGAAGGAGAAAGTAGGACGGCCTGCTCAATGTATCGACGATGTTGCAAAACGATTCAAAAGTGTGGGCCAAAGGGGGGGTGAAACGGAAGGAAACGGGTGAAACGTAGCCGAGAAACTCAATTTTTGAGTGACCCTTGCCGGCTGGGTAGTATGGAAAGGTCCCCGCGATACAAAGTCACTCACAATGAGTGAAATCACTCATCTTCTCCACATTCCTCACGTTGTCTCGCCCTGCGGGCCCTAGGTTGGGTACTTAGTCATTTGCAGTCAACGCCGAAATATTTCTTCGCGCTGTTTTCTTCCATCGCTGTTGGTAACTTGATGTTCTTCTATATTCGAAACGAAACGAAAGAGTTCTTACTATGATGACATTTGATGGTTTGTCGCCTAAAGTGATTGTCGTGAATCTCATCTCAGCTAATATTGCAAATATTTTGTCATAAAATGGAGAAACGTAATATAAATGATGCCTCATTTTATCGAAAACGCACTCGTGTCATGGAAGAGTTAGAGGAAAATTGTTTAAGTGACCTACGTGAATTTTACGATGGAGCATCGTCAACGACTTTTCCTTGGCCGGATCTGGGTGTTGGTATGTATGAAAATTTGGTTGTATGTGATTTATTGTTTTTATAAATCATCGATTATAAAAGTAAGATAACTGATTAGACAGATGCTGCGATCATTAGATTAACAAAGGTTTGTGCAGCTCACCTTCCGGCTGTGCTTTAACTGTGTATTAATTTTGATTCTTCTTCGTATTTTAGATATAACTCCAGAAGAAACTGTTGCTTTCAACCGTTACAATGCTAACGCAGGAAGCAATGTATTAATTACTGGAAGGTTGGATGAACATGAGCACATTGGGAATTTTGAATCTGTCGACGACACAGTGGAACAAGAAGGAGCATACAGTTTTATAAATCATATGTCTCTTCAAGATGCAATTAAGTTCATCACAGTTACTGGTCGCCTTTCACAATTCATTACCGAAACAATCCTAGCGTTATTTAGGAAGCATGGTAACAATGCCCAGGATCTCCCTAAACGCGACGGACCCTTCTTAAACCATCCACTCCGGTTGGAACACAAATAAAGGCGGTTGGAGGTGGACACCTGTGGTATGCTGGAATTGAGAAGGTCATGCAAAATTATTTTGAGTAGGTATTTGGCTAACATAGCTTTGAGGTTTTTATTTACGTATATTCGAGATAATAACTAGTTAACTAATCTTGATCTACTTTTAGAAATTTTACTCTGGATATAGAACAGATGGAGATAGATATTTCTATGGATGGCCTACCACTTTTTCGAAAAAGTCGGAAACAATTAATTCCGATTCAAGTAAGGCTGGTAGGAATGCCCCAACTCCCGGTTCTGGTTGTCGGAACTTTTGCTGGGCCTAACTAGTTAAGTTTTCATCGATGCACCAATGCGAGCATATTTGAAAGGTAAATTAAATTTGACACTTTTTGAATAAAGACAGTTAATACGGTTGTACATTTTCAGCTAAAGTAAATTTCAACGGCAAGCATGGATGCTTAGCATGCACAACTGTCGGCGCATCTGTGCAATCTGGCCGTGGAAAAACTGTTGTTTTCAACGAAGTTGGAGCCCTTCCGCGCACGGACGAGGGATTTAGAAGCAGAATTTATGGAGGGCATCACACAGGAAGGACACTCCTGGAAAACCTATCAAATTTTGATTTGATTCAGGGTGTTCCTGTTGGTGACCGTTTGCATTTGATCGACGCAGGGGTCACAAAAAAAATTATTGAAGGATGAAGGGGTCACAAAAAAAATTATTGAAGGATGAAGGGGTCACAAAAAAAATTATTGAATGCTAGCGAATAAATTTAACGCTAGTCAATTCATACACTGGTCACCCCCTTTGAAGAAGGTTGTTTCCGTTTTTTTGGTTAGGACTCGATTGCCCTCCGAGTTGCGTAATATGCGGGAATAAAACGAAATTGCCCTTTGGAAGGCAAACGAATTCCGCACATTCCTCCACTACATTAGTGTGGTGGTGTTGAAAGATTTTATGTTGCCAGAAGCATACAACCATTTCTTGTTGTATTTTTGTGGCATCACTATTTTAAGTTCCATAGAGCACAAGCCGTTGTGGGCAATTGGAAAACAAATGCTTGATGCGTTTGTTAAAAACTTCGGACGTTATTATGGGACATGTTTTATGACAAGTAACGTTCATAATTTACAGCACGTGGCTGATGAGGTTGCAAGATTAGGACCACTTGATGGATTTTCGACTTACGCATTCGAAAACAATATGCGGTTCATCAAACAGTGCGTAAGATCCGGAACCAAAATTGCAGAACAAGTGGCTGGTCGGCTTACGGAACAGAGCCAGATACAGAAGGCCTACTATCGTGCTAATTCTATATTCCCCCAATTTAAATTAAGAGGATGCTTGATTGTTATGGATGGTTTTTCCCTCGGGTCACGATTTGAAAATAGTTCCGTAAGACCATCAACAGCCATCTGACCGACATCCACACAGTGTGAGCACCACAGAAGAGAAAAAAACCCGAGAATTGGCAAAACGAGAAGACATACGCAGGAGAGCGAAAGAACTTTTTTTTTCTCTTCTGGAATGAGCAAATTTTTTCTCACTTCACCGGCTATCACCGAAAGTGAACTGTATCTCGCTGGTGTTTTCGGTTTGGCTTCGCCAACGAATCACCCCCGAGAACATCAGCGAGAAATAGCGTGGTGTCTCCTTGGGTAATGGCATAGCGTGTTGCTTTTCGTTGGATGCTTTCAATCCTTTGGGACCAAATGGTGGCAGAGGGACACCATACAACACTAGCGTATTCTAGTACAGGACGCACAATTGAGCTATACAAAGCCTTAATAGTAAGCAGGTCTCGAAATTCCTTAGTCAAACGAAAAATTAAACCTAATAGCTGATTGCCCTTACTCAAATCATTCTCCATGTGCGGCCTAAAACTGAGACGCTTGTCAAATAACACGCCAAGATCACAGGTTGTTTCCGAGCGCTCCAAGACGCAATTGTCCACATGATAGTCACACAAGACTTGGACCCTAGATCTAACGAACGACAGAACACGACACTTATCGAGAGACAGGGATAACGCTTTACAATTACACCAGACACTAAAAAGAGGTGAATTTGTTATCAACCATAGTTGTACTGATTAAATCGTTCACATTTCATGTCATAAAACCCCAAACAACTACCAAAAATCCAAGCAAAAGCAAAATACAACACAAAACATGATGAAAAATTGTGCTGTGTACTCACTTTTTTGATGCGTGTTTAGGGTGCTATGGCTCTATTTTGACCACATCTCTGAAACCCAAACTCGTATCGCGGCCAAATTACATCAAAATGGAGAGGATAGTTCCAGAAACAATCCCTCATTTTTACTTTTTTTAAACATTGGTTCCTTACAGAGTAAATGGCCTTTTTTTCTTTTTTAGCCTGCTGTGTACTGACTTTATAGGTACAGTGTACAACTGTTTGGCCTTCGATGAAAATCATTCGCCGACCCATTTGGACATCTTCATATTCGGAGAAGTACTGCTCTGAAAGTGCATTGCTTATAAAAGCATAGAGGTCATAAACTGAACCAGTCAGGTCTGGGGAGTAAGGCGGATGTGATAGAATCTCCAAGTTGAGGTCTTTTATGGTCCACTCTTCGACTTTAGCCTTGTGCGACGGTACATTGTCACTTTACCATGCCTTCGGGCCCATTGCGGTCTTTTTTCCATCAATTCAGATTTCAAATTAATTTTTTGTTGTTGGTAACGAGTAATAATCACCGTTTCACCTGGTTTCAAAAGTTCGTGGAACACCACTGCCTCTTGGACCCACCACACACAGAGCATCGTCACCGGCCGAAACAAACTGGTCTTGTAGCGGATGGGGCGGCTTCACCAAGTGAAAAACAAGATTTTTTACGCTTAGGATCCTCAAAATAAATCCACTTCTCTTCACCAGTGACTATCCGATCAGAAAAATGACTTGCTTTGGTACCGTTGAAGTTGCATTTCACGAAGGACTTTACGATGCTCCATCTGTCTTTCGGTCAACTCATGGTGAACCCATTTTCCACGCTTCTGGATCTTGCCCATAAGTCACATTCAATGTTTCTGCTCAACTTTTGTTGAGTATGGCTAGGGTCTGCATCCAACGGCTCTTGCAATTCTGCGTCATCAAACTTTTTCGTTGGTCCGGGATGGTTCTTGTCGTTGAGGTCAAAAGTACCACTTTTGATTACCGAAAACACCCGTAGAAAACCGGACATTTTCAACTTATACACCTGCTTATCACAGTTTGAGCACACTTTGTCTTTAATCAAAAGGAGATGATGCGGCTGAAGATGCATTTATTAATTCATGATAAATATTATTTCCAGACAATTCAAATGACTGAAGAAGATGCACTCATGCTGATTGAGTGCATACAGAAGCATCCTTCTCTCTGGGATCGCACCGATCCCAACTATAAAAATATTACCCGAAGAAATTATGACTGGGAAAACATTTCAAACGAATTCGGTGTCGAAGTTTATAAGCTGAAAGACAAATGGACGTCTTTGCAATCGACGTACAGAAAAACTCGGTCATCATACAAGCAAAGTTTGGTGACTGGTTCCGGTATGTTTATCTGCATATAAGTGAAAAACAATTAATGTTATCGTACGCAACTACTTTTAGGGTCTGACGAAGTTCACAACCCAACATGGTATGCGTACCATGCCATGGCATTTTTTAAACGCTACCTCGAAATGTGGCAAGACGATTGACACAGTAAGTACATACCTTTTATCAATAGACGATACTAACAAATATGAAAAAAAAACTAATAAGTGGATGTAAGGATTTTCTTCCTTGAGTATCTGAAGTATCTAGACATCCGAAGTGACATCTACATTCAGTAAGTATATTTGTTTTAATTGTTCAACAAATAATTTGCTACATGCATTCTTATTCCTATGGCCTCTTGACTGGCGCGTGCACCGCTTGCCGCAAAATTTGACAAATTTGTATTAGTTTGTGACGAGAGCAAGATGCGGGAATCACTGCTTCTTATACGTTCCTCTCTCCTTATAAAATTGTGCAAATAAATCGTAGCCATGACAATTTTTTTTGCATTATCCTCCTTCACCTCTATCGGTTTTCTAAGTACGCGGAACCTTCCACTAAGTATTCCAAATGCCATTTCTACAGTGCGTCTGGCATTAGAGTGCCGCTGATTAAAATAGCGCTCGATCGATCCTCTTTCAGTAGACCCTCCTAATGGCCTTAGGCAATAGCTGGTTAATGGGAAAGCCTTATCTCCCAAAAACATTGCAGGAACTGACATGTTGGATGATACGTTCGTATTTTCAGTGTTACGAAAAACTCCTCCGTCAGATATTTTTCCTTTACTTCCCACATCGGCATATAAAAAATTACTGAAAATTTTTTTGTAATTAAAATAGTCAGTTCCACTATGATGAGGTGCTTTAATAGCAACATGCTTTCCGTCTATGGCCCCGAGCACATGTGGAAAATTAAACTTCTCTTGAAAGCCTTGAGCCACTTTCAACCATTCATCTGGACAATTGGGGAGCTACAAATAGAAAGAAAAATATTATTATTTAATTTATTTTTTTTGTAAATATAAATATATTAATAATTCTCTGTATCCTATATTTATTCATATCAGATTCAACATCATGAACATGTGGAATGCATCGAAATCGAGGTATTGGAGGAAAGCTCGATGCCACATACGGGGTGTCCAACACCGCCTCCAGGACCATCACGTACGTCGACTCCACCACCTCCAGGACCATCTCGTACGTCGTCTCCACCACCTCCAGGACCATCTCGTACGTCGACTCCACCACTTCCGAGAACTCCACCGAACCAAACCATCGCAAAAAGAAAAAGACGATGGCAAGAGGCTAACATAAGCTATATTGAAGAAGTGATGGACACTTTACGAACAGTAGGATCTGCCCCAATTGAGCTAATCAACCATCTCAAAGCTCCAGATGAGCTCGAACGTGTGCGTAATATTATGCACGACTGGAGCCCAGAGCGGCGTAAGCAAACTCTTAAAATAAGACGTTTAGTAAACGAAGAAGAGGAGTCCCGCTTCGTCCAACAATATGGATATGATCCATAATTTCTAACATTGTTGATTTTCTATGTTTATTTTAAGTAGTTAATTATTAAGTAATGTGATGAATTTCTGAATTATTTAAAATTAGGTTAAGATTTGTTCTATTTAGTAGGTAAACGATATGTGTATTTTTAAAATACATAACAAGAACTGAAAAACTGAACTAAAAAATCGATATGTTTTCTTACCTTTACGAAGTCGCTTTAAACTTCAATAAGGCTGTCGCATACTTCTGGAATGAATATTCCAATTGATTGAGCCGAAATCTGACAATGGAAATAACAAAAACGAAATAAAATCTTAGAAAAATACACAAATAACCATATACTTACCCTGTTGTGTCTTATGTTACATTAAAAAAAGTATTTTATTATCTACAAATTAACGATTAGACAATTACACTTTAAAACGGGTTGCGCGTGAAGGATGGACAAATACGGTACGGACGAGGCAGCTCCCGGGAGACGATATGCGTCCTCTCGCTAGGACGGTCGGGAAGCGAAGCGGCCATCCTGTTGTTCACCTCGTCCGCTATCGGATACCGAAAGCGGCGAGTGGAAGGATGGCCGCGTGCGTTGCAGCTTCCAGTGGATGATGAAGCTGCGTCTCCACAACATACCCGAAACGTATACACCAAGGTTTTGTAATTATCACCTGTTGCCAAATATCTTAAAGTTACTATTAGCTTGTCTTTGGCAGACAAACTCTTACGCATGTTTGTATTTAATTTTGATATTTTTGGGCCGATTTGGGCCAGCAAATAATCAAAGTCAGTTCTTGATAGACACATAAAGTTAATTATGGTCGTATCTAGTTCCTCCTTCAATATAGTCTCGAGCAGCATACTTGCTTGCTCATTCCTCTCCAGCAGCATCGGCTTCATCCATTCCCTGGTCGGGGGTTGTTGGAAAGAAGTCATGTACAATCTGATGAGATTGCTCCATGCACTAGTTAAACGAAGAGCAGCTTCTTTTGCTTCCCGATTTATTTCTTATCTTTTCAAGCACAACTTCAAACACTTTTAATAAAACACAACAAATAACTGGCGACGCGCGTTCAAAATGGCGGGTGGTCACCTAGACGATGCGCGTCCCACGCGGGTAAATGACAATTCGTTAATCGTCAATTAGACCCAATTTTGAGTGATGTTCGATAACATTCGGGACGCGGACGCGTCGGACACGCGCCGTCTATGAGCCCCGCTACACGACCCGCAAACTCAAAAACTTTTCGGCGAGAAGAGGGGAACAACCGAGAAGTTTACGTAAAAAACTTTTCAGCTCCGTGAGCTGAAAACTGCACCCGAGAAGTTTTTGGCAGCTAACCGAAAACTCAAATGCGTCAGAAGAAGAAGACGAAAAAGAAATAAATGTAAACATAACAAATCTCAAAAACAAAATAAACGAACATATGGTGATAAATTTACGTGTTTCTTTTGTAGTTACGGTAATATTTTGTCATTTTATAGCTATAATTTTTAATTTGAGATTTTTTTCCCTGTGATGAAACTTTTTTTTTAATTTCAGAGACTTTGACCTCCTCGGTCATTCGTCTCTGCCTGTGATGAAACTAAATTACATTTCCGTTGGATTTTAAGGTTACTAGGCAGGTTTTTTTTCGGCAATGTGGCACCCGGTGCAAATGCATAAGGGGATTATGTGATGGATGCTGGATAACAACAAAGGGCTCCCGAGATAAAGGGTTTGGCAAACCGGAGAGCGGGAAGTCACTCGAATGATAAGCGGCACCACGTAAGGATCAAGTGGGAAAGAAGCACAACAAATAACCGCGAAATACTAAAAAGTAAAGTGACTTTCGTGCTCAAACTGTGTGTGCGATTGTATTTTTTTTATTGTTAATATATGTGGTTTTGAATTCTCCAGCTAATTTCATCTAAAAATATTCATCCGGAATTCGCTGGTAAACAAGGCAAGATGAGCGGAACCGAATCAAAGAGATAGTACGCGCGTCAGGTGAGAACGGACATTTTTTATGAAAAATATGAACGGTTAGTGTAAGATTACGGTTCTTACATATTCTTCTTCTTCTTCTTGGCGTAACGACCTCTTGGTCATGCCTGCCCGTTAAGGGCTTACGAGACTTGTTTCCCTGTTGTACGTGGATAGTCAGTCCTCTCGTACAGGGGAGGGTCCGGTCTCGGTTGGGATTCGAACCCACGCCGTCGAGGTGGTGAGCCCCGGCGCTCATGGGCCGATTTTCTAACCGGCGCTACCGCTCGGCTGTCGCGGACCCCCGCGACTCTTACTTTATTCTACTTACTAATATTCTTACATATATATTATTTATTTTAGGACGTAGAACAAAGCCGATGACCGTAGAGCTTTAGTAAGGCAGGAGCAAGTTTCCTTGACTATATTGCTTATAGAGGAACGAGACACCTACAATAAAAAAAGAATGTTGACCCCGAACACCCGAAACAAATACTGCAAACTACTGAATGTTTCTCCAGTTGCCAAGTAGCGCAGCGTTATAAGCAACCGTTCTTGGGCTGTTATGGAGTCGCGCATATTTGTGTTCATTCTATTTATTTCTGGGCGTATCATGTCAAGGAGAACATCAAAATCTTCCTTCTTCATGCGAAGAAAGTTAATCATGGTTTCATTTGCTTGCTCTGCTACAATATTGTCAAGCAAACGGTTGCCATCTTCTTGCCGCCGGAAAAAAATTGGACGCATCCACCACCTACGCACAATACGCCTGTTGCGTTGCCTGTTGCGTTGTTGAGAGTTTTGGGTACTTAACTCGATGACCCTGGATAGGGTTGTTGGCCACTCTTCACTCATCAACAGATTATCCATATTTAACTTTTTGTGTTAACTGAAGATGATATCTTGTTTGCTTCGAAGGCAGCTTTTTGAGCTAACTGATAACAAAAACAAAAACAGCAGAGACTGACACATGCATAGACTGTCAGAAACTTTTCGCTTGCATTGACTGGCGACAGCATTGGTACCACAAAACGCGGCTACACGAACCGAAAAGATTTTGACGTAACCTTATACGGTTTTTGAGTTCTCGGTTGGAGTTTGCGGTTCGTGTAGCGGCCCGGTATGAGCGGCCTAAAGGGCCGTTTCCACACAGCGAGTATGGGCCGGATTTCTAGTAGTGAGTTTTTGACGGATGTCAAAAACGCGCACCGTATATGGGTGAGTATGCTTCTGTGTGGACGAAGCCAGGTGAGTATGGTATGGTATACACTGAGCCCAAAGTTAATCCGGACGCTCAAAAAATGAGCATGCGTCCGACTTTGTTATCAATTCTAAGTACTCTAAAATCGACCACAATGATTTTTGTTCATTGCATCTTCTTGGTGCACCTTCCTACGAAGTACGTGCAAAAAGAACGGTGAAAAAAATCGTACCCAAGCGGCGCAATAAACAATAGAGTGGAAAAAGTCAGAATTTTGACGGCCAATCGCAAAGTTGGACAGTTACATTTCATCGTATTTTTGTTAGCTAAAGTGGTGTGTAAGTTAGTTTCGACACAAAGCACTCGGATGATTCGGTTTATTATATTATTGAAGTTTTTATTGAAATATGCGTCACACCACTTTGTTGGAGCGAAACGTCATAATTTATCCATCATAACGATGGAAAAAGATTTCAAAACATATGAAATTAGACTTACATTAGCAAACTAACAGATTCAGACATCATTAAAAAGTATAACACTTCAAAAAGTATCGCAAAATCATCAAAGAACTGTCCTTTCAGCACACAATCGAGTTCGACCGACTACGTGCAATTACTTTCGAGCTGCAACGCCTCGAGAGGGAAAGGGCGTCCACCGTGTCGGGAGCGGGGTGTCACCCAGAAAACCTCGAAATGCAAGCGAGATTTTGCCCACCGGCATCATCAGCACAGGCGCCCCGCGCTACGGGTAGCGTGGCCAACGTCGTCCCGGCCGCACCCGCGTTCACTTCTAGTGCACCGTACGCGTTAAGTGCATCGCACACACAGCTGATGCCGAGGGCAATGGCCGAACAGCTGACGCCGGGAGCATCGTACGCGCACATGATGGCCGGCACACCAGCAGCCGAAAGCACGATGGCGTCTGCACAGTGTGGGTGCGACCGATAGATGCAGCTACAAGGATGACCGGGCGCTCGACGACCTATGGTGGCCAGGGAGCTGCGGCACCTTTCCCGGCGGCTGGGCCTTGGGCGAGCCGTATGATGACCGGTCTTTCGTTGGACCCGGATTTGCGTACGATAGGACAGGGCCGTCAGCGACGCAAATGATGGCTGGCCTATCGTTAAATCCAGCAATGGCGAACCCGACGATGGCGGATGCGGCGACCCCACAAGCGCTAGCCCAACCTTTCACTGCACATCCCGGGACCAACGGAACACCGAATTTCCACACTTCACCGCAGCAGGCACACACGATGCACGACACATGGGCACAGCAAACGACCTTGGCAAGTCGGCTGACGGCTTGTCAAGGTTTAACTCGCGAGCTCCCGACCTTTTCCGGCGACCCGGAAGAGTGGCCGGTTTTCATCTCAAGCTACACGAGGCCAACGGCATTGTGCGGATACACTCCGGTACCTAACGGCTTCCAGTGCTCCCTTCAACGCCTTTTGAAGCCGCAGGAGGTTCTCTTCCGCTTGCTGCTGCCCTCGTGCCTTGACGGGGCGATTAACATGCTCCGGACGCTGTTTGGACGACCGGAGGTCATAGCGAACTCCCTCGTCCAAAAACTACGAAGGATGCCATCACCGGACGCAACCCGAACCGAGACGCTGGTGGATTTCGGGGAAGCAGTCTTAAATATGTGTGCTACCGTGAAGGCGTGCGGCTTGTGGGAGTACCAATGCAACCCGACACTGCTCCACGAGATCGTTGAAAAGCTCCCACCGACGGAACGACTGCGCTGGAACGATCACCGCCTTGACCTACCACAAGCCACGCTCACGGACCTCGAGCACTGGCTGGAACGACTCGTCTCGACTCGAGATTGTCGGTGGTTTTTCACGACGACAAGGTATCACAACACAACCGTCGCAACCAGGTGAGCCGCATTAACACGCACACTATTACAGGAACACCAGAACCGACACTTCATGACGCGCAGAAGAAAGGCAAAGCACTATGCGCTGCGTGCAACCAGCCGAACCATAAGCTCGCTGATTGCAGCACATTTGGGCAGCTGGACGTTGAAGGACGCTGGTTGATTGTGAAGAACCGGAAGCTCTGTAGACGGGACAGTGCCGGTCTCGAAAGCTATGCGAGAAGGACGGTTGCAACTCCACACACCACGACTTACTACATGTTAGCTGCAATGCCCACGTGGTGGACTGCGGAAACGTTATCTTCCGCTACATCCCGGTAACGGTACATGGCCCTGGAGGAACGGTAGACACGTACGCCTTTTTCGACGACGGATCATCATCGACGTTCGTGGAACGAGAGCTGGTGGATGATCTCGGTCTTGTCGGGACACCCAATCCGTTGTGTATACAAATGACCGGGGAGACCACACGTGACGAGAAGGATTCGGTTCAGCTTTCGTTGAGGTTGTCGGGACTGGGAGAGCGCCAATCTTACCTGCTCTCGAAGGTACACGCCCTGCGCAGTCTGGCGTTGCCCGAACAGAGTGTCCTGGTGCCAGAACTTTCGATGCGATTCCAGCATCTCAAGGGACTGCCTTTGGCGTTCTATGAGAAAGTGAGGCCCAGGATACTGATCGGCATCGACAACTGTCACCTAGGGCAACCACTTCGCAGCGCCGAAGGCTACGAGAACGAACCAGTGCACGATGGAGCGAAGCCGGGATAAAAATCAAAAATTCATTTTTGGATTTCAGAAAAATGAAATATGTTTTCTTAAACAACAAGATGAAACTAAGAAATGACGCAAAAACTAGAGCCCCTGTTCTTCCAGATTCTGAGAAACAGCCCGTCAAAGTCAAGATTTGTGAAAATATTGCGTGAAAAATTGAAAAAAATCCATCAACTTTCAAGGTCTGTAACTCCTATAAAAATGGCCGGAATCAAATTTCATGCATTGTTTTGGAAAGGTATATTATCCTGCTTTGAAATTGATGACAGTTTAAGTAAATTGGAATTGAATGTCACAAAATATTAAGAATTGTTTCGTTAAACTCCTAGAAATTTTTTCAATTTTCTGTTTTTAACCTTACGCCATCGCTAAGGATCGTAAAAGATTGTAATATGTTGCATACCCACTTATAGTCTAGAATGTTTTGTAACAATAAATGATGGTTTTTTTTGCATATACGCGCGAACTTTACCTGTTTTTTTGAATTTCGTATGTGAGGCTTATAGTTTATCACCTACTGGGCGTCTCCATCATGCCATATGCAACATCATGTGTGGTAAGAAATATTTGAATTTCTCATTCAATGAAAAATGTGAAGCAGGGTAGTGGTTGAACATCACGTAAAAGGGGAAAGACAAGCCAATTCACTGGCAAAGAATGAAATTTGGTTTGGTTTGCTTTGAATGTATCATGTCGCTTTTACTTGTTCTACAGCTCACAAACCCATCTTTTTATACCCAAAATTCCTCGGAATAATGTACCCTACACTAACTCTTCATTCTGTTTGTACTCTTACACATCATATACGTTTTGATATCATAAACATTTTGAAAAACAGTGTTTCTTGCAAGGAAAACATTTGGTATGCGTTAGAGTTCATTGAAAGTAAAGTAAGCATCAATCACACTGCGTGTAAAATAATTGAAATACAAAAAGCAGAAATCTTGCGGCACCTTTCATCTTCTTTGTGTAATTCACTAAGCGTCGTATTATTGTGCTCGTGGGGCATTGACGGATCTAGTGGACACAGCATTTACAATCAACCGTTTCATGGTTCCGGAGAAAATACCGCATCAGACAGTGATTTACTAGTATCGGCGTTAACGCCTATCCGTCTCTCGTTCATTAGTGACGATTCAGGTATCATCTGGATTAACTTGATGCCACAAAGTGTAAGGTTTGCAAGCCAATTGTTATCGAGATTGCGAAAGAGTCAAAACAGAATACAGAATTGGATTTAAAAAATGGAAGGTTACTAAAAAATATAAAAGCAAGTATAATGATCGAAAAAAAAATGTATTGGAGAAAAAAATTTAAAGTAGATGAACCAAGGCAAATGGATGGAAATAGTACGACGGGGGTCCGCGACAGCCGAGCGGTAGCGCCGGTTAGAAAATCGGCTCATGAGCGCCGGGGCTCACCACCTCGACGGCGTGGGTTCGAATCTCAACCGAGGACCGTCCCCTGTACGAGAGGACTGACTATCCACGTACTACAACAGGGAAACAAGTCTCGTAAGCCCTTAACGGGCAGGCATGACCAAGAGGTCGTTACGCCAAGAAGAAGAAGTACGACGGGAAATGTTTGTCGTCGGGATTTTTCAAACATAGAAAAATTGAGCGATATTTTGCAAATAGAAACTGAACTTATAGAAAGCTTTCGAAATATGTTAATAGCCATCAACTGTTCACAGCCTTTAAATTCAAAAACTATTCGTCTATATTGTAAAGACACATAACTGTTTTACATACATTATTACAATTGATAAAAAATGCCTTCTACTGTCCATAAAGTTCTTGCGCATGTAGGTGAAATCATTGTAAATCTTAGGAGAGGAAGCAGCAGAAGATAGAAATAAAATATACAGACAGGATAGAAGAGAACACGCCCGTAAAATGTCACGAGAATTCAATATTAAAGACATTTTTATGAGAGCATTATAATCATCCGATCCATACATTTCAACAATATCTCTGGCTAAATGGTTGAAAAATAAAAAAACAAATCTCTTACCCAGACGCAGTAAACACATTTTTCGTAGATTACAGTTCCTCAAATAGTAACAGACCCTTGCCAATTCAAAACCAAGAAGATGATGATACAAATTAAGAATATTCAGATAGTATCTCTTCGTTAGGAGACGTTATGTCCGCGTTAGATGCTTTAAATATCAATTATTTTCCAGTTAACAATATTTTGAATGAAAGTTTGTTGTAAATTTAGTTTGTTTTCCATCAAACTAAAAAAAATCTTAAGTTAATATTAAAAAAAATGTTGAAAAAATAATGCACCCATAGAAAAGTCCAAAAATATGTGGTTTTTGCAGCGCCACCTGGCGGGATTGTCCAGAAACATCATAATTTCGTGTAATATAATAGTATTACACGATATTACAATAAAAAAATTGCAAAACATTTGGTTCCGAATTTTATCCCGGCAATTTGCTCTTTTCGCTCCATAGTGCACTGACAGTGCGTCTCCATTCCTGTTTCATTGCCTCTTGTTACTAGTGATGTTTTTCGGATCCCCGATCCAATCAAATCGATACCGCCTTATGATGGAAATCGAAAACAGTTACAGTCTTGGTTAACAGTAGTAGAAAACACTCTGAAAATGTTCAAAGATTTAGTAAGCTCCCAGGTGTACGCTATTTACGTACAATCTATTTTAAATAAAATTTGTGGAAATGCTAAGGACGTGCTGTGTTTAGCTGGTAACCCGATAAATTTTGAAGAAGTAAAAATAGTACTAATAGAAGCTTTTGGTGATCGTCAAGAGCTGGCCACATATAAAGCCCAGCTTTGGTCGAATAAACAAAGTGATCATGCATATTATAAGAAAACAAAAGAATTGATGCTTAACATTAAAACAATTGCTAAGCAGAACAGCGTGTACAGTGAAAGATGGACAGCCATCTGCAAGTTTATAGAAGACGATGTACTTGCCGCATTCATTGCCGGGCTAAAGCACCCTTATTTCGGTTATGTACAAGCATCTAAGCCTGATAGTATTGAAACTGCTTATGCATTTCTTTGCAAATTCACTGCAAATGAAAAAATATCCTCTCAATTGACACAAACAAAATATCAAAAATCCGGTGCAGTTAACAAGACATTTGCAACTAATACAAATGCAAAAACATCTTTTGTGCATACCCAAGGGCCAAGTCAAACATATTCACAGGTCAACCCAGTTCAACAAAACCATTTTAAAACTCATACAGAAAAAATAGAAGTAGATTCCTCCACGAATAGTCGGTTTACAGCCAATAGAAACATTATTAACAATAATGAAATTCCTTCACATAATACTGAAAATTTCGGCGGTGAAGAAGGTGAAATTTTGACAAATTTTTGGCAGGTCAAAGAGAAAATAAATTCAAAAATACTTAACTGGCGATTAGAGTTAGAAGATTACGATTACGAAGTGAAGTATAAGCAAGGAAAGGTAAACATAGTCGCTGACGCTCTTAGTCGAATACCACAAGAAATTCATGCAAATGAAACATTAACAAAAAACTCTTCGAGTCCTAAGAAACACCTCTTAGATACTACGAACTCCGAAGCCTCAAGTTTAGAAACCATTCATTCTGCCGAAAGATCTGGCGATTATTACGGAAAACAAACTGCTATATTAGCAGAAGAAACTGTAATGCAAACCCAACAAGAAACACTTTGTAATAACAATTTCACAAAAGAGCGTTATGTTAGTACACTACCAGAAACACATAGCAATAACAATTTCACAAAAGAACGTTATGTTAGTACAACGACAATAGGAGATGATGTGAAACAACCAAACGAACACAACAACCTTATAATAACAGAACAGACTAGTTGTATCCATAGCTGTGCGTACATTTTATTCTGAATCAAATGAACAGATTAGAAACACACGCTGTGCAATAACGGATATTCTGAATACGAACATGCACAAATACGAACGATCGGATAATAGATTATTACAAAAACAAGCAGTCACGCAATATAACAATACAAATCATCCAACTACAGAATTATTAAGCAACATCGACTATAGAACACCAGAGATTTAGTTCTTTAAGGCAAAAAATAACATGCCAAAGGCAATTAAATCAAATAGACCGATGGCAGAAAATATTGTAAAGCGGGCTTCACCAATATTTAGCGAGTGCCAGAAACTTTTTGGATTACCTAAAATAAGAACAAAATTGCAACCAATCGGCTAGTGTCTCTACCTGACTCATCCCTTTGCTTCCTCGTTGGAGTTGCGACTACGGGCTTGGAGAAAACCGTGCAGGTTTATTGTCTGACGTTTTCATTGGCTTCAGAGAGAAACTTGGGAAGGACACCGGTTCGAAAGTAGTTAGCGGCCGGAAGGCACTTTAGTGCCAGGAGGCCCTGCACCGGCCAGCCGTTCGACGGGCAGTCGCCAAGAGGTACTCGTCCCGGCCACGAGGCCCTGCATCGGACAGGAGGCCCTGCACCGGCCAAGCCGACAGGAGGCGCTCGTCTCGACCAAGAGGCCTCGCCGTCGGGCAGCAAAGTGTGTGTGTGTGTGTGTGAACCAGTGAAGCGCAAAGGTGAAAGTGGTGGACAGAAGCCGGAAGGAGCAGGACAATCGCAGGAGCAGCCCACCATAACCAATGGGCAGCCAGAATAAGGAGAGAGTGCGTGAAATTCGATCAGGAAGTGATTCGAACAGTGAGTGAAAAATTGTCGACAGAATCGGAAGTGAAAGTTGTGAAGTCAAAAAGAGAAGGAAGTTGGGACAACAGCCACCAGCACAAGCAGCTCATCGAACACCACCGGCGGTAGTCGGTCGGACCACGAAACAGCACATCAAACATCACCGGCGGTAGTCGATTGGACTAGGCAAGCAGCTCTACAAATACCACCGGCGGTACTCGATCGGTCGGTCACCAGCAGTCTACAAACACCACCGGCGGTAGTCGGTCGGTCATCGCAGCAGTCATCGGTAGGAGCATTATCGAGCAGCATCATCGGGCAGCAGCATCATCGGGGAGCAGCATCATGGGGCAGCAGCAGTCATCGGTAGCAACAGCATCGGGCAGCAGAGCCACCACGCAGTGAGTAAAACATGGCAACAAAACGAAATACGAAAGAACAACAAGGGGATACGACCGAAATGTACGTTATAATTTGCGAGATGCGGAAGGAAATGCAGGAGAGGGACAAGAGAGAACAAGTAGAAAGGGAAGTGCGCAAAGAGATGAGCCAGCTACAAGAAGCTCTCCAAGCAATGCAGAAAGAGAGAGTAGTTGAGCTAGAGAGGGAGATTGGGCCAAGTGAGACAAGTGAGGAACAAAAAGAGCAGATCAGGGTAATCAATTTCCCAGCGCCGGGCAAATCCGAGAGGGTGGAGAGCACTGATCCACCGAAACAGCCCAGCGAGGCCTCGGGCCTGGAGGGCCTCGTGAGGAGTTTGGTAGAGAGTTTTAAGGAGAACGCCATGGGCCCTCCAAGACGTTCCCTAGAGGAACTGCCAACCTTTGATGGCGATTTTAAAATGTGGACTCGGTTTAAGTCCATATTTGATAAGACCACCAAGGAGGGAAAATTTACAGACCTCGAAAACCTCAAAGGCGAGGCGGCAGTCAGTGTCAGTGGGATGATGCTGGACGAGAAAAATGTTAAGAACATCATGAAACGATTAGAGGAAGAGTTTGGGAGCGCCGACATTATTTATTCGGCTTGTTTAAACAAACTAATGAAAGTCCAGAACCCCACCATGGTTGAGCCGAAGTCGTTCATTCTCTTTATGAACGCGTTGAACGACATGGTCATTAATATGACCATGCTCGGTCAGGAGCAGTATTTGAACGACCAACGGCTCCTTAAGGACCTGGTAAATAAGCTGCCAGAAGATCAAAAATACGCATGGATAGAACAAAGGCTTAATGAAGGCAACGAAAGGTTTCGTACCCTGAAGGACCTGGCTGAATGGCTCCGACCAAAGGAACGGTTGGCGTTGCGGCTCCATGCCGAAAGCTCGGGCGAACCATCACGGTCGGCGGTAACAGTAGCCTCTCCGGAGCAGTCACGATAATGGATTAAATGTTTGGTGTGTGGGAACAATCATGCAACCGTCGAATGTCGGCGTTTCCGTAATATGTCGTTAGATGACAGGTGGGATACAGTGAGGCGCCTAAGAGTTTGCGCGAATTGTTGCATGGCAACCGATCATGAGGCACGGGGGTGCAGCCTTCCCCCAACAGTGCAAAGAAAATGGTTGCAGGAGCGCCACAATTCCTTGTTGCATCGAATAATGGCAGGAAAGAGCACTCCAGTAGAGAAAACTTTGATGCACTCCATTCATGTAGAAATGCTGTACCAAATTATACCAGTGACACTACGTCACCGGGATAGGATAGTAAAAACATTTGCCCTAATTGATTCGGGATCCTCGGCGAGTTTGTTGTCGCAGGAAACCCAAGACCTCCTTAACGTCGAAGGTTCGTTGAAGCCACTCACTTTATCGTGGAGGAATGGCGATTTGCAGGAGGAACCGGACAGCGAAGAGGTCTCGATAGAGAATATGGATGCAAAGGGAATCCTGCTAAAGCTCGACGGGATAAGGACGGTGAGTAAAATGAATCTCCCCACCCAGTCAGTTGATGCACGAGAGTTAAAGCGCCATTATCAACACTTAGCTGGAATCGACCTCGAAAGTTATGAAGGCACTCCAACGCTTCTCCTTGGATTGCCCCACGCCCATTTAACGTACGGGAAAAATACTCGGGTTGGACATCCGGGGGAACCGATGTCCACCGAAACTCACTTGAGCTGGGTGGTCATGGGTGGAAAGGGTGGTGCCTCACAGGGGAAGTTGCTTACAATATTTGAAGCAAACGAGGAAGTCGCGGAAATGCAACGTTTGATAAGGAGCTATTTTTCCACCGAAGAGTTCGGGGTAAGGGTAGATTCAAAATTATTGGCATCCCCGGAAATTGAGCGAGCTAAGCTGCTAATGAAAGAAACGCTCGTAAAGGGAAAATACGGATATGAAATTGGTTTATTGTGGAAAAGTGACACTCCTAAGCTACCCAACAGCTATGCCCAAGCGTACAGGAGACTGGAATGCTTTGAACGAAGATTGAAAAGAAACGAAACCCTTCGCTTGTGGTATCACAGTGAGATACGATCCTCTTGCGAAAAGGGATACGCAGGAAGGGTTGAGCGTGGGACAGCATGTATCGAAGGGAGGGTTAATTATATTCCACGTTTTTTGGTCATAAATGAGAATAAGCCGAACCCGAAACCGCGACTCGTATTTGACGAGGCAGCAAAAAATAATGGAATTTCACTTAATTCACAACTATTACCAGGGCCCACGGCTGTAGCGTCGCTCTTTGGCGTTTTGATTAGGTTTAGAGAAGGCAGGATCGGCATCTCAGGGGACATAAAGGAGAGTCATGTACGGAATGCGCACGCCACGGACCAACGCCCCCTAAATACAATAGTCATCATTGGACATACCCAAGTGCCCCGTGGAAGCGTATCCATATTGGCTACGCTGGTCCTGTAGCGGGGTCAATGCTACTAATCATCGTGGACGCATATAGTAAATGGATGTAACTGCCCTCATATACTTTTTTGTTGGTATTATCACCACCAATTTATAATTATTCTACGCCAACTTGCTATCTCTTCATCAACTTGGTGGTATTCTTGGTCCAAGTCCCATTTCCTTCGACCTTGGTACCATTTTGCTCTATGTAGCTCGCTAGCTCGTGTCCAAACTTGTGTTTTGGTCGAATATTGGGTGTTCGTGTACCACTTCGGGTAACACGGACTTTGGTGCAACTTTACCACTTGTCCACTTAATAACTTCTCGGTCGTTCAAGTCTCGGTCTTCATACTTTAAGGGTAGTTAGGTCTCGTTGAGACCTTTCCAACGCTATGCCATTTGACTCGGCCATCCATATCCCGAGTGATTCTTGGTACACCGTACCTTACCCTGTTTTCTACTCATTTGAGTGCAAACCTTGGAACACCCATATGGCCCACTTGGAGACCTGCTTGGCACTTTGGCCCCATATAATGATAAGTGCACCTTGACTAGGGCTACCGACGGTCAGAACATTTCAACTTGCTAGCTCGGGCCCACACTTGTGTTTTTCTCGAATATATGGTTCCACATCATCTACGACCACAACATCAACCATCAAAATTCTGGACGAGTTATTTGCTGCACACGGGATACCAGTTACAATTACCAGATAACGGTCCGCTATTCACAGCAACCGAATTAAAATATTTCCTGCAGAGAAGGGGTGTGAAGTACCATAAACTGTTAGCACCATACCACCCGGCAACCAACGGTCAAGTCGAACGCTATGTACGAACGCAGTTTCCAACATAGTGAAACAGGAGAATCGCCGGCCAAATTGTTCTTGGGTCGAAACATACGGACACAGATAGACCTAGTCAGACCGCAAGATACCAGAAGAAACATTATGGAGAAACAACAATCAGCATTTCAACCATCTTTCCGGACGTTCGTACCTGGACAAACAGTTTACTCGCTATCGGGGAATGCCAAAACAGATAAATGGATTCGTGGCGCAATACTTAAACGCATAGGAGATCTGCACTACAAAATAGAGTACAGGGGAAAGCATTTGAAGCGACACATCGACCAGATACGCTACCATGTTCCAGACAACAAAAACAACCACAACAATGAGATCGTATGTACCCCATCTAGCGTCACCCCTCCTGCATTGACGATAACAGCGGATATGCCGAAAGATGTACAAATATATGATGCCATGGAAAATACCAATAGCCAACTTTATCGTCACGGCCCAACACAACATCCGAAGCTGCGTTAAGGGAAGACACCGCCTCAGACGACTCATTTAATACACCCAGTAGCAGTCCACAACAACAGGAACATCCGTCGCAGCCACCACGGCGTTCAACAAGATTTCGACGAGCTCCTCTTAGAATTTCACCCACATAAAGAAGGCACATCCAGTTTCATCATGAGGGGGAGGAAATGTTATATATGCAACGGCCTGGCAGCACGGACGTTTGACAGCTCGTCTAGATAGAATGGCATTCCGTGCTAAACTATCATCGCGAGTGTTCATTATCAAAAGCATACAATAAAGAGTGGACTACATACAGAACATGCCTCATACTTTATTAAGTAAGCTGAAGGCGAAGGACTCAAAGATAACAGACTGTTCAAGTAAAATCGAGTACAAATGCAGATAAAGAGCAAGACGGAAAACATTTCCAAGAAGTGAAGGATTATAAACCACGTACAAATGTCATGTATAGAAATCATTTTAAGGAATTGATTAGATGGATTCCTGCTATTGTTTTGAAACGTATTAGTCATTATATCAGATTAATATTAATGGAAATGCGAGGGTTGTACACCATTATAAACTACGTCCATATGGGAAATACTATTATGAGAATGATGTGTACAAGGATGTGTTTTGGGAAGAAACGAAGACGTAGTGAGTCGAAGTCTCCTCCAGTAAGGCGATCAGTTAGGTTAGGTGGACTGCCACCAAAAAAATATAGTAAGTAAAACTGTGGACAAGGAATCTCTAGGAATACATTGATTTCAAGGATTAGGGGGGATAATTTATTTATTTATTTGGTCCATCGGACATTATTAGTCTACATAAACACTTATGAACTATATAACAAAACTAGGCAAAACGCGCACGCAGAGAGTCACGGAAAGTTACTTGGGACATTTCACAGCTAAAGAGGTCTGAGTTCTCATTAAAAACTGCAGTCATAGCATTGATTGGTTCTGATTGTCCGAAATTTGTGCGAAAATGCTTTTCCCTTAGAAAATGTCGAGGCCGAAGCATTCTTGATGGCGCTGAAAAATGGATCTCACTCAGTAAGTTAGGCGCATCGATGTGATTATTAATTAGTCCTGCTATGAAGAGGCATTGGGCCGACTTACGGCGTGAAGACAACTGTTGTATGCCGAGCAAAAGACACCTGGCATCGTACGAACGGAGGGTGTCCCCTGCCCTCCAAGGAAGTAGCCTAATGGCATAGCGTGTTGCTTTTCGTTGGATGCTTTCAATCTTTTGGGACCAAATGGTGGCAGAGGGACACCATACAACACTAGCGTATTCTAGTACAGGACGCACAATTGAACAATACAAAGCCTTAATAGTAAGCGGGTCTCGAAATTCCTTAGTCAAACGAAAAATTAAACCTAATAGCTGATTGCCCTTACTCAAAACATTCTCCATGTGCGGCCTAAAGCTGAGACGCTTGTCAAGTAACACACCAAGATCACAGATTGTTTCCGAGCGTTCCAACACGCAATTGTGCACATGGTAGTCACACAAGACTTGGACCCTAGATCTCACGAACGACAGAACTCGACACTTATCGATGGACAGGGAGGACTTTACGGGCTGGGTCGTCCGGTGCCATTCTCATGACATGACCAGCCCACCGGAGCCTGGCGAGTCTAATTCGCTGTACGACAGTAAGGTCGCCGTACAGCTCGTAGAGCTCGTCGTTATAACGGCTCCTCCATTGGCTTACTTTGCCAGCAGGATATTGTGGGATACGGTGTCAAAGGCAGTCTTGATGTCCAAATATATTGCGTCAACCTGGGTGCCGGAATCCAGACTACGCTTACAATTGCTGACGAACTCGGTGAGATTTGTAGTTGTCGACCGCCTTGGAACGAACCCATGTTAAGATGGACTGATATAACTAGAAGAAGCTCTCATAATGGCGTCGTATACCAGAAGTTCGAATACCTTCGATAAGGCACAGAGCGACGTAACAACACGGTAATTGGCCGCACAAGAGCTGTCTCCTTTTTTGTGAATGGGCGTCATCCAGGCTGATTTCCAATCGTTGAGAAAAATTGCAGTTTGAAGGGACGCATTAAATATGTTCGCCAGTGTGGCCGACGGAAAGCTCCTACGTAAGCTAAGCGGAGCTTGCGTAGGAAGCTTTATTAGGCTAAGGTAAATATAGGATAAGGTTGATATAGACTATAATGATAAGGAAGGATAGAATAGGATAGATAGGGATTAGGACCGCGCCAATAAGGATAGATAGGGACTAGGGCAAATCGGAACAAAGAAGCTAGCTAGGGCAGGTAGGGAGATAGGTAGGGCAATTAGGATAGGAACGCATTAGTTTGTAATTTCGGCTTAAGTTCCGTAAGATAGTATTTCCCTCCGAGTGTCATATTTTTTTCCTTAAGATAGTATCTCCCTCCGCGTGTAATATTTTCTTCCGCACACAAGCTCTGCTGCTTCCGTATTCCGTAGCTACAAGGGTAGCTGTATTTAGTAGAGAAAATTGTGTAAGTAGGGTAGATTTAAGTAGCGCTAGCGGAGCATATCCTTATTCAATATGCTCCGCATTCTATTCAATAAAAACCAGAATTCTTAGCTACAATCGACTGGTGTCCCAACTTAGTCTCACCCCTTTGCTTCCTCGTCGGAGTTGCGACTCCGGGCTTGGAGAAAACCGTGCAGGATCATTGCCTGGCGTTTTCAGCCAGTATAGGGGCAATGACGTCAAAACTAGTGTTGGAAAAAATTCGGAAAAAAGGAACGGAACGGAACGCGTTTTTTTTTTCAGGAAGGAACGAACCGTGAACCTGGAATGCAAAAGAACCTGTTTTTTGATACAGTAACGTTAACTTTAGACAAAATTGTATATTATTATTATTATTATTTTTATTATCAAATTGTTAGCCAAGAGGCTATACAAAGTCCAAACTTAAAAACGTAACAGAGGGATAAACACAGAACTAGGGGAGTTACAACGGGTACAGGATAGGGGCAACGAAAAAAGATTAGGAAACGGTGGACAGGAGACGAGAACGGAAACTGACGTACAAGGACGTGTGGTGGTCAAACAGGTGACCGACGGCGTTAAAGTCGGACAATGCACGTAGCCATGGGTCATTCTGGGCAAACAGAGTCCGGCGTGTAGGAATATGAAGAGGAGGACGGACTCGCAACCTGTAGGACGGGACGTAGAAAGGAATGGCTGCGAGAAGGCCAGGAGAGTCTATATGGCCATGCAGGATGTTAGCGATCAGCAACGAGCGAGCGTTGCTGTGGCGATCCTTGACGCTAACCAGCACCAGCAAACGGCACCGGACCGGGTAGAGAGGCAAGGTAGCAGAGGGGTCATTCAGGAATCGCTAGACGGCAAGACGCGTGAATTTCCTCTGCACACCCTCCAACCTATCCATCGCTGTGACGCCCGCGGGTGTCCAGACAACATGATGGGTCGAACCCAGCAGCAGTACAACGCCTTCAGGCATAGGGGGTCGCGAATTTCTGATGACATGCGGGCGATGAGTCCCAGCAGCCTGTTTGCCCGTTCGACGACTGAGTCCAGGTGCGACCTGAATGTCAGCCTATCGTCCAGCCACACCCCCAGATCCTTGACTACGGTCACACGGGCTCAGGCCACTGAGATGATAGTTGTGCACCAGTTTGTCGGGAGAGCGACCAAACGAGATGACACAACACTTCGCCACGCATAGCACCAGACCGTTGGCGATGCACCAAGCTGAGAAGGAATCTGCAAAGGTTTGCAGAGAGAGGGGATCACTGGACAAGGACACAGGAAGATAAAACTTGACATCGTCGGCGTACATCAAACAGCCCTCTGGTGGGAGGGCGCAGACACAATCCGAGATGAAAAGAGTGAAAAGGATTGGACTCAGGACGCTCCCCTGAGGTACAACGGATAGGCCAATGAACGGGTACAGGTCTTGCAACAAAGACAAGAGGTTAGTAACGGTGGAGCGTCTAGGCATGAAACAGTGCTGGGCGGATGGGATGATAGGCTGAACACAAGGAAGGATGGCTGAGTGGATAATGGACTCGAGGACTTTAGAGAAAGCACAAAGGAGGGAAATGCCTCGGTAGTTAGGGATGGACGTACGACATCCTCCCTTATGCCTAGGAACCAACCAAGCAGACGCCCACATGGTGGGAAAACTCCCATCCCTGATCGACCGAGTGAAGAGCTGAGCAAGGACGGAGGCGAACGCTTCCTTGGCCTGGATCAGCACCGAGGAAGGGATGCCGTCGGGACCACGGGAATAGGAACATTTCAGCTGGTTAAGGGAAGCGATCACCGAGGGTACATCAATGGCCACGGTGTCGACATTGACTCCATCACACGGTACATTCGCCACCCCTGACGAGAGGGACGCCGTAGCGCTGGGTCGACAAATAGCCCAGCAAAACGTTCAGCAAACAGGTTACTGATCGCTTGGGGAGAGGAAGCCGAGCGGTTGCCCGAGGACATGGTGGAGGGGATACGGGATCGGCCTCTGCGCTGGTTAACAAACCGCCAGAACGACCGAGGATTGGAGTACAGCCTCCCCTGAATACGCCAGACATGGGTCCTGAGTCGTACCCGGTTGTAGCTGCGATAGGCGGACGCTGCGTACTTAAATACCCGCAAATGGTACTGGGACCGAGAGACAGGGTACGCTCGCAGCGCCCGCTTGAATCCGGCCTTAAGCGCACGGAGGTGACCGTCTGACCACAACGGGTGGGGAGGGGGATGATGGGCGGGACAGCAGGAGACTAGGAAAGACGAGATCACAGAAGTGAAATTTGCAGCAGCGTCGTCAACGGAGAAGTCCGACTCCAGGAAGCTCCAGTCATGCTCTGAGATGAGGCGGGCGAGTTTAGCTCGATCAAGCTTGCGATAATCCAATGCCGGCAATCCTGGGGATGGGGCGGGGTGCCTGATGGGCTCGGACGAAGATGAGTCAACCGCAAGACACATTTCCAGTGCAGGGTGATGAACATCTTCGGGTAGCAGTTGCAGAGCCGCGTGATAGATGGCGCCAGATACCTCGGTGGCCGGGGTGTTGCCCAGGATCAGGTCAAGTTGTCGTCCGTTAGTGTTGATTCCGTCGATGAACGCAACGTCGCTCTGGGCGAAACAGGACGGACGAAAGAACGGCGGCACGGCAGGGTCAGGACCCCAGACGATGGATGGCAGGTTAAAATCACCGGCACGAGAGCGAGTACTATTTGCGCTGCTGCGGTCACATCGGAATACAACGAAGGCATCGTCAAATAGTAGTGAGGATGTGATGGTGTCGTCTAGCCAAGTCTCAGTAAGAATGATCACATCGTTGTCCGAAGAGGAAACGGCCAGGCGAAAGGAGTCGAGTTTGGTCCGGAGGCCACGCACGTTCTGATAGAAGCAGTTCAGCTCCGAGCCCGTCCGTGCATCATTCGGGCCAGCATTAGGTACGAAACGGTTGGCTCAGTACTTCAGTATTCTGACTATGAGTCAGCATTCTTTGTCTCTTGCTGGACGGAGCGGCGGGCTGCAGAGGGGACCGTTTCGGAGTGGTGACGAAGCCCAGCACAGTGGGTGCAGATGTGTGTGGTGTCGACGGTGAGCGTGAGCCTGTGTGTATAAGTGTGCGGTTGTGGCTGGACATTTCGTTGTGGGTGGTATCAGTGAGAGGCTGTTGCGGTGACTCGAATAAGTCCGGAGCACGAGTGTCCCGGAGGGGAGCAATGACAAACTCTCTCACCCGCACACCTACTGGCCAGGAATCCGGATGGAGGTCTTCTCACGGCAGGATTCGGGGATGCGCACCTTAAACGAAAGGGTACGTCGCGACGCTGGGCTAATACCTCTGCTCGGGAGAGAGAAGGCAAGAACGTCCTCCGTGACATGTCGACGACTCACGGATGCAGTCACTTGGTCGGCTGTGACGTGATTTGCGAGTCCCATGAGGTGCAGCCAAAACCGTGGAGGAACGCGTCCCTGTGCGGGTACTAAGTTCGGCGATGCGGTGCTCGAGCCCGTGATCGCCTCGTACGCCGGTGCATTAGAACGGCGTGCAACCGCGGTATAGGAGGCAGGCCGGAGGGACCGTGGTGCTGGTGAACTGTGGATCGGTGCGGTGTTGGCAGAATGAGATGTGCTCGCCTTCATCAGTGAATGCATCTCACTAGTGAGCGGCGGAATTATAGCATCCTTAAGCGAGTTGACTAGTGCGCCAAGCGCCGACTGGAAACCCGGTTGCAATCCAATGTTCTTTAGGGCCTTGCAACGGGAGTTAGAGAGGGCCTTCGTGCAACCGGGGCAGCTCCAATGCAGACAAGAGTGTAGCTTGATGTCCGCCAGGATGGAGTCCGGAATCTTAGTGCAGGCATCATGAAACCAAGCCTCACAGATGGAGGACTGCGTCGTATCCGAGCCCAGGGCGAGATCGTTCGCACAACCAAAACAAACAGCCGCGATTGCTCCAACGAGGCGCGGGAAAAATGATGAAATAGGGCAGCAGCTCGGAATGCACAGGAAAACGATGAAAAACGGACCGCGATAACACGACACACGAACAGTAATGTGGGGCGATAGGACACATTGATGATCCGTTCATTGGTGAAAAAAGTGGTCAAGCGTGGTTTGGTGTAAAATAGGAGTAATTGGGCGGCTATTATTGTGATTCAAGTTGTAACTGGGCGGCAGTCCTTCAACTAACGTCATGCTGGCCGTATCCATCGTCCCGTTGAGTATGGTGGAAGCAGTGCGCGTTGGCGGTAGTGCCGGTGTATGTGTGTTGCCAGCTATTGTGGAACGGACTGGAGTGGTATTGGACGACGATGTGCGGCGGTGAACGTGCGTATCCCGACGATGCGAGATGAACTCACGAACGCCAACACCTGCGGGCCAGGTGGCAGCAGTGAGAGCCTTCATACGGTGGGTCTCAGGGATTCTCACCTTAAAGGAGATGAAGTTCATCCTATCGGCACGAACTCCCTTCCTCAACAAGCAAAATGCAATGACGTCATCAGTCTCGAGACGGCGCTTGACGGAGGCAATAACATCAGCTACGGTCACATCTGATGAAAGATTGGACATACGGATCCAAATTCGGGATGTGCGGGAAGCAGGTCCGGCTGCCCTTAGCGGCGAAGAGCTAGTATCAGTACCAGTAATTTCCTGCAGTATACGTGAGGAAGATGAATTAACGACCGCATGATTTGTCCCAGTCATGGGCACGTCGTTGCTCTGGCTGTCGTTGGTGGTGTTGACAACAGCACCCGCCGATTCAATCTCCTCCGTAACGCGCCTTCGCTTGCCTGCCGGGACAAACTCCAAAACAGGACGGCGGGATCCGACCACTTTCGGTGTAGATGCTAACTTCAATGCAGCGAAACCATTACGTACTTCGGCAGCAAGTGGCTCAAGAAGTGTCCTGATCGTTGGCGCTTTCGATGCTAGGGTGGTCTGAATGCTGATCTGCTGGTTCAATTCCTTCACGGCACGATTGCGCGGATTTTTAAGAACGTTTGTGCAACCAGCATGTCTCCAGTGCATGTCGACGTGGGTCTTGATCGCATCGATCAACGCTTCAGGAAACTTGCAGCAGGCGCGATGGTAAGAATCGGACTTCCTCAAGAATGTACAGGTAATTATATTATCCGCGGCATCAAGCGTCATAGCACACGAACGACAAACATCGGCCATTGCGAATTTGTGTGGGAGTGCAACCGGCACAAGCGGGTCCCAATGCAGACGAAAAATTTGGGCTATTGAGTGGAAGCAGGCGCGAAACTTCAGCGGCACAGTGACGAAGAGTGTGTTAGCACAATGCAGGAAACAATCCACAAAAAATGAATGGCAAAAAACAAAGAAAAACTTAAAATTTCACAGTTGTACGGTGAGCAAACAACAGCGTTAGTGGGTTGCGAGGGCTCATCACCTCGACGGCGTGGGTTCGAATCTCAACCGAGACCGGACCCTCCCCTGTACGAGAGGACTCTATCCACGTACAACAGGGAAACAAGTCTCGTAAGCCCTTAACGGGCAGGCATGACCAAGAGGTCGTTACGCCACGAAGAAGAAGTATAAACCTTTTTTGATGAATGTACCTTGACATCTGGTACTGTCACTTTCGTTACAGTAGTGGTCAGCGATGCATACATACTTGGGCTGATGTTTATTTTCATTAGAACCGTGTATGAGCCATAAATTAGAATAATGTTAATGAAAACACTTAAATTCCAACGATTAATTATTGTTCTTTGTAAAAACTACCGAAAACTGTAGATAATGTTTGTTTTGTGCAACAAAAATACATATTTTGTGCATTTTTGCTATGTTTTGTTCTTATGTGAAGCAGTGTAGAATGCGTACGTGTTTGTTTTGTTTGTATAAGTAAAACTGAGTTTCAATTGTAAAATTTAGATGATTTTATCTCAAAAAAGTGATCAAACGAATCTTAAACAACATCTGCAGTGCTTAAACTATATGCGTGGAAAGTTTCAGAAACGACGGTTCAGTATTGGTCGAGTTTTTAGTGTACACAAAACTCCATACATGAAAACAAACAACATTGAAACAAGTTAAACACATTTGTGGTTGGTTCGGGTAACTTGCACAATAGGTGGTAACTTTTTTTAAATCAGCGCGAGCCTTCGATCGGTCCATGCTGTTACTTCGTGAAGCCTAGCATCGTTGACATGCGCGTCTCATGTTTTTCCCCAGATTATTCGGGCGGCTTTTGATTGCATGTTTATTTTGCAATTTTAAAACATTCACGGTTGGTAATCCTAATAAGGGGTACTAGAGCTAGTACCACCAAAGTTCTTATTGGTTGGCACCATGATAGGTGCGTGTTTTGAAGATAATAATCTAAAGGGGACGGGAAACGAAGCGTAATCGCTAGCGTAATCGTGTTATTCTGCTGGTCCATCTGTCAAAAAGAATTTTGGCTCACCTACCCTATAATCGCATGCGTAATCTTGTCAGTACGTAAACAAACGAATCAATAGTTCATTCATCGTAATTATTTATCAAATTTATATGATTATTTAGCGCAGTTTTTGTATTTTTAAGAATAAACAACAAAATAATAGCAGTAGCTTCAAGAAATGTTGCCATTTTTACCAAATTGCAAAACATAAACAAAGCAAAGATGACGCTTGGCCTGAATATCGACGATACACGAGAGACCAGCGATTACGCTTCGTTTACCGTGCCCTTAACATCTTGTGTGTCTTTCCATTTCAATACAACGATTCCATTATCATCCTCTTTGGAAACCATTTCTATTTTTTAAAGTTTGCAGTTCAAAACATCTTTTGGGAAAAGTTTCTTATTGTGTCGAAGAGTTTCAACTATATGGATCTTTCGGTTTGGACAAGACTTCGCTAATTCATAACTTGTATAAAAGTTATCAACGATTATGCAACATTCCTGTACGATCCATCCCATCAGTTCCATGATAGTGGTGGCATGGTATTTGTCGACGAGGTTGGGTTCAACGTCAGCATGCGTACGTCATTGGGACGATCAGCCAAAGGAATTCCTGCAACAGTTGTGGGTCCAACCATTCGGTCACGTAATATTTCCATTATTTGTGCAATGAATAACAGTGGGATTTTGCACTACTAGATTACACTACACACTCGATACACTACCAGGCAATAAATCGTTTAACTTTCGAAGACTTAATTTTGGAACTGAAACAAAAACTGAGGTTCCATGATATTAGTCAGTCTGCCATTGTCATGGATAATGTCCGTTTCCATAAATGTGTTAGTTACGCTATTAGGGATGGACAAAACCAAACTGTTTATTTACCACCATATTCGCCCTTCTTGAATCCCATTGAAAACTTATTTAGTAAGTGTAAAAATTCGGCAAGGTGGGCTAATCCCCAAAACGAAACTGAATTATTGAAGACTATGCAGAATGGAGCAGAAACCGTAACAGCAGCAGACTACGAAGGATACATTTGAAACACGTGGAGCTATGCATCTCGCTGCTTAAGAGATGAAGAAATTCTCGATTGAATTGAATTTCGATAATGAGATAATTTTTTTCTTATGATTCCTATCACGTATATTAGTAAAACACAACGAAGTTCCTCCGCAAAGCACAAACGAAGGCTGTAAAATACATATGTAAGAACTAACTGAAGTGAAGGATACTCAAACAATTCCTTATATATTTAATAGTTATATAATAAATAGAATTTTTTTTATGTAGCACGACATCCCCAAGTGGGACAAGGCCTCTCTCCAAGAAGAGTTTTCCGTGACCGAAAGAAGGATCGGCGTGGTGTTTCCTCGCGCTGCCGCTGCGCCATGGGCACCCCCAAATATATAAAAATAATAAACATATGGAAATACTATATATAATAGTTTATGTTTTTACATACGTTTAAAGTTTACATTAGTTTAAAGCTGTATATACGTTCCTGTTACCATTAGTTTAAAGCTGCATATATGTTCCTTATTCCTATGCACTAACGAGAACCGTTATGAATAAAAAGCAAATACGTTGTTGGGATGTTTTCGACAGGCCCAGGGCACAGGGTTCTGAAACTAGTTTAGTTTTTGAATATATTTTTCTTTTTCATTATTCCTCCCTTATTACTCCTTGTTGGCAAACAAAGTTTACATTTTCCCCCGCAGACCAGTGAA
The DNA here is from genome assembly GCF_943734705.1 of Anopheles coustani. NCBI lineage: Eukaryota > Metazoa > Arthropoda > Insecta > Diptera > Culicidae > Anopheles > Anopheles coustani. The sequence continues at coordinate 48,829,038 of NC_071289.1, read as the reverse complement.
TCCATCGGGTCGCTTGCCTTCTGTTTACGTAACTAGTTTAGTTTTTGAATATATTTTTCCTTTTCCTTATTCCTCCCTTATTACTCCTTGTTGGCAAACAAAGTTTACATTTTCCCCCGCAGACCAGTGAATCCATCGGGTCGCTTGCCTTCTGTTTACGTGATCGCTCGCATGAGCTCTTACAGTTTCCTAACCTTCACATCTAATACCGCCAGTTTTGTCGCTGGTCTTTCTAATTGTTGGAGGCTGGAGCAGTGTACCGCCAGGTATAAATGCATGCCGATCATACGTCATCAGCGAGATGACGCGAGCTGGAGACAGCGTGGTCGTTCGGCCCTTTTGACCAGCGACACTCAAGGCGAACGCACGTACCTCTCCGCAGCCACCACTACCATAAGTATAAGCTAACGTTAATTATAATAAAGTACACCCACATAGAAGCACAACATTTTGGCGACGAGGATGGACGAAGAGTTTAAAAAACTTTTCGCGGAATTTATGTCCAAATTCTCCACAACGGATAAGACATCGACAACGGATACGCGTATTGAAACGTTGCTAAGGTCCATGACCGACTTCAATCCTACGCAGGACAAAAGCTACACTTTCGATATGTGGTACAGTCGATACGAGGACATATTCACAGTGGACGCTGCAAATCTCGATAACGCTGCAAAAACACGTTTATTACTGCGAAAACTGGGTAATGACGCTTTTCAGCAGTATTCAAATTATATTTTGCCGCTAGCGACACGAGACGTAAACTTCGAAGACACAGTATCGAAATTGAGAAAGCTTTTCGGTTCTCAAATTTCACTGTTCTCGAAACGTTACAACTGTCTCGCAATGAGAAAACGTGCTACGCAAGATTATACTGATTACGCAGGGTTAGTTAATCGGCAATGTGAAGAATTTGGCATCGGGAGTTGTTCAGTGGACGAGTTTAAGTGCCTTATTTTTGTGTGCGGTCTACACGAAGCTCAAGACGCCGAAATAAGAAAAGCATTGCTCGCAAAGCTCGAAGCAAACAAAACAACCACTTTAGAACAACTCATAACCGAGTGCGGTCGAATAACAAATCTGCGACGTGATGTGGAATTAGTGGAAAAAAAATCAAGTGATGCTGCAGTGCACGTGGTTCAGCAACCGCGCTTCACAAAGAAAAAAACCGAAGCACCAAGAGGAGCGTTCTCGCCGTCGCAAATCGAACAAAAGGGCTCTACGCATCGAAAACCTAGAACGCCGTGTTGGAAGTGTGGAAAGTTACACTTTGTTCGAGACTGTCCCTATCTCGATCACCGATGCAAAGAGTGCGATGGCATCGGACACAAAGAAGGGTTTTGTCAATGTGTGAAATCAAACCCAGGCAAACGTAGAAAAGGGAAGGCATCGAATATCAATACGATCCGCACGGTTAATCACATCAATGCGCAAAGCAGGCGTAAATTTATCAGTGTAATGATAAATAACGTGAAAGTGAAGCTCCAGCTAGATTGTGCTTCTGACATCTCCATCATCACGGAAGACAATTGGAAACGGATTGGAAGTCCACCTACAAAACAACCGTCAGTTAAAGCTCGGACCGCTTCAGGACAGCCGCTTCCACTTCACGCGCAAATTGACTGTGACGTCATCCTCAACGGAACCGAGCGTAGATGCACATTATTTATCACAAAAGTTGACAACCTCAATCTTTTTGGGTTGGATCTTTTAGAATCGTTCAACTTATGGCAAATGCCGCTAGAAACTGTGTGTAAAAGTGTGAGCGCAACCAGCGAAGCTCAGGAGCTGCAAACAAAGTATCCATCTCTCTTCGCAAACACACTCGGTTGCTGCACCAAAGCTGAAGCAAAGCTTTATTTGAAGGAAAATGTTCAGCCAATTTATCGCACTAAAAGACCAGTTCCATTTGCCGCTCTACAGGAAATTGAGGCAGAGTTAAATCGATTAGAGAATATGGGTGTCATATCTACAGTAGAATTTTCGGAATGGGCAGCACCAATATTAGCCGTTCGAAAGAAAGCAATCAACGGCCAGCCTTCGAAAATTCGTGTGTGCGCAGATTATTCCACTGGCCTGAACAATAGCATTGAGATGAATCAACATCCGCTACCATTGCCGGAAGAAATCTTCGCCAAACTCTCAGGCAGTACTATGTTCTCACACATCGATCTCTCTGATGCTTACTTGCAGGTTCCCGTAGAAGAAACATCAAAAAAACTGCTCACGGTAAACACCCATCGTGGTCTCTACGTGTTTAACCGATTACCACCGGGCATTAAATCAGCTCCCGGCACATTCAAAAAAATAGTGGATTCGATGATAGCCGGACTGGAAGGTGTGGAAACTTATCTCGATGATGTTCTGGTGCATGGCAGAACTGTCGAAGAACATCAATCCAGATTATATAAAACGCTCAACCGCATCCAAGAGTGGGGATTCACACTAAGATTCAACAAATGCTCATTTTTCGCGTCAGAAATTCGTTATCTCGGGTTCATTGTAAACCACAAAGGAATTCGCCCAGATCCAACGAAAACAGAGGCTATTTGCAACTTAACACCTCCTCAAGATCTAACAACGTTACGATCATTTCTAGGCGCTATTAATTTTTATGGAAAATTCGTTAGCAGCATGCATCAACTAAGACGTCCGCTAGATGCACTTCTGAAGAAGGATTCAAAATGGAATTGGAATAAGGATTGCCAAGAATCATTTGATCAGTTCAAAGCCTTGCTTCGCTCAGACCTGTTGTTGGCTCACTATGACCCCAGTTTGGAGACAATAGTTGCTGCCGATGCATCCAGTCATGGAATAGGAGCGTGTCTCATGCATCGTTTTCCGGATGGTTCCATAAAGGCGGTGTGCCATGCTTCTAGAACATTGACGTCTGCAGAACAACGCTATGGACAAGAAGAAGAAGACTACGTCATAGCAGCAGTGCAATTAGAGGAAGAAATTTTTGCAAACGTGTCAGCAGTTTTCACAGCACTACCAGTGCTCAGCTTCAAAGATATTCAAGCAGCCACATCTAAGGACACGCTACTACAGGAAGTAATTCAATATGAGAGAACTGGTTGGCCGAATAACGCAAAAAAAGTGAGTCCAGAGCTCCGTCCTTTCTACGATCGTAACGAAGGATTTTCAATTGTGAAAGAGTGTCTCATGCTAGGTGATCGCATAGTGATTCCAAAACAATACCAAGCTGCAGTGCTCAAGGAACTACACAAAGGACATCCTGGTCAGGAACGAATGAAATCAATAATGAGGAGTTATGTATACTGGCCTGGAATAGATCGAGACGTCGTAAATTTTGTGTCAGCGTGCAAGGAATGCGCAGCAGTAGCGAAGGCACCATCGAAATCGCTTCTATCATCGTGGCCGCTACCCAGCAACCCTTGGCAACGCATACATCTAGACTACGCGGGTCCTTTCGAAGGTTCATATTTTCTTGTAATCATCCGCACGTCATCTATCTCAACGATATCGACACTGGATTTGCTGCATGAAACATTCGCGCGATTTGGATTACCAGAAACCATTGTATCTGACAATGGTACACAATTCTCGAGTGCTGAATTCAAGGAATTTTGCGATTCTTTCGGAATAATTCACTTGAGAACCACCCCATATCATCCTCAGTCCAACGGACAAGCGGAACGCTTCGTGGACACACTCAAGAGAGGGTTAAGGAAAATTTTGCCAGAAACTAAGTCTGTATCTAGAGCACTACAAACCTTTTTGTCTGTTTACAGATCAACGCCAAACAAATCAGCTCCAAACGGACTCTCACCTGCAGAAATTTTATTGGGGAGGAGGCATAGGACAACCCTGGACTTGCTCAAACCTTCTACACAGACGACATGCGAACAAAAAAGAAACCGCCGTATGGAAGATCAATTCAATAGGCATCACGGCGCTAAAAAGAGAGTTTTTGAGAAGAATCAGAAAGTCTACGCAAGTACTTTCAAGACAGGAAAACTATCGTGGTTAGCAGGTGTTGTGATTGAGCGAGTAGGAAACGTATTATATAATGTACTACTAGACGGAGGAAAACTCATTAGGGCTCACACTAACCAACTACGTACTCGCGGCGATTTAAGGGAAATTACTAACAATAGGGATTCATCAGATCAGGATCTTACATGGTATACGCTCGTAGAACAGTTTCAATCAAACGAGGATACTCCAACGAGACCTAGTCAACTAGCTTTTCCCTCTCAAAACAATGACCCAGTAGATACGCCAGTTCAAGAGTCTGATCAAGCACAACCAGCGGCTCCACGTCGTTCCAGCCGTAACCGTTCCGCTCCAAACCGATATGGACAACAGTCTTCATAGGGGGGAGATGTTGGAGGCTGGAGCAGTGTACCGCCAGGTATAAATGCATGCCGATCATACGTCATCAGCGAGATGACGCGAGCTGGAGACAGCGTGGTCGTTCGGCCCTTTTGACCAGCGACACTCAAGGCGAACGCACGTACCTCTCCGCAGCCACCACTACCATAAGTATAAGCTAACGTTAATTATAATAAAGTACACCCACATAGAAGCACAACACTAATAATCTGTTTGCGGTTTTCACAGTAACCCGCCGAACCTGTCCGTCGCTAGCCTTCACTACTTTTATCACTCTCCCCATCGGCCACGTGTTTCTAGGTAGGTCCACGTCAACGATCAGCACGATGTCTCCAACCTCAATCGGTCGCACCAGTGCGAACCATGTGGTTCTACGTGTCAGGGTCGGCAGATACTCCTTGATCCACTTCTTCCAGAATATGTTTGCCAACACCAGCGAAGCCTTCCAGGACATCTTTAGCGCTGCTGCGTTGTCCGGTTCTAAGTGACTCCTGTTTGCCGTACCTAACAAAAAGTGGTTGCGTAAGTGGACGGGAATTTATAATTGTCTGAACCTCTCCAAACGTTGAGAGAAGCACCAAGGTAAGCGGGGAAGCTTCATCTCCTCTAACACCTTTTTGATGGATTTTATCAGCCGTTCCCAGCATCCTCCGAAATGCGGCGCACCCGGCGGGTTGAGCTTCCAGTTAGTTAGTTGAAGTAAGCGTGTTATATCATACAAAATATTACCCATATCAGTTAACCCATGAATGTTTTTACTTCGTTCCAGGCTTGGCAAGGATATAAATATGGCCTTAAAAAGAAGCTCGCCCACAACAATCGCGAGTACCAATCAACCGGCGGAGGGCCTTGTTCGATCAAGGCATTTTCGCAGCTCGAGGAGCAGGCCATCGCGATATTGGATCTGAAAAAGGTTGTAAGGGGAACGCTGATGTTCCAGTAATGGGAATGGGTTTTTCCCAATCAGCAACCCCTGCACCATCGCCTGAACCAGTGGTGGATCGGTGGAACCATCGGTAGAACCAACGATGGAACCATCGGTGGATCCATGAACACCTGCTTCGACGCCAACACGGGGACAAACGCCCCTATCATTGCGGGAAATAAGTGCAGCTAGGCCGAAAAAACGGTCAATAGCCGAGCTGCAATTATTTGAGCAGCGAAAATATAATAGCCTTTTGGCTAAAAAAAATGAAATCATTGAAAGACAGTTGAACTTGGAAAAGGAAAAATTTGAGTGGAAGAAGAAAATAGAAAAGGAAAGGCTAGCTCTCGAAAGAGACAGGATCGAGTACTACAAAGTACTAGAAGAAAAAAAATAGAATTAGAAATAGAAATAGCTAATATGAAAATTGCCTTGAAACGGGAAGAACTAGAAATAAAAAGACAAAAACAGTAAATGTTTGTTTATTTTTTAATCGGAATCATTTCCCACATCTTCTAGTAAAGATTGGAAATGGAGGTTCCACTCTATATTATTTTCAACACATATGTTGTGTAAAGCACAACATACATTAATAATTTGTGCACATTTTTGCGGTTCATAATTTAACATTCCATCTACTCCTAACAAGCATCTAAATCTACTCTTGAGCAAACCGATTGTCCTCTCCACTATCATACGTCCAGACGAATGCTTCCTATTAAATTCAGATTCTGGAGACCCTGAATCTGGATCCCTGTAAGGCTTAATCAGCCAGTCTGCTACCGGATAACCTGCATCTCCTGATCAAAAAGACAATCAGTTAACAACATTCTTCACAACTTCTTGTTATAAATGTACCTAGCAATTTATCGTTGAATCCATTTCTGTGTCGATCCATAAAATGCTTGCTTATTGGACTAACCCTCCAAATGTGTGCGTCATGATGGGACCCAGCAAACCGGGCATCGATTGCTCGAATTCGGTTTTTATGATCGCACACCTGGAAATTTTAAAAATTTCGATAAAAGCTCATATAATATCATATATCGTTATACTTACTATCATAGCATTTATGCTGTAAATTTTTTTCGGTTCATATACTGCAATGGCCGCAGCTTAGGTTTTTTTATTTTGATGTGTGTTCCATCTACACACATCACCACATCAGGAAGGCCACTCTTTTGGAAAAAATATTCCTTAGCCTCAATTCGTTCTTCTTCGGTCATAAGTAATTTTATCCAGTCGCCCAAAAGGGATTGCATTGGTGGAAGTACATCACGTAGCACCTTCGAGAACGTTGACTGCGCCATTGCAACATGGAAATCTTTTCCTGTTCCATGCTGATATCTACCTTCACCAAAGTACCGTAAACAAGCTGCTAATTTTTGTTCCTCCGTCAAACCATAATCGGTCCGAGCGCCTATGTGGGATCCAATGTGGGGTCCAAGGTTACAATATCCATGAAAATATCTTTGGATATCATAAAGTTTTGTTGAAACCTGAAATGTAAATAAGTTACATTCTTGGTCCAAATGAAATTCTTTTCGTTACCTACATTGTCTCAGAAAGCTGTTTTGGATTCGAGTTTAACCGAAGCTTTCGCCGATACATATTTAATTTTCTGATGTCGTCAGCATCATTTATGATGGGAAAATGAATAAAATTCATGTTTCGAGCAATTTTAATCTCACAAATCCAAATTCAAAAGTAAACAAACTACAGTAAACAAACGACACGATTGATTTCAACTGTAAAAATACCGCCTACTATAACGAATACTGTTATATTGTCAAAATCGTCGGGGACGACCCTTCCCGGGAACGACCGTTCCCCGGAATAGGGCCGGCTGTCTTGCTTTTTGATCAAGCTAGTGAAGCAGGTGAATGAAGCACATGCCTATCTTCTTCTTCTTCTTATTTCGTTATGCGAGTCGGGGTATATCCTCCTACACAAAGTAGAACGTTTGTTCCCTTACTCGTAATCAGAGGCGTACCGGCTCTGTCCGAACTCCTATAAAGGGGCTCGTCCTTTAGGACCGGCTATAAAGCCATATCCGTTGTCAGGACACAAAAACCTCGTGGTCCGCTTGATTGACTCAAACAGCACGAGATGTGCGGCAGCTAGGATTTGTCTGACCTGAGCTCCAGCTCGGCGTGACCACGCGGTCGTGCCCTAAGCTAACCCTACTTTTCAGCTAACCACTTCAGGAAAGCTTGTGCACTGCTAACATCCGCTCTGATGCACTACCTAACTGGAACTCCGACGAATTACATGTGACATGCCTATCTGAAGCAGGCTTGTGCTATATGGTTGCCGCCGAAAAGTGCAGAAAGTTGCTGCCGATACGTAGTTGTCCGAGAAAGGCGTTCTCATCAAGGTACCGGATGAATAAGGCTGGGTCCTCCAGAAAAGGGAAAATTGTCGTCAGTGCTCATCGTTTTCCCTTTGTTTATAAACAATATTTGACACTTGAGTATAATCAATATGGTGGACATGAAATCCCCTATTCGATAACCGCATTCATTGACCGTGGTACGGCCGATGAGCTGTTTTGAACCCGGGTGGGTTGTGATCGTTGAAGTTCGCGATGCACGATAATTGCGTTGAACCGTTGGTGCCGTTGTAACTGGAGATGATACTATGCCTATATATATAGAGCAAATATGTTTTGAAAAATTCACCCAGTGCAATTTCATAGCATGTCTTTAATTTTTTTTTAATTTCCAGCGATGGATATTGCATCGAATGACATGTTAGGACCGGCCAAGAAGCGTCGGATTTTGGAAGAATTGGTCCTCACAGAGGAAGATATAATTGAAGGTAAACCTAAATATAACAATACTTCAGTTGCGTTTTCAAACAAAAATGGCTTCATTCACAGGTGCGACAGCACCGAAACAGCTTTTTCTAAAGCATATTTCGAGTTCCGTTACGCCTGGTATGTTTAGCAAATCTTTCGTAGTTTTATATTTTGCTTAATGTTTCGTTTCTTCCTAGGCCCCAGTCAGCTGAATCAAAAAGTGATTTTACTTCCTGCTAAACCTTCTGGTCGTTCTTCTCCCGTTGCTCCTGGTGAGTTTAGAAAATCTTTCGTAGTTTTATATTTTGGTTAATGTTTCGTTTCTTTCTAGGCCCGAGTCAGCTGAAACAAGGATTGGATATTTCTCCTGCTAAACCTTCTGGTCGTTCTTCTCCCGCTACTACTGGTGAGTTTAGAAAACCTTTCTTAGTTTTATATTTTGCTTATTGTTTCGTTTCTTCCTAGGCCCGAGTCAGCTGAAATAAGGAGTGGTTATTCGTGCAAACAGATCCGTGCAAACAGATGGAGTCTAGTCAACTAACATCAGACTACACACCACTGACCGCTGGAATCATGCGGAAGATTGTACAAGGTAAAAAGGATATTTTGGTTGTTTAATGTTTTTTAATAATTGTGAGGATATTCTTCCACAGAGGAAATGCAGCATTTTACGAATCAATGGTGGAATCCATAGGTCAGAGTGGAGGCATCGATAGCCGCCTTATTTACGCACGGCACTCCAGCTCCTGCACAAACTTTAAAGGACTATGAATTTCTTCAGATTTCTACCACTGAACAATTAGTCCAATTTAATGAGCGTCTAGAAGCAGAGCTAGCGTATAAAACGGACATAGTGAATTGACTACAAACTATGGTAAATGTTGAAGAACCGAAGCAAAGGATGACAAGGGTACTGAGAGCACTCTTAACACCCGAGTTACTCTTTGATATTTCCTGGACGAGGAGGGGCAAATCAGAGATGATCTCAATGTCCACTTTGACTAATATAGTGGAGTGATCCACAAATCTGGTTAAAGTTAATAACCGTATGGTAGGCGAGTTTTTAATTCAAAAGTTAAGATACGCATGTTATAACTTTAAAAGATTGCATGAACGCAATGAAAATACAACATCATAAAACTTCAATTTTGCATTTATGTGTGCATTTATTCGACAAGAGTACGTAGTAACTACGGATTACTTGAGATGATATGGGTGATGATCCAGCTGCCAAAGTGGGTCCTCTACATTGGTGTTATTTACATCCCACCATATCTAAGTAATGATGTAGACACCTTGCGTAATCTAGCGGGCTGCCTAGAAGAAGTTTACAACATGATGAAACCCGCCGATAGTATCATGCCACTTGGGGACTTTAATCAGAAACCGGAAAGAGACAGTGCTAGCGATAATTTTTACGACTTAGTCAACCAATACGGTCTTCATCAGATTAATCAGATAGCTAATCATACTGGTAGAATGCTCGATCTCGTGTTGGTGGACGAACATTCCGTACCACTCATAAATGTTGATCAACCTCTTGAGGCCATGCTAGCAGTAGACCCATACCATCCACCACTGATCATTTCCTACGCAATGCAGACATATGTCATGGATCAAGTTTCCAACAATGCTGCTGAGCTCAATTTCCATCACACTGACTTTAATAGTATCAACGAAATCATCCTCAATGCGGGCTGGGATGACTTGATAATCCCGTCGCCCCCGTTGTTCCAATGCCGCGCTAAAAAGACTGAAGACTAAAGCCATGAGGTCTTACTTACGTAGGAAGACATCCCAGAACCGCGACAGGGCTACTAATCTTATTCGTGAATATCGCGCGCGCAATCGTTTACTGTATAATGGATACATCTACAAGATTCAAATAGGGATGCGTAATAACCCAAAAAGTTTCTGAAGTTACATTAAGAGTAAAAGAGAAGTCCAGCTAGAAAACCAAATGAAATAAAAAGACACTTCGGCCAGTGGCGAGGCTGACATTGCAAAGATGTTTGCCACTAGATTCTGTGATATTTACGACCATCGTGTGCCAACCGAACGTGAAATTGAAAGTGCAAGTCTGTATGCCCTGTTGATTGTTGTCAATGTTCAGAATATCACTGTTAGTACGGAATCATTACATGCAGCGCTAAAAAAATTAAAAACGTCATCCAGGCCCTGATGGTATTCAATCTGTACTTTTAAAACGTTGTAGTACGAGCTTTATCCCGCTGTTAGAGCACCTTTGCCGCTTGTCACTAGAACAGTTTATTGTACCAAGGCAATGGAAAACATCGGCTCTTATACCTATATATAAGAAAGGAGACAAAAATGAAGCAACTTACTATAGCGGTGTTACGTCAGTGCCGGCAATAGCCAAGCTATTAGAGTTAGTTGTTTATAAAGCGTTGATTGGTAGTGTGAAAAACCACATAATATTCTCTTCGCTGGAGGACCCCGTATATTCCTGTGATGGCTTCTGCAAACGCTGGTCTCACCGTTCGTGTATGGGTGTTAACAACGCTATTTTTAAGGAGCTCTCCGAAGAGGGCTCCCAACTCTTATGGCAGTGTAGGGCATGCTCGGAAACTCGGCGTAATGGCCGAATGTTGGCTTTCGTACAGCTAGCTGACGCGCTAAAGTATCTCAGGACGCAGCTTATTGCAGATCTCGAACAGTCCCGTACGCGTCTGGACGCAGCCACATCATCATTAAGCGCAGCCATAAAGAATGGGGGTGCCCATGGCGCAGGGGTAGCGCGAGGAAACACCACACCACAGGTGTGGGATCGAATCTCGAGTCTGGCACCCTCCGGTATTACGAACGGCTGACCACCGATCTATAATATACCGTCTTTCGGTCACACAAACTCTCTTCGGAGAGAGGCCTTGTCCCACTAGGGGATGTCGTGCCACATAAAAAAAACAAAATAAAGAATGCCATGGAGCCAGTCTGGGGGGCAACTATCTGGCCCGCACCACTGATACATCAAACACATACATCAACTGCGTCTCCTGCCCCGGCTGCACGCACCAACTCACCTAAGCGTCGGCTTATGGATCGTTCCCCTCCATCTCCACCATCTCCGCCGTCCGTTGACGGTTCGCTGTTCGCCGGTACGGCATCTCTAGCTACCGCTTCATCTCTTGCCGCAATAATTCTACCGCCAGAAACGCCCAAATTCTGGCTGTACTTATCGCACTGCCGACCTACGGCCACGGTCCCGGAAATCCAGGCATTTGTTAAGGAACAAATGGGCATCGATGATGTTGCGGCGATTTGCCTCGTTCAAGGTCGGTCTGTTGCCCCAACATAAAGAGATGGCTTTGTTACCTTCCACGTGGCCGGTGGGTACAGTCTTTAAAGAGTTTGTCAACCGGAGGGTCACAACGAATGACGTATTGACAGCGAGCCTAGTTCCCTCAACGCAGAATCTAACCTCAGCAAACAGATCTAACTCCACCACTAAAAACGACACTGTTTGCAATGTCAATCCACAATCTTCAGTTCGGTCACCGCTGATTCTAGCCACAAACACACCAAGCTCCACCATCAGTAACGACACTATGATCACTGCAAACCCACTACCGGCACTGCAATGCCTCGTCATCATCTTCTCCAACGGCACGGTGCTCCGTGCACTCACCGGCTACTTCTCTCTCCTCGCCCTCATCACCGATGCGTTGCCTTTACCAGAACGTAAGGGGCCTGCGGACAAAGACTAACGAATTTCGGCTGGCTGTTTCGGAGTCCGAGGTCGATATGGTTGTGTTAACTGAAACTGGCTGGACGATAGCATTCCGTCGGCAATGCTATTCGACGACTCTTTCTGCATGTACCGCTGCGATAGAAACACATCTAACAGCAGACACTCTCGTGGCGGTGGAGTGCTCATTGCACGTTCCGAGTGGATCAAGTCGTTTCCTGTCAAAATCTCTACTGGCGAGCTGGAGCTGACCTGGGTGCGTATCCAGTTGGTGCATGCAGCACTCTTCATGGGCGCCGTCTACATTCCGCCCGACCGCTGCTCTCCCGATGTCATCGACCAACTACACGATAACGTCGGGCTTATTCGTGAACGCTGTAAACAGTCCGATCACCTGCTATTATTTGGGGATCTCAAAATTCCCCACATCAACTGGCGGGCTGCATCAGGGTCCTTCGTTCCGATCTCTACCATCGCCATCTCCGTAGCACTCTCGGATGGGATGTCCCATAACGACCTGTTGCAAATCTCGGGCATCAGGAACGATTATGGTTGGCAGTTGTAATATTGTAATTTCCTCTTTCCTTTTCGTTTGCTGTCCTTCTCTACGTCCTCCCCTGGTCAAACAGGCAACTGCGTGCACTGAAGGCAGATGTAAGGCGAACGCTCCGGATGTACAACCGTGTAAACAGTGAGCTCCATAAGAGGACGTTCAAGTACGCTTCAGCTGCTTATCGTGGGCTGAATCGGGCTCGCTATGGGGGGTTTATTCGGCGCCTGCAGACCCGCTTCACGTCCCACCCTCGCTCCTTTTGGCGTCACGTCAACTCCAGGCGTGGCTCTTCCTCTCAACTTCCCTCTTCCCTGTCGGACGGCAACTCAACCGCGTCGACCCACGAAGAGATGAGCTATCTCTTTGCTAATCACTTCGCTAGCAACTTCATAGATCCTGCGCGTTCCTCTGCGTCGCTCACTAGGGCGATCTCCGGGGTCCCGGCTCTTTCGGTGTTACCCCACCTCGCGCCTATTTGTGTTGACACTGTCCAGTCTGCTCTCTCCTCCCTTAAGCCCTCTTCCTCTCCAAGTCCTGACGGCATCCCTTCTTGCGTCTTTAGGAGCTGCAGCGAAGTTTTCGCTCCGATTCTGACCCGCCTCTTCAACCGCTCGCTCATCGAGCGGGTCGTGCCGTCGATATGGAAGTCGGCCTGGATTGTCCCTAGGCACAAGAAGGGCTGCCATTCGACTCCTTCAAACTACCGTGGCATATCCCTTTTGTGCTCCACCGCCAAAGTTCTTAAGTCCGTTGTGCAAACCTACCTCCTCTCTAGCTTCACCTCCTATATTTCTCCTCACCAACATGGCTTCATGCCTTGTCGCTCTACTACTTCCAACCTGATGACTTTATTAAAATGCGCCTTTGATAACAACTCGGCCGGTAGGCAGCTCGATGTCATTTACACCGACTTCAAAGCTGCCTTTGACTCGCTTCCGCATGACCTTCTGATGGCTAAGCTAGAGCGGCTTGGCATCCGTGATCCTCTCCTATCCTGCACACCTGGACGCGATAGTCACCAAGGCGAACAAATCGCTGGGATTTATAATGAGAGTTGCGACCGAGATTCGCGACCCACTTTGCCTCAAGTCGCTCTACTGTTGTTGGGTTCGCTCTGCCCTCGACTACGCCTGTGTCATATGGTCTCCCCCAGGGGTGACCTCTATGAACAGGCTTGAGGGCATTCAGCGAAGGTTTACGCGGATAGCCGTCCGGCGTTTCCTTGGCAACAACTCTTCTCCTCTTCCTCCTGATTCCTCTTGGTGTCATCTCCTGGGGTTGGAGGAGATCTCCGTGAGGCATAAGAACGCTCAGGCACTCTTTGTCGCGGGCGTTCTCATCAATCACCTGGATGCCCCTCCCCTCCTCTCCTCCATTCCTTTCTACGTCCCATCGCGCCCGCTACGCGACATACCTCCGTTGGCCCCCGTCGCCAAACCCGGTATGGAAAAAACGACCCGTTCCTCCGCGCACTGTCTGCCTTCAACGATGCCTACAGTATGTTTGATTTCAACCTCTCTCTTCCTCAATTCCGTTCTCGTCTCTTCTCCCCTGCTGCCTTATTGCCTCTCGATTAGCCTACCTGCTTCCTCTCCACCGACAAGTTCTTTGTTTATTTGTTTATTTGTTTATTTAGAGTGTAAACTCAACGGACAGACAAAGTCCCAATGAGTAATAAAATCTATCTTAAACGCGACAAAACAAAATACATACTTCTTATACAAAATTTGGGTCCGTTGTCAGGCGCATCTTAAAAGTATTAATGTTATCACAAAAATTGAAGGCGTAGTAAGCTCTATTGAAAGTGTAGCTCATAGCGGTCATTGGAGCGAACTGGCCATAGCGCGTACTATTGGCGGTTGTTCTTAAGACTTCCGAGGTGCGGAGCTGTCTAGAGGGAGCATTAAAGTTAATTAGTTCCAGAAGATTGGGGGCGTCAATCTCACCCTGAATCAGTTTGCCAATAAAAACTGCCTGTTGTACTAGTCGTCGTTTTTTTAAAGTTTGTAGTCCTAGAAGTAGGCAGCGCGAGTTATAAGAAGGTATTGAATCTGAATCTCGCCAAGGGAGCGATCGTATTGCCAACCTTGTGAACCTTTTCTGAATCATTTCAACTCTATCGTGCCAATAGTTAAAGTGCGGGAACCAAATTACACTATTGAATTCTAGACTAGAGCGAACTAAGCTAACATATAACGTTTTGAGACACATTGGGTCATCGAACTCTTTGGCGTTCCTAATGACAAATCCCAGCATCTTGTTTGCCGTATCAATCATATTGTTATAGTGGTCATGGAAGGTTAGCTTACTATCTAGAATAACGCCTAAATCACGAATCGAGTCGCATCTACGTAGCACTTGGTTTTTTAATTGGTAACTGTATAAAAGAGGCTTTTTTATCCTATAAAACGACACAATACAGCACTTCTCGACACATAGATTAAGTAGATTCCAGTCGCACCAGAGACATAGATTACTGAGGGAACCCTGTAGCTGTAAGCAATCTCTCAGATCAGAGACTTCACAATAAAGTTTCAGGTCATCTGCATAAAGAAGTACGGACACATTTTGAAGGACCTTACAATCATTGACGAATAGAGCGAATAACAGAGGACCTAAGTTACTACCTTGTGGTACTCCAGAGAAACTGTTAAAGGGTTGCGACAGAGCCTCTTTAAGTTTAACCCGATAAGAACGATCACATAGGTAGGATCGAAGCCACAAAATAAAATCTGAACTAATACCTAGTCGTTGCAGCTTCGCTAATAGTAACTCGTGGTTTAAACAGTCAAACGCCGCTTTAAAGTCCGTATACACCGCGTCTACTTGGCGTCCGGACTCCATCGATCGCATGGCTTTAGTAACAAATTCCGCAAGGTTTGTAGTGACGGATCGCATAGGTATGAACCCGTGTTGAGACGTTGAGACGTAATTCGAGCAACTATGGAGCAGAGCATTGCGAACAAGCACCTCAAGAACCTTCGCTAATGCACACAATGACGTTATTCCACGATAGTTTTCTATACGGTGTTTGTCTCCTTTTTTATGAATGGGTTTCATCCATGATGATTTCCATGTAGTAGGAAACAATTGTTGTTGAGCCGACAGTTTGAAGATTAGGCACAGTGGCTCACATAGCGCATCGATACACTTTATGATGACTACTGGTGGAATACCATCCGGACCAGGCGTGAATGAAGACTTCAACGCTAACACCGAGGCTCGAACCGTCTCTGAGGATATGTCGATGTTGGTCAACGAGAAGTCGACTATGTCAGCCGGTACATTGGATAAAGATTGCTGCAGATGCGG
The DNA here is from genome assembly GCF_943734705.1 of Anopheles coustani. Lineage (NCBI taxonomy): Eukaryota > Metazoa > Arthropoda > Insecta > Diptera > Culicidae > Anopheles > Anopheles coustani. The sequence goes on along the minus strand of NC_071289.1, from coordinate 48,813,383 downwards.
AGTACACGTGTTAGTCGACGAAAACGATTCCCTGAATTTCTCAGCAAAGAGATTGCAAGCATCAGTGATATTATTAGCATAACTATCCCCCTTTGTTAATTAATATTAAGGTTTAGACGTTATAAAGCCCTCGGGACAAATAACAGTAAGGTGAAATAAATACAAATACAAATATTGGCACAGCACGGATTCATGCCCCAGCGCTCAATTTCGACAAATTTAGTCGAGTTGGTCTCGGAATGTTTGAGCTGCATGGACAGAGGCAGACAGGTTGACACTATATACACGGATTTAAAGGCAGCCTTCGACAGTGTATCGTTTGATATACTACTCGCAAAACTTGATAGGATTGGTCTACATGAATGTTTGATTTCGTGGTTTCGTTCGTTTTTAGTACATCGAGTCTACTTTGTGAAATATGGGAACGCGTGTTCAGACAAATTCCTCAGTACCTCTGATGTCCCGCAATTCAGCAACCTAGGGCCCCTCTTGTTTTTACTATGTGTGAATTATGTAGCCTCAGTACTACCCTGTGATAGCTTTTTAATGTATGCTGGCGACTTGAAAATTTTCCTCCCAGTGAGTAGTGATAAAGACTGTGATATTTTATAACATAGGGTTAACTTGTTTGTCGAATGGTGCAATCGTAACTTTCTGGTCATCTGTGTTGAGAAATGTGCGATAGTCTCTTTTTTCCGTGCAAGACTCCCGCGTCAGTATTCATACTACATAAACGGCATAGGAATACAACGTACTGACCGGGTTTGTGACTTAGGAGTTCTTTTAGACGATAAGTTGACTTTTAGATATCACTATGACGATATGATTAGAAGGGCCAATAGGACCCTATATGTTTAAAAACGTTATTTGTCAGTCTAGTTCGATCCATGTTAGAATTTGGGTCGGTTGTGTGGTGCCCCTCCACGGACCGGTGGATCAAACGGATCGAGAAAGTCCAAAGAGATATGACTAGGCATGCAATTAGACTTTTAAGGTGGCCTCATGGATCCGAGATCCCGTATCGAACGATACTGTTTACTTAATTATGATTGGTTAGTTTGGTTAATATGATCCTACACGTGCCTATCATGATTGAACATGTTCGATTGCCTAACTTGGGGTTCATTATTTTACCTGAAAGTGTGGGAATCCATACATTGCATTTGATATGTTTATAAACGTTCTTTTGCCCTTGAACTTAATATGTTGTTTATTGGCGCATTGCATGTGCACCCGAAATCGCGAAAATTATCTCGCGGTGTCATATTGAGACGAGTCATATGCTACCTAAGGGCGTATGCACTTGAAAGCGTGGGAACACGCATTCCTAACTACGCATGCATTGCTTCTTTAACATTTGGTTTATTGCGCACAGTTATTTTGGTTTTTTCGTAGTTGAATTTGTTAGCGGTAAACAATATCAGGTTACATTATGCGTACAGTAGATATCCGACATACGTGGTAATCGACATACGCCGATTCGGAGATACGCGGTTTTCAAAATTTGACAGTAGATTGGGTTTATTACATCGATTTAAATTCCTGAGATGTACAACCACAGGAATAAATATGTAAATTACACATTTGCAAAACTTACGCTTTTTATTTCGTTTGTTGCAATTTATGTTGTTTGAATACGCTTGCAATGCAGTCATATTAATGGACAAAGAAAAATTTGAATATTCTATGATACATGTACACAAGAGCTCGATCTCTTAGCTCCTAGTATAAACTATGTGTCAAGCAGTATTCGAGATACGCGGAAATTCGAGATACGCGGATTTCTCTGGTCCCCATTATCCGCGTAAGTCGGATACTGACTGTACATGCCTGTTTGGCTTTGATTGTGATTACGTTGGCCCTTTGCGTTTTATCTTGCCTTTCATTTGTTTTGCATTCCATATTGCATTCTACATTGTATTTTTAAGATTAAGCTCTGCAATGGAGCTTGAAATGTTAATTGTTTTAAGCTTATGTTAATCTGTACTTTTGGTGATTGCGCCTGCGTATATGCTTGGTACAACACAGTTGGAGCAAAAAATTAACGTTTGAGCGAGGCGGTTCAACTTTAGAAACTGCATCCAAAAAAATCAGTGGATGCAGAATACATAGTCGAACTCAAAAAGCGCTCGCACAATTAGGCCAATTTAAGTGCTGTTTGGGAGACGGGTCATTCGAAGTAGCAGAAACCATCGCGAGAAGATGGGAAGCAGCGGACGAGCAGAACGAAGCCTTTAAGAAAGGAGAAACCAGGAGAAATGGCGGCGATTAGAAGTGCGACAATAAGAAGCGTCAGTCCGAAAGCACACTACCACCGTGGAAGAAGTGCACCCGTAAAACAAAGTTGTGAGAATAAGTATGAGAATAAGTGCCACAGATGCGGACGATTTCACAACCCACAAACATGCCCTGCGCGTATGTGACTGTGTTTTAACTGCAAAAAGTATGGACATGTGCTGCACAAGCAAAAATGTACATGGGTGGCGATCGGATCAGCAGGACGGATCACTAACACACATATCACAAACAGGGTGGCCACTCAACCGGGAAAACCGGGAAAACCGGGAATCAGCCTTGAATTTGATTTTACCGGGAAAAAACCGGGAAAACCGGGAATTTCGCCGAAAAAACCGACCGCCGTTTTTGAGATTTACATATTTTATTATCGTAGCGTACTTATATTTTCATATAAAACTGTCACTACATTTCAATTGTTAAGGGCCACATTTTCTGTCCACTGTTTGAAGGTTCAATGTATTCGTATTCCGTTCTCGTTTCTTCCAGTAGTGCCGGCGTAGAGGCAAAGCGAGAAAGCATGATGATTTTGTCGCCAGGGAAGCAATTTGCCATACTCTTCTTCGGACGAGAGAGAACGCCTCATGCGAATGACAAACGCAAGGGTTTAACTTTGGTAACATGGTGACAGGGTTTTCCAGTTGAAATTGCAAAAGCATTGATCATCTGTTTAAACACTTGATATGAAATGGCAAAGCAACCAACAGTATTTGTATATGCTTCAGATAGTAGCCAAAACAATTACTTTAAATCTAGTAAATCTACTAGATAAAAAGCTAATCGCCTCGGGCCCGTGGGCCCCCCTCATACCACACCCCTAGTTTCATTGCGTAGCCGAATTTTCATAACCTCATGCAAGTAATGCATGAGGGAGTTCATGTTGTACATCATTTTCAGTATAACCATAATCTTTAATTTAACGAGACATTCAATTCAAACGGTTCACACAACGGCATTTGTTTCACCCATTGCATACCTTTTAGGTACATTCGCTCACAAATGGTGTAGCCACGACAGCGATTTCGGCAGGGGGGGCTTCATTTGGGATTTTACCAAAAATTGTGCTAAAACGCTTGGTACGCAACAGCAAAGCAAAACGAGTTGCGCCAGATCCTGCAGTAGCAGGCAGTGGATTCCCAACTGACTGCGACATGCAACATTGCCCCGTTTCCACAGATTCCTACCCCTGCGAGTCCAGAACTGTCAGCTTTCTCTTGCACTCCTTGTCTTCCTACTCGTTCTAATGATGAACCGGCGTGCTAGGGGAGAAGTCACATCTGCCCTTTCACATCTTCCCTTTCAGGCTGACACATTACAATAGCGGAACCGATCGTGTAGCATTCCCACACTGCACAGCGACACGCAAATGTGTTCGTGCACTTTATGTCGGTCAATAATGTACAGAATAAAAAGTACGTTTGTATGAATGCCATCACGCACCAACTGCCAATAGCGACGCGGTGAAGTTTTCAGTCTTCGAAACATCCAGCGCCAGAACAGTCGTGTTGAAAAGTGTAAAGTGTTTTTCCAAAGTTCATGGTGCCCAATTGGAATCTTATAGAAGAAAAAGTGCATCCATCAACAAGTCCGCGACGGCGTCAGCTCATGAACGATCTGGTCCGTAAAACGGATGAGAAGTTTGATCATTTAGAAACATCGTGGAATCGGTAAGTAAACAGTGTGATAGAGCAACATCATGACCGTTAAAAGAGCGATTCGTTAATTCCTTTCCTTTGTTTTTTTCGTTCCTCAGAAATAACACCGGAGGAAGAAGCCGCCCTTAGTGTTCCGGGAGAGCAGAGTGTAGAAGTAGAGTCCAAATTTAATGAAGAATATAAATTTCCGCGTCGACGGATTGCGCAGAACACAACACTGTTTTCTCATTTGATATCCGAAACGCATTATATAAATGTGTGCATGCCAATCTGGTGAAATAACACGCACACCATCATAACCCCCTGTTTGGCACTAACACCACCACAAAATAACCGGTTTAATGTTGCTCCCCCACCCCTTTTTTGGTGCAACACTTTGTCTTGTTATCCGCCCCGAAAATTAACTAACAACATGGTAACAATATGATAACAAGACAAAATCTGCCAGTTGGGTTTCTACTCCTTCCTAAACATTTTGTTGACGGGCGTTTTTTCCCCAAAACTAGCTGCTGTCACCGGGGCCAGCCGCTCCGGTAACGAACGACCGATCGAAACGGATACGGCGAAACGAACCAAAAACCCGTATGCTCGACTATGCAATGGTATGCGTGCAACGTACATGTCCGTCTTTCCGTCCTCAACGTTGAGTCAAAAACAGACGAAGATCTTCGTCTCCCGTCAACAAGGTGTTAACAGGATCGCGATGTCCGAGTACCAATTATCAAGGAGTAAGAGTAGGACTGCATTCTGTTTTTACGTTTGCTATGAGCACTGAAGAAGTGCTCTCGTTCTACAGCACTGCTGCGAGAGAGCACAACATGCGATCTCTCAACGTCACATAGCGCTCTCCTGGGAGAGCTGCTGAAGGAGACCAGCACGTTCAAGTCCACCATCTGTTCAAGTGTGCCAGAACGGGATCGCCAACGCCCAGTCATAATCTGGGAGCGAAATATGCGGGTGTTGTTAGCACACTCTTTCATTACTGATCCTATCGTTTATCTCTGTCCGATTCATATTTTGCGACATCCGGGAAGGTGAATGCAAGAAAACTGTTTAATAAAAATTGTTCCAAACGTTCAAACGTTCTACATCATCCTTTCGTTTCCATTACTTGTTATTGTGTTTATTGAAGTGTTTTTTTTATTCTTGAGTTTGCTATCAGGTAAGCTTTCTGCCGTACGGTTTGATGTAAATTATTAGCTACTATTAACAATATTCTCCATAGATCGCTAGCCATGCCAACCACATATTGTCCCAGCTACGAAAATTCGTTTCCGTGGTGCTCCTCCGATCCGAAGGACATTTATGCAGCGATTTGCAAATGGTGCAGTAAAAAAAAAAAAAATCAACTCTATGGGCAGAGTGGCTTTGATTAGTCATGAGAAAAGCAAAGGACATCAACAACGTGCGTTGGTTCAAAAAACTAACCTTCCAATCAACCATTTTTTAGCAAGTAAGGAAATTAAATTGTTTTTGACACGCTGAGCAAAGCGGTGATTTTGCACTCGGCCGAACGGAATGTTAAGTGTTGGACTCTGGAGCCCGGCGTTTTCAATTTCTTTATCCTGCATAATAATTTCATTTTATTTGTATTTTTTTTAGATCAAAACCGTGTTCATCCATCTTCATCTTCATCACTACCTTCAACTTCCACTGAAGTGGCTGCCCAAAGCACATCTTCAGCTTCTTCCACCGTCACCAAAAATCAAGACCTCACGACTCCCTTGAACAAATACATGTTGAACGATCAAGTTACAAAAGCCGAAATTATGTGGGCGCTGGAAACTGTTGTCACTCCTATCGCAGTGCTGCAGCTAACTCGAATCTTTTTAGGAAGATGTTTCCCGATAGCCAAATCGCTGCCAAGCTTGATATGGGACGCACAAAACTTTCCTATCTCATAGCGTACGGTTTGGCACCTTATTTTAAAAATGAAATATTCAAGCAACTCGATACATGTTCGGAGCTTGTGATTGGTTTCGATGAAACACTAAACAAAGTGTCGCAGCGCCAACAGATGGATGTCAGTATAAGATTTTGGAACTACAACGTCGACCGGGTAGAAAGTCGATACCTCGGATCGGCGTTTTTGAATTCCTCGCGCGCGTGTGATCTACTAAACGGATTGAAGCAATGTACGAAAGGAAGACCCTCTCTTCTTAATAATGTGTGTCAACTCAGCATGGACGGACCAAACGTCAATTGGCGTTTAATGAAGGACCTGAATGAGGAAATACGGAATCTACGTGGTGTGCCATCCTTTGATCTACTAAACATCGGTAGCTGTGGGTTGCATGCTGTGCACAATGCTTTCAAAGATGGTATGAAGCACACTGAGTGGAGCATTGACGAATTTTTGGCATCGCTTTATCACATGTTGAAAGATTTTCCTTTGCGTCGTGCGGACTACAAAGAAACCACTGGATCTGATATATTCCCGCTGAAGTTTTGTCCTGTTCGATGGATTGAGAATTTGATTGTTGCTGAGCGTGCTACAAAAATGGTTCCTCATTTGAAGGTGTATGTGGATGCAGTTAAAAACCAGCGTGACAAAAAGCTCAAAGAAGGCCATCATTTGTTTAAAAGGAGTTTTGCAGCAGTAGCTCAATCAAAGCCCTTCGCTGTAGTAGAAAAGGCCGTTTCTGATCCAATGTTGAGCCCAAAACTTGCGTTTTTCGTTTCATCTGCTGCATTGGTGGAACCTTTTTTGCGAGAGTTCCAGAGTGATGCTCCCATGGCACCATTCTTGTTCGAGGAATTAACTTCGCTAATTCGTTCAATTATGGGAAAAGTTCTAAAACCTGAATTCATGAATATAAAAGCAAAAGAGATTACCGATATAGAGTTAACAGACAACACCACTCTATTGGCATCGCAAGTAGACATCGGTTTTGGAGCCAAAGCGGCAATTAAAGCAACCATGGCGTGCGATAAAATTTCGGAAAAGCTGATCTTGCAATTCAAGAGCGATTGCAAAGCGTACTATATTGCATTTTTAAAGAAAATTTGTGACCGGTCTCCACTAGTACACAGGTTTACTCGATTTATTTCGTGTATAAATCCTGAGACCATAACGCATTCGCGTGATGTCGCACTGAAACGATTGGAGTTCTGCCTGGATGACATGGTTCAAAAAGAGCAAATACCGGGTTCTGTCGCTGACAAAGTTCGTGAGGAATTCTCAAAGGCATTGCAAATTTCTGGCCTACAATCATCGTTAGCTGGCTATAAACGACATGATTGTAGGTTAGACACATTTTGGATGAGTGCTCTTAAGGAATCAGGGAAAGATTTCTCAAACTTCAGAATTTTTTTGAAAAAAATCCTGATTCTTTCACATGGCAATGCAACATTGGAGCGAGGATTTTCTGTAAATAAAGCGTGCCTGGATGTCAACTTAATCGAAGAAAGTTTAGTAGCACAGCGAATGGTGTACGACGCCGTTTTGAACGCTGGTGGTGTTCTTGCTGTCGACATCAATAAATCTATCATCCAGTACGCTCGAAACGCCCACGGACGCTACCTCGAGAGCTTGCAGCAGAAAAAAAATGAAAAGGATCAAAAAGACAAAGAAGGTGCTATGAAAAGGGCAAAGAACCAAGCAAAGAAGGAACTGGAATCGAAAAAAGCGAAAATACTCGCAACCTGTCAAAAAGAAGTGGCATTAATAGACGAGGCAATGGAAAATTTGGATAAATAAGTTATTTTAGTAGCGCTTCTTTGTTACCTGACTTTGTTAATCGTATTGCTAAAAATGAAATGGTTTTTGTTATTTTTTTTCTCCCTTGATTAAAATACTGAATTAGAATTTATCAGTGATCTCAATCTTTGTCGATAATAAAAGACATACAAAAAACCTGTTATCCTGTTGAGTTTATAAGGTTGCTTACAGTAAATTTACGATAAACAAGAACTTACGGTTCTTGTCCCGCGTAAATGTGTTGCTTGTTCCGGGACGATCGCGCGCGGTGCAATCTCTTGCTGCACTTGCTATGAATGTGTCACTATGGATGTAACTTTCGGATGTGATCTGATCGATTTCTATGCTTGCAACAAATTTGTCGCTTTGCATGGAATTTCAGTCGCGGTGTGATCATTACTATTCTCACGTAAATAATTACGTATGTTTCATTCTATTTGTCAGCAATGGTTTGATATGGATAAAGTTATTTGTTTTACGTTTAACGTTTTGGTATGGGATCTTATTGCATGGCGGCATTCGCTAGACGAGTGTGCTGGTCAGTTTTAAATCTTGGTGAAATGTAGGTCATTTAAGTTGTTGGTGTGTTTGCTTGAAATTTTGATAACGTGAATCATTTGTATCGACGTGTTTATTAAAGTATATTTTGATAGAAATATTAGAAGATGTACAAAAGATATGCTACATCTACCTTCTTTTGTTGAACAATGTTATGATTGAGCAAATTCTATGAGCGAAAGAAAAACATTACACTGTTTTCAGGGCCAATTCGTCGGCATCAAGCTGCTCTTTGTTGGTAGTAGGCAGTGAATTGCACGCGCAAGGTTTTTGTTTGGCATCGTTTGGAACCAGTTTGGGCTTATTAAGTTTAACTTTGCCATTATCGGTAGCAACATTGGCGCGACGAGAAAATGTCGCGTTGTTGTCGCGCCAATGTTGTTACCGATAATGGCAAAGTTAAACTTAACAAACCCAAAGTGCTTTCTAACGAAATCAAACAAAAACCGTGTGCGTGCAATTGACTGCCTACTACCAACAAAGAGCAGCTTGATGCCGACGAATTGGCCCTGAAAACAGTGTATTCATTTCTAATTTTGAGCCGTATTAAAAAAATTGTTTTGAAAATTTTGAAGTTATTTCCTTAAAGCATTCTTCAGTACATAACTTACATGCAGTTTTGAACTACCTTAGAAATCATAGAGACATATAACAGATAAGTTTATCTACTATGAGCAATCGAAATGTAGTGATCCTGCATAAACTAGAAAAAAACCGGGAAAAGCTGGGAAAAAACCGGGAAAAACCGGGAAAAAACCGGGAATTTGAAATCATAATCTGAGTGGACACCCTGCACAAATCAATGCGATCAGGAGTCCAGAAGTGCATTACATGATGTTGTGCTGGGTTGTTGGGTATAAAAAATGCTTTTCACATATTCGCTGCGTAATGTTATGTATGTTATACTGCGTAATCATTTTACTGGCTCTCTCTCTCTCTGAGAATATAGTGTCTTAGAAATGTAAGTAACATGTAAGCATAGTGTAAGTAGCGTTTGGTTCACAAAGTTTGTGTTTAGCTAGTTTGATTAGAGAAGGTATGGTTTATGAAATAAAAAGTCTATCAACATGTGTACTACATAGAACTTGTTTAATTTCAGCCATGTTCGCTGAAAGGACGTCTGCGTCAGCCGTCGTTGCTAGGAAACGACGAGCTGTTAAGAACGACGACCGGGAGAAAATTGTTCGCGCGTATGAGAACAAAAGTTCTCGGCCATGATGGATATGTTTGCATCCACAGTCTCCAGCATTTTATCCAAGTACCGGAAAACTGGCAAAGTGGAAGCAGCTAAGCGCGGTGGGTCTAAGGAAAAGAAGATATCAGCAACACTGTTCCTACAAATCCAGTCTTGGATGGATGAACATTGGTGCATTACGATCAAGACTATTTGTGAAAAGTTGCAAATAGTGTATCGGATAACAGTTAGTCAAAGAACAGTAGCAAGAGAAATATGCGGAATGAACTACACATTGAAGCGTTTAAAATTGGTTCCCGAACGCAGAGTTAACGAAGAAGCATTGCAGATACGTAAAGCCTATGCAATTGAATTTCTTGATCATCTTCACGCATTTTCTAGAGAAAAGATTATTTTTATTGATGAAGTCGGGTTTAATGCAAGAATGAGACCTACTAGAGGCCGAACAGCAGCCGTGAAAGTTGTTAAAAAATTACGTTCGAGAAATATTTCTGTGCGCGATGAACAGAAAAGGTATTTTGCATTACGCACTGCATACCCCACCAACATTTCGCTATGGAAAATGACCGCTGCTTTTCTGTGAAGTGTTCGGCTACTTTTCCTATTAAAGCAGCTCCGTTCATTTCTGATGCAGCACCGGAGTTCATGAAATAATTGAAGCGTATGAAATAATTAATGAAATAATTCAACAAATTTAAGCTTTGTTTTGAACCTTTGCAAAACAATGTGAAAAAATTCAAAAAACATTTCACAACTCTTGTTCCGTTTGTTTCTCTTTCTTCTGTTCTGTTCTGCCTTTCTCGTTCTGCTGCCTCGCTCCCCTCTGCGGTCCTCTTGTAACCTCCTGATGTGTTCTGCTCGCCTGGTAGCAGGTGTTCCGCCGTTCCTTCGGCTTTGGGAGTTGATATGTTGCCTGAGAGTGAATGATGTATATATTTGTCTTTGTTATTAAAGTTTTTACTTACCATTTGATTCTGCCAGTCCGAAGCGTGTGAGGTGTTAATCTCGAATTGTTCCAGTAGTCCACCGAGATTCTTGTACACCCTCGGGTTTAACTAGGGTTTTCTTTAATCGCTTTGGTGTTTGCACGCACGCGTCGCTTGATACACACATGTGTATAACGCACGCGCGTTGACCTTGTAAATAGAACCGCTAACAAGAACCAGCTGATTCTTGTTTTGCCACACTGGTGTGGCGACAACCGATCGCACCGTATGATTATCTTTGTTATATTTTCGCGCAGCATTAAATATACATATGCGCATGGAATTTCTTTGTGTTATCATTACAGTTGTTCGTCACATTTTTAACATGTAATAAAAGGTACTAAAATATGACCGCAAAATGTTTGATTTAAATTTAAATACAAACTGGCGCTAGGCGCAGTGTACTGCCTTCGTCATTAACAGTGACCAAGCGACTAAGTTGCATGTTTTTTGTGTAACATGTGCTTTATACGTTAAGAACATGCAAAACGAAAGAACGGAGCAAAGAACAATACGAATGATCAAAGATGTACTTTTTCCTCCACGAACTTTGGTTCATACCTAGCTTGCAATATGTTACAGATAAGAAATTACTTTTACAAAGATAGGCCATGCCAAAATCTGGTAAAAACTAATTGCACAGCTTACCCACATCCGCTACATCCAACTGCAAGTTGCAATGATTTTTTTTCAGATTTCGATGTCGCATCGCATTTTTCATTGCTTAGCATTTGATTGTTTCATGAGATTACGTCTTTTGGAAACTAGTAAAGATCTACACACAGATCTATACACCGATTGGAGACAGCATTCGGAAGTAACGGATAAAAATCTAGCTCTTATCAAAAGCGAGTTTTGTGTGCAAAATGCGCTCCAACATCTTCTTCCGCCGGAAACATATTCGTTTCTCAGCATAAGGTGAAATCATATATTGACAGTTTAAAAGAGAGCAGGTTAATGGCACTCCTTAGTCAAAATGCATTCGTTTTTTTAATGCTGGTAACCCTAATATAAATACATAAACTCGTGTAGCAACTGCTCAGCTGGATAGAAAATTAACCACTACCGGACAAAGATTACCGTTACTTTGTAATTAACCTTTGAACTGAGAAACACGGCCTTAACGTTTGCATTTAAAAATAGACAAATTTCGTCGACGATAAGAAAAAAGTCAACCCAGCATATTGAATAAAGTAAATTTTATTGTAAGATTAAGATTTTAGTACTTTCAAAATAACTTCCGACGGCCAGTTGGCCTTGGCCGAAACTTTGGCGTAGCCAACCAAACCAACCATGTAGGAATGTTTTCAGTTGTTGTAAATGTTTTTTTTTTTTTCGATTGGTTGTAGTTGATAGGGATATTTCAATTATATTTGACCCATTCAACTCCTCCGATCCTCTTTACGCATGATTTACTGTGGCTATGTATGTCCAAACCACTGAATGGTCTTTATCGTGTTTTCTGATAAAGTGGATTTATTCCGGAAGACACTGCACACTATACACTTCTCCATACGCCGGAAGTCTTGACAGGAAGAACAGCGACTTTGGGCAAATCCTTCTCGCTGATTTTCACTTTTAAAATTTATTATATTAAAAAAACATAAAATTTTGGCTTTAAAACTACTGTAACAAGCTTCAAAAGTAATATAAAATACTAGGCTTTTTAACCACTTGTCGCCATCTGGTTTTAAACAATCGTTGGTCACGTGGTCCGCTAATAAGCTGGATGTTTAACACACAATCAAACGTAGATGGTTGTTGTCAAACTTGTTTTAAATTTAAACGAAATGCTACTCTTTAATTTGCTTTTAACAGAAAGTTTCTAACGTGTTCCGTTTTTTCATGAAAAGTCGTTAAAATTTGTCTCATTTTTTAAATGTCAACGTTATTCCCGAAATGCAAACGTTCGTTACTAATCAAGATTTAATCGGTATAAGGACAGTCTATGTCGATTATTTAAAAAATAAAACGCCCCACTGTTGGACATCTTTCACGCCCGAAGATAAAACTCAAAAAAGAATTCTATATTTCAAATATCAAATGGCGAACATTAATCTCTAACGTCAAACACCTCGCAATAATTGCCATTCGAGATCATTGATTCAAAAGATCAATGTATTGCTGAGATATATTTTTGATGTTTTGAATATAATGAACACACTTTGTGAATAGCCGAACATATGTTAGTTTGATATGCATTCGTTTACCTTTGATATGCATTCACAGGTGTAAAACGTACAGCGGTAGCAATGGTAGCAACTGCGGGAGAAGAGTAAAAATTGAATACGGGAGAGAAAAAATATCGCATCCACCCTTCTTAGAACATAACTTGAGCCAGCAACTGGCAAACTTGTAATTTGTTTTCCTAACGCAGGAATTGCTGATATGCATGTGCATGTGCATGCGCAAACAGATCGTTCCGAGCTAACTGATAAATATCATCAATAAATTGAATTATATTTGTCTATTTTCTCGTTGTCATTATAGGTATGTAACACTTACACGATTTTGTAATAACGCAAATGAAAACATACCCACATATAGAAATTCTGTCGAAGGATTCTTTATTCTATCGAGTGTTGCTTTGAAGAGACCGCACGAGAATGCTTCGAATGCTTTTGAATTCATACATCTTTGATCATCTAAAACACAATCATTTCTGAGGCGATTGAGATGATATAAATATTATGGCATAGGTATTTAGTGGGACTATCTTTTTTCTGAGTGATGCACTTGGCTAGGAATAACCATTAAGGGGCTTTTTTTGTTTTATTTCTTCTCTTTATTGTGCATCGATAATAGATTTGAAAGCGTCAATGTTGTTTACATTGGAAAATGTTCTACCGTTGTTGGCAGCGCCGGTGCCATCCAAAGGTAATAAATAAACTTTCCGTTCAAACTGTAACGGTTTATGCTTTCCATCCGTCGCTTTATTTCATTCTTCATGCAAAGTTTCACTCAAGAGCGGGTTGAAAAATTTCGGCGCTGCAGCGCGAATGCGACGGAGCACAAGTCAGTCGCTGCGTCTCGCTCCGATCCACGGGGATAGGCCTAAGTTCATTCAAAATTGGTAGTAGGGTAAGCGCTCAGTGAACAGATTCTTATTTCTTCAATTTGTAGTTGTAGTTCAATTTGTATTCACCGTTTCTGAACCCAATTGAAAATATGTTCAGTAAATAGAAAAAAAACCGGTAGGAAGAGCTTATGTTCAAGATGAAAACAGTCTTGTACAAGCCGTACAATTTGCTGCTAGGTCAATTACCGAAGAAGATTGTGAGGGTTATATGAACAATATGTTAAGAAATGTGCAAATGTGCATTAGGGAAGAACAGATAATGGATTGAACTAACAATGTTATTTTGAGTAAAGTTGTTTTAAATACAAACATCTAATTAGCGAGTAATGAATGATTTATCTATTTTATTGAATCACAAAACAAGAACAGAATCTTTTAGTCTCCATCGACCATCAACAATAACATCAACGTGTTCAATTAATGTACACGAAACCTCTACAATTTATGCAAAATTCATTTCGAAGTTCGGGGAATTCTAACTTCGTGCGCTCCTGGTTTGGTAGTCAGAATCAGCAAAACATTCTCTTGAAGGTAATACCTCCAATAAAAACGTTGCATTTATATGCAGAGACGAAAGACCCCATTTAAACCCTTCTTTAATTGATGAATAAAAACCAAAACAACAGCGCGCGCGTGATAGTCTCACGAGAAAACGAAACCAATTTACACCGATCTCAAAAACGATACGAGTATGCATGCAAGTAATAAACAGAATTATCATCCTTCTGTTATGTTATGAAATTCTATACCCGATGGCCTGCAAATCATATGATAGAACGAGATCTATTTGTGCCGAATTGTCATTACGTTGACCGATGCTTGCAAGTCGTTGTTGACATTGACATGTATTTGAGCAAAAACGATAAATGGGTGTTCGCGAGCGCCAAACGATGCCGTTTCCTGTAATACAGTTATGACTACAACGGGGAACGGGTACGGGAAAAAGGTAAAAGTTTTCATGTATTCAGTCTCATTAAAAATATTTTGCAGAGTTGTTATTACAGAGCCCACATCTTCCAATGTCAATGAACTTATTAAATATGATCAAAGTTCAAATTCGGAAGCCGAGAATGAAAGGAACGAGAACGCAAAATTCACTGATCAAAGGGATGCAATTTATGATAAATCGTCATGATGAATTTAAAAATTCTTTTTTTTTTCCTCTACAGAAACGATGTGAGAAGTGTATCAACCCTCAAACTATTTCTTTTTGTTATTGATGTACTTCCTGGTTTTTAAAGTAGCGGCGTATGTTTATGGCCAATATTGATGACAATTCATGGTATACCCGAAGTTCATCCAATGGGTCTTGCCGCTTACTGCGGTACTTCAAAACCTTACGCCAATTCCTTTTAAATTGGGGGATGAGCTGAATATGCTATCGGAAAAAGGTTTTAGATCAAGGGACGTGCTGCTAGGAGTTTCCTTATTTTACATAGCAGCGGACGCTCCTGCGAGGGCTTTTAAAGGGAACTATTATTTGGTCGATCTTATGTCAACATATCTTCATAGTTTCACCTTTTTATTCATAGTTGGGCACAATGCCATCCATGGATGACTTAAATGTACGTCGGTTGGGCAGCATCTCCCGGCTTCACGAACGGTGACGTATTCACAAGTGACGGGTGTTCTTAGAACACATCAACTATTACGCTTGCAAGGCTATGGCCAACACCACTAATATCCGTCTCCGTTATTAAATTTAAGAAAGTTTAATATTATTCAAGATATTATTGTAGGAGATAGGCTCCATTTAGTTGATTTAGGTCTAGTACGTAGAATGATTAGGAGTTGTATTTTGGAGAGTGGGGTGCTCTAATCAAATGGACTACTGATGAATCCGCTGGTATAATGAAGCACATGGAAAAAAATAATACTGCCATCGGAAATTCATCGCCCCTTAGGAGGTTTCAAAGACATCAGCTACATCAGAATATAGAACTTTTCTGCATTATGCTACCATTACGGTGTTTAAAAATGTGCTTAATCAAAGAGCATATAACCATGTTATATTACTATCTACTAGCCTAACAATTTTATCGACAGAGTTTCATAGAAAATACTGGGACCATGCCGGTAAAATGCTAGAACAATTTGTCAGTGACTACGCAGAGATCTATGAATCCGCGTATATTAGTTGTAATATTCATGATTTACTATACTTATACGATGATGTTAAAAAATTTGGATCACTTGATGACATCTCTGCATACCTCTTAGAAAATGCATTACAACATATCAAGGGTATGATTAGAAATGGCAATCATGTGCTCAAAAAACTATGGAACAGAATTTCGGAATATGATCGTTTTCAAGCAATGATTGGAATACCAATGCCGCTAAATTACATTTTTTTAAGTGTACGGTGGTAAAGTATACTATTATTGCAGAAATTTGGTTTAAAAAAAAGGACTGCACGGCGGATGGTTTTTATCTGACAAAGCGAAACATAGGCGATCTCTCCGACGAACCACTTTTGTTCACGGCTTCAAACATGCTTGCTTGTATGTTTGAAATATTAAATAGTTTTGTTTGAAATATTAAGTAGATGACATCACTCATGCGACTCATCAAGATGGTTAAATGCGAATTGGTCTTACATTCCCTTTCTAGCGCAACTATCTTTACAAGAAGGATTCTTCAAACCAACATATTGATATACCATAATAACTACATTTACTCAATAATTTAATTTTCTGAATTATTTTCGTCACAAAAGTTGTAACTTTTATATGTTACAAAAGTTGTAACTTTCAAAGACTAATTGAACAGATCAAATCGTATTGAACAAAACTCACTGCACAAACTACAACTGTGACAAATGGCTAGACGGACAGACCGATGGACGACTCCCAAAAGATCTGAAGAATACCACTCCAGTCGTATGAGTTCCGCGAAAAATGGAAATACACGCATAACATGTACCCACAGTGTACCCACAGTGTGTCACACGGAACATTACGGGACGGGAGCGACCGACGTATGCTATGCCGACGTTCAGGACTTAAAAAACAATGAGACAAAATGACAAGCAAAGACAAAATCAACAAAGCATGTGAGAAACGAAATACAAGGGGGAAGAGAGGGAAACGGGATTGAAGAGCCCGTATCAGAACGTAAATGTAAATCTGCTCCTTTCAATATAAAATTGAAGAAAATTAGTGAGTAGAAAGTAAATTAAATAATTTACATAAAACAAATGAATTGCAAAATAAATTTCAAATTGAGCTATGCTTAAAAAAACTGTTCATATGAACATCAAGTAGTAACAAAACTGAAAATCAACAATACTCACCATGTTTAGATTGATAGATTTTGAAGGAGCTCCCCCCACGCCGTTTCACTCTTATGTCTGCGACAATAACAAGCCACACTCATGTTGGAATGAATTCTGAAATAGTTATGAAATAGTAAATTAGTAGAAACGTTTATCAAACTGAGAGAATATTTAAAATTACAGATTAAACTTTAAAAAAGACTGAGCAAAAATAACTCACGACACTTTGTGTGGAACTCTGCATACATTTCCTGACGAACATCACTAAAATACACTGAAATGATGAAACGGATACATAAATAAATTAGAAAACTATCTTCACATATTATTAACAAATATTAAACATTATTAAATGCTTATGAGTACCTTCAGCTATCTTTACAGCTTCAAATACCATGCATTAATTGTCAGTTGTTGACAGAATTGATCAATCATATAATACTACTGCGCAATCCGACAAACCGATTATCATATCACTTCTCCACAAATATGCTCCCAAACAAAACGTTCCTTAAGGCGTGTTACACAGCTTACTTACAATTGATCAGAAGACTTATTAAGCATTACGTTCAAACAGATTAATTGTACACAACTTACCACACTATACACTTTCTTCTTTAATGAAGTTTTCATGTCTACTAGATCACAAAATACAGCTCCGTTTAATCACTTGTATCAAGCAAGTACTTGTTTCGTGCAATGGGTGTTAAGAAGATTTTGAAGTATTCATTTCTGCAGATATCTTCATTTTAGCTTGTTAGCTCTTTTACCCTGCACCCACAATCTCTCTACGCTAGAAATAGAAGAAAAAACACACAATTGAAAATGATACGTTAACTTATACGTAACGAAATTCTACTACAAGTTGCTGCATCATTCCTTGTTTTTACAAGGCCTACAGAGAAGTCATGCAGTGATCGGGAAAACTCATCTACATACCATTGTCTGTCTCATGTTCGACGTGGCAGATTTATTTTGGTTTGAATCAACGACATTCCATCGCCTGGCAATACAGAATAAAAATATTATCCAAGCAGTTCGCATTTACTTAACACCTTCAATTGGCATCTGTTTCACAACCGGAAATCTTCCAAGCTAACAACTTGACAGCTCTCGAGGATTCTATTTCTACTGCGACATTTCATTTCATTAAAAGGCGTTACACCAATGAACAATATGACATGCGGTTGTAGAGCTCTGTACTAAAGTCATATCCCATCCGCACTTACCCAACAAACATTAAATTAAATTTTAACCGGTACCCGTTCAACCGCCTACACGGGAAGTTTCTGGAATTTTGTTTTCAAATATCTTTTGATTGAATTGACGTACCGACATGAAACTTTTAGAATGCCTAGTAATAATAATTTTCTATCGTTTTGCTGAAGAAAAAAAATTCCAGGATTTTAAATAATATCTTAGTGCTGATGTATTTTATTCCTGATATCTTAGCTCTTGGATACTTAACTACAGTTGGTCCCCGCAGTACGCGAATGTTTGGGACCGAAGGCAATAGCGAATATCGAATTTTCGTGAATTGCGGATTTCCTCTGCCAAATCGTTTACACCTCATAATGAAAAGTTGACACTGAGAGGTGTAGTGGTTGGGGCGAAATAGGAAGAGATGCACCGAGTCAGAGAAAGAGATAGGAAGAGGAACGTGGGTGTTAGCCAAAAAACGGGCGAAATTGAGAGAGAAGGACCGAATAAGAGGAAGACAGGGGGACCGGCGTCGGCGAGCTGGTAAAGCGCGAGCTCGATTGCGGGCGTCAGTCTTATGGTAGACTTTGAAGAGGACAGTCTTGTGGTTGACTTTGATGAGTTCAGTGGTGCGAAAATAAAAAAAGAAAAGAAAGTAATAAAAAAGATAAAAAATAGAAGAAATAATGTCTGGCGATCACGACAAGAGTTTAAAAACTTTATTCTACAAAAACAAAGTAAAATTGACTAATCAGAACCCAAGGAGAACCGTGCTGCACTTTCCTACCAAAGGTGTGCATGCTTACCAAAAAAACGCCTTTGAAGTGTATTTCGCTAACATATGCCTTCCAGCAGAAGCAGCAACACCTCTCCACGCAGAGCACGGCATTTGGATTACCTCGGGCAATTTACCACGGATATTCGACACGTAGCAGGAGAACAGAACACCACTGCCGACCTTTTATCACGCATCGAGGTGATACAAGTAAGTCCTACTATTGATTTTGAGAAAATGGCAGAGGAACAAGACCGTGACACTGAGCTGGCAGACATACTCAGTGGCAAGATAGTTTCCGACCTTTGCCTACGGAAAACACAGATCCCCGGAAGCACTAAGTCTCTTTACGCCGATTGCCCTACTGGAATAATCCGACCATACGGTCCTAAGTCATTTTAGCCCCAAGTTATGCATGCCGTCCACGATTTGAGTCACCCAGAAGCCAGAGCCACCGCCAAACTGTTCACAGAGCGATTCGTTTGGCGAGGCATCAAGCGGGATGCTCAACAATTCGTAAAAACCTGCATGGCATGCCAACAAGCCAAAGTCATACGTCACACCAAGAGCCCTCTGCAAACATACCCAGCGACGACATTGGACCTTTTCCGGTGGGCAACGGTCAACGGTAGGGCCTATTCCGAACGAAGTCGTCAAAGGTAAACGATCGTTAAGCCAAACATAAACGATCGTTTTGAGTGAAACCCTATCACATCCATTCAAACAGACGATCGTCGAAATAATCGTCAATAAAATCGTTTGAGCTCTGCCATCTGTGAGTAAATTTGTCGAGCAGTTGAGTTAACGATCGTTATAGGTATCACATAAGCTTTTTCAACAGCAATGACGATCGATGTGTTATTGATGACAAAAGACCAGTCGATAACGCAAATCCGTCCATGAGGGAGCTTGAGATTTGTAACACCTGCTCAACTAACAAATTGAAAAGTACAAAGATTAACACCAAACACGCACACAAGTTTAGAAAAGCAGATTTATTTACCGTTGGTGCTCCGTGTTGGTTCCATTTGGTTCGTGTGAACCTGGTTAGGGTAACGCTCGGCAGTCTGTGGAATATTTCTCATCGAAGTGGTATCCCGTATTATCGGTTTTTATTTGTGAAGTGTGTGAAGTGAAGATTGAACTAAAGTTATGGATAAAAAAAAGTGAGTACAAGTGTGACTGCATAAAAAAAATATTTAAAGTGTTTTCTTTCAAGTGTGATCATTAATAAATTAAAAATATATTTTTTAGCTGCACTCGTACGGCAAAACAACAGCAACAGATGCTGGTTGAATTGATGGAGAAAAATCCTGACGTTGCATGCGGTCGTAGGACAAATCAAAGCGACTTTTGGAAAGAAGTTGCGGAGAAGCTCAATTCAATAGGTCCTCCATTTAAAGAACCAAATACATGGAGCAGAGTAAGTCTGCATTTGAAACATTTCGCAAATGAGTTACCTTGAATATATTTTAATGATTTACTTATTTTTAGGTTTGGATAGAGAAGAAGTACAACGCAAAAAGAAAATTGAGCTACAATAAAAAAGAAATGAATAAGACAGGTGGTGGAGTAGCAAAAAAGGCGTTATTGGATGACATAGATGAGCGCGTTTTATCAGTTACGCATCTGGATAAAAACGCAATGGGAGTACCTGAGAGCATTTGTATAGGTGTTCCAGAGGGCAATTTAAACGATAAATCTGGTCAAATAATTGAGATCATCGAACTTGAAGTAGGGCCATCCATCAGGAAAGATTTTAACGTTGAGGAGGAAGAAGGGCCATTTAACAAAGGTTCAAATGATGAATAGCGAGCAGAACCTATGCACTCCACCAATGGTAACGAGAAAGAGAAAGTAGGATCGTCGGACAATAATAAAGAGGCTGGACGGTCATCCAACGTCGTAGAAAAAAAGAATAGAAAAAAAATATTTAAAAAAAGATCAACTAGCCAGGACGAAAAAAGCATTGATATTTTGATTCGTCAAAATGATCAAATGATTAAAATCTTGGGTGAGCTGGCCGACAGTGCCAGAAAACATGTCGAAGACACTAAAAGTTTTCATTTTAGTATCTTAGAACATTTAAAAAAAAATTAATCGCAATTTACCATTTACGTTTAAGTTGTGCTTATGTTAAGATTATGTGTTGGATTATATTATGCATTGTCATATAAAAAAATAATTTCCATAATAAAATTATTTGTATAATACTTGAATCAATAAAAAATGAGAATCAATTTTTTTTATGTGTTGTACTTCTTTCACTACACCTAATCTTCAATTTCGGGTAATCCTGCACGAATGCATAAATTGTGCAGCGCACAGCATACATTCACTATTTTGACACACTTCGGTGGAGCATAATGAAGCTGTCGCGCACCCAGTATGCACCTAAATCTATTTTTCAGCGATCCAAAAGTTTGTTCAATTATTGAACGCCCTCTAGAGTGCTTCAAATTGAACGATGATTCGGGCGTGTCGGGATCCGGATTTCTAAACGGCTTTATAAGCCATGGCTTTGAAGCATATGCAGAGTCACCTATGAGATATGAAATGAAAATAAATATTTAACATCGGAACACATATGTATAATAAGTGATATACTTACCTAATAGCTTAAACATTCTCTCGCCATTTCTCCACTTGTCTTCAAAGAAACCCATGCACGTGCTATTATTAAAAATAAACGAATCGTGGTTCGATCCACTGAACCTCGCATTTACATATCGAATTTTTTTGCTGTGGTCACAAATCTGTAAAGATAGTTAAAGTATCAATATGTAATCGAATTAGGTTGATAATCATTAGAAACTTACCATTAACGCATTAAGGCTGTAAAATCCTTTGCGATTATAATACAAAACGGGATCTTCATGCGGAGGTATTATTTTTATATGCGACCCGTCGACACACATAACTACACCTGGTATACCCATTTTTTCAAAAAAATATCTCCGTGCCTCTGATTTCTCATCTTCCGTCATTTCTAGCGATATGAGGTGTGCCAGCTTGGATTCCAACACATTCAAAGTTTGTTCCAATACTTTCAAAAATGTCGATTGCCCGATTGGAACAGCAAAATCATTGGCCACACTTTGCTGGTATGAACCTTGAGCTAAGAATCTCAAAGTTGCAGCCAATTTTACTCGGGGAGAAAGCCCCCGATTGTGCTTCGGGGCAATCGAATCGGCTATCAAACCATCTAATTCAAGGAAGAGCGCCTTTGAAACCCTGAAATTTAGAATAAATCTGAAAGAAAGATTACACTTTAACGTTTTAACACGTTCTTGCAATTTTTAATCAGGCATTACATACGTTTTTTCCGGTAATTCAAGAGGATCTACTTCCTTGCGTAGTCTTCTTTGATGTGCCACCAAATCCATAACGTTTTCTTCGTCACTGTCGTCATCGCAGCCATGATTAACGACGAATACCACTCCCGAAAACATATTTCGCATTTATGGTCTGCACAATTCAATTAAATTCGCTTTTAAGTACCTACTGGTTTGTACTCAAATCACACGAATGATCACTAATCTGACACTACAGTAAAATTTGACTGCTTTCAAGCTAGTTTACTTGACGATCGTTATCTCATTTGACGATAGTTCATGAAAATCGTTCGGAATAGGCCCTGGTATTGCCTTACAGTAATCGATCGTTTCACGCGTTGGCCAGAAGCAGTTCCTATACCAGACATAACAGCAGCAACTGTTGTCTCAGCCCTCCTGTACCACTGGATCTCGCGTTTTGGCGTCCCTTCCTACATAACCACTGATCAAGGAAGACAATTCGAGTCAGGCCTGTTCAGTGAGTTGACAAGGACCCTTGGAACGCGGTACATTCGGACAACGGCATACCATCCACAAGCAAACGGGATCAATCTCAACAATTATGTCTTTGGTGTGATTGGAATCAATTAAATTTATGTGTCGAGAAGTGCTGCATTGTGTCGTTTCATAGAACAAAAAAGCCTATCATATACAGCTATCAGTTAAATAATCAAATATTACAAAGAAGAAATACGATTCGGGACTTAGGCGTTATTCTAGACTGTAAGCTTACTTTTCACGACCACTATGATGAAATGATAGCAAAAGCAAATAAGACGCTAGGATTCGTCCTTAGAAACACGAAAGAATTTAATGACCCAATGTGTCTTAAAACGTTGTATGTCAGTTTAGTGCGCCCTATTCTGGAATTTAATAGTGTAATATGGTTTCCACATTTCAACAATTGGCAAAACATCCAATATGGGTTTACGAGATTGGCGATACGATCACTCCCCTGGCGTAACTCGGATTCATTCCCTTCTTACCACTCGCGTTGCCTTCTCTTAGGACTACAAACTCTTAAAAAACGACGACTGATAGCACAGGCAGTGTTTGTGGGTAAGCTGATTCAAGGTGAGACTGATGCCCCAAACCTACTAGAACTAGTTAACTTTAATGCACCTTGTAGACGCCTTCGGAATTCTGACTTTCTAAGATTATCCTCTAATAGTACGTATGTAGTCAATTTCTATGATAACGCTAATACCTTTAAGTTGCGCCTAACAATGGACCCGAATTGTTTATAAGCTTATTCACATGCGTCAACTGCCCTAGTTTTAGTTTTAGTTTTAGATATTCATTGGGACACTGTTCGGTCCGTTGAGTTTTCCATTACAAATAAACAAATAAACAAGTACTCCGCAACCTACTGTAGTGATCGTTGGTGAAGAATTCCTTTTTTTTCTTTCGGATTCTGAATCAAAACACGGGGGAACGTTCGTCTCGCATGACAGCTATCAATCAACTGACTCTTTATTCTACCTCAATGACACTTCTATACCCTACATACTACCCTTACTCTACTCTTATTACAAAAGGAAAAGAAAAAAAACTCTGTTCTCGTTAATAAAGCTCCATATCTTCAAACCAAGCAGGAGCCCGCAAAGATCGTTTTGGTCTCTGCGTTCCCGTGCTTACAGAATCATTATTTTCTGGATTATCTGGAGTTACTTCGGTAGTTTCTTCGGTAGCATTTCCCAAGAACTCGTCATAATTAGTCATATTTATAGGGATTTTCTTGACATCCTGCACATTCCGGGCTAATTGAACTCCACTTTCGCTGCCTATTACGACTTTAGCCCCATCCCTAGCTAAGACTGTGAATGTTTCATTTGAAAACGATGGGTCGGTTTTCGTATTCCGTTGTGTCGCAACCACCACCTTATCTCCTACCTGGATGTCGCTATCCTTAGCACCTCGTTTGGAGTCAGCATATCGAGTACTAACTAACTTAGCGTGTGCGTCATCGTCACGTACTTGATTCCTGTCGAGATCGTTAGGACTATCCCACAAGCTAGGAAAGGTACCTCTATAACGCCAACCGACTAATAGCTCGAAAGGAGTTACACCTAATCTTGAGTGATGTTTGCGCGTGTTGTGAAGGTGAACGTACTCCTGAAGGGCTTCGTTCCAATTACGCTTTTCAAGTTTAGCCGCTGACAACGATTTGATAATGCCCTGGTTTTGGCGTTCTACGGCCCCATTCGACTGAGCACTAAGAGGAATTGATTTACGAATTGAAACACCTTTTTCTTCCCAAAATGTTTTGAATTCTTCGCTTTTGAATGGAGGTCCGTTGTCGCTTTGTATTGCAAGCGGAAACCCCCACTGTTTAAACATTTTAGATAATGCTGCGTTCGTCGAATTAGCATCTGTATGCTTTACCTCGGCAACAAGCAGATAGCGGGAGTAAGTATCTACACAAACTAAAAAGTGCCCCGAGCCACAACCTAATATAGATAAAAAATCAATCTGCAAAATCTCCCACGGTCCCTTAGGGAGTTCACGACTCGACAATGGTACCGGTGGGTTCCTTTTAGATATAAGAAGGCAAGTTGTACAATTTTTAACGAATTGCGCTGCTTCCTTGGACATGTTAGGCCACCAAAAATGGTCTCGAAGAATTCTTTTTGTAGCTCCTACCCCAATATGTCCCTCGTGAGCAGTAACTAGAGCCCGCTCCCTAAGTGCCGTTGGCAAAACTATTAGCTCTCCTTTGAAGATTATTGCATCAAGATATCTTAGGTGCTTAGATACACATTCGTATCGTCTGAGATGGATGGGCCACTTTCCTGTTCGAATACCTTTCTTTACGTCGGCTAGCACTGTGTCTTTCTCTGAAGCTTGTTCTATATCTGACCAGGTAATACTCATATGTGATGAATCAAGGGAGTATAACATATGTCTCTCATTATCTTCGTCGAATGGTTCATCCACCTGCGATTTGCCTATCAGACGAGATAAAACATCGGCGATGTTGGTACTGCCGGGAATGCGTTTCATTTCGAAATTGTAAGGAAGCAGACGTAAGGCCCATGTTTCAGCTCGAGTTATAGATCTCTTTCCAGATCTATACTCGCTGTTAAAAATAAACCTGTTAGCTTCTGAGTCGGTCCATACCGTGAAGTGTATAAATGATAAATAGTAATGAAACCTCTCAATAGCCCAAACTATGGCTAATGCCTCTTTCTGGGTGTGAGGATATCGTTTCTCGGCCGATGTTAAGGCTTTTGAAACACAGGCTATGATACGAGGAGTTCCGGCATTATTATACTGGACCAAAACTGCGCCTAGACCTATAGAAGATGCGTCTACAAAAAGTTCAGTTTTGTCAGTGTGGTCGAAATATCCTAGCTTCACGATTGTATTTAAAGATTCATACTTGATATTATTGAATTCATCTTCTTCGAGATGTGTCCAATAAAATTCATCAGAATTCGCAAGTGCTCTTAAATGTTTGGTTTTATCCGCTCTGCTAAGGGTGAATTTTTCAATAAAATTAATAAGCCCCAAAAAACTTTTTACTTCTGCTATCTTCTGAGGATGCCGGAACCCTTCAATCGCCTTCCTCTTGTCTTCTTCAACTCGCCACCCATCGAACGAAAGCATAAACCCTAAAAATTTCACGGATTGTTGGGCAAAATGGCATTTAGACGGGTTTAACGAGACATTATGTTTTTGTAGCTGTGATAACGTGGCATGAAGATTGTCGTCATGTTCTTGCCTAGATTTTCCAAACACCAAAATATCGTCGAGATAATTAATGGTACCGTTACACCCTGCTAAGACAACAGTCTGCAAAACTTCTTGAAAAATATCCGGAGCATTACATAATCCAAAAGGAAGGCGTATAAAACGGTATATATTACTTCCTGAAAAAAAATTAGTCAAGTGTCTACATGACTCATCCAACACTATGTGGAAAAAAGCGTTTGATAAGTCTATAGTAGAAAACCAGGAAGCTCCATGCAAACGAGACAAAATTTCGTCCAATGTCGGCATTTTAAATGGAGTTCTTATGATGCAACGATTAGGTCCTCTCAAATCGACGACCAACCGAATATCCTGTTTACCTTTTGGTACGACTAACAAGGATGAACAAAATGATCTATCCATACCAATTGTTACTTTTTCTATAATACCGGAAGATAAAAGGTCACACAGGCGATGTTCGACTTCTATTGTAAGAGCTAACGGAATATTAGTAAATACGTGCCTCGAAGGGGGCATACTTCTATCATAGCTAAGAAACACTGGGGGAATATTGAATTTTGGAAATTGAGTATTTGATTGCAAAGCATAAACTGGGTTACTCGCTGAAGCCATAACGTGAGGATTTATAACGGGAACGCTCAGCCCTAACTGTAAAACACTGTATCTGGTTGCGGTAGTACGCCCCAGAAGAGCCCTTGCCCCAGGAACTACGTAAAATTTTTCAAGTGTGCAGGGACGATCAGGCGAAATGAAAAGCTCAGCGACAAAGTTAGCGATTACAACAATTGGTTTAGATGAGGCGTATCCTTTCAAGGGTTTGTCCGAACCTTCCTTTAAGTCAAAAATCTGATGGGATATATGATCGCTCTCCAACTGACGAAAGGTTCCTTCATCAATCGTATTCACTTCCGCTCCAGAATCGATTAAGAATCTCACAGAAATACCTGCCACCAAACCAACAACCGACCCAGTCCCTTGTAAACTAAGTGGATCCAGTGAACACATAATATACTCGTGATGTGATACGTCCGACGAGTTCTTCATATCCGAATCAACTGCAGCAGTTACCCCTTGAACAGTATTCTAAAAGAAAATAAGTATAACATTAGCTTCTGACTTCGGAAAATTAGACCAACAGATATCGAAGTTACACTGTATTTTATCGCTAGATATCGACGATCAACCTAATAATTGACATTTCGAACCTGTTCAATCTGTTCTTCGACATTCGCAGCCGAAAGCGCAGCAACCTTACGCGTCTTCGAATCGGTAGTGGCCAGGTCATCGTTGGCTTCCCGTTTTGTACGAGTACAAGCCCGCTGGATATGGCCCTTGCCCCGGCACAGATGGCAGAACTTTTCTATTGCATAGCACTCCTCTGCTCGATGGCTAGTACCGGTGCAGCGCCAGCAACGGGCAACCAATCCACTATCGCGACCAGTACGGTTGAACAATTCTCGACGACCAACATAATCTCTTGGTGGGGGTGGGCGAGAGGATCCACGGCCCAATGCAAAAACCCGCCGACATTCTTCTGGAGGATGATGCATCGTGTAGATGTCCTCTGCTTGCTTTTCGTAGTCCGAAACACGAACTCGATCAATTAGCTCTTGAAGCGAATCTCCTTTCCGTGCTGCTTTTCGGGCTGCTTCGCGAATGCGGTGATTTGCAGCGTGGCTTTGTAAAACATCCGCGACGATTTCCACCAACTGGTCATCCATATAACCGCAAAGTTTGGCGACCGCCGACACCCGGTGGACGTACTTTAGGTCCGGTTCGTCTCGTCCTTGCGGCATCGCTCGTAATTTTTGGCGTTGCAACAATGCGTAGTCGCGCGAACCGAAGTATTGGCGAAGACGTTGCATTGCATTCGTGTATGGTTGTATAAGCACGTCTGGACCATCTTTAACGGGAGTGTTGTCCAAAATGTCCAATAGTTTGGACCCCGCTCGTAATTTGAAGATGTTGGCCTTCGTTACTTCGTCTTTAATTCCAGCCACAGCCATCCCTGACTCCAGAATGTCGCACCATCTAATGAAGGTGATCTTATCGATCTCTTCCCCTTCTACTGGTTTGCATTCACCGATTTGCATGGCAGCAAAAGTAAATGATGGGACTGCTCCCTGGTATTGTCCATCAGGGTTGACGCATTGTGGTGCCCCTTCGTCATTTTCTTCGACGATCCATTCTTTCTTCACTGTTCTACGCGGCATAATGAAGTATGAACTTTTTTCTTTATTTGCACTGAACCTCGTGTTGAACTTCAAGCTACGAAAGCACCGATCACAATGATTGAGCGGAAGTATCATGCGGCAAGTATCTTGCTATAACTTATAATGACAAGTTGCAATTAAGGTTAATAGATACTGTTGTTTATACCCTCTTAAGTGGGTATAAGCGATGTTATAGCGACTAACGTTTTATAGCGACTAAAGTTTTATAGCGATTTTCTTCTACTTTTTCATTTTGCACATACACTACATGGATCATTTAGACAGCTAGCATGATTTTCACAGGGAAATGCGCTATTTCATCGACGACATGATGGACCATTTACAAGGCCGGCATCGATTCACAAAGCAGGACATGAACCCGCTTGAGATAGCCTTCGATACTATAACAGCGTCTGCATCGATTCCATCACGGAATGTGCACAAGTCCGGCATCGATTCGATGGATGTATCTGCTCGCTTGACACAGGCATCGATTCCATGAGGGATGTGCCATTGCATCGGTTCCACGTCGGAAAGTGCAAGATCGGCATCGATCCCGTAGGGGATGTGCGTCTGTATCGGTTCCACGTCGGAAAGTGTAAGATCGGCATCGATCCCATGAGGGATGTGCTTTTGCATCGGTTCCACGTCGGAAAGTGCAAGATCGGCATCGATCCCGTAGGGGATGTGCGTCTGCATCGGTCCACGTCGGAAAGTGTAAGATCGGCATCGATCCCATGAGGGATGTGCTTTTGCATCGGTTCCACGTCGGAAAGTGCAAGATCGGCATCGAACCCATGGAGGATGTGCGTTTCCATCGATTCCACGTCGAAAAATGCAAGATCGACATCGATTTCAAGGGAATGTGCATGTACATCGTTTCTCTACAGAAATGTACACCGTTGGCATCTATCTCTGAAGAACACACATCTATGCTGATTCGCCATAACATCAGCATCAGTTCTTATAACAGACTTACCTAGCCCTTACATCGCAATGTTGAGCCGAACCATTTACTCCTTCCGGAGAGATCATATGTTCAATTTCCATCCTGGGAACGTAGGTCGAAACTGCGCCATTGTAGTGATCGTTGGTGAAGAATTCCTTTTTTTTCTTTCGGATTCTGAATCAAAACACGGGGGAACGTTCGTCTCGCATGACAGCTATCAATCAACTGACTCTTTATTCTACCTCAATGACACTTCTATACCCTACACCTACCAACTTCCAACGGGACTCTTCGCCCTTACCGATGCTACAACAGAAGACCACATCCAATACGGCAGCGACTCCAGCCACAGATACGTATCGTCCGGTTCGGAAGGCGATCAGGCGAAATATCCAGAAATCGTCCGACCCCTCCTCTGGTTCGTGCTGGCTAACAGCGACCACGGATCGTAGCAGGCTTCTTCGATGTAGGATGTGCAGCACCACTCTGTCATGGCCAGTGAAAACACGTAGAACGCGTAGATCAGGGATGTCAAACATACGGCCCGCGGGCCACATGCGGCCCGCAAGCACATCGGATCCGGCCCGCGACCCCTTTGAAGCAATACATCAAAAGTTTGGATCTTTGAGTATTAGCTATTGTTTGAATAGCAAAATGTTTTTTGTTGAA
Source organism: Anopheles coustani (assembly GCF_943734705.1). NCBI lineage: Eukaryota > Metazoa > Arthropoda > Insecta > Diptera > Culicidae > Anopheles > Anopheles coustani. Next base: position 48,783,783 of record NC_071289.1, on the reverse strand, counting down.
TTGAATGAATTGCAAGAGAACTGAACGAACGTCAATTTCAAAAATTTCTTTAAGAAAGTGATAAACAACTTTGATCCACATCACGCCGATTAAAAAAAAATTATCTTTTACCGAAAATTGTAAATTTTATAAAAAGTAATATAATATTTAAAAAATTTGAAGGTGTTAAACACGATTAACTGTTTGGATCAAACCACACTGATAAGAACATATTTTCATCAATCCAATCAATTTTACGTTTTAGCCCGCGAACCTATTTTGGGGCGAAACGTGGCCTGCGAGGTAAAACGAATTTGACATCACTGGCGTAGATGTTCACTTTAAGCCGCTTCTTCCTCCTTGTCGAGACACTGACATGTGTGAAATGCGCGGACAAATCATCATCAGTAAGAACTCTGCTGTGGGTTCTTACACACGTACTTACTGTCTGGCACAGGCAGTTGTGAACCACCCTGAGTCGGTCGATCCAAGCCCTGCTATCGGACACTGGCCACCGATGCTATGCTACACCCGGTAACATCCGATGATCGCCGCGATGTCCAACCGCCACCGACCAACTATTAACTTAGCCTGTCGCTAAGGGTCATCGTCTCATCCTGTTTCCTTTCCTGCCCTTTTACTACCATGTTCCATGATGTTGTTTAAAAACTTGTTCTGTAACTTTCACTCCGATTCCGACACTCAAACCCGCAAAAGCGTTATGATTAACTCGCGCTCCCGAACAAGTTGCTTCGATTTCATTAAAAAGAAAACAAATTTTGGCAATCGAAGCCACATGACGTTTCGTACGGCGATTGTACCGAATACGCTTTGGTAGGTAATGAGGTGTAAATGTCAAAAAAGCCTACCAAAAATACACTTGAAAGGCGTTTTTTTGGTAGGCATGCACACCTTTGGTAGGAAGTGCAGCACGGTTCTCCTTGGGTTCTGATTAGTGATTATGCACTTTTTAACAGAGAAATAATTATGTAATGTAAGAAATGGAACACTAAATAGTGATTTGTATAAAAAATATGTTAAATAAGGTGTAAACGATTTGGCAGAGGAAATCCGCAATTCACGAAAATTCGATATACGATATTGCCTTCGGTCCCAAACATCCGCGTACTGCGGGGACCGACTGTAGTTAAGTATCCAAGAGCTAAGATATCAGGAATAAAATACATCAGCACTAAGATATTATTTAAATTCCTGGAAATTTGTTTTTTCTTCAGCAAAACGATAGAAAATTTGTATTTCTAGGCATTCTAAAAGTTTCATGTCGGTACGTCAATCCAATCAAAAGTTATTTGAAAACAAAATTCCAAAAACTTCCCGGGTAGTTTAAAATTTACGGGTGCCGGTTAAAATTTAATTTAATGTTTGTAGGGTAGGTGCGGATGGGATATGACTTTAGTACAGAACTCTACAACCGCATGTCATATTGTTCATTGGTGTAACGCCTTTTCATGAATTGAAATGTCGCAGTAGAAATAGAATCCTCGAGAGCTGTCAAGTTGTTAGCTTGGAAGATTTCCGGTTGTGAAACAGATGCCAATTGAAGGTGTTAAGTAAATGCGAACTGCTTGGATAATATTTTTATTCTGTATTGCCAGGCGATGGAATATCGTTGATTCAAACCAAAATAAATCTGGCACGTCGAACATGAGACAGACAATGGTATGTAGATGAGTTTTCCCGATCACTGCATGACTTCTCTGTAGGCCTTGTAAAAACAACGAATGATGCAGCAACTTGCAGTAGAATTTCGTTATGTAGAAGTTAACGTATCATTTTCAATTGTGTGTTTTTTCTTCTATTTCTAGCGTGGAGAGATTGTGGGTGCAGGGTAAAAGAGCTAACAAGTTAAAATGAAGATATCTGCAGAAATGAATACTTCAAAATCTTAACACGTTAAGCGCTACGTCGGCCCCGTGGGGCCGACAGTGTTCTTTCCCGAAAGCCAGCGTCGGTCTGCTAGGGCCGACAGAGCCGTTAGGTAGGCCGGCGTTTCTACGAATCGCTGGCAGAACGGAAAGCAGTGCAATTTGGGCATAGCGCTTAACGTGTTAACACCCATTGCACGAAACAAATACTTGCATGATACAAGTGATTAAACGGAGCTGTATTTTGTGATCAAGTAGACATGAAAACTTCATTAAAGAAGAATGTGTATAGTGTGGTAAGTTGTGTACAATTAATCTGTTTGAACGTAATGCTTAATAAGTCTTCTGATCAATTGTAAGTAAGCTGTGTAACACGCCTTAAGGAACGTTTTGTTTGGGAGCATATTTGTGGAGAAGTGATAGCAGTAGTATTATATGATTGATCAATTTTGTCAACAACTGACAATTAATGAATGGTATTTGAAGCTGTAAAGATAGCTGAAGGTACTCATAAGCTTTTAATAATGTTTAATGTTTGTTAATAATATGTGAAGATAGTTTTCTAATTTATTTATGTATCCGTTTCATCATTTCAGTGTATTTTAGTGATGTTCGTGAGGAAATGGATGCAGAGGCCCACACAAAGTGTCGTGAGTTATTTTTGCTCAGTCTTTTTTAAAGTTTAATTTGTAATTTTAAATATTCTCTCAGTTTGATAAACGTTTCTACTAATTTACTATTTCATAACTATTTCAGAATTCATTCCAACATGAGTGTGGCTTGTTATTGTCGCAGACATAAGAGTGAAACGGCGTGGGGGGAGCTTTTTCAAAATCTATCAATCTAAACATGGTGAGTATTGTTGATTTTCAGTTTTGTTACTACTTGATGTTCATATGAACAGTTTTTTTAAGCATAGCTCAATTTGAAATTTATTTTGCAATTCATTTGTTTTATGTAAATTATTTAATTTACTTTCTACTCACTAATTTTCTTCAATTTTATATTGAAAGGAGCAGATTTACATTCACGTTCCGATACGGGCTCCTTAATTCCGTTTCTCTCTATTCCCCCTTGTATTTCGTTTCTCACATGCTTTGTCGATTTCGTCTTTGCTTGTCGTTTTGTCTCATTTTTTTTTTTCAAGTCCTGAACGTCGGCATAGCATACGTCGGTCGCTCCCGTCTGTTCCGTGTGACACACTGTGGGTACACTGTGGGTACATGTTATGCGTGTATTTCCATTTTTCGCGGAACTTCATACGACTGGAGTGGTATTCTTCAGATTGTGAAAGCTTGTTCGGATGATGTTTCGGATTGATCCTCTACGTCCTACTCGTTTGAAGATTCGTTGTAAAGAAAGCGTGTTTATTACATGCTACTAACGAACTAAGGTGGAATTAACATTCTAAGGATGACGCGTGAATGCATGACCGCCGGTGCAGTCGGTGCATGTTTACCCTATGTGTTACAGGGGTTGAGCCTGCCACATCACTCCTCCCTCCACTTTCTTTTAAAATCTTTTTGGAGAAAAGATTTGTCTGCCGTATCGGGTCCGGTATGGTGATTGTTGGTCCATCACTGTGTCAGCTGGTGCGGGTGCGGGTGGAGTAGTAGTAGTGCCACTGGTGGTGCGAGGCTCGGATGCTGGACAGACAAAGGCGGCCTTCAGACGGTCGATGGAGATGTCTGTCTTTAGAATGGGGTATGGTCCGTCGTATGGAGGAGTGAGGGGTGGCCTGACGCTGTCGACTCGAACAAACACGTGTGAGCAGGATGCCAGGCTGGGTTGGACGTATGTCGGTCTATTTGTGTTGTGGTTAGATGTGTTACAAGGTTTTAGATTATTCATACTAGATTTTAATTAAGCTACGTAATCCGCTGTTGAATCTGGAGTGTTGCTGTCAAAAAACTGTCGGGGTAGTCGTAGTATCGTTCCATATGTAAGTTCGGCTGCTGTTGCGCCGATGTCTTCTTTTAGTGACCATCTAATGCCAAGCAGGACGATAGGAAGAGCTTCTGTCCACGCTTTTTGGTTGGCACAAACCAGTGCTGCTTTTAACTGCCTATGGACGCGCTCGATTTGTCCGTTGGCTTGCGGGTGGTATGGTGATGTGCGCAAGTGGTTTATCCCGAGGAGTGCCGATAACTTTTTGAAAAGTTCCGACTCGAATTGCCTGCCTTGATCGGTGGTGATCTTTTCGGGCACGCCAAATCTCGCGATCCAGTTCGCGATCAACGCTTTGGCAACGGTTTCGGCGGTCATATTGGGAAGAGGGATCGCTTCTGGCCAACGGGTAAATTTGTCGATCATCGTTAGGCAATAAAGGTTACCTTCCGATGGTGGCAGGGGACCGATGAGATCGATGTGTATGTGCGCGAAACGCTGGTTTGGTGTTGGAATCCGGTTAACGGGTGTTTTGTTATGCCGGCTGATTTTTGCTTTCTGGCATGCGATGCAGGATTCGACGTACTGCTTACAGTCCTTGCGGATTGACGGCCATACGAAGCGCTGTGACACGGAGTGAGTTGTTGCTCGTACGCCAGGATGAGATGTGTTGTGTACTTTTGCGATGATTTGATGCCTAAAGTTTATGGGAACGAATGGTCTGACGGTTGAAGTGGAAATATCGCAGTACAAGGTGCATTTTGAATTTGGTAAACAAACGTTTTTTAGCATCATTGTTGTGGTTTTCGGTGGATTCTTAAGAAAGGCCTGAGTTTCGGTGTCGGTTTGCTGTGCTTGCGCCATTTGTTCATAATCGATCGCATCCGTTGTGATTGATTCGATTCGGCTCAGTATACTTCATTAAAGCAAAGTCTATTTAATTTGCTTCAATTTGGATGGATGTAATTGATTTATTAATACATAAGTTAACGAATATCCTTAGTAACTTAAAGAAAGCTCCAAACCGTAAATATAGACAGATAACTTTAATAAATAAAATAGTTTACTGCAAGGCAACCTATAACGACATCTTAACGTTGTCAGTGGAACTAGAGGAAGAAAAACAGAAATTTACGTTGAAAATCGCTAGACAATTAGTAGAAGCAATACGAACCATTTTAAATGTCAAGCTTGAAGGTTCAAAATTAATCTCCTTGAAAACAAACGCAACAATAATTATTAATCTGCTTAAGCTACAGAAGCGAATTAAAATCAAAATGGCTACGTTTGATATTAAGACAGCAACGTCATTTGTTCAGATTTACGACGGGTCTGCAGCAAACTTAGCAACCTTTTTAGATGCTGCTCAGTTAGTAAAAGACCTTTATACAAATTGTGACGAAACAATGTTGATCAAGTTCTTGAGAACAAGATTGACAGGAAAGGCAAGAATCGGCTTACCAGCCGTTACTAATTCTTTTACTGCATTATTGCTTAACATCAAAGAACGATGTCAAGAAAAGACAAACCCTGATAAAATAATCGCAACAATTAAAGCGGTCAAAAATCATGACACACAGAAAATGTGTGAGGAATTTGAAACGCTTACAACGAAATTGAAGGAACTTTATGTTGAAGAACAAATTCCTGAAATTGTTGCAAGTAAAATGGTCATAAAACTAGGAGTTGACACTTTAATACAAAAAGTAACCAACCCTGAAACCAGAATTTTGCTGAAGGCTGGAAATTTCACAACTGTATCTCCTGCAACTCAGAAGATTCTAGAAAATGAAACTGACAGCAAGAACTTAGCAGAAGTGTTTGCTACGCGCTCAAACCAATCAAGAAATAGAAACGATTGGTATAAATAATAACAACTACTAAATATATTTCCAAATAGCTATCAGCGAATGATGGCAATAGCCATGGCCGGGTTGACACCTGAACTAGCATTTGTATATATAGATGATATAATCGTTACTGGATGCGGTGCACGGCATCATATCAGTAACCTAGTTTAAGTTTTTGATAGGCTAAGAAAATACAATCTTAAGTTAAATCCAGATAAATGTAGTTTCTTTTGAACAGAAGCTCTTCGAACGCTTCACAAAGCTTTTGCCACGCTTTCTGTGCAGTATGAGTATCCTTCACATGGTAATAGTTCTGCGGTTCCAATAGTAGAATAATTTTTCCACGTGCTTTTCTATCTTTCACGGGATCCACTGCCTCCAATGTTCCATCGGCTTTAACCGTTGGTTTAACAGCGTCCCGAAGGTCCTCGACTTCTAACAATGTTTATACGGCAAGTTTCCATGTCGACCAATTCTCGCGACCAATCGTTCGATTCCAAGATTTTTATTGAAGTCGGCCATTATGGGAATCTGGGCCCATAACCTGTTAAAATAAAACAATTATATTCGGATTAGCAGAGTAATGTTACACGTCGTGTTCGTTTGAGGGTTGCAGCAAAAGAGAAAGAACTTTATTCTCAGGTTGATGTCCATGCTGACATTTGCTGTTCGTCCGTTTACAATTGCGGCTTGACTTCTTACGCGTTGCCTAATATTTAACACTCCTCAACGTGTAGTTATTACTCAATTAGCTCCTCCTAAATCTATACAGCTAAACCTATCATTTCTACGAGTTTCTGCATTTTTACTCTCGCCAAAGGTTTTGTAAGGAGGTCAGCAATCATTTCTTACGAAGGACAGTATGCACATTTCATATCACCTTTCTTGATTAGATCTTTCGTAAAGTGATATCTCGTAGCAATGTGCTTGGTCTTATTGCTCAACTTTTCTTTATCAAATAGTTTAAGACAGCTCTGATTATCTTTGTAGACTATGGATTCGGCTCATCTTGAAACACCCATACAGCCGATTGCAGTTTAGTATCTGGCTCATTCACGTAAATCCACGACTCATCACCTGTCACGATATTAAAGACGAGTTTTGAAGCACCGCAATCGTATTTTTCGAGCATTTCTTCGGACCAATCGACACGAGTCTTTTTCTGAGAGATTGACAAATTGTGTGGAATCCAACACGAGCAAATTTTTTTGACAGATAAATGTTCATGCAATATTAAGTATATGCTGGTCCCAGTAATACCTAAGGTTGTCTCTATCTCACAAAAAGTCACATGACGATCTTGCAATATTCGTTCACGCACAGCATCAATTGTTTTCGGAACGACAACTGATTTTGGACGACCTTCACGAAATTAATCTTGGAGTGAACTCCAATCACGATTTAATTCTCCAAACCATCGATAAATACTGATCATTGATGGAGCTTCATCGCCAAAAGTTGAATTAAGTTCATTCATGCACTACTGCTGTGTCAATTCACATCGAAAGTTGCAAAAAATAATTGCACGAAAATGTCCACGACACAATTCCACAATTTGGCGGACATTGACACTTTGAACATTTTTTTAACAACACAAATAGCGCTCGTATGTCAAAACGTTCTGAGTACGTATAACCTCAAAAACGTCAAACTATACGATAAAATTGTTAACTAACAGATTGCATCACCAGTTTTTTCAAATCCCGAAACTTAAAAGGCAACCCTGGTATAACATTGCTCGATTTCCTATCCGTTTTGTTTTCTGCCCAATCAGAATTGCAGTATCCGATCACTCTGTTTGTTGTACCTATCTTGCTTAGCCGCAAACGAAACTCGCTTGTTCCCTTCAAGTATCGTACCACCCTTTTCACTTCATTCCAATCTCTTTGTGTGGGTCTTACCGTTTTCTGGCTTAAGATCGAAACGGCTGCTGTGATGTCTGGTCTCGTATTAATCGCTATATACAGTAGCTTACCGATCATTTTCTGATAGTCGTAATTACTTGGAAGTGTATCACCTTCTTCTTCAGTTTTAATGTATTCGGGGTCGAGAGGAAAGTAGAAGATCTTCGCATCGACTAGGCCACTAGCTTTGATCACGTCGCTTATGTACTTCATCTGGCTCAGGAAATACTCTCCTCGTTTGTCTTTTTCTATTTCGATTCCTAAAAAGAAACAAACGTCCCCAATAACATTAACCTGAAAGGAACTCTGTAGTCCCGTAAGTAAAGATGAAATCATTCCGGGTCTTCACCAGCCACTATGAAATCATCTTCATAAACGACCACGTAACACCATTTTCCTCGTTGTTGCTTTCGATACAAGCAGGTGTCTGCCAAACAACTGTTAAAACCTTGGCGTTTCAACTCCTCGTCCAGTTTCAAATTCCATGATCGTCCGTTTACAATTTCGGCTTGACTTCTTACGCGTTGCCTTATATTTAACAATTAGGTTGTACCCACTAGGTTTTTTAGGATTAGCTTGCAACAATTAGAAATAATGATTTTTTTGTCCAATAATATGGTTAAATTGGTTTGGCACATGAAATAGCAAGAATAAATATTGGATAGATGTTTTTTTTGTGTAGAACTTACGGTGATATATGGTTTCAAATGGATGTATATTGCATCCAGCACTTCTGGAAGAAACTCAGTTATTGGCGATGCACTAACGCGGAAGACGTGCAATAGCGATCTTATTGGCATGTCGGTGGCCAAAAAAACACAAACAAACTTGTAATTTTATTTTCGGGCTGAAGGCTTCTCTCATTAATGTATCTTTTTCGTAATGCTTGCCGAGACTCCAGCGAGTAAATTATCGAATTGCGTTGGAGACATGCGTATTAAACTTTTAAATTCTGGAATGTCCTCTTGAACCAGGTCTCTTTCATTAGACATTGAGATGCACCAAGATCATTGCGGTTTAACATAAAAGGCTTGGTCCAAATCTTTTTCGTCCGTTGGGACATTTTCACTATTTTTTTTCAAGCTCTTCTACTAAAGTGCTTGCAATACGGTTGATTTGCGTGTTTAAAGCACGTTTAATTCTTAGGCCTTTGAGCCTAAGAGTGTCTCAGTTGCTCATGTTCACTTGACTACTTTTCGAGTGAAGTGTCCCGTAAACAGTTTATTATTATTATTCTTTATTACAAAACAAACGGTCGTAGATACAAACTGAGCGTAACGCGTCCTGGTAAATCGTATTTTTAAAAACTCAGTAGAATGCAATTGTCGAGATAGTGAATTGAATTTAACTAATTCCAGAAGGGATGGCGCGTCAGTATCTTCATGCATTAATCTAGCTACAAGTACTGACTGAACTACCAGCCTTCGTTTTTTAAGGTCTGTAGCCCGAGAAGTAGACATATAAGCCAGAAAAATAAATTAACATGTATGCCAATCCGGTTTAGTTTATTTAGCAGAATCTCATACAGGTTCGATACAACCGAACGCTAACCCTTTGTTACGAAGTAACACTGGCCGACAACTCTGTAACTAAAACTAGATGCGGCTTTAACTAAAACTAGATAGGAATCCACGCGGTAGTGTTATTATTAAGTTAGCAATAACAGGTAGTGACAGGCAGGGTTTAGAGAGTAAGGGAGGCCAAATTAACACTCCTTAACTGTTTACCTTGGTTGGGCGAATTTTCGCCCGATCAAGATGCGCGAATGGCTCCGATGGGCATTTTGAAAATGAACCGGCCATCGCGAAACGGCCATCGCGATGCAGGAGTATAAAAGTAAGCGCGCGAATGAAAGCGGTCTTTTTCTCGAAGTGTACATACGCCAATATAGTACAACGTTTTTTTAAACGTTTCCAAGAGTAAAAAAGCGTTCTTAATACTCGGTAGGGCGTATCGTTCACACCCTGTGAACGGTTTTGCTCGAATCAGTTCATTTTACTTGCGAGGGGTAGGGAGAATCCCGTCTCCACTAGGCATGGGCAAATTGAATCAGAACTGTATGATTCACTCTGATCTTTCTACTGAGCGAACGAGTACCGCACATTCAAATCAACCAAAATGATTCTTCCGCACGCCGATGGTCCCGACTATGCATACATAGGAAAAATCACGACTCGCCAGCTGTGTGACGATGCCCTAGTGGCAAAATCAGCATGCTTTCTCGTTCTGCCCAATTGACAATTGATACCGACAGAACGAGAAAGCATGATCATTTTGCCACCATTTTGGTTCCTTACCGTCTATAGCCGTACGCCAGCGGTGCGATATTGATTCGTTCTACGGTTGATCATGAATTTGTAAGACAATACGTCACCCGCCGGCGGTGTGGTATAGGTTCTACGTACGATCGTTCACCACGCTCCCTAGCCCTGCTAAACCGCACGCCAGACGTGCGGTATTGATTCCTCGTGCGGTCACCTACCATGCCGGCTATAGCCGCACGCCAGCGGTGCGATATTGATTCGTTCTACGGTTGATCATGAATGTGTACGACAACACTCCACCAACCAGCGGTGTGGTATTGGTTTATTCGATTGATCAACGAGCTGGCTAGCCCTGCTCAATTGCACGCCAGAGGTGCGGTTATGATTCTTCGTATGGTTGATCAACTTTCCTACTATGTAGGTGTGGGGCAAATCTTTACACCATGCTTTCTTTCGTTCGTACATCAACGATAGCAAAAAAAAGCGGTTATTGTATCAACCGCTATAATTTTGAATGAATTACTGTTTTAGGTGGGCAACGATATTAATTATGGTTGTTAAAATTACATCCAGAAATATCATGAATAAATATTTTAATATCGAATATTCTAATATCAGGCCAATATTTGTCGTTTAATCTATAACCCATTCGACGAAAAATCGCTCTTGGGACGTGCGGAAGAATCACCGCACGCGTTCAGTTCATCTCACTGAGCGAACTGCACCGCACCTGATCTTTTTAAAGAATCATCTTTCCCATCTCTAGTCTCCACGACCCTCTAGTGTGGACAAGATTGAGATAGCTGCTATTGATGCTATGCCCTGACTCTTTCTTCCTTATTGGGTCATGCATTTGCTGTTAACGCGGAATAAAAACCGGTTGATGGTGTGCGTGAAGCGGAAGGCATATGCATTGTATGCGTGTTGCGGATTCTCTTTCAATGCTTTCTGCTGTGTGCAAAAAGAGCATGCCTCAAATGTGCTATCTCTTTCACTTTTATTGGACCTGTGTTTGTTTGTATGTATTATGATTTTTTTCTATGTTATTGGCACAGCTGATTGCTGAGCAATGTAGTGGTCTCCAGATTTACAAGCGTTCGAAATTGGTAGAAATCGCTGTACGGTTCTGATTGTTTCAATAATGTGAATGGCGATAATTAACCAAAGACTTTGGCTCACTTCTTTGAACCGAAATCCAATGTACCTTTACTCAAGCTGACACGAGCATACATAAATTGAATTTGCCTTAATCAACCCGTACAACATCCATGCAGCGATTAACGGCACTATTGCACAAAGTAGTGCGCCGTGATGGGAGAGAGAATGGAACGTCATGGAAAACGATTTCCTTTCCTCCTAGGTTAATATTGGAAGTTAAACCTCGGGCATCGACAACTGGCAAATAGCCCAGAGTGATTCTTCTTCTTCTTCTCTTCTTCTCACGGTTGAGCACGTCGTGCTGACATGGCCTGGTTACCAATCGTTCTCCAGGTAGCTCGGTCCATGGCTGCAGCCCTCCAACCCCGGTCGCATCCGATGTCTCGCAGGTTCTGCTCCACTTGGTCCATCCACCGAGCTCGCTGAGCTCCTCGTCGTCTCGTGCCGGGCGAGTCGCTGGTGAGCACCTTCTTGGTGGGGCATGAGTCCGGCATCCTCATGACATGCCCCAACCACCGAATCCTGCCGGCCTTTGCCACTGTCAGGATGTCCGGCTCACCATACAGCTCAGCTAGCTCGTGGTTCATCCTTCTCCTCCACACGCCCTGCTCACACACGCCGCCAAAAATAGACCGGAGCACGCGCCGCTCGAAGACTGCGAGAGCGTTAGCGTCCTCCGTGAGCAGAGTTCAAGATTCATGCCCATAAAGAACGACCGGTCTAATCAACGTGCGGTATATGGCACACTTAGTGGGTGGGAGAAGCCATCTGGACCTCAGGAGTTTGTGGAGCGCATAGTAGGCACGATTCCCCTGAAGAATGCGCCTCCGGATTTCGCAGCTTACGTTGTTGTCCGGAGTTACGACAGTGCCGAGGTAGCAAAACTCCTCTACTACCTCGAGTTTGTCGCCGTCTATTGATACACTGCTCCCCAGCCTGGCTCTTTCACTGTCAGAGCCTCCGACGAGCAGGTACTTTGTTTTCGTCGCATTGATCATCAATCCAATCCTTGCGGCCTCGCGTTTCAGTCGGGTGTACGCCTCGCACACCGTCCTAGTGTTCCGCCCGATGATGTCGATGTCATCCGCGAAGCCGAGGGATTGGAGAGAGCGGGTGAAAATCGTGCCACGGATGTCGAAGCCCGCGCTCCTCATGACACCCCAGCCCGAAAAATTGAGAGAATTTGTATGGGAATTCTCCGTCGCAGATCGGCTGCGGTCGTCGGTTCCGGATAGCTCGCTTGTAAGCGGGAAGTCAGCAATTCAGCACCCGAAAGCAAAACGAAAGTTTCATTGTGTGCCCGCGATCGGCAATGGCAACCCGGTCGGGTCGCGCGGTATGCATGCATACGCGGTCAAAAAAAAGGGGGAATTGTTTTTTGCTCATTCGCTGACCGCTGACCGCTGAAGCGGTGTGCTGCCTTTACGCTCGCGTTCTGGATATGTGTGAATTTCGTTATCATGGCGGTCTACTCCTACGCATTACACACATTCTGTTCTGTCCCCTTGTCTAGACGTTTGACGGTGACCTTTTTTTGTGCTACACTTTTTTGGTACACTTCAATTCTTTGCCTTCTGCGGCTATTGAAACTCCACTCCAATCAGTTGGTAGTTGTGTGTCATCCATCTACCGTGTTTGGCTGCCGTACCCAAGCCCTGTGGCTGTTTACTTCACCTTCAAGAACAGCTGTTTGCCTGTTGATACAGAAAAGGTATAGAATAATTTTTACTCACATTCTTGGTAGTAGACTTGAACTCGATGCTTTCGGAGTCCCTTCAGTGTAGATACCATGAGACCATTGTCGTTGGTCAAAATTGTGGCGGTACAGATCGACAAAAACATTGATAGGTGTCGATCATTATTTCAGGTTCGAAATGTACACCACCACTTCCACTACATCAACCATCACCTTCACCACCCCCAGACCAACCATTTCGACCGTTAGCGCGACACATTGTCCCACATATGTACCGCTGACGGTTAGGTCCAGTTCGTTATTGGCTCCTCCGCTAACATATTTTACGGCGCTTCCACCCATCAATACTACCAGTGTCCCGATCACGTTGCCCAATATCCCGATGCCATCTCCTGCACCTACATCTATTCCTTCATCTCCCCCTCCAATTACACCGCCAACTTTTAGCCAACGTTCATCATCTGGCATTTATCCACCGCCGGTAGCTGTTACGGCAATGCAAGATGACGAACGTTGGTTAAAAGTTGATGTTATGCATAAGCTTATGCTCGATATGAGCACAAAAATGGACATCATGTTTGACATGATGTGCAAAATGTCCAATGAAGGCCGAAGCGAAGCCACTTTCCGCTTCGAAAAAATGACCACGTCCAGCGATTTGGACGAGATGGAAAGCAAGTTAGGTAACATAGATGGAGTGTATTTGCAGGAGGTGGCAAGTTCATTGGACATCTTACTAAAATATGAACCTGATATTGAGAATAGATTGCATTCGGCATTAGATCTAATTTTTAGTAAAACTTTATTTGCTGAATGCAACTGGACAGGCAGTGGGGACAAAATAGGTCTTGAAAAATTTCCCAATATTTTAAAATTATTTAGAATTGTAGGAGCTACCCCAACTGAAAACCCTACCGAACAGGGTATAGAGTTGTTTTTTAAAAAAAAACTTGCACATGCAAAGGACCGAACAAACCTTCTTGGATTGAGAAAGACATCGTGCCATAAGAGGCGAGTAGATAGCTAAGTTTAGGTATTAAGTTGATTTTTAAAAATTAAGATTATTATTATTAGCTTTTTGTTATTATTTTATTTTTTATGAATTTTCTTGCGCACTTCTAAGCTAAGTTTAGGTTCTAAGTTGACAGCTTTTTACTATGATTGTAAATTTAAGTCATTGTTTTTATGAATTTTATTGTGAACTTCATTTTAGAATTTAATATTTTTGCATATTGGTTGTTTAAAATACATTTATTTTATGCATTTTCCTTCCATCCCAAAGTATGAATTAATGGGGCAAAATAGCAGTTTTCTTCTTGTTGGCGAATTGCTACTGACAATTTGCATTTTACTTCTTCTAATTTTATTACTATATTACCTGGCGAAATGTCCGTAAATTTGGCAACATATGTATTTACAATTGCGGAAGAACATGGGTAGCTAAATGCAGCTGATGGCGCTAAAGTTTGGCCCTCAATTAAAAACGTGTTGTTACAACTACGTGCCGTTTTATACCGCATCAATATATTGCTTTCCGTTAAGAACCATCCGTCTTTATCGTTAGCTCGAAGCGAAAAACTTTGGTCTATATTAAAAAGTAGTCCATTCCTGATCTTTTTTAAGTTTGGATACTGCTGTTTCTTTTTGCCATCATTTTTTGCCAGCCTCCGTCGCTCGGCCAACCTACATATAACTTGGTTGAGGGGTTTTGAACCTCCTCTTACTAATCTTTTAATTGTATGTAAATTATTTTCAAATGGGTAAGTGGAAAAAGAATGCAGAGGCCCAAATCTTAACACTTCTTCACTTACGTGCAACAGATTGTGCACATTGCTTGTAACATGATTCCTGCTATAAACTGTGCTAAACTGCTCCACAAACATTTTTAACAATTGACCGGCATATGGCCAATAATCTTTATAATAAACTGTTGAAAGCATCGTGACGCCACAGTAAAAAAGTTTAAAATGTTGGAAAGCATTATTTTCCAATTTGTGTTGCAATATAGCAAGGCTACCGTAGTGAAGAAAGGTACTAAATTCACTACCTTTCCAATAAGAAAGGTGCTTAAGTGACCGTAGCGGACGATGAATTTCGGAAGGAAATTCAAATCCCAGCAGGTCGACACAAACAAGTGTTTGTTCGCTACTAGACCACTTAGGGTATGGGTCCAAACTGCCATTTACCCACCCTTTTAGTAGTTTGCGCATTATTCCTAAATCTATTAAATGGAGTCTGTCTCCTACTACTATATCCTGAACAATATCCAGGTTCTTAAGATCTAATAAAGGTGAACGATTCTTGCAGTGCTCTTTATATTCACCTCTTCTAAATGCTTCATCCGTTCTTTCTAACGCTGAGCAATCTTCAAAAACTACTTTCCTCGCGCTCTTCACGTGTTTTCCTACACCCTTACATTTTAAACAACTGTGGATGGCGTTGTGGTAAGCGACCCCTTTTATAAACGCCCTTGCTGGCGAATCAGCAATAATAGCTCTGATTTTAACCCCGAGCTGTTTTTCGTGTATTAAAACACCGTTATCCATTAGACTGTTTAACTCCTCTATCATTGGCCTAAGATATTGTTCGCAATTACTGGGCTTCGATGTACCACAAAATATTCCTATAGCCAGCACTGGAACACCTGGAACATTGTGCAACTGCACCAAAATTGGCCACAGCTGCATTGCTCCGCTATTATGGAGCGGCAGGCCGTCCACTGATAAGTTAATTTCCAACTTATCAACAGTGGGTTCTTCGTTGCTGTAATAAAATTAAGATTGTTTCAAGAAATTTATACGATTGTATTATTATTACTAGTGATAAGATTTTCTGACTTACCAAAAATAGTATTCAAGTGTGGTTTGTAGTCCTTGATACCACAATTGACCTCCTGCAACATTCACGATTTCTTTTCCAACATTTGTTGGTGTTTGTAGAAATGTCCTTGAATCTTTTGGGACATAATATTTTGTTGTTTCGCGAATGAGTAATAGAAGGTCATTCAAATGGGCATGGGCGATTTTGTTTGAAATCGCCCAGTCGCGCAAACCTCGTGGGAAAGCCAAGTTATCTTCCATGCCGTGACTTTCATCATCAGATGAATCAACAGCGTCGAGGGAAGCATTATCATCATCTTCGTCATCGTCATCGTCCTCAAGACGGTACATCACATTCTGCTCTTCATCGTCCTCTATCTCCATCTCTTCGGGGCGGTTAGCAGTGTCTTCAGCAGTACCGCAAATTGTAGAAGGGCCACTAACGTCACATTGAGCTTTGCCGGAAATATGAATCATCATAATTTCACAGTTGTTGCTACACACTATTATGAATTGCATACATACCGGGTGGCAAACACTCTTCATTAGTGTTACACGCATTGCGGTCGCGCTTGCATTCTTCTTCGCAAGCATGCTTTTTTGCATCGCGCATTCGGGCAAATGCCCGACTTTCCATCAATCCTTTCAAGGAAAATGGCATCTTGTACACAAAAAAAACCTAAAATCACCAAATTCCCTAAATACGCTTTGAACTCTAAATAAGCTAAATTTAATACAACTAGCACTAAACTAAACTAACCCAACTACCTTAACTAACTAGTTTAACTAACACACTAAACCGAAAAACTAACAAACTACAGTAAATACGTAAACTAGTAAACTAAACTGAGTAAACTAACTAGCTGAATCTAAATAACTGAAAACTTGAACTGAATCGCAATGAGACACCAGACAGAACAGAATACGCGTGTGATGCTATCCAAACGAAGTTTGCACATGGAATATTTGGCCGTTGATAAACGTTCGAACGTGTGGTCTGATATCGAACCAAACGAAAGTACGGGTTAGTCGTAGGTGGCCAAGAAACGACAAAAACTCCGTCTACCGACGCTTTGATAATTGCAACAATGAAACGGCGTAGCAAAAGGAATTGGCAACAAAATTTAAATTTGTTTATTTAAATCCATCACCGCGGTGATCGCGATCAACCACGCGTACGCCTGGAGCGGCGGTGTTGGGACGAGGTGGGGAATCGGTAAACTTTAAAACGACGACAATTCTTCCACCTCGCTGGCCCGACTGCGTTGATAGACGCGGTAATGGAAGGAGGTGGAGAGGAGGATCCTCTATCGGGTCTGGCGAAATAAAAATGGGTGACTCGGAAGAATTGATGGACGAGGGAAATGGAGCACGGCGAAGAGGGGTAAAAACCGAAGTTTCGTAGGCTGCTTTCTAGTGGACAGAAGCGAGATAGCGCCATAAAAAGTGCTCGGGGTAACTCAATCTTGCGGGCTGGGACCTTCCAGAGCGATGTTGAATTGAAGGCAGGAGAGTCCATCACGTTGCCTCAGACCCCGACGAGTTTCGAACGGATCCGACAGCATGTTCGAAATCCTCACCTTACACTGCACCCCCTCCATTGTGGCCTCTAGCAGTCGAACCAACTTCTCGGGGAAGCTGTACTGCCGCATGGTCTTCCATAGCTCCTTCCTATCTATGGTATCGTAGGCCGCCTTGAAGTCGATGAAGAGGTGGTGCGTCGGGATCTGGTGCTCCCGGCACTTCTGGAGGATCTGCCGTAGAGTGAAGATCTGGTCGGTGGTGGATTTGCCTCCAACAAACCCAGCTTGGTAGCTTCCGACGAAATCTGTAGCAAGGGGCGCGAGTCTGCAGAAGAGTATCTGGGATAGGATTTTGTAGGCGGCATTGAGGACTGTGATGGCTCGAAAGCTGGCACAGTCCATTCTGTCACCCTTCTTGTACACTGGGTGGATGACACCCAGCTTCCAGTCATCCGGTATCCTTTCCTGCTCCCAGATTTTCACAATTAGCTGGTGCATACTGACGGCAAGCTCTACCGAACCCATCTTGAATAGTTCTGCCACCAGCCCATCGCTGCCAGCTGCTTTGTTCTGTTTCAGCTGCTTGATGGCACTAGTGACTTCGTCCAAGGATGGTGGGAGCACATCGTCATCTACCTCCTGGCTAATGTGCTGCTCAATTCTGTCTGCGCCGCTGCTGGACTCCCCTAATTCCGCTCCGTTCAGGTGTCCGTTGAAGTAGCACTTCCACCTTTCGATCACCTCTCGCTCGTCCGTAAGAATGTTGCCCTCCTCGTCTCGGGCGTGAAGCCGCCTTGTGTCTTCTTCAACATCCTGTCGAACTGGCGAGTTTCCCCCGACTGAGTTAGCTGCTGTATCAGTTGTTCATCCGACTCCTCGTAGCGGCGCTTCTTGCTCTCGAAGAGCCGGGTTTGCTTTGTCCTCAGTCGTTTGTAGTGTTCCACGTTCTGACGGGTTTCGCGTTGCGGCATTCGGGCGCGCGCTGCTTTCTTCTCGGGTAGTGCCCGCCTGCACTCGTCATCGAACCACTCTTTCTTCTGGTTACGTGGCTTATGGCCCAGTGTCTGCTCGGCTGTGCTGCTGATGACTCGCTCCACCATACGCCAGTGGTCATCGAGGGACATTGTGGCGGTCGCGATGTTGTCCGGAAGCGCTTCCCCAAGCGCTGTCGCTTAGCCCTCGGCAACAGCAGGTGTTCGCAGCCGATCCGTGTTTAGGCGTGGGGTAGGCCGGTGACGCAGTGTGTTGACAGCGCAGAGCTTCTGCCGTAGCTTCACCATAACCAGGAAGTGGTCCGAGTCGACGTTTGCGCCCCTGTACGTACGTACGTCGATGATGTCCGAGAAGTGCCTTCCGTCTATGAGAACGTGGTCTATTTGGGAATATGTCTGCTGTGGTGATCTCCAGGTGTAGCTGAAACGAGGTTTGTGCTGGAAGAAGGTGCTACGGATGTTCATGTGCCTTCAGGATGCGACATTTATGAGCCGGCCGTTATCGTTGGTTAGCTGGTGGGCACTAAAGCTTCCAATCGTAGGTTTATAGGCCTCCTCTCGCCCGACCTGAGCGTTTAGATCTCCGATGACGATCTTCACATCATGTTGTGGGCAGCGGTCGTACTCCCTCTCGAGCTGCGTATAAAACGCGTCTTTGTCGTCATCGCTGCTCCCAAGGTGCGGGCTGTGCACATTAATAATGCTCAGGTTAAAAAAGCGTCCGCGTATCCTCAACCTGCACATCCTGTCGTTGATCGGCCACCATCCGATCACACGCTTCCTCATGGCACCCATAACAAGGAACGCCGTACCGAGCTCGTGCTTGTCTCCACCACTCTGGTAGATCATGCAATCGCTACGGTAGGGGCGCACCGAGACTCCTTTCCAGCGAACCTCTTGAAGTGCTACTATTTCGAAGCCGCGGGCTCTCACTTCCTCTGCGAGTATTCTGGTAAGAGACCTGCAGTTCCATGTACCGAGTTTCCAATCGTAGTCCTTTTCGTTTCGGTTCTTCATTATGGTAACTTTTCGTTGCAATGATACAGAGGGTGGCTTGCAAGGCCTCTCCCCCCGCCTCCTATCTCGCCGGTGGAACAACGCATCCAACTACTAACAGGTAGTAGTCCATTCCCCCTCTCAATTCAGCCTTGCCGCCCATCCGCCCAAGGGGGTGGGTTTCCCCGTATACCCAAGCTGGGATATTTAGGCGACAAGTTACCGTTCTGTACGTCGCGGACGTATTGAGTAGGAGTTGGGAAGGAGAGCCTATAGTAGCCTTCAGGAGACGTCGGATCCAACTCTTTACAGAACAAGCCCAGAGTGATTATTGCACTGACTTATCCTATCGAGACAACATGACGACAAAATAGTAGAAAAAGACGCATTGGTAAGAATTGAAGACGAGCTGGGAGAAAAAGTGGGGCTGGGCATAGTAGAGAGCGGAATACGAGAGCAACTATGTTTTTGCTCTCTTTTTGCCTGGCGCGCTTGGTGTGCGTGCCACCTCTGACTCAACGTTGTGTGCGTGTAATCCGACCCCCCGTTAAGCGGAAATCGGGGGGTCCGAAAGAAAAAGGCAAAAAACTGCTCAATTTTCAGTGTCCGCCGTTCGCTGGGAACTTAACACGTTAAGCGCTATGCCCAAATTGCACTGTTTTCCGTTCTGCCAGCGATTCGTAGAAACGCCGGCCTACCTAACAGGTTCTGTTGGTCTGATCAGACCGGCGCCGGCTTACGGGGAAGAACACTGTCGGCTCCACGGGGCCGACGTAGCGCTTAACGTGTTAAATTCAGCGTAAATAATTTGATATATTGTGTCTATAGTTTCGAAACAGAATTCTTTGCGATAAAATCATGTTACTAGAGGATAAAAATTAAATACTTTGGTAAACTCTGGTAAAAGTTCCAAGACCTTGGCTGTAGCGCATAATAAATTGATCATCCGAGAGAACTTCCAACCATTGGAAAGGAACAACTGAGTAGGAACAACTGAGTAGCGACAATTTGAAAAGATTAGGAAGTGGTTGCGAAAGAACATTAGCGTACTTTGAGAGAACCATGGCAGGAATTCCATCAAGACCAAGGGTAAAAACGGCTTAAAACAGCCGGTGTAAACGCCGGACGGCTTAAAACAGCGTAATTCGCCTCATGCGCACATTTTTACCAGTACGCAGTATACATACAACGTAATTATCCAAAATTGTTCTTTGAAAAAAATAATCAACACTGTTGTACACTGTCAGAAAGTAAGAATGTTTTGCTACCTACGGGCAATTACGAACAAAAAATGAAGGTACCTCCATGTTTTAAAGCACTTTCAACAACTATTCGTTTTCTTATGCTTAGTTAACCTGAAGCGCAAGCAACCATTGCAAACAGTAAAATCATGTTAGTATTCCCTGCTATCGCAAAGGTGCATTTTTTTTTTGAAAATTCGCTAAAATGTGGGCCAGATTTGGTAATGATGAACGTTCCCGCATGTGTGAATATGTAGATGAGGGCTGGAACGGAAAGTGAGTACCATGAATGATTTTTAAATGTCTCTTGGACTCGTGAGAATCGTGAGACGAAAGAAAAGCGCAAAATATGTGCATGTAGGGGGTCCGCGACAGCCGAGCGGTAGCGCCGGTTAGAAAATCGTCCCATGAGCGCCGGGGCTCACCACCTCGACGGCGTGGGTTCGAATCCCAACCTAGACCGAACCCTCCTCTGTACGAGAGGACTGACTATCCACGTACAACAGGGAAATAAGTGTCGTAAGCCCCTAACGGGCAGGCATGACCAAGAGGTCGTTACGCCAAGAAAAAGTGTACATGTAACGTGTCCATGTTGGGTAAGCCCATCGAACTCATAGCATCGAGAAATAGACTACAACCCCGATATACGGGCGTCGGTTGAATGCTATCCGGTATATTGGTGCCGTCAAAGCTCCATAGCAGCGAGGAATAATTGAAGTCGTCATATACAGCATACCACTGATCATCACCCGGTTGAACAAAATCACTCACGACACTCAGCTTCCACCCGTTTCTCCATGTTTCCACCATGTATTTTACCCCGCTAGTCCAGAAACGGGACTCATCGTACGACAACATTGCTTTTCTCGAATGTATCATTCCCCCCACTCATACTTTTCACTCGAATGAACGTCCGTTCCTCATTCCGCGTCCTCAAACAGAGTGTTGTCAAAGTAGTTGAGTTGGAAAAGTAGAAACTAACAAAGCGGCCATATTGATTTGTTGTTTAGTTTTTGATTCGGACAGGTAAGTTTGGTTTTCCGTTAGCTCCAACGACTTATTATAAGTAAAATATTACAGAAAACGTTATGGACTCCAAAAAAATGAAACACGACGGAAATCTTTGCCGTAAGCGTAAGCGGATGCTTGAATCTTTAGACCGTGATATTGAATCACAAATGCAGCCATTTAATCAAGCAGGGGGAGCCTTTCCAACTTTGCCGGATCTGGGAATAGGTAAATATAACGAAAACAATGAACGAGGATGGAAGTTAAATTGAAAAAAGTGAACCATGAAGGGTTGAACAATGGAGTTTGAGGAAGTTTGTCTTGAAATCGATTGATTGGAATGCTGTTGTGATCAGTAAAACTATAGTTTTAATTTTTCGAATGTCCTGCCTATTTTATATACTATTATTAATTTTATTGTAGATGTTACTCCGGAAGAAGCATCAAACTTGTTAATATCGAGTGCTTCTAATGATCCTAACCCTGATAACAGTGAAGATGAGTGGGAGGATGTAGAAGAGGAAAATATAACGGCTGAGGACTATGACCAAGATGAAGAGGATGGTCCTTATAGCTTTGTAAACTATTTATCGTTAACGGATGCACTGAGACATGCAGCCGTAACGTATCGGCTGTCTAGTATTGCTGTGGGAGCCATCTTGGCGATAATTAGAAAAAATACCAACGGTAAAGTTCCGAAGGCTTCTCGAACGCTAATGAAAACACCCTATAAGGTTGGTAGTCAGATCAAACAGATCGCAAATGGTCGATTATGGTATTATGGAATAGAAAAAGTCATCCTAAACTATTTCGAGTGAGTATATACAAATTTATTAATATAGCAAATAATAAACCTCCTGCCGTTTTTGCTTTCAGAAACGTCATTCCTGAGGTTTCGCAATTTACGGTTGATGTATCGATTGACGGGCTACCTCTGTTTAAAAGTTCTCGCCAACAGCTGTGGCCAATTCAGATAAGGGTGGTTGAATTGGGTAAGCATCCAATGATGGTTGTTGGAACCTTTGGGGGTCGAACTAAACCCGGAAACTTGGATGAATTTCTAAGACCATTGGTGTTAGAAATAAATGATCTCCAGCGTAGAGGGTTTAGATTCGGTGAAAAGATGATTCCTTTCCGTCTTCGTGCTTTTATTGCCGATTCACCGATGCGGGCCACATTGAAAGGTATGTTAGGATGCATTAACAATAGTTTTTAGAACATTTTAAAAATAAATGGAACTATATTTTCAGCTACGATGAATTTTAATGCAAGGCATGGTTGCTTAAAATGTACAGCTGTTGGCAGGACTATTAAACCAGGATCAAAAGTAGTTTTTGCTACCACTAATGCCACACCCCGAACCGACGCTGGTTTCAGATCTCGTGTCGATAGAGAACACCATAAAGAATGGCGGACACCTCTGGAAGATCTACACGATTTCAACATGATCGATGGAGTCCCTGTAGGTGACCGTCTTCACCTCATCGATGAAGGGGCAACCAAAAAGTTGTTGACCGGTTTGTTAGATCATAAGTTCCCCAACTTGGAAAATTTATCACGAAAGAAGGAGTCAATTTCAAATTTCTTGGTTAAGACACGCCTGCCCGTTGAAATACCTCGCCGGATGCGGCACCTCAACGAGATTCCTTTATATAAGGCAACGGAATTTCGTACATTCTTACATTATTTAAGTCCTGTAGTTTTTAGAAACTGCATGACCAACGAAGTCTTCAATCATTTTCTTCATTATTTTTGCGCTGTGACCATATTTTCGTCACGAGCACATGAACGGCATTGGCCACTGGCAAAAAGGTTGTTGGATGATTTTGTCCATAATTTCGGAGCACATTATGGTCAATGTCATTTAACGAGCAACATCCATAATCTCCAACACGTTGCTGAAGAGGTGGAAAAGTTTGGAACACTGGATGAGTTTTCTGCCTATGTGTTTGAGAACAATTTAAGGTTTGTGAAATCATGCGTAAGATCAGGGACAAAAATTGTGGAACAGGTGGCTGGCAGACTTTACGAACTTGGTCGGATAAAAAAAGCCAGCTATCGCATAGCTCCAGTGTATCCAAAATTAAAACGGAATGGTAGTTTTCGCGTTACGGAGGATTTTCTTTTAGGGCCAAGTTTTCAAAACCGATGGTTTCTTACCAAAGAAAAATCAATTGTAAAGTTTGTTAAGGCGAAGAAAACTTCCCTAAACTCTTATATTGTATATGGACACCAGATTGAAGTTAGCGAAGAACTATTCAGATTGAAGTTAGCCGGTGATGATGATTTATCATCTACTGAATTATACATTTTCAAAACCATGTTAAATGTTCAGACAAGACCAGTGGAAATGCCATATTCAAATATTTTATGTAAGCTAGTACCAGTATTCATTCCATCACCATTTCTATCACGACCTTCAATACTACCAATTATCCCACCCGACTCTCTCGCTTTGTTCCCATTGTTACATACGTTCCAATAAGAAGCAAATGTAAATAGCTATAAGTGATAGATGTAATATTTACTTAATTCATGAATACATATTCAACCATTCATGTTCATAAAGTCTAGAAGTTTCATATGTACATAACACCATAGTTCAACGATCAAAAAACCGGGAAAAATTTAAACTAATCAAACATAACAAAACTTACTCATATATTCATAGCGCAATAGTTCAAAGATCAGTACATTACAAGAAAATAAACTAATCTAACATAGCACAACCAACTAAACTAGCTAAACTAACTTGAGATTCAAAGTTTTTTAGTTCGTTTGTGACACACGCTTTTTATAACTCCTTTAGCTTGTGCTGCATTTTTAGCGTTCGCTAATTTACATTTTATAAAGCTCTTTACTTCTTCGTTGGTTAGTGTGCACTGACGATTTTCCGCAACAGTTTTTACCAGTTGGAAAATGTTCTGATACACTATAAATGGAATTTTATTTCCATTACGAGCTGCTCCAGTCCAGCTGCATCCGGGAAGGAAGCTTCTGTCAAACAATTTGTAGAACGTTTCGTGCATACGCTGCTTTTTATCATTGGTTTCAATTTCGCTAGCCAACCACTCTTCCATCTTGTTGAACTTTTCAGGCTCCAAAAGATGTGCCTCCAGCTCGTCCATTTCATTCAGGCAGCTCACAAATGACTGGTAAAAATCAGGACGTTGCGGTTTAGAACTGCTTGTAGGATGGTATCTTTCTGCTGGCAAATTCACCTTATCTACCAACTGTGATAACTGAGCTTGTAGATCAACGTTTACTTTCGTCAGCTTAAACAACTGCACCGTATTAACACCTACTTGCTCCCGATGTGCAGCTATTTCAGTTTTCATCTGATTCATGGTTCGAATTATATTTTCCATTTTTCTATCCTAAAAATATATCATATCACTCCAATTATTGTGCACTCTATAAAATTCGGGAGGAATTAAGCCGTAATACTTACATTCGTTATGAATTTAGCTAAAATTTAACTGAACCAACGTTTTCCATTTAACGCTCCAAGTACAATGACAAAGAATCACGGATTTTGCATTTCAACATTTTGACATCCAAGCTAGCTGGGCAGTTTGTTGTTTTCGTTTCGAACAAGTGGAAGCCAATGGCAGCCGAAAATGATTTTCATAAATTTCGAAGTGAAATCAATGTTAATTAAAAGCAATGTGAACAACAGAAGTTTAACATATCATTGCCTAGCGTAACGTATAGAAAATCGGTAGGTATAGGCTATATGTCCCATGAAAAGTGCTACGAAAGTTATCAACCACCATCAGGCAGTTCCGCAGCATGTAGCTCGGGTAAGAAAAAACAACGTGAAAATACCCCAACAGAATAATGCAGCTCGTTTAATCTTCTATTTTCAGATGTTTGAAGCGAATGTGAGTTTGAAATTTATAAAGTGTGTGTTTAATAAATATACTGAAAGTTCAAGGCTGGTGTTGTTTGCTTTTCTGAAGGGATGACATTTCTGCACCGGGCATTGGGAGTCCCGGGGCATGGGGTAAATGGGTAGAGGATTCAGCGAGGGGATTCGGGAGGGGAACGCCCGTGACGTCACACAAAGTCACTCAAATTCACTCAAATTCACTCGCACGGTCACCCAAAACGCCTCGAACTCTTGCTGTCATCGAGGCGACTTTGCGGTTAGTTCGAGGTGCGACGTGACTGAAATCGATGCAACTTTGTGTAGCCGGGCAGTGCCAATCATACTGTCCAGCGCGTTGGCTTGGGCAAGCGAAAGTTTGGCATATTAAAAAACAAATTTCGATGTATCTTGGGAGCTAGGCAGCTTCATTACGCACCAGAAAAATGCGAGCGAATTATAAATGTTTGTTGTGCTCTTCACAAAATTTGCGTTTTGAATGGATTGCTAACTGGTGTTTTAGACGAGCAAAAATATGCGGTATAAGAAATATTCACAAACAAACCCTTCGACTTGGGGAAGTTTGTAACAATTATGCAAAAATAAAATTAATTTTTCAAATGATATTACAAATACTAATCAATTGGTGTAATCATCTATAAGTATTTATTGAATCATTCTTTTCACTTCTTTTTGAGTTGTTCTTCATGATAGCGGATGGTGCTTTCGACAAACATTCTCCCATAATTTACACATTCCTGTAGCAAAGCAATTATCTGTGTTTTGTTCCACAAGGGGTTTTTTTTATAATTTACTAGGTAAAAAGGCCCGGTTACACGGGCCCATGTTGATGAAAGAATTTGCTCTAAAATCTAGTAAAGTAGCAGTAAGTAAAAGGCTGCTTTACTCAGAGCCTCAGCCCGGTTAAAAGATTCATGCTGTATCTATCTGCGTGTATCTAATCCTAATCCCGGTTATTCTGATATGATATTGGCCCAATTGCTGCCTTATGCCATGATGATAGTTGAATGAATGTAAATCAATCCAATCACCAGGTTTTAATTATTCTTCGATATATTAGTCTTGAGTCTGACGAATGCGTTTTACAGAGGTTTTACAGAGGTCCCAAAATTCTTAGCCCGGTTTTCGGGCCGATGTTTTGAAGGGAATAGTTTTATTTAAATCGAGTTAACTTAATGCGCAGGATAATATTCTTTCCCATTAAATGCCTTAGCCCGGTTAGATTCAGTTTCTCTATCAAACTGTGAGAGTCTATATCATATACCGGTTATTCTGATATGATATCGGCTCACTGGTTGGATTGTGACATGCTCATGGCTCATGAAAACAAATCAGGTACTAATTATTGTCGAAATTAACGGCCAAAACGATGATCTTTTAGTTACAAAGGCTTCACCTGATCACATTAAAATATCTCCTCAATGGGTCCATGTTTAATGTGTAATCTGTATTAAAATGTAGTGAAGAGTATGCAGTTGATTCAGTGGATAAAAAGCAGCACCAACTCTAAACCTCATCCCGGTTTGAAGAACTTTAACTCAATAGGAAGCATCTATGTCTCATGGTTATCATTAATCAAAAATATTGCCCGGTTACAGATTGTTACTGATTTGGGCTATTTCCAACGGGGTTGTTTTGGACATCGAATTACAAACAAAGGTTGGGAATAGCCAATGAGCAAGTTAGGAAAAGGACAATCTTCTCCATTTATCTTACCCGACTTAACTCGCCTGTGTGAGATGACCTGCAGGCACATCTTATAATATATCCTACTTTCAATCAGGGATATGTTTTACATTCCTTCTGATTTCGCTAGTGGTCTACATGCAGTATGAGTGCGGTAATCTGCGGGCCATTGCATATTTTAAATACCGTAACTATGATGTTCTGCTGTGATTTTCTTTATTTGTAATTTGTGTGCGACTATGTTTCGTGTTGTGTGCATATGTTTTTTTTTGTTTCTATCTGTTCGTAACACCGTGCGTTTTCCGTATCTACCTGTGTTCTATTTCACTTTGTAAAGGATTTTTTCTATCTTTGTTTTTCATATTTTCCTTTTATTGTTTGCGTATTGATTTATATGCAACCAAGTTGAAAGATACATTTCTGGTAATCCTGGAACGCATGTTCAATTGAACGCGATTAATAATTTTCGTGATTGGAGCTGAGCAATTGTGTACATTTCAATTTAAAAACCGTTTAATTTTAAAATACAATGATTTTGAAGATGAGATTTTGCATCATTTTAAGTGCATCACTTTGTGCAAGTAAGGACATCACCCTGAAAATTTCACACTTATCAATCATTTCAAGCACTCCTTTTTTCGAGTGTTCGTTTTATGAATTTTGCTATCAAAGTATCCTTTCGTTTTACTCAAGGATTCCATTCTTTACTTTTTTCTGATTCCATGGCGATCAAAGTACAGAGAAACGTAGACGATAGGCTCTGTAGGCAGACAGCCGTAGATTCTTTAAGTTAACGCTTCAGGTTCCGCAAAATTGGTTGTGGATTGTTTAGGAAATTTTACAATTGTGTTGCTTAGAGGCGCGTGTGTGTGGTTTTTGTGTATGAGCCGGCTTAGTAATTTTTCCATCAGAAACTGACCTGTAGTGCGTTTTTGTAAGAGGTTTTTTTGTGATTGTGTTGTGATTGTTTCGGTGATAGTGTTTTGTGTCGAAAACTGTGTCATATGTGTTTGTTTTGAAGTTGTTCTAACTTTTTTTGTTGAAACCCTCTTGGAGAATTGTTTGTGCATTTCTGGTATCCGAATATACACAAAAAAGTGATTCGATCGAGATGAGAAGTGAGTCGTGAACATTTTTTTGAACCATGTTGTACGATACAATCCATTGTTTCCTTGATAATCATGCTCAACCGAACGCATAGTGCCCGAAACCGACGTCGTAGTTTGTTATCCTTTTCATTTCTCAAAATTAAAAAACGTTTCGAAAACCCCCGCTTTCCTTTTCTCTAATCGAGCAGGTTTCCCCAGGTTGATTGTGGTTGCTATAGTGATCCTTCGATTTCCCCTCAAGCGAGCCTGTTGCTAAGGCAATCGTTGCAATGCAACGGGATGAGCGTTTGGTGTGGTCCCATACAAAAGTAAGGTTTTGCATCACTTTTGGTGCCTTACTTTATCCAAGAAGTGGAGTAATTACGGTGAACATCACCCTCGTAAGCATCACCCCTACGATTATTTAATATATAATATTGCGGGGGGAACTTTCGGTTGTTGGGCGTCTTGCGGTGTTTTTTGTATTTCAGCTGATTCTGATATTACGTCCGATTCGAAATCTAAATTTATCGAATGCGTTCGTTTCCTCGGATTAGATGGTTTCTCTTTTCTTGGCTCCTCTGATGATTTTTCGTTATCCTCATCGGTGCTACGAGCTTCCTCTGTTACTAATTCATTCTGTTCCGATGTTTCTTTTTCTTGGGGTTCTTTTTCCTCTTCCAATGATGGCATTCCTTCCTTCCGAGTTAGGAATGGCGGCAACAGTCTCATCCAACTTCATTAACTGGATAATTCTTACGTCCATAATATATAAAATTTTCATTTTTGCTCTGCCTGCACCCGTCTGCTTCTGTTCTCGTTTGTTGTGGGACATTTTTTTTTGCTCCTAATTTTTTTCGGTCCATGTCTATACAAATTTAAAATATATGTATATCGATCGATAGGGTTCATCTTTGGGCGTTCGCGATAGCAATATCTATAGACATAGCAACTGCTCGACAAATTTGTTCGCGTTTGACAGCCGTTTTATCCACTGATCTATCAATAGATTGCTCAGTGAACCAAGTATGCCGAAAATGAACACTTGTCGGTCGATATACCATATCAGAAGACGTCTCTACGATCCCCGCTCCTAGATTTGAATCAGTTCAATTATCAAAGATGTGGTTGTAGCGGACCGGCTGCATCTTATCGATCACGGAGTCACTCGACGATTACTGAAAGGACGCTTTGTTGGAAAATGGGGATTCCGCAGCTGGCCCTCGGAGATCATAAAAAAAACTAGGCTGTTGGAGATCACATTGCCGTTGGAAATCAATCGTAAGATTGAGATTGACAGACATCTTTGGCCAAAAGCGGATGATATGTTACAATGTTTCGTTCGGCAATATGGTGAAAAATTTGGCAGGGATTTCATTTCCAGCAACGTCCACAATCTACTGCATATTTTTGAGGATGTAAACTAGAGATGAGTCCAAAGAGCGGGAACTATACGGATCGATCCCATCCTAGGCGTGAGCGACGGATCCCGATTCACCAAGCAGAGATCCGGCGGATCCGACGGATCGTCCGTCCAAGCCAAAATGCCGCCAAGTGAGATAGTTTTCTTTCACTCTCACCTCACAAACTCGTTCGTTGTCGTTCGTTGTATCAGTGCCCCACGGCAGTCCAATGAGGCACCGCAGTTTTACTCACACACCAACTTACTCACTAAACTGCGAAGGGAGACGGATGAACAATTCCATTCTCTTAATCACGAACTCATTCAATACAAAACCTGGAACAGCTTGGCAGTGGGAAGTTTTGCCTCTTTCTCACTGAACTAGAAAGGGAGATCGCTCGATGATCCGTCCACGATCCGTCCACGATCCGTCCACGATCCGTCCACGATCCGTCCACGATCCGTCGGATCGCCCATACTCTCAAACACCTGGAGAAGTCTATGCCTGTGAGACGTTTGGTACTATTCTCGCTGACTTTGGAAGGGGTACCTGTTGGCGATCCGTCCACGATCCGTACGGATCCGTCATGTATTCAAAAGCTTGGGGGAACCTGGACGATTCGTTCCCGATCCATCCACGATCGCCCATACATTCAAAAGTCTGGGGGACCCATGCCTGGAGAACCTTTTGTCTCTTTGCTCACCGTTCTAGCCAACCTTGGGGAACCGGTGAGGTATTCCTTTCTTTCCTAGTCCTTTAGATATAGTAGGAATGGGTATATCTGGATTCTTTCTACCCAATGGAACTGTAGGATGTACTCTACTCAAATGTCTCTTGATGTTGGACGTCGATCCTTGTTGATACGAAATTACTTTGAAGCAGTAGCGGCATTTGGCACCTTTCTCCAATTTCTCGAAATGTTGCCATACATCACTTGCAGAAGCCATTATAATATCCTGAGTTGGAACAATAATTACCACTTCTTCAATTTGTTATCTTAATTTTCAGATTAGTTTTTAACTAACCTTCTTTTGGCGCAATTCGAATCACAATCACAACTAACTAAAACTTGTTTTACACTGAAACAGGTTGTTCACGGCACAGTAAACTTTGATAGCAAACGGACAGTCCCTTTTATATAGGCAAAATCCTGTCTCTTTTTGCACACTTTGATTGCTCTACACAGCAATAATAGCAAACCACTACAGTTACTGGAATTACTCTCATTTACTCTCTCCGAGTTGAACCAACCCAGAAAGAACTTGGTTGGAAAAACGATCAATCAAATAGAACTTTCGGAGAATCGCCTAAAATGGCTTCAAAGAAAGCAATTTTCATCCATTTTACACAGTAAAAGGTTAATTCTTATGTATTCAAGAGTCTTGAATGTTACCGAAAAAAATGTCGGAAATTCTTTTTGTACAGTATTATTAAGATTAAATAAAAAAAATATTGTATTAATGAAGTAGGCAGTGAAGCCAACATGTTCTTAAATAAATAAAAACCGAGAGTAGTCGATCTAAAAACAAATGACAAAAATAGTTTAAAATCATTTCTAAATTTCGATAGACTATTTCCACTCATTCATATCACTTTCCTTCGCTGGTGGCCAGTAAAATGTATCAACAGTGGTCAAAGCGGCCACACGCAAAACGATTGACCGAAATAACCGTAAAATAACGTGCGAATTGGTCAATGAATGAACTTGGGCTGAAACATTAAAGATATAGGTGAGTTTTAAAAGCTCGGTCATTTAAAGAGCGGGAGACGTAAATAAATTTAGAATAACAAACCAGGATAGAAGAAAGAAAAGAACACCTCACCGGTTCCCCAAAGTTGGCTAGAACGGTGAGCAAAGAGACAAAAGGTTCTCCAGACTTTTGAATGTATGGGCGATCGTGAACGGATCGGGAACATGCTTTTGAATACATGGCGGATCGTGGACGGATCGTGGACGAATCATCGAGCGATCTCCCTTTCTAGTTCAGTGAGAAAGAGGCAAAACTTCCCACTGCCAAGCTGTTCCAGGTTTTGTATTGAATGAGTTCGTGATTAAGAGAATGGAATTGTTTATCCGTTTCCCTTCGCAGTTTAGTGAGTAAGTTGGTTTGTGAGAATGAAAGAAAACTATCTCACTTGACTAGCGCGTTGATTTATTTTCTCACTAACCGCGAATCGTCAACGGATCGCGGATCCTTATAGGGATCGATCTGGGTTCGCTCAGAAAAAGAATCGTCTTGCGCATCTCTAATGTAAACAGATTCGGGCCTCTGGATAAAATTTCCGCTTATCCGTTTGAGAATGCAGCACAGCCGTTTGTGGCATGGATACACATCAAACCGTCAGCCACATTATCAGCTGCGTAGAACTGGACCGTTTCTCATTCCACGAGGCGATAGGGTTGGATTGAGAATGAACGACTTTGAGCTTTGGGATAAACAGTATCAACGGATGGGTTTTGACCAAAGATCTTCGAGTTGTGCGCTATAGCAGCGTTCATTCCATTGATTCATACCTTGGTGCCATCGGAAATAAACACTTTACTTATTAAGATATAACTAATTCTTTGTATTTCATTATTTCATTATCACAACTATCTGCTCGATCCGTTTTTCGAATTTTCTCTCGATCCATTTTCACCTTGATTCACTATCCAAAAATAACATTCTATTCGTAACATATCAACTAACAGGTTTTTATAGTTCACTTTGGTTCGCCTTTGAAAATTAACATTTTTTTACATTACAATTAACAGACTTTTTTTTGTAATAATGTTGCAAATATTTTTTGGGAACCACTTTGTGGTCCTGTTGATCTTTTTTACTGATCACACCATCGGTCTCTTCACTGAACAAATTAGAGAAACGCGACACATCTGAAAAATAAAAAAATAATCGGCTTCGCAACAGATTTTCCACGAAATCACTGGCAGCCGGATTTTGATTACCGGCCACCCGAGCGATGAAACTGAAAATATGTTGATATTGGGCAAAAGGAATTTTACTGTTAGAACGCCCAGCACCTGTCTAGCTGCATGCCGCGAAGAGACAGCGACTAAAGAGGGAATCTATCACTCTTCTTCGGATCGAGAGATAAGATTCCCTGCTTTAGATGCGCCACCATCTCGGCGAATGGAGCGTCCATACTCAAGCTTGACAAAATTTGAGGGTCTTGTGGCAAAGCGTTGCACCGTCATTAACTCGCCGGTTTGCTCTAATGCCACCTGAAGTTTGATCACGGCCTTTCGGCGGACGCGAACTTCTTCTCTCAGTTCCCTTTGGCATGAACACTCCACAACTGGACGAAGGGGTGGGTTAGAAGCAGGATCGGGGAGAGGAAGAGGATAGGAAATTTCAATAGTTGGAGAGGCAAGGCATCTTCTGGAAAGGGGCCCAAAATTAAAAGGATCTGGATCAGCTTCGAGCCTTGCTAAACTGTCCGGAAACGGTGTTGGTGATGTTCCATGACTGAGCGACAGTGAAGATGCGGTGAAGCGTGTTAGGGGTGGTGGCGATCTCGGTGATTGTATGGCACTACGGGATAAAGCAGGCGGCGCAGGACTAGGCGACGGCGATTTAGCGGTGAACCGTGTGAGGGATGGTAGCGATCTCGGTCGTGTTATGGCACTACGGGATAAAGCAGGCGGCGCAGGAATAGGCGACGGCGATGGAGCGGTGAAGTGTGCGAGGGGTGGTGGCGATCTCGGTTGTTGTGTGGTTGATGGTGGGACGGGAAAAGGCTGGAACCAACCGCTTTTGATGATCCATGGCACCGGAAACACGTTAAACAAAATAAGCTTTCAACGTAGGTATGCTATCCATGGCAGGAGTCATGGTGTAAAGAGTAGCGGCAAGTCTGATACCTTCCAAAGTATGCCCGCACAACTACGATGGTCAATACAAACTGGCTGCCAGCGAGAAAAAATGGTCTCAAAGCACCCTCAACTGAAAAATGAAAAACGTAAGTAACAAAATTCATACTAATTGTCACGAATGGAAACGAGGTTGGGTTGACACCGCTGACATTTGTCAACAAACTGGCGCCAACTACGGTGTAGTAGCCGATTACGCCGATTAAGGATTACGCCTACCCAAGATAGGAGTATAAAAGCGAGACAATTGTAAAGGCAGGCCCTTATACAGTGTGCCAATGGGTAAATGGGACGGTCGAAAAAAGAACACTTTTCTGGCTTTGTGATCAATTTTAGGGTACTTAGATTATAATATTATTGGCCAATCGGCAGTCCTTGCGCATCCGCTTTCTGGGTGAGGCTGGTTTAGGATGCAGAATCGCCATTAAATCAGCCGGTGGTGTGGTGAGCGTCAAATCGTCATCCGGAGTGCAAACCGGGATTCGTACACTATGCACGTCCTGTGTCCTATCGTCATTAAACTCGTGGAAAATCAACGCCGGCGGCCAAGTGCCAGGTGATCGGGCAACACTCTGCATTGATGCAGGCAGCCCAACTTTGAACGACACAAAGTTGAGGGTATTGCAGTCGGTGGCACGTTTCACAAGTTTGCGCACAATGATATCCTCTTCTTAGAGCGAGTGGCGGCTGCAGACCACGGCTGAGATGTCATATTCAGTTACGGATGGTTCAAGCCGGGTAATGAAGAGCCAGAATTTTGGTGAATTTAATGGGATGCATTTAGGATCCTGTGCATCTGGTGCTCCCGTGCCTCGGCGGTGTGTTAGTCGGATAGAATAGGAGCTTTCAGACTTGACAGGTCACATTAGGAATTACTGGCAACACTGATGAAATGTCAAATAAATCTATCTTCTTGCCTAGAATGTCCAAGCGTGTGTTTTAATTGAGTTGTACACGGTGAAGATAGATGATCAGCAAAAGGCGGTGTTTACCGGGCGGGTAAAACAACCGGTTGCTTTTTGTGTTGGCACCAGTGAGATGCGATCGTTAGTTCCGTTATTCGAACCAGTAATAGTCGGGGCTCGAGAAATGAGAAGTGATGGGGCAGCCGTGAGGACGCTGCTCGATGTGAGCGAGAGGCTGAAAGGTGGGGAAGCGCGGTGAGGTGAGCAAAAGTTTGCCTGCACGAGAGAGAATCGAACGATGAGTTGAATTATGCGGGAGAAATACAGATGAACAGCGTACTTTTGGTCGATCGGCGCGAGTAAAAAACTGCTAAAGCAGGCTTTGCAGCGCAGTCTAATTTTCTAACTTGTTCAGTCTGTGAACTTACAATACGGTCGCGCGTTTTGAACAGTAAAAATTGTGATTTTGTGTTGGTGTTTTCAGAAAAAAGGACAAATGGTCATCTCCACGTTGGCTTATGAAGGCCCAGGATGTTGGATTGAAGATCCGTACTGGAATTTACTCCACTTGAGTCACTTCGGCACTCTCAGTTGCAAGTCAACTTTGAGCGAATCTGTCAAAGCAGTCAGCGTAAGATTGTAAACAACACGGGAAATGTTATCCGATGTTGTTCTTCAACAAATTTCGTTATTCCACTTCTTCAAAAGTAGAGTTTTGTATTGTTAAAAGTGTATTCAAGTAGTGAAGTGTGAAAGAAGTGATTGTCAGCTGGTACAGACAGCAACTGATGTATGAATTGGACCACGGCGAAGATGCGGCTTCGAAGCAGAATAAAGGCCTAACTGCACCACCAGGGATGGAATGACGATCGTGGTAAAACTAACGGATAAGTATGTAAACAATATCAGCAGTAAAATATTGTATTAATATCGTATTGTATTTGATTGTTTTAATAAATTGCCATCCTCGCGATGTTATAAGATACCAAAAACACATGCTTTTATTTGGCAAGAAAGAAATGGGGTGGGAGAAGAAACAGCAGCGAGCAAGCGAAGCGTGAGCGAGGAAGCGCAGAGAGCGATGACGTTACAGCGAGCATTCCCCAAGCGCCACAAGCTTCGGGTTTAGGCTGGAAATTAATGGGCAAGAGCGAGATGGTGATAGCCTTGTCTCTTTTATACCAACGCAGAAATTTTCCAGTCCCGTCTCCGCCTGAAATCTCTCCTTACCGCGCCCATCAATTCGCTCGGGTTTGTTCCAGTGCGAGCGATCGCTACATGAAGAGCAAAAACCGAAACGCGTTGGCCATACAAATTCGCTCCGCGAGAGGTTTAAATGTCTCCGCTCTGGTCGAGCACGCACTCCGGCGAGTAAGAGCAGCTTGGAATACTCATAACTGTTTGGCTCTATCGATGGTAGAGATTCTTTTTTGCGCTGGTTTGTTTTGTTCTCCATCCGTTCAAACAGCTGCAATGAATCGCGCACCGCGGCTTGCTTGTACTGTTGTTGTTTTATAAACAGTAAGGATCATATCATAAAAACAAAAATGTTTAGCATTTTAGTGCGGGGATTTTTACTAAATTGCTCCTTAACGGTTAGTCTTAGCAAAAAGCAGTCTCCAAACAAAATGTAAACCTATTAAATACCTATGTAAAACAATTCTAATATCGTCCATCGCCTAATAATTGGCGAAATTATGATCCATGTTTTCAAATGCATTTGCAGCTTTGCCGTACGTTCTCACAAACAAAAGATAGACTAAGTTGTTACAGAACATGAAAAGCAGAGTACGCAGGGTTAAAATTTAAAAACAAAACAAACAACCAACACTATCTAACGAAACCCAAGAATC
The DNA here is from genome assembly GCF_943734705.1 of Anopheles coustani. Lineage (NCBI taxonomy): Eukaryota > Metazoa > Arthropoda > Insecta > Diptera > Culicidae > Anopheles > Anopheles coustani. Next base: position 48,747,885 of record NC_071289.1, on the reverse strand, counting down.
TAAAATTATATAAGTTCTGATAGTAGGTACTCAAACGGAACTCCCCTGAACACGAGACTGACGACCTGTACCCACAAAACTATTTAAGCATATATGAACAATGTATGTAATCATTACCCATGTCTACAGTACTCAAAAAATACATGTTTACCCGCTACCTTTAGTTAAAACTCATCTCACACACAGGTAATATGTTATTTTACCCAAGACACTTACCTGTGTATTATATAAAAAGAGCTAATTTTGTTTTAAATGTCATTACGAAAGGAATATTCAACGAGAGTTGTATTATACCCTGCGATTTATCAGATAGTCAAAAGTCAGCGACGGCAAAAATGGCAGATGACAAAAATCGATTTGTTCAACAACGTGCAACCGGTAGCCGTGCAAAACGTGTAAGGCAGATAGAAAGTGAACTTGCGCAAGAGGGAACTTCTTTCGTTCCTCGTTCTGCAAAACGTGTAAGGCAGATAGAAAGTGAACTTGCGCAAGAGGGAACTTCTTTCGTTCCTCGTGATAGTGATGAAGAAGTGGTGCATGTTTCTCCCTACGAGTACGACGATGAGCCTCAAGAGCCGAGATATGAGCCCTACGATGAGTTCGCGATGTTCGACGCGATGGAAACAGAGGAGTGCTTTCGCACGTGGTCTGTGCTGAACGATGTCGATCAGGATACATTACGGATGTTCCTCGCTATCATGAGAAAAAAAGTGACTGAGTTTGTGTTGCCAATGGATCCAAGAACCCTGCAAAAAACCAACAGAAAAGCTACAGGAATCAGCGAGGTATCAGGTGGCAAATTATGGTACAACGGACTTCGGAAATGTTTGGTGACCTGCTTCAAAGACGAGGACATGACTTCAGTGTCGGAGTTGAAACTAAATTTTGGATACGACGGCATTTCGATCAGTGCAAGCAGTACTGCTGTACTTTGGCCTTTGATGGTTAACGTACATGGAATGCCTCATATCAAACCGATGTACGTTTCTGTGTTCCATGGATATAGAAAACCACAAAGTGTAGAAGAGGTCCTACGTCCTTTCGTTGAAGAGGCAAATGTGGTTATCAACGAAGGAATAAATTTTAACGGCCACATTGTTCGAGTAGTAATCCACCTCATCGTGGCAGACACCGAAGCCAGGACAGCGCTAAAATGTGTATATGGTCAAAACTCGCTGAATGGATGCCAGAAATGTGTTTGCGTAGGAGAGCACAGCCATACGTCCGGTACCACTGCTTATCCGGTAGAGAAAGCGTCTGCTAGGACTCATGAGGTTTTCGCCGAACATGGCTATCCCGAGCATCAGAAGACGTCTCTACGATCCCCGCTCCTAGATTTGAATCGGTTCGATATTATCAAAGATATGGTCGTAGCTGACCGACTGCATCTTATCGATCACGGAGTCACTAGACGATTACTGAAAGGACGCTTAGTTGGAAAATGGGGTTTCCCCAGCTGGCCCTCGGAGATCAGCAAAACAATTTCAACTAGGCTGTTGGAGATCACATTGCCGTTGGAAATCAATCGTAAGATGCGGTCGTTGAAAGACATCAACAATTGGAAGGCAACGGAGTTTCGGAGTTTTCTGCACTACGTGGGGCCGGTCGTTCTGGAAGACATCCTAGAGGAAGAAGATTACAAACACTTTATGTTGTATTCGTGCGCTATCACCATTTTATCAACAGTGGAGTACAGACAACATTGGCCAAAAGCGAATGATATGCTACAATGTTTCGTTCGGCAATATGGTGAAAAATTTGGCAGGGGTTTCATTTCCAGCAACGTTCACAATGTACTGCATATTTTTGAAGATGTAAACAGATTCGGGCCTCTGGATAAAATTTCCACTTATCCGTTGGAGAATGCAGCACAGCCGTTGAAACGACGTTTGCGACATGGAAACAAATGCTTGGAACAAATATCGAACCGTCAGTCGGAGTGCGATCAAATTCGAATACCACATCATCAGCTGCGTAGAACTGGACCGTTTCTCATTCCACGGGGCAATAGAGTTGGATTGAGTATGAACGACTTTGAGCTTTGGGATAACAGTATCAACGGATGGTTTTTGACCAAAGATCTTCGAGTTGTGCGTTATAGCAGTGCAAGGAGAGCTGGTGGAGCTATAAAAATTACAGGAAAAGAAGTAATAGATGCGGATGTTTACTTCTCCTTTCCTTGTAACTCAACCTTCCTTAATGTTTACCTGGGAAGAATGTCCAGTCTTGCCGCTGAAGATTCTGAATTCAACACAGATACGATAAAGTGTAAATTAGTGGCACTTGATTCATACAAACGACCCGGATTTACGGTGTTCACTTCATTGATTCATACCTTAGTGCCATCTGAATTGTAAACTGCTAAACTGAGTTTGTATAATAATTGTGAATAAATGTTTTTTTTTTTAAATGAGGGAGTCTGCGACAGCCGAGCGGTAGCGCCGGTTAGAAAATCGGCCCATGAGCGCCGGGGCTCACCACCTCGACGGCGTGGGTTCGAATCCCAACCGAGACCGGACCCTCCCCTGTACGAGAGGACTGACTATCCACGTACAACAGGGAAACAAGTCAGGGAAAGCATGACGAAGAGGTCGTTACGCCAAGAAGAAGAAATGTTTTTTTTAAAGATTTATAAATCAATCATATAAACATCTAAATGAATGTAAACAAAACCATTCTTTTTATTACTATTCAGTGGCCCTGAAAAGGGCCGTTTTTGAGTGTGTGTGTGTGTGTGAACCGCCTGAATCCCACCTGAAAAAAATAAGGTTCATTTGAAGTGTTGCAATGTACTGTACTAGACACTCCAAAACGGCTGTTTTTATTTTTATTTTACCTTTGCTACCGCCGCTTCAAATTGCAATATGCTAACCGTCCTGGACGCGGTTATGCGGTTTACACGCCTTGGAGCTTGTACAAGCCGGCTCCGCAACACCTTTTCCACAAAGTCGCTGGATGCAGGATTTACGTTTCCTGCTACCCGTGAAATCAGCAGAAAAATGTTTTTGAAGGAAACAAAAGGTATTTTAGGAATAGGATGCCCAACACCTTTCCAGCTGCATGCTGCGAAAAGGATGCGACTGCACAGGGAGGTTATGGTTCTAGCAATACGAGTTTTCGCATCTAGATGTAAGACTCCCTGCTTCAGGTGCGCTACCATTTCCGCAGCATATGAAGCGTCCGTGGCAAGGCGTTCCTCAAATTCTTCTAGCTGCTCCTGCGTCTCCAGCGTCGAAAAATTTGAGGGTCTTGTGGTTGCGCGATGGACCGTCAGCAACTCCACGGACTGCTCCAAAGCCACCTGGAGATGGGTCACGGCCTTGCGAAGGACGCGGACCTCTTCTCGTAGCTCAGTGTGGCTGCAACATGGACGGAGGGGAGGACTACAAGCAGGATGAGGACTAGGAGCGGTGTGAGGAGGAGTAGAGGAGATTGGGATAAAGGATTTGGAGAGGTATCTTTCAGAAGGGGGGCCAAAATTGAAAGGATCCGTAACAGCTTCGAGCCTCGCTAAGCTGTTACTTCCTTGCGGAGCCGGCGTTGGCTGCAACGGAGATGATCGCAGTGGCGATGCCGGCGTGGACGGCGTGAAAAAAATCAAAGGCGGTGGTGCGGTGTGCTGCAACGGCGCTGTGGGGGTCGCGGAAGTATGACGAGGTGATCGCAGTGGCGATGCCGGCGTGGACGGGTTAAAAAAATGTAAAGGCGGTGGTGCGGTGTGCTGCACCGGCGTAGCGGGAATCGCGGAAATGCGATGTGCTGATCGCGGTGGCGGTGCGGTAATACTGTTAGAAACCACTAACGGAATTAGTGGGGGTGGTGTCTGGTTTTTTTGATCCATTGGTGCCTAAATCAAAACCAGATTTTAAGCCCGGTATACCTGACACGAACCGTGGTCCCAACGATAAATACTACTTGGATAAATACTACTACCAAGCGACTTGGATACGTTAGCACTGGTGTTCAATACCAAACTGACGACACCACGCGCACTCGAAAAACGTACGAAACGGAAAACATGTAAGTAACAAAATTCATATGAAATCCATAACCTACCTCATTACAGGCCACAACACCAGCAGTATATCACATGCATTCAAAACTTACGCAGAAAAACATAAATGGTCAACACCACCCCACCTTCCCGCGCCCACTATCGCAAAGGCAAGCGCACCTACGCTCGAGTACGTACACGTGCGTACCACCGACGGGTGACGCACCTGCATACCAGACAGCGAACGGGTGGGTAGCGTGTGAGTGAGTAGAGAATATATGGGGCGAGTAGAGACAGTGGCCCAAAGAGACAGAACAGGCATAAAGCGAGTGTGTAAAGAGTTGGTAAATACACACAGCTTTTTTTATGCTCGTAGTACCAAACGCTCTCGAGAGCATTAAAACACTCACTCTAGAGCAGGAACCGCTCTCGAAACTCCATTGTACGATGCTCTCGAGCTCGTATCGCGCGAGCAAACAGCCTGGGGGCCGAGCGGCAACTTCGTGGTTCGCTGCATATTCCCCGCTTATGCATACGAGTATGCGGTGAATATGCAGCGGCAGCCCCGAAGCGCAGTGTTCCAGGGGTTCTCTTTTGGCTTATACTTTGACTGTATACAAGGCAAGTAAAAGCCGAGTTAAAGCCGTTTTTTTATATGGACTTCTGTCAGCGGGGAAGTTAGAACAGAAAGAACACTTTCTCTCTCGTTTTTCTGCAAGCCGGACTGAGAGTGCCAGTTTGTTTATGGCGTCCTCAAGCATTTCAAGGCGACTGGCGTTTGAACTTTTCTTTGGGCCAGCTGATCCTTGAAAGATGGTAAGTAAGCCTGGCACAGTCAAAACACTCCTACTTCCTTGTGTGGTGTATATCTTTGAACGGTCCTTCGGGTGAATCTTCAGGTGACGAAATAAAAAGACTTCTTCTGATGTGTGACTTCTCGACGACTCAACAGGGACTGAACTGGGACTGAACTCGTTTCGTTCAGCCTCCTCTTTATTTTATAGTCAAACTTTCTTTGTTACAATTGTGTTTAGTTTTAACCTGGTTCCGCATTGAGTCACTTCGTCATGCGCTCGGTTCGACGCGCGGTTCTCACGCTTTCCCTAGGTGTCGTATGACACATGCCTATGCTCCGTTAGCGCCTCGAAGGTCGGCGTTGTGTTCTTTCTAATTTAAGACTCACAAGCTGACCCGACGCTTGGCAGAGACGCTCAGAACCGCAGCATCCGCTGCTGATACATTGCAAACGAGGAATTGTCATCGGCCGGAGAATAACGCAAGCGCCGGTTACACTGCCACAGCACTGTCGAGCCACAACCGCTAAGACACTTACTCATCCTGTCGGTTGGGAAAAGAAGAAAGTAAAAAACAAAAAAGACACACACGCACGAACGCAGGGCAAATGTAATGCACGAAGGTTGGAAAACAAAACACCTGGCAACATTTACTTTCGCGAAAACTATTTTCTTCTCCCAAAAAAACAAAAAACCCAAAAACTCAAACGCCCCAAAACGTGTCACACGTCTGTCTGGCTGGCTAGGACGAAATGAACAGCCGATACCGAACCGGTGCGCGATTGATCTTCGCCACCCAAAAATTTGTGCACGCACACCAACGCACTTGCACGCGCGTTGCAGTGATGGCACTTGTGTGTGTTGTTTTGCAAATGACTTGTCAAAACACATCGTTGAAACGAAAAGTGCATCCTGAATCATCGTGTTCTTGGAAAATACCGAGTGTTTTTTTAGGCAAAATAGCAGTGTTACGAACGCATAACGCTCGTAACGCTCCGTCCCACAGACAACACTATCCGCAAACCGAACGGTTTGAGAACGTTTCCCGAAGTTTTGTATGGAATACGAAGCGTTGTTGTTGGAATTTGCCTGATTTTGCCATAACAGTAGCGTCATCTGGTGGTCCTTTTGTAGAACTACCGCTCGATGCATTGAGCTTTTTGCACGAGCGTGATTCTACGTTAAGAAGAATATTTATCAATGCTCTCTGCAAATCCCAACTTAAAATCAGTTACTCGTTATATGCGCTTTCAATACTTTGATTAATATTGTAGCCCGAACCATCTCCTACCCTTAAATGAAAGGAGAGGAGGCGCGAAGGCGGAAGTAAAAAGCCAACTGTGTATCATCATATTACATTCTTAAAAGCTATTGAACATAAAATAACTTTCATCAATTGTATATTCCGGGAACAATGAACAGCAAATTGAACAATAATTAGCGTGGTGCATTCTGCCCCTGGGCTTAAACCATTTTGAACAAAAACTTTAACTGCATTTGGGGATATAATCAAACAAAATTAGTTGGATATAATCAAACAAATACCGTATGCGTGATAATGTTTGCGCCATCGAGCAATAACAAAATTTAAAATATCCTAAAAAATTTTAGTCTCTCTCCATAGCGTGGAGCGGTGCGAAAGAGCGTGAGTAAGCGCAATCACGCTTTTTTTTCGCTCACCAAACCGCTGCTCAAAACGAGCTCAAAACGTCCTCGCCACCGAACGAGACGGTATTTTTCGTCTGCAAGAATACCTTCTTCGAGCAGTAGTGCACGACCGCTATTCTGCCCCAAAAAACGCTCGGTTTGCGGATAGTGAAGGAACATTTCACGAAATCTTCGGGCCGGCGGTAACCTTCGGGCTAGGTTGGAGGTGGGGCCAACGTGCGTTCGGCCAGTATAAAAGCGAACGCACGATGAAGCCCTTTTTCCCTGTAAGCAAGGACAAATAAATAGTGAAAGATTTAAAACGTGCCTTTACGGACGTTTACGGAAATCACATCTTTTATTTCTCGCCAACAGGAAGAAAACAAGTTGCATTCGCAACAAGCAGGCTTAAAATACTGCTCAAAGAACATATTCTTGCTGACGAAAAATACCGTCTCGTTCGGGCGCGAGAACGTTTTGAGCTGGTTTTGAACAGCGGTTTAGTGAGCGAAAAAAAGCGTCGTCGGTGGCGGTCGTGATTTCTCACGCTCTCTCGCACCGCACCACGCGTTGGAGAGAGACTCAGAGGAGGGAGCTGGTTCTGTTCTTCTGCGGGTTCTAGATGTAGAGTTCTGTGATTCTATATTTATACATCAGGTTTCAGGTTTGTGAAAAGTTTCTAGTGGTAGCCGTTCTACCAGTAAGGTTACGGGACAGTTGCATGTGGCGCGCTCTAAGTTGTTCATAAAAACAATGGATCGTGCAATTACACTTTTTTTCCTCAGCATATTTACATTTCTCTCGCATTTCTATATTGCTACATTTTTTCTCTCATTGCGTTTGGTGCAGCTCTTGGCATTTTTTTTTACCATGAAAGCATACATTTCGGTTATAAGCGCCCGTGCGCGTGGATTCAAATATTTGATTACTCAGTGAACGTTAATTCATACAAAATTAAAGTATTCATCCTGGAATATGCAATTAATTAAAGTTATTTTATGTTTAATAGTTTTTGAGAATCTGATATGATGATACACAGTTGCCATTTTACTTTCGCTCACGCCTCGCGCCCCCTCTCATTTATTTTCGGGTAGGAAATGGTGTGGGCTACAATATTGTTCAATGTATTGGAAGCACATTTAACTGGCAACTGATCTTAAGTTGGGGTTCTTATAAATATTCTTCTCGAAATAACGTAGTATCACGCTCGTGCAAGAAGTTCAATGCATCGGGCGATAGTTCTTCAGAAGGGCCACAGATGCGGATAGTGTAGAACCTGCTGGGCGATAACAACGCGCGTCGTTTCGTATCTACGCATCGTCTCGACACGTAGGTGGCGTCGTTTTGAATCGTCGACCCTTTTTTTTATTTTTTCAAAGTGTTGTTTACATTTTTTTTGGGTCATCGTCGAGAAGTCTGGCAGTTTGTGTCGTTTCCGTCCTCCCAATTGTAATACCCTCAATTGTTCATCTCAATGTGCCTAGCGCAGCTGTCACTTGACAGCCCCACCTCTGGTACTATAAAAAAACACATGGAAAGTGGAGTGCGTGTAGTGCAGTGAAATTATTAATTCTAACTAAGTTTTTTAGGCCAGGTACCTGGCCCGTCTGCTCCCCGACCACCCCATAGAAGGCTTCATGCAGGCCAGGTTACATTTTCTAGGTCTTTCTGTAGAAGGTCTATTGTGCCGGCAATTGTCGAACGGCGGTAAGCGACATCAGAAATAAGATACGAAACAATCTGGCCCTGTTACTGTTAAATCTGTGCTTCATCATGGCGCACAGGATAACTCCTTTTAACTGAAGCCCCCATTGGCATCTATCAAACAGCTCGGGTAGTAGCAGGTTTTTCACAGTCTTCCCTTTGCACGGTAAAATAATTTTCAAATTTGCAAACGGAAAAATGCCAATAGTTGGTCAGTCAACTGTAAAAATGTGCGCAAATTAGTTTTTCGTGATAAAAAGACAAAAATCTACGCACCGGGTATTGATTACAAGCGGATAGAAAATAGTTGTTTGTGATAATGTTTAATGTTTGTTGATAAGATTTCGGTGAAAACATTACCTCTCTGCTGTTTTTATACCGTTAAGCACTCAAATGAACACTGCATACGCTTTCATTTGGATCGGCTCATGAATAGTGGCGTCGGTACGAAACAAAAAAATGACAGCAAAACTGACATTAGCGCGTGTATTATCAGTTTTTGGCGTCTCGTGTAAACCAAGCATTAATCTGCTGCTTCGCATGATAATCCACATTGGAAACTGATTGAGCCAATGGAAAACAACCCCTTAAACAGGAATAAAACAATTCAGAGAAGAAAAGAGTATTGAATTGAATCCCTGAATTGCCGGTAGACATCCTTCTCTCTCCATGCCATCCGTGCCGCATTGCGCTGTTTCGGACGGTGTCACTAAACGCCTTGGCCATCGCGCTAAACAGTGGTAAAAAGTGTAATTTTGGTCGGTTTTGCTTCACAGGCCCATTTTCTGATTTTGGCATAGTAGCGACATCGAATCAACCTGCAAGTTTCTTGTTCGTGCGCGTGTTTATTGCGTGTTTCCCGATGCATGCGGCATACAAGTTCGCTTGCTCATCGAAATCATGCTAGTTTACACTCCAGGGCTGTAGAGTTCACTGGTATGACAAGTAATAAATTCATATTTGAATCTATAACGCGTAACACTGACGCAATTGATAATTGATTACCGATAATCAAATCATCACCTAAGAGCGACAATTATACGGACATAAGCACAAATACAAGATCGAGGTGACGTCCGTTCGAGTCGGAGGTCGGTTGCAGAAGAGAATCCGCCTCGTGGTTTATTCTGACAGATGTCATAATTCAACGTACTTAAGGTGTTAAAGACAGATGGTCTAGTTGACAGCGCTCTAGTTGACGGAATCAAAGGAACGACAACCAGCTTTCTTTGCCTTATCCTAACACTAGAATCCAGATAGGGGTCATTTTGCTGAAATCCAAATAGGGGGCTTTTCTTAAAATCTAAAGCTACATCCAAAACAAAAATTTCAGATTTTTCTGTTCGACCAGTTCCGAGAACCAACTTGACTATACCTAGAATGCTTTTTAGGGGTCATTTTGACCCCTACTTACAAAACGCTATAACTTCACTATTTTTTAACATTTTTCAAATCCGTAAACTGTCACTTTTTAGTATATTTGTTGATTATTTTTTGACGTTTTTGGTTTTTCGATGCATTTCTTCATAATTCCGCTAGCTCGGTGTATAGCAAAAACGGTCGAAATTGCGTTTTTTTCAACTTTTATTCATTCAAAACCTTTTATTAAATCTAGATTAAAAGTGTGCGCTAGAAAGATAGTATGTTGAGCAACATTTCAAAAATAAAATCATATTTTTGCCATTACTCGGGGTTCACACTGCAGCGCGACGTCCCGTTTCAAAAGTAGCCCAGTTTCGGCAGAACAATCGCGCAAGCCAAGCGCGACAGAGGTAGGAGAGTATGTGGAAATATGTATCACATTGGGGCACAAACTCGGCTAAAATTTTTTATTGAATTTTGAGGTAGTAATGCATGATATTTGTTTAGCTACGTATTTTATGCACTCTGAGTGAGTTTGGCGCTTCCACATTTGAAATTCACTGAGAAAACAAACTTAAACAAACAACGACGATATTTTGGCCCGCCGTAGGAAGTATATATTTTCACATCATCTCCTACTTGTTGAAGAGCAGTTTGTTTACGTTTCGGCACCCGAAAAAACTTTGGTAAATATATCAATTCAAACGGAGTTTGATAACTGAATTACATTTGTGAAGCCTAAAAATAAGTAGTACAACGAAAAATCCGATGTTTTTTTCGTTTCGTGAATATTGCTCGTTTTGTTCGCGTTTGTGGTTCGGTTTGTTTACGTTTTGTACAGCTGTCGGTTTGTTTTCGTTTCGAATTGACATTTGACAAGAGCTAGCGTGACGTCGCGTTTTTCGCTGTTTCTACACTAGCGCGGTTTGTGCGACATTTTTTTGTATCTCGGGGTCCACACTATAGCGCGACGTCGCCTGACAGGAGCTGAACTCCATATAAAAAAAACCTTGCGCGATGTCGCGGGAATCGCGCTAGATTTTTTTTGCACGGAGTTCAGCGCCTGTCAGGCGACGTCGCGTTACGCGACGGTGCAGTCTGGAAAGCGTGTGGAGTTCGGCCGCCTGTCAGGCGACGTCACGTTTCGTGATGGGACGTCGCGCTGTAGTGTGGACCCCGAGTTACAAATGACTCCATAAATTGGACGCAAAGATTAAAAATAACGCCAATTCCCATAGTAACGTATCGCACATAACGCTTCGAAACGCTCGCGTACGGAATAACGGAACAAAGCGCAGAACGGAAACTTCCTATGGAAAATGTTAAAACCCACATCTTTAAGATCAATTTGTGGCGTTGTTTGTTAGTTTAAAAATATGATATTATTTTTCAAAGGTGGCTCAATATATCAACATCATAGCGCACACTGAGTTTACATGACCGTTTTTTCTGAGTTTACATGATACATTTTGAAAGAATAAAAGTTGAAAAGGATTAAAATTCGTTTCATATCGATATTTTTTGCTATACACCGAGCCAGCGGTGGTACATCAAAGTGGTACATCAAAAAATTAAAAACGCCAAAATATAGTCAATAAATATACTAAAACGTAACAGTTTACGGATTTGAAAAATTTTCAAAAATAGTGAAGGTACAGCGTTTTCAAAATAGGGGTCAAAATGACCCCTAAAAAGCATTCGGGCAAGTTTCCAAAACAATGTATTCTAGTGTTAAACAACTTTATTTTACACGTAATCTTCGTTTTGTGTTTCGTTGTGCCAAAAAATCGTCTGGCTTTTCCGTCTTCCGTATTGAAAAAGAGGTCGAAGCTACATCCTTCGATCCTTTTTATATGTTCTAAAAACATCGCCGTCGCGGCGATGTTTATATTCGGCCAGCTTCGTTGGACCGAAACGTTTCCAACATAAGACTAAAGGTAAGGTTTACATAAGGTACTTATATAAGAGGTTTAAACATGATCAAGGTACAAGGAACTATGGGATGGGGCTCAGCTCTCCGCTGCCTCCACGCTGCACTCCGCCTATCGTTCGTAACTCTCTGCCGCTCCTCACGTTCTGCAGCTAACTCTGCTGCCCTCTCCACAGCTTCCGCGTCGGCTTCATCCTGGCGCTCCCTGGCCCAGCGGGCTTGATCCTCGTTCCACTTTCGCTGCAGCGTCTCAGTGATCCGTTTTACCACTTCAGTAATCCGGCTTCACTCCTTTTGGCCACGGAGGAGGTGCCACTGAAGGGTATCAGGAGTCACTGGAACTTGCTCGATGAGCTGAGTGAACGGCTCGCGTACTTGGTGAAATCAAGGACAGCAGAATATCGCGTGCTCTTGAGTCTCCTCGACACCGGGACAGAATTTACAATCCGGAAAGTCCGTGAAATCCATGGTTTTCAGGTGCGCCCTGAAAAACCCGTGCCCAGTCAGCAACTGGCACAGATGAAATCCGACCTCTCCGTGCTTTCTGTCGACACACGCCGCGTTGTCCGGGATTAGTCAGTGCGACCAGCGTATCCTTGGCGAAGAGTCGTCAGGACTTGCCGCATCAGTGTCCTACCGCTCCTGCCACGAGCGGATGGTTGCGATCCGCTCCTCCTTACGAATGGTCTGGCCGCTGGTCCCAGTACCTTCTCGCTGTTGCCGCTCGTAGCATCTAACGTCCTCCTGCACGAGCCTCCAAACTGGAACGATTCCCGCGACGACACACCAAGCATGGTAAGAGGCGGTGCGGAAGGCCGAAGCTGCCCTCTGGACCACTCGTCTCTGCGCCCGCTCCAGTATCCGTTGCGCTTCGCGGGCCACGACGATGGAATGCCACACTGGTGCAGCATACCGAAGAACCGACTCCACCTTGTGCCACCAGCAGAAGCCTCTTGGCGCCCTTGGGACCGCTATGGTTCCGCATGAGGCGAGAGACGGCGTCGCCCACTCTCTGCACCTACTATTATTTCTTCTCAGCCTTTGAATTTTTGGAATTATAGGAAGAAGATGCTGAAATTCTTGACGATTGTACCTTAAAAAACTATTTAGCCTTGGGCAGTATTATTTATTATAATATATTAACTTTTTTATTATAATATATTTAAGCATTAATGTACCAACTTCGGCAGCTATAGCTGGAAGAAGTTAATTGAATTATTGCGCTCACTGGGCACTGATGTGACAAGTATATATAATCGCCATAGGAATAAATCGTACAATTACAATTGGGAATTGCTTGCCTTCCGTTTTCCAACATTCAATCGCATCTTCGCTAAATCTGGGGACTTAAATTTTCGTCTCATATACGATATGTCATATATTAACTATATATAAACATTCTTCCGTGGAAACTAACGCGTAACGCCAAGCCCGGAACGACTGCAGAGAGAATGAGGCAGCATGCGCATGGGAACTAGTGTTAGGTCGTGTGCTACTGTGCTATCCAACACACACAGCACAGTAAAGTGTGGCACCACACACGGCACCGAAAAAAATTGTGGTACCAAAGTAAAAGTTAACCAAATAATACAGTAATAACGTTATACCAATGATTTGTATGAATCGTTCTTTGCTTCCTTTGTGTACCAGAGGTGTGCAACTTGCGATTCGCACTAATCGGTAGATAAGTTCAAGGCGACGCTCTTGGCTAATGGTTTGCAAGCACTGCTTGATGCTCTCTTGATGTACTGTAGCGTAAAGCTTTCTCGATAGTATGCCGCTTGCGGTATGATAGAAGGCGCATATGTAAATCAGTAGCGCGGCTGAGGTACACACTAATTACAGCAATTGATAGAACTCTAATTCGAATTCGTAACCATTCGAGCATACTTTTGAAAGGCAAATGAAAATCATAGGAAATGCTTACTAATGAAAGTCTTACTTGAAAAAGGGACGCATTCAAAACCTATTCGTTTATAGAAAACATGCTAAACGCTATTCCGGTATCAATACACCTTAAAATTAATTTGTTATTGGAAGCGATGATTTTCTGGGTTGAAGAAGCTGCAATAACGCGACACCCACCACAGTTATTACGATTTACATTAAACTGCTCAGATCTACAACTATGTTCAAATCATCTATCTATCTATATCTTCTTCTATCTTCTTCTATCTATATCTATAAATTATAAAATTTAGCAAAGTGCGCTTACAAGTTGTACAATCTCGTGTTGCACGCAATCACAAGTTGCATGCAAGTATGCTAGACAAGTATCATTCACTTCACAGAGCCAGATCACTTCATATTTTTGTGTCGATTTAAGCTTAAAAAACTATTAACACGTTTAGCGCTATGCACAAATTACATTGCTTTCCGTTCTGCCAGCGATTCGGCCTCTCGGGACGTAGCGCTTAATGTGTTAAATAATCAGATCATTTCAAACGACACTGCATGGCTTCATTACAACAAACCACTTACACAGCAATTAACACTACAGCACCCAAACTTTTCACCGTCTTGAACGTAAATAGAAAATCGTTCTGATATTCAACTGTGCCAAAAACATACATAAAACGCAGGTCCGGTGTTTTTAGTCGTTTGACAGTTGATACACGACTGTGGCTAAGATACCACAGTTTTCAATAGTTCACCAATGCAATCACAGAAAACAATGAAAAATAATTAATTGTTTCGCCACGATCTAATTTTCAACAAACTCAAGTTACTGGATTAGGAAAAAAATCTCAACCAACATTCTTGAAACAAAAGAACGACGCTCTCGCTTTGAAGTCATGAAGTGAACATTGATTGCTATAGCAACCAGCTTGATTTGGGAAAGTGGAAGCATACTTGAATTTACAAAATACTTTTCATGTTGAAATTGTTTTTTGAAGCAATTTAAAATTTTCGCGCGGCACCGCGGTGCCCGCGGGCCCGGGCTTTACAACTCTGTCCACTGTCCACTAATAAAACAAAAGTATCGCCATGATGTACAAACCAGCCAGAACGCATTCCAGGGTTCACTCCGTTGGCTAAAACGCGGAAACTGAAGGATTTAATTGATCGACACTTGTTAGCAATAAATATGTCAAAGGTTTCTAAGATTAATATGAAGTCGGACAGTACCGATTTAAATGGTTCGACAAGTGACTTGGACGACAAGTTAACAAGTGATAACTGGAATAAAACGTTAAAGAATGTTATATTTGACTAAAATTTCATATTTCACCTCCTAGAAGGTAGCTTTCTCAACTAAAAAATGCATAGTGCTCGTGTAACCGGGCAAATAAGCTAGTATCCTTCAATATGCAAGCTGATCAAATGCACTGTGTATGCAATAAACATGTAACACAATCGAAAAACCTCCATTTAAAATGTTTACTGCTGGTTAGTTTATGGCGAATAAGTTAATGCGCCAAAAACACAATCCCCAACATGATACCCCCCAACTTCCATGGGCAATGAAAAAGTAAAAGCTCTGCCAACATAAATTGTTTTTCACAGATCAATATGTTTACAACTGGTTCAAACATAAAATTTTGTTACCAACATGATTTACAAAATCATCAAAGGAAAACACAGGCTATTTTGTTTTCGATTCGACCATACTTTGGATACCTAAGAACCCGTAGATCTTCACAGTCTAATGAATGGACCGTTCTATGAAATGCCTTTATCCTACGCGAATTCATTTAGGCAGTATATGAAGCATTAACAATAATCTGCTTCTACGCGAAATTAATGCCGAAAACTTTCTATGTGTTGTGTTGATAATAGATTTTAAGAAGGGTTTTAATGAAACTTACTTCTATTTTCCCTTACTCTATTATGGGGAAAAATTAAATCTTTAATCAGAAATTGTTCTGACTACAAACAGTGGCCGGATCAGCCAAAAGTCAGCCAATGGCTGCGTTCTGCTCGACTGGTTTGAACTACATGACTTTTTAAATTTCCACTGTGGAGCTTTCCCCCGTCCACCCGTCTCACCCCCTCTCTCCCGTCCTTCGCGACCCTCTAGTCCATATACACCAGCTAAACCGGCTATGACAGCCGCGTGCGCAGCGTTCTCGTGCATGTTATCATTTCAATTTTTATTGAAAAGTCTGCGCAGTATGTTTCTGTGTTTCGCCATCGATCATTTTTAGATAAAATATACGGTGTTTCAATAACTTTACACGTGATATGCTATCCAAATTATTGCTAAAATTAAATTTGACATCTGGCCTTTGGGTTTATATCTCAGGGTTGAGTTGACGTATCGAAATGATTGATATGTCATTCGATTGCTGGTGGAACTGCAATCACACCTTGGAAAAGGTGTGCGAACAAGTGTAAAAAATGTTTAGCTCCGTAAATATGTGGAACCCGTCCGAATTGTACAAGCGTGTAACGTGTTATGATGGTTCGTGCCGGCCATACTTCAATTTTCAAAATCTCGATTTTTCGATTGCGAGCTAGCGCTTTGCGGTCTTGGGCAATGTTGTAGATTTCGATGAGATAAGACTTTTTGGTCAAGGGACATTTTCCCCTCCGACCCCTCCTTCCTCCCGCAAATTTGTATTTTCACCTCTTTGCACGCACTGTTCGGCCCAAATGGCCGACGTTTGGCCACCTAGCTCCCCTGACCTTAATCCTATGGATTACTTTGTGTGGGGCACAGTTGAGCGGGACACCAACAGGGCGTCCTGCAATACCAAAGCGGAGCTGGTGGCCAGAATAAAGGCCGTGTTTGCGGCCATCCCCAGAGATGGTTGTCCGGGCTTGCGCGCGGTTCCGGAAGCGGGTGCAGGCGGCCATAGACGCGGAGGGGGGGTACTTCGAATAAAAAATGCGGCAAACATGGTAAGCTAAACTTTGTAGAAACAATTTTTTTTTAATTTTTAACATAAATTTGATAAAAATTCCTTTCCTATTCCCTCAGAAACTGTCAAATTTATCTCGAACACCCCCCTATCGTAGTGGCGGTATACGCTCAATTGCTTACCTATTTTTCAGCACAGCAATATTTACAGCTGCATATTGCCAATTTGTATCCTGCCATTAACCTTACCTCCCATTAACCGTAATTGCCAATAACCTGCACAACTTGCTGCATGTGCATGAAGATTTTGAGAGGTTTGGACCACTCGAAACGATTTCTACGTACCCGTTTGAGAGCGCAGCGCAGCCGTTGAAACGATCGCTTAGACATAGCAACATTTGCTTAGAGCAAATTTCAAATAGACAGTCGGAAGTTGATCAAATAAAGGATCTCATCGAGATGTCTGTTCGAAGCACCGGAACATGCCTTGCTGCAAACGGAGTACTCTTTATGAAATCGTTTCAGCTGAAGGACATTTCTTGCGACGGATGGTTTCAAACAAAGGATGCAAAAGTAATGCGGTATATTGAAGCAACGAAAACGTCCGATGGTATCGTCATTCGTGGAAAGGAGTTAACTGGCGCTAGAGACTATTTGCATGCTCCCTGCAATCCTATTTGCCTTAACACGTATATTGGCCAAACAATGAACTTGCGCAACGATTGCATCGAGGTTCGGCCTAACGATATTAACACTTTGACGGCCGCACAATTCACGGTGTCGCAACGCTTTACGATCGGCGCGTTTGCACTAGTGCCTCCGTATCTGGCCGCCCTGTTTGATCATTCTTTTTCAATCTTTATTAGAATTTACGTACGAACAGCAACGCGCCCTGTAAAAATTGTATACTTTCCATTTGATATTTGTTTATATCCAGTAGTCTGTGGTGCGTGTCAGGAGACAGCGTTGACAGCACACTAAAATGATGTGATCGGATGCAAACTGAAACGGAGCCATTAAATCTATAGATGTACTCGGCCGTCAGACTGTTAAATGTAAACTTGTTGTGGTATGTTACTTTAACAATCCGGCTAGCACAGCTTTTATCCCGTTAATTCATTCAATAAAAAGTGTTTTAAATCATGATTTCTGAACCCATTCCGAAAAAACTGTTGGTTGTTGTTTGTTGCGCTCAGCTAGCTTATTGTTGATCCCACTAGGCAAAAACTTGCATGCAAACTCCTAATTTGGTGTCACCTCGATTTCGCCCATACAAAATTTAGGAGAAGTTAGGAAAAGTTAGGAGTTTGAGCCACGGGCTTATGAGCGTGTGTAAGTGAGAACGTACAGCCCAGATCTATGGATGTGACGGTGCGAACGATGGAATTTATGTATGTATTAGTCATCAATTTATTTCGGTTGGCGCCACAAAACACGAATGTCAAAATTAAAATTCGAAGAATTACTGTTTATTTATCAATAATCGCTATTTGGAAGTGAACATTTTTTGGCTCCCAATACATAAAGTAAGATTTCCTCACTTTTCATTACTTAATTATTTTGAAATAATACAATGTAATACTTACAATAATACTAACACAAATTTCAGATGTACGTTACCAGACTTTGGAAGAGAGTTCCGCTCAATTCGCTGGGCCATATCACGATTAAAAATTGATGCGGACATTTCTAATGCGAGGCTTGAGGAGCTCCACGTAAAAGTTGACAACCTTACGGCAATGTTCCAACAATTTTTGGCAATCCACACCAGCACGCCAGTGGAAAATTCCATATCCAAGCCAGTGGAAAATTCCATATCCAAGTCAGTCGTAAATTCGCCAACAGCTGTAGATTCGTTTTGCACATCAGAGACCGTCCAGGAGATTTCCTGGAGGAGAGATTGGAGGAAAAAGCAATGCAAAGCAATTTAAAAAAGTGGGTTAAGCGGTCCATTCGTGAAGGGCCAGCGAAGCAGCGAGCCTGCGACGCACTTTGTTCAATAATAGGCCCAGAAGTACTCGTAAAATTATCGTGGACAGGCAGAGGGCGGAAGGTTACCATTACAAAGTATAAACATATAGTTATAACTGGTATAACGGGTAGTGTCAGGTGTGACCCGAGTATATGTCATCTACTCTCCGTCAGCAACTGTCACTAGAGATCAGGAAGATAGAACGGTCTCTTTGAACTGGATCGTCTAGGAGAACGGGCGGATAATAAATCGATCGGTCGATCATCGAGAACACGACACATTATTGGCGCAGCCGGTAGGATGTGAGTATAGTGGACAGGTTAAAACAGTTCAAATTAGTGATTCACTTTTTTTGTGATTCTTTGTGTAAGAGTACCCGAAACTCGTTTTTTTTATTAAGCGTAGTTTCATCTCCGATCGATCGTCAAAGATCGGGTGATTTGTGGTGCCGCCGTCCTGTAAGCACGTGCTCACATCAATTTCCTATGTCCTATCTACTGTCTCCTCTGACCCAGTTTTTTTTCTTTCTCTCTCGTGTTTGATTGGAATTAGATTTGTGCGCACTACTAGATAGACGCAAGATCTAGAAGTAGAATCACACTACCAGATAGATGATTTTTGCTTTTTGTTCCAAACGAGCACATTTTTGAGTTAACCTCGAAAAGAGAAAAGAACGGAAAGAGCATCGAACTTGGCGTTCGAAGCAGATAGTGCGCACTACTAGATAGACGCGTTATCTAAACACAAAACCGCACTACCAGATAGACGACTTCTGTGTTTTATTGTATTTTTTTTCTGTGTGATTGTATGAGTGTCGTTGAAAACACATTATTCGTCAGTGATAGCGAAAACAGTGTCGACTTTGTAGATTCTAATAGCACATATTCTGATAGACAATTTATCGAAAATTAGGAATGATGCTCCTCGAAGAATCGCAATCACAATCTAACACATTAGAAGTACTAAACCAAGTATTGTCTCAAATAATCAGTTTAAATGCAAAATTGGAACACATATGTGCAAAACAAGCAGCGTGTGTAACCTCAGTACAAAGGCCATCGAACCCTAGAAACACGTGTTCATCGAACACGGTAATAGAGCCTGTTTTATTGCCTGTTGGTGATAGTTTTATTCGGATTCCCGATCCAATTAAATCAATTTCTCCCTACGATGGAAACCATAAACAAGTACAGTACGGGCAATTTTGAATAAAATTACTGGGAATGCTAAGGACGTGTTGTGTCAAGCAGGAAATCCGATAAATTTTAGTGAGGTAAAAACAGTGCTGTTAAAATCTTTTGGTAAAACATTAAGGCAAAACCCTTCGGATTCTAAACAACATTACTCTGAAACTACTAACTCGGAAAGCACTAGTTTACAAACCATTAGTTCTGCTGAAAATGTTGGTGACTATTACGTCCCCAATACTGAACGTACAGGAAACCCTTTTTGTTATCAATTAATTTTTAAAACGGCAGATACTAATTCAGTTTGTATACTATCACCATTCCCGATTTTACGGAGAACAATTATCATCCACAACAATTCAGTTCACTCAGCTACAAAGTTTACGCCCAACGAGTCGTTGCTATTCAACAATACCAACAATAGAACACCAGAGAAAATAAGTTTTAAAGCGATAGAATTGTTCTCTAAGGCGAAGAATAACATGGTGAAGGCATCCATAGTCATTATGTACCCGCCACCAACAGAATATTGAAAATAATAAACCGTATAATGCAAAATATAACATTTCCACTATAACATGCAAACTATGAGGGCATTCAAACTATAAGGGCATGCAAACTATAAGGACATGCAAACTATAAGGGCATGCAAACTATAAGGACATGCAAACTATAAGGACATGCAAATTATAAGGACATGCAAACTATAAGGACATGCAAACTATAAGTACATGCAAACAATGAGTAAATAAAATTTTTAATGTTTAGTTAGTAAGGAAAGTGTGTAACAAAGGAGTAAAAAGCATAGATTGGTTAGTGTTTTCTGAAAATTCATCAACATCAAAATAAGCAAGAGGACGGGGAGGTAGGTTAACGGCAACTAATTTACATTTAATGGAGTCAATTTTAAGTTTCACTCTGTTAGAAGGTATACAAGAGTTAAGTTGGTAAATATACATCGGTACACTTTAAGCGTATAGTAGAAACCCCGTCTTTCATGTTAATTTTGAAATAATCTTGCTTATTTTCATATTGCATTCCAATGATCTGTAACACATTTACCCATCCAACACAAAATGAACCTTTCTCCATACAAAATGGATCCCGGTTGTCTCAACGGTTCTCTCAACGGTCGTCCAGTCAAACCGGGGGAATTCATTCGATCCGCGATACCGATTACACCGTGTTGCATACTTGAAGGAGCCGAGAAACCCCGTTTTGTCCCGGGTAATGGGGATCGGTATGCAAAAGGCACGCACAAAACGGCAAAAAAAAAGTTCCCGCGCTTTCCCCATATCGGTTCTTGTCTTGCCTATCTCTTCTCTTTCGTTCCGCTGGTGTGTGCGCGTTCGCTCGCACTCAGCGGTCGGAGTCGGGTCGGTCAGTCGGCAGTTGATGCTCCTGCGGAATGGACGTGTATTGGGGGTATTGGCTCTGGCCCCACATGTGTTTCCGTCTTGTTCGCTCTTGCATCGTCGACGTGTATGTAGCGCTGTTGACGTCCCGAACCCTCGAAATGGCATGATTGAATCTGAAAGAAATACTGGAAACAAGGTAGGCTATTGCCAACCTGAAATCCAACACGTTGTGTACCCAATATATATCAACGAGTTTGGGACATGAGGTTCACACACCAAACGGACGAAATTAATAAAAAAAACAAACAAGATAAATTATCTTGGCTATAGTCAAGGTGCAATCAGTGACGTATTGAATTGATGGTTGTCATTTTTTTTCGAAAAATATATATTTTTTTACCAAAAAATTTTTATTAAAGAAATCGAATGCGCGTCATCTCATTGTGTACTGATGACAATGACTTTTGTGGGATTCAATGGGAACATATTTTTTGGCTCTTGCACCCAAACGGTGATAGATAGCGTCTTGCGGTCTTGGACAAACTTCAAGCACTTTTCAAAACGCAACTCTCAAAGTTCCACGAAGATTCCCTCAGACCCTTGCTTCTGCTCGTAAATTCAACCCAAATATATGTATAAATATGTGCCCTTGCAAAAATTGTCTCAAACCATTCAAGACAAAATACAACACTCGTTTTACCATTCGGTCGGTCACACCACTGTGATGTGAAGGCAACACACACTATAAAAATCATCCGCTCGGAGTCTTCTAGTGTTGTTGGATTAATAGTGTTGCAATACGATGGAAAGGTAGTTATAATGTAACAAGTTCTGTTTATGATGAAAAAAGCAAAACGATAATACCATTGTATTTCCTACTCTCCTTCCACACAGCACCTCCATGTTGTCATCCAGAAATCGGCCTCGGATCGGATGTTTCAGGATAGCTGGTCATTTAAGGAAATAAGAGCGTATTCTGGTGCCTGGTAAAGATCTAAATCTTATCAAAAACTAGTTTTGCTCCCAACGTCACTTTTCACTCACACGGTTTCATCTTCAAACGTTAGCAATTTGCAACATATTTGCATTGATATTTTTCTTTGTATAATGATGGCTTCAAGCAGGTGGTGTCAATCTTAAAGAGAAAAGATTTCGTCATGCTGATGTTCTTGATGTCATTTGATTTGGTTTGGATATTCCAAAATATTATTGTTCAATAGGATTAAAAACAAAAATAATAAGGCAGAAGTTCACGACCAGGTGCAACCTGCCCCGCGATAGAGAGGCCCAAAAACAAAGCAACTGCACGGGCGGATAGAAAAAAGATCACTGCCGGACAAATTACCGTTACTTTGTAAGTTTCCTATGAACACAAATGCCTAAGGTTCGATATTACACGGCCTTATTGTAATATTGGAGTTCGTCTAGTGATGCGATTGTATAACGAAAATCGATCGAGTGGATTATTGAAAACATGAAGTCTTTGGACAACACGTTGGTATGCATTCAACTATTCAGTGTTGGTGACATTGTTGCAAAACATACAGCATTATCGGATGTAGCATCTACATGAGAGGAGTAATCAAGGCTGTAAAAATAATACCGTTATTTTGTACCTTTCCTTTAAGCGCAGGAAATACACATAGTTTGATTGCGCATTGCTTCCACCTTTCATAGAAAGTGCTTTGAGCCTGGCACTACTTGAGCCTGATGCAATGGAAAACTTGTGATTTGTTTGTTTGTTGATTGAAAACGAGAAAGTGCATGGTTGGTTTAAAAATTCAACGTGGTCGTCAGAATTTTAAATTCATCAACTTTACTTTCATGTTATAAATACAACATATAAATATTATAAATGACTCGATTGTGTATTTGTTGTACTTTGTTTCCGTTACAAACGTTATGTTTTACACCGCGGCGTATGCGCTTGTTATTTTCATTGATGTTGAACTGTGACCGATTTGTTCAAACAACGTGTCAAACACATGGTATCTGTTCGCAGGTACCATCTTTGTCCAAAGAGACATCTTTCTACCAGTTGTTGTTTTGTAAAAACTATATGGCAATGTTGCAAATGCTTTCAAAATCGTTCAAAACTCCATCAGTTGTAAAGCGATTTAGGAGTTATGACCTGAGTTGACAAGATTCTTTTCAGGTTAAGATTATGTCTTCGGATTGTGTTTAGCTACGATAAACCGCAACAGAGATATTTTGGAATTTATATCATGCATTTTTAAAACTTCGTGTAGTTTTCATTCCGACTGTTCGCTGCATCGAATGGTAGAACGGAACATAAACAAAACAAATGTATGAAAAAAACGTGAGAGGGACATACATGTTACGTTCTCCATTCTTCGCTCTCATATACAATTCGAATCGGTGATACCGTTTCCCATACGATTTCCATACAGAGTCCCTGCAGGTATGCAATTTTTAACGAGCGCTCGGTACAAAATCGAATCGGTTACATCTTTTCCCAACCGGAAATTTTGAACGCCGGCGGTGCGAGTGCGACGGCAAATTCGACTGATGTATGCGTCACTTTCTGATCCACGGCGGAAGCCTGACCGGTTCGCGATCGAAACGGTTCTTGCTGGTGGGGTAATTCAGCACAAGTTTCTACTCTCAAAAATTTTACAATATCATTAGATTTAGTTAAAAACCATTGGTTTCTAAAATTAGGAAGCAAAACAAAACTGGATGTAACATGCACTCCAACACCATTTACTGTTAAACAAGGATATTTCTTTTTATTTGAATATAAAGATGCATGAATAGATTCTAATGCTTTTAACCTGCCTGCTACTTGCTCTAAACATTTTGAACCTTTCAGAACACACCGTTTGAAAAACTGCATGAAACTTTCAAAATCGTAAGCGGAAAAATTCTCTAACTGTCCATGTACTTCTACGTCTTCGTGAACGTGCAAAAGATTGTGAACGTTACTGCTCATGTGCGTACGACCATAGTGGCTTAAAAATTCGGTTACAAATCTGGAAAGCATTCTATTTGCAAGGGGGATCAATTCTCGGTATGCCGACGAAGAAAAAATGGTAACACTACAAAAGTAAAGCAGTTAATGATTATAACCTACAGTATGCAAACAATCTTTGTAAATTACGGGGCTAATGTAGTGAAGGAAAGACCTAAATTCGGTTGCTTTCCAATACTGTATAGAACCAAAAGATCTAAATGGTCTATGTATTTCAGAAGGAAGTTTGGTTTTACCCATATAGTGCGAAATTTTGTCCTTTTGGTGACTGGACCACCGATCAAAGCTTTGCATTTTGTTGTTCAAAAAGCCTAAAAGAATTTTACGACTGACACCCAAATCAATAAGGTGTAATCGGTCAGCTACAGGAAAATCACTGATCATATTCAAATTAATAGTATCCTCTAAAGGAGACCGTTTTGTTTTGTGATGCTCCTTGTCATCCCTTGAACGGAAGCTAACATCTGTACGTGGTGGTGCAGGTGGAGAGTCAAAAATTACCTTACCCTCCGGCTGTACATGCACTCCAACGATAGTGCACTTCGTGCATCCATGTTTCGCCGAAAATCCCATAACCGACTTAATAAAAGCCCGGGCTGGTGAATCAGCGATAAGAGCACCCACACGTACCTGCACTATTTCCTCGCCAAAGTTAATACCAGTCGATTGAAGCATGTTTAACTCCTGCACGAGTGGGCGCAAAAATGGTTCCAAGTTATCTGGTTTTTTTTGGCCGCAAAATATGCTGGCAACCATCACCGGACATTCGGGCAATTCTTTAATTTTAAACAGAATTGGCCAAAACTACGTTGCACTACGTTTAAAAAGAGGAAGACTATCAATGATAAATTTAAGGCTAAAACTCGTTACTCCTGGATTGCTTTCTTTAAAAAAATTCCTCAGAGCGTTTTCAATCCCTGAGTACCAAAAATCTCCACCAGGTAGTTTTTGGATTTCATGGGAAACTTTGGAAATTTCCAAAAGAGTACGAGAATCCTTAGGAAGATCGTCGTGACCGAATTTCCTCAAAATTGCCAGCATCAAATCTAAATAATTGCGTGAAAAAAAGACCTACATTCCCCAAATATTTTAAAGCCTCTTGTAATGTTTTAAAAGAATCTAAGAAGCTATACGCTTCTGTCCAAAACTTTTCAGTTGGCCCTTCAACACCGGCTTCATTTCTGTGTCCAGCATTTTCTTCGGCACCATCAAAAGCATCAGCGTTAGTATTGCTATTTATACCATCTACCCCTCCACCAGTATTCTTAAAAACGATTTCAGGACATACGGTGTTAGTATTATTAATATTTACATCTACACACCTACTACCGCCACCAGTACCTTCAGAATCATCATCATCGTGCAAGTTATCTGAAAAGATAAAAACAAAAAGGTAGAATTAGTAGAGTGGCAAACAAAAGTTCTTTAACACATTTATTTGCGTATCTTGGAGCCTTAGGTAGTGCTGCAGAGTGTTATTCAACAAGTTTTATGCTTATAGTCAAAAACTTTAAATGGTTTATAATATTTGGTACAATGCACTGAGATATGCTTATCCATATGACTTCAAGCAGAAAAAAGAAAACACGACAGGATGCACAACTGTAATTCTATCTTCCGGACGGTTCTAGTGAAACGAAAGTCGAGCGGCCAGGCAGAATGGCTCCTAACGACTTTCAACTTAAACTTCGTGGAACTTAAACTTAAACTTCGTAGAACTTAAACGACGAACTAGCGGACTTAAAAGACCTCAAATGAAACGCGACGCGCGAGTTGATCTTATTCCTGGCACCTCCAGGTCAAAATTGCGAACCTTTATTCAACAGTTGATTGTTCTTATATACTAAAGTCATCCCTGTTGTCCCATCAGCTCTCCGCCCTCTTCCTTTGGTCATCACCTCGCCTAAGCCTCAACTTCGCCGCTTCGTCATCCGCATTCCAGAATGGAAAACATTCCTCGGTTTCCGCGATGCTTCTGTGATGTTTTGTCATCAGCTGTGCTTGGGTTGAACAACATCTTAACTTCCGCGATCAACATTTCTTCTTCCGCTGTACACAACTCATAACAGCTCGTTGGCATTGTTACGCGATCCTACCGTTCGGTGACTGTGTGTCGTAGGTGCGCCGCTGCATTCTGCTGACAATGGGCTTTCGGCTACGCCGAGCCATGCGAGCTGTGCGGGTTCCGACCTTGGCTGTGTTCTGCTGACGCGATGTTAGCGCTTTCGCCGCGCGCGTTCGCGATGTGTCATACCCAGCGAGCTTCCGTGGTTGCGGAGTGTTCTCTCTGCTGACGTCGATGTTTGTTGGCGATCTTGGCTGGCGGTTGGTGGCTTGAGGTGGAAGACGGTTGGGGCTAGCTGTTGGACAAGCTGGGTCGCTTCACTAGTAAGGGATTTGTTAAACTCCGTTTTTGCTACCCGTTACCGTAAGCTCTTTAAATAACACAGATAAACCACAATGGTACCAAGTTTCGCACATGACGCAAATTTTTTAAACTTAATATGAACTAAATTATAACCCAAAGCATCGGATATCACCGGAGAGGACCCGGGCATGAACATGGAAACATTACATTCCGTTAGACAACAAAACACAAAAACAAATCTTCCGAATGATGGGCACTCCCCGGATGGTGTTGAAAATCCACTTTCAATGTATGAAACAGGTACAAAATAAGTGAAACTAGTTAGCATCCTATGTAATTTTTTCCCAAAAGGAAAATAAACAAGATCTTTCACATAGTTTGCACCCCCGACAAGCTTAGCATTTTAATGCACAACAACGCCAACTAGAAATTCTTCACGGGTAAACGATTTGCGATCGAAAAGATAATATTTAATGTTTTAACACTACACATAAAACGCATATTCACGGTAGCAATTTTACAATAAAATTGTAAAACAAAAACACATAACACTTACCTAAGACTAAGCCAGCAGGTGCCGGAGCCGAACCGGAGCCCGACGGCTGCATTTCAATATATTCTGCATCGCAAGCTCGTTCTTCTTCCTCTAGATATCGGCGACGCTTCCGACAGATGGATGATTTCGAAGTCATGTTGAATTGTTGCCTCGGGATTGCTCTTTTCCTAAAAAGATTCAAAACATAGGCGGTGAATAAAATTTCACCACTTTGGTGAAAGTGGTGTATGAAGGTGAATATAAAAATGAATATTGTTAACGGTCTCTTACGTCACAAAAGGAACGTGCGAAAAAAAAGTTTTTTTTTTGTCGTGTTTGCTGCTGTGTTTTGTCGTGTTCTCTCCTGTGTGTCTCCCGGTCCTTGATTTATTGATAATCTGTGAAGGTAAGAGAAGAGAAGGAAATTTTTTAGATAGGTACTTACGTGAACTGTGCCTCGAGCCGACGGTGTGTGAATCATTGCTGCTATGCATCAGGCTGACTTGACTACGCTGCAATGTGAGCGTTATAGCCCAATAAAGTGATACTAAACTACATTGCTTTGTTTTAGGAATGGATCATAATTATTCAAACTCATCACGGATTCCAGCTCCTACACACAAGTCACCGTCATCCATTCCAGTTTCCCAACAACCCCTTCGAAAGTTACCTGTTAAAAATAATTCCTTTATTTCAAATAAACCTGTTTGCCAGCCACCTACGCTTCCTACTTTGCCTACAACTTCCGTTCAAGTGCCTCAATTACCTTCTTTACCATATCGACCGATTTCTGTTTCAAATACTCCCACTAATTCTTTTTAAAAAAACTTTATCATACCACCGATAGAAATCAAACTGCAAGTTGCGGCTATAAGCGCCCATGTCCTACTTAAAATTAGTTAGGTATTATTAGCTTCTAAATGGATTTTAATTAAGATTGATTATAATATTGAGTAGGTAATAGATTGATTACTACCAATGTTTTCTTGATTAATAATGAATTAAATTCAGCTGTGAATAAAAACTATGAAATGTTAATATTTTTGAATAAAATTTGATGCTTTTCTCATAGCGAAACTACACATTGAATCACAATTGTACTAACTCTAAAGCGCTCCCTAAACGCGGGGCGAAGTTCGCCCGATGCGAACGAATAAAAGTAGCCCGGTTTTGCCAAATAACCAGCGCGAACGAACTTATTCGTCCGATCTGTCAAAGTGGTATATGAACAGTTTGTTTACTTTACGTTAACGTTTACCAGCAGCAGGTAAAAGTGAAATTGTGAATCGTTACTAAATATACAGTTAAATACAATGTTACTTTCTTCTAGATTAAGAAAAATGAATCCAGGCAACGAAAAACTAATGGGTAGTGGAGAATATTCCGGAAGAAAGCGAGTAAGTATGTATGAAAAACAACACACGAACAATTGTTTGGTTGTAGGTACGTGCGGGTGTGATTCCTCGACGCAGATTGCATTTCGGAAGGAAGATAGGATATTGCGAGCGGCAACATATAAAGATGTGGTACTAATTTTAGTTTTTTTAAAGTATTCTCAATAATGCATTGTCGATTAGATGCTTGTGTAGATTTACGCTGATTAATTTTGCTTCATTTGCATTAATATTTCGGTCGGGGTCCGGTCTCATCATTTAACTGTAGCAGGTTAACAATGCACGAATTCCCATTCAGCTTGGTTATGCAAAGAAAAGGCTATGCACGAAGTTAGTTGTTTTAAACAGTTTATGAACTTGCTAGTAATATTGTTTGCTGAAGATTTGCTAGTAATATCGTTTGCTTTTCTTTTCAGACTGTTGATATGTCCAACGAAAAATGTTTAATATTTATAAGCAAACTACAAGGCAAAGAATGCATTTGGAACAAAAAACACGCAGGATATAAGAATGTATTGACGCAAAGAGATGCGTGGATGGCTCTGGAAGCGGAGCTGAAATTGCCGTACGAGCAGCTTCGACTGAAGTGGAAATCACTTCACAGCTCGTACCGGCATTACAGCAAGAAGCACCAAGACAGCTTGAGAACCGGATCTGGTAAGCTTAGCATTAAAAGTAATGTTTATACAATGTTGTTTATAATGTCCAATTCTATTTGCAGCCACAGAAGACATAGCCTACCCTACGTGGTTTGCATATAAAGCCATGAGCTTCCTGTCGGCGAATTACCATCCCGGATCAACTTTTGACTCGGTGAGTTTGTTGTAACCATTTAATTGTGTAATTTACCGTAATAATTGTGGCAAGCCAAAACTTCGTCATTTACCAACACGTAGCGAAGACTTTTCTAACTGTAGGTTTATTTGTTTCTAATTGGCATTGTTAACAAATTTATTCGCTAGATATAAACGGATTTGCATAAGCTGGTTGCTTGTCCGGGTTGAAATCCCACGCAGATCCAATGGACCGTGCATGTTTTGGCTTCTTTCTCCATTAACTACCCTGTAGATATCTCGATCATTCAAACGAATTGACTCATGCCTGCGTATAAAGTTATGCAAGTAAACAGTAGCGAGCACAATTTTGGATGCTATAGTCGGTTCTAATTCGATAGCTGTTTTAAGAACTCGAAATCTACTGCTTAGAATTCCAAAAGCCATCTCTACAGTACGACGAGCTCGCGAGTGTCGCTCGTTAAAATTGCGTTCTACTGACCCTGCATTGGTAATACCACCAAAAGGTCTTATACAATAAGTAGTAAAGGCGAAAGCTTTGTCACCTAGCAAAAAATAAGGAATATTTGGAGATGTCGGGTCCGATCGCAGAACTCGGGGCTCGGGAATGTTCAACAAATTATCCTCTAACAAGTTGAATAGACGAGAATGTCGTAAAACTCCGCCATCAGAAATTCGTCCTTTTGCTCCAACGTCGACAAACATAAAGTTACAATTGGCATCAACAATTGCCAACAAAACGATACTGAAAAATTGCTTGTAATTAAAGTAATCTGTTCCACTGTTCTTTGGAGCTTTGATCTGCACGTGTTTGCCATCGATAGCGCCGATAGCATGTGGGAAATTCCATTTAACTTCAAATTCATCCGACACTTTTAGCCATTCTTCTTGTGACTCTGGAAGCTGGAAAAGAATATTTGAATTATTATTAGTAAATATAGTAATCAATGTAGCGTTGATACTTAATGCTAGTACAAAAAATATATTTAGCCTCTTAGTGTGAGCCAATAATGTGATCCCAGGATTTCATTCAATATAGTTTCTGCCTAATAATATTGTTCCTTTTCATTCTAGCTCCACCCGCCTCAGCTATTGGTTGAACCAACAGGTAGCAAAGCTCCACCACTACCTGCAGCACCACTATCTACCTGCAGCACTAACTATCTCCGCAGCCAACCATCAACCCGCACTCCTTCACCGCAACCAGGACCAGCAACCCGCACACCTTCACCGCTACTAGGACAAGTAACCCGCACACCTTCACCGCAACCAGGACCAGCAACCCGCACACCTTCCCCGCAACCAGGTCCGTCAAGCCGTGCCCCTTCCCCGCAACCAGGTCCGTCAAACCGTGCCCCTTCACCGCCACCAAGACCGTCAACCCATGGCCCAACGCCATTGACCACTCCACCCGGTCAGCGCGGTCGTGGCGCAAAGCGAAGATGGGACGAGGCAAACCTTAAATATAATGAAAACGTTTTAAGGGCCTTAGAAAAAGTGTCGGAGACGTCCGACCGGCTTATGCAGGAAAGACGGATGGCTCGAACTGAGGGAGCGGAGTTTGGTCGGTGGGTTGGCGGAATACTCGACGAGTGGTCGCCGCAGAGGAGGCAAGCCGTAAAAGTGGCGGTGCGGCAGATAATCTGCAAGGCAGATGCAGCACGATTCCGGGAGAGGATGGGAAGGAGTGTTGAGGAGTTTTTCGAAGTAGAAGAAGACGTTTAGTTTCTCTTTTTTTAATTAGTTCAATAAGTTTTCTCATTAGATTAGGCTTTTAGATGTAGTTTTATATTACTCCTAGGCTATTTAGGTTAGGAATTTGCATTTTTAATATTGTTAAGTTGTAAATAGTTTTAGAATTTTGGAGTTAAGGTTAAGAAAACATAAGTTAAGGCTAGAATTATAATTTTTTTTCGTCTTCTTTCTTCTACCTGATGAAATAAAAAGAGTCATCTTAAAACTGCAACTTAAATTTCGGACTCGCCTATGCTCTTTGCAAAAGTCAACGTATGGCTGTCACGTTGATGTTGGGGATCGATTGATTGTGCTGATCTCAAGAGTGCACCATCAGTAGGTATTCACTTTTTCAATGTGAGTGCACCATCAATAGGTTTTTTTGGTTTGGTTAGTACCAATTCAAATGGCCAAAAATGGTTTTGTTAAAATATAAAAAACAAAAATATATATTACCTTCACGTAATCCCGAAGCAACAGCACCAGTGAGTCACAAACTTGTGGAATGAACTGAGAAATAGATTGCTCGGACACCTAAAAATGGATTAGCAGAACAAATACCATCATAAACTGAATCTAATTCGTATATGTATATTGTTGGTATCTCACCCTATATGGCTGCATACTCTAGGCTCTTGTAGTTATCTCCAGCCCCAAGAAACCTGAGAGTGATAATCAGCTTGTCTCGAGCTGTTATTGCCGGTCGCATGTAGGTGTCCTGTTTCCGGATCTTCGGCGTTATAATTGTTAACAGATATTCAAACTCCTCCCTGGACACCCTCATAAAATTAATTATGGTGTTGTCGAGTTCCTCCTCCAAAATTTTTCGGAGTAGGTTACCCGCATTTTCACTTCGCTCCAACAGCATCGGCCGCATCCATATTCGTTTTCTATATCTACGCTGTTGGAGCAAGTGCAGCCTCATGAACGAGCACCATGCTTCGGACCAGTCAATCAAAGCGTCGTCCGTATTCATTACACTCTGCTGTCAAAAAACACAATGTTGTTTTAACTTATTTTAATAATTTGAACATTATTACTTACCCTTATTAAAAATCAACGACACCTTCAAGCGTTCACAATCTCGAAATCAATCACTTGTTTACATTCGAATGACAGTTTCAGCGCAACTGAAGCGGTTCAAACCAAATTCAAATTGAGCAACTTCAGTTCAAACCAAGTTGATGATATAAAAACCTTGGTTAAAATTGAACGTTCGCCCTCGGTGGAGTTTCGCAATTTATAAACGCAGCGCGAACGAAATCGGTTTTTTTCATATGGAGTTTCGCGTTGGCCTGCGCAATTCGCGCTGCCCGGGGCGACTTTCGCATTGACAAGCGCAACATTCGCTCAAAGTGTAGGACCGGCCTAACAGATCCCTTAAACTAAAAGTGCGCTAGTCGATTAAAGTATGTAGAAGAGGACTAAAATGCAAAACATGTTCATCATCTAAGGAGACTGCCACTAACTTACATTTAATATCGCTTAAATTTATCTTAACTACTGTTGAACTTAAATGAGAACTGTAAGCTTTAAAATTATAAATTAAAGCTCCGCTGCACGGGTCGGTGAACATGGGACGTTTTTCTTGTAGACGTTGCCCATAAATTAAAACATTGCCTGATAATGTAGTAGCACTGTCAAATCTAATAATTTCGTTAGCATTAGTTAAAAACCAACCATTTCTATTTCCTTTTCTTAAAACGAATTTTGGGCCTATCTTTAAAATTCCGTCCTTTTTTGTACATTTTAATTTAGGATAATCATCATCTTTTTTTCGATCTGCTGCTTGCAACTCTCTCAGTTCAGTAATTTTGCAAACTAGCTGGTTTATACACCTAGGACCTGCTCTAACTAAACGTTTTATATATTGGAGCCTATTTTCAAATGGATAGGAAGAAATGGATGGAAGAGGGCCGAATCTATCTACATCACTTTCTGCGTGCAGTAGATTGTGCACATTGCTTGTCACATGACCACTGCCGTAAATGTTACTAAATTCGCTAACATATTTTTTCAAAAGTTGTCCCGCATACCCCAAAACTGTTTAAATGAACTTGATGAAAAAAGTGTTACAGCTACATGCAATAGTTTTAAATGTTGAAAAGCGTTATCAGGTAATCTATTTTCTAAAAGTGGGATACTAACGAAGTCCCACGATGTATCTCCGAAGGAAATTCGATCTTTAATAATTGCCTTGTAATTGCTTGCTGTTCATCTAGCCTCCATTTAGTGAACGGTGCTAGCGTGCCTGCAACGTATCCTTTTAATGTCTTTCTAGTTATGCCTAAATGTATTAAATGCAAGTCATCGGCTACTGTAATGTCACGTATTATATCTAAGTCCACAAGGTCCAATAATGGAGAAGGGCATTTTTGATGTTGCTGGTACGGTCCACTTCTAAATTCAGCATCTGTGCGATCTTCGGCTTCTCCTTCAAAAACTACCTTCCTTGCATCACGAACGTATCGTCCCACTAACTTGCATTTGATGCAACCATGAAAGCCATTGTGATGTACTACCCCTGAAAACAGAACAAAAAAAAAAGGTTTATTACATGAATATTAGTGAGTGTGAATAGTGAGTGCGAAAATTAATGAATTAGTAATATTTTCTGGTTTTTGTTACCTTTAATAAATGCACGTGCTGGCGAGTCGGCAATAAACGCTCGTAAAGCAATGTCGATCACTTTCCCATTGATTAAAATTCCTTGTTCGAGGCAGAAATAGAGATCGGTCACAAGTGGGCGAAGAAATTCCTCGGCACTGTCTGGTTTTGATGAGCCACAAAAGATTCCAAGAATAAATATTGGAGCATCTTGAATACCGTGAAGCTGCATCAAAATTGGCCAGAGTTGAGTAGGCCCACTGATGTACATTGGCAGACCATCCACGGAAATATTTATTTTGAATAATTTCACATCTGGAGTCACATTTCTGAAACGAATAAGGTGATTGAAAGCATAACTGGTTTTCCATGTTTTTCACAAACATACGTACCGATAGTAGTACTGTAGAGAATTTTGAATCCCTTGGTACCACATCTGTCCACCAGCAACGGTCGCTATATCCTTACACACAAGCACAGGTGTCTTCATAAGGGTCCTTGAATCTTTTGGCAGCGAAATGTCTGTTTCGTCTATCAAAATTGATAGCAGATCATCAACTGCAACATGAGTTATCTTATGAGATAGAGCCCATAATCGCAACCGTTTTTTTGTCGGGCTTTCCTCGGGAGTTGCATCATTGGACTCGTCCTCATCATCAGCATCGTCATCCTCATCATACACTTCACAATCGCCATCTATCCAACCGTTACATACAAACAAGCAAACATCAACATCAACAATTTAGTTTAAAACTATAAAGCAAAAAGATTAAAGACAAGAGAGATGAATGACCGAATAGGTCAAAATCTCTAAAATTAAAAAAAAAAAAATAAATAAAATCTATCCAACCGTTCAGTAAAAACTCGAGAAAATCCCAGTTTTCGGTGTCCTCGTCTTCCTCTGAAACTTCAAAGTGTTCTGCTTCGGTGGATGATTCTGCGGATGGAAGCTCAATTCCGAAAACAAATAAAAACAAGTAGTTTACTTAATACGTTCTATTATTACAAAACTTACCTTGATTTTCCAAACAACCGCTTGTTTCAGGTTGCGGCAGGTTTGCGTCTTCCCATTCTTTTTCATATTGGGCCCACATCGCATCCCAGCCTTGTTGATGGTTCCACTTTTCTTAGTACGCTTTATGTTATCCATTTCGAAAAGAAAACAAAATCACAAAACACTGATGAAAATTTGATATGATGATGAAAACTTTTCACTTCTTGCTGTACGGATCGTCACTGCAGCTTTTGTTGTTGTACAACACAATTTTGATTATTTCTTTCTGCTTCTTCTTTCAGTTTTGTTGTTTTTCCTTTGGTTAATTCATACTGCCATTCCCGCTCATTTTTTCACCAATACCTTTCCCTGTACGTTTCGCACCCCCTCGGCCTATGAACTAGTCATCGAAATTCACCATTGCGGATTTCTCTTCGTTTCCCACCCCCTCGGCCTACACTTTGCTTGTCTAATTGTTACGTGGGTTCTTTCCACGCACGGTTCCACTAACACAGACAAATTTTTGAATCGCTGTGTCCAGACACGGGAAGTTATGTTTATACCACCCGGGTTGGATCCGACAGAACGTTCATTTGTACAGATGAGCGGGACAGACGATGACGAGCTACACGCTAAAAAGAGATAGCATACTCGACAACTTGTGTGCAAAGACCAAAGTATGGGCCAACAGGGATCGGGGGTGGGAAAACTTGTATGGTAAAGGATAAATTGACTAGTGGGATAATAGAAGAGTTTGACACAAGTATAATCGACCAGTCCTTTTTTACCTGGTACCTTCGAATTGAAATATTTTTGCAAAATGATTCCTCCACATTCAAGATAACGGCCTGATGATTTCCAGAAGCTGTAAAGAACAGAGTACAATGATAGCAATAGTTAAAGTTAAACGCAAAGCAATCTGGCTATCCCATTTATTACTTACCATTATGTTGAGCATTGCATCGCAAATCCCTTTTCTTCTTCAATGGCATATCGGCTCAACAGAAGTCACCCTTTGCGTCCGTGGTTAGTCGGACCACTGGCACATGAGGGCAGTCGGGTATAATTTGATCAATTTTCGTGGATCTCTGGGAGAAACAAAAGTGTAATGTGATATTGATTAAATCATCAACAATAAGTATCAATTTTAACACACAAGACACTCACTTGAACGGGTTTGTGGTTAGGACTAACCATCACCGCAGGCGAAGGCCTTGATCGTCGAGCTCCAACGGAAGCCGTCATATAATAAAACTGTTAATCAAATTCCTGCGATATTTCCCTTTTTCTAAATGCAGCAAACTGAGTACTACTTACCAGAAGTTCTTTTAACTCTTTTTAAATGCAAAACTCGTTACGCCCCGGGTTTCCAGCCAATCTTTTTTTGGAATTACGCAGCCGGGAGCGTGCAACAGTTCCAACTACTTCCGCTGATGGCAGACTTCAGAATGTTCTTTAACGAACAAAAAGCTATTTATTGTGCACTCCGACTTTACCCAGTCCACGTGCCTTCCGCGAAGAGTTGCCGGCTGAAGAGGATATCTAAAACGCGCACTATGCGTGTTTTATGATCGCAATGTACGTGCAGTTGCTCCCGTGTTTCTAAATGCACGAATTCGAATTGCGAACAAATACTGCAGTCGATCATGAGGCGCTCGACGGACATTTCCAACATTATCCGAGTCACACCATGGTCGTTCCTCAATCTGTCCAACTTCTCGTCCATCCGCGTCAACTGATGGGCCAGGTCGGCGTTGAACACGTCGGGGCCCGTAACATTTGCTCCTTGACCAAAACACTGCACACTGGAAACTGGCGGGGTGTGCACCGGAGTGGGTGGCAGAAATTGGGCTTCGAGGTTTTCTTGGTCCAATCCCACCATGGCGGATGGTACGGCACTGTCTTTGTCACTTACCGTTACCGTTGTTTCTTGTCATGCAGCGGATTGATCGGCTTCTTCGATTCTTGCGGTGATGGTGAAATCTGGAAGCTTCTGCTTCAACCACTCGAGAGAGTTATAATATTTATATACCTTAGAATACCTGTACCCAGGTTGCTATTCGAGCAAATATGCGGAAACTTTCGGGCACGCACATCAATAATTCGATCGTTTTGAAAATTGATTAAAAATCGAAGTGCTCGAAAATCGTTAAAAACTGTATATTTATATACCTTGGAATACCTGTATAAATACCCAGGTTGCTATTCGAGCAAATATGCGGAAACTTTCGAGCATAAACGCGGAACTATATCATAATACACTCAAATATTTCAGGCGGCCGTCAGCATCTTACCAATGGATTGCGAAGCTGGACAAATGAGTTCCGTATACCTCAGGCCGCATTAAAATCATTGGTTGAACTTTTAAATACCACCCTGGATCTAAATCTGCCTAAAGATCCTCGTACGATAATTAGGACTCCAAGGGTTTTAAAGATTCTAATGGACGCTATTGGCATTAAGGCGTTGAGGCTTGCCTAAGAAAATCATTGGCTCAGATCGATCGCTCTTTAACCATTTCATTAAATGTCAACATTGACGGTTTGCCTCTCCACAAAAGCAGCTCTAAATTTGTTTGGCCTATTCTATGCAATATTTATGAATTACCCGCTATTTCGCCTATGGCAATAGGCATATATTGTGGATCGTCGAAATCGAATAATGCGGTTGAATTTCTAAGTCCGTTTATTGAGGAGTTATTATCAATTTTAGAAAAAGGATTGAAAATAATTAGTTTTGATGTTGCTGTTATCGTAGAATAATGTCGACTGGGAAGCGAGCGAGCGAGATGGAAGAGAAAGACGGATAGATCTTCGAGCGGATCGATGGAGGAGTAATAACGCTCGGAGTAGAGGCAATAGCAGACAAGATATCGAGAGTAGCAGAAAGTAATCCAACTAGAAAACAGTAAAAGATCGCGACAAAAAGACTAAATTTTAAGCCACCGTAAAGTGCTATAAAATAGTCGAGACGAAAAAACCGCTTCGAACAGTAATTAAAATTTACGCTTTAATTACTTACGCTTACGCTAGATTCGTTGTTTTGTGTGCGATGCTCCTGCTCGATCTTTTATAAAAGGAGTGATGAATTTCAACGGCAAACATCACATAACTGGTACAGTGGTTTTTCTGCAAGTAGATGCAAAAGCTCGCACAAATGAAAAATTTCGAATGAAATAATATTTAGAACATCAAATCGGCGATACCGGGGGTGCAGACGACGTGTGCGCGTTCTTCGGGGCCGAAGAACGCGCAGACGACGTGCGCGTGTTAGCAAAACTCCTCCCCGAAAGAAACTCCTACAGCGAGAGTGAGCGGCACTATACTACTTTCCTTTGCAACCATACAGGAAGCAACGTAAAATCTGAGCTGCACTCCGGATTTCAGGATGCTTACGCACACAATCTTAAAAACGCCTTACATCCCTAGATGCGCAGCTTTGGGTTTTCTCTAGTGGGTTGGCCATGAAGGAATTTTAATTATTTTGGTAGCTGTTATCTCTTGTAGAGCCAACAGACCAACAAAAAACATTTTATGAAAAGGGCATTTGAAAGCGTTATCGAAAAACATAAGCGCTGTCATGAGTTCATTGCAATTAAATAAAAATCATTGGGCTTATAACATTATGGTTGAAGGACAATAGATCATGTGGTAACCGAGAGGTTGAGCCCTTCAGACAATCGTGTAACCAATCTTCTCAAATGCCCTGTTTTCATATCACTTTCAGAGGAATTTACTGGAACTACAGGTTGGATCGCCACAGCTTTTCATGTATACTATGTAGGTGGTAGGGAGTACCAAAATGAATAAATTTTGAAGTTGATATAGATACACAGATAAAAGTTTTCCTTAAAATTCCAATCAAACAGGTTTTCTGATACAGGAATCGTATGATAGGTAACTGTTGATCAATATAGATGTGCTTCCCTGTTTCTATTGTTTTTTCGTTAAAGAACGGAATTTAAACGTTTATAAGGAATGTTTGCTTTGGTTATCCTAAATTGCAAGATAGCGCTATTTTTACCAGTTATATGGTTCTGTATGACCTTGCGGCTGATACAAAGTTCAGGCATTTTACTCTAGCGTTGGTCTAGTTTGGTGTGACCCATTTCGTACTCATACGAAAAGTCCTCTGAAGGTCATATCAAAATAGGGCAGACTTGCAACTTGAGACCCACAGGAGTACGAGAGGCCATTCAAAAGTTTGCATACACCGTCAGATTAGAACAGCAACCAGAAACCTTAGCGCCCAACTAGGGGCTCTAGTATTTGGTGACAAATTAAAAGAAACAATTGTAATACTCATTCCTTTCCGGGTCCTCCAACAGTAACAGAAAATCCTGCCTGCAGCGGAAGTGAGAGTTCAGAAAACCCCAACATTTTCTTATCCTGTCGCTCTTCTGGTAGGCAATGGATAACACGAAGGTTGCCGAAACCGGCCCGAAAGGTTCCGAGCAATTTTTTTCACTACCACTGCTTTGATTTGTGTACGTACACGCCGAACTCGTTGCGTCTCCCTTTTTCAAATAATCATTTTTGTTCTCTAAAATTCGCTTCCCTCAGGAACTTTATAGAGGAATACGTTCATTAAATGACATATCCCTATGGAAAGGTCTGGAATACCGAATTTTTTTGAATTACATTGGATTTGTTCTACTAAAAGACCATTTGTCAGCAAAATATTATCAGCTCTTCCTTTTACTTTTATATAGCGTAAGAATTTTTTCTGTTGAAATATATAGAAAATTCCGCCCGGTTGCTAGGGATCCTTCAATAATTTTATGACGGATTTCAAGATTTTGTATGGCATTGAATACATTACAAGCAACATTCATAATCTCTGTCACGTAGTAGATGAAGTGAACAGGTTTGGTCCGTTATGTACCTTATCTGCATATCTGCGTTTGGAAATTTTCTCCATAGTATTAAAAAAAATGCTTCGTCACAGACCACTTCCTTTGAGTCAGATAGCAAAACCGCTCACCGAAATTAGTTATGAAGGAGCAATAAGTTTTAAAAATACTTGCATAAATAATACTAGATCATTATTGCCTGTAGAAAAAACAGAAACAAAAACGACTGTAATTTTCTCAGATTTTGTTTTGAGTACAAACTTTGAGGATAAATGAGTCCTAACAAAGGTTCTTCGTAAAATTTTCATAAAAAAGATCAAAGAAATTAATTGGAATTGGCAAATTGATTGCCGTTTCCTGCTTAACATGTATGATTTTTTCTCAAAGCCATTTGAATCCCCTTTTATACATGTTTTTGCCAGTCACGATGAGAAATTTAATTATTCTACGATGCAAGAGATGAAATTGTTTTGTTCCTTGCTGTAAAATAAATATTGTATACCCGTTTATTAATGCCTCATAATTGTATACGAAACATTAATATTTAATTCAATGAACCTTTCTCTTCCGTGATTTCAGTTTCATTTAAGCTAGTTATTTTCTTGATTCCACTTTGCTGTTTGCTATATTGAAAAAATTTTTTGTTAGAAAAGTTTTTTGTTCGTATACGATGGGTCGCCATTACGAACAACTTCTAACATTATCCTACTCGTGACTCTCGACTGGTACACACGCACTTTTCTTCGCTCCGCGGTTTACTGCTTTCACTCGCTGGTTTTTCCTGGGAATCATCCCGATTTTCACACTCAACACGCCATACTGGATTGTGTTTCGATTCTTCCGCGTTCACCGCTTGATTACCCAAAGTTTGATCAAATTGCAAGCGCGTCGCGAGTTCAGTTCTACGTTGAGTTACGGTTCGCCGCGGCTGTTGACCCCTGGTGTTTTGGCGATGGCTGACCTGTGCTTGTCCTGCGCCCGTTCTTCGTCGCTGGAGGACCCGAGTTATACCTGTGATGGCTATTGCAAGCGATGGATTCATCGGACATGTATGGGTTTGAGCTATACAATGTTTAAAGAGTTGACCAAGGGCGGCTCGCAAATCCTGTGGCAGTGTACAGGATGCACCGAAACTCGCTGCAGCGGCAGATCGTTGGTATTGGAAGAGCTCTCGGCTGCCCTGGCGGCACTCAAAAGTCAGCTGAACGAGAAGCTTGAACTGTACGGAGCCAGACTGGACGCAGCCACAGCATCGATCGACATTACACTGAAAGATGCTCTCTACCAACAAGCGAAAGCCACTAAGACTGCGCCAAGAACTGCTGCAAACAGAGCCACCGATGGACAGGCTGACGCACTAACCCCTCAAAGCGTCGCCTCATGGACCGTTCCCCTCCATCACCACTGGTTGATGTCGACACTCTGCCCCTTACCGGCACTGCACCATTGAACGTAACTGCACCACATGCCACTATCTTGCTGCCACCGGAAGATGATAAGTTTTGGCTTTACCTCTCAAATTGCCGTCCGACGACAACGCCTGTGGAAGTTCAGGCGTTTGTTAAGCACCAAATTGGCGTTGACGATACCACCGTAGTCAAGCTTGTACCGCCCTCGAAGGATGTTAATACATTGACCTTCGCGTCATTTAAGATCGGAATGTCAGCTGAACATAGAGAGAAAGCACTTCAGCGATCCACTTGGCCTGTAGGAACGGTTTTTAAGGAGTTTGTGAATCGTAAGCTGTCTAAGAACGCGGTGCTTGCGGTCACGGACGATCGCCACCCTCCATCTTCAATCACAACACCAGTTAGTACAAGAACCGAAAATTCCGTACTATCCCAGAATATTACCGACACACTGACCACATGTAGCGCGAACTCACAAACACAGCAATAGCAGTTTAGTGCCACCACCACAACGTATCCTTCCCCAGCACCGCCTTCGATACCGTTATTATCCAACGCACCACTAACACCACTTACCGCTTCTCCTGACACGCCGCTTTCGCCGTCGCTAACGGTTTATTACCAAATCGTTCGGGGACTGCGTACCAAAACTACCGATTTTTTGCTGGCCGCATCTGCTGCCACCTTTGATTTAATCATCCTAACGGAGACATGGTTAAACGAGCAAATCCCGACGCCGCTCCTATTCGATGACCACTACAACGTGTTTCGGACTGACCGGAATGCTGTTAATAGCGCATGTACACGAGGCGGAGGTGTACTAATAGCGTGTACCGCCACACTTTTGGCACACGAGGTACCGGTTCATTCCAGTCTGGAGCTTGCAGTGGTGGCTGTGAAACTACCGGATCGTTTGCTCTTCATTTGCGCTCTATACATCCCACCTACACATGCTTCGTCAACGGATGCCTTCACCCAGCTAACAAATGTACTAAATTTGCTAACTGACCAGATGAACACAAAGGACATGCTTCTCATCATGGGCGACTTTAATCTCCCGGGGCTTATCTGGTCGATCGGGGATAACCATCCCTTCAAGCATTATACGGCCACGTCGACCTCTGCATCGTCATCCTGTTTTATTGACTGCCTGGCATCGAACGGTCTATTCCAGCTTAGTTGTGTCCGCAACAGCCTAGACCGTCAACTCGATCTGGTGATCGCCAACGAAGGGTTGGCCGAACTATACCCAGCAATCCAGAAAAGCGTAGTTCCACTGCTCCCTATTGACCCTTATCATCCAGCCCTCGAATTAACCCTAACTCTTAAGATTAATGTAGCAAGTAATGCAAATCGATCTTCCCATTCTCGTCCTAGTTATAGTCCTGTTAGGCAGTTTAACTTTAACTTTAGTAAGATTAATGTTCCAAGACTTCGTTCTTATCTCTCAAATGCTGATTGGAGCCTGTTCCATGAGGCCACCTCTGTCGATGTTGCTCTACACTCCTTGAACCACATCATCACCTCCTCTTTCCCAATGTGCTGTCCCCGCCTGAAACCCCCTCCCAAGCCACAGTGGTCGGACCGTACGTGGCAAGTGTTGAAGCGTGACAGACGGCGGGCGCAACGCGCA
The DNA here is from genome assembly GCF_943734705.1 of Anopheles coustani. Lineage (NCBI taxonomy): Eukaryota > Metazoa > Arthropoda > Insecta > Diptera > Culicidae > Anopheles > Anopheles coustani. The sequence continues at coordinate 48,705,821 of NC_071289.1, read as the reverse complement.
TGGAGTAGTTCCAACACGCCGCATAGGAAACAGGTGTACAAATACGCCTCAACTGCATTCCGCATACATAACCATGCTCGCTATGGTTCTTATATAGCCAGAGTCCAACACCAACTATCCCATAACCCCGCATCTTTTTGGCGATTTATAAATTCCCGTCGGAAATCCTCGTCCATCCCGTCTACAATGACTTTGGGCAATGTTAGCGCCTCTTCACCCACCGAAATCTGCGACCTTTTCAAAATTCATTTTTCGGATACCTTTGTGAATTCCACTGCAACTTCAACTCCTCGAGCTGATGGTTTGCCTAACGCGCCTGTGGGTGTCTTGGACATTAATAGTGTGGTGCTTGACGAGGCCTCGATACTCCGGGCTATTCGCAAAATTAAGGGAGGATGCTCCCTTGGTCCTGATGGTATTCCTGCCATCATATACAAATCTTGTAGCGATATCCTTGCCCCTCATCTCTGTAAATTGTTTAACCTTTCCCTTTCCTCCTCCTGCTTCCCATCCTTGTGGAAGTCTTGCTGGCTGGTACCAATCCTAAAAAAAGGAGCGCATAATTCGGTCTCTAATTACCGCGGTATATCCAAAATTTGCACCTGTGCCAAGATCCTTGAAACTTCTATCCATTCCCATATCCTCTCCCATACCAGCAGAGTCATCTCGTTCAACCAACATGGCTTTCTGCCTAAACGTTCTGTCGTCACAAACCTTATGTGTTTCGTCACTCGGGCCTCTGTATCTATCGATGCTGGTCTCCAATTCGACGCCATCCAGACGGATTTTAAAGCTGCCTTTGACAGGCTCCCCCACGATCTGTTGTTGGTCAAGCTTGAGAGACTGGGATTTGGCAACCCGATGTTGGCCTGGTTCGAGTCGTTTGTATCAGATAGGGTATATCACGTCAAGTTGGAATCTGCCTTATCCGATCAGTTTTCTAGCGGCTCTGGTGTGCCTCAGGGTAGTGTCCTTAGCCCTTTGCTATTCCTCTTGTTTGTAAATGATGTTAGCCACGTACTTCCTCCTGATTCATTCCTTATGTTTGCTGACGATCTAAAACTGTTCAGTCCTATATCCTCTGTAGCTGATTGTCTTGCTTTTCAATTCCTTATTGACCAGTTTTCCATCTGGTGTTCCGCAAATGGATTATCCCTGTCCCTCCCCAAGTGTGCTTCGATCTCCTTTTGCCGATCTGGCCGCCCGCTGCAGTATGAGTACAAGCTTGGTAATGAGCTATTATCCAGAGTGTCCGTCATCAAAGATCTTGGTGTCTGGATTGACGATCGGCTTTCTTTCACTTTGCATCATGACAAAGTGATAAGTAAGGCTTATCAAACTCTTGGACTCATCCGACGCATGGCATCTGATTTCACAGATCCCATGTGTCTCAGAACCCTCTATTGTAGCTTGGTCAGGTCCCATCTGGAGTTCGCTAGTGTCATTTGGATCCCGTCCTCTCCTTCTGCCATTGCAAGGTTTGAAAGCGTCCAGCGAGCTTTCACGCGCTTTGCGGTTCGTAGAGTGTTTGGTCCAAGCACCCCGTTGCCCCCCTATGCTGTCCGTTGTCAGGTTCTGAATCTTGAACCATTGGAGCTGAGGTGGCGGGCCTCTCAAGCTCTCTTTGTAGCCGGCCTGCTATCCCAATCGTTGGACGTTCCCTTCCTTTTATCCTCCCTAAATTTTTACATCCCATCACGCCCACTTAGACCTCGTCCTATCCTTTCCCTGGCTAGGCGTCGAACCCAGTTCGGCGCCAATGACCCGTTTCTCCGTGCAGTGCGGGAATTTAATGAGTCTGCTGATCTGTTCGACTTCAACACCTCCCTCTCCACCTTCCGTGCCAACCTTCGCCATTCTCCTTCCTCATAAACTGTATCCGTTCTATTCCCTTTCCATTTTTGCAACATCGCCATTTCCATCACTGTTCTGTTAAACTGTATGCCCCCGCTAAGAATTTGTTAGATTTAAGACTTTATAGAGTGTGAAGCTTGAGGCAGACACCAGTAAGCCAATAAATACAATACAATACAATACAATTAGTTGGAGCACATTTCCATACCCCTGGAAATCTTTGGTGGATTTGTTTCCTTTGTTCATTCCTGTACATGTTAACAATGTCTAAAACTTCCTTTTGCCACCACATAACAAACTGAATCACCAGTTTTCGCGTATGCGTCGGTAGAAATTATTTTTTTAAAAATAATTTAGCTGTAAAATAGAATGTAAGTGAATAAGAATGGCGCATTCAGATAAAAATAAATTATTCACTTACGTTATCAGTAAATATTTCTTTGCGCGATAACAACCAATAAAAATTCACCACATCCTGCTCATTATTGATAAGATCGTGTGTTTCGGCTACATTAGAATTTTGTTGTTGCGGTGGTTCGGCTACTTTTGAAGAGTTCACATTCAAAATTGAGGCAAGACGAGGAATATTCGCTTCAAAGTAGCTTTGTACTGCTTCTGCTTACTTCGGTCAAAACGAGTATAGAAGATCTTTTTTAAATGTTGCGAAAGCTGCCTCAAACTTATTTGAATTTTCTACTTGTACGGCATCGAGAATATCGTTTTTCATATTAATAATAGGAGAGTTTAGATTGGAAATCTCGTTCTTTACATCCAATGCATCCGTATTTCTTACTTTTAGAAAAACGAACAATGCAATGGGACGATATGGCATAAAAGTTGAATGAAATTTGGTTATCCCATTTTGCGTCTTACGGGTGTTTGATTTCTCGTGACTTGGCATAGTTAATGAAACATTTTTAGGTGATTTGAAGAAGTGCCAATGATTTCTAGAAAATTCAGAATAATAATTAAATTTTGTTTACCGATACTTATACATCTATATTACCTTCGAGCCGGTTATTGAGATGTCTCGAAGCAAAATCTCTTCCACGACAGTTTCTGCTCCACTCAGGTTCTTAAATTCGGCGACGAACTATATAGCGATCGGCTTCATCCCTGTCCGTTGATGTTGCATACAACTGCTCGCTACGTCTTTCCTCCGGAGAATAGCCATCCTTCATCTGCAGCTGCTCTGCTTTCCAAAAACGCTCGATGCTCTCCTCCAGTGAAAGGACTGATGCACAGACGGTGATGGTAGACGTTTCCACACTTGATGCTTCCACCGAACCTTTACCCGCAACCATCCATCCAAATACGCTCTCCACCAGCTGAGGAAGATCGGGTCCCAAACGAGTGCGTGCTGCTTCCGGGAAGAATGAAAAATAGTGCTCGATGCCGATTACTAAGTCGATTGGCTGCGGCTTGTTGAATTCAGGATCGGCCAGTAATATATGCTGCGGAATTTTTCAACCTTCCGTCGATACAAACTGAGTTGGCAGCTCTGCTGGAAACTTCGCTATTACCAGGAAGTTCATGCTGCGTTGGAAATCACCTCGATTCGAGCGGACTTTAACATTCAAACTTTCTTTTATCGTTTCAGACGCCTTGAATGCTTATGTTTGTTTTTAGGCTTTGATGCGCAATATGTTTGCCAGCCGTTGGCTAATGAGATTGGGCTGTGAACCACTGTCAATTTGCGCTCTTGGGGAATGTTCCATTCCAAAATTGTCTACTACCTTTACTATTGCGGTTAGCAAGAATACCTGATGCCGCTTTCGTGCTTCTGCGACCGCGCTACTCACGGCTATGCTGCTCGATGGGCAAGGCGGACTACTTGTCGCCTCTATATGCAGCAGCGTATGATGCCTTCTTTTGCAACGTCTGCACGTATGCTTACTCATGCAACCACTTTGGACATGCCCCATCCGCAAACAGTTGTAACACAACTTCTTTTCGCTGACAATTTGACGTCGGTCAATTGGCGAAAGATTTATGAATACAGCACACTCGTTAAGCGGATGATTTTTGGATCAACGTGAACATCTTTTAGCGGCCTCCATGATAGATGGATAGGAAGCCAGATGCGCTGTTCCTGCTTTTGCTTTGGGCTTTTCTTCGGCTGAATGGTACATGGAAATTGACTCAAACATGCGCATACGTCGCTGCAGGAATTCAATTAAATTGCCGTATTTGTGGTCCTCTACCTTAGAAGCATAATCTTCCCATAGCTGCAAAGTATCATCGGGTAGCTTGGTGCACAGCAAATATTCTAAAATGGTGCTCCATTCTTCAGTGGCTTCACCAAGCTGATGCACAATTTTGCGATGGCGGTCGAATTCATCGACAAGCTTATTGTAGCATACGCTACGCACATCACACAATTCCCACGTATCCTTATCACATCACACACTATATTTCAAACCCACATCTCATCACACTTATCACACTTTGTAACAACACAACACAACACGCTAGAACCACACAACGTTCTTAATCCACACTTTGTAACACAATGTACAGTCAGGAAAGTTATGACGAAAGTCAGAACCCAGAACCCAAAACACAAACCATGTAACTGTTACAATGTTGCAGTCACCAACCACTTGTGACCCATAGAAGGAAGAACCTTGACTTAGGTTACAATGTTGCATAACATGCAACGAAAGTCAATGTCAACCCACTCTTAAGCTAATGAGTCATAAATTAGAAAGAACACAACGCCGACCTTCGAGGCGCTAACGGAGCATAGGCATGTGTCATACGACACCTAGGGAAAGCGTGAGAACCGCGCGTCGAACCGAGCGCATGACGAAGTGACTCAAAGCGGAACCAGGAAAAAGGTCTTTCTCCAGGCAAACCAGGAAAACTCAGAAAAGGATAACATTAAACAGATGACCATTGTAACAAAGAAACCTTTACTATAAAATAAAGATGAGGCTGAACGAAAGGAGTTCAGTCCCAGTTCAGACGACGCAGAATCGACAATTGTGTTTTCTTTGGATCACCACAGCACCAGGATTCTACTACAGCACCTCTACCTAAACTCCACGTCAGAACTTTCACCCCAAGCGTGCGAACTCACCACATTTCCGAGTCGCCGTTGCGCCATGCAAATTCATGCAAGAATAACTTCAGCTCAGGCTCATGAGGCTGGTTAGTCTCTTTAAATTTAAGTAACGCATACGGACAATCACACGCTGCTTGACGAAAGATTTGACGATGTCGGCAGGTATGTCTGGCATTCTCGCTTGAATCACAGTAGCTATTCTGCGCACAATTCCAAAACTCTTCAACAAACTTCCTTCCGGATTCATCCTCAAAAAACTATCCTCCATTTTCAACCCTTGATTTAAAAAAAAATGGTGAAGGCTCATACAGTCCCCCCAAAGAAATATGATGCATAAAAGATAACGGTTGGCGATATGAATGCTCTGGAGTCATCGTAAACGTTTCCTCACCTAAGGCCAGGGTCGAGTATTTTTGTTTATACTTTTTGGCTAAGAATCCCATGATGTAGGTTAGACCGTCACTTTCTTGTTGCGATTCTATGTCTATAGCACATGTTGATTCTATATGTTCTACAGACGAGGTGTCATTGATTTCTTCCATCTCGGAAATGTCCGGCAGGGAAGGTACAATAGCTGCCTTCGCAAATACTGTCACTGAAACAAATTCCTCATGGCTTTCCTCGTGTTCTTCTCCAGTATAGGTTTGGTTTCGCAAGATAGTCGGCGTTTTCCCCAGTATCATCATGCGAAATCGGTAAATGCAACTTCTCCTATTTGCCGAATTTGAGAGAAACAATTTTCTAAAACTTCTTGATTAACATGAAAGATGCACATAAAATTAATTCTATGCATCAGCTTCATGTCGTCAAACAGCATTTGCACCGATGTTATGTGCATAAGAATGAATTTTTGAAACACCTGCAGTGTTGAACTTCCATTGACCCTCATGGTTAGCACTAAATCAAACATCTCCTTGAGTGCTTGCTTCGGGTGTGCATTAGCTACATTAGCTTTCTTAAAGTCATGTTTCGCAACTGGAGAATATGAGTTCGATATACTGAACCAGCGATCGACTTTTTCAATGAATTCTGCCAAGACATAAGCTGCACCGTCGTCGAGAAAATATTGCCTCAAGCAGACTGCAGTGATACGCGACAACAGTTGCACGGCTCGCCGTACGTTTTGACGCTCCTGAGGACTCATAATTAAGTGATCTTTAGTTAACTTAAATGCTGGAGTCATTTCGACATGATAGTGCCTATTACGAGACTCGAATGTTCGAGAATTTCCGACTCGAACGTCACATTTTCATTATGCCTCATCTTCGAGTTTCCGTTCGGCTTCCGTTCGAGAACTTTTTTGTCGATCAAAGTAATCTGTCGAACAATTTGGGAAAAATTGCATTACGGTTCTCGAACGGGAACTCGTATTCGATAAATTTTTATCCGTAAGTCTAGTGTTACGGGAAGTGCCAAAAAGTTCAATCGAAGAGACCTCATGAGAGTTCCAATAGTAAATTCTGATACATAAGATACACTTGAATATAGCGTTTTTATAATGCGAAGGTACCTTTTCGCTTTAAATTGGAGAAAAAACACACACCGAACTCTTCACACATTTTTCATTGTTTACAAAATGCAACAGTCGATTCACACCACTTTGACAGTTGCGCTTGGAAAAAAATCGATGCAACTTTCATCGACTCGAACAAATGACCATAATGCAATTTTCTCTAATGATCGAGTCGGCGGTTTCCGAGTGATGAGAGAGTTGTTCGAGAATCGTACTAAGCCCTGATGTCTGGCGTGTATGAGCTTGTCCACTGGAGCAGCTGTTATAGTTATAGTTTCTTAGCAATTTGATAAGGTGAGGTGCATCAGGAAAAACATAAATATGTTTTCCAGTGACCGGATGAGCAAAACATGGTTTTTCGTAATTATGTACACCCAACTCTTTCCAGCAACCAATGTTTGACTGGCAGTTATCGCTCACAATAGCCACATCGTTAACATTTCTATCGTGCTTCAAAATAATTGCCAAATAATTTGCCTAAATCTTTCAACAAGCTTCAAAATAATTGCCTTCGTCATCTGCTGATCGAATCCTATATATACGGGTTGCTTCCAGTTTTTAAATAGGCCCCGCGCCATCACTACTTGTAGGTAGTTATGGGGCCCGATAATTTGATCGGCTGCTAGATCGTATTCTAGAATTTTTAACTTTCATTTCACCAAATGAAAGGACGCATACGCGATCTTTCGGTAGAAGCGTGTTGGCTAGGTCTATTAAAGCCAATACGTCTTCCAATATTCCCTGCCGCAAATTAAGCCGTTGAGCATATTTCTGAAATGTCGAGATGGCTGGGAGCGGGTATTTTAAATCAGTCGCTAGATATTTATGTAAAGTAATAAAGTGTAGAAAGAGTAGACACAAAAACTTCCGCTTGCTTTCTAGTCGCAGCCCGAACTCAGAACTGCCGTTTATTTCTCAATCCACTCCTTATATACGCAAATCCTCTTAGGGTTCGGCTAGTTCCGATCGCTAATAATCCAGTTCATTACTCCTCTTACGCGCACCTCTATTCGTACAGCAGTACAGATACAGCGGCACGGCGTATTTCAACTTCTGACTTACATTCGGCCTTTCCTGACGCCTAACGCAGACCCTTGCTAGGCACTATGCTTCTTCCTCTGAAGATTCTAGCTCCTCTTCATTGACAGCATATGCCCACAGCTTCATGTTGTCAATGCTAGTCGTTGTCATATTCGGCCCTTCGCATTCAGCGGCTTTTCTAACTTTAAAACGACCGTTTCGATTCACAGTCACAATTTGATAGGGCCCCAGATATTCGCTTGCCAGTTTCCTACCAGCCACAAACTGCGTTCTTCGTATAGCTACCAAATCCCCGGTCACATAACCCGATTCTGGTTTCCTTTTTTTATCGAATTCTTTTTTTTGAGCTAGCTGCGCTTCTTCAATAGCCTTTCTTGCATTGTACCGCATTTCCTGTCTATCTCGCTCAAATTCCTCATATATCTCCTGCTGCAATATTTCTCCCAGCTTATCATCAGTTAGATTCTTCATTCGCACGCCAAACAATAACTCAAAAGGTGATTTACCAGTAGTTGCATGCCCGTGTGCGTTAATCGCCCTCTGAACCCTTGGGACCTCCTTAAACCACTTGCAGGGATTCTCGGCAGACAACTTGGATAACATGTTGAGCAACGTACGGTTAACTCGCTCCGCTTGTCCGTTACCCCTAGGCACCCCTGTTGTGCAAACGACGTGTTCGATACCGTTGGTGTTCATATACTCCGCAAACGAATTTGCCGTGAACGCCGCTCCTCGATCCGTCACCACTCGTTCTGGGTTCCCGAACACAGACGACCATTCTTCTATCTTCCGCAGCGTCTCCTCCGCACTCGTAGTTTTAGTCGGGTACAGCCAGACAAATTTGCTGAAACCGTCCACCATCGTTAGTATGTACCGGTATTGCTTCGACGTTGCGTCCATTGGGCCGACGTGGTCGATGTGTAACGTGTGCAGCGGTTTGTCGCCCTTCTCTATAGGATGAAGATACCCTTCCTTCAGACCCAATTTTTTATTGTACAATATGCACTTCACACAATTTCCGATGACTTGTTTCACTTTCATTTCAACCTGAGGAATCCAATACTTCTGTGTCAACGTATGGATTGTTTTCTGACTACCGAAATGTCCGTTGTTATGCACCTCTTGAATAAGCTGCTTTTGCATACTTCGCGGAGCCACTATCAAGTCTTGTCCATCCTTCAAATAATATAGTATGCCACCTTTCAAGTGGTATGCTCCATAAGGTTCTTTTCGTAGGATCTCACAAATTGCTTTCACCATTTCATCTTTCTGTTGACTGTTCTTGATGCGCGCCGTAACTTCTGACGTCACTACCATTACACGATATGTGTATCTACTGAGGCAATCCACGTGTCGAAGCCTCGATCCCGGTCGATGTTCCACTTCAAACGTAAAATCCTGCAGGTACATTACCCACGGTAACACTTCGCTAGGTACCTCAGCCTTTTTCAATGTCTGTTTAAACGCATTACAATCAGTCACCAGCTTAAAAGGTACACCCAGACTTCTCTAAACTTCTCTTCTTCTAAACTTCTTTGTTGCCAGGAACACAGCTTTCGCTTCTAGAACATAGCTATGTTTTCTTTCCTCTGCGGCCGTCGTTTTTTTACTCCAAAACGCTACCGGATGCAGTTTTCCTTCAAAACGTTGGAGTAACACCGCACCATATCCCTCCTTCGACGCGTCGGTATGCAATTCTGTCTCTGCTTCACGGTCGTACAATCGTAACACTGGTTCACTCGCAAGTATCTCCTTCAACTGGTTAAAGGCTAGCAGCTCTTGACTTCCCACCACGAACTCCGTATCCTTACGCAGAAGATTGGTGAGGGGGCGAGCGATATGAGCGTAGTTTTTCACGAATTTTCTGAAAAACCCGGTGAGCCCAAGAAAAGCCTGCACAGCCTTCACATTCTTCGGTACACTGAACTTGGTCACAGCATTGATCTTCTCGGCGCTTGGCGAAATCATGCCAATTTCTACATAGTGGCCAAGGAAATGGACTGAGGACTGCATAAACTTGCATTTTTTCCATTTCACCGCGAGTCCATGTTCTGCAGCCGTCATGAGCACTTGTTCCGTTTTCCACAGACACTCCGCCGCCGTTTTTGCGTAAACGATCAAATCGTCCATGTACACTTCTAACACGCCTTCGTTGATAAGGTTCAAAAACACGTGGTTGACGAAGCGCATGAACACCGCAGGAGAGTTACACAACCCAAACGGTGCTCTATTAAATTCGTAAAACCCCTTTTTCGTCACAAAAGCGGTGTATTTCTTACTCGCCTCGTCGACCGGCACATGGAAAAATCCATTTTCTAAATCCATCACCGAGAACCACTTTGCACTCTGAAGCTTCTCCAGCACCTCGTCGATCCGCGGAATTGGAAATCCGTCTTTGAGTATCATCGAGTTCAGTTTCCTGAAATCGACGCATACACGATTGCTGCCGTCTTTCTTCTTCACCACGACCACCCGGCTGGCGAAATCAGACGTCGAAGCTTGCACAATCCCTTTTGATAGCCATTCGTCCACCTGCTCGTTAACGGCTTTTTCTTCCGGGTACGCAAGTCGCCCCGGTGTATGTCGAAAAGGAACAATGCTTTCGTTTGGGACTATTCTCAATTTCACTGGACCGTCCTCCAATTTTGGTTCGCACCACGCTTCGTTGTATTTACTAACGACACTATCGATTGCCTCCTGGAATTTGGGTGGTACTACTATTTTGTCCGGCTCGCAAATAAACACGTCACCGCTAAACACACATTCTTCCTCCTTGTTCTTACCACTTGGGCGCACTTTTATGCCGTCTTTCGTCACCGTCGCTTCCATATCTTTCAAAGCCTCTCTTCCGATGACTGCCTCGTAACACATGCTTCCAGTAGGAACAACATAGAACTGTATTTCCTTGTACTCATTCTGGTCGATCGTCACTGTCGTCACTATTGTTCCCAACGCCGCAGTTCTTGTGCCGCCGAATCCGTTGAGGGTCATTGTTGTCGGAGTAACGCTTGGGCATCGTATGGCCTGTTGCGCTTCTTCGGACAAAAGATTGTATTGGCTGCCCGTATCGAAAAGGGTGTTTAGCTCTTTCGTTCCGATTCTCATGGTGATCGTTCCCCCTTTGTCGCCGCTGACTAAATTGGTGTTCCCGGAAAAACTCGGTCTGTCTTTGCATTCGCGTGCTCGGTGACCTGGTCTGCCGCAGCCAAAACAAACCGGTCCTGCTACTTTGTTAGGGCACTCTTTGGCAAAATGTCCCATTTTCCCGCAGGTACGGCATTTTACGCTGGCCGCTGTTATTTGTTTGGAATTGTTGCCATCCGTAATCTTTGTGATTACTGGTCGCTTCTGACGTTGTTCGCGAATTTGGGCGACCAATTTTTCGTATCCCTTCATTTGACCTTTCAATTCTTTAATTGTTTTCGCAGCGATCAGGCAGGCTTTGTTCAAGGGATCGTCGTCTATCCCTTTCACTATGTACTCGCAAAGGGATTCTTCTTCCACGTGTCCCTTTTTCCCAATTGCACACATCGCGTAAATGTATTCCGTAAATGTTTCTTCTGTCTTCTTCTTCCGGTGTCGTAACGATTCGTGGACACTTGCGCTCGACACTTTTTCCTCGAACTCTTCCACTAGCGCACACTTTAGCTCCTTCCACGACGACACTTCGGGAATGCTTTTTACAAAAGCCTTGGCTGCGCCCTGCAGCACACGTTTAGCGTAAATGAGCTTGTGGAGTTCATGCCACTCGAAAAGTTGGCTACTCGTCTCGAACTCAACCACCCATGCACACACATCTTCGGCTCCGGAGAACGTAGGCAAATAATCTTGCACATCCTTAAAGTGAATGGACACACTCTGGACCTCGTGATTCACGTTCTCTCGTGACGATACACTGTCCCTTTCTATGGCGTCCGCATAGTCATCCACCCCCGTGATGTCTTGACTTCCACCTTCCCGATGCGCCATTATTCTACCAGCCAATTCCTCCTTCGTGCCGTCTGTGTTGAGTCCCAAGGTCTCACACCTTTTCACCAAGCCGATACGGGTAAATTGTTCCACTAATTCTTCTACACTTGCCATTGCGCAAAATCAAAAGGCACAATCACTATTCGCAAAACTCGAACGTGCAATGTTGAAGCGCAATCCCACTTCTGACACCAAATGTAAAGTAATAAAGTGTAGAAAGAGTAGACACAAAAACTTCCGCTTGCTTTCTAGTCGCAGCCCGAACTCAGAACTGCCGTTTATTTCTCAATCCACTCCTTATATACGCAAATCCTCTTAGGGTTCGGCTAGTTCCGATCGCTAATAATCCAGTTCATTACTCCTCTTACGTACAGCAGTACAGATACAGCGGCACGGCGTATTTCAACTTCTGACTTACATTTATAGGATCTGATTCCAAAGTACCTAAGCATAGACGCTGTCTTTAATTCGGCCTTTGTCCATAGAACGCGTCGTTTTTTCTTTAAAATTACATCTATTTGATTTTCTGATAGCGTTCCTTTTAGTGCCTGTTTAGTTTTTCGTCCGATGAATTACCCGATAAAATTAGACCTTTTTACTTTTTCTGAATCGCGTTTAAGAATAGATATATCTTTTTTTAGTTGTTGAGATTTTCTTGTTATTTCCTGAAGCTTCTGAATAAAACCTTGATTAATTTTAATAATCAGTTCTTTTTGGATCGAACTTTCGTTATACTTAAACTCTAACATGACACACTTACCTGTTCAGCTCCGATTTCTAATAAAAAGAAAAGAAAAAATCAAACATATTAGACAATTATCATTCGCAAACAGGAAGATTATCTTACCACTTATTCGAGTATTATTGTTTACGTCAATGGGTGCAAGTTGTACCGTGGAAATATTGTCGGTTGAGTCAAAGTTTTCATTTCCATTGACACGAATCGTAGGAATGGCTAAAAATAATGATACAGTTAATAAGGCAAACAATATTACAATATAATATATTACTTACCATTAGCTTCAATCTTTTTGAATTTATTTAAAACTTGCCTGTTCTTATCATTCAACAAATGTCTCATTTGATAGAAATCTGCTGCAAAATGTTGCGAGCAGATTCGGCTATTTTTGTTTGGTGAATAATTATCTCGGTCGCAAAACTTCGAGGAACTATGGAATACAACGCTCAGATTTTCCTTTTTCACTGTATTTCGTGCGATCCAGAACCCCGAAACAGCACACAATTTTTTTTCCATCGTTCACACAATTTCGTTCCAATCGGAATGCTATCGCACCAAACCAAAACAACGGCAGTTCTAAAAGTAAACATTAACCGGACTGTCAAAGATTTCTTGTATTTTTCTTTTGTCGATTTGTCAAAATGCTCTGCAGTATTTGACCAGAGTATTACATTAGACCATGAGTATGTACGTGAGTATGGCCGTACCGAGAACGTGTTTATATGTTAAGTGTGTTCCAGACTGCACAGTCGCGTAACGCGACGTCGCCTGACAGGCGCTGAACTTCATGCAAAAAAAATCTAGCTTGATTCGCGCGACATCGTGCAAGGTTTTTTTTTTATATGGAGTTCAGCTCCTGTCTGGCGACGTCGCGCTGTAGTGTGGACCCCGAGTTAGGGTTAAGAGCGAGTTGTCTTATCTTTATCAGTCCATTGTCCTCGCTCTATCAGTAGCTCTGTTTTTTTATAATCGTTAAATTTATTTTAGTGTATGTGCTAGGGACACCGACGCGGGAAACCATTTTTGTAAATCTCTCTTCTTCGTCAACTCCCGCGTCGGTCGGACGTTCGTCGCTTCGATGTTAAGTTAAGTAATTTATCATGAAATAAAGTAAAGGTCACGTTGGACAAAAAGACCACAACGTAGGGTAATTGTCCAACAGATACCATAAATAACAGCCGCTACCGGCCAGCTCTGTCGCACGCTCCTCGAACTTTGTCTTGTAAGCCCGATCGTTGGCTTCTGTGCCAATATGTTCAGCTTTCGCTCCGATTCGCTCGTCTTATTCGTTGCTGAACAAGGTGACTAAACCAAGCTAAACAACTCGCGAAGGTTTATAGAGCATCAAAGTCAAGGTGTATAGTTTTGGTGTCAAAAAAATAAAAAAATAATGGCCGTCGTAATGGCAGAAGAATTGATCGAAGTAACCATTTTCATACGCATCATTAATCACTTGAAAAAATCTTTAACAAATATACAATTTGGTCAATTCTACTGCCATTACGACGATCTTTGATTTTTTATTTGTTTGATACCAAAACTATACACCTTGACTTTGATGCTCTTTAAACCTTAGCCAGTTGTTTAGCTTGGTTTAGTCACCTTGTTCAGCAACGAACAAGACGAGCGAATCGGAGCGAAAGCCTTGTTGATGGTTATCGCGAAGCACAATTGCACCGGAAATTGTTTGCGACGGATCTGAAACGGCAAGGTCGCATCATTGCTGTCGCTACAATATACAATAGATACGGGGCAACAATACGTCTTCACCCTGCCGCTTGCCCGTCAGAATCCGTGCACGTAGGCAATGCGATCTAAGTGACACGATCTGCAGCCGCGTTCCGTTGCACAATCCACGCTCGGTGTTGAGATTACGGAGAAGTAGTACCGGCGAATACCGCTTCAACCGTAACCTATGCATCGGAATGCCGCTCATGTTCAGCGCGTTAAGAAATTCGGTCAGCAGCATTAGCGTTTTTTGTTCCTCGCTATTAACTAATGTATCGACAGACAGATACACCTCTTCCGGTTCATTTAGCCCTTCCAACACGCTGTTGTTGATTGCGGTCACGTCGATATTCCGTGGTGACAGGATAGCTCGGTCGGTAAAAAATCCGGAGTGCTTATATTGCCGACCAAGATCTGGGTAGACGTGATTGATCAACGATAGAACGTCGCCCTGCAGACTGTCTGTCCGGGGCAGCATCATGTCACGTGGCAGCTTGGCGAAGGTGGCGTCCAATCCCGGAAGCGTTTGATGCCGACCTTCACCGATGCGGAGCAGAAAATCGGCAAACTCCTGAAGATCATCAGCATCTCGTACGTTCGGAGCCGTTTGGACGCGAATGTTCACCCGCAACCGCAACACACAGAAGAGGTTCCATAGAGGACTCCGTTTGGTGCAGTCGACCACTTGCGCATCCGTTCCTCTTGGCACGATCGGTAAGATTTGGCGAAAATCCCCACACAGCAACATAACTTTCCCTCCGAATGGACGACGTACTCCAACGATGTCCTGGAGCGTGCGGTCCACGGGCTCGAGCGCATACCGGCTGCTCGTCGATGCTTCGTCCCACATGATCAGTGTTGCCAGCTGCGACTGGGCGGGTATGTTGCAATGGGTATTTTCGTCCAAAATTAGAGGGAGTTTAAACATGGAGTGCACTGTTTTCCCACCAGTAAGAAGCAGTGCGGCGATTCCACTGGAGGCTGATGCGAGAGCAATCTTCGCTTGACGTCGGGTGTAAGCCAGGAGGTTTCCACTTTGTTCCTCTGACGCACGTCCTCCGGTCTGTTCCGTTTGACATCAGATCCACCGCTTCAGTGATGGCGTTGTACACCGCACGCTGTTCGGCATTCAACCGTTCCACGTTACACGAAGCGTTCTATCCAATCCAGTGAAGCTGTAAGAGCGCTCTGCATCGATTAAAACGTTTGCGTTGGTCGCTCGGTCGAACTGCAGCAACTCGGCCGGAAGGTGGGAAAACTGAGCCAGCTGTGGCATACTGGGAAACGTTTCCAGTGTTTTCGGCGGCGTCGTCCCAAGTGTTCCGTCGCACGCAAAAGTCGATTTTGTTCGGAATCGTCCCCCGGGTAGCGCTCTCGATGTTGCCGATGGTAGTCCTCGCACAGATGATCGGCGTATGCTTCCCACAAGTTCCCACAACAGGTGACGCAGCTGGGATAGCATCTGGAATGATACGGCTTCCTGGAGCGACCGATCCCACTTTTTCGTCATGCAGCAGCCTGGAGGGAACTGGCGGCTGCCTCCTGGAAGGAACCACACACGGAACTGCTTACAGTGCGCAAACCTTCGAAGAAACTAGGACCGTTAGGGTAGCAGAGCAGCAATCGCAGGCAGTAACCATGCCGGAGATAGGGCAGTAGACCGATCGGCCAACCGTTCTGTTGGATACGGTGGATCCTCTACATTTATGTGGCAATTATACTTATGCGACAGCCACGGGTTGTACGGCACTACGTGGCGGTTGTCCAGCGCTACGTTTTCGACGACAACGGTCCGGCCATCGTTTCGACGTCGGTACATCGGAAACCCGTCCTCCGTTTGCAGCGTTTCATCACAAAACGGCTTGGGAAACCGTTTCGAGCACACACCATCTTTAATGCAAGGAGCAACCGGATTCCAGCTACCGCATGGCCCGTGCATCATCGACTTGCAGATGGTTTCATGGAGCTGTTCGTTGGCAGGATCCGTAATTTCGGCCGACACCAGTAGTCCGTGACGAGCAAGGATCACCAGGCAGTGTGCGAGCGGAAGACCACGTTTCTGGTACTCTATCACGTGGATTCGCGCTATTTCGAGACCAAGTACTCCGGCCGACAGGTCCTCCAGCAGGGATTTTAACTTTAGCCGAAACACACGCGTCGTTAGATCTGGTCGATCGGTGGCCTTCTGGCGGGGCAGCAACGTCTCAGTAATCTCCGGCCAGTTCAGGTTACACGTGACCGTGATGAAGAGGTCGGGTTTTCCGATCGCCCGTACGATGGCCATTGCGTTGCCACCGGGGAACGTGGGAGGTAGAATGATACGCGTACCCATCTGATCCAATGTTCGTGGCTCCTGTCTTTGCTGCACGGTGACTGGGCCGGCCAAATCCATAAGACCACCGTAGGCGTCGGCACTTAGCTGAGCCCGATTTTCTCGCTGGAACTTCAAGAGCTGCTCCTCGATCTTGCAACATTGGTCCACGCGGTATTGCTGCATAAGCCGGCCGCCACGGTGAATGAGAGACATGTCCTCTCGCCGAAAACACAACCGGTACTCGGCATATTCGCCGGGAGAAACTTGCCTCGATGATGCCCGGATGTCTCACGATTTTCACCGTCCTGGTCACCATAATCGGCGTTCTGGCTGTCACGTTGGGTCCGTTGTGAAGCGTTTACGTTGCGTCTTGTCTGTTTTGGTATGCCAAACGTCCATCCAATTTCACCGTGTGGATGCAGGAGCGGATACTGCATGGTGTCGAACAGCTGGTGCGACTCGTATATCAGGTTAAGGTATCCGGTGTCACGATCTTGCAGCGTCGTGCGATCGTCTTTATCGGTATTCGAATTACATCGACATTTCTCTCACTTCGATCGCCATCTACGATGCTACGCGAATAACGACAAAAACCAAAAACTGATGCATAAATACATATCTCATTTAACATACATTATTTTTTATGTTTTAGTACGTTTACAGAAAAACTTTAATTATGAAAATTTATTTTTTCAGTAGATTTATTATATACTTTTACGTATAACTTGAACAGCGAAAACAGGATATACTTTTGTATATGAAAATTGTCATTAAGTTAGTTGAGGCGGAGTGTTATAAATCATTATCAAACTTAAGGAAGGAGTAGAAATTCACTGCCTGTTACTGCAGGATCTGGCGCAATTCGTTTTGCTTTGCTGTGAACAGGATCGCGATGTGCGAGTATCAATTTTAAAGGAGTAAGAGTAAGACTGCATTCTGTTTTAACGTTTGCAATGAACACTGAAGAAGTGCTCTCGTTTTACAGCTCTGCTGCGAGAGAACACAACATTCGATCTCTCAATGTCACACAGCGCTCTCCCGGGAGAGAGTGCCAGAACGAGATCGCCAACGCACAGTTATAATCTGGGAGCGAAATATGCGGGTATTGCTAGCACACTCTCTCATTATTGATCTCCTATCGTTTATCTCTGTTCGATTCATATTTTGCGACTTCCGGGAAGGTGTATGCATAAAAACTTTTTTAAATAGAGCTGCGCGTACCTCGGCGCATGCTCCGCACGATGGCCAAGTCCCCAACCAAGACATTACGCTTGCCAAAATCTAGAAATCTGTCTAACCAGTCCTCCAGAATTTCGACAAATCGTGAGTCACTTCAACTAGGTGAGTGATACAGAACGCCATAGTTTGCAGCCGCCATGCCTCGAGTCACAGTAAACCCCAAAAACCAGTTGCCTTCCAGCGACTCGTTTAGAATCACCTTCAAGGCAACCGAGTTCCCAGCATAAACCGCAACCCCTCCTGTGTGTCGTGAATAGGACAAACAGGACACGGCCCTGTACCCCGGAATACTAAACTGATCAAATGCTTCGCACTCCGTTATAAGCGTCTCAGATAGAAGGACCAACGCGGGTTGTATCCTTTCTACCTAAGAGCGACGGTCTTGCTGTAGGAGAGCACAGACCACAGGAGTGGACACAATGCGGTTCAAGTCCGCGTAACAGCTCGAGACATGAGAATGTGTAGAAGGAAGAGAAGAAAAAAGAGGGAGGGCCCCGATAGGAGCTTCTATTTTTCGTTTTCGCCGCGGCAACTTTGGTTTTTTCTTCGGCTCGAGCTGCATATTTCCTGAATATGCACATGAGTATGCATTGAATATACAGCATCAGTTTCTATAGCGCTGATGTATAGAAAGATTTATCTGAACCACTGAGCGAACCTGTAATAGTTTTCGAGGATAATCAAAGTTGTATTGCGCTCGCAACTTCTGAAAGGACAACAAATAAGTCAAAGCACAAAGATACAAAGTACAACTTTGTAATGGATTTAATAAAGAAAGGGATAATAAAATTGAAGTACTGTCCAACAGAGCAGATGGAAGCTGATCTGTTAACAAAGCCGTCAGGAAGGGAGAAACTCCAACAACTACGAAGATCGATAGGATTGAAATATAGTTATGACAGTGACCCAGCCAGACTCCAAACACAACATCGCGTCAGCAGATTCCAGCGTGAGCGTGGGAAGGAATGCCACGTAATAGGAGCTAGCTAGCGTAAACAAAATAGGAGCTGGTTAGGACAGTCAACCGAGTGGGTCGGGAAAAGATTAGTTTTTAGTTAGAACTCAACGAGTGAGGACGCGCCTCAACAGTAGTTAATGAAGTAGAATAAAAATTAGTTTTATTTTATTAACTCGGCGTCCAACTCATTATTGGCGCAGCCGTCCGGTGTAAATCGAGTGTAGTGTAACGTAAAAAGTGGAAAACTGTTAGATTAATAAACTTCCAGTAAAGAGTTCCCGCTACGGCATCCGGAGCAGCGAAGGAGTTTATAGCAAACTCCGCCGAGGAATCGAGGATCCCCCGCGTATGCACACACCTGGACTACCAGCATCGTCGATTTACGAACCCGCGACACGACAGCGAAACAAAATCGTAAGTAATTTTTATTTTCTCTTAAGTGCAGTAAAATTAAAGTGCTTACGTCCTTAAGAAACACTTCTTGGGTTTCTTAAGCAGAAAAATACTTACTACCAGATAGGAGTATTTTTATCTTGCCGTCGGGAGTACTACCAGATAGGGCCCACGGCACTCAACTTAAAATAAAATCGTGACAAATTTTAACACAACTGCTATTTACAAATAACTATAGCGCACTACCAGATAGACGCTTTAAATAACAGGTATTTAGCTAAGTTAGTGTGAAAATTTGTTCACGTCCTGTAATAGTCAGGTAGGGAAGTACAACCGTTTGTGTGAGCTTCCAATATTTAATTCCGCACTACCTTCCGGAGATTCAACCCTTTGGTGTAAAAAAAAAAAAAAAAAGTGTGCTGTGTATACTTTTTTAATGAGTAGGAAACTTGCTGAAGCCCTATTCTCAAACCGTCTGATTAGCAGTGAAGACGACTCAAGTGAGTGCAGCGTAGATTTTTCGGAACAAATGGCTCACGAAAACAACAATTTTATCCAACAAGTGTCAGAGCAGCTTAATAAGCTGACTCTTGCATTAAATGCGATGACTACCAAGCAGGCGCAGTATGACGCGACGCTCGCGAGCATTGCCGCTCAGATCGGAAACCCGAGTACCCCCCCGTCTCATGAACAGTCCGCCGCACAAGTTTTGTCGTCGCAAGAAACACCTAAGTTGCAACTTGATGCGTTCCGCATTCCGGACCCGATCAAGGGTATACCGAGATACGATGGGAACCGCAAACAACTTAACTCATGGCTAACGATGGTCGAAAATACATTGTTAATTTTCGAACCGTTAGTAAGTGAGCAAGCGTTTTCCTTTTATGTGCAGGAAATCGCGAACAAAATTGAAGGGAAAGCGAAAGACATTTTATGCCTCGCTGGAAACCCACAAAGTTTTGAAGAAATGAAAATTGTGCTAATAAATGCTTTAGGTGACAGACAAGAATTGTCTACCTATAAGTGCCAATTGTGGGAAAACAGGATGACCGAGCATCACGGCGTCCACAAATACTACCAACGAACAAAAGAAATTGTTCAAAAAATAAAAACCCTAGCCAAACAGTCCGAAATCTACAACCAACATTGGGTTGGCATCAATAAATTTATTGATGAGGATGGACTTGCCGCTTTTATTGCTGGACTGAAAGAACCATACTTTGGCCACGTCCAAGCAGCACGCCCGAAAGATATAGAAGATGCTTATGCATTTATATGTAAATTCCAATCTAGGGAATCTACAACGTCAACTATTCAAAGGAAAAGTGTAAGCATGGCAAAATCAGCTGACTTATCACAGCAGCAAAACCGATTTAAGCCAGCACACAGCAACAAATTTAACTTTCATAATAAAAACGAAAACAGTATTCATTCATCTCCACACGCGGAAGGCTCCAAAAAGAACCATTTTGGCAATCCTAAAAATGCAAAAAATTTGAGTCGGGATACGCCTATGGAAGTTGACCCTTCAATTACAAGCGGTCATACATTTAATAAAAAACAAATAAATCACGTCGAACTGCACGCAACGAGCAGCGACAACAGCAACGGAAATTTTCGGATAATCGAAAAACAACCAAATCTAACATAAATGGGAAGTGTGATTTTCTTCCGTATTTGTTGATTTTTGATGAGTCGCAAAAACGGCACATCCGTATGTTGATAGACACGGGTGCGAACAAAAACATTATAGCAAACGGAATTCTAAAACATTCACACATTAAACAGGAATGTACAGTGCGAAACATGTTTGGTGTGCATAAAGCTGATGAGATAGTAACCTGTAAACTTCTCGGACCAAACATAAAGCAACAAACGTACAGCATTCTAGACTTTCATGATTATTTTGACGGAATCATTGGGTCAGAATTTATGTCTGAAACTAACACAAAGATTGATTACTTTGATGACTCTATTACAATACAGGGAATCAAAACGTATTATAATAAATACTACCCTAACAAAAAGTATTTCAACCATACAATAACAGTAGAAACTGACAAAAATGGTGATTGGTTTGTACCGGAATTTCAAAACCTTATTGAAGATACTGTAATACAACCAGGACTCTATCGATCGTCTGAAAATAAGACCACCTTTAATATAATTTCTACAAACAAACAGGCACCAATCATACCAAAGTTAGAGTTGGTAGTAAATAATTTCGACACTATCTCTCCGATACCGATAAATGAAGGGGAACCCCCCAGTAAATCGTTAATACAGGAATTAATAAGAACAGACCATTTATCTCCACTAGAGCGAGAAGTTCTTATTACAACAATTCTTAACAATCACTCTGTTCTTTCGAAAACTAATGAAAAATTGACAAGCACTAGCTTAATCAAACATAAAATCATTACAAAAGATGAAGAACCAGTTTATACCAAATCATACAGGTATCCACACCACTTGAAGAATGAAGTGGAACAAGAGATAAAAGAAATGTTAGAAAATGGTATAATCTCGCCATCTAAAAGTCCTTACTCCTCACCCATTTGGGTCGTGCCTAAAAAAGCAGACGCTTCAGGAACGCGTAAAATAAGAGTAGTAATCGACTACAGGAAATTAAATGATAAAACTGTAAACGATAAATTCCCTATTCCTGAAATTGAAGACATCCTTGCAAATTTAGGAAAATCCGAATATTTTACCACATTGGATCTCAAGGCAGGATTCCACCAAATTGAAATGGACCCCGATCACAGACAGAAAACAGCGTTTTCCTCGGCACTAGGCCATTTTGAGTTCACTAGAATGCCTTTTGGACTCAAAAATGCCCCAGCGACATTTCAACGAGCGATGAACAACATTCTGGCAGAGTACATTGGTACCATCTGTTACGTCTACTTGGATGACATAATTGTATTGGGAAAATGTTTAAATACTCATGCCAAAAACCTCAATAAAATTCTAAAACGGCTTTCCGATTTTAATCTAAAAATTCAATTAGACAAATGTAAATTCATGAAAAAAGAAACAGAATTTTTAGGCCATATCATTACTCAACACGGCATAAAACCGAATCCTGACAAAATTAAGGAAATACAAAATTGGAAACTGCCAACATCAGAAAAACAAATCAAAAAGTTCTTAGGACTCTTAGGTTATTACAGGAAGTTCATAAAAGACTTCGCTAAACTTACCAAACCTATGACAAGATTCTTAAAAAAAGAAACAAGTATCAATATTAATGATCCAGAATACATAGCAGCGTTTGAAAAATGCAAGCACATTCTTATCTCAGATCCTATTCTGAGATACCCCGATTTTGCAAAACCCTTCGTTTTAACAACAGACGCCTCAAATTATGCATTGGGAGCGGTTTTGTCTCAAATACATGACTCGAAAGACCACCCAATAGCTTTTGCTTCGCGTACACTAAATAAACACGAAATCAATTATTCCACAACTGAAAAAGAAGCCCTTGCAATAATGTGGGCTGTGGAAAAATTTAAACCTTATCTTTATGGAAGTAAGTTCACGCTTATTACTGATCATAAGCCTCTGACCTTCATAAAAAGCTCCAATAAAAATCAGAAGATTATTCGATGGAGATTAGATTTGGAAAACTATGACTATGACGTCATTTACAAAACTGGCAAGACCAACGTTGTAGCCGATGCTTTAAGTAGAAAAGCTGATATTAACGTGAACGAAACAGGTAGACCACCATCATCGAAAGATTCACAGGTCAATAACCCTAATGAAACTGTGCCAGAAACAATACACTCTGGGAACACATCCAAAGATTATTACGTACACTTTACCGAAAGACCCATAAATAACTTTAGGAATCAAATTATATTCCGTGAATCAAATACTAGTTCAGCAAGCTCTGAAGAGATTTTCCAAAACTATAAAAGAACTTGTGAACGATGCCCCCAACCGTATATTAACAACGCTACTTTGTGTTGCAAGCGTTTTAAAAAACGCGGTGTTTATTCGGGCTATCTTCACAGTCGAATCAAGAAAAGGAACCGCTTCCCTTCGTATCTTATATTTATACTCTCCGTATCGCGATGCCCGTTTCGCGATGGCCGGTTCATTTTCAAAATGCCCATCGGGGCCATCATGCGCGCATCTTGATCGGGCGAAATTTCGCCCAACCAAGGTAAGCAGTTAAGGAGTGTTTCTTCGACCTCTCTTACTCTATAAACCCTGCCTGTCACTGCCTGTCACTATTGTTTACTACTCGATTCCACTACCGCGTGGATACCAATCTAGTTTAAAAGTCGTCGGCCAGTGTTACTTTGTAACATTCTCCCCACCGGTATGCTACGTGAAGTGGCCTACCCCTGTTTCTGGCCGACATCTAACACAGCGATATTGACGGCCGGCCGTTCGATTATTCCGCTCAAAGTTTTAACTTGCACGCGTCGTACTTGCCCATCCGCGGATCGGTATGTTTTTATCACGTGCCCCCGTGGCCAGCAGTTCCGAGGGTTGTTTGTATCCGCTACGAGGACTAAGTCTCCCTCCTCAATTGGTTTAGTGGATTTGTGCCATTTAGTCCTCCTCGTCAGATGGGGTAAGTACTCGGTAACCCATCTTTTCCAGAAAAGATCTGCGAACTGTTGTGCTGACTTCCATGACCTCCGGAGCGACGGCGGCGAGTCGTCAAATGGCACTGCTGGTTTACTACCGTTGGAACTCCCTAAAATGAAGTGATTGGGAGTTAGTGGGGCTTCGGCTTCATCTTCAACTGGTACGTCTGTCAACGGTCGCGAGTTTACAATCAACTCCACTTCACTCAAACTAGCTCGTAGCAGCTCGTCGGACGGGTTATGTGGAAGGGCCAGTTTGGTAAGCGTTTTCTTAATTGATTGTACCAGTCGTTCCCATGATCCTCCGAAATGTGGCGCAGCAGGTGGATTAAAAATCCATTTCGTTGTAGGTTGGATGAATTCTGTCATCAGGCGCTCTTGATCCACTGCTGCCATCGCTTCCCGTAGCTCACGTGAGGCTCCTACGAAGTTTGTGCCTCGATCACTGATGAACTCGAGAGGCATTCCCTTCCTCGTGATAAAGTTGCGGATCGCAAATATGCAGGAATCTGTAGAGAGGCTATGTGCGATTTCGATGTGGATCCCTCGCGTTGTCAGGCACGTAAATATGACTCCCCACCGTTTTTCAGCTCTTCTCCCCACTGAGACTAGCATCGGACCGAAGTAGTCAATTCCGGTGTACGAGAACGGTCGCTGAAATGCTGCTAGTCGCTGGGGCGGCAGATTTCCCATTGCGGGGTTTTGAGGGAGCGCACACTTTACCTTGCAGTATTGGCATCGGTGCCTTACCTGGTTGTACGTGGCCTTGAGCTGCGG
Organism: Anopheles coustani; assembly: GCF_943734705.1. NCBI lineage: Eukaryota > Metazoa > Arthropoda > Insecta > Diptera > Culicidae > Anopheles > Anopheles coustani. Next base: position 48,681,622 of record NC_071289.1, on the reverse strand, counting down.
GATGTGATACTTAAGGCGGACCTCATTGACGACTGTTTGGTGATTGGCGTGCTTGTACTTGCTGTGGTAACTGTGAATCAGCAGTTCAGTGACGTAGTGCCGTCGGGGGAGAATTATGGGGCGCTTGGTATCCTCGCCGACCCATACACATTTCTCGATCCTGCCTTTGATGCGTAGCACTCCATTCACATCCAGCATCGGGCTTAGCTTATACAGCGGGCTCGATTTCTGCAGTGGTCGCTTCCAAGGGTGCTTCACACATTCTTTACTGCTGAGTACATGTATCTCGTCGGCATACTCAGATCTTTGTACATCTCGATAAATTGCGTTTTCTGCACGCTCCAGCTCTTCATGCGTCAGGCTATCAAGTTGCTTATGCTCTTTGGCTATGCCCTTCCTGCAATTTCCCAAAAAGCGGTATACATAAGCTACCGCCCTTAGTAGCCGTTGCCACTTTGAGAATCTGGTGAACTCGATATTTGGCGTCGTGACCGTGTGATGTAGCAGGCTATGTCGAATCTCCTCGCTTGTCTCTCCGGGTTTTTGTTCGACTATGGGCCACTGATCCTTTGGTTCCCATAGGAAATCAGGCCCACGGAACCACCTACTCGAGGGGCTGAGGTCTGGTGGCTTTTGCCATTTTGTTCCTTCGTCCGCTACGTTGAGCCGTGTAGATAGCCAGTTCCACTCTTCCGGGTTTGTAGTATCTAGTAGCTCACTGACCCTAACTGCCACGAACTGGCTGTATCGGCGATGGTCGGATAGCAACCAACTCATAACGGTGCGCGAATCCGTCCAGAGGAATCGGTGAGTTATAGCAATTCGGTGGGATAACTGTATCGTCTCTGCTAAGCGGGCACCTATGACTGCGGCCTGAAGTTCGAGTCGTGGGATGGAAACGAACGTAATAGGGGCCACCTTCGTCTTTGAGCCTACTAGGGCGCACTCGATCACACCGTTTTCCTCGAATCGTAGGTAGGCGACGGCTGATGCCCCATTTTCACTGGCGTCGCAGAACATGTGGAGCTCTACTCTTTCTGCGTTGGCCGTCGTCTTACTCCGATAACACCTTGGGACGCTGACTCTTTGAACATTGGGCAACGCGGTTACCCAGATTTGCCACTTAACGGCGAGGTGTCCGATAACCTCGTCATCCCATGGGCTCTTAGCGCGCCAAAACTCCTGTAGAAGTATCTTCAGATACATGAGGAAGTTTCCTATTAGCCCCAAGGGATCATAAATTGCCATAAGCGTTTTTAGTACTATCCTCTTCGTAGGTGCTCGCTCACCAAGCAACACTCGTGGATCGTACCTCGGGGATATTTTAAACGTAAACACGTCCGTCGCTGTGTTCCACCACATTCCAAGGACCTTTTCCGTCGTCATTTCGCTCTCGACAGGAATGTCCACTCCGTTGTTCTCGTTGCCATTCAATAATATTTTCACCGTGGTGGAATTGGACAGCCAATTCCGTATCTCAAACCCGCCTTGGGAGTGTATATACTGGACGTCACGGGCTAGATTTATGGCTTCTTGCTCTGTTTCTACGCTCGCGAGCATGTCGTCCACGTAATGCTCGTACTTTATACACTCCACAGCTTTGGGTAGTGTAGCCTCGAACCTTTCCGCATTTACGTTCTTGACGTAGTGCGCGGTGCTGGGTGAACACGCGGCACCGAATGTCATCACTTGTAGTACGTAATGCTGTGGGTCGCTACCGAGTTTCCCGTCGTTCCATAAGAACATTTGGCTGCGCTGGTCGCGAGGGTTCATGTCTACCTGGAAGAACATCTCGCGGATATCTCCCGTCACTGCCACCTTGTACTCTCTGAACTTAAACAGGACCATGAGTAGACTCACCAATTGGTCCGGGCCGGTGAGTAGCATGGAGTTTAGGCTTACTCCGTTCGCCTTTGCCGCCGCATCGAACACTACTCGAATCTTCCCAGGCTTATTCGGATTGGTCACCGGGAAGATCGGCAGGTACCAGTCGTTTGGCGTTCGAGTAACCTGCTCCTCGGGAGTGAGCTTTCTGACGTACCCTTTCTGCTCGTACTCCACGATCTTGTTGTGCATTGCTTTAGCCAGGTCGGGATCTCTTCGCAATTTTCTTTCGAGACACTCGTGTCGCTTTAGGGCCATTGCTCGGCTATCAGGCAACTTAACATCCTCGTACTTCCACAGCAGACCAGCCTCATAGCGATTATCCTTTAAGTGAACGCTGGTTCCAAGCAACATCAGCGCGCGTTCCTCATCCCGCGAACGTAAACTTGTAGTCGGTCGGTATATTCCAAGTGACTCTAGCGTGAAGTAGTCTTTCAATGCCATGTTTATTCTATCATCTCTTTCTTTGTTACACGGACAGATGTGGGCATTTACCGATGCCATCTTTACCTCTTTAGAGCCGGACTGTTTGTATGGCCCATACAACACCCAACCGAGACGAGTTTTTGAAGCGGCTGGTTCGTTCGGCTCTCGTTCCACGGTTCTCAGCGCCTGTCCAACGAAAATGTTGTCGACCCCGATAAGGATTCGTGGAGCCTTGGCGGTGTACCCACGCAGCGGAAGTCCCTTGAGGTACTCGTACTCCTCGCTTATGACCGAGGGCGCAACCGACTGCTTCCTCAGACTTAAGCTGGCAACGGTGTGTACTGAGTGAAGGTCGAAAATTGCCGAACTTTCAACTCCGGAGATTTTTAGTGACACTTCAACCGATTGCTCCTCTCGACGTCCTTGGTTTCCCGTCCAGGAGATACAGAGCGGACGGGGTTGTCCGACAAGACCCAGCTCTTCCACCAACGAGTGGTCCATAAAGGTCGCCGTCGAACCGTCATCCAACAGTGCGAGCGTATTGATGGTTCTACCCTTTCCGTGCAGCGTCACGGGGATGTATTTGAGGAGCACACCATCATACGGACCAACGTGGAGGTTGCAGCTCATCGTTTTCTCGGCGGCTCTGCCCGACTGGCGTTCTCGTACAAAATCCTCGTCGTGGAGCAGCTTGTTGTGCCGTCGGTTACACCCGTTCACACCGCACAACACATCCACACGACAGTAACGCGGATGTTTCTTCAGGCAGGTTCTGCACACGGCGTGGGTCTTGATGTGCCGCCATCTCGAATTGACGTCCATGCCGAGAAATTTGCCGCACTCTGCCAGACTGGAACACTTCCCTGAACACGCGGAACAGGGTTCCCCATGATTTACGGTGACGGGCTCTGCAGACTGACCTGAGACATGGACGTTTACGTTAGCGTACTTACGCGGGTGGCCTGAGCGACCACCACCTTCGCGTTGTAAGTCCCGGGAGATTGGCTTAACACCCTGGCAAGCTGCGCTGACTAGCTCCTTCATCCAATCGTTGAAGGCCAACAGTGTTGCCCCCCCGTTGATGTTCCGTTGGTAAAACCAGTTCAGCCTCACCGTCGGTGGCAGCTTCTCCACCAGCTCGTTCAACAGCGATCCTCCGCTGAGATACTCCTGTAGACCGCAGCTCTTCATCGCCGCACACAGGTTCCTGACCGCGACACCGTAATCGACCAGGGTGTCAAATCGGTCGTCCTTTGGTGGTGGCATCCGTCGAATTTTGGTCATCAACGACTCCACAATGAGCTCCGGGCGGCCATAGCACTCTGTCAGGATGTCGATTGCCTCCGGTACGCTTGACGGATGGTATAAGCAACTTTCCACGGCGTCCCGTGCCTTCCCCTTAAGGCACTGCTGAAGTCGAAGTAAGTTCTCCTCGTTGGTGTACCCGCAGATGGCCGTAGAGTGTTTATAATTGGCAATAAACACCGACCACTCCTGCGGGTCCCCGGAGAACGTTGGCAACTCTCGGCTCGTGCACTTTCTTGCCGAAAGTTGGCTTTGGTTCAGCAGCTCGAAGCTTTCGGAGTGGCTTCCGTTTACTGCTGGTTCCGGCTGCCTCGCAGTGACGCGCGTAGGCTGCCGGAGTGAGGCGTGAAGTAGGCGTCGTTTTTCCTCCTGCCGACGCTTTTCGCACTCCTCTATGACGCGCAATTTTTCTTCGAGCATTCGTTGCTCACACTGCTCGTCGATCCGTTTGAATTCCGCTTCCAGCGCTACATTGGAGTGTGCGGCTGCAGCACTTAAACCGCGATGGCGGATCTGTTCGTGATGGCGCACTTTCTCTAGTATGCCGCCATGCTCGCCTGGCGCGCTTCGCGCGCGCGCATCTTCACATTCAACGTCCATCGCTCTGTATTCGTCGTCGAGCTCATCTGCGATAGACGACGCTGAGTCAATGACGATGTCGCCAAGCTCCTTCATCACGGCCGCTAGCTCACGCTTGGCGTACCGAGCTCTCCGCACTAACTCGTCCACTTCGCTCACGGATGACCCTCTTGACGTTGGCCTTTCCGTGGCGGGCCGCATGATCGTTGAGCTGGCCAACGGGTCCGAAGTGGCCGGCTGCACACTTCTCCTGCTTGGTGGCCTCTCGGTGGCGGGCGGATGCTGCTCCTGCCCTGTACCAACGAACTCCTCGGTGCGCGGGGCCACTGGACGGAACATAACTTTTCTCGTAGGTTTGTAACACGATCCGCGAATGATCCTTCTGGTCACTATGCGACTCAATCGCGTTTACCTCGAACGGCGAATGTTCCTGGGTGTAGTCGCGACTCAATCGCGTGAACTTATCACCTCTCGTTCGGCGGAAAACACTCGCGGGTTCACTTATTACTTATCCCGTTCAACGGGAACCACTACGCGCGTTTTTTAAAAAAAATGTGAACGATGCCCCCAACCGTATATTAACAACGCTACTTTGTGTTGCAAGCGTTTTAAAAAACGCGGTGTTTATTCGGGCTATCTTCACAGTCGAATCAAGAAAAGGAACCGCTTCCCTTCGTATCTTATATTTATACTCTCCGTATCGCGATGGCCGTTTCGCGATGGCCGGTTCATTTTCAAAATGCCCATCGGGGCCATCATGCGCGCATCTTGATCGGGCGAAATTTCGCCCAACCAAGGTAAGCAGTTAAGGAGTGTTTCTTCGACCTCTCTTACTCTATAAACCCTGCCTGTCACTGCCTGTCACTATTGTTTACTACTCGATTCCACTACCGCGTGGATACCAATCTAGTTTAAAAGTCGTCGGCCAGTGTTACTTTGTAACAGAACTATTATTTGCCAACAATCATTTGATAAGCAAAGCATTAGTGATGCTTTAAAGCGTTATCACAACGGAAACCAGACTGCTATTCATGCTCCAGAAAAAATGTTTCAATTAATACAAGATGTCTACAAAGAACATTTTGTTGATTCGAAAATACATTTTGTGATAGCACAAAACATAGTTGAAGATATAACCGCTGAAGAAAAACAAGACCAAATCATTAAAAATGAACATGAGCGTGCCCACCGTGGTATACAAGAAGTCGAAAGGCAAATAAAAAGATCGTATTTTTTCCCTAGAATGGTGAAGAAAATTCGTAAATATACAAATGCATGTTCTATTTGTGCACAGCATAAATACGAAAGGAAACCATATAATATAAAAATCTCTCCTAGACCTATCGAAAAAGCACCATTCGATAGAGTGCACATGGATATTTTTGGAATGGACAAACACAATTACTTGTCACTAATTTGTGCCTTTTCCAAACATTTACACCTTGTAGAGATTAAAACAAGGAATATTATCGATATACAAAAAGCTCTCTCTCAATATTTTCTAAGCTTTTGCACTCCCAAGACTATTGTTTGTGATCACGAAGCTTCATTTACAAGTCTACAATTGAAGAGTTTCCTATCTGATCTTAACATAAAACTAGAGTTTGCTTCATCATCAGAATCCAATGGTCAAATTGAAAAAACTCATTGTACAATCATCGAGTTGTACAACACTAACAAGCATAAATTCTCCGACCTAGAATCTACAGAAATAATGGCAATAGTTGTAGCCTTATACAATGACACCGTTCATTCTGCAACTTGCTACAAGCCAAAAGAAATTGTTTTCAATCAAATGAATGTTCTAGACCCAAATTATGTAGTACAAGCTGCACAGAACATTTTCATAAAGGTTCAACAAAACCTTACTAAAGCTCAAACAAACATGGTGAATCACCACAAGGGTAAAGAGCAACCCCCAGAAGTAAAACCAGACGAGAATGTCTATATAAAAAAAGGCACAAGAAAAAAATTGGATCGAAGATACAATGAATCCAAATGCCTAAAATCAAACGATCGTACCGTAACGATCAATAGAAACGTAAAGAGAAATAAAAACAAACTTAAACGGTTAAGAAATTTTAAACAATAAGATACTAATACTTTATTTCTCGTTCCAGGAAAGCAAGAAGGTATCAGAGAAGTCTCAAGGATCAACAGAAGAAAGCAACAGGAACTTTCTAAAAAGGAACTGGGATTAAAAAAAAAACTGATCAAATGAAAACAAAATAGAAAAAGAAACGAATTATAATTCTTTTACTGTTTTTCTTCCTCTATCATTTCAGGAAAGATGCTAAGCATGCAGTTCATAATATTATTATTATTACTCGCGTTTGTAGGACCCACTCAGAGTCAGAGTTTAGGGATAAAAAATCTCAACAATGATCCTATAATAATGTTAAAAGTAGGAACCTGCAAAATACAGACAGGGTATACTAAAGTAATACATCCTATTAATATGACCGAGATAGAAATAGCAATCAATTCAATTGCAAATGTAGCATACGTTGAAAACTCAAAAATCGTAAACCCAATAACAGGTATAATGTTGCATAAAGTTAGAACAGCGTATAATAATCTATACAAAATCAAACCATTAGCTAGGGCCAAGAGATGGGATCTGTTAGGCACTGCATGGAAATTCATAGCAGGGAATCCAGATGCTGAGGACCTTCGAATTATAAATACTACAATGAATCGGTTGATAGACGAAAATAACTACCAATATGCAATCAACGAAAACCTCAACAAAAAAATGAAACAGCTTAGCGAGACGGTAAACCACTTGACAGAAAATTGTAACATGAATCAAATGGCTCTCAACGAAATCGATACAATGGCACTGATATTGCACTTAGATATCATGAACGATGTACTACTAGATATTGATGAAACGATAACCTTGTCGAAAATGGGCAAAGCCAGCGGAAAGTTGCTTGACCTCAAGGAAATCAACAACATAATAGACTTGTTGAAGACACAAGGGTTCGAAATTCACATCCCAGAAGAAGCAATGTCTTACGTAACGCCAAAAATAGCTCGAAACAATGATGCTATACTGTACATTTTAAGTGTACCTATACTGAGCAAAATAGAAGCAATCATACTAAGAATTTTTGCTCTCACACATAACGACACCGTTATAGCAGATCATCCGGCTTTTTTGATAAAAAACGGCGAGGAAACGTTTACTACGCTACACCCTGAACAATACATCCAAGTAAGCAGTTTCATAGAAGAGTTTAAAGACAGATGCATTAACCCTCTAATCAACGGCAGACATAGTCTATGCGCTACAAGACTAGATACAACAACAGAGGCGAAACTGGTCAATGATAACCAAATTTTGATCACGAATGCAAAAGGTGATTTGTTAGAAACCAACTGCGGTCCAGATAATAGACCATTGAGAGGCAATTTTCTGTTAACGTTCTCAAACTGCACTGTGACATTCAAAAGCCAAGAGTTCACTTCTAACGAAATTTCCGTTGAACTCCAAATTATTGAAGGCGCTTTTCACAACCTGGTAATAAACAGGCAGTTACAGAAATTGCACGACATCGAACAGATTACCAACGTAACGTTACAAAACCGAGATCGATTGAGCCACGTTTACCTACAACAGTACTACCACAATATCTGGAAATGGAGTTTATTCGGTGGTGTGTCACTAAGCACAACATGTTTGATAGCCCTGATTGCATTTCTCTTACTATCATACAAACGATCGCAACAACAAAGAGGAACAAGATGCGACAGGAAGCGAGGAGGTACATCATCATCCAAGAACCGGAACCAGAGGCAGCCTGCTGTAGAGGTGGATCCGATCATCGTGTAAAGTACGAGGACGTACTTTTTTTTCACCCCCGGAGGAGTTATGACAGTGACCCAGCCAGACTCCAAACACAACATCGCGTCAGCAGATTCCAGCGTGAGCGTGGGAAGGAATGCCACGTAATAGGAGCTAGCTAGCGTAAACAAAATAGGAGCTGGTTAGGACAGTCAACCGAGTGGGTCGGGAAAAGATTAGTTTTTAGTTAGAACTCAACGAGTGAGGACGCGCCTCAACAGTAGTTAATGAAGTAGAATAAAAATTAGTTTTATTTTATTAACTCGGCGTCCAACTCATTATTATATATTGAAGTTGAGGAGGAGTGTTAGAGTATACAACTTAGTATTGAAAACTGAACAAAATGTCAGTTTGTTTTTGTCATTATTCGCGTAGCATCGTAGATGGCGATCGAACTGAGAGCAATCTCGATGCAATGCGAATAACGATAAACACGAAAAACTGGTACATAAATACATATGTCATTTAACTTACATTATGTTTTATTTTTTAGTACGTTTAGTGAAAAACTTTTGTTTTGAAATTTTTTTTTTTCATTTAATTTATTTCTTTACATAACTATTAGTTATTAGTAGTTATTAACATAACTTACATCTAATACTAAATTTTTATTTCCCCCCACCTCTCTAACTATACTTCTTCTTACTTAACTTCTTAGATGTACTTAGAGAACTTCATAGATGTAAACATTTTTTTTGTAAAAATTAAATCTGTTGCATCGTGCAATCGATTTGCCGGGTCTGTTCTGGTTACTCGGCTTTTCAAAAAACTTATTAATTTCTCTCTATATTCTGGCTTTTAGAGACCCATTCAACTGCTTCAGTTCATCGTCGCAGTCAAAGGGTGGAAATTCAAAATCAGTCCACCTCATTATGCCTTCAAGGGGACAACTTGCAGCGACTACTTCTTCTAAAACTACATTTACCAGTGCAGTATTCCTCAACACTGCGTCTAATTTGGCATTGCACTGATAATGATGATGAGTCCCACCTCTTACCGCAACACAGGTTTGAGAATGGCGGAGTTATCATAAGATATTTGTTTAAACTTCAAAGCAAATCACGAAGTGGTGGAATCAAAGTGACCCTTCACGAAAAAGACCAGTCAGCTCTCTTTTCCTTGCGTACAGCGGTTAGCACAACTTCTATAAGACAGGAGTCGTGGAACCGCTCTCCGGAGTGCACGGCCAAAAAATGCTCTCTCCTATTCGTGTAGCCGGTATCTCCCTTATCCAACATATGGAGGGGAGTTACCACTTTCCAGGATTGGCAAATTAAGCAAACCTTATCCGTGAAACAGTTGGTCACGTCGAAAATATCATCAATGGATGAATTCGAGGCGCCTGCCACGTGATTCCACAAGAGCGACTGATGCAGTTCCTACAGAAAGATCAACTTCAAATTTCCACTTTTACGCGCGCGTGTCTCAAAGATATGTTGTTCCATTTTTTTTATTTACATTTAAATTTGCAAAACAAAAATCTCATCATCATCATCTGTGAGATCGTGATGACAAGTGCGATGCATACAAACATTAAATATTCACAATAGACAACTACGAGACATTTCACATGCTACTGGGTTCTACTTAACAACCTGCTTAACGTACACGGCACACAAGCGCTTGAACTCGCGAACGTTTGCAGCCTCGGCAATCTCTCTAGGCATGCTGTTATACCATTGTATACCTTTACAAAACAAAGAATTTCTGGCAAATACTGTTGAAAAGTTCGACGTTCTAGGATCATGAGCCCTTCGAGTGTTGTACCGGTGAACGTCAGAACCCCTAACTACTCTTTCTCCAAGGTACCCCGGTAACAAGCCCCTCAGGAGTTTGAATATTAGTATCATAGTCTGATACACTATCCGCTGCTCTACCGACATCCATTGCAGGACATCCAGCATAACAGCAGATGGCGTGTACCGACTACAACACAACACTAACCTCATTACCCTATTTTGCACTTTTTGCAACCTTTTGAGCTGTGTCCGATTGCCGAGGAACAATATTGATGGACAAAAATCAAAATGTGGTGAGATAATGGATTTGTAGAGGTGAACTTTCCCAAAAAAATTTAGGTTGTTCCCCAGTCTACTTATCACCCCACACTTCTTTGCCACCTTAGCGATGACCCCATCAATATGTGCACTGAATGTAAGTCCGTCGTCAAGAATGACTCCCAAATATTTCACCTGGGAGACTCGGTCAATTGGTTCCGTGTTGATGGCAATGGAAAGCTAGCCGATCCACTCCCTCCTCGACATCACCATGTAGTGTGTTTTACTAATGTTTAATGCGAGTTTCTTGTATTTCAACCAGCCATCCAGAGCCACCAAGTATGCATTTAAAAGGGACTCTGCCTGTTTCACGTCCTTTCGCGATATAAATATTACTGTGTCATCAGCAAAAAGATTTATCTCGCAGGAACGTAAGACCTGCTTCATGTCATTTATATACATGATAAACAAAATTGGTCCAAGAACACTTCCTTGTGGAACCCCAAGGGTGTTTTCAATGGAATCTGAAACAGATTTTTTGAAAATTGTCCTCTGGGTTCTAACTGTCAGATAATCGCTGAACCAACTGAGTTCCCTCCCCTCAATACCGAATCGTCAAAGTGTTGTGAGCAACAAGGGTCTCGATATTGTTTCAAATGCCCGTTTTAGATCCAAGAAAACGGCAAGTACCGGTTGCCCACTGTCCATCAACCCCTTCCACTTCGCAAGCACCAGGTTCAGTGCAGTTTCACAGGAATGTCCTTCCCGATATCCCGACTGCTCCCGGGCAAGCAGGCCGTTCTGGTCCAGGTATTGCACCAATTGGTCTTTGATAACAACCTCCAGGACCTTTTCGACAGTGTGAAGCATGTTGATGGGGCGGAACTCTTCCGCTTTGATAGCTCCAGTCAGCTTTGGAATAGGTACAACCAATGACTCCTTCCATGTCTCCGGAAAAACACCCCTCTCCATCGATTGGTTAATCAAATCCAGGAGCGTCTCCCCCGCCACATGAAAGCAATCCTACAAAGTTTTTGCATTTACATTCCCTATTCCTGCCGTTTTAGTCAGGTCAAAACATATCTGCCTAAGCTTGCTCATGTCTATTGGTTGAAAAGAAAATCTATTCCTGGGAGTATCAACTTGTCTTGTACCGTCGGAATGTTGCTGTTAACAAGTGTGACGCTATTCACAAAAAAGTTGTTGAACCCTGCTGCGATCACCGCCTCATCGGACTCGAAACAGTTATCGAATTTCACGCATGAAGCTGTATTCCCGTCGGGTTTCAACATGCTTTTAAGAAGTTTCCAAAGTTCCCTACTATTACCCTGATGCTTGCTAATTTTCCTACTGAAGTATTCCTCACGAGTAGTTTTTAAAGACCTACTGTACTCGTTTCTTAGCTTAGTGTACTCACACCAATGTGAAGCCAGATTAGTCCGAACAAATTTTTTGTACACTTTGTCTCTTTTCCGCTTTAGACGTTCCAGAGCCAACGTATACCATCTGCCAGAGTATCTAGTCTCCACGGTCCTTTCATAAACTAAACTATTCATAGCACTTTCTAGTGTATCCTTCAATAGATCTGCAGCTTCATGGAAATTTGTAGTTTCCCTCTGTAGACCCAAAGTGACTGCCTGACAAAGACCCTCCTTAGAGTACCTATTCCAGCATTTAACTTGTTTTTGAACTGTCCTGAAACGTTTATCATTCAAGTTTAAAAGCAAAGTTTCATGATCAGATATTTTTGCACAAGCATCTGTTACCACGCTAATTGAGTCTGTGTTGCAGTACACATGGTCAATCAATGTCCTGCTATTATTTGTAATACGGGTAGTTGCACTAACCTTCTGCTTCAGGCACACCGAGTCCATAAGCTTCTTCAATTTTTCGGACCTCGCATCATTGAACCAATCAATGTTGAAGTCACCAACCAAGACATTACGCTTGCCAAAATCTAGAAATCTGTCTAACCAGTCCTCAAAAATTTCGACAAAACGTGAGTCACTTGAACTAGGTGAGTGATACAGAACGCCATAGTTTGCAGCCGCCATGCCCCGAGTCACAGTAAACCCCAAAAACCATTTGCCTTCCAGTGATTCGTTTAGAATCACCTTTAAGACAACCGAGTTTCCAGCATAAACTGCAACCCCTCCTGTGTGTCGTGAGTGGGACAAACAGGACACGGCCCTGTACCCCGGTATACTAAACTGATCAAATGCTTCGCACTCCGTTATATGCGTCTCAGATAGAAGGACCAACGCGGGTTGCATCCTTTCTACCGAGTCGCGTAACAGAACATAGCTTGACGATAGGCCAGCGACATTGCAATACATGAATTCATATCGCTGTCCTATCCCCAGCAATCTCTGCTATTGGGAATGCTTAGCAATCTTTGATACCTGTTTTTTGTATACGGGGCACTCGCTACTAAAAGCAGCATGTTCCGTGCTCCCCCTTGAACCCGCCAACACGCAGTTCACACATTTTAAGGCCGCCGACTTACATTCCGACGTCCTGTGTGCACCACTGCACCTAGAGCAGGCTGCCCGCACCGGAAACATCGCAATACATGAACAGAAGTGCTTATCGCACAACTGTCAAAACCTATTTTGACCTTTTTGAGGTCCTCTAGACATTGTGCCGATTCCTTGTCTACATCGATCACGACATTGTACTTCTGGTACTTGTAGAACCTACTTTCGTACATTCCAACAAGCTCCAGTGTCGCGAACGGGATTCCTGCATTCTGTTCCTTCAGAAGTGCAATCACATCCTCACCAGAATACTTCTCCGTCATCCCCATTATCCTTACTGTGGACAACGGTAAACGAACGGAATAAGCATCCCCGAGTTTGGACTGCACCTCCTTGCTAACTTCATCTAACGCGGATGCAGGACACTGTACAAAAACCTTACCTTTTCTACCATTACGGAAGTCCGAAACCTGCTGCTTCCTCGGATCCAAACGGGCGCGTAGATCAACTCTTGTCTTGTCGCAAGATTGATCCACCTTCGGTACAATTACTAAAGACTTGGAGAGTTTTTGCTCTGCCACTTTAGCCACATCTTTTTTACCTATTTTGGGCCCAGAGCCAGCCTCCTTCACAACACTCTTGGTTGCTGTGGGCTTGGTATTAGCTCTTCCCACGTCAAAATTACTAATAATAGTTTGAACCTTATTTTTCAAACTATTATCTGCCCCACTTTTTTTGGCCACTACTGTAGCAAAGCTCTCACTCCCCTTCTCCTTAGCCCCCGGCGAAGGCTTCTCAATGATAACCTTCGGTACAGGAGGGGCTCTCAATGTAGTGGTGGTGGCATCGCGCAAAGTTGATGTAACTTGGCGCTTTACCGCCTCACACACTTCTTTTTTCATTCCTTCCAGTCCCTTCTTAACAGCACTCTCAATCAGTGCACACAATTTAAAATCTGCTGCTTGTAGGGCTTGGGATTGCTCTCCGCTTGACGGTCGGCTTTCTCCCACCACTACATCCTGCATGCCCGGTTTCTTATTGCAAGCGATACAAGTATCGCACATAAACACAACATTTTTCGACTTTTTAACCGCCTTTGCAACCGATTTAGTCAGATCGGCGCACAGGTGGTGAAAATGACCGCCGCAATCATTGCAGACGATCGGGTCATCGCTAGTTGAAACGACCACGGAGCATTTTTTACACTCCATGGCCGTAAAACAAAATCCGAGCAAAAACGCACGCAAATAAACACCGTATACGTACCGCCCGCTCCACACGCTGCCGTCTCACCCACACGAAACACAAATTACTCGTTTGGCCGGTTAGACCACTACAAGCACACCGTTACGATAACCGGCGATATGGATACCGCTCCAGCTAACGCCACTGATAAGCGACGCCGCCAAGAACAAAACCAACCGCTATCACCGAACGATGCACCATGAACAAAAACAAACTCTACCAAACACTAAACAGACACTTCGGACACATTTGCACAGCGAAAACAAATGTTAAATCTGCCCTCGACTGAGCAAAAATATCCGAAAACGTAGAGCACTTCTAAAACACGCACTGCACTGTCAACAGTCACTCACACTGCACTGTCGTAGTTCGGTTCGCAATTCCCGGTTCTCTTATCTAAAATGCTGCGACGCTTCTCCCTGGCCTCTTCGCGCTCGTTAAACACATTTTTAATAGCCCTATTTTCATTCATTACGTCCAGGTTGGTGGGCAGATTTGGCAATGTACTACTATCACACACTGTGGAACACTGGGAAAATGCTAAAGAGGAAAAATTGGACGTGCTATTACACATACAAAATTATTATTTTACTTACGTAAGCTCGTTGATGGACTCTCATCTTGCTGACGAAGCATTCGCTCGAATGCTGTAGCATCTTCAATTTCTATTAGCATAGCATTAGCATATTCTTTTCTTGGCGTAACGACCTCTTGGTCATGCCTGCCCATTAAGGGCTTACGAGACTTGTTTCCCTGTTGTAGTCAGTCCTCTCGTACAGGGGAGGGGGCGGTCTCGGTTGGGATTCGAACCCACGCCGTCGAGGTGGTGAGCCCCGCGCAAACAATTCCACAATTAAGTTTATTAATTCGAACGGTGCTGTAAAACCGAAGGGTTTGCATCGCGAATAGATGTTAAAAGTTATCCGGTCGTTTTTTAAAGTGTTGCGTCACGAATTCGTACGGTGTAGTAAAATCGGTGGGTTCACAACGCGAGTCGCTAATTAAAGTGACGAAATGGAGAACACTCGCGACGAAACGACACATAGTGACGCGGTTTCTGAAGGAAGCGCGAGCGCAGCGTCGCCATCGCGCGTAGTGTTGGGTAAAGTAAGATTTGCAGTGTGCACCACACACCTTACTGTGCGCACCGCACAGCACAGTGCGCACTTCAAGCACAATACGTACTGCGCGCTTTCAGGCGCACTTTAAGAACTAAGCTATTACAGTTTTTTGAAAATAAGTAAAAAAGTAGAGAAGATGGACCAACATGATGTTGTGCAGGGTTGTTGGGAATAAAAAATGCTATTCAGATACTAGGAGCATTGATAATTGCAAACCACTACAGTGACTGGAGTTACTCTCAGTTACTCTCTCCGAGTTGGACCAACCCAGAAAGAACTTGGTTGAAAACCGATCTATCAAATAGAACTTTCGGAGAATCGCCTGACATGGCTTCAAATAAAGCAATTTTCATCCATTTTACACAGTAAAAAGTTTTATTTTTTTCATAATCCTAATGTATTCAAGATTCCAGAATGTTACCGAAAAAAAATGTCGGAAATTCTTTTTGTACATTATAATTAAAATCAAATAAAAATTCATTGTATTAATGAAGTTGGCAGTGAAGCATACATGTTCTTAAATAAATAAAAACCGATAGTATTCGATCTAAAAACGAATGACAAAAATAGTTTAAAATCATTTCTAAATTTCGATGGACTATTTCCACTCATTCATATCACTTTCCGGTCAGCTTTAAAAGCAAGCTCATTTAAAGAGCGGGAGACGTAAATAAATTTAGAATAACAAACCAGGATCGAAGAAAGGAAGGAACACCTCACCGGTTCCCCAAGGTTGGCTAGAATGGTGAGCAAAGAGACAAAAAGTTCTCCAGACTTTTAAATGTATGGGCGATCGTGGACGGATCGGGAACGAATCGTCCAGGTTCCCCCATGCTTTTGAATACAAGTCAGTTTTGAAGTCAGCGAGAATAGTACCAAACGTCCCACAGGTATAGACTTCTCCAGGTGTTTGAGTGTATGGGCGATCCGACGGATCGTGGACGGATCGTGGACGGATCGTGGACGGATCATCGAGCGATCTCCCTTTCTAGTTCAGTGAGAAAGAGGCAAAACTTCCCACTGCCAAGCTGTCTGAGGTTTTTTATTGAATGATTTCGTGATTAAGAGAATGGAATTGTGCATCCGTCTCCCTTCGCAGTTTAGTGAGTAAGTTGGTTTGTGAGTAAAACTGCGGTGCCTCATTGGAATGCCGTGGGGCACTGATACAACGAACGATACGAACGAACGATACGAGTTTGTGAGGTGAGAGTGAAAGAAAACTATCTCACTTGGCGGCATTTTGGCTTGGACGGAAGATCCGTCGGATCCGCCGGATCTCTGCTTGGTGAATCGGGATCCGTCGCTCACGCCTAGGATGGGATCGATCCGTATAGTTCCCGCTCTTTGGACTGATCACATCACCAACCGGCCCGTGAACACGTACACGAATGATGTTGTCTTGGACCGCCTCACTGTCCATGAGGAACGCGTTGTCCCAACTGACTCCACGAATACGTCAGCTTCACTACCCACGCACACCGTCAACGAAAACAACTAAAACACTAAGGACCCCAATTATGACACCACGCCGAGCGTAACCCCAGCAATCGGGCACACGGATCTTTCGTGATCACCTGCCCAGCCTGCCCCGCGGCTCCTTCATGGTACGATGCCCAGCTTATTTCAAACCGTGCGAAAAAACCCCCTGCGGTTTTGACTATTCATAACCAAGATCGCCCCGTCGGTTTCCGACGCTGAGGTTGATACCATGGTCAAGCAACGCATTGGCACTGAAGACATCGTGACTATTAAACAACTGCCGAAGGAACGCGATCCGTACACAACGTCCTTTAATTCCTTCAAGGTCGGCGTGCCGCTCTCTTACCGCTCGAAAGCTCTGGCTCCGTCCACGTGGCCCCTTGGCTTGGGATTCAGGGAATTTGTGTTCCACCGCGCTCCGCGAGAGAGATTTTGCGACGCAGTGAACCTGCATGACTCAGTACAGTCATGACTCACGGGTCCTTCCGTCACCGCCACACACCCCGTCGAGCCATTTAATCCCCGCACTATCGGTTGGGTATGTTGGGACCCCTCAGCCCGCTGCTTCGACCGTCGTTACTCACCTGATCGATCGCCACACGGTTGTTCGCGAATCGTCGCAACCACACACTGATCCTGCCGTCGCTTGCCCGGTCACTTGACGTACCAAAACGACCGAGGCTTAAAAACAAAGGTGCATGACTTTCTTTAGTAGCGCGTTTAAAGCTTGGTCGATTCTCGCTTTACCTTGGGGTTGTTTATATCCCCCCCACCACTCGGCGATTTCAACTGCCCATCACTAAAAGCTGGCACCTCGTTCCATCCTCACCGACCTCCTACGCACCGCACCGCATCACTACCGGCAACTTCCGGCTTGCCGATGACATGGCCCACAACGATCTGCTGCAACTATCGGGTGTCGCGAACCAGCAAGGCCGGCAGTTGGATCTAATTTTTGCTAACGCAAACGTGGCCGCTGTTTGCTCTCCTGTTACCACCTCACCGCTTCCGCTCGTCCCTGAGGATCGCTACCACCCGGCCCTCGATGTGACTTTGATGATACCGTCCGTCTCCATAGCGAAGCGTGCGCCTACCCGTCGTCGTGAGCCACGATCGCTTTGCTTCCAAAAGCTTGACAAAGCGAAGCTTAATCGATTACTCCTCAATACCGACTGGTCTTTCCTGGATGATGCTGCAACGTTCGATGATGCTGTCTCCACCTATAACTCTGTGTTAACATCGCTGTTTCCTCTATGTTGCCCGCCTCTGAAATCCCCTCCTAGTCCTTTGTGGTCAGATAGACATCTGCGTGTGTTGAAGGCCGACATGAAGCGTGCTGAACGCGTTTATCACGCGCGTCGTAAAGTGTTTAAGTACGCCGCCTCTGCTTACCGGTCATACAACCGCATCCGTTACGGGTTGCACCTTTGTCGGTTGCAGGCTCGCTTCACATCTAACCCCCGGTCGTTCTGGCGCCTCGTAAACTCCCAAATCCCTCCTTCCTTATGCTCTGGCTCATCTACTGCCTCCACCTCTTCCAGAATTTGTGAGCTGTTCGCAACACACTTCTCACAGGTGTTTGTCGATCCCGCTTGCTCTACGGCGTCCCTCTCATTGGGACTTTCTCGGATACCTTACTCCGACATGTCCCTAAATCACATTACATTTTCTGAGGAGTGTTAAAGAGCTGCAAGACTGCTTTCGCCCCGATTTTGGTTCGCCTTTTCTCACGATCTTTGCGTGCAGGGGTGTTTCCGATGATGTGGAAGGCAGCTTGGTTAGTTCTGACGCATAAGAAGGGATGTCGATCAACTCCTTCCAACTATCGAGGTATCTCCCTCCTATCTTCCGTTTCCAAAGTCCCCGAGTCTGTCTTTTATTTATTTATTTATTTATTTATTTATTTATTTCCTAATTGCATGGCACACGCAGGGGCCTCAGCAATGCTTAATACTATGCTTAAATATAACAGAACACGTAACAAAAGCAACAATACTAAACATTTGCAAAAAGACACGTCGATTTTAAGACGGCTGACGATACATGGAGGTCAAAAAACTGCGAGAAGGTATTGAAGGCTGAGCACATGGAGGTAAATGGGTCGTTGGCACCCCTGACCGTTCTCGCTAGATCTAGTCTTAAGAGGTTGTGGCGGGGACGAAGTGCATGGTCCGGAGTATAAAAATTAATTCTAGCTAGTAAATATGGCGCGTCTATTTCTCCAAATATAACTTTGGCAATAAATACTGCTTGTGTCACTTCCATCCTCTTCTCTAAAGATTGTTGACCTAGGAGGAGCCTTCTAGTTTCGTATACCGAGGGTTGCTCCATACGCCACCTTAAACATCTGATTGCCAGCTTAGTGAATTTCCGCTGAATTTTTTCGATCCTAGCAGACCAAGTCATATTGTGTGGCGCCTAAGTTACAACATTAAACTCTAGGATGGATCGAACAAGCGCGACAAATAATTGTTTCAAACAAATAGGATCTCTAAAATCAGTGGTTAGTCGGTGTAGGAAGCCTAGCTGGCGATATGCTTTGTCGATAATAAGCGAGATGTGATCTCGAAACGAAAAAGAGTCAAGTAACGTACCGAGATCCTTAACTTCTAAGTTACGTGATAAAACGCGCGAGTTCAGCCTGTAATCCTTTAGAATCGGGTTCTGTCTTCTCGTAAAGCTAATGACACAACATTTCTCTACACACAATGACGAACAATTATCAGAGCACCATATGCTGAACCTGTCGAGACTTTCTTGAAGCATATCGCAGTCACGTTGAGATTTTATGACTGAGTAAATCTTAATGTCATCAGCAGACATAAGTAACGACTGATTAGGCAGGGCCAATACCACGTCATTAACAAACAGAATGAACAACAAGGGGCCAATATTACTACCCTGCGGTACACCAGACGAGCTAATAAACGGGTCGGACAGCGAATTATTTAACTTCACACAGTAAGATCTTTGGTGCAGGTATGAATTGAGCCAGGCTATTTAATTAACATGTACTCCGAGTCGGTTTAGTTTCGCTAGCAGAATCTCGTGGTTGATGGAGTCAAAAGCTGACTTAAAATCAGTGTAGATTGTATCTGTCTGATATCTTTTGTCCATAGTTTTGACACAATCGGACACAAACGTAACTAGATTAGTCGAAACAGATCGCTTTGGGATAAACCCATGTTGCCTAGAGGATAAATATTGAATTGCATGTCTACTTAAAGCTTGGTGAACGATCCCTTCCAGGACTTTAGCTGTAGCACACAATGAAGTAACACCACGATAATTGGAAACTAAATGCTTATTGCCTTTCTTGCACACTGGAATCATCCAAGAGAATTTCCAGGCAGTGGGGTACGAACAACTAAGTAGTGATAATTTGAAAAGGTTCGCAAGAGGTTTTGAAAGAATATCAGCACACTTAGAGAGTACTATGGCAGGAATTCCATCGGGCCCAGGGCTAAGCGACGGCTTAATACAGCTAATTGCTTTTTTCACTATATCTTCCGTTATTATAATGTCATGTACTGATATGTCCAGCACATCAGCCGGCGAGAAACGTAACGCAGCTGGAACATTAATCGGAGCTAAAGTTTCATTAATGAACACGGAGCTAAATTTCCTAGCGAATAATCGACAAATGTCTGCTTCGTTGTCGGCAGATTCGGAATCAAGGCTCATAGTTGACGGCATTTTACTACTTTTTCGCTTTTGATTTACAAATTTCCAGAAGGACTTAGGATGATGAGACAACTGCTTCTCTGTTTTGTCTACGATGACCTGTAGAGGTGACGATTAAGCCTTCTATGATTGCCATTGAGCGTATTGAACAGTAATTTGTCAACATATCGTTTCGATTTTTTGTAGCGTCTAAGCGCTTTGTTTTTGGATGATTTCAGTTTTTTTAAATGTATATTGCTCCAAGGCGGATCTGAGTGAATACGAGCGCGAACCGTTGGGCAACATTCTCTGAGAATAAGCCGGATACGACAATTAAATAGCTCAATTGCGTTGTCTATGGATAACGAGGAGTTAGGCTCGCAAAACGACCAGTCCGTGTTCGCGAGCATATCAAGCATCTTATTGAAATTCGCCTTCTTGAAATTAAGATTATCCCTGGTGCATGGAGTACTGTGTTGGGGCAGCACTGGGTCGGCCGTGATGGTGGGGATAGAAATGTCGATCAACAAGCTTGGATGATACGCATCTTGTTCGACTAAACAGTCAATAGAAGCTGTGATATCAAAGCCATTCTCGATTATAGTTGAGTCCACTAGAACCAAATCAAGGATTGAGTCATGCGTGTTGTGGTTACTGTTGATCTGATGCAATCCGGCAAGGCTGAGCGAGTCGAGTAGATGGGTACACGCTGTGGAAATCCGGGAATTCGAAACATCCACGTGTAGGGCACCCGAAGAATCCGATGCCCACGACAGAGCAGGTTGATTGAAGTCGCCGAGTAACATGAATACGTCCTCCGGGTATTCATCCGCAATCGCGAGTAGGGACGAGCAGAATGAAGAAATCGTCTCGATGTTGTTGCTGCGATCGGGAGGAAGATATACGGCGCCTATGATGAAGCATGTCGAATTCATCCGAGCACGCACCCATAGTGATACGGTGGATGAATTTCTTGTCGCTCATGGCTCGGTTGTACCCGGCCATCACCTCTGGACACCAGGTAGATGTGGTTTATACAGATTTCAAGTCTGCATTTGACTGCCTACCGCCTAACCTTCTGTTGGCAAAACTCGAGCGACACGGTGTGGGCAATCTATTGCTTTCGTGATTCAAATCCTTCCTCACATGTCGCTCCTATAGGGTTAGAGTGGCGAATCACCTCTCAGGGGTCTCTCAGGGGAGCGTCCTAAGACCTCTCCTGTTTTCCATCTTCATCAATTACTGCGTGGGTGTCCTTCCTGGTGAGGGGCACTTACTATATGCCGATGATGTTAAGATTTTCCTCCCGATTTCCTCCTTCCTTTACTGCCATTCCCCCCAAAGATCCCTTGACGATTCCTTCTACTTCCCACTCGCTGGAAGACTAGCCTATTAGAGTGGCCTATTTGATTTCAACATTTTTCCATCTCCCAATTCCGTTCCCGTATCCTCGCCCATATCCCGCAATCCACCTAAGCTAGTGTTAAGTCATGTTTTGTATAGCCCAAGCGGCAAACAATTGTTCAAAATACAATGTAAATGTAAATGTAAAAATAACTGCAACCACCGATGACACGAATGTTTGGGCCCAATTCGATACAGATCAGAATCTTCCGCAAATCATACTCTACGCGGAATTCGAATATCAAATAGAGCTTGATAACTATATTGTAGAGCCTTTATCGCACCGAAATGATGACTCATTGGAATGGTGGAAGTGTTCATGCTTCCTCAGTTCCTTGCGAACGATTTTTTTCTAAAGCTGGGGACATTGAAACAAGTAAAAGAAACAGATTGAAGCCCAGCTAATTGAATAAAATATTGCTCATAAAACACAATATTGCTTAGGTTAGTATCTACACGATCCCAATGATGGCTGGTTTTGCATGTACAAGCGCTCTAGCATGTAATATGTGATTGTTTTTTAAATTTATGTTAAGCTTAAGATGGAATTTGCATGTTGTGTTCTTTACTCATTGAATTTAATTTGTGTATTGTTTAATGAAAAATCAATGAAATCAGTGTGTTATGTTATATAATCGTTGGCAATCTAACGAATATAATTTTAGTTCGGACTTATTTTTGATAAAATAAACTGTTTGTGGCGGAAAACTACCATTATTAGAATCGATCTGATATAAAGCAAGTTAGCTTTAGAGAGTTTTATAGACAAGAAGAAGAAACTGGAAGTGGGACACGCGGTACCTTCACTACTGAACGTGTTAATATACTTTTTCAAGTTTTTTTTACTACAGCGAGTCGAAAACGTTCTTGATTTCAAGCCCTGTTGAATTAACTAGCCGCTGTGTAGCTCACGGTGGTGTCGAGAGGTGCTTTATTATATTTCATGATGGAGAGTTTTTAGTCGGTAAAAATCCCACACTGCCCAGGAGGATTGGGCGTCTTTTGGAAGATCCTCTCTCCCTATAAAAAAAAAACAAAGGGAATAAAATAGGCCGAAAAATATCGGAAATCCATAACTATCAGCAATAGCGTGTATTCGATATCAGTATGGAAATAAAAAACATTGCTCAAAGCAAGCAAATGCGTTATTTTTATGTATTTTCATGCAGTAATTTTTGAGCCAGCACAAACGCAAGCAGTACTGAGTGCTTACAACTTCGTGGAACTACACATTTATCTATCTCTTCTCTTTTCATTAAAAAAAACCGGTCGGTTTTCTGGTGGTCTTTTAATTATGGTGCGCAGTGTAGCATACATACAATTTGGCAACGAAAATGTATATGAAATGACGTTCATGTAGGTAAAGCTCTGCTGCGGCAAGCCTGGCGACGCAGAGAGTGATAGCGAACAAGAGGGAGAGAGAGAGATAAAGCCAGTAAAATGATTACGCTGTATAGCATACGTAACATTATGCAGCGAGTATGTGAAAAGCATTTTTTATTCCCAACTAGGTTTTTTAGGCCAGGAACCTGGTCCGTCGACAGTCCCTGGCTCCCCTACCGCCCCATTACAGGTGGCATGCCATCTCCGTTACAATTTGTAGGTCTTTCTGTAGAAGGTCTATTGTATCGGCAATTGCCAAGCGTTATAAGCGGGTTCAATAACAAATACGGATAGCGTATTAAAAAATTGGATAAGAAACAATCTAACCCTCTACCTGTTCGACCATTACCTGATCTTGGCGCACAGGATGTCTCCATGTAACGGAAGCTCCAATCGATAAAAATGCAAAAGCACTGTTATATCACAAAAAGTTTCCAAAAACCAAACCAAACGGGTCTTTAAAGTGCCGGGTTGTTATGCATACATGAAGCACAAAGCAACCTTTGCAAACGGTAAAATGTTGTTAGTTAGTCAGTCAGCTGTCAAAATCTGCGCAAATTTGTTTTTCGGTCGTGGAGTGAATAAAAGGAGTATGCAAAAATGTGTGCACCTGGTATTGATTGCAAGAGGATGGAAAATAGTTGTTTGCGAAGATGTTTAATGTGTGTTGATAAGATTTCGGTGGACACATTTCCTCTCTGATATTGTTTTACAGTTAAGCACTCAAATCAACACTGAATGCGCTTTCATGTAGATCGGCTCACGAATGGTAGCGTCGACACGGAACGACAAAAAAATGACAGCAAAACTGACATTTGCGCGTGTTTTATCAGGCTTTTGCGTCTCGTGTAAGCTAAGCACTTAACTCCTGCTACGCATGATAATCCATATTATTGCGATGCGAATTTGGCATGGTTTCGACCAATAGTAAAAATCAACTCAAACAAGAATGAATCAATCCAGAGAAGTCATGAGCACTGCATTGATTACTCGCTACTTGAGCTCACAGAAAAGCGAATATTGCCGGGGCACATCCTTCTCTCTTTGTGCCAACAGTGATGCATGCGCTGCACGTTCTGCGGTTTACTATTTCCCACGTGTCGATTTTTTATTTCTTTCGTATGTAATGGAGAATCCTTCCATGTGTGTGATGATTCATAAAAGGCGCAGTATCGACTCGACAGCCTGTCTCCCATCCGTGTCGCATTCGCTGCACGTTCTACGACGTACTATTCACCACGTGTCGGTTTCTCCTTTGTTTGATTTGTAGTGTAGAATCCTCTCATGTGTGTAATGAAAAAAAATGCGAAAGGCACTGTATCAGTTCGACGTCCGGCACACTGTGCCCCTTGGTATACCCCACCTTCTGTGTTTCACGGAAGGAACTATCTACCTTCTCTTGCCTTGTTCGTTTCACGGAAGGTAAAGTTTCCTGCTCGCATAACTGCAGTCTCGGCTCGGGCCTCCGCATACTCTGCCGCGTATAGCGATCCGAACTTCTCACGTTCTTGTTTTGTTTTCTTGTAGTGGCAGATCCGTTAACACACGCATAGAGATGGGAGTTCGAACCGACTGGATGCGTTGTAAGCTAATCCTGTATGCTCTCACATAATCGCTGAGTCAGCTCAGACATACCGTCCTATGCCGTTCACTTTCTCTCTCTCTCTCTCTCTCTCTCTCTCTCTCTCTCTCTCACTCAATTTTCCCTATTTCTCCTCTCATTCTCTCGGTCTCTCAATTTCGCTCTCTTTCCTTTTTTCTCTTTCTCTCTCTCTCATCTTCGCTCTCTTCCTTTCACTCTTTCGCTTTTCTTTTTCTCTCTCCCTCTCCTCATCCCGATCTTTCTTTGTTTACCACTCTTTGTCTCTTACTTTCCCATCTCCCATCTCCCATCTCCCGTTTCCCGTCACCCGTCTCCCACCTCACACCATCCCTCATCAACAATCTCTGTTCTCCCCATCGTACTCTTTCTTACTTTGCCTGCCATACCTCCCATCCCATTCACACTGTCTCTCTCTGTCATTATCTCTCTCTCTCTCTCGTTCTCTGGCTATATCTATCCCTATCCCTATGTCTCTCCTAGTCATACTTTCAATTTTTGGCTCTCTTTTACCCACTATGTCTGCCTCTATCTTTACTGTATGTCTCTTTCTTTCTCTCTCACTTTCTCGTTCCACCTCTCCCTATTTCTTTCTCTCACTCTTACACACACTAACAGCACAAAATTAAAACAGTTACGCACAGAAGGGTCGGTTTTGCTTAGCAGGCCCATTTTTCTGATTTTGCATTAGTAGCGACATCGAATCAGACTTCGATCGAATGAGGGTAACTTTCGCGCGCGTGTTTGTTGGGCCATGGTCGACCCTAGGAAGGAAAATTATTATAAGGGATTTAGTTCCGGGTGGAAACAAATTCAGACTGACGAGTGTTTTCAATCAGTATTTTGAGTTAACGGGAGCGGCGCCCGAGGCCGTTTTGTCGCGCAATACGCGCTCGAGAGCATCGTACAAAGGAGATGGCATGGGTTTTGCGAGCGGTTGCTGCTCTAGAGCGGGTGTTTCGCTGCTCTCGAGAGCATGTGGTACTATGCACATAAAAAAAACTGTGTGTGTGTATTTACCAACTCTTCACACACACTCTTTTTATCTGTGCTGTCTGTTTTAGTTACTGTCTCTACTCGACCCATATATCTTTTCTCTGATTTCTCCCCATTTGTTTGCCACTGCATTCATCCTGCGCGTGCTTCTCTACTCACACGCTTACCCGTTCGCCGTCTTGGGCTAGGTGCGTCACAAACCGATGGTACACATGTGTACGCACTCGAACGTAGGAGCGCTTGCCCTTGCGATAGTGGGGTGTTGACCATTTGTGTTTTACTGCGTAATTTTTGAATGCATGTGATATACTTGCTGGCTGTGCTTCCACTTCTGGTGTTTTGGCCTGTAATGAGGTAGGTTATGGATTTCGTATGAATTTTGTTACTTACACGTTTTTAGTTTTGCACGTTTTTCGAGTGCGCGTTGCGTCGGCTGTTTGGTATTGACGCCAGCGCCACATCATCGAAGAAGTCGTTGTCGTAACCATCGGGACCACGGCTAGTGCCACGGATACCGGGTTTAAAATCAGATTTTGATCTACGAGCAATGAATCGATCAAACCCTCATCCCCCCCCCCCCCCCCCCCTCATTCCACTAGTGGTTTCCGCATTCCATTTTACAAGTGATACCGCACCGCCACCGTGTTCGCAATCACCTTTCGTTTGCCGTACTACCGCTTTACAGTCAAGCGGTATCGAAACACAAGCCTTGACCGGTGGCATCGCACCGCCACCGCGATCACCACCCCCGCTCATTCCACTGGTGGTTTCGCCAATCCGTTCCACCAGTGGTTTTGGACAACCAACGCCTTCACAATCACCCTTTGTTCGCCATACTACCATTTTGCCTTCAAGCAGTATCGCACAATCACCCTTGACCGGTGGCTCCGTAGCGCCACCGCGATCACCAACCCGCCGCATTCAGGTGACCCCCGCTACGCCGTTACAGTGCACCAGCAGTGCACCACCTTTACATTTTTTTACACCGTCAACTCCGGCTCCGCAAGGAAGTAGCAGCTTAGCGAGGCTTGAAGCTGATACGAATTATTTTAATTTTGCCCCCCCCCTCCTATTAGACACCTGCCCAATTCATCTATCCAAATCTCCTCTCCTCCTCCTCACACCGTTCCTAGTCCTCATCCTGCGTTAAGTCCTCCCCTCCGTCCAACTGTGGAATGTTCCTGTCAAACTGAACTCCGAGAAGAGGTCCGCGTCCTTCGCAAGGCCGTGCCCAATCTCCAGGTGGCTTTGGAGCAGACTGTGGAGCTGATGACGGCCGATCGCTCTGCCACAAGTCCCTCAAATTTCTCAAAGCTGGAGACGCGGGAGCAGCTAGAGGAATTTGAGGAACGCCTTGGCAGGAACGATCCTTTTGCTGCGGAAATGGTAGCGCACCTGAAGCATGGAGTTTTACGTTTAGATGCGAAAACTCGTATTGTGAGGACGATAGACTCCCTGTTTTCTCGCTACCTTTTCGCAGCATGCAGTTGGACAGGAGTTGGGCGTCCTACTCCCAAAATTGCATTTTGCTCATTGCAAAATATTTTTATATTATTTTCACGTGTAGCTGCAAACGAACAGCCTGCATCCAAGGAATTCGTTGAAAAGGTCTTGCGGAGCCAGCTTATAGAAGCTCCAAGACGTGTAAACTGTCGCCCAGAGCGCTTAACTTTTTGTAATTTGAAGCGGCCGTAACTAAGGTAAATTTAAAAAAAAACTGGTTTTGGAGTGCCTAGGTTAGCACATAACAACACTTCACATGAACCTTAATCTTTTTTTCAGGTGGGAAACGTATGCAGATACTGAATATTTTAAAAAAACGGTCCTTTTCAGGGCCACCGAATGGTAACAAGGAGAATGGTTTTGTTTTCCTTCGTTTAGATGTTTTTCGGAAGAGAAATATATATAATCTGACTATACCAGTTACAATCCAGGTTTTACCCTGCAGCGTTTTACAAGGCGCGGTGGCGCTCGGGTAAGTGGTACCGTACCGTTTTGTAACACTGTCAAGTCGACTCCCCCCCCCCCCCCCCTCCCTTCCCCCATTCACCTTTCGGTGTTTTTGGCCACTGTCCGAACGGGGCTTTTTTTCTTCCACGGTCGAAGAAATTCCCGAATTTACTCTAAATTTACATCTATCTTTATATGCAATAAGTGCAGTGCAAGTCAAAAATAAAAAACAAAATAAAAATCATCATCATCATCAAGTTGTTGATCAACGCAAGGTACTAAAAAGAACAACAATTCATCTACTTCTATCTACCACCTAAACGATACTACATTTAACGTAGTCAGCGCAAGAACGCCTAAACCCGGACAATGTGGTCTGATTGACAACACGAGGAGGCAGCCTGTTAAAGTACTGGATACCTTTGAACAGAAGCGAGTTCCTAGCATTGGATGACACAAACTGTGGTATCCTTGGTTCATTAGCTCTTCTTGTTCCATGGGCGTGAACATCACTGCCTCGAATTACTCTCTCTTCAAGATACCTAACCACCTGTGTCTCCGTAGCCAAAAAAAGGATAGTAGAACAGAAATCAATGTGTGGGGCTATCAATGACTTGTAAAGCTGAATCTTTCCAGTTAAATTCACCTCATTCCTAAGTCGAGTGATAACTCCACACTTCTTCGCCATCCTTCTTATCGTGTCGTCAATATGGGCCGAAAAAGTTAGACGATCATCGATTGTCACTCCTAGATATTTAATTTCGGATGACAAACTGATCGATTCTCCATCTAAGCCAACAGTTGGTTGCAATACCAGCTTGACTCGTGAAAACACCAGCATTTTAGTCTTTTTGACGTTAAGCTTGAGCTTTTTAAACCTCAGCCATTTATTCACAGCTTCCAGGTCACTGCAACATTTAACTTATATTCTGCCTCTTTTACGTCAGTACATGAGGTGAAAATCACGGTGTCATCAGCGAACAGGTTTATGTCCGAGTATTTCAAGACTTTTTCCATATCATTTATGTACATTATAAAAAGTATTGGTTACAGTACACTCCCCTGCGGAACTCCCAAGGTATTTATAATCGGACTAGATAAACATCCATCAAACAAAGTTCTCTGTGTTCTCCCCTCCAGATAGCTTTTGAACCACATAAGTTCGGTTCCCGTTATGCCGAAACCCTCCAATGATTCCAACAGGAGCGGCCTGGATACAGTTTCAAAAGCTCTTTTGAGAGCTCCAGGATCACAGCAAGCGTATCCTGTTTCCGTTCCATAAACATTTTCCACTTAGCCAATATGAGATTCAGTGCAGTTTCGCAAGAGTGACCCTCACGATAACCGGACTGTTCCGAGATCAGCAAGTGGCTTCTGGTCAAGTCTTCTACAAGTTGTTTTTTTACAACAACTTCCAGAACCTTTTCCAAAATGTTTAGCATGTTTATGGGACGAAACTTCTCTGCTTTGATAGTTCCCGTTACCTTAGGTACAGGAATGACAAAGTACATACATTGTTCATATATGCTTAAATAGAATGGATTATTATTATGCGATGGACGATATTAGAATTGTTTTACATAGGTATTTAATAGATTTACATTTTGTTTGGTTTTTGATAAGACTAACCGTTAAGGAGCAATTTAGTAAAAATCCCCGCACTTAAATGCTGAACATTTTTGTTTTTATGATAGGATCCGTACTGTTTATAAAACAACAACAGTACAAGCAAGCCGCGGTGCGCGATTCATTGCAGCTGTTTGAACGGATGGAGAACAAAACAAACCGGCGCAAAAAAGAATCTCCACCATCGATAGAGCCAAACAGTTATGAGTATTCCAAGCTGCTCTTACTCGCCGGAGTGCGTGCTCGACCAGAGCGGAGGCATTTAAACCTCTCGCGGAGCGAATTATAATTCACCCAATCACTTGAACACGCGGGTTTTGGATACTAAATTGGATATTACACATAGAAAAATTGGAGATCCAATTGAGCCCCTAAACAATCGCCAAATTCAAGATTTTTGGGTGTCGCGGTCGAAGCGCGCCACGTTATACACACACATGAGCACTTGCCATCACCCGATTTTTGCGGTGTTGCGGTGTGTTTAGGGTGATGCCGGATTGATGACGTCACAAACGCGTTGCATAAAAAAAAATCTATGTCTTATTTGTTTTGCCCGTGTTCTCTCTCTCTTCGATTATTTCTCCTGCTTTGTACTTTAGCTCCGTGCTCCGTGCTGACTCAGAGAGTCTAGACAGCTGTCTGCTTCCCGTGTGCTCTTACACGCGCGGGTATATCGTGCCTGTGGGCCTGTGACGGTGGCGTGAAAGGAAGCGTCATATCATATTATTCTAATTGAAGAGCTAACTTGCAATTGTTCCTAAAAGAAGGCAAGTAAGAATTGATTATCGTTATTTGATGGTTTATATTTACCCATGGAACGAAGTGTTTTCCAGTTGTGCTATCGGTTGTTCTTCTGCATGACCACTTGGTTATTCAATATAAATAACGAAATGTTTGAAAGTAAGCATAATTCAGTTTACACTGTAAAGTGCTACGCAATCTACTACCTAATAATTTTTCGAATCTAGTGCCATTACATCGATTCGTGTTTTCTTTTCCGCTTTGTGTAAAAAGTTCTCCGCATTTAAATTGACAATAATTTTACTGGAGCCAAAGTTTAAAAATTTTCGCTATGCAGAACGAAAGAACGGTGGTTCTTAAAATCCACCAACCAATTCGGATTTGCAACAGGTCATTGACTTGTATCAGCTGATACCAGTGCATCCTGATGCATCCTCAATAACTTGTCTAGATACCAGATAGTAGAGTGAGAACGACTGCTCCTTACTCTCTCATCCTTATCAGGAGTTTCCCTCTAGCGGCAATTTGTTCGACTGGTCAACTGTCATCGAACCATGTGTGATCGATCAAGCAGCATCCAAGATCGATTAAGTTACATTATTAGGTTTTCATTATTATTTGTTTATTCAAACCTTGCTCTTCATTTCCATCATCATCACCATCAAACTATCCTGAAGCAATGGATCCAAAAGCAATGGAGTTATTTGTGTTTCTTTTTAATATTTGTTTGTTTTACAGCCGTGTAAATTAATGAGCAGAATGTTATTGTTAAGCAGAATTACAATTCTTTTGCTATAGCTACCTACACCTTGTGCTCTACACAAAATCCAATTAGAATGGACAACAATACAACAATGCAAACTCTAATAAATCTTGTCTATGTCTGAAAATTTTGAAGAGAAGTACACTAAACTAGAAAATCGGAATAGAGAACTTCGACTTCAAAATGAGAGGCTCGAAGCCAAACTGGATTTAGTTCTGCGCAACACTGCGACTACGAATGTCACTTTGGACACGAAGGTGGCAGTAAGTCAGCCTAGAGAAGGCCTCATCCGTAAGGAGACGGATTTTGAATTTTCTCCTGTATCTAGCACAGAAGAACTTTTGAAGCTTGAAGATGACCTAAAAAACGTTCAATACAAAAGAAAACTGTTGCCTTGGTTGCAAAGTCAAGTCACGCGCGCAGAACCTTTCAATCGTATGCACGATTCTATTGATATTATTTTTGCTAAGCCATTTTTTGCCAGTTTTAATTGGTCGAGTATCAGTAGGACACCTGGGCAAGCAACGACAGGTTTGATTAATTTTAAAGAGGTGGTGAGTATTTTTAAGGAAATAGGCAGTAACGAGCATTAAAATAGTAGCTGACAAACATGTTGCTAACTTTTTGATGAAGAAACTGCAACATGCTGCAGCCAGAGTGCATATAAAAGATAACAAGAGAACATCATGTCATACTAATCGAATTAGATTCTAAATAATCCGTTAATTTCGGATCTTCGGAATGAATGGATCTCTCTGCTTGATGATCTTGTGGTTCAGATGGCATATCGGTGCTATCCGAAGCAAATAAAGCTTTAACACTAATTCAATATAACTAAATCATTATTTTCACTCATTCAATCCACTTGATCCTGCTTCTTCATCGACTGGTAAATCCATCTTCAGGTACTTTGCGACCCTACGACTGAAATTGCCAGTTTTTTTCATTCTATCAAGATCGGACATTTTGACACAATTCAAGATATAATTTTTCACTTTATAAACACTGGAAAACTTCATTCATTTGTAATCAACGCAACTATGATTTAGTTCTACCGCAAGTGATAACTAAAATCGTATTAAATAAGTGCAATGTGACGTCACTTCATAGTTTTGGCGCGAAGCCAAATGATGAGCAAAAGAGAAAATAAGCGCAAAAAAGACAGAAAGCGATTTAAAACGACAGACGCATGGCAAGGACCGCAGGGCATGAAGAATGGAGGAAACGAACGATGCAAGTTCGTGGGACCCAAAGGGGGGATGCGTGATGCGGGGAATAAACTCATGCATGGCTCACGCATACACTCGCAGCTCGGTGCCGCGGCAGAAAGTGGTTGCATACCCTTGTGCGAGTGGAAGCAAGAGAGAAAGTGCAGATTTAGAGTAAGAGGTCCGAACAGTATCGGTTTTTGCGATTGGGTTCATATGGCCAACGCGTTTCGGTTTTTGCTCTTCATATAGCGGTCGGCTCGCGCTGGATATTCAATCGCTCCCCAATCAACAAAAACCACAAAATCAGCCCTAGTCTGAGAAGTCTGATAGACTTCTCGGATTGTGGAGTTAGGAAGTTATTATCAGAACTTTTCCGAACGCTTTTCGCGTGCTCGCGAGCCTCTCGTGAGAACACCTCGGTTCGCTGCAGCGAGGACAAGAACTAAAAAAGCGTGGACACATTGAAAAAGCAAAGACACTCTTGTACCGATTCGCAAAACACAAAAAAAACTCTGTTCTAAACTCCTCTGCCTAATTTGTCCTTGCTATTTTTGTAGCTCCCCCTATGGTCATGTTTATTCCCTCTATTGGGTCTTGCTGTTTTTATTTCACTCTGTCGATATTTCTTTCAACTATTATTTTTCTGGATGTTGGTCATGTGGTGTCAATCTGTCTTAGTCGTGTGAGTGTGGGTGGTGTGCGTGTATTAATGTGCACTGTTGGAGAATCAGTGTTGGATGCGCAGTTGAAGGAAACACACATCAATTGGAGCGCCTGTGAAAAGTTGAGAAATGGTAAGTTTCGTATATATGTGATAGTGTACATACCTTCTTTGGAGTTGATCACTGGTTTTCTGCGTTCTTCGTCAGGATGCATCGCGTTGAACCACGGCGGGTTATAAAAAGCACCGTGCAACATTGCAATATAAACTAACGGGTTTCTCTTTTTAGGATTCTGAAAAAAATGTTTCGTCGGATTCTACCGCACAGCCCGTGGTTAAAAAAAGTGTATTGAAGCGTCATTCGAGTCAGAAAACCGTTAAAGTGTCCAAATCAACACCACCACCGTTGATTTGGTTGGTTCCAAATCCTCCACCACCAGCTTTAAAAGAAAATGTCCCGCCAGCATCAAAACCTACAACCTCACAGAAAAAACCAGTTCGTCCGAAACCCCAACCGACTATACAGCAGCTTGATTTTGAAGAGGAATCTTTGCCGCCCGCGATGTGGTTGGAGGAATACGAAATAGTACCGTACCCAACAGCACCCTCACCTACCACCGAACAAACATCACCACCTCCGTTGAATCCATTTGAAGCAATAGCCACCACCGAGCCTCCGAATCCACCATCACCACCTCTGACAGTGAGATCTGCAACTCCACTATGCTCCCAATGCCTGCGTCCAACGTCACCATCTCCTGCAGTCTGCTCAACAACCCCTGCTGCTTCCAAACCGCCATCAGTGTCTAACGCGTTTGAGGCCGAAATGCGTACACGGATGGACAGGCTGGAGCGACGTGTCGGCACTGCATTGGCCAAATTAGACCGCTTGCTGGATGCAAGTATTCCGCGAGCATCACTTCGCGTTCGGTCGTCATTCGAATTTAAGCCCTTGGAAAATGTGAAGGAGCTGGAGCAGTTTAATGCTGCTCTAGGGGACCGCGAGGAGTATGCGCGGCAGATGGAAACCTGGCTGCTCAGTATAAATATTGAAGGTGACTGTCGCGTTCGGCTCAATAATGCCGTAGAAGCTTTGTTCGAGAAAAGCTGCCTAGCCCAGCTTAGCTGGACAGGAGCCGGGAAAAATAAGCAAGCGGCCATGGAAAGTTTTAACAATGTCTTAATATTATTAGAAAAAGTAGCTAGTAACAATAGTTTAAGTGTAAATAGGTCATTTATCGCTACTTATTTTAAATCTAAATTTAAAAACGCGCCGGCCAGACTACATTATAACGACAGTAGAAATCCTGTTGCTCGCCGTTTGAGGGAGTAAGTTAGGTGTAGATATGTGTATTTATGTAGTTAATAAGTTTTTTTTTTCAATGAAATTATCCTGTACATAGTTCTGAAATATTTGAAAGGATTCATGTATATATTTTACTTTATTTCTCTATCATGAAATAAAACAATTCGTTTCAATTAATTATTCAATGTTTTCTTTCAACAACAATAATAACAAAAAGTGTTTTAAACCTCATTTGATTTCTACTCGATTAAAGTGTGTAAGAGAGGTAAAAAATCTAACAGACCCTCGTTACGTTCAATTGCTACCAATTTACATTTAACGTGTGACAGTGGAATTGTATACGTACTGCTTGACAAATCTGATAGCCTACCTACATACATATGCATTATCTCCGAGTTGATAACGGGTCCCTGAAACATTATCGCCTTTCTAGTAAGCCTCTTGCCTACTATTTTTATTGTAGGTTCCTGATCACTTACTCCCTTGTATTGTAAGATGCTCTTATCCTTAGCCATAAACCATTCGTTACCAATGCCTTCTCTAAGAATAAATCCTTGTCTTACATACAATACTATTTGGTTACCTATCTGCTTTGTCCTTGGAAATTTAGCCTTTAAACGTATCTTGTTAAAATCAAATGCTGCTATCTCTGCTGTCCTATTAACAACTTGTTCTAAGCTCTTGTATCCTGATCGGAGCTTGCGTTTCAACGTTTGCATATAGCTTTCAAACCGATAGGATGAAATAGTTTCAAGGTTACCAAACTTTAAAACGTCATTGACTACATGCAACAGTTGATGAACATTGCTTGATATATGGCCAGGTCCGTACACGGTATCAAACTCAACCACAAATCGCTCAAGTAATGTTCCCGCAAGCCGCCAATGTTGACTAAAAGCGTTTGACGAGAACAAGGTAATAGCACAAAAGTACAGCATAAAGTGGTCGTACGCTTTATGATCTAAATTGTCCCTCAATATTCCTACACTTGAATAGTGCATGAAGTTTCGGAATTCTGTACCTTTCCAATACCCTAAACATTCCAAGGACCGTGGCGAATCTCGATTCACTTCGGATGGTAACTTTATCTGATCTAATTTTTTGTTGATCGCTTCTTTCTGCGGTGGAGTCCAGCGATGCTCAGAGCCAAGTCGTCCATTATACCATCCCATCAGAAGTTTTTTCATGATGCCGTGATCCAGCAGATGTAGTCTGTCTGCTATGATAATGTCCTCTATCATATCCAGGTTTTTGATGTCTAGTAGCGGTGTTCTAACCTGATGATGGTTACCATATCCTGCTGCCCTGAATACCTGGTCTGTTCTTGGTGGTGCCGCAATCGGAGGAAAAATAACTTTTCTCGATTCGGTGTGGAATGTACCTACACATGAGCACTTTAGGCAACCATTTTTGGCATTAAAAGAAGCCACTCCTAAAATATACAACGAGTCATGTAGGGTTGAAATAATGTCGTGACATGGCTTGATTTTATGATGTAGAATGTTACCTTTTACGAAGGCACGGGCCGGTGAATCCGCAATTATCGCGCGCAATCGAAGCTGGAACTGTTTTCCTCCTATAAATATTCCACTCTCCTGGATTATATTAATTTCCTCAACCAACGGGCGCAAAAATTCTTCTAAGCTACCAGGTTTCGAATTGCCACAAAATAGTCCAACTGTCATCACGGGGGCTTCAGGCAGCTCAAAA
This sequence comes from Anopheles coustani, assembly GCF_943734705.1. NCBI lineage: Eukaryota > Metazoa > Arthropoda > Insecta > Diptera > Culicidae > Anopheles > Anopheles coustani. The sequence goes on along the minus strand of NC_071289.1, from coordinate 48,646,245 downwards.
ACATCGATCAATATTGGCCAGAACTGGGCGGGTCCGCTGTCGTGTAGTGGAAGCCCATCAATGGATACATTTATATGCACCGTGTCCACAGCAGGGGGCTTAACAGTACTGTCAAGGAAAAAGGAATGAAATAAATACAGCGTAAACATTACAAAAAGAATCATTATCATCATCATAGAATACTAACCTCAACTCGTTGAGAAAGCAGGCTTGGATACCTTGGTACCAAAACTTTCCACCAGCTACAACCGAAACTGTTCGGTTTGTTTTTCTTTTGTACGTCTCCAAAAACGTACGAGCATCTTTTGGAAACTTCTCATTAGTGTATTTACGAAGAATTCCTAGCAGACGATTCCCATGAATGAGGGCCAAACCTGATATTAACATAAAATACCGTATTTCTTCAATGAATCCCATCACAAATTCTTCATCACTATCAAACTCGTCCCCCTCGTCAGCTGAAAGGGTGGACGGCAAAATATTTCCCGTCTCCGGAAGCTCTGGTGGCGCTAAAACAACATTAAGCAAAATAAAGTTATTCACTGTTTACTAACATTGATAACTCACAACGTTTAATGTTTACTTGTAGGCCGCACACTTGAACTAGCTTCTGGTTGATCACGGTCTTCACTTTCCATTTGTGCACTATTACATTCTGGCATCTTTGCACGATCTTTGTACAAAGAGCCGGTTTGTTTGATGCGTTGCGAAAACTGCGGTTTTTTTCCTCGGGGCATTTTTAAACTGTTGGGAATGAAAAGCAGATTCGTTGATTGATTATTGCCGATAGTTTTCCAACGTTTAACTATATTCACACGTATTATTTCACTCGCGTTAAACTCTGCTTCTGTTTTGATGAATCGAAACACCGGGTAAACAAAACAAGGCTCCAAGAGCTGACAGCTATAGAAATCGAAGGAGGGAAAATATGGCGCCACCTTGGATTTAAAAATAATTCACCAGTTGCGTACTGTTGATGCATAATAAAATAGTTATAAATTAAATTTATCGCTAAATTGTCGTAATACATTTAGTTATGTAATAGAAATGCTATATTTTCTCCACCAAAGCATGATATTTTCTCATTTGTGATTGGAAATGTTTAATCGTTTATTCAATCCTGACGAAATTGGCATAGTTCATACTAAAGACCGCCAGATGACGCTACTGTTGGCACAAAATCCAGCAACTCCAACAACAACACCATACAAAACTTCGGGATAGTTCTAAAACCGGTTCAGTTTGCTGTCTGGGTCGTGCTGGGTTTTCGATTGCTCGCGCTAGCCCAAGCGCCACAAGCTTCGGGTTGAGGCTGGAAATCAATGGGCAAGAGCGAGATGGTGAAAGCCTTGTCTCTTTTACACCAACGCAGAAATTCCCCCGTCCCGCCACCGCCAGAAATCTCTGGCCACCGCGCCCATCTGCTGCCACGGCAGCCGATCTGAACTGAAAAATCGAGGTTTGTGATTGGCTAGCCGAATCCTCAAGTGTGAACCCAAGCAACAAAAACCACAAAATCAGCCCTAGTCTGAGAAGTCTGATAGACTTCTCAGATTGTGGAGTTAGGAAGTTGTTATCAGAACTTTTCCGAACGCTTTTCGCGTGCTCGCGAGCCTCTCGTGAGAACACCTCGGTTCGCTGCAGCGAGGACAAGAACTAAAAAAGCGTGGACACATTGAAAAAGCAAAGACACTCTAGTACCGATTCGCAAAACATTAAAAAAAAACTCTGTTCTAAACTCATCTTCCTAATTTGTCCTTGCTATTTGTAGTTCCCTCTATCGTCATTTTATTCCTCTATTGGGTCTTGCTGTTTTTATTTCACTCTGTCGATATTTCTTTCAACTATTATTTTTCTGGATGTTGGTCATGTGGTGTCAGTCTGTCTTAGTCGTGTGTGTGTATTAATGTGCACTGATAGAGAATCAATGTTGGATGCGCAGTTGAAGGAAACTCACACCAATTGGAGCAGTCTGTGAAAAGTTGAGAAATTGTAAGTTCCGTATATATGTGATAGTGTACATACCTTCTTTGGAGTTGATCAGTGGTTTTCTGCGTTCTTCGTCAGGATGCATCGCGTTGAACCGCGGCGGGTTATAAATAGCACCGTGCAACAGTGCAATATAAACTAGCGGGTTTCTCTTTTTAATATTCTGAAAAAAATGTTTCCTCGGATTCTACCGCAAAGCCCGTGGTTCAAACTAGTGTATCGAAGCGTCGTTTGATTACACATCATAAAACCGTTAAAGTGTCCAAATCAACGCCATCACCGTTAATTTGGCTGGCTCCAAATCCTCCACCACAAGCATTTAAAGAAAATGACGTGTCGGCACTACATTGGCAAAATTAGACCACTTGCTGGATACAAGTATTTCGCGAGCATCACTTCGCGTTCGATCGTCTTTTGAATTTAAGCCCCTGGAAAATGTGCAGGAGTTGGAACAGTTTTATGCTGCTCTAGGGAATCGCGAGGAGTATGCGCGTCAGATGGAAACCTGGCTGCTCAGTGTATACACTTTTACTTTTTTTTGTATACGCGTTCGGCTCAATAGTGCCGTAGAATCACTGTTTGAGAAAAACTGCCTAGCCCAGCTAGCACCAAAAACAAGCAAGCGGCCATGGAAAGCTTTAAAAATGTTTTAATATTAGGGTAACTGTACCAATAGTGGTGCACTTAGTAATGTAAATACCAATTAGGTGTAATTTATGAGTGTTAAGAACACAATATTCTACATATTTTAAACAATTATGATCGAAACATGACTTTTCTTCTGAAAAACATCTATTTACACCGTAAACCATACAAAATACTCGAAAAAAAGCGTATTTTTCTTCGTAGTCGGTTGCTCCTATTATGGTGGTATGGTTCCTATAGTTGTGGTATCGTGTTCCTATAGTGGTGGTAGTACGAAAAACTTGAATATATTTTGACTTTACTTATTTTTGAAGCATATTTCAAACAGAACGGTAAAATACTCCTTGACCAATGCGTTGTCATTGAAAAGACTGTATTGATTTACCGAAATATGTCCAATTTTAATTCATTAAAAAATGCTCTGAATATTACAGCTTAAACTGTAGTATATGCTTTATAGCGTATCCTTCGCCCGCTTTCTTTTTTCTTTTCTCTGCTTCTTCTGCTGAGCCTTCTCTCCAGTTCCGCGTTGTTTATTTTGTAGAAACAGAATAAAATCACTAAATTTACCTGATTATTTTGGCCAAAACCGGAATAAAAGTAAAATATACTTGTGAAAAAATCTATGGCTACTATAGGAACAACTTGGGTTTTTGTGCCTATAGTGGCACTATAGTAAAAACTATGAAAATATAATAAAATTATGGTAAAATGCACTAAGTTCGTATAAATCAATTATATTGGGGTATGTCAGTAGCGAAATCAGATAGTTTTAATGATTTTGTAGTGATTTATAGCCTTAAGGAAATCATGATATTCGTTATAGATTCTTAAGGAATGCAGCATGTTGGGACGACCTGTTTAGAAAATATGAATTTTGGAGCTTCTATATTACGGAATGAGATGATTCATCTTTTGAACACTCCGCAGAAGATCAAAGAACATTTCATAGAAGAACAAATAACTCCATTGTATATATATCGGCGTAGTGCTAGGATTTTATTCCACTACAACCACTATTGGTACTAGCTCCAGTATTGGTGCACTTACCCTATTAGAAAAAGTAACTAGACTGCCTCATAACGACATAAGAAATCCTGTTGCTCGCCGTTTGAGGGAGTAAGTTCGGTGTAGATACGTATATTTATATAGTTAATAAAATTGTTTATTCAATGTAATTATTCTGTACATAGTTTCGCAATATTTGAAAGGATGCATGTATATATTAAACTTTATTTTTCTATCACGAAATAAAACTACTCGTTTCATTTAATAATTCAATGTTTTCTTTCAATAACAATAAACCAAAACGTGTGCTAATATAACAAATAAACAAAAATGCTGCTATCTCTGCTGTCCCATTAACAACTTGTTCTAAGCTCTTCTATCCTGATCGGGGCTTGCGTTTCAACGTTTGCATGTAGCTTTCAAACCGATAGGATGAAATGGTTTCAAGGTTGCCAAACTTTAAAACGTCATTGACTACATGCAACAGTTGATGAACATTGCTTGATATATGGCCAGGTCCGTACACGGTATCAAACTCAACGCTCAAGTAATGTTCCCGCAAGCCGCCAATGTTGACTATAAACGTTTGACGAGAACAGAATAATAGCACAAAAGTACAGCATAAAGTAGTCGTACGCTTTATGATCTAAATTGTCCCTCAATATTCCTACCCTTGAATAGTGCATGAAGTTTTGGAATTCTGTTTCTTTCCAATACCCTAAACATTCCAAGGATCAATAACGAATCTCGATTCACTTCGGATGGTAACTTTATCAGATCTGAATTTTTTGTTGATCGCTTCTTTCTGCGGTGGAGTCCAGCGATGCTCAGAGCCATGTCGTCCATTATACCATCCCATCAGAAGTTGTTTCATGGTGCCGTGATCCAGCAGATTTAGCCTGTCTTCTATGATTATGTACTCTATCATATTCAGGTTTTTTATGTCTAGCACCGTATTTCTTCACAGATTTCCATTACAAATTCTTCATACTATCAAACTCGTCGACTTCGTCATCTGAAAGGATGGACGGCAAAATATTCCCCGTCTCCGGAAGCTCTGGTGGCGCTAAAACAATATTAAGCAAAATAAAGTTATACACTGTTTATTAACACTAATATCTCAGAAACGTTTAATATTTACTTGAAGGCCGAACACTTGTACTAGCTTCTGGTTGATCAGCACGGTCTTCACTTTGCATTTGTGCACTATTACATTCTGGCATCTTTGCACGATCTTTGTACAAAGAGCTGGTTTGTTTGATGTGTTGAGAAAACTGTGGTTTGTTTGCTCATGCATTTTTACATCTTTGTGAATCGAAAGTAGATTCGATGATTGATTATTGTCGACAGTTTTCCAACGTTTAACTATATGTACACGTATCATTTCACTCGTGTTAAACTCTGCTTCTGTTTTGATGCATCCAAACACCGGATAAACAAAACAAGACTCCACGAGCTGACAACTATAGAAATCGAAGGAGGAAAAATATGGCGCCACCTTGGATTTAAAAATAATGCATCAGTTGCGTACTGTTAATGCGTTATTTTATAGTTATAAATCAAATTTATCGCTACATTATCGTAATAAATTTAATTATGTAATAGAAATGCGATATTTTCTCCAGCAAAGCATGATATTTTCTCATTTGTGATTGGAAATGTTAAATCGTTTTTTCAATCCTGACGAAATTGGCATAGTTCATACTGAAGACCACCAGATGACGCTACTGTTGGGACAAAATCCAGCAACTCCAACAACAACACCATACAAAACTTCGGGATAATTCTAAAACCGGTTCAGTTTGCTGTCTGGGAAGTCATCAAAGTGCGCATGCGCATTGCAATACGATACGAAGTTTAAATGCCCTGCGCGATCGGGTCTTCGAAGACCCAGCGCGAGCGATCGAAAACCCAGCGCGAGCAATCGTAGACCAGTCGAATACCCAGCGCGGTCGAACACGGACGTACGGGTACCCGTACGGGTATACCCAGCGCAAGCGGTCATTCATTCATACGTACGCAGCGCAAGCGATCGCTAAATGAAGAGCAAAAACCGAAACGCGGTGGCCATATGAATTCGCTCCGCGAGAGGTTTAAACGGCTAGAGCGGGTTGAGCGTATACCGATGCATTCCCATACAGTCCATACAAACGAATACACAGTAGATATATATTGGGCCTTTAGCACACCGTTCTCAACAAAGAGCGACGGTCTTGCGGTAGGTGCGCAGAGACCGGAGTGGAAACAACGCGGTTCAATTCCGCGTAACAGCTCGAGACATGAGAATGTGTAGAAGGAAGAGAAGAGAAAAGAGCGCCGGGCCCCGAAAGGGGCCTCCATTTTTCGTTTTTGCCGCGGCAACTTCGGTTTTTATCTTCGGCTTTCGCTGTATAGGGGTGTGCACACGTCGTCTGCGCGTTCTTCGGGCGCGGCTAACGCGCAGACGAAGTGTGCGGATTAGCTTCGGCAAAATCCGAAAAAAACTCCTGCAGCGAGAGTGAGCAGCAATATACTGCTTTCCTTTGCAACCGTACAGGAAGCAAGGTAAATTTGGTATGTTTACGCATACTACCTTACATGTAACGTACATCCCTAGATGAGCATCTTTGGTTTTTCTTTAATTGTTTTACCATGAAGGAAATTTAATCATTTTGGTTGCTGTTTTCTCATGAAGAACTACAATGTCGGACACAAGTTGTACACGACATCCATTGCTCATTTTTGAGCATTTGAATATCCCTTTGCACGGCTGCATCGTGCATATCTCATCAAATTTCGTCAAAACCGCTTAGCTAAAGGTAAAGGTCCTACATCCTAACCCGTGAAGCAGTCCCAGATCAGGATATACAAACTGTGCCGAAGGATGGGTAGCTCGAATATGGGTAGCGTGCATATTTCATTAAATTTCGTCAAAGCCGCTTAGCTTAAGGTAAAGGTAAAGGTCCTACACTCTAACCCGTAAAGCAGTCCTAGATCATGATATACAAACTGTACCGACGGATAGCTCAAAACGTAGGTCATATAGCTTGTTCCGGAGCTTCCTCACATATGTCATACCTTGAGTTCATCACAGAACAGCACATTTCGCCAATGGGCTACACATTAGTGAGCAAATTCAAGCCGAGCCTGGCAATGCTGCACGCTGAGCTTCGACTGTTGTAAGAAGAAAGCTGCTTGATTCGGTAACCTCTGACCGATGTTCTCAGTGACGGACAACTGCAGTTCCATTATGACTCGCGCAGCCGAGGTATATGGTTCCGTTCTATGATCAATGCTGTCTTCTGAGTATTATAAGCAACACTGCGTAGGGGTTCAAGAAATATAAATTTTATGCCATTTTATTATGTTTGTCCAAAACTGTTGCAGACCTTAGAACAGACGTTTTGTAGATAGGACATTTTAAAGAGCTAACGAAAACAGGCGCTCGTATAAACTCATAGAAGCAAAATATAGAAAAAATAGCCGCGGTGCTATAACACAGCGATTCCAACACACCACGTACCAACTGCAAGGTCGGACTTCGAATTAAGACCCCTTGGTGTACGAAAGGCCGACTACAGTCAGAGCTATTCCGAGATCCGTTTCGAAACGGTGTCGAATGCGAGAGCTCGTCTCGAATCGAGATTTTTTCGGTATTCTAACATTCGAATCGAGTCGACAAAGTCGACATAGCTGTTCGGCAGTTGTCAAAATCAAATAGTCAACACAGCTTTGGACGTTGAATGTGAAAAGTTAGTTGTTGTTAGTAGAGTTTCGTGTTTACGAGTTTTACGAGTTTTACGGGTTTATTTTAAAATGATACTAGCGTCCTTTGTTAATAGCAGTAGTGATGATAGCGATGAGGAGCAAGGAACGATAATAAATCTTGCTTCGCATCGGCGAATGATCCGAACTACGACAGATGCGTTGGAATTGCCTGACCGAGCGTGAGTTTTGTAAAACAAGGAATAAACGAGATTAAACTAACCTATTGCTTTCTTTTTAGCTTTATTAAGAGTTTTCGTGTGTCGAAGGATATTTTTGTTAGTATTCTTCGTGATATTGAGCCAAGATTTGCTCCAGTCAAAGGACGCGGGTTGACTGTCAAGGAAAAACTTGCCGCTGCTTTGCGATTCTTAGCAGAAGGCAGTTATCAGCATGGAGTTGGTCAAGACTACGTGGTAGCTATTGCCCAACCAACCTTCTCTGCTAGTTTTCAAGCAATTTTGGATGCTATGGAAGCCACACTATGCCCCAAGTGGATTTCGCTTGAGATGAGCAGTAACGAGCAACAAGAAGCAAGGCGTTACTTTTTTAGAAAAAGCGAAATACCCGGCATTGTGATGTGCGTAGATGGTACACACGTACCAATTATCGCTCCAAAAATAAATAAGGATCAATTTTACAACCGAAAGGGATTTTCTAGCTTGAACGTAATGATGGTAGGCTTATATATACGTTTTTACAATAGAAGAGCTCTTATTTAGAAGTTTCATCCCATTTCTTTTAAAGCTTTGTGATCATCAAATGAACATCCGTTACGTGAATGCCCGATATGGGGGAGCCAATCATGATGCTCATGTTTGGGCTGTTAGCAACGTAGATAGTTATTTTGAAGCAAAACATCGGAATGGAGAAACCGCATTCAGAGTACTTGGTGGGTTTAAGCGATAAAGTTGTATATCAACTAAAATGTCTAATTAAATTACGATACAAATTCTTTCAGGAGATTCGGCATATCCTTCAAAACCATGGCTTGTTACGCCGAAAAGAAACGCAGCTCATGATACTCCTGAAGCAAGATACAACTCTAAACATGTACAAGGAAGGGAAATTGTTGAGAGGACGTTTGGATTACTAAAATCCCGGTATCGATGTCTCTCAGATGCAAGACAATTGCACTACGCACCAGAAAAAGCAGCTCAGATTGTCAATGTGTGTAGCGCATTACACAACGTATGCGTTAGAAATAATTTGACGTTGGCTTTAAACGAAAGCGACTGAAAACAACAAAATTTAATAATTTTTAAAAAATAGTCAGGTCGTATATAAATATTTTCTCTATACATTAAATGAAGGAACAAAACCAATCGCCATTTATTATCCAGTAATCCAATTATCTTATACTATCAATGTAATTAAAACTAGCTATTATATCTAACTTATAATTAACCATACATTTATGATAATGAACTTAATATTACTTAGTTTTTTTTTTTCTTTAATTCTACGAGTAATTCTTTAAAGAGATCGTTTGATAATTTTTGTTCTTCTCTCAAACGTCGCAGCTCCACTGCAGTTTCTTCATTCGAGGCAATTAATTTTTTTTCTACTTCGATCTTTTCCTTCATAATATTTATCATATCCTGATTCTGTTTTAAAACATCGTTCAAACTTCGTTTCCTTTGGAATGCAGGTTTTTGCCTATTACTATTTGCTAAAATTGTAGGAGTGTTTAACTCGCTACTATTACAATTTTCGGAGGAAGCAACTTGCGGTTCCTGTCTTTTTATATTTGCCGAAGAACCTTCCTTACTAGTGTTACCGGGGAACGCAATTTGCGGTTCCTGGCTTGCTGTATTTGCAGAAGCGCTTGCGTTGCTACTGCTACAACTTGCGGAGGAAGCAATTTGCTTTTCCTGGCCGGTAGTAGCGATTGGCAACCCAAATGTTTTAGCATCAATGCCAGTAATAGTATTATGAAGATTTGTTAAAGCAGCTACACGTTCTTCTAGGTCGCTGAGACGCTTTACTTTGTATGGACCACCTCCTGTACCATTTATAGCACTTTTGTTGCATCTCAACTTGTGTTTGGTGTTGTGCTTGTAATCTGCCCAAACCTATGTAAAAAACAACAGATGATAGAGGTTATGCAAATACTACCCAATATATTCAAATGAATGTGTTTTACCTTCTTCCAAGCAACGACCGGTTTCACTGGAGGTCCCAATGCATTTAAGTTTTCCGTCAATTCCTTCCAAAACACATCTACCCAATTCCCTTTTGCTGTGGCTCTTGCGACCTCCGGTTCTGCCTCCATTGCATCTACTAATTTGTGCAATTGCACTTGAGTAGAGTACTCGTTACGTCCACCCAAATTGTTCATTTCAATACTATCACTAAAAGCAAAATAATCGTCTGTTAAAATATATTAATGAATCATTTTTCAGAATACTTACACAGCGTTGCTCCAGCAAAATTAAACACAATTTCACTTCTAACAACTTTCAATCAGACTATTGGAGTAGAATTGAGGGGGAAAGGAATGGTCACCATAGCAACCATAGCCCGCTTGATTTAAATGAAGATTCTCTACAAAACATCGTCCCGTCTGACCGGACTAAGCATTAATGCTCCTCAGGCACAACTCTCAATTACAAATAGTTATTTTTTATCCACCATCCAATTGAGCAGATATCATATCAGAATAACTTGGATTAGGATTTGCCACACAGTTTAATACAGCTTGAGTTCTTACCGGGCGGTGGTTTTTAGTAAAACAGCCTTTTTAATTACTAAAACTATCGTAATAAATTCAGTAAATTTTAATGCATATTATTTCCTCAACATGCACCTGTGTAATCGGACCTTTTAACCTAGTTTTTTTTATCAAAAATCCAAAAATTCGATTTTAACAATAACAATCAAATCGAATTATCGTACATCACCAAAGGTTTATTGAAACCATTAAGCGGTAACCCTTAAAACACTGTTGCATACACCTTGATAAATCTCGAATTCGAATTTGGTAATGCCGAATATCGAATCTCGAACGTAAATCTCGAACGTTCGGATCTCGGAATAGCTCTGAGTATCTTTCTAAGGAACTTTCTAAGGAAGGGATACACTAGGAGACCCATAATTTAGCGACATATCATAAGAAACAATTATAATACTCTTTCCTTTCCGGCTCCTCCAACAGTAACAGAAAAAACTGCCTGCAGCAGGAATGGGAGCTCCGAAAACCCGAACATTTTCTTATCCTGTCCCTCTTCTGGTAGGCAATGAATAACACGAAGGTTGCCGAAATCGGCCCGAAAGGTTCCGAGCAATTTTTTTCACTACCACTGCTTTGATTTGTGTACGTACACGAAATGCCGAAATCGTTACTTCTCTCTTTATCCTATGACTAGGTTTTTTAGGCCAGGTACCTGGCCCGTCAGCAGTTCCTGGCTCATCTACCGGCCCATTAAAGGTTCCATGTCGTCCCCGTTACAGTTTCTAGGTCTTTCTGCCGAAGGTATATTGTATTGACAATTGCCGAGCAGTTAGTGGGTTCTAATACAAATATGAATTGCGGGATCAAAACTAACGAAATAATCTGACCCGCTCCCTGTTCGACCAGTGCCTGATCTTGGCGCATAGAATTTATCCCTTTAACTGAAGCCCCCATCGACATAAATGTAAAAGCACTGTGTTGTAACTACAACTTTCGGATTTCGAAGAAGTTTGAAGCGAATAATTATTTTAGACTTAGTCAACTCGTCAAAATTAAGTTAATTCATCCGTTTTCCTGATCCTAACCCCCAGTCCTTTTCGGGTTTATATATCGTCCCGGGCTCCGGTTCAAACATTTGAACTATATAGTTCTAAACTAATATTAGTCCCGAGTGAGCGTTCCCGTTCTCACTCCTCAATTCTCACGCTATCACGCATGCAGCCCTGTCGTTTTGACACATTGTTATATCGCAAAATGTTACCAAAAAACTAAACGCGCCTATCAAACAGCTCGGTTAATAGGAAATTTTTCAAAGACAGATACTTGTACCGAGTTACAGCATATTGTACCAGTTTCTGTGCTCCACAGCGCATGCCCTGTGGTTGCACCACTTTTTATGCTTAGCTTACATGAACCGCAAAGCAACCTTTGCAAACGGTAAAATGTTATTAGTGAGTCAGTCAACAGTCAAAATCTGCGCACATTTGTTTTTCGGCCAGCGTGTGAAAAAAAGGTTTACAAAAAAATGTTTTTTGCGTCTCGTGTAAACTAAGCATAACACTCCTACTACGCATGGTAATCCGTAAATGCGAATTGCGATGTGAATTGCGCATTGTTTCGGCCAATAGTAAGAACCCTCTCAAACAGTATTAAAACAATTCAGAGATGTCAATTGCATTGCACCTCCTTCTCTCTCCATGTCATCCGTGCCGCATTCGCTGCAAATTCTGGGGTTCACTATTCCCCACGTATCAGTTTCTCCTTTCTTTCGTTTGTAATGGAGAATTCCTTCCATGTGTGTGACGATTCGCGAAAGGCGCAGTAACGACTCGACGTTCGGCACACTCTGCCGCTTTCTATCCCGCACTTCCTGTGTTTCGCGGAAGGAACGACCCCCATCTCTTGCCTTGTTCGTTTCGCGGAAGGTTAAGCTACCTGTCCGAACAACAGTACTCTCGGATCGGTCGTCCGTATACTCTGCCGTGGATAGCGGTCCCCACTTCTCGCATTCTTCTTTTGTTTTCTTGTATTCGTAGATCCGCAAACACATGCATTGAGATTCGAGTACGATTAGCTGCGTTATAAGCTAATCCTGTGTGCGAGCGTGATTGTTCTCACTTCCTCTCACATAATCGCGAAGTGAACTCGGACATACCGCCCAATGCCGTTGGATTTCTCTCTCTATCTCTTTTCTCTCTTTCTGTCTTTCTCTCTCTCCCTCCCTCTCTCTCTCTCTCTCTCTCTCTCTCTCTCTCTCTCTCTCTCTCTCTCTCTCTCTCTTTCTCTCTCTCTCTCTCCCTCTCCATCTCACATTTCCCATTTCACATCTAACATCTACCACCTCCCACCTCCCACCACCCAACACCCACCTACCACCGTCCACCTCAAACCTCCCACCACCCACCTCCCAAATCTCACCTTTCACCTCTCACCAACATACCTCCCACCTCCCATCACAAACCACAAACCTCCTGCCACAAATCACCCATCTCCTATCTCCCATCTCCCATCTCCCATCTCCCATCTCCTATCTCCCAACGCATTCACACTGCCTCTCTCTCTCATAATCGCTCTCCCTTTTCATTCATCTCTCTCTCTCTTTCGCTCTCTGGCTATATCTATCCCTATCCCTATGCCTCACCTTGTCATACTTTCCATTTTTGTCTCTCTTTTTCCCACTATGACTGCCTCTATCTTTACTGTTTGTCTCTCTCTTTTTCTCTCGCTTTCTCGTTCTACCTTTCCCTATTTCTTTCTCTCACTCTTACACCCACTAACAACTCAAAATTCCAACAATTGCGCACAGAACGGTCGGTTTTGTTTAGCAGGCCCAGTTTTCTGATTTTGAATTAGTAGCGACATCGAATCAGACATCGATCGAATAAGGGTTACTTTTCGCGCGCGTGTTTATTGGGCCATGGTCGACCCTCGGAAGGAAAATTATTATATAGGATAATAATTTTTGTTCTTCCATCTTCCTCCGATGTATGTTCGGCACATGCAAAAAACACGAAGTACTGAGAAAAATGCCGAGTTCGGTGTTTCGTGTACGTACACAAATCAAAGCAGTGGTAGTGAAAAGAATTGTTCGGAACCTTTCGGGTCGGTTTCGTCAACTTTCGCGTTTTCCATTGCCTACCAGAAGAGCGACAGGATAAGAAAATGTTCGGGTTTTCTGAACTCTCACTTCCGCTGCAGGCAGGATTTTCTGTTACTGTTGGAGGACCCGGAAAAGAATGAGTATTACAATTGTTTCTTTTAATTTATCACCAAATACTAGAGCCCCTAGTTGGGCGCTAAGGTTTCTGGTTGGTGTTCTAATCTGACGGTGTATGCAAACTTTTGAATGGCCTCTCGTACTCCTGTGGGTCTCAAGTTGCAAGTCTGCCCTATTTTGATATGACCTTCAGAGGACTTTTCGTATGAGTACGAAATGGGTCACACCAAACTAGACCAACGCTAGAGTAAAATGCCTGAACTTTGTATCAGCCGCAAGGTCATACAGAACCATATAACTGGTAAAAATAGCGCTATCTTGCAATTTAGGATAACCAAAACAAACATTCCTTATAAACGTTTAAATTCCGCTCTTTAACGAAAAAACAAAGAAAACGAAGAAACAGGGAAACACATTTATATTCATAAACAGTTACCTATCATACGATTCCTGTATCAGAAAACCTGTTTGATTGGAATTTTAAGGAAAACTTTTATCTGTGTATCTATATCAACTTCAAAATTATTCATTTTGGTACTCCCTACCACCTACGTAATATACATGAAAAGCTGTGGCGATCCAACCTGTAGTTCCAGTAATGTAGGTCAGCCGTTCCGGGCTCATAAAAAGTCCTCTGAAAGTGATATGAAAACAGGGCATTTGAGAAGATTGGTTACACGATTGTCTGAAGGGCTCAACCTCTCGGTTACCACATGATCTATTGTCCTCCAACCATAATTTCATAAGCCCAATGATTTTTATTTTATTGCAATGAAATCATGACAGCGCTTATGTTTTTCGATAACGCTTTCAAATGCCCTTTTCATAAAATGTTTTTTATTGGTCTGTTGGCTCTACAAGAGATAACAGCTACCAAAATAATTCAAATTCCTTCATGGCCAACCCACTAGAGAAAACCCAAAGCTGCGCATCTAGGGATGTAAGGCGTTTTTAAGATTGTGTGCGTAAGCATCCTGAAATCCGGAGTGCAGCTCAGATTTTACGTTGCTTCCTGTACGGTTGCAAAGGAAAGTAGTATAATGCCGCTCACTCTCGCTGTAGGAGTTTCTTTCGGGGAGGAGTTTTGCTAACACACGCACGTCGTCTGCACCCCCGGTATAATCCCGGAACATGCTCACGATTATGCGGCTAATATGCAGCGGCAGGGTCTTCGAAGACCCGATCGCTCGCGCTGGAACAAACCCGAGTGAATTGATTGGCGCGGTAAGAAGAGATTTCTGGCAGTGGCGGGACGGGGGAATTTCTGCGTTGATGTAAAAGAGACAAGAATATCACCATCTCGCTCTTGCCCATTGAATTCCCTACCTCGACCCGAAGCTTGTGACGCTTGGGAAAGTCAGGTAACGAGTAATCAATGCAGTGCTCTCGCTTTCTCTGAATTGTTTTAATCCTGTTTGAGGGGATTCTTACTATTGTCCGAAACAATGCGCAATTCGCATCGCAATTCGCATCTACGGATTATCATGCGTAGTATGAGTGTTATGCTTAGTCTACCAGAGGCGTAAAAATCTGAAAATGCAGGCGCAAATGTCAGTTTTTCTGTCACTTTTTTTCGCTTCGGTTAGACATTGCTATCCGTGAGCCGATGCAGATGTAAGCGCGATCAGTGTTGATTTGATTGTTTAACTGTAAAAAAAATCACAGAGATAGTGTGTACGCTGAAACCTTATCAACAACCAGTGTACTTCATCACAAACAACTTTTAAATTGTAAAAGTTATAAAAGGAAATTTAAATTTAATTTAATTTTGCAAATCTTAAAATTAAATTTATGCAAATCTTTTTTTCACACGCTGGCCGAAAAACAAATGTGCGCAAATTTTGACCGTTGACTTTACCGTTTGCAAAGGTTGCTTTGCGGTTCATGTAAGCTAAGCATAAAAAGTGGCGCGACCACAGGACATGCGCTGTGTGGCACAGAAACTTCCTACTAACCGAGCTGTTTGATAGACGCGTTTGGTTTTTTGGTAACATTTTGCGATATTACAGTGCTGTTACATTTATGTCGATGGGGGCTTCAGTCAAAGGGATAAATTCTGAGCGCCAGAATCAGGCACTGGTCGAACAAAGAGAGGGTCAGATTATTTCGCTAGTTTTGATCCCGCAATTCGTATTTGTATTTTAACCCGCTTACTGCTCGGCAATTGTCAATACAATATACCTTCTGCAGAGAGACCTAGAAATTGCAACGGGGACATGGAACCTTTAATCGGGCGGTAGATGAGCCAGGAACTGCTGACGGGCCAGGTATCTGGCCTCAAAAACCTAGTCTTTACAAAGTTCAGCTTAATACTACCCTCACCCTATGAACTATTGTTTTGTTGTATGACCTATATTATGTTCCCTGCTTTGAAAAAAATTCTTTCGCAAGGAGCAGACGTACTCACTACGCAAGGAGGAGGTCACTTTTTGCCACCAACTTTAAATTAATAACTTCGTCTGAATAATTCAGTGTGGATGTAAATTCATAACAAATTGAATCGGGTGGTATGTCGCTGTTGTTTGATGTTTCTTGAGGTGTAGAACATTCATATGAAGGTGCAATCTCGTCTATGCAAATACGTCTATGATTCGTATGCTAGTTTCAGTACGTATGGATCTATTTCTGTAGTTTCATATCTTTCTTTTTTTCAGAGCTTTTTCATGAGGCATATTATCTGTTGCATTTGAAAAATGTGTGTACCATAGACCACGGTGAACGTCACAACCTCTGCAGCACATCTACGAAGAAGTGGCTCGTCTTGGTCCCCTTCCGTCCTTGTCTACGTACCACTTCAATAAAGAATTGCATTATCTAAAAAGCATTTTGCGTTGCGGTTACAAAAATTTGGAACAGGCCATAAATCGATTGTCGGAATTGGACAATTTTCATATGTCTTCTTACAAGGAATCGATGGCATCAAACACACCTCGCTGTCGTGAAAATGGAAAGTTTTCCATCCTATGTGTTCGCAGAAACTTCGCAGAAGACAACAACATTACGAAATTACAATGAAAAAATTGCAACACATTTGGATACGATTTTTATCCCGGAATTTTGCTCTTTTCGCTACATAGTGCATTGGCCGGACAACTGCTGGAGCAATTTGTAGCGCAGTACAGTGTGGTCTATGGTGAACATCACAACCTGCAGCACATCTACGAAGAAGTGGCTCGTCTTGGTCCCCTTCCATCCTTGTCTACGTACTACTTCGATAAAGAATTGCAGCATCTAAAAGGTCTTTTGCGTGGCGGTAACAAAAATTTGGAACAGGCCATAAATCGATTGTCGGAATTGGACAATTTTCATATGTCTTCTTACAAGGAATCGATGGCACCAAACACACCTCGCTGTCGTGAAAATGGAAAGTTTTCCATCCTACGTGTTCGCAGAATCTTCGCAGAAGACAACAACATTATGATGTAGGAAAAAAGCATCATGAGTGCGGACAGTGGCTACGTAGTAAACGGCCGTAAACTGCTAGGAAAAGAAAAATTCTTTGAAGAACCAATAGAATCGAGTGATTTGGACATTTATAAATGTGAAACGTGTGGATTGTTGGAGGACGAGGACTAGTAGAGCACTAGAAGAGCTAGTGTTTGTTTCTCCTCTGCATACATTAGAGTTGCATAGATTATAAAAAATAAAATCGGTAGTTAGTATAAAAATGTTTTTTTTTAACGAGAGAAAATCCTTCTTATGGACCGTTACTGCCGAGGGGTGCGATGGTAGCGGGCTGTGGGACTCATCCGAAGACCACTATCCACTAAAACTCTCCGCTCTGTGATTTTTAAAGAAAAAACTACTGTACTAATTTCATTGCCTTAAACTTCAATTGAAAAAAACCCATAATGGTTCAATGAAAATACTAAAGAGAATATGGACATTGAAATATGAATGTTATGTGAAATATGAAAGAAAACATATGAATATCACTAAAACTTAATCAAAAATAATATACTACCTGTTGGGATGTTTTTCGCTAACCAGGCCTCGGGCACAAGGGATCTGAAACTAGTTTCTTTACATACAAGGACCGATTATGACACACAAACGGGAAAGTCTCAAGACAAGCCAGTCCAAACAAACGGAAAAAAAATGTATTATGAAACCATTCTTGTCTCAAGACAAGTTTCGTTGAGTTTTTGTTTCGTTAAAACTGCCAAACCATCTGTCAGCGTAATGTTTTCAAAACAATCTGCCCCTAATGGTAAATAGAAATGGTAGTTGAGTCAAGACATCGCCAGAGCATACATTGTGAGTCAACATTCGATCATCGCGACGCGGCCCCCGGACCACAACATTATGCTGAGTTGCAGCTTCCCATAGCAACGCGGACCGCCCGCATTATGCTGAGATTGCAGATTCCCGCAGCGACGCGGACCACCTAGAATCAGAAGACCGTGAACCAACGATCCAGATCGCGAACCGATCATCAGTTGGTATCCAGCATCCGAACACGATAGTTGGGTATTAACCCGCACATATGTTGTAGGAAATAAAGTTTAAGTTTTTTTAAAACTCAAACACCCGCAGCAGTGCGTTAACTGGCGCCCGAATAGGGACCGCGCCATGTGAAATTAAGTACAAGTGAAAGTGAAAGTAACCACGCTAGAGTGATAGTTACCACCGAATCCCAAACTTAAAAAGACTTTCCTGATCGCCGAGTGCAGCCGTGTAAAAAGGATCCCGAGTCACCTGTGCAGTTAGCAGCTCACACAGGACAAAAAGGAGCCATCCATTACACCGAGAAGGAAGTCATTCACAGCCGGTTTTCCAGAAACTAAACTACGCCCGCTAGAGGAGCAGTAAAACACAACGCCCGTCAGAGGAGCATCATAAATCATAAAACCATCGCCCAATACAGGATGCGTATGGTACTGTAAGTAACAAAAAAAACAGTAAGTAAAAATTGCGAAACAAACACAAAATTGTGAAACAAAAATCAAGTGATTACAAAAACGCGATTAACAAATATTAAGTAAAATTACCTAGTGAAGTGAAAAACGTGTTAAAACAAACAAAAAATCCTGGAGGATCTTATAAATTCATTACAATCTTTTTCCTTCAAAATGTCGAGACCAGACCTTGACCAAATTATTAACCGCATTGCCGCACTCGAAGCGTGCAATGTCGCCCCCGCTCAGATCGATTATTCCGATCCACCGCTTTATTTTACAAAGCCAGATGGAACAAGTGTAAATCCCGAAAGTTTTGAAAAAATCCCTGATTTGGTAAAGGATCTACCAAATTTCACTGGGGATCCCAGCGAACTGAATAGCTGGTTGAGTGACGTAGACAGCTTGGTAAAACTGTACCAAACTAAAAGTACAGACACACTTGAACGCCAAAACAAATACCATATGATCTGCAAATTCATTCGCAGAAAAATCCGCGGTGAAGCGAACGATTCACTCGTTGTTTCAAACGTAGGCATAAATTGGAACCTGATCAAAAAAACATTGGTCACGTATTACGGTGAAAAGAGAGATTTGGAAACATTAGATTTCCAACTTATGAGCGTGCAGCAGAAGAACCGCTCACTGGAAGTATACTACGATGAAGTAAATAGATTGCTCTCGCTTATAGCAAATCAAATAAACACTGACGAAAGATTCACACACCCCGAAGCCTCAAGAGCTTTAATCGAAATGTACAACAAAAAAGCAATCGATGCTTTCATGAGAGGACTGGATGGAGACGTTTATAAATTCATTAGAAATTATGAACCGACATCCCTTGCAGGAGCGTACAGCTACTGCATTTCATTTCAAAATATTGAGTGTAGAAAAATGCTAACCAAACCAAGGCCATATATCCCACCAACGGCACCAAGGAATATGATTCCCTTACCGCCAACAACACCCATAAGATATACAAATCCACCTCCGCCACCAAGGCCTTACCATCCCAAACCGTTCACGGGAAATAGAAATTTTAATAATTTCGCCCAAAAGAACAACCAACACTACCAACAAAAACCATTTAACAATTTTCAACGTCAACCGCCACCAGAGCCTATGGAAGTTGACCATTCCATCAGAACACAACAAGTGAACTATGGAAACCGCCCTAACTCAAACAACGTTCGACCCCCAAAACGTCCCAGGGTCAATAATATCCAAACACAGCCAGGACACTCAAATACGGTGAACCACATAACGGATGCCAATCCACCACAACAATTCGAAAACGGTAACCCCGCGAACAACACAATAGATAACAACACATTACAATCGTTCGAGAGATACCTCCGAACCATTGAAAAACAAAAAGGATGCAACTTCAGTGACACTGTCGAAGTCGCAGAACTTAATTTTTTAGACTAAACTCGGCGTTGCCTTACTTTCTTTTTTATGGTAACGCCGCGGAGCCATTAAAAATGCTCATTGATACCGGTTCTAATAAAAACTATATCCACCCGAAACATGCTAAAATTTCCCACAAAATTGATAAACCATTTTATGTATCTTCAGTAGCAGGAGACATAAAAATCGAAGCTTATTCACAAGCTCGACTATTCAAACCATTTTCAGATAAAATGTTAAAATTTTATCATCTTGAAAACTTGAAATCATTCGATGCCATAATAGGGCACGATTCACTAAAAGAAATCAAAGCAGTTATTGATACAGCCAATGATGAATTAATCATTGACGGCACAAATGTAATACCCCTACAACAATATGAACTACAGGAATTAAATAAAATAAACATCCGCGATAGTCATCTCAACCAAAACGAAAAAATACAGCTACATAACCTATTACAGGAATATCAGGATCTTTTCCAACCACCTGATTCTAAATTACCTTTTACCTCACAAGTAAAAGCTACCATAAGGACAAAAAATGAATCCCCAATCTACAGTAAAACTTATCCTTATCCCCAAGCACTTAAAGGTGAAGTTAACAGGCAAATTGAAAAACTACTAAATGATGGAATCATCAGACCTTCAAAATCCCCATACAATGCACCAGTGTGGATTGTTCCAAAAAAACTGGACGCTGCCAATGAAAAAAAATATAGACTTGTCATAGACTACAGAAAATTAAATACTCAAACAATAAGTGATAAATATCCTATTCCGGATCCATCTACTGTTTTAGACAATTTAGGCTCAAATAAATTTTTCACTACCCTTGATCTAGCATCAGGATTTCATCAAGTTCCCATGTCGGAGAACGACATCGAAAAAACTGCATTTTCGATAAACAATGGAAAATATGAATTCGTACGCATGCCCTTTGGATTAAAAAATGCACCCTCCATATTCCAACGCGTCATGGACGACACATTAAGAGAACATATCGGAAAAATATGTCACGTTTACATCGATGACATTATCATTTTTAGTGAAACAGTTGAAAAACATCTGCAAAACTTGAAAATTGTCTTAGACACATTGCGAGCCGCAAATTTCAAAATACAGCCAGACAAATCAGAATTCTTAAAAACAGAAGTAGAATTCCTCGGATTCATTGTCTCAAGTGAAGGACTTAAGCCAAACATAAAAAAAGTTGAAGCCATAAAAAAATTCCCAGAACCACAGAACCTTAAAGAACTGAGAAGATTCTTAGGACTATCAGGTTATTACCGCAGGTTTATTAAAAACTATGCACACTTGGCAAAACCCATCACAAAACTCCTAAGAGGGGAGGATGGCCATCGCCAAATTTCAAAAAACGAATCAAAAAATGTTCCAATTAAATTTGATCAAAATGCAAAGAACGCATTCCAAACCTTGAAAGACATAATATCTTCTAATGATGTTTTAGTTTTTCCAGATTTCCAGAAGCCATTTGAACTGACAACAGATGCATCAGATAAAGCACTAGGAGCTGTGCTTTCACAAAAATGCCACGACGGAGATAGACCAATAACCTTCATTTCCCGAACTCTTTCCCAAACTGAGGAAAATTATGCAACAAACGAAAAGGAGATGCTTGCCATCGTGTGGGCACTACATACACTGAGAAATTTCATATACGGAGCGAAAATTAATATCCATACTGATCATCAACCATTAACATTTGCTTTATCACCGCAGAACAACAACGCAAAGCTGAAAAGATGGAAATCATTCATAGAGGAACATGATTACCAGTTATGCTACAAACCAGGAAGATCGAACGTCGTAGCCGACGCCCTTTCCAGAATACAAATTAACTCACTAACACCAACCCAGCACTCAGCTGATGAAGACGATAATTCATATATCCCTTCAACAGAAGCACCTATTAATGTTTTCCGCAACCAACTAATATTTAAAATCGGAACTAATTCCTCTTCCGAACTAATAAGCCCTTTCCCGAAATTTAAAAGGCATATTTTCATCGAACCAAATTTTACTACTGATTTTATCAAGGATAAATTCAAAAAAGTTATTAATCCAAACGTAGTTAATGGAATTCATACAGATGAACAAACAATGGGAATTATCCAAGAAGTCTATAAAAATCTTTACAATCCAAAAACAGTTAAAGCTAGATTTTCTCAAATACAAGTCGAAGATCTTTGCGACGTAGAAAAACAAATCGAAGAGATTAAAAATATCCATAATTTTGCACACAGAAACGCTAAGGAAAATTCATTGCAATTTATAAAAAAATTCTACTTCCCCGGAATTAGAAAAAGTATTCAAAATATTGTTAAAAATTGTGAGATATGCAAAACCGAAAAATATGATAGAAAACCACAAGTATTTATACCAGTAAAAACACCAATACCGACATATCCAGGAGAGATAATTCATATCGAAATATTTGCATACAACGCAAACTTTTTATTTATCACGTCAATCGATAAATTTTCAAAGTACGTTAAAATACGACCGATAAAATCGAAATCAATCGCTGACATAAAAGAAGTATTACTACAACTTTTATATGACTGGGACTTGCCAGCCCAAATTGTTTTAGACAACGAATGTACTTTTGTATCGAATGTAATCGAACAATCAATATTAAATCTAGGAGTGAAAATCTTCAAAACTCCAGTTAATCGTTCAGAAACGAATGGTCAAGTAGAAAGATGCCATTCGACTATCAGAGAAATAGCGAGATGTACGAAAAAACTCAATCCAGAAATGAGTATCATAACATTAGTGCAACAAGCCGTTTATAAATATAATCATAGAATTCACTCATTTATAAAGGATACACCAAGAAATGTGTACGTAGGAGAACGATCAGATGATCCACAAGAAAGAGCAAGAATAAGAGAAGCTACAAATGAAAGAATACTCGAAATATTCAAAAAGAATGATGAAAAAATCAAAGATGAAAAATATAAAGACTATGAAGAAAGTGAATACGTATATGAAAGGAAGAAAACAAATAATAAACGCGAAAGTCGTTTTAATATAATAAAAGTAAAGGAGAATCATCCAACTTATATAATTGATTCGAATAATCGAAAAATTCATAAAATGAATCTAAGAAAATAAGGAAGAAATATTAATACACTCTTTGAAATTCTTTTAACTATCGTTACAGAGTGATTACAACCCTGTTGATCAAGCTTATTGTAGCAGATATAAGCATATATGATCTAAGTAATAATCCCTTAGCTATAATACCAATAAGTAAAGCTAAAGTTCAAATCGGATATGTAAGGACGATACATCCAATCGATTTAGCAAACATAGAAGAAGCAGTAGAGAGAACGTTAGAAGAAATTCCAAATGGAATCTATACGGCATCAATTGAAAGTTTGATTAATATAAAAGCTAGAACGCTACAGGAAACCTTTAGAAAGATTAGACCGTTTACAAACAGAGAAAAACGATGGGACACGATCGGAAAAGTTTGGAAATGGATCGCAGGAAATCCAGACGCCGACGACCTACACATTATTAACTCAACGATAAACTCCCTAATTGCTGAAAACAACAAACAAGTAGTTATCAACCAAGGTTTAAATGAACGACTCCAACAAATAACAGAAGTCGCCAACACGGTTATCAACATTGAAAATCAACGATACGAAACGCACCAGACAGAGATTCGTCAATTAATCCTGTTATCAAACATGAACATGCTACAAGAAAAATTAGAAGTAATTGAAGATGCCATCATACTCGCGAAACACGGGATTCCAAGCAGCAAGCTACTATCCCTAGATGATCTAAACTCCATAGCCCAATTCCTAGAGAGTAACAACATTACTTACCGTACTCCAGAGGAATTGCTAGGGCAATCAATTGCGCAAGTTGCTGTAAACCAAACGCATATTATCTACATACTAAAGTTCCCCAAAGTAACCACACAAATGTACGAATACGAATACATTGACT
The DNA here is from genome assembly GCF_943734705.1 of Anopheles coustani. Taxonomy (NCBI): domain Eukaryota; kingdom Metazoa; phylum Arthropoda; class Insecta; order Diptera; family Culicidae; genus Anopheles; species Anopheles coustani. The sequence continues at coordinate 48,622,671 of NC_071289.1, read as the reverse complement.
CCATAATCCAGCACGAGAGACGGATTATCGTAAAACAAAATTTCATAATACGAAATCGAACGCATGTATTCGAAATTACTGAAAGATGCCAAGAGCAGGAAGATTTCTACATATGCCAACAAGTAAATCTGCAACAACCCACCAAATGCATAGAAAAACTCGTGAAACGAGAAGACGCCGAATGTCAATACGAAAAAATTTACTCGAAAGGATTGGTGAAACGCATTAATGACGCCAATATTCTCATTAATTATGCAATCGCAGAAATATCGTCAAATTGCAGTAATGCAAACCAAGTATTGAACGGGTCATACTTGATACAATTTGAAAATTGCAACATAATCATCAACGGAGAAATTTATTCAAACAATGAAGCCATCATTCCCGGTAAACCATACCACTCGACAGCGGGAATAAAAGTCAACATAAGCGAAATTGAAGACAGACCACCGATAGAATATCTAAACAATCTTACGTTGCAACATCGAGAAACACTACAAAGTATAAATCTACAGAACAACTCCATCAAATGGAAAATTCATGCATTCGGAGGAACTTTCATGTTACTATTCATATGCGCAACCGTAATCTGCTTATTTTTCAATAGAAGGAGAATGGTAAAAGTAAACATAAACCAAGAACCGCAACGCGGAGAAACATTCGTAAGCAGACCAACATCATTCCACGCAGCAACAAGACTTTGAGGACAAAGTCATTTAAGAAGGGAGGAGTCAAGACAACGCCAGCGCATACATTGTGGACAACGCCATCGCATACATTGTGGACATCGCCAGAGCATACATTGTGAGTCAACATTCGATCATCGCGACGCGGCCCCCGGACCACAACATTATGCTGAGTTGCAGCTTCCCATAGCAACGCGGACCGCCCGCATTATGCTGAGATTGCAGATTCCCGCAGCGACGCGGACCACCTAGAATCAGAAGACCGTGAACCAACGATCCAGATCGCGAACCGATCATCAGTTGGTATCCAGCATCCGAACACGATAGTTGGGTATTAACCCGCACATATGTTGTAGGAAATAAAGTTTAAGTTTTTTTTAAAACTCAAACACCCGCAGCAGTGCGTTAACTGGCGCCCGAATAGGGACCGCGCTATGTGAAATTAAGTACAAGTGAAAGTGAAAGTAACCACGCTAGAGTGATAGTTACCACCGAATCCCAAACTTAAAAAGACTTTCCTGATCGCCGAGTGCAGCCGTGTAAAAAGGATCCCGAGTCACCTGTGCAGTTAGCAGCTCACACAGGACAAAAAGGAGCCATCCATTACACCGAGAAGGAAGTCATTCACAGCCGGTTTTCCAGAAACTAAACTACGCCCGCTAGAGGAGCAGTAAAACACAACGCCCGTCAGAGGAGCATCATAAATCATAAAACCATCGCCCAATACAGGATGCGTATGGTACTGTAAGTAACAAAAAAAACAGTAAGTAAAAATTGCGAAACAAACACAAAATTGTGAAACAAAAATCAAGTGATTACAAAAACGCGATTAACAAATATTAAGTAAAATTACCTAGTGAAGTGAAAAACGTGTTAAAACAAACAAAAAATCCTGGAGGATCTTATAAATTCATTACAATCTTTTTCCTTCAAAATGTCGAGACCAGACCTTGACCAAATTATTAACCGCATTGCCGCACTCGAAGCGTGCAATGTCGCCCCCGCTCAGATCGATTATTCCGATCCACCGCTTTATTTTACAAAGCCAGATGGAACAAGTGTAAATCCCGAAAGTTTTGAAAAAATCCCTGATTTGGTAAAGGATCTACCAAATTTCACTGGGGATCCCAGCGAACTGAATAGCTGGTTGAGTGACGTAGACAGCTTGGTAAAACTGTACCAAACTAAAAGTACAGACACACTTGAACGCCAAAACAAATACCATATGATCTGCAAATTCATTCGCAGAAAAATCCGCGGTGAAGCGAACGATTCACTCGTTGTTTCAAACGTAGGCATAAATTGGAACCTGATCAAAAAAAACATTGGTCACGTATTACGGTGAAAAGAGAGATTTGGAAACATTAGATTTCCAACTTATGAGCGTGCAGCAGAAGAACCGCTCACTGGAAGTATACTACGATGAAGTAAATAGATTGCTCTCGCTTATAGCAAATCAAATAAACACTGACGAAAGATTCACACACCCCGAAGCCTCAAGAGCTTTAATCGAAATGTACAACAAAAAAGCAATCGATGCTTTCATGAGAGGACTGGATGGAGACGTTTATAAATTCATTAGAAATTATGAACCGACATCCCTTGCAGGAGCGTACAGCTACTACATTTCATTTCAAAATATTGAGTGTAGAAAAATGCTAACCAAACCAAGGCCATATATCCCACCAACGGCACCAAGGAATATGATTCCCTTACCGCCAACAACACCCATAAGATATACAAATCCACCTCCGCCACCAAGGCCTTACCATCCCAAACCGTTCACGGGAAATAGAAATTTTAATAATTTCGCCCAAAAGAACAACCAACACTACCAACAAAAACCATTTAACAATTTTCAACGTCAACCGCCACCAGAGCCTATGGAAGTTGACCATTCCATCAGAACACAACAAGTGAACTATGGAAACCGCCCTAACTCAAACAACGTTCGACCCCCAAAACGTCCCAGGGTCAATAATATCCAAACACAGCCAGGACACTCAAATACGGTGAACCACATAACGGATGCCAATCCACCACAACAATTCGAAAACGGTAACCCCGCGAACAACACAATAGATAACAACACATTACAATCGTTCGAGAGATACCTCCGAACCATTGAAAAACAAAAAGGATGCAACTTCAGTGACACTGTCGAAGTCGCAGAACTTAATTTTTTAGACTAAACTCGGCGTTGCCTTACTTTCTTTTTTATGGTAACGCCGCGGAGCCATTAAAAATGCTCATTGATACCGGTTCTAATAAAAACTATATCCACCCGAAACATGCTAAAATTTCCCACAAAATTGATAAACCATTTTATGTATCTTCAGTAGCAGGAGACATAAAAATCGAAGCTTATTCACAAGCTCGACTATTCAAACCATTTTCAGATAAAATGTTAAAATTTTATCATCTTGAAAACTTGAAATCATTCGATGCCATAATAGGGCACGATTCACTAAAAGAAATCAAAGCAGTTATTGATACAGCCAATGATGAATTAATCATTGACGGCACAAATGTAATACCCCTACAACAATATGAACTACAGGAATTAAATAAAATAAACATCCGCGATAGTCATCTCAACCAAAACGAAAAAATACAGCTACATAACCTATTACAGGAATATCAGGATCTTTTCCAACCACCTGATTCTAAATTACCTTTTACCTCACAAGTAAAAGCTACCATAAGGACAAAAAATGAATCCCCAATCTACAGTAAAACTTATCCTTATCCCCAAGCACTTAAAGGTGAAGTTAACAGGCAAATTGAAAAACTACTAAATGATGGAATCATCAGACCTTCAAAATCCCCATACAATGCACCAGTGTGGATTGTTCCAAAAAAACTGGACGCTGCCAATGAAAAAAAATATAGACTTGTCATAGACTACAGAAAATTAAATACTCAAACAATAAGTGATAAATATCCTATTCCGGATCCATCTACTGTTTTAGACAATTTAGGCTCAAATAAATTTTTCACTACCCTTGATCTAGCATCAGGATTTCATCAAGTTCCCATGTCGGAGAACGACATCGAAAAAACTGCATTTTCGATAAACAATGGAAAATATGAATTCGTACGCATGCCCTTTGGATTAAAAAATGCACCCTCCATATTCCAACGCGTCATGGACGACACATTAAGAGAACATATCGGAAAAATATGTCACGTTTACATCGATGACATTATCATTTTTAGTGAAACAGTTGAAAAACATCTGCAAAACTTGAAAATTGTCTTAGACACATTGCGAGCCGCAAATTTCAAAATACAGCCAGACAAATCAGAATTCTTAAAAACAGAAGTAGAATTCCTCGGATTCATTGTCTCAAGTGAAGGACTTAAGCCAAACATAAAAAAAGTTGAAGCCATAAAAAAATTCCCAGAACCACAGAACCTTAAAGAACTGAGAAGATTCTTAGGACTATCAGGTTATTACCGCAGGTTTATTAAAAACTATGCACACTTGGCAAAACCCATCACAAAACTCCTAAGAGGGGAGGATGGCCATCGCCAAATTTCAAAAAACGAATCAAAAAATGTTCCAATTAAATTTGATCAAAATGCAAAGAACGCATTCCAAACCTTGAAAGACATAATATCTTCTAATGATGTTTTAGTTTTTCCAGATTTCCAGAAGCCATTTGAACTGACAACAGATGCATCAGATAAAGCACTAGGAGCTGTGCTTTCACAAAAATGCCACGACGGAGATAGACCAATAACCTTCATTTCCCGAACTCTTTCCCAAACTGAGGAAAATTATGCAACAAACGAAAAGGAGATGCTTGCCATCGTGTGGGCACTACATACACTGAGAAATTTCATATACGGAGCGAAAATTAATATCCATACTGATCATCAACCATTAACATTTGCTTTATCACCGCAGAACAACAACGCAAAGCTGAAAAGATGGAAATCATTCATTGAGGAACATGATTACCAGTTATGCTACAAACCAGGAAGATCGAACGTCGTAGCCGACGCCCTTTCCAGAATACAAATTAACTCACTAACACCAACCCAGCACTCAGCTGATGAAGACGATAATTCATATATCCCTTCAACAGAAGCACCTATTAATGTTTTCCGCAACCAACTAATATTTAAAATCGGAACTAATTCCTCTTCCGAACTAATAAGCCCTTTCCCGAAATTTAAAAGGCATATTTTCATCGAACCAAATTTTACTACTGATTTTATCAAGGATAAATTCAAAAAAGTTATTAATCCAAACGTAGTTAATGGAATTCATACAGATGAACAAACAATGGGAATTATCCAAGAAGTCTATAAAAATCTTTACAATCCAAAAACAGTTAAAGCTAGATTTTCTCAAATACAAGTCGAAGATCTTTGCGACGTAGAAAAACAAATCGAAGAGATTAAAAATATCCATAATTTTGCACACAGAAACGCTAAGGAAAATTCATTGCAATTTATAAAAAAATTCTACTTCCCCGGAATTAGAAAAAGTATTCAAAATATTGTTAAAAATTGTGAGATATGCAAAACCGAAAAATATGATAGAAAACCACAAGTATTTATACCAGTAAAAACACCAATACCGACATATCCAGGAGAGATAATTCATATCGAAATATTTGCATACAACGCAAACTTTTTATTTATCACGTCAATCGATAAATTTTCAAAGTACGTTAAAATACGACCGATAAAATCGAAATCAATCGCTGACATAAAAGAAGTATTACTACAACTTTTATATGACTGGGACTTGCCAGCCCAAATTGTTTTAGACAACGAATGTACTTTTGTATCGAATGTAATCGAACAATCAATATTAAATCTAGGAGTGAAAATCTTCAAAACTCCAGTTAATCGTTCAGAAACGAATGGTCAAGTAGAAAGATGCCATTCGACTATCAGAGAAATAGCGAGATGTACGAAAAAACTCAATCCAGAAATGAGTATCATAACATTAGTGCAACAAGCCGTTTATAAATATAATCATAGAATTCACTCATTTATAAAGGATACACCAAGAAATGTGTACGTAGGAGAACGATCAGATGATCCACAAGAAAGAGCAAGAATAAGAGAAGCTACAAATGAAAGAATACTCGAAATATTCAAAAAGAATGATGAAAAAATCAAAGATGAAAAATATAAAGACTATGAAGAAAGTGAATACGTATATGAAAGGAAGAAAACAAATAATAAACGCGAAAGTCGTTTTAATATAATAAAAGTAAAGGAGAATCATCCAACTTATATAATTGATTCGAATAATCGAAAAATTCATAAAATGAATCTAAGAAAATAAGGAAGAAATATTAATACACTCTTTGAAATTCTTTTAACTATCGTTACAGAGTGATTACAACCCTGTTGATCAAGCTTATTGTAGCAGATATAAGCATATATGATCTAAGTAATAATCCCTTAGCTATAATACCAATAAGTAAAGCTAAAGTTCAAATCGGATATGTAAGGACGATACATCCAATCGATTTAGCAAACATAGAAGAAGCAGTAGAGAGAACGTTAGAAGAAATTCCAAATGGAATCTATACGGCATCAATTGAAAGTTTGATTAATATAAAAGCTAGAACGCTACAGGAAACCTTTAGAAAGATTAGACCGTTTACAAACAGAGAAAAACGATGGGACACGATCGGAAAAGTTTGGAAATGGATCGCAGGAAATCCAGACGCCGACGACCTACACATTATTAACTCAACGATAAACTCCCTAATTGCTGAAAACAACAAACAAGTAGTTATCAACCAAGGTTTAAATGAACGACTCCAACAAATAACAGAAGTCGCCAACACGGTTATCAACATTGAAAATCAACGATACGAAACGCACCAGACAGAGATTCGTCAATTAATCCTGTTATCAAACATGAACATGCTACAAGAAAAATTAGAAGTAATTGAAGATGCCATCATACTCGCGAAACACGGGATTCCAAGCAGCAAGCTACTATCCCTAGATGATCTAAACTCCATAGCCCAATTCCTAGAGAGTAACAACATTACTTACCGTACTCCAGAGGAATTGCTAGGGCAATCAATTGCGCAAGTTGCTGTAAACCAAACGCATATTATCTACATACTAAAGTTCCCCAAAGTAACCACACAAATGTACGAATACGAATACATTGACTCCATAATCCAGCACGAGAGACGGATTATCGTAAAACAAAATTTCATAATACGAAATCGAACGCATGTATTCGAAATTACTGAAAGATGCCAAGAGCAGGAAGATTTCTACATATGCCAACAAGTAAATCTGCAACAACCCACCAAATGCATAGAAAAACTCGTGAAACGAGAAGACGCCGAATGTCAATACGAAAAAATTTACTCGAAAGGATTGGTGAAACGCATTAATGACGCCAATATTCTCATTAATTATGCAATCGCAGAAATATCGTCAAATTGCAGTAATGCAAACCAAGTATTGAACGGGTCATACTTGATACAATTTGAAAATTGCAACATAATCATCAACGGAGAAATTTATTCAAACAATGAAGCCATCATTCCCGGTAAACCATACCACTCGACAGCGGGAATAAAAGTCAACATAAGCGAAATTGAAGACAGACCACCGATAGAATATCTAAACAATCTTACGTTGCAACATCGAGAAACACTACAAAGTATAAATCTACAGAACAACTCCATCAAATGGAAAATTCATGCATTCGGAGGAACTTTCATGTTACTATTCATATGCGCAACCGTAATCTGCTTATTTTTCAATAGAAGGAGAATGGTAAAAGTAAACATAAACCAAGAACCGCAACGCGGAGAAACATTCGTAAGCAGACCAACATCATTCCACGCAGCAACAAGACTTTGAGGACAAAGTCATTTAAGAAGGGAGGAGTCAAGACAACGCCAGCGCATACATTGTGGACAACGCCATCGCATACATTGTGGACATCGCCAGAGCATACATTGTGAGTCAACATTCGATCATCGCGACGCGGCCCCCGGACCACAACATTATGCTGAGTTGCAGCTTCCCATAGCAACGCGGACCGCCCGCATTATGCTGAGATTGCAGATTCCCGCAGCGACGCGGACCACCTAGAATCAGAAGACCGTGAACCAACGATCCAGATCGCGAACCGATCATCAGTTGGTATCCAGCATCCGAACACGATAGTTGGGTATTAACCCGCACATATGTTGTAGGAAATAAAGTTTAAGTTTTTTTTAAAACTCAAACACCCGCAGCAGTGCGTTAACTGGCGCCCGAATAGGGACCGCGCTATGTGAAATTAAGTACAAGTGAAAGTGAAAGTAACCACGCTAGAGTGATAGTTACCACCGAATCCCAAACTTAAAAAGACTTTCCTGATCGCCGAGTGCAGCCGTGTAAAAAGGATCCCGAGTCACCTGTGCAGTTAGCAGCTCACACAGGACAAAAAGGAGCCATCCATTACACCGAGAAGGAAGTCATTCACAGCCGGTTTTCCAGAAACTAAACTACGCCCGCTAGAGGAGCAGTAAAACACAACGCCCGTCAGAGGAGCATCATAAATCATAAAACCATCGCCCAATACAGGATGCGTATGGTACTGTAAGTAACAAAAAAAACAGTAAGTAAAAATTGCGAAACAAACACAAAATTGTGAAACAAAAATCAAGTGATTACAAAAACGCGATTAACAAATATTAAGTAAAATTACCTAGTGAAGTGAAAAACGTGTTAAAACAAACAAAAAATCCTGGAGGATCTTATAAATTCATTACAATCTTTTTCCTTCAAAATGTCGAGACCAGACCTTGACCAAATTATTAACCGCATTGCCGCACTCGAAGCGTGCAATGTCGCCCCCGCTCAGATCGATTATTCCGATCCACCGCTTTATTTTACAAAGCCAGATGGAACAAGTGTAAATCCCGAAAGTTTTGAAAAAATCCCTGATTTGGTAAAGGATCTACCAAATTTCACTGGGGATCCCAGCGAACTGAATAGCTGGTTGAGTGACGTAGACAGCTTGGTAAAACTGTACCAAACTAAAAGTACAGACACACTTGAACGCCAAAACAAATACCATATGATCTGCAAATTCATTCGCAGAAAAATCCGCGGTGAAGCGAACGATTCACTCGTTGTTTCAAACGTAGGCATAAATTGGAACCTGATCAAAAAAACATTGGTCACGTATTACGGTGAAAAGAGAGATTTGGAAACATTAGATTTCCAACTTATGAGCGTGCAGCAGAAGAACCGCTCACTGGAAGTATACTACGATGAAGTAAATAGATTGCTCTCGCTTATAGCAAATCAAATAAACACTGACGAAAGATTCACACACCCCGAAGCCTCAAGAGCTTTAATCGAAATGTACAACAAAAAAGCAATCGATGCTTTCATGAGAGGACTGGATGGAGACGTTTATAAATTCATTAGAAATTATGAACCGACATCCCTTGCAGGAGCGTACAGCTACTGCATTTCATTTCAAAATATTGAGTGTAGAAAAATGCTAACCAAACCAAGGCCATATATCCCACCAACGGCACCAAGGAATATGATTCCCTTACCGCCAACAACACCCATAAGATATACAAATCCACCTCCGCCACCAAGGCCTTACCATCCCAAACCGTTCACGGGAAATAGAAATTTTAATAATTTCGCCCAAAAGAACAACCAACACTACCAACAAAAACCATTTAACAATTTTCAACGTCAACCGCCACCAGAGCCTATGGAAGTTGACCATTCCATCAGAACACAACAAGTGAACTATGGAAACCGCCCTAACTCAAACAACGTTCGACCCCCAAAACGTCCCAGGGTCAATAATATCCAAACACAGCCAGGACACTCAAATACGGTGAACCACATAACGGATGCCAATCCACCACAACAATTCGAAAACGGTAACCCCGCGAACAACACAATAGATAACAACACATTACAATCGTTCGAGAGATACCTCCGAACCATTGAAAAACAAAAAGGATGCAACTTCAGTGACACTGTCGAAGTCGCAGAACTTAATTTTTTAGACTAAACTCGGCGTTGCCTTACTTTCTTTTTTATGGTAACGCCGCGGAGCCATTAAAAATGCTCATTGATACCGGTTCTAATAAAAACTATATCCACCCGAAACATGCTAAAATTTCCCACAAAATTGATAAACCATTTTATGTATCTTCAGTAGCAGGAGACATAAAAATCGAAGCTTATTCACAAGCTCGACTATTCAAACCATTTTCAGATAAAATGTTAAAATTTTATCATCTTGAAAACTTGAAATCATTCGATGCCATAATAGGGCACGATTCACTAAAAGAAATCAAAGCAGTTATTGATACAGCCAATGATGAATTAATCATTGACGGCACAAATGTAATACCCCTACAACAATATGAACTACAGGAATTAAATAAAATAAACATCCGCGATAGTCATCTCAACCAAAACGAAAAAATACAGCTACATAACCTATTACAGGAATATCAGGATCTTTTCCAACCACCTGATTCTAAATTACCTTTTACCTCACAAGTAAAAGCTACCATAAGGACAAAAAATGAATCCCCAATCTACAGTAAAACTTATCCTTATCCCCAAGCACTTAAAGGTGAAGTTAACAGGCAAATTGAAAAACTACTAAATGATGGAATCATCAGACCTTCAAAATCCCCATACAATGCACCAGTGTGGATTGTTCCAAAAAAACTGGACGCTGCCAATGAAAAAAAATATAGACTTGTCATAGACTACAGAAAATTAAATACTCAAACAATAAGTGATAAATATCCTATTCCGGATCCATCTACTGTTTTAGACAATTTAGGCTCAAATAAATTTTTCACTACCCTTGATCTAGCATCAGGATTTCATCAAGTTCCCATGTCGGAGAACGACATCGAAAAAACTGCATTTTCGATAAACAATGGAAAATATGAATTCGTACGCATGCCCTTTGGATTAAAAAATGCACCCTCCATATTCCAACGCGTCATGGACGACACATTAAGAGAACATATCGGAAAAATATGTCACGTTTACATCGATGACATTATCATTTTTAGTGAAACAGTTGAAAAACATCTGCAAAACTTGAAAATTGTCTTAGACACATTGCGAGCCGCAAATTTCAAAATACAGCCAGACAAATCAGAATTCTTAAAAACAGAAGTAGAATTCCTCGGATTCATTGTCTCAAGTGAAGGACTTAAGCCAAACATAAAAAAAGTTGAAGCCATAAAAAAATTCCCAGAACCACAGAACCTTAAAGAACTGAGAAGATTCTTAGGACTATCAGGTTATTACCGCAGGTTTATTAAAAACTATGCACACTTGGCAAAACCCATCACAAAACTCCTAAGAGGGGAGGATGGCCATCGCCAAATTTCAAAAAACGAATCAAAAAATGTTCCAATTAAATTTGATCAAAATGCAAAGAACGCATTCCAAACCTTGAAAGACATAATATCTTCTAATGATGTTTTAGTTTTTCCAGATTTCCAGAAGCCATTTGAACTGACAACAGATGCATCAGATAAAGCACTAGGAGCTGTGCTTTCACAAAAATGCCACGACGGAGATAGACCAATAACCTTCATTTCCCGAACTCTTTCCCAAACTGAGGAAAATTATGCAACAAACGAAAAGGAGATGCTTGCCATCGTGTGGGCACTACATACACTGAGAAATTTCATATACGGAGCGAAAATTAATATCCATACTGATCATCAACCATTAACATTTGCTTTATCACCGCAGAACAACAACGCAAAGCTGAAAAGATGGAAATCATTCATTGAGGAACATGATTACCAGTTATGCTACAAACCAGGAAGATCGAACGTCGTAGCCGACGCCCTTTCCAGAATACAAATTAACTCACTAACACCAACCCAGCACTCAGCTGATGAAGACGATAATTCATATATCCCTTCAACAGAAGCACCTATTAATGTTTTCCGCAACCAACTAATATTTAAAATCGGAACTAATTCCTCTTCCGAACTAATAAGCCCTTTCCCGAAATTTAAAAGGCATATTTTCATCGAACCAAATTTTACTACTGATTTTATCAAGGATAAATTCAAAAAAGTTATTAATCCAAACGTAGTTAATGGAATTCATACAGATGAACAAACAATGGGAATTATCCAAGAAGTCTATAAAAATCTTTACAATCCAAAAACAGTTAAAGCTAGATTTTCTCAAATACAAGTCGAAGATCTTTGCGACGTAGAAAAACAAATCGAAGAGATTAAAAATATCCATAATTTTGCACACAGAAACGCTAAGGAAAATTCATTGCAATTTATAAAAAAATTCTACTTCCCCGGAATTAGAAAAAGTATTCAAAATATTGTTAAAAATTGTGAGATATGCAAAACCGAAAAATATGATAGAAAACCACAAGTATTTATACCAGTAAAAACACCAATACCGACATATCCAGGAGAGATAATTCATATCGAAATATTTGCATACAACGCAAACTTTTTATTTATCACGTCAATCGATAAATTTTCAAAGTACGTTAAAATACGACCGATAAAATCGAAATCAATCGCTGACATAAAAGAAGTATTACTACAACTTTTATATGACTGGGACTTGCCAGCCCAAATTGTTTTAGACAACGAATGTACTTTTGTATCGAATGTAATCGAACAATCAATATTAAATCTAGGAGTGAAAATCTTCAAAACTCCAGTTAATCGTTCAGAAACGAATGGTCAAGTAGAAAGATGCCATTCGACTATCAGAGAAATAGCGAGATGTACGAAAAAACTCAATCCAGAAATGAGTATCATAACATTAGTGCAACAAGCCGTTTATAAATATAATCATAGAATTCACTCATTTATAAAGGATACACCAAGAAATGTGTACGTAGGAGAACGATCAGATGATCCACAAGAAAGAGCAAGAATAAGAGAAGCTACAAATGAAAGAATACTCGAAATATTCAAAAAGAATGATGAAAAAATCAAAGATGAAAAATATAAAGACTATGAAGAAAGTGAATACGTATATGAAAGGAAGAAAACAAATAATAAACGCGAAAGTCGTTTTAATATAATAAAAGTAAAGGAGAATCATCCAACTTATATAATTGATTCGAATAATCGAAAAATTCATAAAATGAATCTAAGAAAATAAGGAAGAAATATTAATACACTCTTTGAAATTCTTTTAACTATCGTTACAGAGTGATTACAACCCTGTTGATCAAGCTTATTGTAGCAGATATAAGCATATATGATCTAAGTAATAATCCCTTAGCTATAATACCAATAAGTAAAGCTAAAGTTCAAATCGGATATGTAAGGACCATACATCCAATCGATTTAGCAAACATAGAAGAAGCAGTAGAGAGAACGTTAGAAGAAATTCCAAATGGAATCTATACGGCATCAATTGAAAGTTTGATTAATATAAAAGCTAGAACGCTACAGGAAACCTTTAGAAAGATTAGACCGTTTACAAACAGAGAAAAACGATGGGACACGATCGGAAAAGTTTGGAAATGGATCGCAGGAAATCCAGACGCCGACGACCTACACATTATTAACTCAACGATAAACTCCCTAATTGCTGAAAACAACAAACAAGTAGTTATCAACCAAGGTTTAAATGAACGACTCCAACAAATAACAGAAGTCGCCAACACGGTTATCAACATTGAAAATCAACGATACGAAACGCACCAGACAGAGATTCGTCAATTAATCCTGTTATCAAACATGAACATGCTACAAGAAAAATTAGAAGTAATTGAAGATGCCATCATACTCGCGAAACACGGGATTCCAAGCAGCAAGCTACTATCCCTAGATGATCTAAACTCCATAGCCCAATTCCTAGAGAGTAACAACATTACTTACCGTACTCCAGAGGAATTGCTAGGGCAATCAACTGCGCAAGTTGCTGTAAACCAAACGCATATTATCTACATACTAAAGTTCCCCAAAGTAACCACACAAATGTACGAATACGAATACATTGACTCCATAATCCAGCACGAGAGACGGATTATCGTAAAACAAAATTTCATAATACGAAATCGAACGCATGTATTCGAAATTACTGAAAGATGCCAAGAGCAGGAAGATTTCTACATATGCCAACAAGTAAATCTGCAACAACCCACCAAATGCATAGAAAAACTCGTGAAACGAGAAGACGCCGAATGTCAATACGAAAAAATTTACTCGAAAGGATTGGTGAAACGCATTAATGACGCCAATATTCTCATTAATTATGCAATCGCAGAAATATCGTCAAATTGCAGTAATGCAAACCAAGTATTGAACGGGTCATACTTGATACAATTTGAAAATTGCAACATAATCATCAACGGAGAAATTTATTCAAACAATGAAGCCATCATTCCCGGTAAACCATACCACTCGACAGCGGGAATAAAAGTCAACATAAGCGAAATTGAAGACAGACCACCGATAGAATATCTAAACAATCTTACGTTGCAACATCGAGAAACACTACAAAGTATAAATCTACAGAACAACTCCATCAAATGGAAAATTCATGCATTCGGAGGAACTTTCATGTTACTATTCATATGCGCAACCGTAATCTGCTTATTTTTCAATAGAAGGAGAATGGTAAAAGTAAACATAAACCAAGAACCGCAACGCGGAGAAACATTCGTAAGCAGACCAACATCATTCCACGCAGCAACAAGACTTTGAGGACAAAGTCATTTAAGAAGGGAGGAGTCAAGACATCGCCAGAGCATACATTGTGAGTCAACATTCGATCATCGCGACGCGGCCCCCGGACCACAACATTATGCTGAGTTGCAGCTTCCCATAGCAACGCGGACCGCCCGCATTATGCTGAGATTGCAGATTCCCGCAGCGACGCGGACCACCTAGAATCAGAAGACCGTGAACCAACGATCCAGATCGCGAACCGATCATCAGTTGGTATCCAGCATCCGAACACGATAGTTGGGTATTAACCCGCACATACAGTCTGACAAGAAAGTATCCGTACAGTCACCAATTTCAACTTCAAGCCTAGTTATCTCAGCGACTACGTGACCTAGGACAACCATTTAAATGACATATCGTAGATAAACTTCTATTCTATCCAATGAGGTCTTAACATTTCGAGAAAGTTACTTGTAGGTCACTTTGTTCTATAGAAACCCAAAAAAAGGCTCAAAATCGATGACAAAAAAGTATCCGTACACCCACCTTTCTTGAAGCAAAACACCGGTTTGGTGAGGTTCTAGTAGGCAAAATATCATCCTAGTCATTATTTATAGTTTTCAAGTGTCTAAAAGTATGGCGGCAACAATTTTATATCATCATTTAACGTGAAATGGCCGGTGAAACTAGGCAAACAGCTGAAACCGATAGAGAACTATCTTTTTCATGTGATGTAAAGGGAACCTAACTTGGCAAGTTGATGAACCCTGTGGCAAATCTCATTCTAAGACTCAGGAACTTATATTTTGTCGAATTAACCAGGATGTTACTAGACTAAACCCTGCAAACAGACATCTTTCGTTGTTACTCAATCGCTATGGGAGGGTGATTGCTCGAAAAGCTATTGAGTTCTCCATACTTCGAGTCCTCAAACATGACGAACGAAGTGTCTAGATCATCTATCATATGATTTGGGTTTCAACTCTTAAAAAGGTTTTTTGGAAATAACAATTACATTGCATTATTGTAAGTTGCAAACTTTTCATTTCCTAGGAAAGAATAAGAAAGACTGGGGATTTGAAAATCGCTGTATTTTGATGCTATTGGCGTGTAGGCTCAGTGTTTTATACACTATATACAGACTTAATACAGACAAAATTAAGCAATTTTGGCCAAAAAACAAATAACAATAGACACCAGACGTCGAACTCAACCATCAGTACGAGCAACGTTGTTCCAACTATAAAACACAGTAGTTGAGAGTTTGTGTTATGGTGTTCCAAGGCCATTAATCGAACTGGAAATATTGAATTAATTATGAATCATTTGTGGGACATGGTCTACTTCACCCATTTGCCACTTGGACTAGTCATGCCTGGGATAAACTTGAAATGTTCAATAATATGCTCTCTGAGTAAAATAACGATCCTAAGAATAGGCCATGTATTGTCCAAGAGTGACCACTTTATGAGATCATACAAGTGTTGACGATACTCGAAAAGTGTCCGGAATCGATCTCTATACAACATTTGTCGAAAGATGCCTAGATTTACCACCAACGGAACATTATCCTGATCTTAGTAGACATCTTTGAAACTATTGGGGAATCGAGTCAAATTTCCAGCATCTTTCGAAAAGAAAACTGGTAGAAATTATTTCTTGGCACTTACAGGCTATTATTGAGGCAAGTGGCATTGATAGCACCATATTGGCACATCATGCACGGAAGCCATATCATCAATACTCATCATGTACGGATACTTTTTTGTCATCGATTTTGAGCCTTTTTTGGGGTTTCGGTAGAACAAAGTGACCTACAAGTAACTTTCTCGAAATGTTAAGACCTCATTGGATAGAATAGAAGTTTATCTATGATGTGTCGTTTAAATGGTTGTCCTAGGTCACGTATTCGCTGAGATAACTAGGCTTGAAGTTGAAATTGGTGACTGTACGGATACTTTCTTGATAGACTGTATGTTGTAGGAAATAAAGTTTAAGTTTTTTTAAAACCCAAACACCCGCAGCAGTGCGTTAACTGTTGTGATTTACAACCAAGTGATTTCCTGATTTGTGCAACTTACGATGATTTTCTCGTACTACGTAAGCGACGATAGAAGCAGTGAAGAAGAAAGTCGGCCGAATCTAGCAAACCAACGTTGACTGCTTCGTAGCATGTTCGACCCGATGGAATTGAATACCCAAACGTGAGTTATCCAATCAGTTGTGTGATTTTCTCTAACGTGTTTATTCTTTTCAGGCGTAAGAAAAATTTCCGCGTGTCTAAGGAAATTTTTCTTGACATTCTTAAGGAAATTGAACCAAAATTTCCGCCAGTAAGAGCAAAACCACTTCCCCCAAAGGAAATGTTGGCTGCCACACTAAGATTTTTAGCAGAAGGTAGCTACCAACACGGTGTTGGAAAGGATTTCAATATTGCAATAGCTCAACCTACTTTTTCCGTGGTTTTTGCAAAATGTTTGAAAATCCTTGAAGATACTCTCGCGGCAAAGTGGATCACGATAGAAATGGCACCCAACGAACAGCAGGCTGCTCGACGGTACTTTTACGCAAAAAGTGGCATTCCTGGTGTTGTAATGTGTGCTGATGGTACGCACATAAAAATCGTTGCACCAGTTGAGGACAGAGACCATCATTATAACCGAAAAGGTTATTATAGCATAAACGCGTTGATTGTAAGTAAAGCTAAGTTTCTGGTGCCACAGACCCTTCAGAAAAAAGTTATAAAGATAACTTGTTAACTGTATTTTTATATTATTTCCCAGATTTGTGACCACGAAATGAGAATCCGGTATGGGAATGGCAGGTACAGTGGGGCAAATCATGACTCGCATGTATGGACTGTGTGCGGAATCGATGACTTTTTCGCTGGAAAGCATCAACGTGGCGAAACGAGCTATAAAGTGCTAGGTGAGATATAACAATAGCAACTTATTGCTGTTTTAAGAAAGGTAATAATTTATTTCATTTTACAGCCGATGCTGCGTACCCGTTGAAGTCATGGCTAGTGACGCCTAAACGGAATCCTGTTCCAGGAACCGCGGATGCTGAGTACAACAAAAAACATTCTTTGGGAAGAGAAATAGTTGAGCGGACAATCGGCTT
The DNA here is from genome assembly GCF_943734705.1 of Anopheles coustani. NCBI lineage: Eukaryota > Metazoa > Arthropoda > Insecta > Diptera > Culicidae > Anopheles > Anopheles coustani. The sequence goes on along the minus strand of NC_071289.1, from coordinate 48,605,189 downwards.
ATTAAAAAATAGGTTTCGATGTTTGTTGGGAGCTCGTCTGTTACACTACCGACCGGAGAAAGCAGCACAAATTTTGAATGTATGCTGTATTTTGCACAACATGTGCATTGCTTACAATATAGAAGAGGAAAAAAGAGTTGAAGAGATATAAATTCGTTAACCATATCCTGATACTATCCTTTTTTGTGTTGGAAAAAAATCAGTACTGTATGCATGCCAAATAAAATATGACATAACTTCAACTTAATATGACTTCAAGCAGATTCAATTTTATTATTTACTTGTACTCTTAATACAGTACACATAGTTTTTTTAAATAATGGAAAAAAAAACATTTGTCACTACTCTCCATTGTTCATTCTATTGTTGGCAATTTTCAATTGCTCAGTAACCTCTCTTAATGCTATGATTGTTTCTTGCTGCAGTTCAAGTATTTTTTTTTTGCGTTTCGATGTGGTTCTTCATTAATTCCACCATCTCCTGATTTTGCCGAAGGACCGCCTCTGTTTGCTTACGTTTAGTCCTTTTAACAGGAGGTGATACGCAAAACTGCTGCTCTTCTTCTGGAATTGGTTCGAGGTCGGTTTGCTCATTATTGTTGTTATTCTGGTCAACAACACTCGGCATCCCGAAAGACCGGGCCGAATTGCCTGCTACCGTGGCACGCAAATTTGTTAAATTTGCCACCCTTTCTTCAACTTCATTTAGCGGTACTTGTTTGCAAGGTCCCCCACCAGTTGCAGTTAAGGATTTTTTATTAACCCTCAACATTTTTTTTACCGCACACTTGTAGTCATACCAAACCTACGGGAAGAAGAGAAAGGAAATTGAATTTAGAAAATTAAATTTTTAATTGTTCAACAACACTAACCCGTCTCCATATATCTGGCGTTCTAACCGGCGGGCCTAGAGGGTTTAGATTTTCAACCATTTCAGCCCAAAACCAATTCTGGTCTCCTTTACATTGAGCCCTAGCAATGTCGGGTTCTGCTTCCAGCAGAGTCACCATTTTATCGTACTGCACTTTTGTTGTGCGTGATTCCGCATGCGTGTTTTCCCTAAAAACCCCCCACCACATCATTAATTACACTGTTTAACTTTTTAAAGTGTATTACTTACATTGTAGTTTGGAAGCGCCGAACGTCTTACTTGAAATTGGCGGGCTTTTCGTAACAATTATACAACTTAAAGTAATTTGACAGTCTTGTCGTTCCGTTTGTGTCCGGTAATACATGTTTTTGACTTTGAGTTTGGGACTTTGACTTTCGTTCAGTTTTGTTAGTCAAATTGACAACACAAACACGCGTCATAATACGAATCTATCGGTTTTTGAATCTTGTCTTTGAAACTTCTCTATCCCCTCTGTCCACTTCACTGGTACTTCTATTCTGCAACTTTTTTTTATGTGTTTATAGAGATTTTGACCGATTAGGTCAATCATCTCTTTCCTATTCTGCTACTACTCGATTGAGACCCTCCCTTTCCCTTTTATACGGTGCAGGATCCCAATCGGGTAGGCACTCATTCCTAGGGTGCCGAACGATCTTCGCAATACTACCTATGAATATACCTTGATGTTCGTGTCCCATCTTTAATATAAATTTTTTTCCTGGCGTGGTGTAGTTTTATCTTTACATAACTATTATTTATTAGTAGTTATTAACATAACTTACATCTAATACTAAATTATTATTTCCCCCCACCTCTCTAAATATACTTACCACCTCATTAAAACGACTTCAACCTAATTTTGTAACTTCTTACCAGTTCATAGATGTAAACATTTTTTTGTTTGTAAAAATTAAATCTATTGCATCGTGCAATCGATTTGCCGGGTCTGTTCTGGTTACTCGGCTTTTCAAAAAACTTATTAATTTCTCTCTATATTCTGGCTTTTAGAGACTCACTCAACTGCTTCAGTTCGTCGTCGCAGTCAATGGGTGGAAATTCAAAATCAGTCCGCCTCATTATGCCTTCATGGGGACAACTTGCAGCGACTACTTCTTCTAGAACAAAATTTACCAGTGCAGTATTCCTCAACACTGCGTCTAAGTTCGGTCCGCAATTCCCGGTTCTCTTATCTAAAATGCTGCGACGCTTCTCCCTGGCCTCTTCGCGCTCGTTAAACACATTTTTAAGAGCCCTATTTTCATTCATTATGTCCAGGTTGGTTGGCAGATTTGTCAATGTACTACTATTACACACTGTGGAACACTGTGTGACACACTCAACTTTGAAATTCCAAGCAATTCTCAATTGACTTCCGTTTCAAACGTTCAGCGTTTGACGTGGGACTTCCAGAGATCTAACTTTGCTGGTCTTTCCCATGCTCTGAACGGTTCTGACTGGAGCTTTATAGAGTCGTGCCATGACGTCGATGAGCTTGCTCACCAATTTTCGAGATCTGTGGTTGACCATTACGGCAGTTACGTTCCGACCTGCTCTGCTCCTTTAGACCTTCCTTGGACAACAAACGCCCTCAAAAGGCTAAAGACACGTTAACTACGCCTGCATAGAAGGTACCAAAGGCACAAGAATCCAAGAAATCGGATGGAGTATATGGCCGCGGCGAAGCATCTTAAAGAATCTAATAAAAAGGCTTACGCGCGGTATATTCGCAGAATAGAATCTAGATTCAGAATGAATCCAAAACATTTCTGGAAATTCATAAGAAAATCTAAAAGCGACGGTGGACTTCCGGCATCAATGTCTTTAAATGGCAACATTTACTCTGGCGAAGAGAGTCTCTGTGAAGCTTTTGGCTCCTACTTTTCGTCTCTGTATGACAATGCTTCAGCATGGGTTTACACCGACTCCACAGTTGTTGGAGCCATTCAAGAGCAAGTTGACATTCCGCTGCTATCCTTCACCGTAGACGAGGTACTCGGTGCTGTTAAGGACCTCAAGCCTTCAACTGCCTCAAGCCATCATCAACTGCAAGGAGGCTCTTGTTCCGATCCTAACGAAAATTTTTAACAAATCCTTGCAGTCACGAAGCTTCCCGTTGCTTTGGAAATCTTCTTGGATGTTTCCTGTGCATAAGAAGGAGGACCAGGGTGACATCACCAATTATCGGGGCATCACCATGCTATGCGCGTGCAGCAAGTTGCTTGAGCTTCTCATAGTAAAATATATCCAGCGAGGTTTTCGACAATCGATATCTCCCGTCCAACATGGTTTTATGCCAAATAGATCTATCGAAACCAACTTAATGTGCTTCCTGAACTATTGGCTGGTATCGCGAACGAATCGATCGAGACGATTTCGATCAAAAGAATTAGTCGAACGAAATCTAAATCTACTCGAAATAGCTATCGGCAACGGGGTTTCTGTTTCGATCGATGAACTATGGGCGTTCGTAAAGTCGAGCAGCAAGCGAGCGTAAGCGATTTGTTGTGCACCACGCAGCTGGGATCGGGCATAGATTTTGAAAAGTATAGGGTATCAATAATTTTTTTACGAATTTGTTGTGCACCACGCAGCTGCACCGGTCATGGGGTATTAGCCATCGTCGCACCCAGCTCAATTTTCTCAGTATATTTCGGATCACATAGGGTACCAAGAATTTTTATGAATCTGAATAATCGAACCCAATTTATAAAAACATCAAAAATCACTTTAATACGCCTTCGTTGAATCTGTTTATTTAAAAGAAACATGTTTGCAAATGCTTATGCGACCGCTCTCGATAGCTCTCGACCTGTCTAAATCATTTCGATCGAGAAAAGGCGTATGCGATAGGAATTCTCGATCGAAATCGAGTCAACTGTTGACTGCTTGAAAATTTATAGATCGTTTGCTTCTACGTTTCGTTCGCGATAGGTCTTTGTCATTCCGATGAAGCAAATGAACCAAAAATGAACACTTTTCGACAGGTTCATGCAGTCGATCGAAATCGAAACCGTTCGCGATACCAGCCATTGTTATACGTCCCTCGACAACGCCGGCCAGGTCGACGCTATTTATACGGACTTCCACGCTGCTTTCGACTCAGTCAACCATGCCCTGCTGCTAGACAACCTGAAAGGTATGGTGTTCATGGTGGCCTTGTCCAGTGGATTCGAAACTTCTTGACTGGAAGACGCATTCAAGTGAACATCGGTTCGAGCTTTGGTGCTCCATTCTGCAACGCTTCTGGAGTTCCCCAAGGTAGTGTCCTCGGACCACTGCTTTTTGTGATTTTTATCAACGATGTCGTGCTACACTTGCCTAAGGTCGCTAAGCTCCTGTACGCTGATGATTTAAAAATGTTTGTCTCTGTTAAAGATGTCTCCGACTGCCATCTTCTTCAGGACTGCCTCACTCGTTTTAACGCTTGGTGTTCAGCTAATGGGTTGCGAATTAATGTTAAGAAGTGTTCTGTGATAAGCTTTTCGCGTAAAAAGTCTCCTATTAGTTTTAATTATCATGCTGAAGGCTTCTCGATCCCACGTTTGGAGGTTGTCAGGGATCTAGGTGTTCTACTAGACAGTAAATTGACGCTCTCTGACCACTTCAACTCTATAATTGCCAAAGCTCTACGTCAACTAGGTTTTATTTTTCGTGTTTCTAAGAGCTTTAAGTCCGCGTTTACTTTAAAGTCCTTGTACTGTTCGCTGGTAAGACCAATTCTTGAGTTTGCGTGTACTGTCTGGTCACCAGTTCAAACCACGTGGATTGATAGATTGGAGAATATTCAGAGGAGGGCCACACGTGTCTTGTTTTATCGTTTGCCATGGACTAATCGTATGTCCCGTCCTCCTTATAGGACTCGCTGTTTATTGTTTGCTCTCGATTCTCTAGAAAATAGGAGGAATGTTTCTCACTGTATTTTTGTTTTGAAACTTTTCTCAGGTTCGGTTGACGCTCCTGATCTCCTAGAAAAAATTAATCTCTATGCACCGTCGAGAATGTTGAGAAGCGCAAACCCTTTACAGCCGGAGTTCCGCCGGACTGTCTTCTGTACTCAGGACCCGGTGTTCCAAATGTGCCTACTGTATAATGAATGTAGTGTGTTGTTAGATTTTAATATGTCGCTTGGTGAGGCACGGTCCACGATCAAAAATATGCTAATGTGATTAGTTAAGATTAAGCGTTATGTAGGCCAGCGGGCCAGATAACCTTGTTATTAAATAAATGAAACGAAATGAAATGAAACACTGGGAAAATGCTATAGAGGAAAAATTAAACGTGCTATTACACATACAAAATTATTATTTTACTTACGTAAACTCGTTGATTCGTCAGGCCAAGACCGCTCAGCGGTTGTTGCGCCACATAAGTAAGTAAGTAAACTCGTTGATGGACTTTATACGGTGCCGGATTCGGTCGAATGCTGCAACATCCTCAATTTCTATTAGCACAGTATTCTTCTTCTTGGCGTAACGACCTCTTGGTCATGCCTGCCCGTTAAGGGCTTACGATACTTGTTTCCCTGTTGTACGTGGATAGTCAGTCCTCTCGTACAGGGGAGGGCCCGGTCTCGGATGGGATTCGAACCCACGCCGTCGATGTGGTGAGCCCCAGCGCTCATGGGCCGATTTTCTAACCGACGCTACCGCTCGGCTGTAGCGGACCTCCAAGTCAAGACCACTGCATTGATTACTCACTACCTGAGCTTACAGAAAAGCTAATATTGCCGATGGACATCCTTCTCCATGCCATCCGTGCCGCATTCGCTGCACATTCTGCTGTTCACTATTCCCCACGTGTAGGTTTCTTCTTTCTTTCGTTTGTACTGGAGAATTCTTCCATGTGTGTGACGATTCGCGTAAGGCGAAGTTTCGGCTCGACAGCCGGCACACTCTACCGCTTGCTGTCCCCCACCTTCTATGTTTCGCGGAAGGAACTATCCCCCATCTATTGACTTGTTCGTTTCGCTGAAGGTAAAGCTTCCTGCTTACAAAATCATAAGTGAAAAGACGTCTAAAAAACCACGTGGAAACATAACCACAAAACATACCACAAAAAACCACACAAAACCATACACAATTCATACACCAAAACAACAATCCCAACAATCCGAGCATCAGCGTCAACACCATAAAGATTAACCTGGCCAACGTCCCGAAACCACCTTTCCAGACAATTCACGAGATGGTGGCAACCCAGCTAGGACTAGGGCAGGACGAAGCAGTCATGTTACAATGCTGCCTACTCGAGCCGGTAATATATGTCAATATATGTCAAGGTTACCAACCTGGTCCATCGGTCAAAGCGAGCCAGGGTACAACCCTGACGATCGCAGGAGACACCTACGTAATTCCGGTGTCCTTGGCTGTTGGGGCAGTAGACATAAAAATCAGTGACGCCCCGGACGAGGTTACCGAGGAAGAACTGAGGAAGCTCCAGGGTGCGTACGGCGAGATTAAAGAGATGAAGGCTCAAATGTGAGGCAACCAATACCTATTCCCCACAATAACGGGGGAATACGTAGCTCAAATGATAGTGCCCACGGCCAGGAGCCGGAATGTCGGTACTACGTGAAAAAGGTGCTCATCGGGCAGTCGTGTGTTAAGAGGAAGACGTTTGCAGATGAGGCCAAAGAGCCAACAACAAAACCTAGGCAACAGGATTCCCGAAGTCAGCAAACGCCAGACTGGAAAACATCCGAGGGGGTGTAGCCACGGAATTCGAAATTTCCAGGACAGAGAGCTGAGGGCGCAAAGCAACCTTTGCATGAAGTAAAGACCGAGAGCGCGAGGCCGAAAATTACTAGACCTTTCCCAACCACTAGTGAGGAACACACCAAAAGTATCAAAAGTACCGTAAACAGTAGAGAGTCGAGCAGCGAAGGCTATACGACAGAAACAAGCTCACACATACACACATACACAAATACACACAAAATTACTGTTAGGCTGTTAAAGCTAAACAAAGCTCCGAGTCCGGACGGAATACCGAATGTGGCGCTAAGGACTGCAGTTCAGGCGTACCCAGAAGTCTTCAGGGAGACATTTCAGCGGCTTCTGGAAGTGGGAGAGTTCCCGGCACTATGGAAGTTGCATAAGGCAGTCCTTCTACCGAAGACAAGGAAGGGTCCAGAGGATCCTTCCTCGTTCAGACCTCTGGGGCTGCTGGACACAACCGATAAGCGAGGATCATAACCGCATCAGCGTCTTCACGAAGGGTCAAGGTAGACTCTCCGATCGGCAGTTCGGCTTCCGCAAAGGAAAATCTACAGTGGACGCAATCCTCCCAGTACTGGGTAAGGCGAAAGCAGCATACGAGAGGAACAGGAACCTAACCATATCGAGCAATGTATGTAAACGAATGTAAACTGTCGGAAAATCGTTTGCGGTACGATGGCCACACGTACTACTGAATAAATATGTCCCGTATTTAACACATGCTGTCGCTCAGCCACACGATCGGTGCGAGAAAAGATAGGCGGGGCTACCTTAAAAGAAATAAAGTATAATACGGTTGCCTTTGGTACACGAACCACATACTAAATTATTGCAAACTGTGGAAAGGGTGCAATATTAACGGCTGTACAGCGAGACATCACCCCGCAATGCATGATCCTTCAAAAGGCATCCCGGCGGCGGTATCTGGAACTGTGAACCACCACGGATACAAGCAAACGAGAGAAAAGGTCTATTACCAGATACTCCGGTGCAGTCGTTAGAAGCGAAAAGATTGCCAAAATATAAGCACCTGCTTAACGTTCCAGTAAAAGGCTTTAAAAATGCCCGCCATCTAATCGTGCCCATCAAAAGGAAGGCTGGGCCACCGAACCAACCAATCGCGATAGAGACAAAGCTCGGGCGGATCGTGGTCGGGAAAGAAGGAGAGAAGTTGTTGAGTGCACGCGCGGCTCCCGAACATGAAAATTGATAATTAACTAATAATAATTAAGAAGGCAGAGAGAATGGACGCAATGACAAATAAGTACTCGATTTTGGTGTGAAGGAGACAGTAGAAACAATCACAGCCGAAGAGAAGAAGAATCCGGCGGATGCAGCAACAAAGATTTCGAACAATGAAAGCTTGTGGATCGGTGGACCTTCTTCTCTGACAAGCGATGAAGCGGACTGGCCCAAGAAGAGAACGAATCTCATCACCGATGAAGAGATTGTAAACTGCCACTTCAAACAGGATGAGGTTATTCGCGCATCGATCGCTATTCGGACTGGATGCGACTAGTACGACACCTGATATTCTTGCGGAAGTTTACGGAATATCTAAGAAATAAGGCCGCATTCAAATCTACCGTGAAGATGTCAGATGTAGAAGCGGTGAAGAACTATGGTTGGTATCGCGAACGGTTTCGATTTCGATCGATAGCATGAACCTATCGAAAAGTATTCATTTTTGGTTCATTTGCTTCATCGGAATGACCACGATCTATCGCGATCGAAACGTAGAAGCAAACAATCGATAAATCATCAAGCAGTCAACAGTTGTCTCGATTTTGATCGATAATTCGTCAATAAAATAAATTAGTTATATCCTAGCATTATAAATAAGACTTAGTTTTTTTAATATTCTAAGCTTTGTAAGTTAGACTAGGTTTTAACAGATGGTTTGGACCGATACTGGGCGCATTTTGGTGCCGAATTTGAATAAACAGAGTTTTGTTGACACTGAATTTTTTCCTACAATCGATTTCATTTCACAATTTTCTACGATATTTCACAAGGTTGATTGAATCGGCTTTACCATCGTGTATAGTACACGGCGAAGAAATCATATTTAATTATTAAATCAAAAACTACACAAAACACAGCAACGTTGCGTACGCAAGCGATACCATAAACGTAAACCACATCGATCTGAAAGCTGCTCGACTATACGACCACCCATGGTTTATCGATCGAAACAGAAACCCCGTTGCCGATAGCTATTTCGAGTAGATTTAGATTTCGATCGACTAATTCTTTTGATCGAAATCGTGTCGATCGATTCGTTCGCGATACCAGCCTATCTCTTCAAACGGGCTCAACGTGAGCCAGCGTCTGCCAGGATGCCGATAATCCTGCCACAAAAGAACCGCTTAATCAAGCTAATCGTCCGGGATTACCACGAGAGGTGCTTGTATCAAGCCGACAACGTCGTAATGAGCATGCTGAGACAGGAATACTGCATCATCAACATGCGAGCAGTCCTAAACAATGTGAAAAGGTGCTGCCAATGGTGCATCCTGCTTGCCTGCAAACCAGCCTTACACTCCCCCGTTTCTCCATACTGGGGTTGAATATTTCGGCCCCTTCGAAGTAGCAGTTCGTCGGTCAACGGAGCCCAAAATTAGATACAGACAGTTTTCTAGTGTGTCTAAAAATCTTCCAGTGCCGCAGGGGAAAAATATCCCACTTCTACAGCGATAACGGAACGAACTTCGTCGGAGAAGAAAGACACCCTACCGCCACAAGGTCGAGATAGAAAATCAATGGACAAGAGCGAGATGGTGATATCCTTGTCTCTTACACCAACCTTTCCCCATGAACTTAAAAATCGAGGCTTGTGCCCATCCAACACAAAATGAACATTTCTCCATACAAAATGGGTCCCGGTTTTGTCAACGGTTCTCTCAACGATCGTCCAGTTAAACCGCGATAATTCATTCGGAGCAAAGCGGCAAAAACGAAAAAGAGGAGAGCCCTGATGGGCCCCCTTCTCTCTTCTGCCTTCTACAACACTCTCATGCCTCGAGCACACAGCGGGATTCGAACCCAACCTCTCCAACTCCGGTCTGTGTACGCTAACCACTAGACCGGCGCTCTTGCTAGAGAATGGCGCGCTAAACGTACAATATATATCTAGCTACATGCGTTTGCATGCATCGTTAGCGATCGCTAGCGTAGGCCTCAACCAAGAGCAGGCCATTTAAGGCTCTCGCGGGGTCTTCGCGTACACTCTCGGCACTGCCGTACGGTGGAGAGCGTGTAATTGTATGGAGCGAATTGCGCTCTTTGAGGGCTTCGCACTTGTTTGTATCCACGCGTGCTCAGGCTTCATACAAGTTTTGCTCACTCTTCATACAAGTTACGCTCGCGGGCGGGTCGAAAATTGTCGGCCCTGCAGCGCGAATGCGATAGAGCATTAGTCAGTCGCTGCGTCTCGCTCCGATCCACGGGGATAGGCCTGAGTTCATTCAAAAATGGTAGTAGGGTGATTATCTAGCCGAACCCTCATGTGTGAAGCCCTCAAAGTGCGCCATACGATACGAAGTTTAACCGAGGAGCCACACGTAAGCGAACGAACGCGTAGACCGATTTTTTTGGCCCGAGCTTTTTGCGGCAGTCGGTGTATACCATATTTATAACAGTTGGTCTTTTTTTTTTACCCGTACATGGAAGCGGGAGAATGCCCAAAACATTCGCTCGACTTTTTCTGTGCGCTAACGAACGTTCGCTCGACTGCTCGAATTAGAAAGGATCCAGAACTCGAATAAAGCTTTTCGAGTAGTAGATCTTATCTGTGCATTCGATTCAAAACCGTCCGTTATGTTTATTTACATGCTGTCAATCATTGTTTTGATTTTTCGATTGGATTTGTTTTTGTGGCTAAATTGATTTGTGGTTTGTGGATTATTCTTCTCAGTGAATTCAGTGAAAATAAAGAAATGGATAGTGAAAGTAAAAATATGGGAGAGCAGGTAAGTGGTTTACGTTCTTTAATAGTTGTTAAGACCTCGTCGATGATATACAAATGTGTTTTATTTTGTTTGAGAGTAAAATAAGCCCGGAGCTGGCTCGGCAACTTGTTGCCGCAGTGGAGGCACAACCAATTTTATGGTCAAAGAGCCACCCGAAATACAAAAACAAAAGCGCAAACATGGATGAGAGGGTGAAATATTAGAAAAGGATCCAGAGAAAACCAGAGCAGAATGGGTGATCGTGAATGTTTTTGATCATAAATGATTTTTGGTTTGTTTATATATTCAATCGTTGACGAATGCTCTTGTTCATTGTTCTATCGAGCTGCTACTTCACAAAGAATGGGGTGGATAGTAGAAGCCATGAGCTTTTTAAAGGACTCAGTTGATGTTGGAGAAACAATTGATAGTGTAAGTACTGAACCAGATTTGCTAAACCTGATTAGCGCAAAAATAACAAAACCTAAACTAACATGGTGTTAAGTGTACAGTCAATGTTTCAATATTATCATGCACTAACAATGTCTTAGAACAGCGGTCTCCAAACTTTTTTTACGCGGGCCGCATTTGGTAGAATAACTGTAGCGTTAGGCCACATTTATCCTGGTAGGAGAGGGTCTCGCATGCGGCCCGCGGGCCGTAGTTCAGAGACCCCTGTCGTAGAACAATAATGTTAGATGGCGAGATTTTCGAGCTTCATATTTGGTTCCCTGGGCTCTGCTATAGCAGCCTGGGACTAGACCAACCACAATATAGGCTAGTTTGCGATAATCATCATTTCTACCATTTCATGCATAAAAGCCTAAGACTATAAGTTAATATAAAATAATTTGATTCAAATAATGTGTGATGTGTGTTGATGGTTGAATATGTTGGGTGGTAACATAATAAATAAACAAAAGGCATGTAGTGGTAGTTCTTCTTTCGCAACATTATTTAATATTAATTCCATGCTAGGTTATGGGCTAGATGACTTCGTATTGTGTTAACATTTAATCTTTGACCCTGTTCTTCACCTTCAGTAATGTTATTCGAATTTTGTAACGGTTCTAAATCATGATATTCGATGCTGTTATGTGTAGAATCATAAAATTGTGCTTGTGTTGCGTAATTTGGATTTCTGCTCTTTATAAAATTTAACAAGAAGACAGTCGTCCTAACTTCTTGCTTCGCCGCAAGTGGTTTCAATAAAATCGTTGTTTGCAAGATTTTAAAAACATTGGAAAGAATGCCAAATGCATTTTTGACGGTCATTTTTGCTCGTGAAAGCCTATAATTGAAATTTCTTTCAAAAGATCCAACGTCGATGATAGCCTGCAAAAGGTCGAATGCAATAATTTGATAACGCAAAAGCCTGATCTCCTAATAACATATACGGTACTTTAACCGCAAAAGGCGGATGCAGAACCACGGGGCTTGGAATGTTCAGCTGGTTATTTTCAAATTTATCGTAAATGCTTGAGTGTCGAAACACACCACCGTCTGAAATCGACCCTTTTGCTCCTACATCTATATACAAGAAATTATAATTAGAATCTACTATAGCTAGTAGCACAATACTAAATTTTTTTTTGTAATTGAAGTAGTCTGATCCACTTTGATGAGGGGCAATGATTCGAACATGTTTACCATCGATTGCACCAATGACGTGCGGGAACCCCCATCTATTTTTGAATTTCGTTGCAACTTCTAACCATTCGTTGTTTGTAGATGGTAACTGGGAGAAAATAATATTGACTAGTGCTTATTTTATTTTACATATTTTTTTTTTCAAATTAATTCTGCTAATATATTTTCTTTTTCGCAAATAGCAGGCAGGTCCATCTACATGCGAAGTCGTTCAGCCAACGGACCACCCAGCCAGCGGAACACCAAAAGCAGGAACAGGAACATCGCGGATCCCACGCTCGGTGCGCAGACCATCAACGCATTCACCCCAACGAAAATGTGTGACAAAGTGAGGGACTTGAAAGAAAAGGCAATGAATTTATTAGTGGAGCATTTGCAAGACCAAAAAACAAAAATTTCTCCATTTATGCAATTGGTCGAAGAAAAATTGAAACAAAAAAGTTCAGAAGACCGTGCGAAATTAGAGATCGACATTTTAAAATTGATAAATCAAGTTACGGATCTTTCAATAAACCAACAGAAATAAATTAAAGGCTTTTTAATTCCTACTGGGCTGCTGGCCAACTCTGGACTCTCTGTGCTTGCACCATAAACATAACATACCTTTACGAAATCAACAAGGGCTTCTGTTAAGCATTTGCATACTTCGGGAACAATCTTTGAAATAAGCTGTCGTGACACCTGAATAAACATTTGGTATTAATAAAAACAAAGACGTAGAAATTCATCCTATTACGCAGGTACTTACTCTAAACAAGTACTGTAAATTTGTAAACCGTTCTCCAGTTGCTAAATACCTTAATGTAACTAGAAGCCTTTCCTTCGGCGTAACTGATTTTCTCATGGCCGTATCCTGCCGACGGATGATGCCGACAGTTTTTCGGCATTGTTCCTCGACTGCATCCCCACTCGCGGATTGTCCACCACTCGCGGATTGTTTGTTCTTCATCACTTTCAACATCACTTAGAAATAAAGCAACAAAAGCTTCAATAAGGCTCATATTGTAAATTTTCTCGCCTGATTTAGAGCAAATGGATGTGACTGTAAACAAACAAATTAACCGCCAAACTGATTTGACGTTCGTATCGAGCAGAAAAATGGCAGCACATAACGAACGAAAGAGGCAGTTGATACCAGAGCGAGAGGCATTGCGGACACACGTGAAGCTCCCGTAAGCTCCAGCCGCTCGAAAAAATGTGGTGAATAAACTGTACAGTTGTGCAAAAACGGTTGAAGAATGAAGTGTTGTAAAATGAATTATTCTATTCAATTAGAGTTAGCGATCATGCGAGTGAACCTAAATAGGTTGAGAATTCTAATTGAGGAGCAGCGTCGTATCCCGTTTCCGGCGAATGTGGACGCGAAAACTGTTTTTAAACAGAAATCTAATTCTCCTGTTTGACCTACAGGAAGAAGTGGAAACAACTAGGATTTTATTGAGAATGTGTAGTGGAGATTTCGAATATCTATTAGCAGCAGGAACTCTGTATATTAAAAAGCAAGATACCAACATGAATTTTTTTTTTTTTTTTTTACCAACATGAGAGAAGCAAAAAGCCCTCGGATAAAGCTGTCCATTGCATTGCGTTTTTTGGCTACAGGTGACTCATATACTACCAAACCGCCACAAGCTTCGGGTCGAGATAGGAAATCAATGGGCTAGAGCGAGATGGTGATAGCCTTGTCTCTTTTACACCAACGCAGAAATTTCCCCGTCCCGCCACAGTCAGAAATCTCTCCTTAGCGCACCCACCAGCTGCCGCGGCAGCTGATTCGAACTGAAAAATCGAGGATTGTGATTGGCTAGCCGAACCCTCATGTGTGAAGTCATCAAAGTGCGCATGCGCATTGCAATACGATACGAAGTTTAAATGCCCTGCGCGAAAACCCAGCGCGAGCAATCGTAGACCCAGCACGAGTGGTCGAATACCCAGCGCGAGCGATCATTCATTCATTTCATTTGATTCATTCATTTAAATGAAGAGCAAAAACCGAAACGCGGTGGCCATACGAATTCGCTCCGAGAGAGGTTTAAATGGCTAGAGCGGATTGAGCGTATACCGATGCATTCCCATACAGTCCATACAAACGGCTAACTAGTAGATATATATTGGGCCTTTAGCACACCGTTCTCAACAAAGAGCGACGGTCTTGCGGTAGGTGCGCAGAGACCGGAATGGAAACAACGCGGTTCAAGTCCGCGTAACAGCTCGAAACATGAGAATGTGTAGAAGGAAGAGAAGAAAAAAAGAGGGAGGGCCCCTGAAAGGGGCCTCCATTTTTCGTTTTTGTCGTGACAACTTCGGTTTTGCTTCGGTTTAGGTTGCCGACAAATCTGAAAACGGTATAAAAGTCAGCATGCGTACGGAGCGCGTTTTACAAGGCGCTTTGGCGCTTAGGTAGTTAGCAGTACACATTCAGAGTATGTATTTCTAAATGATTTGCTTCAAACTATATAACTACGTTCTAATCAAAGCTCCAAGCAACAGTGGATCGGAGTATTGATTTATGCTAATGTTGGGTACCAATGCAAAATGTTGGCTAACACCGAAATTTAAAAAAAATTGAGAACCACAAGTTGAACATACCAGGACCTGAAGTACTGCGTGTACCTTACAGCATAAAAGTCCCATACATGCTATTGGCAGATCAATCATTTGCTATGAACGAATGGTGCATTAAGCCTTTTCCTTAAAATACAACCCCTGGAACACCAGTACGACATTTCAAATTCCGCCATTCACGAACTAGGCGAATCGTTGAGAATGTGTTTGGAATAAAAGGGACTATTACGAGACTCGAACAACTCTCTCATCACACGGAAACCGCCGACTCGAACGTTAGAGAAAATTGCATTACGGTCACTTGTTCGAGTCGATGTGAATGTGTCGAAGTGGTGTGAATCGACTGTGTCATTTTGTAAACAATGAAAAATTTGTGAAGAGTGCGGTGTGTGTTTTTTCTCCAATTTAAAGCGAAAAGATACCTTCGCATTATGAAAACGCCATATTTTACTTCAAGTGTATCTTATGTATCGGAATTTACTATTGGAACTCCCGTGAGGTCTCTTCGATTGAACTTTTTGGCACTTTCCGTAGCACTAGACCACTACGAATAAAAATTTGTCGAATTCGAGATCCCGTTCGAGAACCGTAATGCATTTTTTCCCAAATTGTTCGACAGATTACTTTGATCGACAAAAAAGTTCTCGAACGGGAGCCGAACGGAAACTCGAAGATGAGGCATAATGCAAATGTGTCGTTCGAGTCGGAAATTCTCGAACATTCGAGTCTCGTAATAGGCCCTAATGTCTAGCATGCTTCGTGTGCTTAGAACAACTATGGAATTAAATGCTGAAGTTGTGGAGAAAGTGGTATTAGCAGCAGTTTATCTTCATAATTTCTTAAGAAAACGAAACTCATGACGAAATAATGTACCAAGTGAGCCAATGCTGGATTTACAAATAACACCAAGCAATATATCTAGAAACATGCATAACATCAGACAACACATTGCGCACGATCTATTTATGAATAATCCATTACCATAGGCAGATATTCAATAGCACCGCACACATAATAATACATAATCCGATGGTTATTTCAAATACTGTTCGAGCTCAATTTTTTCAAGGAACTGGCATGACCAAGGTATTTGAAATGTTGCAAGGTAATTTAATTTCAAACATTTGTTTTTTTATGAAAACAGATAAGGATTGTTTTAATTGCACCTTCAGTGTTGAAAAATTTGTGTATGTAAACTACAAACTGAAGAACTATGCTTGCTCTATTTTTATTCAATGAACTTGTAATCATCCTTTTATCTTCGGAACATAAAAGATATGTAAGCTGTCGTAACCTTGGTTATTTGAACCAAGTAAATTACCTTTTTCAACCAAGGCAAATATAGTAAAACGAAACTGATCATCAAAACGATTGATTTTATAATACAAAAAGTTCAGGATTGCATGTATGATAATGCTTGACATGTCCGACCCAACTCTACGTTCATGAGAGGGAGAGTGGGAATCCACGTGTGCATGAGGAATTTTGTAGCAAAGCGGTCAGTTTATTGCAATGAGCATCTCAATGTAAGCGAGGATCCTCCCCTAACACCAACTAAAGGAAGAATGCGAGAAGTAGCGATTGCTATACGTGACAGAGTGTACGGACAACCGATCAGTGACTGCAGTTGTACGGGCAGGTATGTTTACCTTCGGCAAAATGAACAAGGCATGAAATGAGAGATAGATCCTACCGAGAAATACAGAAAGCGGGGATAGCAAGCTTCAGAGTGTTCCGGCCATCGAGCTGATACTGCGCCTTTGACAAAACGACATATATCCAGAAGGATCCTCAGCTACAAGCAAACGAGCGAAGAAAGCGAGACGTGGGGAACAGTTTGCAGTAGAACGTGCAGCGAATGCGACACGGATGGTATGCAGAAAGAAGGATGTCCACCTGCAACATTCAATTTTCTTTAAGCAGAGGTAGCGAGTAATCTATGCAGTGCTCTTTACTTCTCTGAACCGTTTTATTCCTGTTTGGATAGATTTTTCCAATCGGCCAATGCCATGCGCAATTCGCATGCCATCAATGTGGATTAGCATGCGCAGGAGTTTAAAACCCGGCACTTTAAATTGTAACGTACCTGCAGTACACCGGTAGTAGGGCTTCTTGCCCTGTTCAGCAAAAGACCAGTCAGCTCTCTTTTCCTTGCGTACAGCGGATAGCAAAACTTCCAAAAGATAGAAATCGTGGAACCACTCTCCGGAGTGCACGGCCAAAAAATGCTGTCTCATATTCGTGTAGCCGGTATCTCCCTTGTCCAACATATGGAGGGGAGTTACCACTTTCCAGGATTGGCAAATTAAGCAAACCTTATCCGTGAGACAATTGGTCGCGTCGAAAAAATCATCAATAGATGAATTCGAGGCGCCTGTCACGGGAATTTCCAATTTCCACTTTTACGCGCTCGTGTCTCAAAGATATGTTATCCCATTTTTTTTTATTTACATTTACATTTGCAAAACAAACATCTCATCATCATCATCTGTGAGACCGTGTTGACAAGTGCGATGTTTACAAAAATTAAATTTTCACAATATTTCATATGTGATAATATAACAATGCAACTTGATCTTTTCGATTTTTTTTATGTAAATATAGAAAAAGATAAAAAATGAAGCACTGAGGTATATTAAAGAGACGTACGCGAATGACATCGATGTGTGAGCTTTAGATGAAGAAGTTAACAACTTTTTAAAATTTATAAAAGAGGAAAATTTGAAAACTAATTTTAAAATCTGACATTTATGAATTAGTTAAAGAGATGAACTGCACATTCCCAAATATTGAAATAATGCTTAAAATTTTATCAACGATCCCCATTTCTAACGGATCTTTTTCAGTCTTAAACCGCGTGAAAAATTATTAAAGAACTACAATGGGAAAGAAAAACTTAAACAATTTATCAATTTTGTATATACAAACTGACATGACTGTTCATCTCCACATAGCGAACTCATAGGAAACTCTGGTGAAACTCCTGTCAAACTTGTATGGAGTTTCGAGTTTCCCGAGTTCGCTAAGTGGACACGCATTTGTTTCGGTCTTCTTCGCTTCTTCTTAATCCGTCAGTTATTAAACGTCAGAACGAGGGGCTTTGCTAGTGCTGTCAAGAGTTTCCTACCAGTTTCCTACGAGTTTCCCAGCTGTTGCGGGAACTGAGTTCGACAGTTCGACGGAGGAGAGTTCGCTATGTGGAGATGAACAGTGATAGATTCGATAAGAACTTCAAAAATTATTGATAGTTTTGCTAGAAATAAGGCCCGTAAAAAACACATATATAGTTCAATAATATAAGGGTAAAACGAAGATAAATCATGTAGTTAAACTTTGTGCAATTATAAATAATGCAATAATGCAATACTTGATGATGGTGTAGTTGAACATGTACCATCTAAATCTGTTCGATGAAATTGCAGAATAAGTCAATCAGTTTGGTTCAACAAGGATACAAAACATCTGAAGAATCGGAAGCAAAATGCACATAAATTTTATAAACAAAATAGGAACGATAGGAACCTTGCGAATTACCTTAATATTTGCAACCAACTCAATCTGGCAATCCAATTTGCATACGAGGAATACAACTCAAAAACAGGGTCAGAAATAAAAACAGGACCCAAGTCATCAGTTGCCCTCTCCTTCGATTTCTTTTGGTTTTTGTACGATTTTAAATTCAATCTTGCCTTGGCACATTGGACTATACTTTTTTAGGTACCCATTTGTTGAGCCATATCGCGAATGGAACCTTCTTATTTTTATTTGAATGCTTTTGCTCTTTCCCGGTTCAAATGTTGGTCGATAGGACCAGATTTTTGACCACTTTTCGGCGTATCCTCGAAGCTGGACTCCTCCCGAAACTTTTGGATGGCAGTTCGTACGGCTCCGACTCTCACACTTACCGATTCTGCTAATTACCTTAGCGAAATGTTAGGAGTCGAGCACCAATTGTGCAGAACGCTTTAGCGCTTTTTGACGGAAATGCCTCGCATTTTAACAGAAACGGTTGAAAAAAATAGTTTCGATGCACTATCTAGTAAGTTTGAATGTAAAAAATCAAACACCCGAAGAATCAACTGTTTAGCGTCATCCGTTTTCCAAAAACGTAATTTAGAAATCGTGCTTATACTTTCCGGGACACCCTTTACATGTCCCGAGATCGTAACAACAAGATTTGTTTACATATCAAGCATAGGATTAACATAATGCGATGAAATAATACTAGAACTCGATTTCTTTTGGTTTTTGTACGATTTTAAATTCAATCTTGCCTTGGCACATTGGACGTTACTTTTTTAGGTACCCATTTGTTGAGCCATATCGCGAATGGAACCTTCTTATTTTTGTTTGAATGCTTTTGCTCTTTCCCGGTTCAAATGTTGGTCGATAGGACCAGATTTTTGACCACTTTTCGGCGTATCCTCGAAGCTGGACTCCTCCCGAAACTTTTGGATGGCAGTTCGTACGGCTCCGACTCTCAATAGACACACTTACCGATTCTGCTAATTACCTTAGCGAAATGTTAGGAGTCGAGCACCAATTGTGCAGAACGCTTTAGCGCTTTTTGACGGAAATGCCTCGCATTTTAACAGAAACGGTTGAAAAAAATAGTTTCGATGCACTATCTAGTAAGTTTGAATGTAAAAAATCAAACACCCGAAGAATCAACTGCTTAGCGTCATCCGTTTTCCAAAAACGTAATTTAGAAATCGTGCTTATACTTTCCGGGACCCCCTTTACATGTCCCGAGATCGTAACAACAAGATTTGTTTACATATCAAGCATAGGATTAACATAATGCGATGAAATAATACTAGAACAGTTTCAATGCGAGCAACGCGTTTTTGACATATCCTGTTAGACGTTATCATGCATTAGCCAAAGCTGAATATCATTTTACCTAAATTGTCAGAGTACAACAAGGTTGTTTAAATGAATATTTTACATGGATTTTAATGAGAGAAGTAAAATTACATAATTTTCCAACTCTAACTGTTGAATAAGAATTGTTAAACAAGATTGATAAAATAAAACTTGAAGAAGTCAGCCAGTAAACTTATTGATTGTGGGATAAAAGCAATATCTAACAATGATTTTGTTGAAAAGCATATCAAAGGGGCAAACTAATTTCATGAAGGTGTATTGATATCGGAATAGCGTTTAGCATGTTTTCTTTAAACGTATTTTGCATGTGTCCCTTTTTCAAGTTAAAGCTTCATTAGTAAGCATTTCCTATTATTTCCATTTGCCTTTCAAAAGTATGCGCAAATGGATACGTACATTTGTTTTTCTTTAAAATTAGAGTCACTATCAATTGCTATACCAGTCACTGTACAGTCTCAGGCGCGCAGTATTGATTTACATATGCACCCTCTTTTATACCACACGCGGCATACCTTCGAAAGAACTTTACGCTATAATGCAAACCATTATTGAAGGTGTTTGCCGGTAGTTATCGACTTAACGTTATCGAAGTGCAGGAAAACCGAGCACAACAAAGTGGAAAGGACGTTTATCAAGCAGTGATAGATAGTGTGGGTGAATTTTTCGGAAGTGTTTGTTAGGAGAAAATGGAACGGTTGAGACTAAGGGCAATGAAGATGACAGAGAAGGAGTCTTTCGCGGACTGCTTTACTGAGACTAGAGGCACAAGCCGTATTGTAGGTACTTTCTGAAGATTAGAAAGCGGAAGAAGTAGTGCAAGCTATGATCAGACGCTCGGTTCCGGAAATAGCGAATCTGCTTAGAAATGATTTGTAAAAAATCTAGATTTTGTGCGTATGGAGACGGTAGAAGCAGGAATAGACAAAATAAAAAAAAGCAGAAAATTATATAGCGGCGGTGTCGTATACTCATATCGGAGTGCATACGACGTGTGCGCGTTCTTCGGGCCCGACGGCCCGATACTGCGCGCCTGAGACTGTACAGTGACTGGTATAGCAATTGATAGTGACTCTAATTTTAAAGAAAAACAAATGTACGTATCCATTTGCGCATACTTTTGAAAGGCAAATGGAAATAATAGGAAATGCTTACTAATGAAGCTTTAACTTGAAAAAGGGACACATGCAAAACCTATACGTTTAAAGAAAACATGCTAAACGCTATTCCGATATCAATACACCTTCATGAAATTAGTTTGCCCCTTTGATATGCTTTTCAACAAAATCATTGTTAGATATTGCTTTTATCCCACAATCAATAAGTTTACTGGCTGACTTCTTCAAGTTTTATTTTATCAATCTTGTTTAACAATTCTTATTCAACAGTTAGAGTTGGAAAATTATGTAATTTTACTTCTCTCATTAAAATCCATGTAAAATATTCATTTAAACAACCTTGTTGTACTCTGACAATTTAGGTAAAATGATATTCAGCTTTGGCTAATGCATGATAACGTCTAACAGGATATGTCAAAAACGCGTTGCTCGCATTGAAACTGTTCTAGTATTATTTCATCGCATTATGTTAATCCTATGCTTGATATGTAAACAAATCTTGTTGTTACGATCTCGGGACATGTAAAGGGTGTCCCGGAAAGTATAAGCACGATTTCTAAATTACGTTTTTGGAAAACGGATGACGCTAAACAGTTGATTCTTCGGGTGTTTGATTTTTTACATTCAAACTTACTAGATAGTGCATCGAAAGTATTTTTTTCAACCGTTTCTGTTAAAATGCGAGGCATTTCCGTCAAAAAGCGCTAAAGCGTTCTGCACAATTGGTGCTCGACTCCTAACATTTCGCTAAGGTAATTAGCAGAATCGGTAAGTGTGTCTATTGAGAGTCGGAGCCGTACGAACTGCCATCCAAAAGTTTCGGGAGGAGTCCAGCTTCGAGGATACGCCGAAAAGTGGTCAAAAATCTGGTCCTATCGACCAACATTTGAACCGGGAAAGAGCAAAAGCATTCAAACAAAAATAAGAAGGTTCCATTCGCGATATGGCTCAACAAATGGGTACCTAAAAAAGTAACGTCCAATGTGCCAAGGCAAGATTGAATTTAAAATCGTACAAAAACCAAAAGAAATCGAGTTCTAGTATTATTTCATCGCATTATGTTAATCCTATGCTTGATATGTAAACAAATCTTGTTGTTACGATCTCGGGACATGTAAAGGGTGTCCCGGAAAGTATAAGCACGATTTCTAAATTACGTTTTTGGAAAACGGATGACGCTAAACAGTTGATTCTTCGGGTGTTTGATTTTTTACATTCAAACTTACTAGATAGTGCATCGAAACTATTTTTTTCAACCGTTTCTGTTAAAATGCGAGGCATTTCCGTCAAAAAGCGCTAAAGCGTTCTGCACAATTGGTGCTCGACTCCTAACATTTCGCTAAGGTAATTAGCAGAATCGGTAAGTGTGAGAGTCGGAGCCGTACGAACTGCCATCCAAAAGTTTCGGGAGGAGTCCAGCTTCGAGGATACGCCGAAAAGTGGTCAAAAATCTGGTCCTATCGACCAACATTTGAACCGGGAAAGAGCAAAAGCATTCAAATAAAAATAAGAAGGTTCCATTCGCGATATGGCTCAACAAATGGGTACCTAAAAAAGTATAGTCCAATGTGCCAAGGCAAGATTGAATTTAAAATCGTACAAAAACCAAAAGAAATCGAAGGAGAGGGCAACTGATGACTTGGGTCCTGTTTTTATTTCTGACCCTGTTTTTGAGTTGTATTCCTCGTATGCAAATTGGATTGCCAGATTGAGTTGGTTGCAAATATTAAGGTAATTCGCAAGGTTTCTATCGTTCCTATTTTGTTTATAAAATTTATGTGAAATTTTGTTGAAAAGCATATCAAAGGGGCAAACTAATTTCATGAAGGTGTATTGATATCGGAATAGCGTTTAGCATGTTTTCTTTAAACGTATAGGTTTTGCATGTGTCCCTTTTTCAAGTTAAAGCTTCATTAGTAAGCATTTCCTATTATTTCCATTTGCCTTTCAAAAGTATGCGCAAATGGATACGTACATTTGTTTTTCTTTAAAATTAGAGTCACTATCAATTGCTATACCAGTCACTGTACAGTCTCAGGCGCGCAGTATTGATTTACATATGCACCCTCTTTTATACCACACGCGGCATACCTTCGAAAGAACTTTACGCTATAATGCAAACCATTATTGAAGGTGTTTGCCGGTAGTTATCGACTTAACGTTATCGAAGTGCAGGAAAACCGAGCACAACAAAGTGGAAAGGACGTTTATCAAGCAGTGATAGATAGTGTGGGTGAATTTTTCGGAAGTGTTTGTTAGGAGAAAATGGAACGGTTGAGACTAAGGGCAATGAAGATGACAGAGAAGGAGTCTTTCGCGGACTGCTTTACTGAGACTAGAGGCACAAGCCGTATTGTAGGTACTTTCTGAAGATTAGAAAGCGGAAGAAGTAGTGCAAGCTATGATCAGACGCTCGGTTCCGGAAATAGCGAATCTGCTTAGAAATGATTTGTAAAAAATCTAGATTTTGTGCGTATGGAGACGGTAGAAGCAGGAATAGACAAAATAAAAAAAAGCAGAAAATTATATAGCGGCGGTGTCGCATACTCATATCGGAGTGCATACGACGTGTGCGCGTTCTTCGGGCCCGACGGACGCGCAGACGAAGTGTGTGGGTTAGCGAAACTAACTAGGTTCTTAAGCCAGGTACGTGGCCCGTCAGCAGTCCCTGGCACCCTTACCGCCTCATTGAAGGTTCCAAGCCGTCCCTGTTAAGCGACGGCTAGACACAGCGGTAATCGCACGAATATTCCATATGAAGAAAACGAATTTCGTTCCCGCTATGTTTAAAAAAACGCGAAACTACCCAGCCTAAAATTTTCGGCCACTGGCTCGGATCTCTCGCTCTAATCTCGCATTCGCTCTTGCTTCCACTCGTACGTGAGTAGACAACACGCGATGAGAGTGTGTGCGGTGCACGGCGAGCTGAGAACGTGTGCGTTTCAACGCGTAGAACTTGCACCGCGCCACAAACACACACACTGCGTCCCCACGCACCGCGTCCATAAGCGTATGTTATTTTCTATTCTTCATGCACCTCTGGATGTCCATCATTTAGGTTTTGCTCTAATTTGTTATCTTTTTGCTACTTGTAATTCTGTTGCAGATCGATGAACATAAATCCATAATACGAGGGTTGCCTTTTAAGTTTCGGGATTTGGAAAAACTGGTGATGCAATCTGTTAATTAACAATTTTATCGTAAAGTTTGACGTTTTTGAGGTTATCCGTTCTCAGAACATTTTGACATACGAACGCTATTTGTGTTGTTAAAAAAATTGTTTAAAGTTTCAATCGACACGAGTCTTTTTGAGAGATCTTCGCTTCTTCAGGTATTGAAAAACGTTGAAATCTCAGTTTATTTTTTACGTACGGGAATTAAAAGAAATCATTTAGTGCTAGATCGAGGACTATATGGCGGATGACTCATCAAATCGATGTTTTGAGTACTCAAAAATGCAGTTGTTTGAGCCGATGTGTGAGAGCTCGCATTGTCGTGGTGACGGGTGATCCGTCGACAGCGGTTGAATTTCCTGATTTCTTGGAAGACAACTGGCAAACAAATTGTTGTGTACCACTCAGAATAGACTTTTCTGCGTTGTTCTATAGGTTTGGTTGCGATATATCCAGTTTTTCCGAAAAACAAGAGACCATTTGCTTGGAAGTGCATCGTGCGTGAACAACTTTGGTTGGATTCGGCTCATCTTGAAACACCCATACAGTCGATTGCAGTTTAGTTTCGGGCTCATTCCCGTAAATCCACGACTCATCACCTGTCACGATATTAAAGACGAGTTTTTAAGCACCGCAATCGTATTTTTCGAGCATATCTTCCGACCAATCGACACGAGTCTTTTTTTGAAAGATTGACAAATTGTGTGGAATCCAACACGAGCAAATTTTTTTGACAGTTAAATGTTCATGCAATATTAAGTATATGCTGGTCCCAGTAATATCTAAGGTTGTCTCTATCTCACAAAAAGTCACATGACGATCTTGCCATATCCGTTCACGCACAGCATCAATGTTTTTCGGTACAATAACTGATTTTCGACGACCTTCACGAAATTCATCTTGGAGTGAACTCCGACCACGATTTAATTCTCCAAACCATCGATAAATACTGATCATTGATGGAGCTTCATCACCAAAAGTTGAATTAAGTTCATTCATGCACTACTGCTGTGTCAATTCACGTCGAAAGTTGCAAAAAATAATCGCACGAAAATGTCCACGACCCAATTCCACAATTTGGCGTAAATTGACACTATTCACATTTTTTTAACAACACAAATAGCGCTCGTACGTCAAAACGTTCTGAGTACGTATAACCTCAAAAACGTCAAACTTTACGATAAAATTGTTTGTTGGTAGATTGCATCTCCAGTTTTTTCAAATCCCGAAACTTAAAAGGCAACCTACGTATATAACATGCTCGGATATTTGAATTTTAGTTAGTTACACATTTTAACTTTTGAGCGGATTCAAGGTGGAAAGAACGGTATTAGATCCATTCTGTACGAGTAAAAAACTTTCGTATTGTTTCGAACTATCATTTTGTGGAAGACCGCAAGATCGTTCCAGCTACCGTTCGTGTGTAAGGACCTTAAATCATCTTCATAAGGTCCCAGATGAGCCATCGGCATCAGAAAGTTACGAGATGATGCGCAAACGATTTTTCAAATAAAAATATGTCGGTCAAAAAAAATCCTATTTTGTGGAAAAATGTACGATCCTCAATTCATAGTGGTCAAAACACATTAAAGAATGAACGTTCTTCATTCGCAATGCGTTCACGAAGCGAACGGCACGTCACATAGCATCGATTAATATTTGATTTATAACGTGTCCGTTTTCGAGGCAAGGAATAGCCCAGACATTACCGACTATTTACTTTCAGATCCCAGGCATGGCATTGAACGGAACATCGAGACTTGAGTCGAGTCGTTGGATCCAACAGCGCCACCACAAGCACGACGCATGATTCTAGAGTGGAAGCAGAGCACGTCTATGCAGAGTCATGACTGTCGGAAGAGAAGCGTGTAACGGAGAAATAATACGCGAGGCAAACACAAAGAGCGAGCAAACCCACACGTAAAAGTGGCAACGTTGCCGTACGGTAGTCAAAGAGAATCAATTTTTTGGCTTCTAATAAGAACTTTTTTAAAGGGACACGCCGAAGCGCTTGAAAACCGACACCTTTCTCGGCCGCCTACGCCGGTTTTTTCGGCCGCCGAGCTTTTAATAAAACCCGGCCGACAAGCTTATCGAAAAAGCACGTGTTCGGGAGACTGGGTACGACCAGGCGGGAACCGATGAATTTGCTTAATTGAAACGTTTCATGAAAAGTTTCATTCGCTTGCTACAACAACGTCGGTATGGGCTGCGTATATGGATGCGGCCGATGTTGTTGGAGAGAAACCAAAATGCGAGTAGTCTTCTACGCAAAATTTTGGAGGAGGAACTCAACAACACCATTCATAAACTTTATATTTGATAATGATTCACAATTCCACTTTTACCTGCCGCCAATTCAGATCACGTAAACAAAGCTTCACTTTGACAGATCGGACGAATAAGCTCGTTCCCGCTGGATATTCTGTCGAATCTGGGCTACTTTTTCCCGTTCCCGCCACCGGGAATTCCAGCTACGTTTAAACAGCGGTTTACAGTTTCTAGGTCTTTCTGCAGAAGGTCTATTGTGTTGACAACTGCTGAGCAGTAAGTGTGTTCAAATACACATGCGAATTGCGGGATCAAAAATTACGAAATAATCTGACAAGGAGAGAAACCAGTGGCTGATCTTGACGCCTGATCTATCGAACAGTTCGGTTAGTAGGAGGTTTTTGAAGGCAGGGACTTGAACCGAATTACAGTATATTATACCAGTTTCTGTGCCACACAGCACATGCAACCGCGTACTGCAAGCTTTGAAAACGGTTAAATGCTGTCAGTTAGTCAGTCAACTGTCAAAATGTGCACAAATTAGTTTTTCGATCAGCGAACGAAAAACAGAATTGCCAAAATTTGCGCACCTGGTATTGTTGTTGGAAAAAGTTGTTTGTGATGATGTTTCATGTTTGTTCTATAGAGTTTGGTGAACATATTACCTCTCTACAATTTTTAGCAGTTAAACACTGAATGGGCTTTAATTTGGATCGGCTCACGAACAGTAGCGTCGACACGAAACGAAAAAAATGACTCATGTGAAACCCAACTTAGCACGTCTAAACGCGAAATAAAGAAACAATTTGAGTTGCGGAACTAAAGTTGCAGTTAACGTAGCCGCCCAACAGGCGGATTTTGTCTCGTCATCATATCGTTATCATCTCGTTTGTTAATTTTCGATGGCCATAACGAGACAAAGTGTTGCACCAAAAAAGGGGTGGGGGTGCAACATTCAATCGGTTATTTTGTGGTTAACAGCATAATGGCACGCACACATCTATATAATCCATTTCGGATGTCAAATGAGACGGAGAAGACGGTGTTGTGTTCTGCTCGAGCAGCCAACTCGGAAATTTTTAATCTTCGTCGAATTCCTCAGCTTGTCCGACATTCTGCTCTGCCAAGAGCGGCTTCTTCCTACGGTGTTATTTCTGTTGAACAAAACAAACGAAGGAATAGAATTAGCGAATCGCTGCTAAAAATGGTTGTAATTTCGCACTACCACTTTGTTTACTTACCGATTCTAAGATCCGGCCAACGCATTCGTGGAACGATAAAACTCCTCCTCCGTTTCCCGGACCGGATCGCACATGAGCTGACACTGTTGCCGACTTGTTGATGGATCCTATTGGTTGCCGTTTAGGCGCCATGAAGATTGAAAATTCAACACACTTTTGCGGAAGGAACAACACTTCACACTTTCCAACTCGACTGTTCGCTGACTGACTCACTGTTTCGAAGACTGAAAACTACATCGCGTCGCGATTGACAGTTGGTGCGTAATGGCTCCCATGCAGACATCCTGTTTTATTCTCTACATGATTGACCGACATGAAGTGCATAAACACACATTCGGGTTGCTGTGCAGTGTGGGAATGCTACACGAGCGGTTCCACTGTTTAAATGTGTCAGACTGAAAGGAACATGGGGAAGGCCAGATGCGGCTTCTCCCTTAGCACACCGGTTTATCATTAGAACGAGAAGGAAGACAAAGTGTGTTGAAGACTCGCGTCTCTCTCTCTCTCTCTCTCTCTCTCTCTCTCTCTCTCTCTCTCTCTCTCTTTCTCTCGCTCCGCGTTTCTACTTTCCCCAAAGTGTTCCGACAATTTCATCCCACTTCCATAGCGACCTGCTTCATTTGGGAAAGAATCAAGCCTTCCTTTGGGTTTCTTTCAAACAAAGAAACTTTTCAGAAATTTTGAGTACTCGTCGGATGAAACAGAACTTTATCAGCTACATGTCGTTTTAACGGCTGTCCTAGCTCACGTTGTCGCTGAGATGACTAGACGCAAAGTTGAAATTGGTTTCTGCACGGGTACTTTATTGTCAGACTGTACTTTCCTAAGATTAATATGAAGCTGTCCTACACCGGTTTAAATGGTTCGACAAGTGACTTGGACGACAAGTGAACAAGTGGTAACTGACCATGGAATAAAACGTTGAATGTTATATTTGAATAAATGTTATATTCCACCTCCTAGACGATAGCTTTCACATTAAAAAAATAATAGTGCCCGTGTAACCGGGCCAATAAGCTCGTTTATCTAAATTCTGTGATTATTTAGTGAAGTTTTTGTATGTTCAACAATACACAACAAAATAATAGTTGTAGCTTCAAGAAATTTTATAACATTTACCAAATTGCAAAACATAAACAAAGCACAGATGACGCTTGGCCAGAATATCGACGATACACGAGAGACCAGCGATTACGCAGTTTTAGTTTCTTGGACGATAGTAAAAAAGTTATGAATGAAGTTAGCAGTATGCCGAACAGCATCTATTAGAGACAATAGCATAGAAAATGCCGTCAACTCTTCTTGTTCTGCTGATGAATGTTCAACTAAAGGCTTGATGATAACTGGTATGCTAAGACAACTGGAAAATAATGAAAGGAGGCAATTTGTTAGTAGCGTGTTGGCATTATATCATCACCGCTACTCAACAGGTCATCGTTTTTTGATTTCTGGCCCATTTGCAACATTATCAAACATTGGCACTGGCGAACCATCACACATGAATACAGATGAAAGAATGCTTCAAAATTCACCATACAACAATTCAGAAATACAACAGATCTAGTCCAGACTTCATTTACTACTGAGGAGCAACATGTCAACGCAGATAAACAAGGTCAGGATTCTTCATTATTAATAGATGCAGACAATTTATCACAACCAGGGACGAACCAAAAATAGTCGCTAAACCTGCAATTGTACGAGGAAAACAACTTCGGGAAAGTGATCATACAAATATACCTTTCGTGCCATCTAGCACGTCGACTCCGGCAAAATCCATGGAAGCTCCACCTTTGATTTATTTTTATGGAAAATAAAAACATGATTCGAGACATAAGAATGTATAGAAGGAAGAGGAGAGAAGAAGAGGGAGGGACCCGAAAGGGGCCTCCGTTTTTCGTTTTTTGAAGCGGCAACTTCGGTTTCGCTTTGGCAATTTTCGACCAAATTGTTCTGTATATTCGGATCCCGATTTGGCCACAATTTAGTTTGCTTTACTTCGTGCTGTGTTCCATGGGATACCCAGACAGCAAACTGAACCGGTTTTAGAACTATCCCGAAGTTTTGTATGGTGTTGTTGTTGGAGTCTTGTTTTGTTTATCCGGCGTTTGGATGCATCAAAACAGAAGCAGAGTTTAACGCGAGTGAAATGATACGTGTACATATAGTTAAACGTTTGAAAACTGTCGACAATAATCAATCATCGAATCTACTTTTGATTCACAAAGATTTAAAAATGCATGAGAAAACAAACCACAGTTTTCTCAACACATCAAACAAACCAGCTCTTTGTACAAAGATAGTGCAAAGATGCCAGAATGTAATAGTGCACAAATGCAAAGTGAAGACCGTGCTGATCAACCAGAAGCTAGTACAAGTGTTCGGCCTACAAGTAAATATTAAAAGTTTCTGAGATATTAGTGTTAATAAACAGTATAACTTTATTTTGCTCAATATTGTTTTAGCGCCACCAGAGCTTCCGGAGACGGGGAATATTTTGCCGTCCATCCTTTCAGATGACGAAGTCGACGAGTTTGATAGTATGGAGAACTTGTAATGAAAATCTGTGAAGAAATACGGCATCAAAAACCTGGATATGATAGAGGACATAATCATAGAAGACAGGCTAAATCTGCTGGATCACGGCATCATGAAAAAACTTCTGATGGGATGGTAAAACGGACGACTTGGCTCTGAGCATCGCTGGACTCCACCGCAGAAAGAAGCGATCAACAAAAAATTCAGATCAGATAAAGTTACCATCCGAAGTGAATCGAGATTCGTTATTGATCCTTGGAATGTTAAGGGTATTGGAAAGAAACAGAATTCCAAAACTTCATGCACTATTCAAGGGTAGGAATATTGAGGGACAATTTAGATCATAAAGCGTACGACCACTTTATGCTGTACTTTTGTGCTATTATTCTGTTCTCGTCAAACGTTCATAGTCAACATTGGCGGCTTGCGGGAACATTACTTGAGCGATTTGCGGTTGAATTTGGTACCGTGTACGGACCTGGCCATATATCAAGCAATGTTCATCAACTGTTGCATGTAGTCAATGACGTTTTAAAGTTTGACAACCTTGAAACCATATCATCCTATCGGTTTGAAAGCTACATGCAAACGTTGAAACGCAAGCCCCGATCAGGATAGAAGAGCTTAGAACAAGTTGTTAATGGGACAGCAGAGATAGCAGCATTTTTGTTTTTTTGTTATACTAGCACACTTTTTGTTATTATTGTTATTGAAAGAAAACATTGAATTATTAAATGAAACGAGTAGTTTTATTTCGTGATGGAAAAATAAAGTTAAATATATACATGAATCCTTTTAAATATTGCAGAACTATGTACTGAATAATTTCATTGAATAAAAAAACTTATCAACTATATAAATATACATATCTACACCGAACTTACTCCCTCAAACAGCAGGCGAGCCACAGGATTTGTTATGTTGTTACGATGCATTCTAGCCGGCGCGTTTTTAAGTTTAGATTTAAAATGAGTAGCGATAAATGATCTATGTACACTTAAACTATTGTTACTAGCTACTTTTTCTAATAATATTAAAACATTTTTAAAGCTTTCCATTTAAGGCTCCTGTCCAGCTAAGCTGGGCTAGGCAGTTTTTCTCAAACAGTGATTCTACGGCACCATTGAGCCGAACGCGACAGTCAACTTCACCATTTACACTGAGCAGCCAGGTTTCCATCTGACGTGCATACTCCTCGCGGTTCCCAAGAGCAGCATTAAACTGTTCCAACTCCTGCACATTTTCCAGGGGCTTAAATTCAAAAGACGATCGAACGCGAAGTGATGCTCGCGGAATACTTGCATCCAGCCAGCGGTCCAATTTTGCCAATGCAGTGCCAACACGTCGTTTTCTTTAAATGCTTGTGGTGGAGGATTTGGAGCCAGCCAACTCAACGGTGGTGGTGTTGATTTGGACACTTTAACGATTTTATGATGTGTAATCGAACGACGCTTCGATACACTTTTTTGAACCACGGGCTGTGCGGTAGAATCCGAGGAAACATTTTTTTCAGAATCCTAAAAAGAGAAACCCGGTAGATTATATTGCACTTTTGCACGCAGAAAACCACTGATCAACTCCAAAGAAGGTTTGTACACTATCACATACGAAACTTACCATTTCTCAACTTTTCACAGGCAGCTCCAATTGGTGTTAGTTTCCTTCAACTGCGCATCCAACACTGATTCTCCAACAGCACACCACCCACACACACACGACTAAGACAGATTGACACCACATAACCAACATCCAGAAAAATAATAGTTGAAAGAAATATCGACAGAGTGAAATAAAAACAGCAAGACCCAATAAAGGGAATAAACATGACGATAGAGGGAACTACAAATAGCAAGGACAAATTAGGAAGAGGAGTTTAGAACAGAGTTTTTTTTAATGTTTTGCGAATCGGTACAGAGTGTCTTTGCTTTTTCAAAGTGTCCACGCTTTTTTAGTTCTTGTCCTCGCTGCAGCGAACGAGGTGTTCTCACGACAAGCTCGCGAGCACACGAAAAGCGTTCGGAAAAGTTCTGATAACAACTTCCTAACTCCACAATCTGAGAAGTCTATCAGACTTCTCAGACTAGGGCTGATTTTGTGGTTTTTGTTGCTTGGGCGATTGCTCGCGCTGGAACAAACCCGAGTGAATTGATGGGCGCGGCAGAGAGAAATTACTGGTGGTGTTGTGAGTGTTGCAGGGAGAAATTTCTGCGTTGGTGCAAAAGAGACAAGGCCATCACCATCTCGCTTTTACCCATTGAATTCCTATCTCGACCCGAAGCTATGGTGGTTGGTAGGGCTCCGGACGGTTCCGGACACTATCTTTGGATCGCACATTGGAAAGTATTAAAACAAATTAAAGACTCTTTACAAAACTTGTGAATCGTTCTTATTGCGTTTGTTCGTTCTTCTTTGTTGCCAAAAAACTCTAAAAAACGAAAATGGATACAGATAACGGACATATCTTAAAGTTTGAACAATATTTAAGCGCTTCCAAAATTACTCTTTTAACATTTACTTTATTTTTATATTGATGTATTTGACTTTCCCGTGCTTGATGCTTACCCATGTAATGATTCCCCACAATATGCCCTACGGCGCATTTACATTAAAATCATTATTACAATGTAAATAATAATTTTAATGTAATCTCATCTGATCACAATAGTTGAATTAAAAAACCGCATTAAAAACATGAATGTGTACGCCAGTAAATTCATTTACAATATTAAAACTCTCTTTTTTTATGTGGCACGACATCCCCAAGTGGGACAAGGCCTCTCTCCGAAGAGAGTTTTCGGTGACCGAAAGACGGTGGTCAGCCGTTCGTAATACCGGGGGGTGCCAAGACTCGATCCCACACCTGTGGCGTGGTGTTTCCTCGCGCTACCACTGCGCCATGGGCACCCCCATACGAATCACGGTCTTTTTGTAAAGGCGCAAAAAGTTGCGATGAAAACGTTGGCCGACTTGGGCTACATTTTGATTACTTTGACGATTCCCACGGTCGCAGATAACCCGGTCGCAGAAGTGTCGTGAAGCCCGTGCAGACCTACGGTTAGAGAAAATTGCAATATGGTCACTTATTCGAGTCGATGAAACTTTCGCCTGTTTTTTCCAAGCGCAACTGTCAAACTGGAGTGAATCGACTGTTACATTTTGTAAACAATGGAAAATCTGTGAAAAATTTGGCGTGATTTTTTCCACAATTTAAAACGAAATGGTACCGTATTATGCAAACGCTGTATTATAGTTCAAATGCATTTTATGTACTGGAATTTACTATTGGAACTACTGTGTGGTCAATTCTAAAAAAAGTCAAAAACTTTTTGGCACTTTCCGTAGCAAAAGATAGGGCTAAACCTCAAACGGTGGTTGCAGTGCTGACCGTGAGAACGCGCGGAAGCGGCGGCGCGCCCGCAGCGAGCGCAGCGAGCGGACTGCGCTAGGTCTACCGAAAAAGAGAGTTTGTTATAGTTTTGAGAAATAAGGGGCGCCCGTGTGCCTCCGATGCAACCAGATTGCACACTGTCCAGCCAACCCTGATTGAAAGTGCCATTAGCTCCTCTACCTTCGATACTGGCACCCTGAAGAACGCACTTAGTGATCCGTCTCGCGCCGTATTTACGTACACCTTTTGGGTCGTGAGGCGCAGTTGCATCCATGCAACGCAATGCGATCTCCCGCATCGGCACCAAAGTGTGAATTGCCGTTGTCGTAGAAACCATATTTATAAGGGCCTTTGCTACTTCATCCACCGCTTCCGTGGAATCCTTTAGTTCCACTACCATTTCATCTTGCTGGTGGGACTTCTGAAACAATCTAAACTCTAAACTTAATGTTTGTAAGCACAACACTTGGCATCATGATCTCTGAGATGATGATGGTGAGATTTTTGGTTTACAAATTTAAATGAAAATAAACAAAATAAATGTAACAACATATCTTTAAGAAGAGAGCATTTTTTGGCCCCGCGATCCGGAGAGTGGTTCCACGATTTCTATCTTTTCTAAGTTGTGCTATCCGCTGTACGCAAGGAAAAGAGAGCCGCACGGCCAGTTTACAGGGCCAGTTTGCAGGACCCAGTAACAGGACCCGTTTGCAGGGCCTAACCTAATGGATGTAGTTTTATAGTTAATTTGTGGCATGTAATGTTCGAATAAATAGTTCCCAGAATCACGAAAGCGTTTCATTTCTTTCCTATTACAAACTTTGAATGAAACTTTGTAGCAGATTTCCGCTTTGCTTTGTTTTAGTTTTCGGCAAAGTAATCATCGATTACCAAAAATCAGAGCCCAAGGAAAATTTCCCCTTCCGTCCTTCATCCTTAGTATCCTTAGCAACATCATAGCGCGTAGGGGAGGCTGACGCGTCAGCACAGTGCATCTATCTAAGCTCAAGGTCGAATTTGTATCTCGCTTACGTGCTCGCTTCGCTCAATCGTGCTATCTAATAGAACCACCTAGTTACTGCAATTTGTATACGGACTAGGTAAAACGGCTCGGTTACACGACCCAGTTACATGCCCCAGTTACAGGACCCGGTTACAGTGTCCGTTTACAGAGCCCGTTTACAGGACCCGGTTACAGTGTCCGTTTACGGCGCCCGTTTACAGGACCCGGTTACAGGGCTCGGTAGCAGTGCCCGGTTCTTCTTCTTCTTCTTCTTGGCGTAACGACCTCTTGGTCATGCCTGCCCGTTAAGGGCTTACGGGACTTGTTTCCCTGTTGTACGTGGATAGTCAGCCCTCTCGTATAGGGGAGGGGTCCGGTCTTGGTTGGGATTCGAACCCACGCCGTCGAGGTGGTGAGCCCCGGCGCTCATGGGCCGATTTTCTAACCGGCGCTACCGCTCGGCTGTACCCCCCTTACAGGGCCCGTTTGTAGGACCCGTTTACATGGTCCGGTAACAGGGCTTAACCTTGTGAATGTAGATTTATTGTTGATTTTATTCTGCGTTAGTTATTTTCATTACGTTGAAGCACTACCTTTCCCAAAAGTAAATTCAATGTTTTAAAAATTTGTCCCCCAAATCACAAAAACGTTTTATTTCCTTCCTACTATTACAAACATTGAATGAAACTGTGAAGCAGATTTCCGCTTTGCTTTGTTTTTTGGCAAAGTAACCATCGATTACCAAAAATCAGAGCGCAAGGAAAATTTCCCCCTCCATCCTGCATCCTTGGTATCCTTAGCAACGGTATAGCGTTATAGGGGAGGCTGACGCGTCAGCATACTGCATCTTACTTTCGCGCTCGCTTCGCTCGTTCAACGGTACTATTGCTATCTAAGCTCAAGGTCGAAATTGTATCTCGCTTTCGCGCTCGCTTCACTCAATCGTGCTATCTAATGGAACCACTCAGTTACTGGAGTTTGTATACCGGACTAGGTAAAACGGCCCGGTTACACGGCCCAGCTACAGGACCCAGTTACAGGACCTGTTTACATGACCCGGTAACACGGCCCGTTTACAGGACCCAGATACACGGCCCTTTGACAGGTCCCGGTTATAGGGCCCGGTTACAGGACCCAATTACAATTAACAGGGATCGGTTACAGTGCCCGTTGACACGGCCCGGTAACAGGACCCCTTTACAGCGCCCGGTTGCACGCCCCAGTTACAGGACTCAGATTACACAATTTGCATCTATGAAACCCAAAACAAACCGGCCTCCAATCTGACTGGGCGATAATGAAGTTTTAGGATATCATATTCGAGTTTAAAGAATCATTAATGACGATGACAAACGCGATGCAGGATTGCAAGGTGTCATATTCCGGTTTCCAGACGCGATAACGAAGTTTACAAAGGCGTTCAACGCGTTTCAACTTATGCTATCCATCGTAAAAGGCAGTATAGTCGTTACGTTCCAAAGCGCAGCCGGCCACGTAATCATCGGTGGAGCAATGGATTTATTTCCCGCTTAAAACGTCAACGTAGGACGGCACAGCGGCGTATGCAGAGATATCGTTGTCCTCACAACGATGCTTCATTCCTGTTGGCTGTCAATATCTACAAAGAGATTAACCGAAGGGCATACGGAGTTAATATTCGGCGAATTCAAACTAGTTTCAACGCAAACCCAAAAGCTTATTGGAGCTTCATCAACAAAAAACGGAAATATAACAGCTTGCCGACCCGTATGTTCCTTAACGATGTTGCATTCAACGGTAGCTCTGAGATTTCTGGTGCTTTTGCCGATCACTTGAAAACAACGTACGGTGATTTATCCGGGCAAAACCCCAACCTCAACGCTGCCTTGCGATATGTTACCCAAGATGCGGTTGATGTTTCCCTGCCCGTCTTCACTGTTGACGAGGTTATCGCCGCTGCCTCCTCGCTTAAATCATCAGCTGCTGCCGGTCCAGCTCACATCCCACGCATAGTTTTGTCCTGCTGCATCAATGCGTTGGCTGCTCCTCTGACAGCTATTTTCAATAAATCACTTCGGGATGTTTGTTTTCCTGCTCGTTGGAAACAGGCTTGGATTTTTCCTGTTTATAAAAAGGCTGACCACACCATCATCTCCAATTATCGTGGCATTTCGATATTATGTGCCTGCAGTAAACTGCTCGCCTGCTTTCGAGTTGCTCATTCATCGCCACCTTCTCCGTGGAGTCCAGGGATACATCGCTCCTGAGCAGCATGGATTTTTGAGTGGGCGCTCAATAACGACCAAGTTGGTGCAATTTACGCACTTCTGCTTTCAACAACTTGACAAGGGATTGCAAGTTGATGCTGTCTATACTGACTTCAACGCTGCTTTCGATACCGTTAACATTGCCATCCTGCTGAAGAAACTGACGAAAATGGGAGTGCACTGTGACCTTGTTTGTTGGCTCGAGTCGTACTTGTCTAATCCGTTCACTTAGAGTTCACATCTGCGACAGTTTGTCCGACGCGTTTTCAAATCAGACCGAGGTACCTCAGGGCAGCATTCTGGGACCCCTCTTATTTATTTTATTTATTAATGACGTCACCCTTGCCATAGATCACTGTTCCATGTTATTATACGCTAACGACCTAAAACTGTACTTGACTATTCGCGACACATGTAACTGCTTTCAACTTCAGAACTGTTTGAATGTCTTTAACTGTTGGTGCATATCCAACGGTTTGTCACTAAATGTTAGTAAATGTTCTGTTATCTCGTTTACGCGAAAAAAGTCACCGATTACTTTTAAATACAAGCTTTGTGACTCTGATCTTTCTCGCTGTGATGTAATACGTGATCTTGGCGTTTTACTAGACTCTAAGCTTAGCCTTAACGCGCATGTGGATGCTACAATACTGAAAGCGAACCAAATGCTAGGGTTTTTGTTGCGTGCGTGCAAAGAATTTCGTGATCCGATGTGCCTTAAATCTTTGTACTGCAGTTTAGTGTTACCCGTTGTCGAATTTGCGTCTGTGGTTTGGTCACCTGAGCACAGAAATAGGATCGATCGTCTGAACAGGGATCAGCATACATTTCTTAAAAAGGGCCAGATGATTAATAGAAAACCGAAACTACGGGCCGGATACCTTAAACAATGACCTACACAAATGGTAAGATAAAATGTTTGAATTTTTATCATTAAACATTTTTTAAACATTTTAATTCTTATTTTCGTTGCACGAGGGCTGACAATAAAGTAAGGTCTCCAACGCTGCAACTTCGCCGGATCACGCGCTAGGCGAAATCTGGCAACACCGCCGTGTTCCTTGGTTCCCCAACTACCACTTTGCTGCTGGGTGAGGCTTCCCCGACCGCTCAGTCTTGGCTGAGCAGCCGTCAACGATGGAGGTACCCCTCGCTTCAGCGTCCAAGTGCGAATTGCGTTCTGTAATACGTTTTTTGAGTGCGAAAAAGGTGACACCTATTGAAATCCATGGTCAACTAGTTGAAGTTTACGGGGAAAAGTGTATGGACATAAAAAACGTGCGTAAGTGGAGCCGCGAGTTCAATTCCGGGCGCACTAATGTTCACGACGAGGAGAGAAGTGGCCGACCGTCGGTCTCGGATGCGATTGTTCAAGTAGTGGAGGCAGAAATGCTCAAAAACCGCCGTGCGACAATTAGGGACTTGGAAGAGAAGCTTGGAGTAGTGTGTAGCAGCGAAACAATCCGTCATATCCTTGTGAACAACTTGCAGTTCGGAGGGAAGAAGTTTGAAAGTGACGCGGAGGTTCAGAAAGAGGTCAACACCTGGCTGCGCGAGGCGGACGGAGAGTGGTATTCTGCCGGCATAGACAAGTTCATCGTGCGGATGCGCAAGGTGTTGGAAAAAAATGGCGATTATGTAGAAAAGTAGCCAAGACCTTGGCCTTTCCAACGGTGTATCGCTTTTTGTAAATAAATATCACTTTCTATGAAAAAAAAATTGGAGACCGTACTTTATTGTCAGCCCTCGTATTTTGATGGTTTTTTCAACATATAACAGGAACACCTCGTTGAACAATATCTTCATTTTTGGGAAGAAAACAAACCTGACATCGTGGACAAATTTTATAAAAAATGGCTTGAAGTTTTTGTATGAAACACTAAAATTTTATTACGGGCCGGAAAACATCGATTTGGCCCGCGGGCCGGACTTTGCCGACTCCTGGTCTAGAAGCTGTCCAACGCAGGTTTACTAGAGTAGCTCTGGCCCGTCCTCCCTGGTGGAACGGCGCGTCCCTGCCGGACTACCCGACTCGGTGCCTGCTGCTTGGTATTAACACGCTGGAACGCCGGAGGACAATTTCAGAGGTTGTCTTCCTTCACAAATTATTGACAGATCAAATTGATGCTCCGTCTCTTTTATCAGAAATCGCTTTCTACGCACCTAGTCGATTCCTTAGATCTAGATCCTTGTTTAGCGTTTCTTTTCGTCGTCATGTTTTTTGTGCTCGTGACCCTTTGCTCCGGATGGCTTCCGCGTATAATTTGTCTGCGAATTCTTTGGACTTCAATATGCGGATTCTGTCAAACATCATTTACGCTATGTTCGCGTTTAATTGTTAAGTTTAGTCATAAGATTTATGTAGGCCATAAGGCCAGATAAATTAATAAACGAAATGATGGTAATGGTAAAATATACCAATCATCCCCTTCAACGGTACCACTTCAGAGTGTTCCAATTAGAACAGCATCGGAACGAATTTCAGAATATCACATAATTTCAGAATCAGAATTTTTCTTGTTCGGACCCCTGCTCCAGTTCGGATTCAAGGTAATACAAAGGCCTACTAGCCAAACCCGGTAGACGGGAGGGTAAATTCCACACCACGATTTCCTCTGCGAAAGGATCCTAGAACTGTACAGTATTGTACAATACGGCCTGCTCGACTATAAATATAATAAAAAATCGAAATACACTGCGACAAGTTTATGGTGTGACTTGTAAACTAGGGGATAAAATTGACAATTTGCAACAATGTTCTATAGCCGGACTTCAGAAAACTTTCTGAATTTGAATTATCAATTGGTCTCTCTCTCTCTCTCTGGATTGGATCTGAATTTAAATTATCATTTGCACAGCCCGGGTAACCACCACTGATACGGGCGATATAATAGTGACGAACAACCAACATTGTCATACGGACATCCAGCAGCACCTTCGAAAGGACTACAAAACGGTGAAGCTGGCTGCCTCGCTGGTTGCCAGCCGAGCACCCTTTCCGCGGTTAGAATTTCGCGATAAAATGCAAAAGCATAGAATGCAACGGTCAACGGAAAGCAACGGAAAGCAACGCAAAGAGTGGGACGGGGGAGGGCCGAAAAGGCCGATATGGCCGATGCACGTGTTGGAAAAAAAGTGTGCATAAAATGCGCCACCGTGTGCAATTACTAGCCCGGCATGGCAAGCACTGTTTTGGCAAGCTCTTGGCAAGGGCAAACTTTACTCTGAATCCCGCCAAGCGCTAACTGGACACGCAAAGACGATATTCAGGGTTTTGGCCAAAACGCCAAGATGACAGATCGGATTCAGATTCATCAATTCTAGAAAATTAGGGAAAAATCATGGGTTTGAGAATTTAACTTTATAACTCAATCAGGTTCAAAAGTTAAAAAAAAATTTTTTTTCAAATTTAACATACATTACTTCCGATTCCAAAAGTTCTTTTCGAGGTTGGATTATGGATTGTGTTTGCATTACGTTCTCATCTTCACATTTCCATTACATTTCATCATATGTACTGTTTTGTCAAATTCCAAGTTATGTTTTCAACGCTGGGGCGAGATTTTTGAAAAAACTCCCATCCTGGTTGACGGTCTTATTCAGACTAACTTTATTATGCTCTTGATCTCTCTATCTCTCTAATCCCTATGTTTGCGTCCCTATGTCCCTCCCGTGGGAACGATGCTGATGCTGCGTTTTACCGCGCATCATGTTGCCGGTGGTTTACGGGCTGCCGCACGCGTAGTCGTGGTCATCGTGGGAGCGATGCTGATGTTGCGTTTCGCATCGTATTACTCCACCGCATAGTATGGGTTGCCAGACGCGATGTTTACGTTGGCGTACGGTAACTGCTCCCCCCTGAAGTGTCGAATCTCCTGGTTCGATGTTTAAACGTTCAAAGACGGAGGTCGGTAGGAACGTGGCAGGCTGGCGCATTCTTTTCCGATGAACTGGACCGGGGTGGCCGTGTTGATTAGCATGGTGCGCGGTTGGGTTCTGAAGTGAAAAAAGATATAGGCTGCCAGAATTATGATGACGAGGGTGGTGAAAGTGAATCCTCCCATGATTGTCCAGTGGTGGTTGGCTGCAGTTGTTTAAAGATCCGAGAGGTGGTTCAAATTTCTATGTTGAAGCTTCTTCAGCATATGAAGGTCGGTTTGCTGCTCGATAGAATGTTTGGTGACGTTCAAGCCTGTGGTCAACGAAAAAATAGGGTATTCTGTGGTGTTCACAATTTGGTTTGTAAAAGTGAAGTCTCGGATCGAGATGGTGCAATTCTTGTATGTGACCAAGAATGATCCCAAAAGATGCCTGTTGGAAATTCCGCAATCGTTGATGAGCGTTTCGTTCACGTCATTGAGCAGTAGAATGGTTTGGCTCATTACGGTTACGATCGGGTGGTCTTCTGTGGATTCGTAGACGCACTTGCTGTCATACCCTTTAACTATATTGGCTATGCAATCATCTGACGAAACATCTTTCAGGTTGTTAAAGTTGCAGAGGCTTCAATTGCCTAGTCCAGAACAGGGGTTAGTTTTAAGGCAGATTTTACCGTCGCCATGAAGGTACTCCGTTCCTGCCAGTTTTATCCGCATTGATTGAGAAATTATCGGTTCGATTCTCAAAAGCTGGTATAATGCGTTGCTCAGGTTCGGTATGTTGAATACATAGACGATAGTTTCTCCGTCCGTTCCTATGGTAGACGTAGTTAATCCTATTGCTTCATCGGGGAGTACTGTTAGTATTCCTTGATCAGAGAGCATTCTGTTTATAAAATTTACTTCTTCTAGTTTTATCATTCTATTACTAACTAATCCTAACTTTGAGAATGTAATAGCATTCTGGATTTTAATTACCCCGTGGTTCAGGATGTCTAGATAAAGAATTAATTTTAAGAGAACGTTTACAGACTTAACTTGTTCTAACATGTATTCTTCTTCTCTTATTATGTTGTTGATTGTATCGGTAATGTTGTTGATTCCCTCGAAAGCTTCGTTATTAATGATTATTTGCCTATTGCTGTTTTCGGATAGGTTTGTTAGTCCGTTGTTAATGTAAAGTAAGTCGTCAGCGTCAGATGAACCAGCTAACCATTTCCAGGCTCTGCCAAGCGCATCCCATCGTTTTTGCCGTTGATGGTTTGCTTTGATAATTTGGAGGTTTGCCTCGAGTTCGTTCAACTTCCATGTCATTAAGTCAGTGATTTGGGTGTCGTTGTAGTCGAGCGTTAATATTTTGTCTTTGATGTCGTTAACTGTGTGTCGTAGCTCGGTTGTGTTAAGTTTATGGATGATTTTTGAATGTCCTTGGATTATTTTGCTTTGCGCTATGTGGATTATCGCGACATGATTATTGTTGAGGTTTTGTATGCTGAGGTTCCCTAAGGCTACTGGGATTCTGTGGAAAGATCAATGTGTTTTACGTTAGACTTATGTTAGCGTTACTTTTATTCCTGAATGTTACTTCATTACTGTTTTTGACAAGAGTTTTTTGAATATCTTCTTATGTCTGGGTTTGATGATCTTATCTTTTATGTATATTGTTTGCCCTGGGCGTAGTATTGGAGGAGGCGTCCTATCCTTATTGGTAGTTCTAAGTTGCTTTCTTTGTGCTTCCTTTAATCTAAGGATTATTTCGTCATGTAGTTTGCTTCGTATTTGTTCTAATGTGTCTGGGTCGGTCTGTCTGTCTGGGTCTCGTTGTTTGCCAAAAAGGATCTCCTTGGGAGTTCGCAGTGTTGAGGAGTGGATCGTGTTGTTATATTTTTCGACTGCTACATGGATGAGGTTACGGGGTGGTAGATGAGGGGTGATCTGTTTTTGGATTCGATATAGTTCGAGGATGGTGGAATGAAATCGTTCGACAGCACCATTCACTTCGGATTTGCTATTGGGAGTTAGGTAAACCGTAATGTTCAAGTCAAGCAATTTCCCTCTAATGTCGGGCGATTGAAATGCTCGTTCGTTGTCCATTACGATTGTGTTTGGTATTACAAAGGAAGTTACTGCGTTCCATAACGCTTTTCCAATGTGGATGCTGTGTCGAGACATTATTGGGATCACGCGTCCGTATTTACTGAATTTATCGACGCTTGATAGGAAATAATTAGATTCTATTTGGAATATATCTAAATGGAGAATTTGGTAGGGATAGTTTGGCACAGGTGTTTCCTGAATTGGGATAACTAAAGGTTGCCGATCGTATTTGGACGTGTTGCATTTGTCAAAAACTCGTACGTACTTTTTCAGATGTTGTGTGATTTTCGGGAAATATAATTCACGCAAAATCTGAAACTTGTTTTCTTGTATACCGCGGTGAGCTCTGTCGTGAGTTTCACGAATGATTTTTTCTTGTTCGATTTCCTCGGTAACATCTTTCAATAGTGTTTGGGTGAATCGAATTTTGAGCAGACCGGCTCTGCTGAAATATTTTTTGTACACTTCCTGAAGTTGTCCCAGAATTTTCTCTGAGGTGTATAGTCCATTGGTTTTTGACGGGTCACAAAATTCTTTTAAAATGGTGGTCAAAATTTGTTCATCAAATTTTGGTCCTTATGATCAAAATTCTGCGATAACCCTGGAAGGGTTGTGAAACCACTGTTTCCGGATTATTGTTCGTTTGTTCAAGAATTACTTGTGAGCGGAAACTATTTAAAGGTGCTTCAGTAGAGATGATGTAATGCGAATCATCATATTCGGCGGAATGTTGGGTGGGCGTTAATGAATTTATTTGGATCCGGCTCAAAGCGTCTGCTACTACATTCGCTTTTCCCGGCTTATACATGATCTCATAGTCATGTTCCTCAATAAAGTTTCGCCAGTTCATTAGTTTTCTATTACATGTTTTAGAGGAGAGATTGTAGGTGAGTGGTTGATGGTCTGTGAAGATTTTTACCTTTTGTCCATAAAGGTACGCTCTGAAAACCTTTAAGGCCCAGACAAAGGCCAGAAGCTCTTTTTCA
This sequence comes from Anopheles coustani, assembly GCF_943734705.1. NCBI lineage: Eukaryota > Metazoa > Arthropoda > Insecta > Diptera > Culicidae > Anopheles > Anopheles coustani. The sequence goes on along the minus strand of NC_071289.1, from coordinate 48,561,593 downwards.
GTGACGCTATATGCTTCTTCGGTTTTGTTAAGGGTTCGAGAAGCGAAGTGGATTGGTTTGTCGTTTCCAGTGGTGCCTTGACTTAAAACAGTTCCTAGGGCGTAGTCAGATGCATCTGTAGTTAAGCAGAATGGCTTAGAAAGATCTGGGTACATTGAGATATCGTTCCCAGACAAAATTTGTTTCATGTTGTCAAAGCATTTTCTCTGTTTTGCGTCTAAATCTATTCTTTTCGCACTCTTAGAGTCTCCTTCCCCCCTTAGGAGTTTAGTTAAGGGTTTGGCTATTTTAGAAAAATCCTTAATAAACCTCCGATAGTATCCCATCATTCCTAAAAATCCTCTGAGCTGTTTAAGATTTTTGGGTTCAGGGAATTTTTTAATTGCTTCTATTTTTTTCTCATTTGGTTTTATGCCTCTGTCTGTAATGATGTAACCAAGAAATTCTACTGATTTATGCAGGAATTCTGTTTTGTCCAACTGGACTTTGAGGTTGGCTTCGTGCAGGGTTTTTAGGACGATTTCTAGGTTTTCCAGGTGTTCTTCGAGGGTTTTACCTACGACTATTACGTCATCAATATAAACGAAGCATCGTTTACCGATGTGGTCTCGCAATACATCGTCCACGGCCCTTTGAAAAATTGCAGGCGCGTTTTTCAGGCCAAATGCAGGGTGTCCACTCAGATTATGATTTCAAATTCCCGGTTTTTTCCCGGCTTTTTCCCGGTTTTTCCCGGTTTTTTCTCAGCTATTTCCGGTTTTTCTAGTTTATGTAGGTTCACTACATTTCGATTGCTCATAGTAGATAAACTTATCTGTTATATGTCTCTATGGTTTCTTAGGTAGTTTACAACTGCATGTAAGTTATGTGTTAAAGAATACTTTAAGGAAATAACTTCAAAATTTTCAAAAACAAAAACTCTTGAAAAACTGAAGGAAAACAAGGACAACTCATACGGGTTGGGATTATATAGAATCGTAAACTGAACTTATATTGAAACAACACACATTTCTTGAGCGTATATAGAAGAAGAAAATGTATATAAAAATGTTGTAGAACAACTTCATTATTGACATAAAAAACAAATTAATTTTTAATACGGCTCAAAAATAGAAATGAATAATGTTTCTCTTTCGCTCATATAATTTTCTCAATCATAACATATTCCACAAAAGAATGGAGATGTAGCATAGCTGTTGTACTCAAATGACCTACATTTTACCAAGATTAAAAACTGACCAGTACACTCGTCTAGCGAATGCCGCAATGCAATAATATTATTATGGGATCTTAAGATCCCATACCAAAACAACCAATACACCAGCCAGAGAGTGGTTGGCAGTTAAAGGTAAAAAAACACTTTATCCATATCAAACCATTGCTGACAAATAGAATGAAACAAACATAATTATTTCCGTACGAATAGTAATGACCACACCGCGACCGAAATTCTATCCAAAGCGGCAATTTTTTTGCAATCATAGAAATCGATCAGATCATATCCGAAAATTCCCGGTTTTTTCGGCGAAATTCCCGGTTTTCCCGGTTTTTTCCCGGTAAAATTAAATTCAAGGCTGATTCCCGGTTTTCCCGGTTTTCCCGGTTGAGTGGCCACCCTGCAAATGGCATACGAACGAATTCATATTTACCATAATTGACAGAGAATGCTGTCTTTTCGATGTCTTCTTCTTTCATTTTGATTTGGTGGAATCCCGACGCGAGATCGAGAGTAGTAAAATAACTATTGCCGCCTAGTTGGTCTATGGTGTTAGCTATTTCAGGCATGGGGTATTTATCTGAAATTGTTTTTTCATTAATCTTACGGTAATCTATTACTAGTCGGAATTTCTTTTCACCTGAAGAGTCCATTTTTTTGGGAACAACCCACACAGGTGAATTCCATGCTGACCTAGATGGTCTTATTATGCCATCGTGAAGCAGTTTTTCTAATTGCTTCTCTACTTCTGCCTTGTATGCTAGTGGGTATGGATATGTTTTTTGATACACCGGGATGTCGCCTGTAGTGCGAATGCTACATTCGACGTTAGTTGAACAAGTAAGCTTCCTGTCAGGATTATAGAAAACTGGTTTCGATTTGGTTAGGATTTTGAGAAGCGAAGCTTTCTCAGTGTCATTCAGGTGGGATATTCGAATTTTGTTTAGATTATCGATATTTTCAGCTTTATTAATGGTCCGTCTTGGGGTTGGAGTGGGCGTGTAAAATTCCAATGGTATGGTTTTTAATTTTCCTGAGTTGCATTTTATCTGGAGTGTCTTTGCTCCGGAAGATAGGTTAAACCTATCTCCAAAAACTATTTCGGTTCCTAAGATTCCATCGAAAAACGAATGGAAGTCAAAAATTAGAAATTTGAATTTTGTGTCTAAAAGAGGTTGAAATAAATTTAGTGTCACAGACTGGTTTATTTCTTGATTTCCCGTGACTCCTCTTACGTTCTGTGCTCCTGTGGTTTCTATTGGTTTTCCCGATGCTAAGGCCCATTTTTTTGAAATAACGTTAACGTTGGCCCCACTGTCAACAAGCATTTTGAGGGGTCCTTTAGACGTGGGTATCAAAATGTACGGAAGAGGTTTTACCCGAACCACTTCGATACCCATTCCGTTTCTTCTAAAAAAGGATCTTTTTCCTTTCCCCCGTCTTCGGCTTGGTGTACCTCTACTTCAATGGGTTCGTCTTCCTTATCCTCGATTTTGATACTACCGAGGGTTTCAAGGGATTCATCGATGCTTATCGGTTCCTTGGTTTGTTCGTACTGTTGATCGTACCATTTCTCGTACTCTTCGGAACTAAATATTTCTTCCAACGCATGCGCGAATCGTTTTGCGTCAGGTCCATGAGCTCTCATAGAATCACTTGGCCCTCGCCTTTGCCCTGTTGGTCTATTACCGTAGTCAATTTGCTGTGTACGAAGTGTACTCGTGTCCATTGGTTCCGGACGTGTTTGTGGCTGAACAAAGGTTCTGCTTGGTGCGAATACATTCGGTCCATTATCTGTTTTAAAATTTCGGGGTTGCGGGATTGGTGGTGGCCTTGTGAAATTATTCGGAGCGATAAACTGTCTCGGTGGCGGGCTCGGTGCTCTCGCAATGGGGTTTGGTCTGGGTGGTGCGATCAATTGGCGGGGTGCCGCAGTTGGAATCGGATGCCACGCTGGTATGTTAACAGGGGCGTTACGTGCGTCCAGGTTCAAATAGTCCACGCAATAGCTGTATGCTTGAGCGAGGCTTTGTGGTCTGAAATTTTTGCAGAATCTGGAGAGCGGGTCACCTAGTCCACGAATGAATGTGTCTAGTGCGATCTGATTGTACAATCGCATTAGCACAAGTTCGTGCCCTTTCCACTGGTCATCCATGGAAATGGCTGAACTAATGAGCGTTACGAGCTCCCTAACTCTAGAGTAGTAGCTCTCTATGCTCTCCTGCTTGGTTCGTACTAACGATTTCAGTTGATTATCGAGGGTCATAAGGTCCCTCTTATCTGCATAGTACAACTTCAGCACTTCTTTGATGTTCTCCCACTTAGTAGGGGTATTGCTTGTTATCAAGGCATCGTTTGCCTCCCCTTTTATCTTCCTACGAATAGTTTTAATCAGTAGATGGTACTGAAAACTATCCTTTAGATCGTCAAAGAGTTCTAGGACATCTTCGACGTCCAACATCCACTGACTGAGGTCTCGTGGATTCCCATTAAAATCGGGCAGATCTCTCACAATCTGCGGGATTTTACCACGATCTTCGAAACTTATAGTTGTGTCGATAGTAAACCGAGGAGCGGCTATCGGTCCGGAGGCCGATGGATCAGCTATCGGTACATGGGTTGACGCGTTAAGGCGTGCTGGGAAGATGATTGGGTTTGGGTTTGCCATCTTGCTCAGTATCCTTCAACTAAAGCTTCTTTCCTTTCACTTACTTCACTTCCTGTGGTGAAAGCTTCTTGCCTTTCACTTATGTGACCTTCTAGAATACAAGCTACTTGCCTTGCACTATCGTCACTTCCTCCTAAACGAAAGCTTCTTGCCTTTCGATCACTTCACTTCCTCCAATGAAAGCTACTTGCCTTTCGTTTACGTCACCACGTTGTATGAAAGCTACTTGCCTTTCAATGTGTGACAACTTTACTAATATTTCCTCCAAAGAAAGCTACTTGCCTTTCATTTACGTCACCACGTTGTATGAAAGCTACTTGCCTTTCAATGTGTGACAATTTTACTTATATTTCCTCCAATGAAAGCTACCCGAGTAACAAAAATACGCATGTTGCACTATCAAAAGAGTGCTTTTCATGGTATCATCAGAGTACTGATGGAACCCGGGAAATATGTAGGTTGCGTGACAAAAACGGCGTGACGCGATGTTTTTTATACAATGCGCGGTGTTTTAATGGAAGCGATGTTTCCAATATATTGTCATTACATACAAAGGAAAATTCCCGAGTCGTAATTTTATATTAAAAGAACATTTTTTATTCAAATATAATTAACCACTTTACAAACCGTTTGTTCACTTGGAGCCGCAAACTTGGGACCGCAAAAATCAGCCATCTCCTTGCAGCAAACTTTCATTCCACCGATGACACCGCGCTTGATCTTCTGGCGCCGCTGCTGCTTGCGTTGAACTTTGGAAGAGAAAATGAACAAAAATTAACTCAGCTTTGGATTCTTTCTGATTCTTATTTATCTCAATAACGTTTACTTACCGAATATTAACGCTAACTGCCGTTTTATTACTATTTTCTTCACATTTTTGGTGAACTGCAATTTTACTATGCGAGCGGTGGCAAGATCAAAACAACTCTGCTGACAGCAGGCAAAACTACCCAAGGCTTATAGAGCTGTAGGTTGGTTTACGTTGTCTTGTTGACATTTGGTTCAATTCATAATTAATTGTCAAAATAATATTTTATTTTTTCTTCATCGCTTGGTAATTATGAGCAGTGTTTGAAGTGATGATTGATATCAAACTGAACCCATTGATTCTATTTTGCGTAATATTTGGATCTAGTTGACTTATTTCGCATTCAGTCACTCAAAAAAGTGTTTTTTAATCCTCAACTACACTTCTACTCCTATGTTTTTTACATAATATTTTGTTTCTTTACATTATGAATCATGATGAATCATGGTATGAGAGATGTATAGCGATTGTTTTGGTTTTTCGCATTCGCTGTAATCAATAAACAATCATTTTGACCAGCCGTACACAAAGAACATCATAGCGTTACGTTATCGATAGAGCAACTACTCAAGATAAAACAAGTGCATTGCTTATTTTCAACCTATTGATCGAGTATATACGCTGAAGCAAGAAGTTCAAGAACTTCCTGCGAAGTTTGATTTCGCCTGAGAAGCGCGAGAGAAAGTCCCTTACTGCGTTTAACGCAGCAATACATAGAAAATGCTGACAGTTAAAAAAATTGTTTTAATGGGCATTTCATAAAATTAATTTGTTAAGTGCCTTCATCGTAGTCATGGTTAAGTTTTGATATGAATCAATTTTCCGATTCAACTTCAGGTTTTTATGGTTTGAAAAGTTTAACGACATTTACCAAACCTACCCTGTTTAATGCGCCTTGGTCCGAACCTTTCCGTGTTGCAGTTCTATCTGCAAGTATGGGTCCGCCAGGAGTGGGATGGGGAAATTCCTCCTTATGCATCGCTTCGTCGCTGTGTTTTGTTCGCGATGTTGTGCTACCGCTTGCAAGTATAGACTCGCGGAAAGGAGCACTGCCCGAGTAACAAGAATATCCATGTTGCGCTATGAAAGGGGCGTTTTTCATGGTATCATCGGGCTCCTGATGGAACCTGCGAAATATGTAGGTTGCGTGACAAAAACGACGTGACGCGATGTTTTTTATACAATGCGCGGTGTTTTAATGGAGGCGATGTTTTCAATATTTTGTCATCATATTTAAAGGAAAATTCCCGAGTCGTAATTTTATATTAAAAGAACATTTTTTATTGAAATATATTTATAAACCACGTTACAAACCGCTTATTCGCCAGGAGCCGCCTTTACTGCAAAAATCAGCCATCTCCGCACGTAACTTGCATTCCACCGCGTGAAGACACCGCGGTTGGGCTTCTGGTGCCGCTGTTGCTTGCGTTGAACTTTGGAAAAGAAAATGCATAAAAATTAGCACAGTTTTGGATTTTTTCTGATTTTCATGTATCTTAATAACGTTTACTTACCGAATATTAACGAAAACTGCCGCTATATTACTATTTTCTTCACATTTTTGGTGAACTGCAATTTCACTCTGCAAGCGGTGGCAAAATCAAAACAACTCTGCTGACAGCAGGCAAAACTGCCCAAGGCTCATAGAGCTGTAGGTTGGTTTACTTTGGCTTGTTGACATTTGGTTCAAATTCATAATTAATTGTCAAAATAATATTTTATTTTTTCTTCATTGCTTGGTAATTATGAGCAGTGTTTGAAGTGATGATTGATATAAAACTGAACACATTGATTCTATTTTGCGCAATATTTGGATCTGGTTCACTTATTTTGCTTTCAGTCACTTAAAAATGTGTTTTTTAATTCTCCACTACACTTCTACGACTGAAAGTAATAGCTCGATAGAAGATCCATGTTTTTGACATAATATTTTATTTCTTTACATTATGAGAAATGTATAGCGATTGTTTTGGTTTTTCGCTTTCGCAGTAATCAATAAACAATATTTTTTTCCAGCTGTATACAACGAACATCATAGCATTACGTTATCGATTGGTGGCTGTGCGAGCGATCGTTCTTACTCTCGCAACTGCTCAAGATAAAACAAGTGCAGTGCTAATTTTCAACCTATTGATCGAGTATATACGCTGAAGCAAGAAGTTCAAAAACTTCCTGCGAAGTTTGATGTCGCCTGAGAAGCGCGAGAGAAAGTCCCTTACTGCGTTTAACGCAGCAATACATAGAAAATACTGACAGTTAAAAAAATGGTTTTCATGGACATTTCATAAAACTCATTTTTTAAGTGCCTTCATCGTAGTCATGGTTAAGTTTTGATATGAATCAATTTTCCGATTCAACTTCAGGGTGTTTGTGGTTTGAAAAGTTTAACGACATTTACCAAACCTACCCTGTTTAATGCGCCTTGGTCCGAACCTGTCCGTGTTGCAGTGCCATCTGCAAGTATGGGTCCATCAGGGGTGGGATGAGGAAATTCCTCCTGATGCATCGCTTCGTCGCGGTGTTTTGTTCGCGATGTTGTGCTACCGCTTGCAAGTATAGACTCGCGGAGAGGAGCACTGGGGTAGCACTTTCATCGCCCGGGCGTTTTGTATGGAAAAAGTTGCACCTAAACCCGCCGTCGCGCAACTTTGTTTGTCGGGTGGGGTAGCACTTTCATCGCCAGGGCGTTTTGTATGGAAAAAGTTGCACCTAAACCCGCCGTCGCGCAACTTTGTTTGTCGGGTACTTGCCTTTCATTTACGTCACCACGTTGTATGAAAGCGACTTGCCTTTCAATGTGTGACAATTTCACTAATCACTTCTTAATATTTATGCGAGTAAACACTTTTCCCGTTTCGGAATTTGGAAATACTCACAATAAGTTGGTGATCAGGGAATTCATGCCCTTTGTTATGCAGCGCACCTGGTCGCGCTCCGGTAACGCAAATAGTTGATCGAGTTGAGTTGATCCGCGATGGAAAATAGTCCGGTTACCGAATTCTCGTTATAGAAGCAGCTAGAGGTGTCTTCAGTTTTTTAGTGCAACTGTTATACTGTTACTGCACTAAGGGTCCCGACTTGGGGCGCCAGTTTTGTTTTCAACGCTGGGGCGAGATTTTTAAAAAACTCCCGTCCTGGTTGACGGTCTTATTCAGACTAACTTTATTATGCTCTTGATCTTGATCTTGTGTCCCTATGTCCCTCCCGTGGGAACGATGCTGATGCTGCTTTTTATGCGCGCATCATGTTGCCGGTGGCTTACGGGCTGCCGCACGCGTAGTCGTGGTCATCGTGGGAGCGATGCTGATGCGTATTACTCCACCGCATAGTATGGGTTGCTGGTCGCGATGTTTACGTTGGCGTACGGTAACTTCCAATATAGTGACGACACCTACACGATTTTGCACAATGTAGACATTGATTTCTCCATCGAACCATCATGCATGAATTTACTTATGGACATAACTAGGCCCCTTGTTTTCCCGTCTGCAGTCGCACCGGGGTTCCAGGGCCGGTTACACTTCATGTTGAACCGGCGGGGGGATGTCGTTGCTGGTGCACGACGGCCACTCATTCGGTATCCAGTACATTCGGAAGGACAAGAAGTACTGGCAGTGCAACTTGTCGAGGAAGTACAGTTGCAAAGCCCGGGTAACCACCACTGATACGGGCGGTATAATAGTGACGAACAACGAACATTGTCATACGGAGATCCAGCAGCACCTTCTAAAGGACTACAAGACGAGAAAGTCTTTCGACTTCGAAAGGCTCGGTCAACACCATCCTGCGCGACGTTTTGGGGCAGAAGCGGGTGAAGTCCCACTTGGAACCCAAACGCTCAACTTGTTCGAGAAGCGGAATCGGCAGGAGTCGTGCCAGACGATGCTGGAGGACCATGCGGGAAACCTGAAATCCATCATCCCTGGCGATGAGACATGGATTTACGCGTATGACCCCGAGACCACCGACCAGTCCAGCGAGTACCGTGCCCCGAACGAGCCGAGGCCCAAGCGGTCGCGCCAAAGCCGCTCTAAGGTAAAAGTTATGCTCACGGTATTTTTCGACTACCGAGGGGTGGTGCACCACGAATTTTTACCGAAGTTCCAAACCGTTAATAAAGAGTACTACCTGAGCGTAATGCGGCGGTTGCGGAACTCCATCAGGCAAAAGCGGCCGGATTTATGGACGGATAACCGTTGGTTTTTGCGTCATGACAACGCGCCCTCCCATACGGCCATCATTTTGAGGGAGTTTTTTGGCAAAAACCGGCACGCATGTTGTTCCGCAACCGCCGCATTCACTAGCTTTGGCACCAGCAAACTTTTGGCTCTTTAACAAACTCAAACGCTTCCAGGACACCGGTTCGAGTCTATCGAGGAGATAGAAGCCGCAGCGAGGGCGGAGCTGAGGAACATCCCTGCCTCGGAGTTTAACACCTGCTTCGAGGAGTGGGAGAAGAGGTGGAGGAAGTGTAAGTGTGTAAAGGGAAGAAATAATGATACGAAGAGCAATTCGATCCAACCCGTTTACTACAGCAGTGGATATTTTAAAAATTCCACAAGAAGTGTTCAGAATCAGTGTAAGTACCCAAACTGTTAGAACCTTTTTACTACGTAATGGATTTCATGACAGAACCCCGTGAAAGAAGCCATTGATATCCGAGAAGAATAAAAAACTACGTTTGAAATATGCTAAAGATTATGTGGATAAAGATATTGATTTTTTAAATAAGGTAATCAATCTAATTCGAAAAAAAGTAGATGTTGATCAATAATGATATTTTTTGCAGGTTCTGTTTACAGATGACACAAAGATTAACATTTTTGGTTCAGATGGACGGCTATACATAAGGCTCAAAGATAAGGAGGCTTTCGAAGGAAAGTGTTTGATAAAACCATTCCAGTATGGTGGAGGCTCGCTGATGATATGGGGGTGCATGTCGGCTAAATGACTTGGTAAATTACATTTCAATTTAGGTACGATGGATAAAATACTACATATGTTGGAGCAATAATTTTATACAACAACGTGTGTAGGTTGAAAAAACGCCATCAACCATTTTTTAGCAAATAAGGAAATTAAAATGTTTTTAACACGATGAGCGAAGCGGTGATTTTGCACTGCTTTTCGCTCGGCCGAACGGAATGTTAAGTCAAAAATCAAGACCCCACGACCCCCAACGTCTTAAAAAAGTACATGTTGAATTATCAAGTTACAAAAGCCGACATTTTGTGGACGCTGGAAACTATTGTCACTCACAACTCCTATCGCAGTGCTGCAGCTAACTGGAATCTTTTTAAGAAGATGTTTCCGGATAGCCAAATCGCTGCCAAGCTTGATATGGAACGTACAAAACTCTCCTATCTCATAACGTACGGGTTGGCACCTTATTTTAAAAATGAAATCTTGAAGCAACTCGATACATTTTCTGAGCTAGTAATTGGTTTCGATGAAACACTAAACAAAGTGTCGCAGCGCCAACAGATGGATGTCAGTGTAAGATTTTGGTCGACAACGTCCACCGGGTAGAAAGTCGATACCTCGGATCGACGTTTTTGGATTCCTCGCGCGCGTGTGATCTGCTAAACGGATTGAAGCAATGTACGCAAGAGAAAATACGGAATCTACGTGGTGTGCCATCCTTTGATCTACTAAACATCGGTAGCTGTGGGTTGCATGCTGAGCACAATGCTTTCAAAGATGGTATGAAGCACACTGTTGCAAAACAAAGCAACGGCATGACAGCGTTTAGGGTGCCCGACAAACCAAAAGTTCATTTTTCGCTCCGAAATTCCCGCAAATGTAGGCCAGGCGGGGTCGGAAGCCAGGAGTTTGCTACACCGGCGGTGCGGGGAGAGTATGATGACCGATCCCGAAGGCGAACAATCGAACACCATGAACGATTTTCAAATCGTGATCTCTCCGGAGCGGTAATCGTGCGTGTGTCGCGAAACGCTGAGTGTGCACACCCGACCGCGCGAGTACACTTGTTTCGTTTCTTTTCCGTCTTGCCGTTCTGTTCGGCCAACTGTTTGCGGAGTTCAATAAATGTATGAAATAAAAACAAATATCCCAGCAACAGTAGTGGCTAAAAGTAATTTTCAGGCAAAGTATAATACTACTAAAGCGCTTTGAAACACAGCTCGTATCATCCCAATCGTTTTACAACTGACGGAGTTATGAAGCATTCAAGTTCCATGGTTTTGAACGGTTATGCAACTTTGTTGAGCGATTTCTTCAAAACAACAAGTGATAGAAGGATGTTTTATGCACCATGTTGTTTGTCTTGATGAAACCTATCGTTTGAAACGTCGTTTGTAAAAATCGGTTGAAAAAGGTGGTAATTTAACTTTTGTGAATCATTCATGTCTGAATACACCCGAAGTATACACGTTTGATATGCATCACACAGCGAATATGCGTTCTAAACGAATGATTCTGTATAGACCATGAACAATGCTATGTACCGACGGTCTTTAAACATTACTTGTCTAACCTGTTTCTGTTACGCTTATTGCATCAGGTAGATTTACCAGTTAGTATAAAAATGATCTCATAGTTGCATGTCAACAAATCAAAGTTACCAGTCAACATCACAGTTACGGCATCAGAACAGCATCCAGAAGAGCACGGTTCAGCAGCATTATCGCGCGTCTCTCCGATTGTTATAATTGAAGGTGATGACACAACGCCAGTTCTGGACGGCGAAGTTTTACAGAACGAGGATACTGACAAAGAAGCTGACGATGGTGTCCACGATGTATTCGCAATGTTCGAAAACATGGAAGCAAACGAGTGCTTTCATTTCTGTGCAGTTTTTAATGACGAGGTTCAATTCTCAGTGAGGATGATTATGGCGATCCTACGGAAGAAGGCACCACAGTTCGGCATGCCAAAGGATCCTCGAACCCTGGTGAAAACGAACAGGAAGGCTACTGGCATCAGCGAGATGACAGGAGGGAAGCTGTGGTACAAAGGTCTACGAAACTGCTTAAACGTCGAGTTCAGGCATAAGAACATGTCCACGGTAAAGGAACTGAGCCTGAACTTCGGATACGATGGGCATACCGATTAGTGAGAGCAGCAGTGCCGTTCTTTGGCCCTTAATGGTCAACGTACACGAGATGCCTCACGTTTCACCTATGCACTTTACCGTGTTCTATGGCATTAAGAAACCTGCATCTGTAGAAGAAATACTGCGCCCTTTTGTCGACGAAGCAACCCAGCTGATGGAAGAAGGAATCAACCTAAACGGACACGATGTAAAGGTGAAGATCCGAGTTATTGCAGATGACACCGAGGCCAGAACAGCTTTGTAAGTATCTTTAAAAATAACCGTCCATGCTAGTGCTAAGTCATCAAACCTGATTTATGTTTTTTTATTTCCTTTTTTGCATACGTTTACAGTCATAACAGTTTGCATGGATGTCAATGCTGCGATTGCGTCGGTGTACACAGCCCTAGATAAAGAACAACAGCTTATCCGGTGGAAAAGGGACCAGCAAGGACACATCTGGATTATTGTAACAACGCAGACCCCGATCATCAGAGGACGTCATACCGCTCGCCGTTGGTGGATTTGAAAGGAGGTTTTAATATCATCCGGGACATCGTCGTCGCTAATCGGTTGCACCTAATCGATCATGGTGTAACACCGCGGTTGTTGAAGGGCCGACTCAATGGAAAATGGGGGTTGCCATGCTGGTCGGACGAAGATCGACATCAGCTTTCATCGAGGTTGTTACAAATCGAGTTGCCATCAGAAATCAATCGAAAGATGCGATCTCTGAAAGACATTGGCTATTAAAAGGCAACGCAATATCGCAGTTTCTTACACTATGTTGGGATAGTTGTCTTGGAGGATATTTAGGAGGCGCAGCACTACAAGCATTTCTTGTTGTATTCTTGAGCCATCACCATCCGTTCGACGGAAGTTTACAAAAGGCATTGGTCGCTTGCAGGTGGAATGCTCCAAAAGTTTGTTGAACAGTATGCCGAATTTTTCAGGGCAGCATACATTTCCACTAGCCAGCAAAATTCGCTGCGCGAAGATGTCGACAGGTTTGGACCACCCGAAACGATATCTACGTACCCGTTTGAGAGCGCAGCACAGCCGTTGAAACGTTCGATTAGAGGTGAAAGTTGATCAAATATAGGAACTCATCGAGATGCCTAGTCGAAGCACCGGAACGTACATTGCTGCCAACGAAACACTTTTTAAGAAATCGTTTAAACTGAAGGACAGTTCTAGCGACGGATGGTTTCTAACAAAGGATGCAAAAGTAATGCGGTACGTGGGGGGACCCAAAAGTAACGGGAATCGGGTTGAAGGGAGAATGGGGGGGGGGGGGGGGGGGGGGGGTGAAGGGGATCGAGTTAAATATTTTTTTTAAAAAGCTTAACATGTTTTTGATCAGTATGCAAAGTTTAATTTCTGTGAGTGCATCCGCTAGTCTTTGAGAATTTTTTCAGTGTAACGGTTTTAGTGTTTTCGGCGATTTTGTGAGATGGCCAAGTGAAACTGAGGTCAACCTCGTTCTGGGCTCCCCACAGCTTTAAAAGCGGACGAAAATGTTTCAAAAATCAACAATCTTGTTCAGCGTTTGTTTATCCAGGATGGAGGACAAACTAAAAAATCCACCTGGCAGATTTGAAGATGTTGAGCTTTTAAAAAAAATATTGAACCCGATCCCCTTTTCCCCCTCTTCACCCTACAACCAGGTTCCCGTTATTTTTGTGTCTCCCCACGTATATTGAAGCAACGAAAATGTCCAATGGTATCGTCATTCGTGGAAAGGAGTTAACTGGCACTAGAAACTATTTGCATGCTCCCAACAATCCTATTTGCCTTAACATGTATATTGAACAAATAATCAACTTTCGTAACGATTGCACCGAGGTTTGTCCAAACTGCGTCAATGTAAACTTGTTGCGATATGTTACTTTAAGAATCCGGCTAGCACAGTTTTTATCCCATGAAATCATACAATAAAAAGTGTTTAAAATCATGATTTGTGCATCCATGTCTATCTTCAGTGTTTCAAGTCAATGTCCGAAAAATATATAGGTTGTTGTTTGTTCCGCTCAGCTTGTTGTTGGTACTAGAAGAGTTTGACACAAAAATTCCCGACCAGTCATCTTGGTTTGGTACTTTCGAATTGCACTTATTTTCTCAAATGATGTCTCCAAATTCGATATGTTTTAAAAGTAGCAAGTAACGCCAAGCATATTTTCTTCTCAGGTTGCAATAAAACTTCAATGGAAGTATAAACAGTTTAAGGTCGAACGTCGCAGCAAATCCCGACATTTATATATGGGTCGAATTTACAGGCAGAAGGAAGGGTCTGAGCGATTTTTCATGGAACTTTCAAAGATGCGTTTTAATACGAACTAAAACTTTGTCGAATACATCAAGCCACTATCTACCGCCGTTTGGGCGCTAGAGTCAAAACACATGTTCTCAAGGAACCCAGAGGAATCATCGACATCAGCATGTAATGAGGTGACGCGCAAACGAATTTTTGAATAAAAATTTGTTGACACTGGTCCTACCGTGACCCGCGTGTTCAAGTGATTGGATGGGATGTATCAACAGCCAAGGCGATAGCCCTATTACTTGAACACGCGGGTTTTGGATACTAAATTGGATTTGTCATCACCCGATTTTTGTCATCACCCCCGATGCAAAGTGCAAAGTGATAACTTGAGTTTGTTTTCTGTGCTACGAAACAACTTTTTACGGTGAAATTGATCCTGAAAGAAGGCAAGTAGAATTAATTATCGTTTTTTGATGGTTAATATTTACCCATGGAACGAAGTCTTTTCCAGTTGTGTTATCGGCTGCTCTTCTGTATGACCAGTTGGTGATTCAATATAAATAACGAAATGTTTGAATTTAAGCATAGTTCAGTTTACACCTTAAAGTGCTACGCAATCTAATATCCAATAATTTTTCAAATCTAGTGCCATTACATCGATTCGTGCTTTGTTTTCCTCTTTTTGTAAAAAGTTTTTGGCATTTAAATTGACAATAATTTTACTAGAGCCAAAGTTTAAAAATGTTCGCTATGCAAAACGAAAGAACTGTCGTTCTCAAATCCACCAACCATTTCGGATTTGTCACAGGTCGTTGCCTTGTATCAACTGATACCAGTGCATCCTGGTATCAATAACATGTGTAGATACTAGAGTTGTGTAAATGAATCTCTGCCTTATAAGGGATTCATGAATCTTTCGTCGAGAGATTCATGAATCCTGAAGACAAACCAAGTGATGAAAAGTCATCACCCAAAAAAGGGTTGAGGGACCCCTTTTTTTTGATGGCATTATCCACGCCAATGAAAGAATCGGGGATATTCGTGGCAGATCCATGAAAGATTCATTAAGCTTTCTAGATTCGAATCCGCAAAGTTTCATACATCTATCTGAATGAATCTTAGGTGAAAGATTCGTATGAATGAATCTTGCGAAAAGAGTCATTAAGCACAGCACCACTAGATATCAGATATTAGAGTGAGAACGACTGCTCCTTACTCTCTCATCCTTATCAGGAGTTTCCCTCTAGCGACAATTTGTTCGACTGGTCAGCTGTCATCGAACCGTTCGTGATCGATCAAGCAGCATCCAAGATCGATTACGTTACATTCATTATTATTTATTTATTCAAACCATGCTCTTATGAAGATAAAAGTTATTTGTTATTCTTTTTAATATTTTTTTGTTTTACAGTCATGAGCAGAATGTTTCGGAAAATGATCAGCTAATCATCATAGAAATTCCATCGGGCAAGTGAAATTGCATAGCCGTTTACACACACATAGTTGTGAGTATGTGTTCAATTTTAATTTATTTTTCGCTGTTTTAGATAATTCACAATCACTACAAAACCCGCGTACATTCTAACCGAGCTCATCTGCTAGTGAAGTTCGTAAGTAAAGAAATTTAAATTGATTTTGACTTCTATTTTTACAATTCCTACTCTACTCTTAATGCTCTTCACAAAATCCAATTAAAATGGACTCAGGTGATTCAAGTAACAATATATTGTATATTATTTTGTCGTTGCAGCATAATCAAACAACCATACAACAATACAAACACTCACAAATCTAGTTAAATCTATATCTGAAAATTTGGAAGAGAAGTTCACCACACTCGAAACTCAGAATAGAGAGCTTCGACTTCAAAATAATAG
The DNA here is from genome assembly GCF_943734705.1 of Anopheles coustani. NCBI lineage: Eukaryota > Metazoa > Arthropoda > Insecta > Diptera > Culicidae > Anopheles > Anopheles coustani. The sequence goes on along the minus strand of NC_071289.1, from coordinate 48,545,707 downwards.
GCTCGAAGCCAAACTGGATTTAGTTTTGCGCAACACTGCGACTACGAATGTCACTTTGGACAAGTTGGTGGCAGATAGTCGGCCTAGAGAAGGCCTCATCCGTAAGGAGATGGATTTTGATTTTTCTCCTGTATCTAGCACAGAAGAGCTTTTGAAGCTTGAAGATGACTTAAAAAACGATCAATACAAAAGAAAACTGTTGGCTTGGTTGCAAATTCAAGTCACGCGTGCAGAACCTTCGAACCGTATGCACGATACCATTTACATTATTTTTGCTAGTCATTTTTTGCTAGTATAAATTGGTCAGGGGTCAGTAGGACACCTGGGCAAGCAAAGACATGTTTGATTAGTTTTAAAGAGGTGGTGAGTATTTTTAAGGAAAAAGGCAGTAACGAGCATTCAATATTAGATGACAAACATGTTGCTAGCTTTTTGATAAAGAAACTTCAACATGCTGCAGCCAGAGTGCATATTAAAGATAACAAGAGGACATCCTGTCACACTAATAGAACATAACAGGACAACCTATACTTGCCTATTGTTGAAGATTTGGAAACTAAAGATCTTAGCTCAGTTGCAGCAAGTGAAAACTAAAACCGTAGTAAAGAAATGCAATGTGACGTCACTTCATAGGTTTATCGCGAAGTCACAGAGAAAAAAAGCGCAAAGAAGACAGAAAACGATTTAAAACGACAGACGTAGGACAACGACCGCGGGGCATGAAGAATGGAGGAGTAAAACGAACGATGCAAGTTCGTGGGACCCAAAGGGGGGATGCGTGAAGCGGAGAGTAAATTCATGTATAACAGCTGCCAGTGTATGCGTGAGCCATGCATGAATCAATCCGGCATCACCCTAAACACACCGCAACACCGCAAAAATCAGGTGCGGACTAGTGCTCATGTGTGTGTATAACGCTACGCGCTTCGATCGCGATAACCAAAAATTTTATTTTTGGCGATTGTTTTGGAGCTAAATCGGATATTCAATTTTCTATGTGGAATATCCAATTTAGTATCCAAAACCCGCGTGTTCAAGTGATTGGGTAGTTGCTTTCAGATCGGGGGGCGATTGACCCTTTGAGTATGTCCTAAAAACAAGCGGTTGGTCAGAACACTGGTCCCGGTTTTGCAACTTTTTAGCCTAGAACTTTGCATGGCAACAATAAGTATTTCTTCACTTTGCACTTACTTTAGCTTACTTTTGATATTTCTTGATCCACCGATTGTCCGACCGACGGAGCCAATATATGCAATTATTGTTTAACTAATGTGTAAGCCTTACTACAAATCAGAAAAGGCAACTAAATTTAGATTGCTGGAATAAATTTGTTATGAATTTTTTCTATTTCATTAAGTAAATAGTGAAACGTTCTAGATTTTTGTAAATATGTTAAACCCTGACTGTGACATTCCTAGCCGTAAAAAACTTTTGCAAGCATACTTGGAAAATATGAATAAGGTCCAAGAGAGTGTTGCTAAAGCTACTGATTTTGCTATGACATCAGACGGTTATAAGGTAAAGTGGGGCAGGACGCCCCCCTTAAGCGAAAAACAGTATTTTCTTCTATTCCTTTCATTAAAGTCTCTAAATTTGATAGTTAGATAAATGAACATCTTGTTTATGTATGAAAAATATTAAACACTATATAAACTAACTAGTTCGAATCCCAACCGACACCGGACCCTCCCCTGTACGAGAGGACTGACTATCCACGTACAACAGGGAAACAAGTCTCGTAAGCCCTTAACTGGCAGGCATGACCAAGAGGTCGTTACGCCAAGAAGAAGAAGAAGATAAAACTAATTAATCCTTTCAGTTTTTGCTCCGTTGACAATAGTGGGGCAAGATGGCCCAACCGGTGGGGCAAGATGGCCCAACCGGTGGGGCAGGACGCATCACTACGTAAACATGGGGCAAGACGACCCAGAACAAGCAGGGATGGACCAAGGTTGCTTGTTGAAAGGTTAGTCTATGCAGAGGCACGAGTAAACAGTCCGATACTGAGCCCATGTAACACACATTGGATTGAATTTTGTGGTGTAGCATTCAAAAGACAGTTTGGGTATAAGTTCGTTGCTGAATCCCGAACAATTGTTAAATATTTTCACGGATCTGTTTTTGGCCTTCTAAACAAACCACCTTAGTCCAACCTTTACAATTACATCAGCCTTGCAGGTAGCACTTCTGACAGAGTCAAAATTTGACGTTTTGTAATACAGATGATCTGTGGTTTGAAAACACAGTTGAACATCATAAAAAATTAACACAAATTTCATATGAAGAACTAAAACCTATTCGTTTCTATGAAACTTACATGACATGTTTAATATAAGACATATTTAAATCAACAATGCGTGGATAATGGAGGCACCGTGCGACTTGCTCTTGTTTTAATGGTGCGTCCTGCCCCATTGTTTACATTTGGAATGCTAGGGCGTTTTATCCCACCTCGGCCGGTACATCTTGCCCTACTCTGAGAGTCGTCCGTTTTATGTAATTTATTTAAAATTTTGATAATTTTAAAACAGTTTCTCTTCGGTATTCGTTAAATACCATTATCAGGTAGTATAAGAAGGCGTAGGTGTTTCAAAAATATAATATCAAAGCATGCCATACCTTACATAAAAGTGACCAAATATTAGATCATTTAGAGTTAAGTTGGTGTTTTTCTCGTTTTCTTTTTGAAATGGCGTGCAGTGAAATTTACATAGGCTGTATTCGATACGCTGATGAACATATCCTATTACTTAAATTATTTTAAAATTGCTTAATCCAGCTTAAAACGCCGGGGCATCTTACCCCACCCCAGGTCTTGCCTCACCTTCCCCTACGAATTCCAGCATTACGAGCGTTTTTGCAGTTCATTTTGTTGATGAACAATTTATATTCTGCTCCTATTTGTTAGAATGTTCATAGTTTACTGAGTAACATAGCGGACACTATATAGCTGAATGATTAAGGGCCGTTTTAGATAAATTTGAGTTAGGAAACAAGGTAGCTGCTGTAGTAACAGACCACGCATCAAATATGAAAGCGGCATGTAGTGCGATGTATCTTAATCAGTTGCCAGGTGCTACCGGGGCCCCTACGTAAAACCGTAATCGTCTTGTTTGTATGCTTTTCAGCAAAATCAAAGTTAGCTTTTACTTTTACATTATAATCAATAGCCTCACGGCCACGAGAGGCGAAAAACTTTTTCGGCACTCACTTTTTCGCGACTGTGAGTGCCGAAAAAGTTTTTCACAATCTGTGGATGGACCACGAAAATCGTAGCGAAAACAGGGTGAAAATGTTTTGACAGCTCAAATGTAAACAAACTGTTCTGCCGAGTTGCGTATTATCACCGACTCTACCAAGTAATGAACGTTTATTTGATATATTAATTTAAGTATAATTTTTTAATTTAATCTAAAATCTTTTGCCGGAAAATAACGCTTATACAAAAAAATCACACGCAAGCGAAGGTAGCGATCGGACCAGTAAGTCGCGAATATTATGCCTCCACACGCAACGGCGGACCAGAACGAAGGCCGCGATCGGCTAACATACCACTAGAATTGCTCGGAAAGTTGTTAATCGGAGGGCTCCTCCGGTTTAACAATAAGAAAGAAATCACGGCCTGATCGAACACCTCCGTCTCGAAACACTTGGAGCACTCGGACTAGCCAGCTTGAAGTACCGCACCGGTGCTGATCGCTGAGCCGGAGGATTTCCGGCGACAGCTAACAACATGTATCGCAAAGATTTGGTAAAGAGATTATGTCTGCTCTTAAGATCATTTTGGATATGCTCATGTATGTTTTAATATTACAAGATATGTAAATAAATGGAAACTTCATCTTATGTTCTTCCCAATAACAAACAAAGTACCGTAGAAGCACCATACTTGGCGCGGGTCCAAACTTGGCGCACTTTCTAATATTTTCTTCGATATTAGACTATTTCCAAATAATTTCAGCCTAAAATATGGAGTTAAATATTTGTTCATGTTTGTACAATACATCCGCATCAAAACATGTTATTGGCTTTTAGTTATTGAATGTATATATAATTAAATGAAAAATTCCATCTCACAAGTGCGCCAATTTTTACTCGCGTTAGCAACGCTGCTAAGGAGTGGGTTCAACTGTTTCCAATAATTTATACGCAAAGGAAAAATTATTAGGGATTTTATTTATCAGAAACTGTTAAAAAGTAAATATTGTCAATGAATCGTGGTTAGATTCGGCGCTTTTTGAGATTTTTATGCTAATTTTGAAGCGAACAATTTTGCGCCAAGTTTGGCTCACAGTGTTCCTAATTATTCACCGTGGAGAATATGACTGTTTGCGCTGCTAGATATTTTTGAATCATAGAAGGCTTTGATGAATGAGATTATAAAAGTTAGCGATGAGATAGTTTTATTTCCACGAGAGAACCCAAAGTCCGCTGCAAAAAAAGCTAAATTGTTTTTTAAATTGCTGATGAAAAGTGTTTCTATTGTTTTAAGTTGACTTTTGAATAAACCTGTTGAATTCAATGAACTACATTCATTTTGTTTTAAGTGCGCCAAATTAGGAACACATCGCGCCAAGTAAGGAACATTGCATAAACCATGCGCCAAGTTAGGAACATAATGTGCCACACAAAGAGTTTCTGAAACTTGAAGAAATAACAATTTAAGAGTTTCTCACTTATTTTTCTTGTATTCTATGGTAGTTAGGCTAGCACTGTGCAAAAAATGGTATGATTTGACCGAACATTTTTTTTGTTATTAAACTTTTTATGCAAAATTTCCTTAACTGCGCCAAATATGGTACATCTACGGTAGTATTTTTTTTAGTAATTAATCAAAAATTCAAATAAAAACGGAAGATTCCCGCTAGACATTTCCTAAATTCTTACACGAGTTATTGTTCGTGAAGAGGTTTGCTCAATCCCCGGACTGCATCAGATGTACAGGGGTTGTCGAATTGGCAGAGCACGTGCTATTCGAATGAAGGTTCGACGAGGTTCGCAACCGATTGCTGTGTGGATTCGGGCTGGTCCCCGTGGAATTGCGTTGCAACAGCAGCTTAGGAAATAACCAGGGAGCAGCAAGAACGAGCTATTGCAGCAGCAGCAACGACAAGAACAGACGCAGCGGAGGCGGCGGGGAGATGGTTACATATCCGGCCTAGACGAATTGGGGGCATCCTGAGACATCGACTAGCTCTGCCTGCCCGGCTTCATGCAATGGCGCCTAATGCAAGAGTAGCCTGGAACAGAGAACATCGAAATCTACTCCACCACATTAGGCGGCTGCGGAACAGGACGGTCCAACGAAGAAACCATGAAGTGCTCGAGCGTAGAAACGAGGAGGTCACCGAGCAGGAACTGGAAGATGCCAGACGCGACCTTGCTACAGCAAACGCACAGCTAATGACAGCACAACCGGCGCAGTGGATTCGCTCACAACGACAAAACCATGCGAGGCGCCAACCAACGAACGGGTTCATCCTCCAACACCAAGATAAGACGGGAGGGAAAATGCTGGGAGCTTTGAGCGAGCGTTTCAGGAAGATTTTAAGGGGGTAGTAAACGGGAGTAAATCAATTGGTGGGCAACCATCTCAATTGTATCCCGTTTGAGTCCATCGTCGAGAGCAGGATAACTTTGGTCTGTTGATCCAAAGGTTGTCTAGAAGCTTCTCGGCGACATTCGCTTTCACCCTTCAGGGGATCGTCGCGTGCCACAACGTCCGTAAAAGGAGATTTTTGTCCTTCCGAAACCCTCCCATCCTAGCTCTACCTTATTGGTGCACATGCGGGATGGGGACAAAGGGTCAGAGAGGTCGCCTTCGAGGACGATCATATAAAAAAAAAGACATTTCCTAACGGTTTCCCTCAAAACTCAGCGCAAACAAAAAGAATTCTAATTTTTTTATGGGCCGAGAGGGCATGAAAAATCTGCCAAAAATTGAGTAGTGTTTTGTTCGCGCCAAGGAGTTTTAAGGGAACCGTTAGGAAATGTCCAGCGGATTTTTCGAAGAAAATTTTACCTCGAGTACTGGATATTGGATACTGGAGTTATACTCCTGTTATTTCAATTTTAGATTGCAAGAAGTGAAGAGTCAATGTTCAGAACGGAACGGCTGGTTTGAATTGTGTAAATTTGTAACAAGTATATTCAAGTAGGCGTTTCTTGACTGCGTTTCAAGGGAGCAATTTTTTACCAACGCAGCAGGCTAGATTAAGTTTTTTCTGTATCGTGGCACTCTCTTGCGTTTGGATTGTGGCAAGAGAAGCACGCGTTTTCGATTTTGGTTTCAAGAGGCAGTTCGAAAGAAACAGTAAAAATGGACATACAGAAACGTAAAATTGAAAAGGTAATTTAGAACGATACAAAAAGTTGTAGGAAATATGACTATTTGTTGATCGACTCAAGTGTCTTTACCAAACAGATATGTGTTATTGTGCGATAATGTGTTATTTTGTTCTTCTTTCAAGACCGCTCAAATGAATCCAGAGCAAATACTACATATCATAAGCCTCGTAGAAGCCAGAAGTTGTCTGTGGAATCGTTCAGATCCCAATTTTAGGTCCACCCCGTTGCGACAAAAATCCTGGACAGCTATTTCTAACCTCACAGGATTTTCCGTGCGCGATCTGCAACAAAAATGGAAGTCTCTGTGTGGGTCTTTCCGTGTTTACCACTCAAAAGCAACACAAACCAGAGTGACAGGATCTTGTAAGTAGCATAAGTGGCTAAAGGACGACTTAGAAATCCAATAATCAATTACATGTTTATTTAATTTTAGCTCCACAAACTGTATTCGAACCCAAGTGGTTCGCCTATAAAGCCATGCTATTTATGAAGCATGTACGAGACGTAATGTCTACTGAAGACACGGTAAGTTATAAAAATATCTATTTAAATATTCCAGTCCGTAATCAATTTTAAGGAATAGAGTGAACAATTTGTTTTAAGGTTAGGTATAGGGTAACCATGTTTTGTGCAGTTAATTAAACATTTAGGTAATCATTGCATACATTTATTGTAGTAATCATTGCATACATTGCATATTCCATACATTCAAATAATCCGTTGTACTTTGTTACTGTACTGGGAATATGTTTTCTCCATTAAAAATTTTTTTAAATAATTTGCAAAATCCATTCGCATTTCCAAAACATTACTCGGCGATCTAGTTCTGTTCGGGTTTAAGCTGACAGGAGTTTCTATCTCTCTACGCCATGAACCGCTCACTGTGTCGTCCATTAAGTATACAGCTCGGGAATCACCATTGCCAAGAAAATTATGCAGATAAACTGTTGTAAGCACGATTTTTCTTGCAATGGTCCCACCAAAATAGGGCCATCCAAAACTCGAAATCGGCTGCGTAGTATTCCAAACGAGTCTTCAACCGATGCACGAGCTTTGGAAAGGCGAACGTTGAATGCCCGCTTGATGGGACACGTTGGCGGGTTCCCGGTGAAAGGTCTTAAACAATATTCGCTTAATGCGAAAGCCTTATCGGCCAGCAGAACGTACGGCAACTCCTTTGCGTATGGGATACTGAGTGCACGTGGTGCAGGCAGGTTTAACTGTTTGTTTTCGAGGCGGTTATACAATTGACAATTTTTAAACACTCCACCATCAGAAATTCGTCCTTGACTTCCAACATCGGCATACAAAAAAATGTATTTGGCATCCACCACAGCTAGCAACACAATACTATAATAACCTTTGTAGTTATAGTATTGGCAACCGCTATGTTTTGGTGCCTGTATGCGCACGTGCTTGCCGTCGATAGCACCTTTTACATGTGGAAAGGCCCAACGATTTTCAACCACTTCGGATATTTCCAACCATTCCTCTGCATTAGAAGGAAGCTGAAATGAAATAAAATTGACAGAACATTAAAAACATTATCGAATAAAAACCGATTTGTTTTAAACAATTTTTTAAATTTTTTATTTGTGGTTTCAATAGAATACCGTTTGTTAAATATTTATTTACTTTAATGTTCTATTTATGTAGTATTTATGTTGCATTATGTAAGCAACACAGTGTGGTCGTTGTTTTAGAGATAAAAATCATACTTTTATGCTATTGTTTCAGATTTGTTGTGATGAAATAGCACCAAACACAAGCCAGAATCATGCAACATCGGAGGAATTAAAAGGCCATCGCATACAACCAATCCATATTAGCCGTACAACATCATCTCCTATTCCACAACCAGGTCCATCGGTTCCATATCCTACTACACTATCTCCTATTCCACAACCAGGTCCATCGGTTCCATATCCTACTACACTATCTCCTATTCCACAACCAGGTCCATCGATTCCATATCCTACTACACTATCTCCTATTCCACAACCAGGTCCATCGGTTCCATATCCTACTACACTATCTCCTATTCCACAACCAGGTCCGTCGGTTCCATATCCCCCTACACTATCTCCTGTTCCACAACCAGGTCCACCGGTTCCACATCCCACTACACCATCTCCTGATTCGCAACCTACAGTATCGCAGCCGTCTGCAAGAAGAAGCACACCAGCCGAGCGTAGAAATGGTAGAACCATCCAAATGTCCAGGTTCCTCGACAACGAAGCAGAAATAATAACACTATTGCGAAATTTAAACCAAGATGCATCTGCTATTCTTGACGAAGGAGCTGTTGCTGTTGGACAAATAGTCACAGATGACAAACAATGTCTCTGTCGATCAACGACCTTTGTTGTTTCAAAAACTTTTAAAAGTATTTGACAATACTTTCGATCAAGAGGTTGTGGAGTACGGCGAAAGCCTAAAATATTTGCTCCAACACACACCGTCAACTGAACGACGTGTGCTATATATAATTCAATTGTACGATTGATTAATGATGTGAATTCAAATAAACAAACATCATCATAACAACATCATCTTTTTCGTCACATTAATATTACTAACCATTATCACATAGATCCTCCAAATGTAAAGAACCAAAAAACTTTATCAAAACAAATATATGAACTTTTCGCTACAATATGGATTAAGTTTAGTTAATGTTTCATAAAAATTAAGAAATTCCCAGAAGTAAATAAACAATTAACCAAGTCGTTACACAGTGAATAATGTGTCTAACCGTTTTCTTACCCGAACGTATTCCTTCAGAGCTGCAACAATGGCTTTGCAAACTTGAAGGATGATGCGGCTGATGGATCTAACCGATACCTAAAAAATATAGAAGTTATTAATAGCAGATTCTGTATTCCGCCCGTTACCATTATCAGCTGCTAGCGTTTTTATTACACTATGCGATATTTGCAACAATCGCCTGCACCACATAATTTGTTTTTGGCTGGCCACAGGTGAATATTTTCATGAGTAAATATGCTTACTTTAAACAAGAACTCCAAACTCGAAAAGCTTTCTCCAGTAGCAAGGTATCTTAATGTTATAAGTACGTTCCTGCGCAGTGATTGCTTCTCGCATGTTGCTATCACGCATAGTAATAACCGGTCGTATTAAATATAGCAAATGGTCGAAGTCCGTTTTTGTCATCCTTAAGAACCTTAGCGTCGCCCCGTTGAATTGCTCCTCCATTAATGTTTGCAGCAGCCGGTTACCAGCTTGGTTCCTTTGTATTAAAATCGGCCTCATCCACCATTTCCGGATAGCACGTAACACTAGCCGTCGCTTTAAAAGGTTCATTCCTATTATCCTGGCCAAGATACCTTTCCATTTTGGGGATCTTAAGATCTGCAATGCTCGAAATTGATTCCTTAAAAGAAATAAATTGATAAATGATAATTTAAAAAGGATAATAGCATTTCGTTTCGTACTTTGTTACTTACATGGCTGTTCGATTATTATATATTGCTCACGTACTATTTGACAGAACTCGTGATAGCTACAGTGTATTTAATATTTAATTATATTGTTATCAAATTATTTTGGAAATATCTGACCACCCTAAATAAAATGTGTCAATAATTATTTACCTTTATCATGAATCTTACTAAACCAACAAAACTTTATTTAAAAAGGAAATGTATGTATACACAACATGTGTACATATTTTACAATACACTGTAAACCGTTGTTTGAGAGTCGTAAAGCAAGACAGAAGATAGTGCTGTGAGTGCTCTACCATACAGTAACATATGTGTAAAAGAGATAAACACATATTCGGTCAGTTATTGTAGGTGACATAAAGAGCCCGGACACGGTGAGCGTCGTGAAAACGGTGTTGAAGCGAAAAAAAAACGGTTTTTTTCGGGTGAAAATTATTTTTCAGCTCTCGTGGCCGTGAGGCTAATAAGTTTTATGGAAGACTCCTCGAAGTTTAATTTTATTAATTTTGTCCAACAACTCTGAATCAATAAATAGTGTTTTAAAATTATACAATTTATGGTAAAAGAGTAAATGAGGCCCCGGGCTAGATTCTCCTCTTCCTACTGGTTCACATTTTAAGCGCGTGAAGCTATGCAGAGCGCGACACATGCATTCGTTTCGAATTTTTGAACGCTAACGGTTCGCTTAAAAGACCATAACGGTTTAAACTAATCACGCAGTGGAGGTTGAATGCGGGTTAATGTACTTTTACATGTTAAGTTACTAGTAAGTAAACTATACCACACATGATGGACAGCATGAAACAATGAGTTTAGCCGAAGAAATGATTTGGAAACGGCGGCTCGCCCGCAGCGAGCGGACTGCGCTAGGTCTACCGAAAAAGAGAGTTTGTTAAAGTTTTGAGAAATACCGCACCCGTAGGTTGATTGCGTAGCCGAAATTAACGGTACACACTACGGTTCAAATACTCATAGGTTGAATTTAACGAATTAATGTATCACCAATTGCATACATTCAGTTTAAACGTCCACAAGAGGTGTAGCCACGATCGAAAACATGGCGGCCGGGGCCTCATTTACTCTTTTACCCTATTTATTTTTCAAGTTTTCGTTTGAAAACGTACCTACTTTTAAAAGAAATAAAAATTTTTATTTAGAATGATATACAGCTCTTTCAAATGTATGACAACATCTAAATCAACGATGCTTCATTCCTGTTGGCTGCCAACCTGTACAAAGAGATGAACCGAAGGGCATACGGAGCTTATGTTCGGCGAATTCAAACTAGTTTCAACGCAAACCCAAAAGCCTTTTGGAGCTTCATCAACAAAAAACGGAAATATAACAGCTTGCCAACCCGTATGTTCCTTAACGACGTTGCATTCAACGGTAGCTCTGAGATTTCTGGTGCTTTTGCCGATCACTTGAAAACAACGTACAGTGATTTATCCGGGCAAAACCCCAACCTCAACGCTGCCTTGCGATATGTTACCCAAGATGCGGTTGATGTTTCCCTGCCCGTCTTCACTGTTGACGAGGTTATCGCCGCTGCCTCCTCGCTTAAATCGTCAGCTGCTGCCGGTCCAGATCACATCCCAAGCATAGTATTGTCCTGCTGCATCAATGCGTTGGCTGCTCCTCTGACAGCTATTTTCAATAAATCACTTCGGGATGGTTGTTTTCCTGCTCGTTGGAAACAGGCTTGGATTTTTCCTGTTTATAAAAAGGCTGACCGCACCATCATCTCCAATTATCGTGGCATTTCGATATTATGTGCCTGCAGTAAACTGCTCGCCTGCTTTCGAGTTGCTCATTCATCGCCACCTTCTCCGTGGAGTCCAGGGATACATCGCTCCTGAGCAGCATGGATTTTTGAGTGGGCGCTCAATAACGACCAAGTTGGTGCAATTTACGCACTTCTGCTTTCAACAACTTGACAAGGGATTGCAAGTTGATGCTGTGTATACTGACTTAAAGCTGCTTTCGATACCGTCAACATTGCCATCCTGCTGAAGAAACTGACGAAAATGGGAGTGCACTGGGACCTTGTTTGTTGGCTCGAGTCATACTTGTCTAATCGTTCACTTAGAGTTAAGATTTGCGACAGTTTGTCTGACGCGTTTTCAAATCAGACCGGGGTACCTCAGGGCAGCATTCTTGGACCCCTCTTATTTATTCTATTTATTAATGACGTCACCCTAGCCATAGATCATTGTTCCATGTTATTATACGCTGACGACCTAAAACTGTACTTGACTATTCGCGACACAAGTGACTGCTTTCAACTCCAGAACTGTTTGAACGTCTTTAACTGTTGGTGTTGGCCAACGGTTTGTCACTTAATGTTAGTAAATGTTCTGTCATCTCGTTTACGCGAAAAAAGCCACCGATTACCTTTAACTACAAGCTTTGTGACTCAGATCTTTCTCGCTGTGATGTCATACGTGATCTTGGCGTTTTACTAGACTCTAAGCTTAGCCTTAACGCGCATGTGGATGCTACTATACTGAAAGCGAACCAAATGCTAGGATTTTTGTTGCGTGCGTGCAAAGATTTCCGTGATCCGATGTGCCTTAAGTCTTTATACTGCAGTTTAGTGTTACCCGTTGTCGGATTTGCGTCTGTGGTTTGGTCACCTGTGCACAGAAATAGGATCGATCGTTTAGAAGCTGTCCAACGCAGGTTCACTCGAGTTGCTCTTGCCCGTCTTCCCTGGTGGAACGGTGCGTCCCTGCCGGACTACCCGACTCGGACTACCCGACCCGATATTTATGTAGGCCATAAGGCCAGATAAATTAATAAACGAAATTGAATGAATTAAATTGAATGAAAAGAATGTGTCAAAATCCCATTGCTCGATATCAGTTAGATGAAAATGTTTATGTTTTGCAACGCATTATTTTAGTTCTAAGCTTGTTATAATCCAAAATCGTGTTGTTTTAATAAAATAGTTGTTTAAGTATAAGTCTTACGAATTTGACCCTAGAAGGTTCGGGCGCCTTGTGAGCTCGGGGCCCCCCGCGGCCGCTCAGTCCGCGAGCAACATGTGCACTGCAAAGTCATGAATTTTCAAAACAAATCATAAAATTATTTGTTTAGTTATTAAATTGTAATTTCCACCTGCAACAGTTGCGTTCAAAATCTACTTAACGCTTTACAACGCTGCGCTGGACACTTCTGCTGGTGCACCGCTGCTACAAACGAGCATCTTTAACTGTTCATCTCCACATAGCGAACTTTCCTCCGTCGAACTGTCGAACTCAGTTCCCGCAACAGCTGTGAAACTCGTAGGAAACTGGTAGGAAACTCTTGACAGCACTAGCAAAGCCCCTCGTTCTGACGTTTAATAACTGACGGATTAAGAAGAAGCGAAGATGACCGAAACAAATGCGTGTCCACTTAGCGAACTCGGGAAACTCGAAACTCCATACAAGTTTGACAGGAGTTTCACCAGAGTTTCCTATGAGTTCGCTATGTGGAGACGAACAGTAACACGTTGACTGCCATGTCACCCAAAAGTGGGTGACAGCAAAACTTAGTTATAAAAAGTTTTTGACCCATGAATAAATGAAATTGCAACATAAAAATTAAAGTAATATTTTATATTTATTCTTTGGGAAGCTAAGTTTTAGCTTAGCCTTCAAAAGTGGACGGTTTAATAAATGTTTAAAACAAATTAAATTAAAAAAAAATGTTCTAAAAAAGTGTGCTAAAAGCGCTTGGCAGTCAACGTGTTTATCAAATAAGAACAATTCCCACATTCTCATAATACCATTCTTATTACGAACGGTGTAGAAGCGCTAGGTTTTTTTTATTATCAAGAGTCAAAATCCAGTTGGAAAGTCAATCAGTTTTGTTTACGGATGGACTCTTATGCGAGTTCACCAGCCAATCGTATATATACACATTAGTTCTCTCTTGCATGAATTGAATACGTCCATGCGAAATTGTCAATGTATATGTGCCTTTCCTGTGCACATTACATTGTACTGCCAAATAAGAATTTGATTCATAGACAATGACAAGCCGAGGATATATTTATCGAGTAGATATTAACGATCGTTGGTGAAGTAAATTTGGAAGAAAATAAATTTTTCAATAAAATAGAGGAAACAAACTCGCGAATATAGCCAACAATTAAAAGCTAATTAAAAATATCTATGCAGGCACGCCGGACTGCTAAAGGGGACGGGAAACGAAGCGTAATCGCTAGCGTAATCGTGTTATTCTGCTGGTCCATCTGTCAAAAAGAATTTTGGCTCACCTACCCTATAATCGCATGCGTAATCTTGTCAGTACGTAAACAAGCGAATCAATAGTTCATTCATCGTAATTATTTATCAAATTTCTATGATTATTTAGCGCAGTTTTTGTATTTTTAACAATAAACAACAAAATAATAGCAGTAGCTTCAAGAAATGTTGCCATTTTTACCAAATTGCAAAACATAAACAAAGCAAAGAAGGCGCTTGGCCTGAATATCGACGATACACGAGAGACCAGCGATTACGCTTCGTTTACCGTGCCCTTAATGCACACACCTTCATTCGAAGGATTTTTCATGCATTTGTTCTATTTAGTGTGAAATTACCAGTCTATTTGTAAATCATCTTGAGCAGGACAGGACAGTAAATGAGCTGTTCAACTCCTTTTTTAGGTAGAATCATTAAGTAGCAATTAAAGATTGCAGAAGTAAATAGACCATTCTTCTTCTTCTTGGCGTAACGACCATGCCTGCCCGTTAAGGGCTTACGAGACTTCTTTTTCCCTGTTGTACGTGGATATTCAGTCCTCTCGTACAGGGGAGGGCACGGTCTCGGTTGGGATTCGAACCCACGACGTCGAGGTGGTGAGCCCCGGCGCTCATGGGCCGATTTTCTAACCGGCGCTACCGCTCGGCTGCCGCGGACCCCCCATTAGACCATTCATGGTTCTTCAAACTATTTATCATTCTTAACATCATATTCTAGTCAATATCGTGACAAAAATCGTTGGCGTGTTTGTATTCTGATTCTAAGAAACCAAATTATATGTTTTTCCTAAGTAGGTATTACTTTTTATGTAGGTACACAACCATCTCATTTCTTCACGAGACGTCACTGAGAGATGTGGTTCCGTATACACCACACTTCAGTATTCAGGTCTTCGTCCACGACCTGCCGCCGCATAAGAGAGACCCGAACCAGTGCTGGCCGATCCTCGTTAAGATTGAGGAACTACCAGACTCTTTAGTCATGGTAGCAGGAGTGTTTTGCAGGCAAACGAAGCCGTAACACGAGGAATATTTAATACGGCCTTCCATGAACGAGATGAACGAGCAGGTTGGGGTGAATATTAAATATAAAATTTGTACTATTTCCGTGAAGCTTCTCGTAGCTGATTCTCCAGCCCGAGCGTTTGCGAAAGGTAAATGAAAAAAAAACATCGTCTGTTATGTGGAATGCCATTATAAATGTTTTGATTCTATTTACATCTTTATGTGGGTGCGATAAGTGTACGTGCGTTGGTGAAAATACTAGCGAGTACCATTAAGTTAGTTTTACATGATGTTATCAAACATCTTTCTTCTCGTCGTTGCCTGCTCTTCCCACCGCCAAGGTCTTCTACGAGGGCTGACAAAAAAGTAAGGTCTCCAACGCTGCAACTTCGCCGGATCACGCGCTAGGCGAAATCTGGCAACACCGCCGTGTTCCTTGGTTCCCCACTACCACTTTGCTGCTGGGTGAGGCTTCCCCGACCGCTCAGTCTTGGCTGAGCAGCCGTCAACGATGGAGGTACCCCTCGCGTCAGCGTCCAAGTGCGAATTGCGTTCTGTAATACGTTTTTCAACACCTGGCTGCGCGAGGCGGACGGAGAGTGGTATTCTGCCGGCATAGACAAGTTCATCGTGCGGATGCGCAAGGTGTTGGAAAAAAATGGCGATTATGTAGAAAAGTAGCCAAGACCTTGGCCTTTCCAACGGTGTATCGCTTTTTGTAAATAAATGTCATTTTCTATGAAAAACAAAATAGGAGACCTTACTTTATTGTCAGCCCTCGTACATACTCTTCGGAACTGAGTGAGTAATACTATCTTTTACATATTTTAGCTTTTTTTATGTATGGAATTTTGTGTACACTAAAAACTCGACCAATACTAAAACGTCTCTTCTGAAACTTTCCACACATTAAGTTTAACCACTGCCGATGTTGTTGAAGGTTTGTTTGATCACTATTTTTTGATAAATTCATGTAAATTTTACAATGTAAGGTCAGTTTTACAAACACAAACAAAACAAGCATGTAAACAAATGTTAAGGTGAATCCCTCATAGCTACAACAAGGTTTATGCATCACGGGGAAATTGATGAAATATCAAACATTTTTAATATGCCGTTATTGTAACTAATAAAATAAATCAAACTTTCAAGTATATAGTAAACCCGTAACTCTATTCCCAACCTCTCCTTCACCGAGAAACGCCGGGGCGTCAAGCTAGTTCTACATATTTCTCGGCCGATACTGATATAAATATTTGTGTCCGCGCCCTAAGGTAGGCAAAGGATGTAGCTTTAGTACAGTCCTTCGAATCATAAAATAAAAACAAGAAATCATAAATATACCAACAATATGGGGACCAGATAGGCCATCCCAAGTAACTTAAATGTTGAAATTAAAAACAGACATCAGACAACAAACCATTGAAATCGGAATATACAGTCATAACGGTATCAAAAAGCTAGGAGGCACGAAGTTTAATCTCAGTGATGAAAAAGGCCAAAATGGAAGTCTGATTCTCGAATCAGCTCTTCTAGAGTTATGCCAAATCCTGAAGAGATTTAATCGTGACAAAGTAGCCGTATCAGTTCATGATCAAATATTTTCCTTATATAGTATCTGTACCATAAAGGAAATCGCAAACAATGCCATTTCCGGTATCGAGATAATAATATGCTCACTCAAAAATCGGATACAAATGATACGATGAATAATTATCATACGACAATAACAGGAGGTCACATAAAAAGTTTGTTAATAATTGCGAAGCTTGCAAGAAGCATAAAAATACAAGGCACACTAAATAAAAGGAAATTATTACATCCACACCCGCCAAACCATTCCAAGTTTGATCCATTTGATACAGTTGAACCATTACCACGAACTAATAATAATAACAGGTATGCTGTTACAATACAGTGCGACCTGAGTAAATTTGTTGTCATAATACCAAAACCCAACAAAGAGGATAATACAATAGCTAGAGCATTAATTGAAAAGTTTATATTGGTATACGGAAGTTTTATAGAATTGAAATCTGAACAAGGACTTGAGTACAATAACGAAATACTAATAAAAATGTCGAAGATCCTCAAAATAAAACAAACTTTTGCAACAACCTATTACCCTGAGACTATTGGATCACTTGAAAGAAGCCATAGAAGCTTGAACGAATATTTGAGAACCTTCTCTAATGAACACCATGACGATTGGGATGACTGGACACAGTTCTATTAATTTGTGTAAAACACAACATGTCATACTAATACACAATTTACTCCATTTGAAGTTATCTTCGGAAGGTCATCCAATATACCACAAGATGTTTGGCATGATGGCAAAACAGACCCAGTGTATAACATAGAGCAGTATTATTATGAAATGAGGCATGAACTGCAAAAATCTAATGAGCTTGCACGTGAAAATTTAATAAGAGAAAAAATTACAGACAAAACACTCAGAACCAAAATATAAATCCCATCAAGATGGGGCTAGGCGATCAAGTGTATTTACAGAACGAAAATAGGAAAAAACTGGTTCCTGAGCATATAGGCCCATATACAGTTATACGAATAACTGACGCAAACTGTACAATTAAAAATAACATTACCGCTAAAGAGGTCATAGTGCATAAAAACAGATTAATTAAGAAATGAAAAGTATACGTAATTACAAACTACTACAAATGTGTTCCTCTACGAAGATCATAAAATAAACCACCTTGGAGTAATTCCACGCTTAGGCTAGCTAAAATGCGAAGAGCTGCATCAGTACAGTGGCTTTACCAATGCCACGATTGTTGACCAGTGTAATAAGGCCATTACAGGAAACTGCAACGGAACGACTGCCCATCTCGAAAGAGAGAATTCCTCAAAGCAGCGTGACATTAGAAATTCGTCAACAAGTTGCCTACTCACACTAAGAGCGTTTTCGTCCGCCCAGGAGTAAGTTGACGTTGGTATTCCAACGCATTGAAGCATTCCACACTATTTCTAGGTCAATTTCTGCTGAAACTATCCGTAAAACATTAAGAAAACATGGTTTAAATGGAAGGATAGCACGGAAGAAACCATTCATATCTGCTATCAATCAAAGGTTGGAATTTGCTATGAAATATGTTAATCAACTCACAGAATTTTGGTCGGACGATTTGTTCAATCAAAATAAATCTTTTTGGTGGCGATGGGCGAAAAATTGTGTGGAGAACGAAAAATACGGCGTTAGATGCGAAGCATGTTATACCAACCGTCAAGCATAATGGTGGAAACGTAATATTATGGGGCTCTAAGTCCTCAAACGGAGTAGGAAAAATGGGATTCATTGAAATCACGGTGGACAAAATGGTGTATTTAACCATCTTAAAAAACAACGTCAAAGAAAGTGCGGCAAAACTGCGACTTCCAGTAGTTTACTTTTACCAGCAGGATAACAATGCTGCGCGTTTGGTGCAGGAATGGCTGCTGTAAAATGTCCCCAAACAGCTGGAAACGCCCCTACAGTCACCGGATCTAAATCTTATCGAGCAATTGTGGCGTGAAGTAAAAATCCGGGTCCAAAACAGTCACCGACGAGTAAAAGTGATATTAAATAAAAAATAGCTAGATTTTGGGATAATATCGAACCTGAATTCACCACCAAGTCAGTTGTTTCGATGCCTCGTCGATTGAAATCCGTTATTGATGCCGAAGGAGGTCAAACGAAGTATTAAAAGGCGGTCAATATATCCTTTTTAATCATAGTTCACATCGTGTACCATGACTATAGTGAGTTCTTAACATGGTGTTTTATCAGTTGATGGCTTACAACTAAGCCAATTTCATAGGATCAGCCCCAGAATAACGATATATGATGGTCAAGATCCGCTCATTCAATAATAACCCTATAATAATTTAGGAAACCTGGACTTCAGTTCATCGGTTAGTGAAGTACGTGCACTTTCAAGAAATTCTTACCGTTTTAGTCAACACAGTTAGGGACACTTGTTATAATTATCTTAGTGCAGGTTAGTTTTAAATTTATAAAATCTAGATATGCACGCCAACTGAGACAGATAAATTAAATAAAATGTATGCATGTACGAAACAACAGCCACTTATACATCATTAAAATCTTCACAAAATGACACGAAAGCGATTTGAAAAAGAACGATCAGATCTACTGCTCCAAAGCATTCGGGTAGCAATGCAGAAAGCAGCCTTACTTCATGACATATCAATTTAAAGTGACAGTAGACAACTTATTTGCAATATTTGCAAACATAATCGTATCGAAAAAAAACTAAGCGATCCGTCTAACGCAAGGATCTCCAAACTACGGCCCTCCTCCTTGGGTAAATGTGGCCTAACGCTACGGTTATTCCACCCAATGCGGCCCGCGTTAAAAAAAAATTTGGAGACGCCTGGTCTAACGTATAAAATTTAAGCAATCGCGAGGAGAAAAATTAATCTTCATTAAGCATCCAGTTATTTGTTCAATTTCGTTCTGTATAATGCTCAAATAGCAGCAAGAATTAAAAAAACAGCAAAGACATATCAACACTACTCACCATACTTGTTGTAATGGCCGTTTGCGAAAGAATCCATCATTTGTCATCATCACATTTTGTCACTTTTATCTACTATAATCACCAAAAAAAAACAGTACTGCATGAAAACTGAAATTAGTTGAAATATAAATAAAAAAAATTGCCACCAGAAGTTGTCATCTTCATAACCATGCATACTTACTAGTAACAGAAGAAACTTCAGCTTTAGAAAAGACTGAGCAAAAATTACTCACAACACTTTGTTAGATCCTCTTCATCTTTGTTTCCTCACAAACATCACTGAAATACACTGAAATGGATAAACGGATACATAAATAAACTAGAAAACTACCTTCACATATTGTTAACAAATGCTTTAGCATACCTCCAGCTATCTTTACTGCCCGTCCACACGGCATCGTGGTGTAGCGATTTTGGTACTACATAGTGGTGTCAATGTTGGTCGGGAGACCAAAAAAATAGACACTACGACGCCGGTTAGAAATTCACATAACATGCATCAGATTATTTGCCGGTTGTTGACAAAATGACCAATTGTATAATTCTTCTACGTAATCCGACAAACCGATTAAAATGTATCACAAATATGCTCCCAACCAAAACGTTCATTTATAAATCCTATTCATTCGTTGTTTTTACAAACCTTACAGAGTGAAATACAGTGAACGGGACCGCACATCTTCACACCATTGTTTGTTTCATGTTCGACATAGTAGATTTATTACGGTTTTCATCAACGACATTCCATCACTTTGGTTCACGGAAAACAATTATTTCACGAAAGCGAAAAATGCATCCGAACAAGTTCGCATTTGTTTCTAGAACGATCTAATGGCGTCTGTTTGACAACCGGAAAACATCTAAGCTAACAATTTGACAGCTCTCACGGATGCTATTACTAATGTGATATTTATTTTCATGAAATGGCGTTACACAAATGAACAATCTAACATGCGGTTGTAGAGCTCGGTACTAAAATCACGCATCATCTGCACCTACATATCATTAAAACATTTTGATATGTCCGTTGTCCGTATGAAAAAAGTGCTATTTTTTTTCGTGCGATTAGAAAGATTTTTATTTTGGACACTTGACCGGCCTCGGTTTTCGTCATCAAATGACAGCGATGAAAACCGCCCAGTTGACAGAAATTTAAATTGTTGCTGGTACTATGTACAGTGACCGGCAGGAAAAAGTGCCCACTTCGAATTTTGTTGATTTTCGCTCAATATTTTTTTCTCAATCCAACTAAATATTCTGCAAGTCTTTTTCGTATATTGATTTACATATTTCATATAAGATCCACTAATGAGTTAGCGAGGGGGTCCGCGACAGCCGAGCGGTAGCGCCGGTTAGAAAATCGACCCATGAGCGCCGGGGCTCACCACCTCGACGGCGTGGGTTCGAATCCCAACCGAGACCGGACCCTCCCCTGTACGAGAGGTCTGACTATCCACGTACACATAGGGTAAAAAGTCTCGTAAGCCCTTTACAGGGCAGGCATGACCAACAAGGTCGTTACACCAAGAAGAAGAAGAAGAATGAGTTAGCGAAAACAAACATATTTTGATTTTGAGAAAAAAATATTAAAAAAAAGTATCTAAAAAAACAGTGACAAGAAAAAGTGCTCATTTCAGTTATTCATTATTATACATAAAACTAAGAAATAATAAATGCATTTCGATATTTTATGTGTTCTCTTTTAGCTTTTAGAACCTAGCCGAAGGCGTTTTGGCATACTTTCTACTAAGATTTTAAGTTTTTGGGGATTTTATTCTTCTCAAGCGCGCATTATAGCTTCAAAATTGTCGTTTTTATTCGAAACATCAGTGTTGTCCACCCTGGCATCGAGAATTGCCCACAAATTATTCATCTCCGGGCTCTGAGGCGGCCATTTCAACAGTTTTGTCCGACAAGACGTCGAACTTGGCCCCGCCGGGCTGCGTCGAACTTGCCCCCACCGGGAGAACGAACTTCACTTCAAAGCCCGTCAGGATCAGTGAAATCTCCAGATTTTGTTACAGGATGTTTATGTTTATGTTGTAATCTGCAGTCTTAACACCGTTAATGTTCCCAAGGCTCCCCACTCCACTGAACGAAAAACAACCCCAGACCACCATATTGCCTCCTTCATGGCATATTGTGTATACATACTGTATACGTTCATGCCATCTTCGATTAAAACGTAAAAATTTTGATTCGTTAGACCACAGAACCGTTTTCCAGTACTCTAGAGGCATAGCATGTTCCTCAGCGAGCTGAAGACGCTTGGCCTTATTGGCCTTGCTGATATAAGGGCGCTTCCTATCAAATCTGCTCTTTAACTCGTATGCAACAAGCCAGTGACGGATAATTCTTTCAATAACTGATGGCTGAAGTACATCCATGTACTTCAATATCCATGTATATCCATGATCTCCCTGACAGTTACTTTTGAATTTTTCTTGACCTCACGAATTATTTTAGCGTCCACGCGCGCATCTGTTTTGCGCTTGTCTCCTCTACGAGGGCGATCCTCCACCGATCGGTGCGTTTAAAATGTAACTATGAATTTTCCTACCGCTGCGTTGTGGATTTTGTGCTTTGAATAAGTTACTTAAATGAAACCTTTGGGGGGTCAGTTTGCTAGAACGCGCCGTAACATTAAACGTAGGAAACAATGAAATTTTACATAAACTTTCGGTCGCTAAACCCGCCCGGTTGACAAAAATTCAAAATTTTTGCAGCTGTCATGTAGTTACAGCAAGTTTTTCCATGGCAGATTGCTGGAACTCTTGCTTCAATTTGAATTTTTTGCAGCTGTCATGTAGTTACAGCAAGTTTTTCCATGGCAGCCCTGCGAACGGTTTTGCTCGATTCAGTTCATTTTGCAGGCGAGGGGTAGGGAGAATATCACCTCCGCGACCCTCTACTGTGGACAAGAACAAGATAGCTGCTATCGATGCTATGCCCTGACTCTTTCTTCCTCATTGGGTCATGCATTTGTGGTTAACGCGGAATAAAAAAACCGGTTGATGGTGTGCGTGAAGCGGAAGGCGTATGCATTGTATGCGTGTTTAGGATTCTCTTTCAATGCTTTCTGCCGTGTGCAAAAAGAGCATGCCTCAAATGTGCTATCTCCTTCATTCTTATTGGACCTATGTTTGTTTGTCATGTTTTTTGAGTTTTCTATGTTATTGGCACAGCTGATTGCTGAGCAATGTAGGGGTCTCCAGATTTAAATTCGATTTCAAATATCAAGTTTGAAATTAGTAGCAATCCCTGTACGGTTCTATTTGTCTCAAAAATGTGAATAGAGAAAATTAACGCAAAGGCTCTGGCTCATTTCCATGAACCGAAATCCAATGGACCTTTTCTCATGCTGAGACGTGTATAGAGCGATTAACGGCATTATTGCGGTGGTTGTGTTAATGTGAAGACGCATTACTACCGTATTTCAGCCCATAGCAATTCATTATTTTTAATCGTTGTTTTAATGTTGTTCTTTCATTTATTTAATTCTATAGTGAAAAGTACGGAAAACAAAGTAGAAGCGGAAGTTAAACGACAAATAAATAAATAACTAAGTTTCATGAATGCAACTTCATTCCATTAGCTTGACGCAATTTCATTCCGCAATCAAAACAATACCCCGCGCATGCATCGAACACATACACCATTCGTATCATTGACGTCGAACAGCTGTGAGCGAAACCATCCGTGCTTACACCTGAGCGGAGCAAAGTCGTGCGCCGTGATGTGAGAGAGAACCCGGCTTGCAAAAAAACGAGAGAGAAAGTGCTCTTTCTGTTCCAACTTACGAAAGTACTACTTTTTCGGGCTAGAGTGAGCTTTTACAGCGTGCTCTCTGGAAATACTCTCTCGCTTGCTTACGCTCTTTCTACCGGTTTGTGCTTTGCGCGGTCGTTTCTTTCGTTATTTTGGGTATGCCAGTAGACAAAAAAAAAACAAAAATAATGTATTTTGTTTTGAAATCTTATCCGTTTATTCAATCGGATAGCCAAAACTTATTAGGAAATGCACATTTAACCACGTTGTTGCCAGCTTTCGGGCGTAAACCACCAACACTTCTATTTTTTCTTCTACCACTTCCGCTGGAGTAAATTCCAGTACGGATCTTCATGCCAACATCCTGGACCTTCGTAACCCAACAGATGACAATTTGTCCTTTTTTCTGAAAACACTAACACAAAATCACAATTTTTACTGTTCAAAACGCGCGACCGAACTGTAAGTTCACAGTCTGGACAAGTTGGAAAATTAGACTGCGCTGCATAGCCTGCTTTGGCAGTTTTTTACTCGCGCCGATTTACCAAAAGTACGCTGTTCATCTGTATTTCTCCAGCACAATTCAACTCATCGTTTGATTCTCTCTCGTGCAGGCAAACTTTTGCTTACCTCACCGCGCTTCCCCACCTTTCAGCCTACCGCAACATACTCCTTGCCTACGAAAGTACACTCTCCCCAAGCGCCACAAGCTTCGGGTTGAGGCTGGAAATCAATGGGCAAGAGCGAGATGGTGATAGCCTTGTCTCTTTTACACCAACGCAGAAATTCCCCGTCCAGCCACCGCCAGAAATCTCTCCTTACCGCGCCCATCTGTTGCCGCGGCAGCCGATCCGAACTGAAAAATCGATTTTTGTGATTGGCTAGCCGAATCCTCATGTGTGAAGTCATCAAAGTGCGCATTCGCATTGCAATACGATACGAAGTTTAAATGCCCTGCGCGATCGGCCGACCCGGGTCTTCGAAGACCCAGCGCGAGCGATCGAAAACGCAGCGCGAGCAATCGTAGACCAGTCGAATACCCAGCGCGGTCGAATACGGACGTACGGGTACCCGTACGGGTATACCCAGCGCGAGCGGTCATTCATGCATACGTACGCAGCGCAAGCGATCGCTAAATGAAGAGCAAAAACCGAAACGCGGTGGCCATATGAATTCGCTCCGCGAGAGGTTTAAATGGCTAGAGCGGGTTGAGCGTATACCGATGCATTCCCATACAGTCCATACAAACGGCTACGCAGTAGATATATATTGGGCCTTTAGCACACCGTTCTCAACAAAGAGCGACGGTCTTGCGGTAGGTGCGCAGAGACCGGAGTGGAAACAACGCGGTTCAATTCCGCGTAACAGCTCGAGACATGAGAATGTGTAGAAGGAAGAGAAGAGAAAAAGAGCGAGGGCCCCGAAAGGGGCCTCCATTTTTCGTTTTTGCCGCGGCAACTTCGGTTTTTATCTTCGGCTTTCGCTGCATATTCTTCGGCTTTCGCTGCATAATCCCGGCATATGCATACGAGTATGCGGGTTAATATGCAGCGGCAGCCCCGAAGAGCTGCGTTCCAGGGGTCTTTACTTGCCGGGAATTGAACGTCATGGAAACGATGTCCATTCCTCGTAGGTAAATATTGGATGTTAAACCTCGGGCAATGTAATCCGACCCCCCGTGCGTGTAATCCGACCCCCCGTTAAGCGGATATCGGGGGGTCCGAAAGAAAAAGGCAAAAAACTGCTCGATATTCACCCGGTTGACGACAAATGTCAGTTCACCCTGATTTTGGGTCCCCGCATCCAAAAATCTGTACTTCTCCCCCCCTTAACTCTATGATTAGAAATGAGAATGTGTGCGTTGGTCATTTTCTTAGGGAGAGAAAAGGTGCGAATGCGTCCTATGTATATTCTATCCTTTGCAACCATGCAACACCAAACTATCGCCAAATGCTTACTGTGTCGTTATACGCGTATAGGCACGTACTTACGTACGAATAGTATTTGAGATATGTGAGTGTGTTTCTTGTTGGAGCAACCACAGCATCATGTATTTGCGCATTATGGTCATAGCAATCACAGAGTGCAGGCGCAAGTGCATTGAGCATCAAGTGTTATGATCGTGCAATTAATACTGCTGAGGTAAGAACAAACTAATAAACGTATGAAAATGATGGAAATCTAGGTACTTTAAATCAGTAACATTCTAACTTTTTTTTACTTTTAGGAATGAAAACCAAAGCTAAAGAATGCGTCGAATGGTGCATGAGCTGGATCGCATATGCAGTTAAGAATTGGATCTTTCTGGGACGGCAAGTCCACTGCAGAGGCCGGAACTCTACACTGGTAAGTCAGAAAACAGTGTGATCGCAAATATCCGAATAATAAACATCCGATGACTTAATTCTCAAAAAACAAATGTTTTGATTTCACCGCAGCATTCTGCGGGTAGAAGAAAATATCACATTCGTAGAATATACCATACACACACACACACCTACACGCGAGCTAGTCTCACCCACACCACCAAGCAAACCAATGCAAATGTGTGCGGCAATACATGGGCGATCCGTCAAATTTTGACTTGCTGGGAGGTTGCTGGGACTCTTGCTGGAAGTACATGACAGCAGCAGAAAATTTGAATTTCTGTCAACCGGGCAGTGTACTGCCGTTCGCTGGGAGATTGCTGGGACTCTTGCTGGAACTACATAGTACCAGCAACCATTTAAATATCTGTCAACTGGGCGGTTTTCATCGCTGTCATTTGATGACGAAAACCGAGGCCGGTCGAGTGTCCAAAATGAAAATATTTCTAATCGCACGAAAAAAAATAGCACTTTTTCTCTTACGGACAACGGACATATCAAAATGTTTTAACCCGTTCAACCGCCTACCCGGGTAGCTTTTGGAGTTTTGTTTTGTTCTAACTTTTGATTGGATTAACGTATCGGCATGAAATTTTTAGAATACCTAGGAAAATTCATTTTCTATCGTTTTGCTTAAGAAAAAAAATTTTCCAAGGAATTTAAATAATTTTTATAAGCGTTTTTCGGTTGATACCCTTCAAACGTTCAACCGGACTACCCGGGTAGTCCATACATTTTGTATGGGAGATTCCGTTTTCCTGTACTTAAGACTTAATAACTTTTTATCTAGACGTCGGATCGATTTGAAATTTTCAGTGGAGATACTTGAGGGTGTAATATTGTATAATTTTTATAATTTTTGAAATTCATGCAGTATGTTTATTTGAGGTTCCAAAAAATTTCACCATTCACATCTATAACCATTTATCTGTGTAGTTCATGTATTTTACATAGAACTTTGCTTTTTCTGTGTTTTAGTACTGATATATTTGCTCGTAGGTACTTAACTACTTGAAATGTTTTGGAAAATTGCATAAAATATTGTAAAAATTAATAATAATTAATTTTGAGAGTTTAAACTCTCAGTCGCTTCATGCTATCTTCATGCTTCAACTGGGAACAGAGTTTTGTCCGTTATTTAATTCTTTTTTCGTCAGAAATGCTGTTTCTAGTAATTCTTCTATTAGTCTGTTCGGTTTTGTATATTCTAAGGATTGAGTTTTTCCATAACGTTCACTTTTACTTAGCTTTTGTTGTACTTTGAAACACACACATAGTCGACTAGAAACGGATTAATAAACGTGTTTGTGGCGCAAATTCTCTGAACAAAATGATGTGTAGCATATTTGTATTTAATATTAGATTAAGATTTTAATACCTAAACGTAAGGCATAAATGTTTAAATTATCGAATTCGTGTTTTCGAATGAAAGAATCCTATTTAAACATTGAACATTTCTAAAACACTTTTGGAAAAAAAATTGAATAAATTTCTGAAAATATCAAGTAATTAAGATTCAATGATCAAAGATACGTATACTGAAATACAGAAATTGCAAAGTCCTATCTAAAATGTTCAAGCTGCACAGGTTTGGGTCATAGATGTGAAGGGTGAAATTTTTTGGAACCTCAAATTAGCATAATTAATGAATTATTAAAATTATATATATATATATATATATTGTGGGAAACACCCTCAAGTATCTTCACTGAAAATTTCAAATCGATTCGACGTCTAGATAAGAAGTTATTAAGTCTTAAGTACAGCAAAACGGAGTCTCCCATATAAAATGTATGGACTACCCGGGTAGTCCGGTTCAACGTCTACGTATGTAGGTTTGGTTGAACGGGTGACGGTTAATGATATGTAGGTGCAGATGATGCGTGATTTTAGTACCGAGCTCTACAACCGCATGTTAGATTGTTCATTTGTGTAACGCCATTTCATGAAAATAAATATCACATTAGTAATAGCATCCATGAGAGCTGTCAAATTGTTAGCTTAGATGTTTTCCGGTTGTCAAACAGACGCCATTAGATCGTTCTAGAAACAAATGCGAACTTGTTCGGATGCATTTTTCGCTTTCGTGAAATAATTGTTTTCCGTGAACCAAAGTGATGGAATGTCGTTGATGAAAACCGTAATAAATCTACTATGTCGAACATGAAACAAACAATGGTGTGAAGATGTGCGGTCCCGTTCACTGTATTTCACTCTGTAAGGTTTGTAAAAACAACGAATGAATAGGATTTATAAATGAACGTTTTGGTTGGGAGCATATTTGTGATACATTTTAATCGGTTTGTCGGATTACGTAGAAGAATTATACAATTGGTCATTTTGTCAACAACCGGCAAATAATCTGATGCATGTTATGTGAATTTCTAACCGGCGTCGTAGTGTCTATTTTTTTGGTCTCCCGACCAACATTGACACCACTATGTAGTACCAAAATCGCTACACCACGATGCCGTGTGGACGGGCAGTAAAGATAGCTGGAGGTATGCTAAAGCATTTGTTAACAATATGTGAAGGTAGTTTTCTAGTTTATTTATGTATCCGTTTATCCATTTCAGTGTATTTCAGTGATGTTTGTGAGGAAACAAAGATGAAGAGGATCTAACAAAGTGTTGTGAATAATTTTTACTCAGTCTTTTTTTAAGCTTTCGTCTGTTTCGTCTGTGACTTAGTAAGTATGCATGGTTATGAAGATGGAAACTTCTGGTGGCAATTGATTTTATTTATATTTCAACTAATTTCAGTTTTCATGCAGTACTGGTTTTGTTGGTGATTATAATAGATAAAAGTGACAAAATGTGATGATGACAAATGATGGATTCTTTCGCAAACGGCCATTACAACAAGTATGGTGAGTAGTGTTGATATGTCTTTGCTGTTTTTAATTCTTGTTGCTTACTTGTTCTTGTTGCTACAGAACGAAATTGAACAAATAACTGGATGCTTAATGAAGATTAATTTTTCTCCTCGCGATTGCATAAATTTAATACGTTAGACGGATCGCTTAGTTTGTTTTCGATACGGTTATGTTTGCTAATATTGCAAATACAGCATTTTCCGGCTTTTTATTCCAAAGTCCCATCAAAACAATAACAAGTAGCAGGTTTCATCTGAGAAGTTGCGCTCCATAATGGCAACAACACATCATCGATGGCATGGCAACATTACCGTTCCACAAAGCCACATTCGATATCTAACATGTTTCATCTGATACATGTTTCGTATGATCATCACCATCATATAATGTTCTTCGGGGGCTGATCATGCCGCTCCGAGATTCTCAAGAATATGGGTTTCCGTAAGGAAAGCGTCTGTCCATCTTAGCAGACCGTTGTGCATGGAATTAGCACTGCTTTGCCCATAGTTTTTTGTCGCTAGTTTTGTTTCTACTTTCGTTGCGCGTCGTTTATTTCGAGTGTACCTGCTTTGAAATCATGTTCTTACGTGTTTATATATATTTTTTTAAATATTTGACACTAATCGACGCAATTGAACCAATTTTTTGCTTATTATCAGAACATTATTGCTGATCAAAAAACAGTGTGACAATTGTTTGAGCCATTCTCTAAACTTGGTAGGTTTTTGAAGGGGTGATAATGATGAGACCCACCTCTTACCTCAACACAGGTTAAAGATAGCTGAAGGTACTCATAACCATTTGTTAATAATATTTCATGTTTGTTAGTAATAAGTGAAGATAGTTTTTTACTTTACTCATGTATCCGTTTATCCATTTCAGTGTATTTAAGTGATGTTTGTGAGGAAACAAAGATGAAGAGGATCTAACAAAGTGGTGTGAATAATTTTTGCTCAATCTTTTCTAAAGCTGAAGTTTTGTCTGTTACTAAGTAAGTATGCATGGTTATGAAGATGGAAACTTCTGGTGGCAATTGTTTTTATTTATATTTCAACTAATTTCAGTTTTTATGCAGTACTGGTTTTGTTGGTGATTATAGAAGATTAAAGTGACAAAAAATTATGGATGTTCTTTCGCAAAAGGTAATTGCAACAAGTATGGTGAGTAGTGTTGATATTTCTTTGCTATTTTTAATTCTTGTTGCTAAGTGAGCATTATACAGAACGAAATTGAACAAATAACTGGATGCTTAATGAAGATTAATTTTTTTCCTCGCGATTGCTAAAATTTGAACCGTCATACCCTTATTAGACGAGGAATTTATCTACTACATATTTTAGCTTTTTCTTATGTATGGAGTTTTGTGTACATTAAAAACTCGACCAAACTGAACTGTCGCTTCTGAAACTTTCTACACATATAGTTTAAGCACTGCAGATGTTCTTGACGATTCGTTTGATCAATTTTTTGTGATAAAATCATCTAAATTTTACAATTGAAGCTCAGTTTTACTAACACAAACAAAACAAACACGTACGCATTCTACACTGCTTCACATAAAAACAAAACATAGCAAAAATGCACAAAATATGTATTTTTGTTGCACAAAACAAACATTATCTACAGTTTTCGGTAGTTTTTACAAAGAACAATAATGAATCGTAGGAATTTAAGGGTTTTCATTAACATTATTCTAATTTATGGCTCATACACGGTACTAATGAAAATAAACATCAGCCCAAGTATGTATGCATCGCTGACCACTACTGTAATGAAAGTGACAGTACCAGATGTCAAGGTACATTCATCAAAAAATGTTTATACAACACGGGGAAATTGCACAAATTTTACTGTGTTAAAAAATTTTAATGTGTTACTGAAAAATGCATGTGATATTTGACTGCATAGTTTTGCTGCTTCTATTTATCAAATGTAATGGGCAATGGATTATGCGGAAAGCCTTATAAAATATCGCGTTGGGTACGGTTTTACAATGATTTTTCTCGCATGATATTCATATCAGCCTTATGGCATCACTGTCGCAATTGATTTCCTGAGCATTACAGTGAGCTTTAGCGTTACCGCGTAATAATTTCTCTAGATTTGTAAAATTAAGTAAGAACTTTGCACAGCTTATATAAGCAAAATCCGATCACACAAATCAACATTCTTTCCCGGTGTAAATTGCACCAAAAAATGGCGCTCACTCAACGCACGACCAATCGGAAAATAGCACGCAGGGCTAACTGTCGTTGTGTTCCCCGGTTAGATAGGAAACGCAGGTTGAACCATAAAACTGGTCAAACAGATAGCAAATGAAGGCTGCAGGCATGATTTTTATGCTCTATTGCTTTCTTATCGCTAACAAAGTAATTTTAGAATTTAATTTATACATTCGCTAACAAAAAAAGCCACTAAAAGACAAGCAAACCTTGCCAGAAATGAAGCTCGAATTTGCATATAAGGACTAATCTGGAGCTGTGGAGATTTTCGAAACTTTACAGACTAGGGTTGATTCGCACCGTTTCCGGTCAAACTGATTTGACGGTTTATTGTTCAACCCTCGCAAGATACACTCGATAAAAATTTGTGCAATGTGATTAGCAACTATCAAATTAAAATAAAACTTTCGAGTATAGGGTAAAAACTATAATTCTATTCTCAAATCCTTCTTCGCCGAGCAACGCCGGGGCGATAAGCTAGTCTGTCATATTTTTCCAGAAGTTTTCTGCCAAACGCGTTTGGCAGATACATTCGTTCCTCAAAATCGGAATCGGGCTCGACTGGTTCCGATTTTCTTTCGACTGGAATTTTTATGTCAATGTGATGATTTGTTTACTTTTTGCTCTGTTCCTTCCCCGCGATGCAAACCGTGGCTTAAATTGCTCCTTAAACTGCGGCTTAAAGAGAATAAGTTTTAGCCGCGGTTTTGTCTGCTGGCGCTCATTGTGAGAGGTTTTGTGAGCTGCATCTCGTGCCACTCCTTTTCCCGTATCCCACCAATATCCCCCATATATACATAATGTCATCAAGAAATAAAAAATCGGGTTACTACCCAGCCACCCAAAAGAGTGAAAAATTCATGATTCCTTGTCGTTCGACGAGCCGTGTTATACCGCATCAATACATTGCTTTCCGTTAGGAACCATCCGTCTTTATCATTAGCTCGCAGTGAAAAACTTTGGGCTTTATGTAAAAGTAGTTCATTCTTGATCTTTTTTTAAGTTTGGATAATGTTGTTTCTTTTTGCCATCAGTTTGGAGCCTTCGTCGCTCCTACAACCTACGTATAACTTGGTTGAGGGGTTTTGAACCTCCTCTTACTAATCTTTTAATCGTTTGTAAATTGTTTCCGAATGGGTAAGCGGAAAAAGAATGCAGTGGCCCAAATCTTAACACTGCTTCACTTACGTGCAACAGATTGTGCACATTGCTTGTAACGTGATTCCTGCTATAAACTGTGCTAAACTGCTCCACAAACATGTTTAACAATTGACCGGTATATGGCCAATAATCTTTATAATAAATTGTTGAAAGCATGTTGAAGCGTGCAATAAAATAAAAGCAATAAAAAAGTTTAAAATGTTGGAAAGCATTATTGTTCAATTTGTCTTGCAATATAGCAAGCCCAACAAACAGTTTGAATGAACTCAGGCCTGCCCCCGGGTTTCGGAGCGGGACACAGCGACTGACTGATGCTCTGTCGCATTCGTGCTGCAGGGCCGACAGTTTTAGACCCGCCCGCGAGCATAACTTGTATGAAAAGTGAGCGAAACTCGTATGAAAAGTGAGCCTGTATCCACGGAATACAAACAGGTGTGAAACTCTCAAAGTGCGCAATACACTCCATACAATTACACGTTCTCCACCGTACAGTGCAGAGAACCGCGAGAGGTTTAAATCCCTCGCTCTTGGTTGAGCACATGTTTTGCTGCGCTAGCGATCGCTAACGATCCTAGTCCATGTAGTCCATACAAAGGTGTACTGCTAGATACATACCTTTAGCACGCCTTTCTCAATCAAGAGCGCTGGTCTAGTGGTTAGCATACACATACCGAAGTAGGAGAGGTCGGGTTCGAATCCCGCTGTGTGCTCTCGAGGCATGAGAGTGTAGAAGGTGGAAGAGAAGAGAGGGCCCAACAGGGCTCTCTTCTCTTTTTCGTTTTTGCTGGTGGGCTCCGAATGAATTCAGCCGGTTTGACTGGACGACCGTACAGAGAATCAGCTTACATTTTGTATGGAGAAATGTTCATTGTGTGTTGGATGCACTATGGAGCGAAAAGAGCAAATTGCCGGGATAAAATTCAGAATCAAATGTTTTGCAATTTTTTCATTGTAATATCGTGTAATACTATTATATTACACGGAATTATGATGTTTCTGGACAATCCCGCCAGGTGGCGCTGCAACAACCTCATATTTTTGGATTTTTCTATGGGTGCATTTTTTTCAATATTTTTTTTTATATTAACTTAAAGATGTTTTTTAGTTTGATATAAAACAAACTAAATTTACAAAAAACTTTCAGTCCAAATATTGTTATCTGAAAAATAATTGATATTTAAAGCATCTAACGTGGACATAACTACTGAACTATTCTGAGCTTGTACCATCATATTCTTGGTTTTGAATTGGCAAGGGTCTGTTACTATTTGAGGAGCTGTAATCTATGAAGAATGTTTGTGTGCTCTCTTAAAAATGTCTTTAATATTGAATTCTCGTTACACTTTACGGACGTGTCCTCTTCTATCCCTTCTGTATATTTTATTTCCACCGTCTGGTGCTTCCTCTCCTAAGGATCCCAATGGGCCTTGGTCATTTACAGTTTATGGCTATTAAAATATTTCGAATCCTTTCTATAAGTTCTGTTTCTATTTGCAAAATATCGCTCAATTTTTCTATGTTTGAAAAAGCCCGACGACAGACATTTCCCGTCGTACTATTTCCACCCATTCACCTTGGTTCATCTACTTTAACACCAAATTCCTTGTAGATCTTTTCCAATACAATGTTTTTTGACCATTGTACATGTTTTTATAATTTTTAGTAACCTTCCGTTTTTTAAATTCCATTCTGTTCGAAATGTGAAGCAAACATTCGAAAAATTTCATCCAACATAAGATAAATTCTCAGGATTTGGAATAAATCCATTTTATAAGTGCTCTACACTGTTCATTTCTGTTAGTTTTGCTCCATACATACAACATGTTTGCGTATACATAAAATCGTCGGTTAAATATGCCAAAATGTTGCCATCAATTCAACTCATGTAAAATGAATAATTTACCGTCACATAACTTGTTTCATTTAGCTGGATTGTATAAGAAACTAACCTGGTTATTTGGCTTTTGATTTCATACTATACTATTTGTATAACTTTTTCTTTTCAATCTTTCGCCAACTTGATAACAATTGGCCTGCAGAACCAACACTTTGGGGCATCAAGTTTATCCAGATGATATCTGAATTGTCACTAATGAACGAAAGACGGATAGGAGTCAGTTGATTGTAAATGCTGTGTTCACTAGATCCGTCAATGCCTCACGAGCGCAATAATACGACGCTTAGTGAATCACACAAAGAAGATGAAAGGTGCCGCAAGATTTCTGCTTTTTCATTTCAATTATTATACACGCAGTGTGATTCACCAACTCTTGAAGATTAACTTCAACTTTTACAGGTAAGGGTACAAACAGAACAAAATGTTAGTGTAGGGTACATTATAAATAGGAATTTTGGATACAAAAAGATGGGTTTGTGAGCTGTAGAACAAGAGAAAGCGACCTAATGCATTTAAAGCAAACCAACCCAAATTTCATTCTTTGCCATTGACTTGGCTTGTCTTTCCCCTTTTACGTGATGTTCAACCACTACCCTGCTTCACATTTTTACAATACGATTATCGACCTATATTTCATTGAATGAGAATTTCATATATTTATTACCAAACATGATGCTGCATATGGCCTGATGGAGACGCCTAGTAGGTGATAAACTATAAGCCTCACATACGAAATTAAAAAAAACAGGTAAAGTTCGCGCGTGTATGCAAAAAAAACCATCTTTTTTTTGTTACAAAACATTCTAGACTATAAGTGGGTATGCAACATATTACAATCTTTTACGATCCTTAGCGATGGCGTAAGGTTAAAAACAGAAAATTGAAATAAATTCCAGGAGTTTTGCGAAACAATTCTTAATATTTTCTGACATTCAATTTCAGTTTACCCCAACTGTCAACAATTTTAAAGCAGGATAATATACCTTTCCAAAACTGTGCTTGAAATTCGATTCCGGCCATTATTATAGGAGTTACAGACCTTCAAAGTTGATGGATTTTTTTCAATTTTTCACGCAATATTTTCACAAATCTTGACTTTGACGGGCTGTTTCTCAGAACCTGAAAGAACTGAGGCTCTAGTTTTTGGGTCATTTCTTAGTTTCATCTTGTAGTTTAAGAAAACATATTTCATTTTTCTGAAATCCAAAAATGAATTTTTGATTTTTATCCCGGCTTCGCTCCATCGTGGGATGGGAGGCTACCGTAGTGTCCGGGAAAACAGTGCTCTGTATGGTGAGCAAGAAATGGTATGTGTTATGTTTAAGATTTATAATAATTGGTCAGGAAAAACTAACGATCCGCGGACAGATTGAGTGTCAGGTAGAGTTACGTAATAACACCGCGTTACATAAGTTTATTATTCTTTCCGTCGACAGTATGCCGTAGCCAATCATTATTAGGCGTGATTTACTTCGAAAACTTCGTATTTATCGTATTTACCAGCCTAATCCTTCTCCTTCATTATTACCTTCTGAAAAACTATTACGGCTTGACCAACTTTCTATTGTATCCATTGCGGATCCCTTTGAACACTCTCTTTAAATCTTCTGTCTTCGATCGATGGACAACTTCCGTAAATCTTCTGTCTTCGATCGATGAACATTTTCTGTAAATCTTCTGTCTTCGATCGATGAACAACTTCCGTAAATCTTCTGTCTTCGATCGATGAACAACTTCCGTAAATCTTCTGTTTTCGATCGATGGACAACATCCTTGAATCTTCTGTCTTCGATCGATGGACAACTTCCGTAAATCTTCTGTCTTCGATCGTTGAACAACTTATGTAAATCTTCTGTAACTACTTTCTTTTTCATACTCCATTGGCTCAGTCTTTCCTTCCCTTAATTGGTTTTTATGCACCATACGAACATTTCCTCCTATGTCAAACAAATACCTTAACTGACTTAGTTTTTTAATCACTGTAACGGGTATCCAGCGCATTATTTCTTTAAAATGATTTCGATACCAAATTTTTCTCCCCTTTTAAATTTCTTACTTAGGGATTTCTTGATTATTGGCTCCTTATTCTTACTCTGGATTGGTACTCTATGCATAACTTTGTCTTTTGTTTTTAATGGATTACACTCGTAACGCAGTATGAGGTGTATAACTAAAGATGAGCGAGGCCGGAGTGAGTTTAGTTACTGTGCATGGTTCATTCCTGTACTGCAACAGGAAACGATTTATTTTTCTTGTTAAATTTAATGACCGAACCTTTTCATCCAACATAAATTTCTTTAACACGTCCTTGACAGTTTTCACTGCGCGTTCGGCCAGACCATTAGATTGCGGATGATACAGCGGTGACTTCGAAACTTTTATCCCCTGGACCTTCAGAAAACTTACAAAGGACTCTGAAGCAAATGGTAGTCCATTATCCGTAACGACTTCTTTGGGTAACCCAAAACATGCAAAAAATGCATCTATGTTTTCTATTATGTCGATGTCTCGTGACATGTTGACTAATTTTACATCGATATATTTTGTGTATGCATCAACAATTACCAGTAACGTGCGGTTTTCAAAATAACATAAATCCAAATGTATTCTTTCGAAGGGTTCAACCGCTTCTTTCCACGTGGTGGTTTCTATTTCTCGTTGCACGGTCTGCCGAGCTTGGCATACCATGTGTTCATCAAATGTTCACCATGTGTTCACCAAATCTGCGATGTCCCGATCCATGTTTCTCCACCACACAAACATACTGGCATTTAATTTCATTTTAACCACTCCTGGGTAATTTGCATGTAGCAGATCCAAGATTTTGCTCTGTACAGTATGAGGAATTACGACTCTATCGTCAAAATACAAAATCCCGTTATCTAAACCGGAATGCGCATTTAGTTTTTCATAATATTTGAGACTGTTTTCGACATTCGCCGGCCATCTATTAAGCACATTCTGATATATCCTATTCAATATTTCGTCCTTCTGTTGTTCTTTACGTATGTTATCCGTTTCCAATAGTTCATGAATACTGCTATCCGGAACACAGTTGATCCCCAATTTCTCACAATCTATGTTCGCTTCTTCTGATGCAAGGGGTAATCTGGACAGACCATCGACATGTCCCATCATTTTTCCTGGTCTATGCTCTATTTCATAGTCATAGCTTGCGAGCTTTAGTGCCCACCTTTGTAGTCTAGCCATTGCTATCGACGAAGTTCCGCAGTGCGGGTTAAAAATCTCTTTAATCCCGCTGTTATCCGTTATCAATTGAAAATGATGACCATAAATTTATTTGTGAAATTTATCTACCCCAAACATAACAGCTAAAGCTTCCTTATGAACTTGGGCATGGTTTTTTTGTGCTGGCGTATGCGTAGCCGACGCGAAAGCCACCGGTTTTTCTATCCCATTCACTCTGTGTGCCAATACGTCTCCTATTCCATACGGGCTAGCATCCACTGCCAAAATTAAAGATTTAGCCGGATCGTATGGTTAAAAAACTATATTGCTTAATAATAAACTTTTTGATGCTTCAAAGGACGCCTGACATTTTGCATTCCATTCATATTTCACATCCTTTCGTAGTAACATGTATAGAGGATGTAGTTCGTTTGACAGGTTAGGTAAAAAACGATGATAAAAATTGAATAACCCTAGATAAGCTTGCAGTTCCGCAACGTTTCGTGGTGGTTGGATTTTGTCGACTGCTGTCAGTGCATCCGGTTTAGGCTTTATACCCTTCGCAGTCAGTGTATACCCTAAATACTCGACACTTTGTTTTAGGAACTCTGATTTATTTACGTTTAATTTTACATTATGCTGATGTAAACGCTCGAGTACAGTGAATAGATTAGCTTTACATTAATTAAAATTTGATCTATGATGCTCTGGAATATCGCTGGCGCTGACCAAATTCCAAAAGGCATTCATGTGTATCTATATAGTCCTTTATGTGTGTTAATCGTGCAAATTTCTTGTGAGGCTTCCGACAATGAAACTTGCAAATAAACACCTGTCAAATCCAGTTTGCAGAAAACCTTCCAATTCGCTATTTTGGCCAATATGTCATCTATACGTGGTAAAGGATAGTGCTCAACTGACAATCAATCTATTAAGGGCAGCTTTGCCATCTAAACATATTATCACATTGCCATCTTTTTTTTCCACTACTGCTATCGGACTAGCCCATTCAGATGTTATAAATGTAGGTAATATTCCTTCTTTAACTAATTTTTCAATATTCTCCTCCACTGGTTTGAGTAAGGCGTAAGAAGGAACGGTGTAAGCCTTATGAAACACTGGGCAAACATCCGGCTTTAGAATTAAATTCGCTTGGTAACCTTCAATTATGTTTTCCTTTTCCATATTTGGTAAAACGTTCCTAAATTTTTCACCGATTTCCTGCGTTATCTCCGATTTTACTGTGCATAGACTGAAAGCTTTTCTCCATTCAGGGAATATCCAGTCAAGACCATATCTTCCCAACAAACAACTTACTGGCTGCTTAGTTGGAATTACTGTCACGTTAATTGTTCCTTTTGCTCCCGATGGCGTGCATACTTCCATACCTAATCTCCCTAACGGCAAAATTCTCTCCCCTGAAGCCGATATGAAGTTCGTGTTGGTCGTCTTTAATCCAGTTTCACCCAATCTCTCCTTATAGATATATTCCGGAATAACACTTGTGACCGCTCCGCAATCGATCTCGAATTCTAGTTCGACTCCACTACAAATTAAACAAATTTTTTGAGGCAATTTGACGATCGTGCTTCTATTACGGAACGTAAAAATTCGACCTCACCCTGACCGGTATTGCTTTGTTCGGTATCAATCTCCACTGCTTCCATACTTCGTACTCCTTTCACTCGATTGCATTGTGTAGAGATATGGGCTCTTCTGCCGCATACGAAACATAGCCAATTTTTTGCTGGACAATTTGCTGGATTGTGCGATCGTCCACACCGAAAGCATCGATCGCTGCTTCTCACTTTTCCTTAAGCGCCTTCATTGTTCTTCGTTGCCCCGTTCGACACCTGGTTGCGCCGTACAGCCTCCGATGTTCTTCTCACGTCTGCCAATTCTCTCTCCGGCTGTATCGCTGCGCTCATTTCCTCGTTTTGTCTTCTAGCAGCATCCCATGATAGTGCGATATTACAAGCTTGAGCAAAGGTCAAACTAGGCTCGGACAAAAGCTGCTTCCTATGGTGAACATCCTGTACACCTGTCACCAGTTGGTCCCGTAGCGCTGCTTGCAGAAATTCTCCAAACTGGCACGACTGGGCAGCCGCTTTTAATTCGATGATATACTCCGTCATCGATAGATCACTTTGGTGCACTAATCTGAACTTATACCGTTCTGCCACTTCGTTCACTCGCGGTTTTAAATGTTCCTTTAACGTTTGCACCAATTTTTCAAACGTTAACACAGTTGGAGCGTCCGGCGCGCACACTTTCACTGCCAATTCGAATATGGCTGATCCTCCAATTGTCAGGAGATACTTTGCATTTTTGCCCTCGGGCACTTCGTTTATCTCCATGAATATTTGCACTGTTTGCAAATAAATCTCTATATTTTCACCCATAATATAGGGTTCCACATTCCCTATCACTTCAGACATTTCTACTACGGACTTTTTCTCCTCGTCGCCAAACTGTGATGACTGCATTTATTCACTGGTTAATCACGACTGCCTCATCTCCTTAACGCTATCACTAAACCCTATTACAAACCTAGGACTAATACTTATACACTATGCTTATCACTAATATTACAATAATACTTATACACTATGCTTATCACAAATATTACACTAATATTTATACACTACACTTATGTAAATCTTGTGTCTTCGTTCGTTGAACACCTTCGGTACAAACTTCTATCTTCATTCTTTGAACACCTTCGGTACAAACTTCTATCTTCAGTTTATGAACAACCTCGTTTTGCATCAAGTTTTGTCAACCGACCGGTACGTCGTTAGCGATATTGAAAGCGGTACGATCACGCAGATACCCTACGACGGGGTTCTTGAGGCTAATAAGCTTAAGAAGTGGGCAGCCCAAGGAGGCACCACGCTTTTCCTCGCTGATTTTCTCGGGGGTGATGTGTGTAAGTGTCACTCAAAAGTGTAGAAAATGTGCGGGTGGATTAAACATTGATCAAATCAAGTGAAATTGATTTTGTTCCACCTTTATTGAAACGTGTAAAAGTAAAAGATCGATAATCTGTTGCTCAGTGAAGTGTGGCTAGCTACCCTGTCGCGGGTCATCGAGTTGAGTACCCAAAACTTGCATCAACGCAACAGGCAACGCAACAGGCGTATTGTGCGTAGGTAGTGGATGCGTCCAATTTTTTTCCGGCGGCAAGAAGATGGAAACCGTTTGCTGGACAGAGCAAGCAAATGAAACTATAATTGACTTTCTTCGCATGAAGAAGGAAGAATTTGATGTTCTCAAGTTACATAAAATGTGGTAAGATAAGATTTTCAAAATTTTATCAATAAACTTTTTTAATCGTCCATCGCCTAATAATTGACAAAGTTATGAACAATCAAAGATCCATGTTTTTAAACGTTCTCACAAACAAAAGTTAGACAAAGTTGTTACAAAAAAGGAAAGGAAGAATACTGTTAATCGATAGCGAAAGACGTGTGTTGCTTTGTACGTATGAACTGAGAAGAAATCTTTATTCTGATTAAACCTAAACCGCTGTTTAAACTTGCCTGGAATTCCCGGTGGCGGGAACGGGAAAAAGTAGCCCAGATTCGACAAAATATCCAGCGGGAACGAGCTTATTCGTCCGATCTGTCAAAGTGAAGCTTTGTTTACGTTTTAGTTTGTTTACGTGATCTAAATTGGCGGCAGGTAAAAGTGGAATTGTGAGTCATTATCAAATATAAAGTTTATGAATGGT
Organism: Anopheles coustani; assembly: GCF_943734705.1. NCBI lineage: Eukaryota > Metazoa > Arthropoda > Insecta > Diptera > Culicidae > Anopheles > Anopheles coustani. The sequence continues at coordinate 48,504,880 of NC_071289.1, read as the reverse complement.
GTTGTTGAGTTCCTCCTCCAAAATTTTGCGTCGAAGACTACTCGCATTTTGGTTTCTCTCCAACAACATCGGCCGCATCCATATACGTTGCCCATACCGACGTTGTTGTAGCAAGCGAATGAAACTTTTCATGAAACGTTTCAATTAAGCAAATGCGTCCGTTCCCGCCGGGTCGTAGTTTCGCGTTTTTTAAACATAGCGGGAACGAAATCCGTTTTTTTCATATGGAGTTTCCCGTCGTCCAGCGGGATTCCCGCTGGACGGCGGGAATATTCGTGCGAATACCGCTGTGTCTAGCCGTCGCTTAAGATTGACCCATCGGTCGGGTCCCTTCGGCTCCCCGCTCGAGCCCTATCCATCACACACACATACTGGAGATGCGGTGCATTATCAATTGCCTCTATCTAGGCGCCAACATTCCCGGCCACCAAAAACCCAGGGGTTTTTAAACATATTCCATAGATTATCCATACAACAAATGCCGAGGCTATCTTAGGTATAATCCCAAATGAAGCCCTATATAATCCCCCCGTCGCCGCATCGTCGTCATTTTTTCCACGTGTGCGCCTGATAGTATGCAATAGGTGGCACATCAATTCAGTTTGAATATTTGAACAGTTGAATTTCCGTTAGAAGCTGTAATAACTTGAACTAATCGGTTAAACTGAGCAAGATAGAGATCATAAACCAATGAGTTGGACTGAAGAAATGAGTTTGAAACGGCGGCGCGCCCGCAGCGAGCGCAGCGAGCGGACTACGCTAGGTCTACCGAAAAAGGGAGTTTGTTGAAAATTTGTGAAATAAGGGGGGCCCGTGGGCCCCCCTCATACCGCACCCCTAGGTTGATGGCGTAGCCGAATTTTCATACACTCATGTAAGTAATGCATGAGGGAGTTTATGTTGTACATCCTTTCCAGTATAATCATCATCTTTAATTTAACGAGAATTCAATTCAAACGGTTCACACAACGGCATTTGTTTCATTGCATACCTTTAAGGTACATCCGCTCACAAATGGTGTAGCCACAACAGCGATTTCAGCTGGGGGGGCTTCATTTGGGATTTTACCCTATCTTATTCTATTGGAACCACCGCCAGCTTTGTGATGGGCCTACGGCAACGCTTGCCGTTTCCCAAATTCAGCGTGACTACTCTAACGATCCCATCCTCGCCTGGGTGCACTTCTTCTATCCTCGCCATTGGCCACCTACAGGCGTTAGAATTATCTTCCCTAACTACCACTAACTGCCTACTGCTATGCCATCTTTTCCATATGTGTTGAGCGTAAGCTTGTGCCTGCCTAATGGTTTAGCCTATTGATGGGAATGTCTGTCAATGTTATGTCTGGCACTGTTTGTAAATTGGCTCCTTTCAAAAAGCGCCCTGGTGTTAGTACATCTAGATTATTGGACTTTTCCGACATTGGTGTTAACGGTTGCGAATTTACATGCTTCTACTTCTGTCAACAGGGTTGACATATCTTCATAGGTCAGTGTGGTATCGCCTAATACCCGCCTCCTATGATGTTTCATCGATCTGACAGCCGCCTCCCACAATCCTCCAAAATGCGGTGCTGCCGGTGCACTATGGAGCGAAAAGAGCAAGTTGCCGGGATAAAAATCGTATTCAAATGTTTTGCAATTTTTTTATTGTGATATCGTGTAATACTATTATATAACACGAAATTATGGTGCTTCTGGACAATCCCACCAGGTGGCGCTGCAAAAACTACATATTTTAAACAGTTTTCTTGCATTCACCTTCCCGGATGTCGCAAAAATTGAATCGGACAGAGATAAAAGACAGGAGATCAGTAATAAAAGAGTGTGTCAGCAACACCCGCATATTTCGCTCCCAGATTATGACTGTGCGTTGGCGATCCCGTTCTGGCCCACTTGAACAGATAGCGTGCTGGTCTCCTTCAGCAGCTCTCCCGGGAGAGCGCTGTGTGACATTGAGAGATCGCATGTTGTGTTCACTCGCAGCAGTGCTGAAGAACGAGAGCACTTCCTCAGTGCTCATAGCAAACGTTAAAACAGAATGCAGCCCTACTCTTACTCCTGTCAAGGATTATCAAATTGGTACTCGGACATCGCGATTCTGTTCACTGCAAAGCAAAACGAGTTGCGCCAGATCCTGCAGTAACAGGTAGTGGATTTCTACTCCTTCCTTAAGTACACTCCGACTCAACTAACTTAATGACAATTTTCATATAAAAGAATAAATCCTGTTTTCTCTGTTCATGTAATACGTAAAAGTATAAAATAAATTAAATGAAAAAATAAATTTTCAAAACAACAGTTTTTCCTTAAACGTACTAAAAAATAAAAAATAATGTAAGTTAAATGACTTAGTTTTTGTCATTATTCGCATAGCATCGTAGATGGCGATCGAACTGAGAGCAATCTCGATGCAATGCGAATAATGATCAAAACGAAAAACTGATACATAAATACATATGTCATTTAACTTACATTATTTTTTATTTTTTAGTACGTTTAAGGAAAAACTGTTGTTTTGAAAATTTATTTTTTCATTTAATTTATTTGGATTTTTCTATGGGTGCATTATTCTTTCAATCTTTTTTTTGGTAAAAGAGTAAATGAGGCCCCGGGCTAGATTCTCCTCTTCCTACTGGTTCACATTTAGCGCCTGAAGCTATGCAAAGCGCGACACATGCATTCGTTTCGAATTTTTGAACGCTAACGGTTCGCTTAAAAGACCATAACGGTTTAAACTAATCACGCAGTGGAGGTTGAATGCGGGTCATATACTTTTACATGTTAAGTTACTAGTAAGTAAACTATACCACACATGATGGACAGCATGAAACAATGAGCTTAGTCGAAGAAATGAGTTGGAAACGGCGGCGCGCCCGCAGCGAGCGTAGCGAGCGGACTGCGCTAGGTCTACCGAAAAAAAGAGTATGTTATAGTTTTGAGAAATAAGGGGGGCCCGTGGGCCCCCCTCATACCGCAGCCCTAGGTTGATTGCGTAGCCGAAATTAACGGTACACACTACGATTCAAATACTCGTAGGTTGAATTTAACGAATTAATGTATCACCAATTGCATACATTCAGTTTAAACGTCCACAAGAGGTGTAGCCACGATCGAAAACATGGCGGCCGGGGCCTCATTTACTCTTTTACCTTTTTTTTTATAGTAACTTAAAGATTTGGTTTTAGTTGGATATAAAACAAATTAAATTTTCTACAAACTTTTATTCAAAATATTGTAATCTGAAAAATAATTGATAATTAAAGCTCTCATAAAAATGTCTTTAATATTGAATTTTCGTTACATTTTACGGACGTTTTCTCTTCTATCCCTTCTTTATAATTTATTTCTACCTTCTGCTGCTTCCTATCCTAAGGATCCCAATGGTGCTGGGGCATTTACAATGATTTCACCTACATGCGCAAGAACTTTATGGACAGTAGAAGGCATTTTGTACCAATTGTAATGATGTATGTAAAACATGTATGTGTCATTACAATGTAGACTAATAGTTTTTGGATTTAAAAGCTGTGAACAGTTAATGGCTATTAAAATATTTCGAAACCTTTCTATAAGTTCTGTTTCTATTTGCAAAATATCGCTCAATTTTTCTATGTTTGAAAAAGCCCGCAAACATTTCCCGTCGTACTATTTCCACCCATTTGCCTTGGTTCATCTACTTTAACACCAAATTCCTTGTACATCTTTTCCAATACAATTTTTTTTATCGATCATTGTACATGTTTTTATAATGTTTAGTAGCCTTCCGTTTTTTAAATTCAATTCTGTACGAAATGTGAGGCAAGCATTCGAAAAATCTCATCGAACAGTGCAGTGTAGTAGTATTTAAGTCATGAGATAAATTCTCAGGATTTGGAATAAATCCATTTTATAAGTGCTCTGTACTGTTCATTTCTGTTGGTTTTGCGCCATATATACAACATGTTTGCGTATACATAGTGGCGGTTAAATATGCCATAATTTTTCCATCAATTCAACTCGTGTAAAATTAATAATTTACCGTCACATTACTTGTGTCATTTAGCTGAATTGTATAAGGAACTAACCTGGTAATTTGGGTTTTGATATTATCTACTGTTTGTATAACTTTTTCTTTCGAATTTTTCGCAAACTTGATCACAATTGGCCTGCAGAATCAACACTTTGGGGCATCAAGTTTATCCAGATGATATCTGAATCGCCACTAATGTACGAAAGACGGATAGGAGTTAATGCCGGAACTAGTAAATCACTGTCTGATGCAGTATTTTCTTCGGAACAAGGAAACAGTTGATTGTAAATGCTGTGTCCACTAAATCCGTCAATGCCTCACGAGCGCAATAATACGACGCTCAGTGAATCACACAAAGAAGATGAAAATTGCCGCAAGATTTCTGCTTTTTGCATTTCAATTATTCTACACGCAGTGTGATTCACCCACTCTTGAAGATTAACTTCAACTTTTACAGGTAAGGGTACAAACAGAACAAAATGTTAGTGTAGGGTCCATTATTAATAGGAATGTTGGGTATAAAAAGATGGGTTTGTGAGCTGTAGAACAAGAAAAAGCGACCTAATACATTCAAAGCAAACCAAACTAAATTTCATTGTTTGCCATTGACTTGTATTGCTGCACCTGGTGCGGCAAGACGCTTTCTTTCCCCCGCCAAGAAGAACTTTCACATCAATTTCTTGAACGCGACGAATTTTATTGATCGGTTAAAAAATTAACAATGCACTTCTACTCTCCTTGACGGTTGCGATAAGAAAGTGCGATCGCTCTCACAGCCACCAACGTTTTTGGTTGCACCACAGGTCGTTTACCCGATCAGCTGGTCTGCACCGAAATCAACGACCTGTGGTAGCCCAGGCAGTCGAGTGAGAGCGACCGACCTTCGTCTCTTCCTTTCCATCCATGCTCACGCCATCTAACGGGATTAGAACGTTACGTTACTTGTCATCGAACCGTTACCTGATCGTTTTCGCTGTGCGTTATCAATAATGCAAATTTTTGATAACCCACACAACAAACGACGATCAAGTGACAGACTTGGCTTGTCTTTCCTCTTTTACGTGATGTTCAACCACTACCCTGCTTCACATTTTTACGATACGATCATCGATCTATATTTCATTGAATGAGAATTTCGAATATTTCTTGCCAAACATGATGCTGCATATGGCATGATGGAGACGCCTAGTAGGTGATAAACTATAAGCTTCACATATGAAATACAGAATATCGTAAAGATGCGCGCTTATGCGCAAAAAAAACTATCATTTATTGTTACAAAACATTCTAGACTATAAGTGGGTATGCATCATATTACAATTTTTCACAATCCTTAGCGATGGCGTAAGGTTAAAAACAGAAAATTGAAAAAATTTCCAGGAGTTTTGCGAAACAATGCTTAATATTTTGTGACATTCAATTTCAATTTACTTGAACTGTCAACAATTATAAAGCATGATAATATACCTTTCCAAAACTGTGCTTGAAATTCGATTCCGGCCATTATTTTTGGAGTAACAGTTGAAGGTCTGAAGTTGATGGATTTTTTTCAATTGTTCACGCAATATTTTCACAAATCTTGACTTTGACGGACTGTTTCTCAGAACCTGTAAGAACAGAGGCTCTAGCGAAAGTAGTTAAATCGGACACCAACTCCAAATGTACCGCCTTCGTTAAAAAACAAACAAATATGGATACATAACCCTTAATTGCCGCTGCTCTTCGATGGGGTCCTTTGAGGTATATCGGTCCTGCGTAATCTACTCCAGTCACTTCAAACGGCCTTGATTGTCGTATTCGTTCAGCCGGTAGTACCGCCATCGGTTGCTCTAGCATTTTTGGCCGACATTTTGCGCAACGTACACACTGCCGAATAGTGTGCTTTACTGCACTTCGCCCTCCAACGATCCAAAATCGCTGCCGTATGGTGTTGAGCACCAGCAGCGTTCTGGCATGCAGCAAACTTAGGTGATATTGTAGCACCATCAGCCTCGCCAATCGATGACGTCCGGGAAGAACAATTGGATGTTTTGCCTCTTGCAACAACATCGCGTTGTTCAAACGCCCACCAACACGAATAACTCCTTCCTTGTCCAAAATTGGTGCGAGCCATTCTAACGGTAAGTTTGAACGCACCAATTGCCCTTTGCTCAACCTTTCCTTTTCTTCAGAATATGTTTGTTTTTGCACCATCTTGATAATTAGCATTTCAGCCTGCCTCAGCACCGTGATTGTTATGTACTGCGCCTTACAGCGTTTAGCCGCTGCACGAAACCGTAGACAGTACGCTTCAACTCGTTTAAGTTTTGAAAATATTCCACTTCTTTCCACCAACTCATCTATCATACTTTTCTCCACCGGCACTACTGACGCAACTATACCTGTCTTCGCTTCACTTTCACCACCCTTTTCATTCGAATCTTCGATTATATTTGGCCAAGCTTCCTGAGCTCTGATTAACCACTCAGGTCCATGCCACCACAACTTGTCCAACACTATTTCACGAGGCTGCCGTCCTCCTGATACCGCGTCTGCAGGATTACATGTTCCGGGAACATGTCTCCACTCAACATTCCTCGTAGCCCTTTGGATTTTAGCCACACGATTTCCAACAAACATTTTCCAACGACTGGGCGGCGATCGCAACCAGTGCAATACGGCAGTGGAATCACTCCAACAAAAGGTTCGATGTACTTGCTCCGTAGCATGGTGTACCTTTTGTAACAGTTTTACCAGTAATAATGCCGCACACAGATCTAATCGCGCAACCGAATGTTTTGTTTTTAACGAGATCACTTTCGATTTTGATAAATAATAGCAGATGAGATAATGTTTGTCCTTCCGCATTCACACTGGGCACATATACGCATGCCCCTAGTCCTATTTCTGACGCATCGCAGAAACCATGAAATTCCACATCCATCGGAGTCCCAATCAGTACATTTCTTGGCACTTCAATATCCTTTAAATATTTTAACTGTGATAAAAATTCTATCCACTCAACTTGCATGGGACCAGGAAGCTCACTGTCCCAGTTTCTGGAATTGTCTCCTTTCTCAAGCATCCCCAATTCTTGCATAAATTGTTTCGCCTTTGCCTTGACCATATCAACCAGTCCGAGAGGATCGAAGATTCTAGCAATAACGCTCGCTACTCTCTTTTTGGTCAAAGGCAATTCGCATGGATCCATTTTCGGCATTTTTAAACTCAATGTATCTTTCAGTGGATTCCAAGCCAATCCCAAAGCCGCTACGGCATGTCCTCTATTGCTGAAATTCAGCGAAACCATTTCACTATCAACACGATCATCATGGGTCAAAACACTTCTTTGATTAGACGCCCATTTCCGTAATTCGAAGCCGCCTTTGTTGTATAACGCTGAAGCTTCTTGACACAGCTGCTTTGCTTCCTCCAAGCTGGAAGCCCCGGAAATGAAGTCGTCAACATAAAAATCCTTGATTCTCGCAGCTGCCTTGGGAAATTCGTTTCCATGATCCAAGGCAACTTGTTTCAAAGCTCGTATTGTAAGAAACGAAGCCGAAGCCGTCCCATACGTAACTGTGTTCAACTTGTAGGATCGTATAGGCTCATTCGGATCACTTCTCCACAACACCTTTTGTAACCGCCTGTCTTCCTCATGCACCCAAACTTGACGATACATTTTTGTCACGTCCGCTACCAAGGATACGCATCGCGTCCTCCACCTTATGAGGATTGCCATTGAGGTATCCTGTATGGTAGGGTCCACCTTCAACACATCGTTAAGCGAAACTCCGTTCGATGTTTTGCTGGACGCATCGAATACCATACGACACTTTGTCGTTGAACTTTCTTCTTTGAACACTGCGTGATGCGGTGAATAATATTGCTCCAGTCCTGCATCCTCTTCCTCGTCGACTAAACTCCTATGTCCCAAGTCGAGGTACTCTTGCATGAATTTTTGATACTCAAACTTGACGTTTGGTTCCCGATTGAACCTCCTTTCAAGATGATTGAACCGTTGCAGCGCTACCATTTTTGAATCTCCAAGTTCAGCCGATTCCTTCCGTCGTTATCGCACCACATATCTCCCATTTTCGTCGCGCGTAGTCGTTGTGCAGAAGCTTCGAAGAAGATCTTCGCATTCCTGCTCCTCAATACTCCACTCTCTGTCCTCATCTAGTTCTTCAATTCGAAAAAAAGCTTCCATCAGTGCTTCTATTCCCGAATCTGTGCTCAGAATAGTTCCACATAGCTGTGTGTCCGTTGGTATTGTGTCTTCTTTAGCTGACTCTGGATAATACGATCCACTAATTATCCAGCCAAATTGCGTGTTCACCAATTTTGGCAGATTTGAGCCAAGTGACAATTGCTCATGCCGTATTATTTCATAACATACTTCGGCTCCGATAATCAGATCTATGTCACTTGCAACACAAAATTGTGGATCTGCCAGCACGATTGTATTGGGAATATTCCAATCCTTTACACTGTTTTCAGGGCCAATTCGTCGGCATCAAGCTGCTCTTTGTTGGTATTAGGCAGTCAATTGCACGCGCACGACTTTTGTTTGGTTTCGTTAGGAAGTACTTTGGGCTTGTTAAGTTTAACTTTGGCGTTATCGGTAGCAACATTGGCGCAACGAGAAAAGGTCGCGTTGTTGTCGCGCCAATGTTGCTACCGATAACGGCAAAGTTAAACTTAACAAGCCCAAAGTGCTTCCTAACGAAACCAAACAAAAACCTTGCGCGTGCAATTCTACCTACTATTGGCAAAGAGCAGCTTGATGCCGACGAATTGGCCCTGAAAACAGTGTATTTCCACTGTGAGTGCCGGTAAGTTTGAAGTCAGCTTGGGCAGTACTAACAAGTTCAAATTAAATGACTCATCCGAACACAACGATGACACCTTTGCCGATACACGCGATTTGGAGTTCACTATCTCCGAACTACCAATTCCCGTAAACGGAGCGTTAACTGGTATCTTGTTAAGGTGCAATTGCTACACGAACCTTTCAGACACCAAATTCACTTGAGCACCACTGTCAATTAATGCTCTTGCTGGCAGTTTCACTCCATCCTTGTTCACCAATAACATTACTGCCGTCGCCAAGAATACCATTTTCGGCTGCGTAGTTTGTGCCCTGGAGTCTTGTGCCGCCACTGTTAGCACTTGGCTAGACTCTCCATTACGACACAACATGGAATGATGTGCTTGTTTGCAATGACGACATGAAGATTTATGCTTGGTCTACACGAAGCGCAAAGCAACCTTTGCAAACGGCAAAATGCTGTGAGTTAGCGGTAAAATGCTGTCAATTGGTCAGTCAACTGTCAAAGTAAGCGAAAATCTGTTTTTCGGTCGGCGAGTGAAAAATAGATTTGCGCACCTGGTATAGAGTGCCGGTGGATGGCAAATAGTTGTTTGTGATGATGTACAGTGGTTGTTGATAAGATTTCGGTGTACACAATACCTCTGTGCAGTTTTTTTACAATTAAATAATACAATCAACATTGAATGCGCTTACATCTACATCGGCTCACGAATAGGAACGTCTACACGAAGCGAAAAAAAGTGACAGAAAAAATGATATTTTCGTCTGTGTTTTCAGAGTTTTGCGCCTCAAGCGCAAAGCAACCTTTGCAAACGGTAAAATGCTGTGAGTTAGCGGTAAAATGCTGTCAGATGGGCAGTCAACTGTCAGAATTTGCGCAAATGCATGTGCGTTTTCGGTCGGCGAGTGAAAAATAGCTTTGCAAAAATTTGCGCAGTTGTCGGTTCATTCGAAAGAGAGAAGGTACGTTGGTTAATGATATCATATTATTTGTTTTTCAACGAGTTTTTTATTACAAATGTATTAAACATTTAGCAAAACAATGGAGAAACAGAAAAAAACAAAGGAGAAGCTGGTAAGTTGCGGTGAAAATGAATTGAAATGTGTGTTGAACTATGTTGTCCATACTCCAGGATTTGAATCGCGTACGTTGTGATGTTGACTTGGAATTATTGATGGAATTCGTAGGTCACGAAGAATAAGTGCTACTTCATCCGTTTGTGTTGATGAAATTTGGAAGCGAGCGTGAATAATTGATAGTCTGTCCGTTTGTGGTGCTCGCAAATTCAAAACATGGTTACCCCGTTAACACGTTAAGCGCATGCCGGCGTCGTTAAGCTCGGACCGACGAAGTAGGTTTGGTAGGTCGGCGTTTCTTTGTTTTGCTTTGTTCCTTATCGTCGATACATGATTGAACGTGAAAGCACTGCTCGCTAACCGTTGATGGTTTGCTACGAGTCGCCGGCCCAACGGAAAGCAGTGCAATTTGTGCATAGCCGTTAACGTGCTAACATGTTCAATCATGTTTCGTCGGTCCGAGCGGACAGACGCCGGCATACGGTAAAGAACGCTGTCGGTTCCACGAGACCGACGTAGCGCTTAACGTGCCAACAAAAAATATATCAATGCAAGTTTCAAAGCTAGCTTAAAAAGATAACATATTTGAAGAAAAGCCTACATACTGGATCAGGTAAAATTTAAGGAATAGTAGTAATGAATTTTTTTTTCATGTAATAAATTGTTTCATTATAATTTCTTTTCCTAGGCGTGAAGGAAGTATACAAACCAAATTGGTTTGCAGCGGAGAATGCGGTTTGTTTCGGAGAGCACGGATGTAGTGGAAACCTCGGACACAGTAAGTATTTCATACCTTTTTTATTTTACATCGTACCATTTAAATATAGGTAATTTGCCATGTGATTTTTTATAACTAAAAGGTGATCCGATGTTCTGCTTGAAACAGCCTGCAGGCTTTGTAAAGGTGATTCTTGCCTCATGTCACGTTGTGCCATGTTTCGGTGTGTTTCAGTTCTTCGTGGCATCCGCTTCCTCAAAAAGTTGTGGAAATACACTGCTGTAAGCACCACTTTTTGAGCCACTTCGGGTGCAAGTTGCATAGGGCCTTTCACAACTCGAAAGCGATTGGCAAAAATCCCAAATGCGTCTTCCACTGGCATTCGAGCTCGTGATTGGCGGTAATTAAAATTTCTTTCAATCGCTCCGAGGGTGTTGTATGCTCCCCCATAAGGTCGAATACAATATTCGGTAAAGGCGAATGCCTTGTCACCCAGGATAAAATATGGTACTCTTATTGCATACGGCTCTTGCAGCACTTCAGGTTCTGGAACATTCAGTTGTTTTGTTTCCAGCATCGTATACAAACGGGTGTTTTTAAAAATTTCACCGTCTGAAACTCCACCCTGGCCACCAACATTGACATACAGAAACTTGTAGTCCGAATCAACTAGAGCAAGCATAACCATGCTATGAAAGCTTTTGTATTTAAAATATTGCGATCCGCTATGCTTCGGAGCTTTTATATGGATGTGTTTCCCATCAATCGCTCCGATGGCGTGAGGAAAATTCCATCGCTCCTCAAATCGTTGCGAAACATCCAACCACTCCTCCTTGGTTGACGGTAGCTGAAAATATATGGGATAAAAAAGTTATAAATAGCATAAGTAATGCAGTTTATGAAAAGATAGACCTAAACCAATATTTTTTATTTTCAACTCGGGCTAGCTGGAAACATACTGAGGAATATCGAACCTGTGACTTCGAATTCATCTGATGCCTTAAGCTCTTTTGAAATGCTTCTACCTGCTTCTCCTATTCCCGGACCATCCAACCCCAATCCTACTTCTCCTTATCCTGATCACAACCTTTCAACTCCGCCCTCTTGCTCATCTCCGCTATGTTATTCTAACTTTCCTGACGTAACCATTGCCCAATCCAATTCCCCAATACCTGACGAGTCAAATACCTTTCAAGGTATTTCGCATACTACTACTCCAATTCCCAATCCATCTATCCCAACCTCCACTACAAGACGTCAGAGACAACGGGCACAGGACAACGAAATCACAGCTTCACTTCAAGCATTATTGGACTTAACTTGATCCCACAGAACAAGACTTGGCAATCGGCTTGTTGTATCAAGCCATGCACAACATTGCATCGGATATTGCCGAGCGAAGAACAAACACCGAGAGACACGGGACATAGCGAAGTGAATCACTATTTTGAATTCCTTATTTTTAGCTATAGTTAGGTTGATGGATTAATAACTAATGAATGAACTAAAAAATAAATGAATTCTGAACATTAAATTGTCACTTGCTACGTTACCTTTATATAATCGTGCAATGCCTCCATAATTGCATCGCAAACTTCCGGTACCACCTTGCTGATCGACGATTTTGAAACCTGTAAATGCAAATATATGATAAAACACTCCGTCCAAATAACAATGCAAAGTTATATTACCCGAAACAAATACTGCAGACTAGTGTACGTTTCTCCTGCTGCTAAAAACCGTAGAGTTATAAGTAATCTTTCCCGAGGGGTTATGGCCGATCGCATGTTCGTGTCCATCCGTTGGATATGATGTTTCACCAAGGATTCTAAACAATAGAAATCCTCCCATCGCATGCGCAAAAAGTTTAAGATGGTATCATCCATCTTCTCCGCCAAAATGTTGTCAAGAAGACGATTGCCGTCTTCTTCACGGCGAAAAAATACGGGTCGCATCCACCACCTACGCCGATTTCTTCGACGATTTCTTTCTCTAAGTTGATTTGTCAAGTTTGTGATGTTCGTTACCCATCGCGGATCCGTTAGCACAACTTCCATAGCTAAAAATGATTGAATTTATCATTAATTTCTTTGAAAATACTTGAAATGTTGGTGATATACATTACCTCTGATACTGTTTGTTTACTTTTCTACACATAAACAAACACTAAATGACATTTCATTTGCGCCGGCTCACGAATACGCACGTCTACACGAAGCGAAAAAAAGTGACAGAAAAATTGACATTTGCGCGTGTATTTTCAGAGTTTTGCGCTTCGTGTAGACCAAGCATTAGAGTTGCACATTCGCGACACATGGTTGCCGTGCAAACAATTGAAACATATGAGGGTATTATGATTGGGAGCGCGGAAACGATAAACTTCTCGACGCTGGCCCATACAAAAGGTAAACAATACTTCGAAAAAAGCGACAAAATGGCTGGGCGTCTCGACGATCCAAAACGACGCCACCTGCGTGTCGAGACGATGCGCGGATACGAAACGACGCGCGTCGTTATCGTCGAGCAGTTTCAAGCACCTCCTGCTCGATGAATCTCTATAGACCGTATGTGTCCGAAGCATATGTGGGTTCTATGGATCTTGGTATTTACCAAGAACATGATAATTCAGGATGCACTTTTCATATCAACGTTGTGTTTAGACAAGTCACTTTGATTTATTTAGCCATTTAGCCATAGTATAAAACACACCAATAACTCGATCGTTTTGAAAATGGATTAAAAATCAAAGTGCTCGAAACTTGTTAAAAACTATATATTTATTGTAAACTTTGTTTACAAACGTGATCGCGAAACTTGTTTACGTACTTGATCACGAGGTAAATGACAGGTGACAAATTATTGATTAGAGTGATTAGTGATGGCTCGGAGTTAGATTAAAAGGATCGCGTATAAGTCCAACAGAAGGAGCGGAGGGAAGTGATAAAAAGGGGTCACAGAAAGCCATCGTTCTGATTCTGTTGGAAAAGCGACTCAAACACTTTTAATTTTGTAACGCCGCGTAGCACGGTTTTTTTAGTAAAATAAAGTTACAAGAAATTGTAATCGAAGCAAACTTTTCCAACATTATATACCTTGAAATACTTATATAAATACCCAGGTTGCTATTCGAGTAAATATGCGGAAACTTTCGAGCAATAACGCGGAACTGGATCATAATACCCTCAATAGTTTGTTTTTTGCCAATAACTGCGTGCGACTCTCCACATTCATCCTTTCAAAACCACTACACCGATACAACTCATGTTCTTCACCGCACGCCCTGGTGCATTGTCCAACCACTACTTATGCCACCTTTCGTTGTGGTCTCCTTCCTCACCACTTTAGGCTCGATTGCCCCGGCCACCTTGCTGGGACCCATCGTTGGGGAATAAACATGAGTGTTTCTGATTCTAAATTTGAGAATCTTAATCCTTTCTTGCAGGAATGCCAAAAGAACTGCGTACTCGTCCCGAGTACTTAAGCTGGAATGAGTTTCCCATGCCAAAAGGGTCGCATCATCCAATTTTAAAAACAACAGGTTGCACAGCGGAGTGTCCCAATTGTTCACCGGCTCCTTGAGTCTTTCGAGACCTTTTAAATGCCGCGTGAAATCGTCCACCAACTTAACAAGATCCTCGATCGAATCTGGGCGCATTTCCGGTAACGAATGCAGCGTTCGGTAATACTCCCGGATGAGCATGCGCTTGTCGTCGTATTTTTGGAGCAAGGCGCTCCACGTACCCGCGTAGTTATCCGCAACCACTGCTATGTGCTCAAACTGCCTTGCAGCTTCATCTTTAAGCGACGCTAACGATAACCAAGCCGTTATGTCGCCATTAAAGCTGGGCAAATCTATTTTGGGCAATCGCAAATGCACGTTGCCGGGCCGGTTACACAATGTGGCGTTTAATGTACTGTTGTGCCCTTCATTGCTTTCCATTTGGCTTAATAGAAAACCTTTCACACGACAATATCTCGTGTGCGCAAGCTCCTGTATGCTGCTCTCGACTGCTGCGACTGTTTCACTGGCCCCTATGCCCTCTCCGTCTATCGACTCAATTTTGTTCGAAATTTCTAAAAAGTCTTCATGGCATTTATTTACCAATTCCAACCGCACTGGAACTTCCATCACATCGTTGTCGGTGCTGCTTGAAAAGCTTTAAGCGCCGACATCAAGTTCATTACACTTTGCCGCGTGCGTAGATGCGCAGCTAACTTTTTTGATTCCGCCATTTCGAAATCCTGCCAAGGGGCACTTCGCAGGTCGTTTGCCCTACTGGGAGGGAAATGACCTTACGATCCACTGATTGCTTCTCACTCACTCGCACGGCACTATTCTTCGCTTTAGCGCCTTTGCGTAAGCGCCGGCTCCCCGCTCGAGCCCTATCCATCACACACACATACTGGAGATGCGGTGGATTATCAATTGCCTCTATCTAGGCGCCAACAAATACGGAGATTTAAAATGTAAAAACAATTATTAAAACCCATCTACTACATATTTTAGCTTTTTTTTATGTATGGAGTTCTGTGTACACTAAAAACTCGACCAATACTGAACCGTCGCTTCTAAAACTTTTCACACATTAAGTTTAAGTACTGCAGATGTTGTTGAAGGTTTGTTTGATCACTATTTTTTGATAAAATTATCTAAATTTTACAATTTAAACTCAGTTTTACTAACACTAACAAAACAAGCATGTAAACAAATGTCAAGGTGTATCCAACATAGTTACCCTAAGGTTTATACATCACGGGGAAATTCATGAAATTTCATACATTTAAATTTGCCGTTATTGTAACTAATAAATTAATTCAAACTTTCAAGTAAAGAGTAAAACCATAATTCTAGTAGCAAGCTAGTAGCACATATTTTTCGTGCTACCAACACTACCCGACGAAACCTAAAAATTAAAAATTATATAGGTTCTGATAGTAGATACTCAAACGAAACTCCCCTGAACATAAGACTGACGACCTCTACCCAAAACTATCTAACCATGTATGAAAAATGTATGTAAACATTACCCACGTCGACAGTACCCAAAAAATACATGTTTACCCGTTACCTTAAGTTAGAACTTATCTCATCCTCTGGTAATATGCCATTTTACCCAAGACACTTGCCTGTGTATGATATAAAATAACCCTGCGATTTATCAAATAGTCAAAAGTCAGCGACGGAAAAAGTATTGGTTTAAAAATGGCAGATGACAAAAATCGATTTGTTCAACAACGTGCAACCGGTACCCATGCAAAACGTGTAAGGCAGATAGAAAGTGAACTTGCGCAAGAGGGAACTTTTTTCGTTCCTTGTGATAGTGAAGAAGAAGTGGTGCATGTTTCTCCCTACGAGTTCGATGACGAGCCTCAAGAGCCTAGATATGAGCCCTACGATGAGTACGCTGGATAAAATTTCAACTTATCCCTTTGAGGATGCAGCGCAGCCGCTGAAGCAACGTTTGCGACATGGAAACAAATGCTTGGAACAAACATCGAACCGTCGGTCGGAGTGCGATCAAATTCGAATGCCTCATCATCAACTGCGTAAAGCAGGCACTTTTCTCATGTCACGAGGCGATAGAGTTGGATTGAGAATGAACGAATTTGAGCTTGAATATAGCAGTATCAACAGATGGTTTTTGACCAAAGATCTTCAAGTTGTGCGCTACAACAGCGCAAGGAGAACTGGTGGAGCTATAATAGTTACAGGCAAAGTAGTAATAGATGCGGATGTTTACTTCTAATTTCCTCAAATGTTGGTTAGAAGACACAAAACCGAAACGAATGGAGACAAAACCATTCTTCTTGTTACCATTCGGTGGCCCTGAAAATGACCGTTTAAAAAAATATTCTTTATCTGCATACGTTCCCCACTTAAAAAAAGATTAAGGTCCATGTGAAGTGTTGTAATGTGTCAACCTAGGCACTCCAAAATCAGTTTTTTTTTAAATTTACCTTAGTTACGGCCGCTTCAAATTACAATTACTCTGGGCGACGGTTTACACGTCTTGGAGCTTCTATAAGCCGGCTCCGCAACACCTTTTCAACAAATTCCTTGGATGCAGCCTATTCTTTTCCAGCTACCCGTGAAAAAAATATAAAAATATTTTGCAAAGAGCAAAATGGAATTTTGGGAGTAGGACGCCCAACTCCTGTCCAGCTGCATGCTGCGAAAAGGAAGCGAGAAAACAGGGAGTCTATCGTCCTAACAATACGAGTTTTCGCATCTAAATGTAAAACTCCATGCTTCAGGTGAGCTACCATTTCCGCAGCAAAAGGATCGTCCCTGCCAAGGCGTTCCTCAAATTTTTCTAGCTTCTCCCACGTCTCCAGCTTTGAGAAATTTGAGGGACTTGTGGCAGAGCGATGAACCATCAACTCCACAGCCTGCTCCAAAGCCACCTGGAGATTGGTCACGGCCTTGTGAAGGACGCGAACCTCTTCTCGGAGTTCAGTTTGGCAGGAACATTCCACAGTTGGTCGGAGGGGAGGACTTAAATCAGGATAAGGACTAGGAGCGGTGTGAGGATTAGGAGAGGAGATTTTGATAGATGGATTGGGGAGGTGTCTAATAGGAGGGGGGCCAAAATTAAAAGGATCCGTATCAGCTTCGAGCCTCGCTAAGCTGCTACTTCCTTGCGGAGCCGGAGTTGACGGTGTAAAAAAATGTAAAGGTGGTGCACTGCTGGTGCGCAGTAACGGCGTAGCGGGGGTCACGTAAATGCGGTGGGTTGGTGATCGCGGTGGCGCTACGGTGCCACCGGTCCAAGGGTGATGGTGCGAGACTGCTTGAAGGCAAAGTAGTATGGCGAACGAAGGGTGATTGTGAAGGCGTTGGTTGTCCAAAACCACTGGTGGAACGGATTGGCGAAACCACCAGTGGAATGACCGGGGGTGGTGATCGCGGTGGCGGTGCGATGCCACCGGTCAAGGCTTTTGTTTCGATACCGCTTGACTGTAAAGCGGTAGTACGGCAAACGAAAGGTGATTGCGAACACGGTGGCGGTGCGGTATCACTTGTAAAATGGAATGCGTAAACCACTAGTGGAATGAGGGGGGGGGGGGGGGGGGGGGGGGGGGGTGGGGGGGTAGTTAGTGGTTTGATCGATTCATTGCTCGTAGATCAAAATCTGATTTTAAACCCGCCGTGGTCCCGATGGTAACGACAACGACTTCTTCGATGATGTGGCGCTGGCGTCAATACCAAATTACCGACGCAACGCGCATTCGAAAAACGTGCAAACCTAAAAACGTGTAAGTAACAAAATTCATACGAAATCCATAACTTACCTCATTACAGGCCAAAACACCAGAAGTGGAAGCACAGCCAGCAAGTATATCACATGCATTCAAAAATTACGCAGTAAAACACAAATGGTCAACACCCCACTATCGCAAGGGCAAGTGCCCCTTTCGGGGCCCTCCACTTTTTCTCTTCTCTTCCTTCTAAACATTCTCATGTCTCGAGCTGTTACGCGGACTTGAACCGCGTTGTTTCCACTCCGTTTTGTGCTCACCAACCGCTTGACCGTCGCTCTTTGTTGAGAATGGTGTGCTAAAGGTGCAATATATATCTACTGCGTAGCCGTTAACATAGACTGTATGGGAATGCATCGTTAGCGCTCGCTAACACCGCAACCAAGAGTGGTACTCGTCACTATTACGCTCAGACCATTGCGGGTTGCTCTCGCGTGGCAGAGTGCGTGCTCGTGGGATTCTCGAGATGTACCCTTTGTGGTGCTTTTCGTTGAACGTGGGAATTTATTTTTTACGTTTTGCGCACTTTGAGGGCTTCACACATAGAGTTCGGCTAGCCAATCACAAGCCTCGATTTTTCAGTTCGGATCGGCTGCCGCGGCAGCAGATGGGTGCGCTGAGGAGAGATTTCAGGCGGTGGCGGGACGGGGGAATTTCTTCGTTGGTGTAAAAGAGACAAGGATAGCACCATCTCGCTCTTGCCCATTGATTTTCTATCTCGACCCGAAGCTTGTGCCGGTAGGGTGTATTACTACCTAAATGTATCGGATAAGCTGATCTTTACTGTGAAGAAGCAGGCCTAGCTCTTTTCTGATCCGGTTGATTTGTAAAATTTGTTCTTAAGGATGGATCAACCTCCATTGGTTCTGGGTATAGTAAATTTCGGGTAGGATCGTAATTTCCATGATTTGTGTTATTATAAGGCCGCGTATAATTATTTTGAGCCAAATTGTTTTGAGGAAAAACATATCCTTGATTTGAAAAATTTCCCGCATGGGGATACATATTGTACTCATTGCTTCTGTTTTGGGAAAACGACCTTGTCTAGATTGTCCTATGTGAAACTTATTTCGTGGGTACTGCTGGGGTGGTACCATGTTGTTTGAGTAACCGTGGATGTGCGAGGCTTGGTTAGATATAATGCATTGAGCTTCATACACCCGGCACATTTGGAATGCATCTGCCAAGCTCTTTGGTTTATCGTTATTTAAAAGGAAGTTATTAAAAAATGTTGCATGTAGACTTTACATAATTGCTTGATCTTCATAAAGTGCTAATAAGTGCTGTCCAGAAAGGGCACATGCTGTATCCGTTTGCACTAATATCCGAATTGCTTCGTAAATCTCATGAATTCTTACGAAGAAGCTATGCATTGATTCATTCTTGTAATGATGTATGACCTGTAGATCCCGGCATAAAATTCCTAACTTCTCCTATCTTTATAACGAAGAAGCAAGTTTGATTTGATCGTCTCCCAGGCGCTTAGAACAGCGCTGGTATCTAACAGTTTTACCGCTTCTCCTACAATTTATCTTGCTATTGATGTTGTTAAAATATTATATTCGATTGAAGTTTTGAAATTTCATAACTTCTTCAACCTGGCATATCCAAATGATGACATTGTTGTGATTTGTTTCTTGGTGTCAACCAAAAACAGGTTTAAAACGTGCAAGTGCGCAGATGGATTTAAATCGGAGTCGGATAACTATAAAATTATCAGATTTACTTCCAAACGAACAGTTACGTTTGATCAAACACTCGATTGTGTTATTGTCGTGCATTGGTACCGTTACGAATAGGTTCTATTACAAACATCTGTCATGTGACTTGTTGTATGTATTGAGCCACTGTTAAAGCTAATTTTTACAAACAACATTTTCAATCAATGATCAATTCGCCTATGACAAACGCGCTGTGTAATGCATATCAAAAGTATGTTACTTTGGGTGTACCCTAACGTTTGAACTTGAATGATAAAAATGTTTAATCTGTTAAATTACCAACTTTTTTGTTTTTCAACCGATTTTTACAAACGACATTTCAAACGAAAAGTTGCAAAACCGTGCAAACATGTTAGACGATTGGGACGATATGAACTGTATTTCAAAGATCTTTATTTATATTATACTTTGCCTGAAAGTTGTTAGAGACAGTCCAGACGAAGGTTTTAACCATGAAAGCATGCATTTCGGTTCTATGCGCCTGTGCGCGTGGATTCACGTCCCAATCGCAAAAATCGGATACTGTTCAGACCTCTCACTCTAAATCTGCACTTTCTCTCTTGCTTCCACTCGCACAAGGGTATGCAACCACTTTCTGCCGTGGCACCGAGCTGCGAGCGTATGCGTGAGCCATGCATGAATTTACTCCCCGCATCACGCATCCCCCCTTTGGGTCCCACGAACTTGCATCGTTCGTTTCCTCCATTCTTCATGCCCCGCGGCCGTTGCCCTGCGTCTATCGTTTTAAATCGCTTTCTGTCAATTTTGCGCTTTTTTCTCTTTTGCTCATCTTTGGCTCCTCGCCAAAACTATGAAGTAACGTCACATTGCATTTGTTTAATACAATTTTAGTTATCACATGCGGTAGAATTAAAACCATAGTGGCGTTGATTACAAGTTAACAAAGTTTTCCAGTGCTTATAAAGTGCAAAATTATACCTTGAATTGTGCCAAAATGTCCGATCTTGGTAGAATGAAAAAAACTGGCAATTTCAGTCGTAGGGTCGCAAAGTATCTGAAGATGGACTTACCAGTCGATGAAGAAGCAGGATCAAGTGGATTGAGTGAGTGGAAATAATGATTTAGTAATATTGAATTAATGTTAAAGCTTTATTTTCCAGTGTCACAACAATTACATGCCGTTAATCCTTCGGATAGCACCGATATGCCATATGAACCACAAAAGCATCAAGGAGAGGGATCCATTCATTCCGAAGATCCGAACTCAACGGATTATTTAGAATCGAGTTCTATTAGTATGACAGGATGTCCTCTTGTTATCTTTTATATGCACTTTGCCTGCAGCATGTTGCAGTTTCTTTATCAAAAAGTTAGCAACATGTTTGTCAGCTACTATTTTAATGCTCGTTACTGCCTATTTCCTTAAAAATACTCACCACCTCTTTAAAAATTAATCAAACCTATCGTTGCTTGCCCAGGTGTCCTACTTATACCTGACCAATTAAAACTGGCAAAAAACGGATTAGCAAAAATAATAACAATAGAATCGTGCATACGATTGAAAGGTTCTGCGCGCGTGACTTGACTTTGCAACCAAGGCAACAGTTTTCTTTTGTATTGAACGTTTTTTAGGTCATCTTCAAGCTTCAAAAGTTCTTCTGTGCTAGATACAGGAGAAAATTCAAAATCCGTCTCCTTACGGATGAGGCCGACTTACTGCCACCATCGTGTCCAAAGTGACATTCGTAGTCGCAGTGTTGCGCAGGACTAAATCCAGTTTGGCTTCGAGTCTCTCATTTTGAAGTCGAAGTTCTCTATTCTGATTTTCTAGTTTAGTGAACTTCTCTTCAAATTTTTCAGACATAGATTTGACAAGCTTTATTAGAGTTTGCATTGTTGTATTGTTGTCCATTCTAATTGGATTTTGTGTAGAGCACAAGGTGTAGGTAGCTAAAGCAAATGAATTGTAATTCTGCTTAACAATAACATTCTGCTCATTAATTTACACGGCTGCAAATATTAAAAAGAAACACAAATAACTCCATTGCTTTTGGATCCATTGCTTCAGGATAGTTTGATGGTGATGATGATGGAAATGAAGAGCAAGGTTTGAATAAATAAATAATAATGAAAACCTAATAATGCAATTTAATCGATCTTGGATGCTGCTTGATCGATCACGAACGGTTCGATGACAGTTGACCAGTCGAACAACTTGCCGCTAGAGGGAAACTCCTGATAAGAATGAGAGAGTAAGGAGCAGTCGTTCTCACTCTACTATCTGGTATCTAGATAAGTTGTTGAGGATGCACCAGGATGCACCAGGATGGTTAGTGGATTTGAGAACGACCGTTCTTTTGTTCTGCATAGCGAAATTTTTTTAACTTTGGCTCTAGTAAAATTATAGTCAATTTAAATGCGGAGAACTTTTTACACAAAGCGGAAAAGAAAGCACGAATCGATGTAATGGCACTAGATTCGAAAAATTATTAGATATTAGATTGCGTAGCACTTAAAGGTGTAAACTGAATTATGCTTACATTCAAACATTTCGTTATTTATATTGAATCACCAACTGGTCATGCAGAAGAGCAGTCGATAGCACAACGGGAAAACACTTCGTGCCATGAGTAAATATAAACCATCAAATAACGATAATCAATTCTACTTGCCTTCTTTCAGGGACAATTGCACCGTAAAAAGTTTGCTCTTCAATTAAAATAATATGATATGACGCTTCATTTACGCCACCACCACAGGCCCACAGGCACGATATACCCGCGCGTGTAAGAGCAAACGAGAAGCAGACAGCTGTCTAGACGCTCTGAGTCTGTACGGAGCACGGAGCTAAAGTACAAAGCAGGAGAAATAATCGAAGAGAGAACACGGGCAAAACAAATACGACACAGTTTTTTTTTTTATGCATCGCGTTTGTGACGTCATCAATCCGGCATCACCCTAAACACACCGCAACACCGCAAAAATCGGGCGATGGCAAGTACTCATGTGTGTGTATAACGCGGCGCGCTTCGACCGCGACACCCAAAAATCTTGAATTTGGCGATTGTTTAGGGGCTCAATTGGATATCCAATTTTTCTATGTGTAATATCCAATTTAGTATCCAAAACCCGCGTGTTTTCGTCGACCTTGGTTTTCATCGTTCGAAATTGCTGCAAAATTAGTTTATAGTGACGTGCTGTCTTCTTTACTCATACGATGTAATGCCGTTTGTACGGCAGAAGATTGGAACATGAACTTTAAAACGAGTTGGGGTAGGTTGCTCACTTCCGACTGCTTTGTACAATCAGTTCGGTATTGATTCTTCGAACCGTTCGTTATTCTTTAGAATTAATCAACATTCATTAACACTTTGACGGCCGCATAATTCACGGGCCCCTCTCTAGCTAGATCAGAATCTATCGGAACGCGTTCCCGCTACTTCGCCCTCGTCGGACGCTTTTTTTTTAAAGATCGACCCACGCCGAGTCCACGTTGGGCTCGGCCCGTCTGCCGTCGTCGCCTTTCCCGTTGCTGGGCGTTCCTCTGTTGCCTGCGCGCAACTTCCGGACCCCGTTGGGCCTACTGCACCCTCGTCGCTGTTGCTGCTTGGTGTTCTGGTGCCGCGTCGTCCTGTCTGAGGCTTGCTACGCTCAGAGCCATCGTTGCCTCGAACACCGCTGGCGGCATCCGATCGCGACGGTGCTTCAGCCTCCGAATGTTCTCCTGCAACTGCCGAGCTCGCCGCTGGAATTCCTGGCGCACCTCGTCAGTCATGGCCAGGATGCGGTCCGGCAGTGTTGGGTCACGGCCAAAGCGGCCCTCTCACCATCGCTGCCGTCGCATCTCGCGCTCTGTCAGCCGACGTCTGGCCTCGCGCGTCGCCCGTTCCGACACCGCCCTTCGCTCCGCTGTCCAAATCCGCTGCAGCTCCCGGGTGATGGTAACAGCTGCCTCTTCCACAAGCCCCCAGGGGTCCGGGCTGAGGAGCAGGTGGTCGAGGAGCATGTCTGCTGTTACAGGCTGAAGCCCGTTACCCGTAAGCAGACGGTCCCGTGTGGCTGCAAAGCGTGGGCACTCGAAGAGGACGTGCTCCGGCGATTCGTCAACTCCCGGGCAGGCTGGGCAGTTCAGGGATCGAGTGAACTTCCGGGAGTGCAAGTACTGACGGAAGAATCCGTACCCACTCAGCACCTGCGACAGGTAGAAGCTCACCCGTCCATGTTTCCAATCCACCCATCTCTCCACGTCCGGAGCTCGTCCCACTTCCGCTGCCAGGTCCTCAGCGTCGCGGCCCGCTCCTCCTTCCTGATGGTCGCAGGAGCTCCTCCGGACTGCACATTGGTCAATGCAGTGCATCAAAGTTGCGAAGATGTCGTAGAATTTCTTAAGCTAAAATTTCCCGAAGTTTTTTAAAATACACTGGGAAGATGCACTCAAGCAAATGTTAAACTGTACCTCAAGCAAAACGCACGTCCAGTTTACTGTCCGAAGCGTCCTGTGGCATATGCAGCACTTCCAAAGGTCGTATACGAACTTCAACGTTTGGAGGGTAAATGAATTATTTCCCCGGTAACATTTTCAGATTAGTCAGCACCTTTCGTAGTTGTGCGAAAAGCGGATGGTGTCTCTGTTCGCGTGTGTGGTGACTATTTAACTGGTCTGAATAATGCCCTGGAGTGTGATCGTCATCCTTTAGCTCATCCATATGATCTTTTTGTGGAACAGGCTGGTGCACACTATTTTACTTACCTAGATTTGTCAGATGCTTCTACAAGTAGAAGTTGAAGAATAATCTCCAACAATTCTCACCGTGAACATTCATAGAGGTCTAACGGCTGCTAGGTTCCTCTCTGGAGCCACCATTTGTCGTTCTGGTTTGTCGCCGCACCGAAACGGCCGCGAAGGATGCCGGTCCTGAGGTGCCCCGGGAACGTACGACTACATTAGCTTGGACGCCTTGAACTGAATTCGCACCTTGCAGTGGCTGCCTTCCAGCTAGTTTCCCCAGGCTTGCGGGCGATGGTTGGCTAAGTGGGAAGATCAAGCGCCTTCGTCTGGATGCAACCTTTTTTTTATGTGGCACGACATCCCTTAGTGGGACAAGGCCTCTCTCCGAAGAGAGTTTTGTGTGACCGAAAGACGGTATGCAACCTGGTGTCCGGAAAGAGTTACCGCTTGAGAGGTTCTTGTCCGGAGCAGGAAACCATCGAATAATGGTGATATTAAATAAAACGACGCGTTTTCTTCTACTTAGCTACTAATTATACTTTATTTCTTTTAACGTAGTTCACAAATCGTGACATGCTTCGCTAGCGATGTCTAGTATCCTGGTATACTAAAATATGTCCTTGCGCGCGGACACTTCTGGCTTATCTTATTTTTCTCATTACCATTGTGAAAAAAATATAATCCCGCATTGCGACTGGAATCGATCCAGCGCCTGCATTGTAGTGGATGCTGGCGTTGGCTACTAAGCCACCGGCTACTACGATTCCTAGAGCGTTGCAAATCGTATAAGTTCTCTAGTATCTCTTTTGTCTAAGCCCCGCCTATCTTTTCTCGCACCGCTCCACTATGGAGCGAAAAGAGCAAATTGCCGGGATAAAATTCGGAATCAAATGTTTTGCAATTTTTTCATTGTAATATCGTGTAATACTATTATATTACACGAAATTATGATGTTTCGGGACAATCCCGCCAGGTGGCTCTGCAAAAACCTCATATTTTTGGAATTTTCTATGGGTGCATTATTTTTTAATTTTTTTTTTATATTAACTTAAAGATTTTTTAAAGTTTGATTTAAAACAAACTAAATTTACTACAAACTTTCATTCAAAATATTGTCATCTGGAATATAATTGATATTCAAAGCATCTAACGCGGCCATAACGTCTCCTAACGAAGAGCTACTATCTGAATATTCTGAACTTGTACCATCATCTTCTTGGGTTTGAATTGGCAAGGGACTGTTACTATTTGAGGTCTGGGTATGGGATTTGTTTTATATTTTTCAACGATTTAGCCAGAGATATTGTTGAAATGTATGGATCGGATGATTGTAATGCTCTCATAAAAATGTCTTTAATATTGAATTCTCGTGACATTTTACGGGCGTGTTCTCTTCTATCCCTTCTGTATATTTTATTTCTACCTTCTGCTGCTTCCTCTCCTAAGGATCCCAATGGAGCTGGGGCATTTACAATGATTTCACCTACATGCGCAAGAACTTTATGGACAGTGGAAGGCATTTTGTACCAATTATGATGATGTATGTAAAACTTGTATATATCTTTGCAATATAGACTAATAGTTTTTGGATTTAAAGGCTGTGAACAGTTGATGGCTATTAACATATTTCGAAACCTTTCTATGAGTTCTGTTTCTATTTGCAAAATATCGCTCAATTTTTCTATGTTTGAAAAACCCCGACGACAAACATTTCCCGTCGTACTATTTCCACCCATTTGCCTTGGTTCATCTACTTTTACACCAAATTCCTTGTACATCTTTTCCAATACAATTTTTTTTCGATCATTGTACATGCTTTTAAAATTTTTAGTAACCTTCCATTTTTTAAATTCAATTCTGTACGAAATGTGAAGCAAGCATTCGAAAAATCTGATCCAACAGTGCAGTGGAGATATTCCATAACATAAATTCTCAGGAGTTGGAATAAATCCATTTTCTAAGTGCTCTACACTGTTCATTTCTGTTGGTTTTGCACCACATATACAACATGTTTGCATAGATAGAGTGTCGGTTAAATATGCCAAAATTTTTCCATCAATTAAACTCATGTAAAATGAATAGTTTACCGTCACACTACTTGTTTCATTTAGCTGAATTGTATAAGGAACTAACCTGGTTATTTGGCTTTTGATTTCGTCTACTGTTTGTATAACTTTTTCTTTTGACTCTTTCGCAAACTCGATCACAATTGGCCTGCAAAACCTAACACTTTGAGGCATCAAGTTTATCCAGATGATATCTGAATCGTCACTGATGAACGAAAGACGGATAGGCGTTAATGCCGATTGTTGGAAACTGTTCCAACGTTGTGCAAAGCGAAGAGAAGAAAAAGAATTCCTTAGGAACCGCTGTGGTGCGGAACCAAAAAATTAGTCTTTATTTCACTGGTAATGCTTGCACAATCGCTCATCGCGCCCAAACGTGCCCTATTTATAGCCTCCTGCCGGCGAAGCCGACGCCAAGGGTCATCGCTCCTCTCGATCAGCCGATCCGTCAGCTGATCGATGAAGTTCCCTTTTGGCTTATCGCTATCATAAGGCTGTCTGTTCTTAGCCGAATTGACAGCTGGCGTTAGAAGCAAAGTGTTTCTAACATTCTCTTCCCCGAGTTAGACACATAGTTGTCTCACTCTTTCTCCAGCTGTCAATTCGGCTCTCTGTGCTGACTAATCTTTTGTTACTATCAAAATGTTTTGTGTTAACGAAAGCCCTATCTGTGGTAAGTATCCATCGCAGATTATTTTTCTAATGTAAACCTTTTGAAACTGGACGATCGTAAATCGATGCGGTAATACACGCAAGTGATCCTATAGATCTGGCCGGACAAACAACCAGATCGACTGACGATTCGATGGGTAGGACAACGAGCACCGTTGAGCGTCCGCTATCCCAGTGAAGAGCTACGTTGTACCTGGGGTAGCCGAACGAAACGAATTTCCGGGTCCATAGCTGGCTATCCTTCGAGGGATCCACGGTCATCGTTGGAGTGCGACTGGAGACCTCGGACAGCAACAAAGCGAAGAATCGTTTCCGATGATTTCCGCCGTGAAACCAGGACCGCAAACGCTGCGCATTCCTTTCGCGCTGCCGACGATCGATGCTCTCCGGAGCAGTGCGTTCGTTGTGGGTGTGGAACGGCTGAATGTGTCGCCGATCGCGTAAGGACGCCGGCAGAACCGCACCGCAGTAATCGGGCATCAAATATAGCCCTCCGGTGCTGTACCGTTCACCTAGCTCAGCAGACACTAGCAAAATACTGATTTCCAATCGTTTATCCACAGACCGCAACGCTGGGAAACGTAATCGGTGAGACGCCGTGTGCCACCAGTCCTGTCGTCGAAGCGCATCCAGTTCACGCTGCCGATGCTCAACGTTTCGCGATGCCGCCGATGATGGAACGGGGGGGTGTGCAGCACAAGTCGTCAACTGAGCACGGAAGCGCCGATAGCGTATCTGGATGGTCTGGATTGCGCCGATCTTCCTTAGGTAGATCGCTCGCTGCTTGCGCATGGCAATCGTTGACCTCCAGTGAGCTTGTATGGAAATCGTAGCTTCCCGAAGCCGGAGGTATTGTCCCTGTGCATTCACCACAGCAGCGTAGGCTCGAAAGCGCTGCTGAATCGTCACTGCTGCTTGCCGCAATGCAATGAATCGATCGCGTGCTTCGATCATTGCACGGTGGCCACGAAACCACTGCTGGATGACGGTTGCAGCAAACTTTTGACGACGGAATTCCGCCTTCTGTCGCTCCATCAACCGGTTTGCGCGAAACCGTCTTTGCACGAAAACGGTCGTCTCGCGCAACCGCGCGCTTGTCGCCAAATCAAACTGCTCCTCCTCTTTCAGATGCGGGATGATTTCTGGATCCAAGCAGTGTCTCGTTGCAGTCGTTTGTGAATAAAGTGTCGTGTGCGTAGAATGTGCCGAGTGTCCTGCGGTTGAAGCGTAGTTCGTTGGTGCCGTAGATCCGAAAGGTGCTGTGTGTGCCGTTCCTGGTGCATGTCCTTTTTCCGTGGCGTAGTTTTCCGGTGATCGATTTGAATACGCCATCGCTGGCGTAGTTGAGGTGTCCGCCATCGCGGGGTGCCTTTTGTTATGATCAATGGCGTAACGCCATTGTTCGTACGCGGCCACTTCGTCGCGGCCGTGCTCGATGCCAGAAAGTTGTACAGGTGGTTCGCGGGGTCGCAGCTCTTCCCCGTGAGAGCCTGCCGTACAGTAGCGGGATGTTTGCATCCTCGCCTTTATCTGCATCGCTTCCAGCTCCAATAGCTCCATCTCCATTTCAATGGCCTTCCTCCTTAAGAGGATCTCCTTCTGCCGCGCCGTGCGATACATTCCGCTGCGGCTCCGCGTGTCTCCTTCGTGTCCTTCAGCGAAACGGATGTCCTGGGCCGCCAGTCCAGCTTTTTGCACCAGTGTAGTGCCTAGTGGAGGGACGACCATCCTGTCGCTACGCACCCATTCCGGGACCCAACTCGTGGTGGTATACGCCGATAGGGTAGTGCTGTGCGACGAACTTGGCGTGGGAAATTGACCGCTTTGACCCCGGCGCGGTGTTACGCCACCGATTGTGGCTGCCGCTGCGTGGGTATTCGGCCACACTTGCCCGCCAGTCCCGTGGGGGTACAGCCCCCAAACGGGCATCTCCTTCATCCGAAGTGACGCTGCTTCCATCACTCACTCGCGAACACGAAAACGCGGATTACTTACGACCCGAAATGATGGATTTTTCGAAATCCTTTACCGTAACTGAGTTTCATTCATAAAACTCGAAAGACTATAATTTTTTGGAATGTTGGAAACTGTTCCAACGTTGTTCAAAGCGAAGAGAAGAAAAAGAATTCCTTAGGAACCGCTGTGGTGCGGAACCAAAAAATTAGTCTTTATTTCACTGGTAATGCTTGCACAATCGCTCATCGCGCCCAAACGTGCCCTATTTATAGCCTCCTGCCGGCGAAGCCGACGCCAAGGGTCATCGCTCCTCTCGATCAGCCGATCCGTCAGCTGATCGATGAAGTTCCCTTTTGGCTTATCGCTATCATAAGGCTGTCTGTTCTTAGCCGAATTGACAGCTGGCGTTAGAAGCAAAGTGTTTCTAACACCGATACTAATAAATCACTGTCTGATGCAGCATTTTCTCCGGAACCATGAAGCGGTTGATTGTAAATGCTGTGTCCACTAGATCCGTCAATGCCCCACGAGCACAATAATACGACGCTTAGTGAATCACACAAAGAAGATGAAAGGTGTCGCAAGATTTCTGCCTTTTGTATTTCAATTATTCTACACGCAGTGTGATTAACCAACTCTTGTAGATTAACTTCAGCTTTTGTTTTACTAATAGAAATAAAATCTTCACTTGGTGCGCAGGTTTTTTTAAGTTTGTTGATTTGGTAATATGACGGAAAAACTTTTTTTGATACTTTATGCAAATCATTATACTGGGATTTTGAGAAACTATTGTCTATAAAACATGCCAACGCTTCTTCGGCAGATACTAAAACATCACTTTTGGTTGTCATTCGCATAACACTTGAAGGATTTTTCAAAAACATGTCTATCATACTCATCAGCCTTAACTGCTTTTCTTTAAAAGCTAACAACCTCACTGAGTATAATTCCTTTTCGAGATTGCCGTTGATATCTGTCTCTTTGGCCACACTTCGACGTTTATTCCTCACGCAGAGATCATTAAACTCTTTTTTTGGCCGTCCACGACTTTTGTTTTCCGTATAGGCACTAATGTCAAATGGTTTGTTCAATCAAATTTTCGAATCCTTTTGAAAATTCTTCGAGTTTCTAGCACATTTCTTCAATCTAGCCTTGAAACTTTTTTCCAGTATCATCAACTTATTAGTCACTTTCAATTTATCACACGGTTTGATGCTTACTTTACTTTTAATGAACTGTAAAGCACACCCAATGTTTTCCTTGCAAGAAGCATTGTTTTTCAAAACGTTTATGATATCATTGATTATAAAGGAACCCATCGTGAAATTATTAAATCAATCTCAGATAGATTATTTACTTGAAAACTAAAAAAACGTTGTTCGTTCTCCAAGGAGCTTTCTGACAATTGCTGTTTATGCTGTTCAAGGTAAAGCTTGAATGATGTTTTTATAAACGAACGTATGTTATATATGTATCTTTTCAAATGCATACCGCATGCCGTTCGAAGGTCAAAATTTTAACATCTACCTTAGCTGTTACTGTATGGTTAGGGTATATTGTTTTCAAAAGCAAATATTATCAAATATTTGGGTTCACTTCTATGAATTATCCACCCACAATTAGCGGCGTTTTACCATTAGGGTAGAAAAAGAGTGACAGGTATATCTACCCAAAATTCACGGCTTATACAGGTAAGGGTACAAACAGAACAAAATGTTAGTGTAGGGTACATTGATTATTATTTATTATTTTAGCGTAGGGTACATTATTCCGAGGAATTTTGGATATAAAAAAATTGATTTGTGAGCTGTAGAACAAGTAAAAGCGACCTGATATATTCTAAGCAAACCAAACCAAATTTCATTCTTTGCCAGTGACTTGGCTTGTCTTTCCCCTTTTATGTGATGTTCAATCACTACCCTGCTTCACATTTTTCATTGAATGAGAATTTCAAATTTGAATGCATTGAATGAGAATTCATATTTCTTACCACACATGATGCTGCATATGGCATGATGGAGGCGCCTAGTAGGTGATAAACAATAAGCTTCACATCTAAAGTACAGAATAACGTAAAGATGCGCGCGTATGCGCTAAAAAAACTATCATTTATTGTTACAAAACATTCTAGACTATAAGTGGGTATGCATCATATTACAATCTTTCGCAATCCTTAGCGATGGCATAAGGTTAAAAACAGAAAATTGAAAAATTTTCCGGGAGTTTTGCGAAACAATGCTTAATATTTTTTGACATTCAATTTCAATTTGGTCAAACTGTCAACAATTATAAAGCATGATAATATACCTTTCCAAAACTGTGCTTGGAATCCGATTCCGACCATTATTATAGGAGTTACAGACCTTCAAAGTTGATGGATTTTTTTCAATTTTTCACGCAATATTTTTACAAATCTTGACTTTGAGGGGCTGTTTCTCAGAACCTGGAAGAGCAGAGGCTCTAGTTTTTGGGTCATTTCTTAGTTTCATCTTGTAGTTTAAGAAAACATATCTCTTTTTTCTGAAATCCAAAAATGAATTTTTGATTTTTATCCTGGCTTCGCTCCATCGTGCGCTCGTGTGGCTGAGCGACAGCATGTGTTAAATACGGGACATATTTGTTCACTAGTACGTGTGGCCATCGTACGGCAAACGATTTTCCGATAGTTTACATTCGTTTACAATTGTGCTCGATGCGGTTAGGTTCCGGTCCTATTGGTCAGCGCCGGCTGGCAGATATCACATCGTTCATCGTCGATGTACGGTTTCGAGCCTTGAGTGGAATTGAAAAGCGGTATTAAATATCTGGCATAAACAACATGCCATTTTCATGGCGCACTTCAGCAAACGCTACCACCAGTGCAATCGTGTTTTATACTTACTTTTTACGCTCTCTTCGCTTCTTCCAAACATTCCGAGAACAAATTTCGACGAGATGAACTGATGTAAAGCGTACGCACCTTTGTGACGTCTGTACGGCACTGACAAGAAGAAGCGAATGAAGAGCGCAGCCATTTTGCAATGCTGGTTGACCTAGTTTTTCGTAGACCTTGGTTTTCATCGTTCAAAATTGCTGCAAAATTAGTTTATAGTGACGTGCTGTCTTCTTTACTCATACGATGTAATGCCGTTTGTACGGCAGAAGATTGGAACATGAACTTTAAAACGAGTTGGGGTAGGTTGCTCACTTCCGACTGCTTTGTACAATCAGTTCGGTATTGATTCTTCGAACCGTTCGTTATTCTTTAGAATTAATCAACATTCATTAACACTTTGACGGCCGCATAATTCACGGGCCCCTCTCTAGCTAGATCAGAATCTATCGGAACGCGTTCCCGCTACTTCGCCCTCGTCGGACGCTTTTTTTTTAAAGATCGACCCACGCCGAGTCCACGTTGGGCTCGGCCCGTCTGCCGTCGTCGCCTTTCCCGTTGCTGGGCGTTCCTCTGTTGCCTGCGCGCAACTTCCGGACCCCGTTGGGCCTACTGCACCCTCGTCGCTGTTGCTGCTTGGTGTTCTGGTGCCGCGTCGTCCTGTCTGAGGCTTGCTACGCTCAGAGCCATCGTTGCCTCGAACACCGCTGGCGGCATCCGATCGCGACGGTGCTTCAGCCTCCGAATGTTCTCCTGCAACTGCCGAGCTCGCCGCTGGAATTCCTAGCGCACCTCGTCAGTCATGGCCAGGATGCGGTCCCGCAGTGTTGGGTCACGGCCAAAGCGGCCCTCTCGCCATCGCTGCCGTCGCATCTCGCGCTCTGTCAGCCGACGTCTGGCCTCGCGCGTCGCCCGTTCCGACACCGCTGTCCAAATTCGCTCCGCTGTCCAAATCCGCTGCAGCTCCCGGGTGATGGTAACAGCTGCCTCTTCCACAAGCCCCCAGGGGTCCGGGCTGAGGAGCAGGTGGTCGAGGAGCATGTCTGCTGTTACAGGCTGAAGCCCGTTACCCGTAAGCAGACGGTCCCGTGTGGCTGCAAAGCGTGGGCACTCGAAGAGGACGTGCTCCGGCGATTCGTCAACTCCCGGGCAGGCTGGGCAGTTCAGGGATCGAGTGAACTTCCGGGAGTGCAAGTACTGACGGAAGAATCCGTACCCACTCAGCACCTGCGACAGGTAGAAGCTCACCCGTCCATGTTTCCAATCCACCCATCTCTCCACGTCCGGAAGGACTCGATGGCTCCAGCGGACGAAGCGGCTGGAGTCCTCGCCGTCCTGCGCCAGCTCGTCCCACTTCCACTGCCAGGTCCTCAACGTCGTGGCCCGCTCCTCCTTCCTGATGGTCGCAGGAGCTCCTCCGGACTGCAGCCTTCGCTCGTAACAGCGGTGGTCTTTCCTCACCAGCTCCACGATCGTCGGAAGGCCAGCCACCAACGTCGCGACACCATACTGAACCGTCCTAAAAGTGCTAGCGACCATCTTCATCGCTCGGTTCTGGACGCGATTCAGCAGCCGACGATTGCTTTGAATCAATGTCGCCTCCCACCAGACTGGGGTCGCGTACCGCATGATCGACGACGACACGCTGGCCAGGGTCCGCCGCCTGATGCTGGAGGGACTGCCATGGTTCTTCAACAGATGGCCAAGCGCCCGGTTTATTCGTGGCCTTTTCCGTCACCGCTCTGACATGGAAATTCCACTACAGGTGGTCCTCCAGCTGCACGCCTAGGTAACGTATGTGGCGTTTTGACCCTAGGGTCGAACCTCCAACGCGCACTGGGACGTTCGGATGGCCCTGGCGCAGGCAGCTTGCCATAACCATCTCGGTTTTTTGGAGCGCTAGTGATAGCTGGTGGTCTGCCATCCACCTCTGCACTAAATTCACCGATCTGGTCGCCATGGCCGATGCCTCCCGAGGTGTTCTGCCGGGCACCAGCAGCACGATGCCTACTACACTGCGTCCCAAAATGATAGCCTCACCTAGTTTTTTCTGTGCTGGGCAAATACCGAGCATACAATTTTTTTCAAAAAATACACAAATATTTTTAAGCTTACAATGACTACTTTGCGTAAATATTGTTGAAGAAAACGAATGAACAATCCCTTTTGTACCAAGAAACTAAAATCAGTGGTGTCCCAAAATGATAGCCTCACTTAGAATTTTGATTAAATTATCAACCAATATAGCATAAATGGATTCAAAAGTCATGATATAATAATCAGTGGGTCCCCCATTACGATTTATTGCTTGGAAAATTCGTGATGGCATGCTCTCCGATAATTTTTCTAACGTATTTACTGATAAGGAAAGCCAAGCAGTTCGGATAGCAAGTTTAAGCTCCTATATGGTCTCCTATAGTCTCCCATCTTCATAAATCTCTTGAACTAGCCTTCCACAAACATTTTCTATTGTTTTAAGGTCTGGGGAAACGGCTGGCTAAGGCATTGTTTCGATAGTCGATCGTGCATGGTGAGTTCTTGTTGTCATGCTTGTGTGCACGGCAGCATTTTCTTGCTTTAAAATGAGCTGTTGAGTGTTGTGATTTTCCAGATAAGGCTTTAAATGATTGTCCAGGATGTCGATAAACATATCGCTGTTCATACGTGTTGGTATAATGGCCAATTCACTTCTACTTAGACCGCTGAACGCAGCCCAAATGATGATGGAATCACCTTCAAAATTGCGACAGTCGAAAAACCGTGCTTTCGTCTCAAATCTAGCCAGTAATGGATGTAACTATCCGATCCATCAATATTTAACTTTTTTTCGTCAATATAATCCACCTTACATGAATTATCAATTTAAAATTTGAACAAGACTACAAAGTGACAACTTACGTTTCTTCACTCATTCTTCCATGTCATATGTGCTGTAGCAAACTCCAATCTATCGACTTTTTGGTGAAGTTTGAGGGCAGAAACTTTCTTCATGGACTCTCTTACAATATCAGAACATGAATTCAAAGCTCGCTACACAGAATTTGTGTACACATTCAACCAGAAATCGTTTTTTGTCCTACGGCAACCTTTGGTTGAATTGAAAGCAACTAAAAAAATCCTCCGATCATCACGCGAGAAAAGATTTGGAAGACGACCAGGAGACTTCTGAAGCCCATATCAACTGAATTTTTTTTCATAATCGTTAATGACGTTTGTGAATCTATTTATTAGCACACCTATCTCATGATTTGATTTGCCATTAAAGCGATAAGCATCAATTTGACTTTTTTTCTCGTTCCTAGAGTTGTTTTCTGCTTCCAATGTTCAAATTAATTTACAAATTAAAGTAAGAGAACTTAAAAATTACTTTTGGCAACTGATAACGTGGATAGGAACTGGGTTGCTTTGTTAATTTGAATGATTTTTGAAGTGAGGCTATCATTATGGGACACTCCTTTTTTTAAATTTTTGACTAAAATGTTATCATTAAATTTTTTTTCTGATAAATTAGAAGTGAAACACATTCCTTTTAGATTAAGGAATATGCTTCTGTCGTTTATTTTACCTTGCGATCATTTATAATAGCATATGAGTGAAAAACCAGGGTGAGGTTATCATTTTGGGACGCAGTGTATATCCGCTCCCGGCGGCAGCTCCAGCTCGAGGACACCATCGTACATGACGTTCCACAATTTGGGCCCTAAGATGGAGCCCTGTGGAACGCCTGCGGTGATTGGCCTCGAGACCTGCCCGGTGCTGGTCGCGGTGCTCCGCAGTCGCACTTCCTCCCTCATCATCGCTGCTCTCGATGTCAATTGTGACATCGGCGGTGTGGTCGGTTGTTGCAAATCGTTTTACGCGAAAGTAAATTTTGGTCGCTTGTGGATGCCACAAATTTAGTGCTTTATTTGGCGATCGATTTACAACTTGAATGGGCCCTTCCTTTACAATTCTCCCGCTTTTATTCTGCTACCTTGGGTAGGCGTAATCCTTAATCGGTGTAATCGGTGTAACTACACCGTAGTTTGCGCCGGTTTGTTGACGAATGTCAGCAGTGTCAACCCTACCTTGTTTCCATTCGTGACATCGGTTGTCCTCCATGACCGGGGTGTTCCCTACCGGTGTCAGTTCCGGTGACGGGATGGGGTCCAGCAACACCCCTTTCAGGGTGTCCTGTTCGTCCGCCCATGGATCGGGAGCGATCGAGACCGCGTCACTTTCTTTGGTGGTTCCTGTTGGGCCACGACCTTAGGGGACTCGTCTCTCTCTGGTGAGTCCGCCGACGCATCATTTTTGTCGACCGAGGATTCTCGGTTCGCCGCCCGGGATCGCAGGGTCCTCTTCGGTGTATCTACCGAGCTCATCGTGATGCCTGAGGGGGCGGGAGTCTCATGGGCAACCCCTACCCCGTTTTTTTTTATTTTCGTTGGTGGCCTAAGTTGTACCTTGCTTGATCTCGTGGCTCAAATAAGTTTTTCCCCAGCTTTCCTGGTGTTTCCAGCACTTACTCGAATCTTCCGAGCACTTTCGCGCAGTCGCGGCTCTTGACGATCTGACGGATTTGGCTATGACTTGCCCGAGCGCCACCGCGCTTTGTAAAACGCGTTCCGTACACATGGTGACTTTTATTCCGTTTTCAGATTTGTCGGGCACCTAAACCGAAGCAAAACCGAAGTTGCCACGACAAAAACGAAAAATGGAGGCCCCTTTCGGGGCCTTTGCTCTTTTTCTCTTCTCTTCCTTCTACACATTCTCATGTCTCGAGATGTTACGCGGACTTGAACCGCGTTGTTTCCACTCCGGTCTCTGCGCACCTACCGCAAGACCGTCGCTCTTTGTTGAGAACGGTGTGCTAAAGGCCCAATATATATCTACTGCGTAGCCGTTTGTATGGACTGTATGGGAATGCATCGGTATACGCTCAATCCGCTCTAGCCATTTAAACCTCTCTCGGAGCGAATTCGTATGGCCACCGCGTTTCGGTTTTTGCTCTTCATTTAAATGAATGAATCGAATGAAATGAATGAATGACCGCTCGCGCTGGGTATACCCGTACGTATTCGACCGCGCTGGGTATTCGAACTGGATTGCTCGCGCTGGGTTTTCGATCGCTTGCGCTGGGTCTTCGAAGACCCGATCGCGCAGGGCATTTAAACTTCGTATCGTATTGCAATGCGCATGCGCACTTTGATGACTTCACACATGAGGGTTCGGCTAGCCAATCACAAACCTCGATTTTTCAGTTCGGACCGGCTGCCGCGACACCAGATGGGCGCGGTGGCCAGAGATTTCTGGCGGTGGCGGGACGGGGGAATTTCTGCGTTGGTGTAAAAGAGACAAGGCTATCACCATCTCGCTCTTGCCCATTGATTTCCCTACCTCGACCCGAAGCTTGTGGCGGTAGGGTGGTTTCGGGTGTCACATCCTGTCAGTCTGAGGGATTCGGCCTAGGCTTGGTTTCTGGTATCTTCACCCGTCAAAC
Organism: Anopheles coustani; assembly: GCF_943734705.1. NCBI lineage: Eukaryota > Metazoa > Arthropoda > Insecta > Diptera > Culicidae > Anopheles > Anopheles coustani. Next base: position 48,467,542 of record NC_071289.1, on the reverse strand, counting down.
TTTTGAACTCGGCTTGGGTACGGCCGCTCGAGTCTTCACAATGGCGTCTCAAGTGGGGCTACGCCCCCGGACGAAAAAAGTTTCCCTCTTCTTGTACCTCCTCTCGCCATCCCCCTGTCTCTTCCACCCCTTTCGCCCTCCTTGCTGCCTAAAAGGGCGTTTGTACACCTTTTTCTTCGCTCTCGAGCCAAACTTCGCTAGTTGATGCACCCCTTTCACGGAGCGTCGTCGAGTCAACGTAGAGTTGACAGCTCGATAGCGTATACTAGGGGCCACAATGGAGGGGGTGCTGCGTTAGGTGATGATTTCGAACATGCGAAATACACCTTCGAGGGTTTCACTCTGATAGTGCACGCGAGGCCAGATACACCTCCCACCCAGATCTCTATTCGTCACCCCTGTTGCCAGGGGGTCCAGTGGCGCCACGCTAGGGGGGTCCAGTTGCGCTAGTATTCCAGGCGTTCACGCCGTCACACCGATTGACCGGAATGACCCCACATTAACTGCGAGCCCGCTAGAGGCCACAATGGAAGTGGGTGCTGTGTAAGGTGATGATTTCGAACATGCTGTCGGATCCGTTCGAATCCTACCGGGGTTTGAGGCAAGGTGATGGACTCTCCTGCCTTCTATTGAACATCGCTCTGGACGGTGTCATGAGGGGCGCGGGCTTCGACATCCGTGGTACGATTTTCATACGCTCTCTCCAATTCCTCGGCTTCGCGGATGACATCGACATCGTCGGGCGGAACACTAGGACGGTGTGCGAGGCGTACACCAGACTGAAACGCGAGGCCGCAAGGATTGGTCTAACGATCAATGCGACGAAAACAACGTATCTGTTCGACGGAGGCTCTGACAGTGACAGAGCCAGGCTGGGGAGCAGTGTATCAGTGGACGGTGACGAACTGGAGGTAGTAGAGGAGTTTTGCTACCTCGGCACTGTCATAACTCCGGACAACAACGTAAGCTGCGAAATCCGGAGGCGCATTGTTCAGGGGAATCGTGCCTACTATGGGCTCCACAAACTTCTAAGGTCCAGCTGGCTTCTACCACGTATTAAGTGTGCTATGTAATGCACGCTGATTAGACCGGACGTTCTCTATGGGCATGCATCTTGGACTGTGCTCACGGAGGACGCCAACGCTCTCGCAGAGTCCAGATTCTTCGAGCGGCGCGTGCTCTGGTCTATCTATGGCGGCGTGTGTGAGCAGGGCGTGTGGAGAAGAAGGATGAACCACGAGTTAGCTGAGCTGTATGGCGAGCTGGACATTCTGACGGTGGCGAAGGCCGGCATGAGGATGCCGGACTCATGCCCCACCAAGAAGGTGCTCACCAGCGCATACGTATCAACTAAGAAGCCTGCATTGCGGTGTTCAACTTGGCGGCATAAACTTACTTGCTTGGATTAATGTATGTCACTTGACAGTTAAGATAGTGCGTTTATGCCACCGGGTTGAACACCACAATGCATATTTGATACGTATGCCGGCACGTATAAAACTTAAACGCAAAATTGTTCAAAAATACATAAGAATAGCTTTGAACTATACCAAAATAATAATGTTTATTGTTCTTGGAGTCTTACAATGTATCATAACCACAATTACTTTGGTTTTTCCTTATTTTCCGGCTTGAGAGGGTTGCCTGCGTTAGAGACATAGTCAGATGAGTTAGAGACAAAATGAGATGCGTTAGAGGCAACTGTCAATGAGCTATTTCAATACCAGTTGCTTTAGAGACAACAGTTGATGAGCTATTTCAATCATCGGTGGGTTAGAGCTGAACATAGGTGGCAACGGCTGTAACATGTGCTCAACCAAGAGCGAGGGATTTGAATCTCTCGTGGTGCTCGAGTACACTCTCTGCACTGCAGCACGGAGGAGTACGTGCCCAACAAACGGTTTGAATGAACTCAGGCCTGGCCCCGTGTATCGGAGCGGGACACAGCTCTGTCGCATTCGCGATGCAGGGCCGACAATTTTCGACCCGCCCGCGAGTGTAACTTGTATGAAGAGTGAGCGAAGAAGCATAATTTGGATGAAGAGAACACTGAAGATAGAAAAGGATGCACAAATCATGATTTTAAACACTTTTATTGTATGAATTAATGGGATAAAAACTGTGCTAGCCGGATTCTTAAAGTAACATGTCGCAACAAGTTTACATTGAATATCGTTTCGATGAACCTCGGTGCAATCGTTGCGCAAGTTGATTATTTGTCCAATATACCTGTTAAGGCAAATGTTAGGAGCATGCAAATAGTCTCTAAACTCTAAGTCGCAAGTTAACTCCTTTCCACGAATCCATCGGACGTTTTCGCTGCTTCAATGTACCGCATTACTTTTGCATCCTTTGTTAGAAACCATCAGTGTTCCGTTGGCAACAATGTACGCTCTGGTGCTTCGACTAGGCATCTCGATGAGATCCTTTAGTTGATCATCATCCGATTGTCTATTTGAAATTTACTCTAAGCAAAGGTTGCCATGTATATTCGAACGTTACAACGGCAGTGCTGCGCTCTGCTGCGGGTTCGTGGATATCGTTTCGAGTGGTCCAACCCTGTCGACATCTTCGTGCACATACTGCAAATTGTGCAGGTTACTGGAAATGCCCCAACAAATTCGGCATACTGTTCAACAAACTTTTGGAGCATTCCACCTGCAAGCGGCCAATGCCTTTTGTATACTTCCGTCGAAAGGATTATTATTTTTCATAAAGTTTTGTTATGTTTTTGATCACTCTTTCCATTTTCCCTGTATTTGCTAAAATGTTGCTATTAATAAAAAATGAATTACATACCTTCCTTTTGAGTATTCCTATCCTATATACCGGATAAAAAACCGCAACCTCAGAACTGTCAACAAACCACTTGTCAGCAGAAGTAAAGGGCTCAAGATCTGTAGAAGGGAGAGATCATAAGAATTTTGCTGCACCGCCTATGTTTTGAATATTGCGTCAGGAATTGCTCTCAATAAAGCTAGCGGGTCGAAAATTAAATATTTTTGAATATTGTAACAAATACTACTAACAAATACGCCAAGAAGAAGAAGAACAAATATTGCTTTGCATCCGTACAGTATCATCATTTAAAGAAGGTCAGTTTGTTGATTATGCGGTAGTTTGACAGGTTTTGCTATACCATGCTATGAGCAGACCTCCCACTTCTACAGATCTTGTGCGGCCGTCACAATTTGCACCCTCCAACAGTCCGCGTCCGTCTTTCAACAGCAGTCAAACGAGATTCAGTCATCATGCACCGCGAAACACCGTTGATATTCGTGTTTCCACCGTTATAGCGCGCCATTGCACAGAAGTCGGGCGCGCTTTCACCCTAAGTGAAAACGGGTGTAAATCAGGTTTAATGACTTCGTGGCGACGTTCATCTTTATTCGTGGTCAGATCTATTTTCTGCTCGACAGTTAGTGATCAACGTCACATCCGATCCAAATTACCTTCTATCTTATCTTATCCTACCACTACTAACTACTTAGTAGTTCTTACTATGGTAGTTGTTATGCCTTCCTTTTACCCACACTACACTTCTCCCCGCTCTAAATGAGACTTTAGAGCTACCAATTATGATTACCAAGGGTTTTCTCAACTTTTATCGACCTACTGCCTCAACATTCTATTTTTTATTCACTTCTAACGACGTAATTGTGGAGATACCGATTCACTTCGTTGCCTTTTTTTAAACTTACCTTACTTATCGGAGTTTCGTGCTTCGGAGGTATAATATTGTTTGCACCCGTCGTTGGCGATTCTGATGTGTTATTAGAATAGATCGATAAAAATGGGTGGAAACGATCCGCTAAATTTGAAAAACGTATTTGGTTGACATGAACGTAACGAACATTACCATGAAACTTTATCAAATATCTATCAGGAGAAATTTTTTCCAACAGCAACGCTGGACTCCAACGCTCATATTCATCCAAATGATTTCTATACAAAACTTTATCTCCTCGAGAATAACTCTTATCAGGCATTTTGATCAAATTGTCATTGCAGCTTGTTTGCTTAACGACGGGTTTTTAGTTGTTCTGTATATTCAATTTGGTTGGATTGGTCAGAAATAGTAATGTGCGGGGTGTATACGTTAACATCTTCGCAGATGGAGTTCTATTAGTAGTGGTTGACGGTGTATTTCTATAGTTAAACAAAATTCGACTTATTTATTCTTGCAGGGGTATTTGTCTCAACTTCTCATCCAAAAGTCACTTTTTCAATACAGATTTGATCGTCTGTACTCCTCTTTCAGCCAAGCTATTCGACTGCGGATGATATGGTGGAGATTTTAATACCTTTATATTATACGGCTGACATGATTCTATAAAAAAACGATGAGTTAAACGGTGGACCATTGGCCGAGCACAACTCCGCAGGATAACCAGGTATGCAGGAAAATATGCATAAATTTCATCTAGTTTCTCCAACGCATTCTTTGCACACGTTCTTCGTAGCAGTTTTGCTTCGATAAATTTCGAGGATGCATCTATCTCTATTAAGAACGTTATGTTTTTTTCTTTTGTTTTTATTCCTTATATTCATTTATTTTTAGCCAGGCTCGGGCAAAATGTGCAGGGGTTTAAACTATCCAATCATGGAACTCTTGCTTCAGCAGTGTAGAGTGGGTGACATATCTCTGTGTGATCTGTGCACCATATTTGTGCAGCAGAAGCATGTAGCGGGAAGCATGACAGTAAAGATAGGGATGTTTTATATTATTGATTTGGTTCTAATTAACGTCGCTACACGTCTTCTTCTTCTTCTTCTTCTTCTTGGCGTAACGACCTCTTGGTCATGCCTGCCCATTAAGGGCTTACGAGACTTGTTTCCCTGTTGTACGTGGTTAATCAGTTCTCTCGTAAAGGGGAGGGGGTCCGGTTCCGGTTGGGACTCGAACCCACGCCGTCGAGGTGGTGAGCCCCGGCGCTCATGGGTCGATTTTCTAACCGGCGCTACCGCTCGGCTGTCGCTACACGTATTCATGGATTTTTATGAAAAATAATCAATAAGGCAGTCCGAGGCACATACTTTAGTTACGTAAAAATGTTTTAAATCGTATTTCTTGATTGATAAAATTCTCCACATGTGTTACTATTCAACTTCAGCATCATATGCTTTCGTTCATTGGCATGTTGGTTAAGTTTCCTTTCGCTATTTTTGTCTTCTTCCTTAACTAAACTGCTCTTTTGAATAGTATCGCATCAAAATATGGAATGAACAAATAGCATCAAACATGGAACCTCTATAGTAGGGAGTATGTTACCTTTGCAATAGCTCATGGTATCACCAGTGTGTTGCCCACAATCTTACCTTTGTCGCGCCGATTCTATGAGCATTGCTTCGGTTGTATTCTGCTGATGTAGATGATTAGCTGTGTGGTGCGTGTACATGATCGCCTTTGTAATTTATACGCAGAACAATAAATGTTATCGGTTTGTTTCTTATGATACCCTATGTTTGCATCAAGAAAATTTGAATTTTGAAATTATTACATTGAAACTAGTCAGAGAAAATGGTTACTGTCGAAACAGTTTAGGAAAATTTTGTTTATTAAACAAAATGATAATTTAATCAAACAATGGTGTATAGATCTGTGTATAGATCGTTACTAGTTTCCAAAAGTCGTAATCTCATAAAATAAATAAATGTTCTAAAAAGTAAAATGCGATGCGAAATCGAATTCTAAAAAAAAAATCATCGCAACTTGCAGTGGCTTGGGGGTAGTAGATGTGGGTATGCTGTGAAATTAATTTTAAGCAGATTTTGGCATGGCCTATCTTTGTAATATTGATTACATATTGCAAGCTAGGTATGAAGCAAAGTCCCGCGTGGAGAAAAATGTACAGCTTTGATCTTTTGTATTTTATTTGCTCTTTGCTCCGCATCTACTTTCGTTTTGCATGTTCTCAACGTAAAAAGCAGATGTTACACATAAACATGCAACTTTATTAACTGCTTGGTCACTGTCAATGACCAGTGGGTGGGCAAAAGTGTGTGCAAAACAAGAAAAGGCTGGTTCTTGTTAGCGGTTCTCTTTACAAGGTCAACGCGCGTGCGTCATACATATGTGTGTACCAAGCGTGCTGAATCGTCATAATTTTAGCTTAGGCATACAGTAAACAAACTGTATCGTGACATTGGTGATTTCATTGTTATAGTTATATTATCTGTTATAGTTATATTATTATAGTTATATTATCTGGAAAATGTCGAATTCTGAGCCGAATTATCACCATTTGCGAGAAGTCCAATTCAATTCGAAGCAAGCAGCTGTTGCAGCGTTTCGGGAGCTTCAACAGGTTTACGGAGACGATACTCTCAGTAAAACTACGTGCCGTGGTTCGTTTAGGTGCTTTAAAAATGGCGATTTCAGTGTCAACGACCGTGTGCGTCTAAACATAATTCGGCAACCTCCGCCGCTGTGTGGGAGGAGTGGCTGTGGCCCTTTTTTTCAAACGATGGGGGTATAAAAGATCATGGATGAACAACTCAAAACCGGGAGTATCCATCCATCCTTTTTCGCTTTTGTCGACGCCCCACGTAGCAGGAAACTTTTGTAAAAGATCAGCAGGTAAGCGCTGCATAGGGAGCATCACACATGGGTCAACGACGTCCGCATCGGCCCTGAATGTGAATGTAACTGTAATGTTTTTGTGACCGTGCGTGTTCGCACTCGTACACATTTTTGCAACCACGATTAGCGAAAACAGCTCGTGTCTTGGGATGTAGGAAGAATGATGTCTCATTCCATTGTAAACTCTCTATGGATCCAGTGCTGCTTCCATCAGGTTATTATCCTCTAAATATGATGTTAGGTTTGCAAACCATCCACGAATGTCGGCCTCTGATACTTTTGCGCTGGCGGAAGAGACACCCTGCGTTCGGAGGGTTATTTCACGATGTCGATGAAGAAACCCCGACATTCATTTGCGACCTGTAACCGATCATACTGCTTTGTTGCAAATCTGACCGCTTCGTCCCAGCACTGTAAGTGGTGGTAAATAAAAACTGATTTTTACTAAACTGCCGTTCTGGCGGCGTTTTAAAACATTCAGTGACGCACGTCGGCCTCCCACTCGCGGCTTCTTCGTCTTTCTGTAGTCTGTGATACTGGGGCCGGGTGACTGGCCCTGCGACCCAGTGGCAGCTTTGGTTGCGCCTAGTTGCCCCCCAGGCGTTCAAGCAGCCCGGCAACCCGGACTGCTCACCCCCCTTCTGCCTTAGCCATGCAACCCCATCCTCCCAAGGGGGTGGGATTGGACCCGTTTACCCAAGCTCGGATAAGCGGGGCTACATGTACACGGTCTGTATGGCTTGGACATACCAGAATAGGAGTTGGGTAAGGAGAGCCTATGTAGCCTTCAGGAGGCGTCGGATCCTACCCCATTCACAGACCACTCGCGGCTTAGCCCGAAGATAATCGCAATTTGGCAGCTCGTGGGACGGAGTGTATCAAGCGTTAAGCGTTTGTAACAGCTTTGTAAAATATTTTTGTTAATTATGTACCTAACGTACCTGAAACATTATTCGTGAATGGATTAGGCCGCGAATTAGGATCTAAGAAAGTTTTTACTTTGTGCAGCAGCAACTCTTTCACGACCGGAAAACCCCTTTTCCCCATGGCAATCAAGTACTGCACCAGTTTCTTCTCCTCATCTTTAGTAAGGATGGTTGGCGGTCCTTTCCAAACTTTTTTATTGCCATTAGCGGTATTGGTAGCGCACGGTAGACTGAGGAATACCGTAAGCCATACACGCTCCGTACAATGTTCTTTTTTCAGAAGCTACTAACTCTATGCAGCGGGAGATAGCCGCTACATCACATTTTGACTAAATTGTATTCTGAAATTACTTGTGTCAGTTTTAAAGAAACAAAATAAAATCACTAAATTTACCTGATTATATTGGCCAAACTCGGAATAAAACTAAAATATACACGTTCCTTTCTTTTGTGTGTTACTTGTGAAAAAATGTATGGATACTATAGGAACAACTCTGGTGTTCGTGTTCAAAAGTTCATGTGAATCAATTATATTGGTGTTTGTAAGTAGCGAAATCATGTGGTTTTAATGATTTTGTAGTAATTTATAGCCTTAAGGAAATCATGATATTCGTTATAGATTCTTTAGGAATGTAGCATGTTGGTACAATTTGTTTCGAAAAAAAAATGAACTTAGGAGCTTCTATATTACGGAATGGAAAGTTTCATCTTTTGAACACTCCGCAGAAGATCGGACCAAAAGTCCACTTTGCCCCTATGTGCTTTAATAAACTGCAGAATACGATTCTCTGGGCTTTCGGTTTTATAAACGTCCGTCGTCATTGTTTTGCTGGTAATGAACGATGCCTTCTTCTTCCCGCAGCTGCAGATTACTGCAACATCGCTGTACTGCCCATACTCGCATATCAGTCCCATTTGACTTTTCATCACTTTTGAGTTAGCCCCATGACTGATGTTCATTTTCAATATATTTTCCAAAAAAATCTCAAAGTGGCCATTTAGTGCATGCTAATGTGAAAAAAATACCCGATTGACTGCGTCCCATATTGAAAGTACCCGCATAACAGTCCCATATATGATTACTTTGCTTAAATTAAAGATAAGTCCTAGTTATTGAAACTTCAACCATTTTTTAATATAAAGTAAATAAAATAATCAACAAATGGTTGTAATTCAAGTGTTTTTAACGAATTATACGCTGTTAAAGTTCAAATATCCGTATGGAATGAAAACCCGAACATCGACGTTTTAACGAGCAAGGTAAACAAAGTATGCTATAAGATGAGACTGATATGCGAGTACTTTTGCTTTCGCCTTCCAAAGTACCCGCATATCGTGTCCCATCTAGTTTATTTTCACCATTTCAATATTAAAAACGTGTATTATATATAAAATGTCATTCTCAGCGAAATGTTTAAATTCAAATACAATAGTTGGCATCAACCAATCATGTATTTTGGATCACTAATAACAGCAAAATAACTTCTAATGTAAAAATGTTCAATCGTTATTTTCTCAAAATGGTGATTTTGCAAATGGGACTCATATGCGAGTATGGGCAGTGTAGTGGATAAGTATTATTGTAATATTAGTGATAAGCATTAAGCATAAGTATTAGTTTTAGGTTTGTATTAGTGATTAGTGATAGCGTTAAGGATATTAGTCAGTCGTGATCAGTCGGTCAATAAATGAATTCATCACAATCGCCTTATTGGCAAACTTGTCAGCAACACAAATTTGTGTTTGTCCGCTGCATCTCCTCATCCGGTAGCGATGTAAAATTTTTGGCTGGAAATCTGCTTAAAATCTAGCTTCACGTACGTCTCGTCTTCCATTAGCACGCGGCCTTTGTACCTGGAATGCAACTTGTCGTACAGTAGCCGGGCCCTCTTGTTCGCGATGCTGTTTTGTTTCAGCATTCTGTTCGGATGCTTAAACGACTTGAAACTGCGATATCCTTCTCGCCGGAGAATAGTGCACCATACCACACCGTTGGGCCACATCTCGCAGGCTGAGGCCAGGGCTGGCTGTCGCGGCACTTTTATCATCCTCAGCTGGCGCTTTCGGGTGCCCGTCTTCGTTAAAAATCATTTTTTCCACTCTACGGAGCGTAGTCCGTACGGAGTGGCCATTAGCGCTACTTTGTCTATATCATTTTTTTCCTATTAAAGATGCGTGACATGCTCATTGTTTTTAATACAGTTAGTTGATTGAACGTGATGCAATGATGTATAACATTTTGAACCAATTTTTTGGGTTATCATGTAGTTTATAACAATGTATTTAGCTGTAACCGAATATAATGTTTTAGTTTAGACTTTTAGTCCTGATACGGTTGCAGTGTGTGTTTACACCGTTTTCTGTTTGTAAGCTCGTTTGGCGCACTCGCCTCAGCTAGCAACCCCGGCAATGTACGAAGAACATCAAACAATGATAGTTTTTTGTAAAGTGTATTTGATTTTGAATCGTCAAACCTCCAAGTTGCAACACTTACGGGTCAAGAAGATAAATCGTCACTTTCTAGGATCTATCGTAATGATAGCTAGCGGTTGGATGGTTGTAGTAGACTCGAGCAATTGAAGAATGCGTTTTTTCACCGGTTAACACTTTGTATTACCGTTGAATGTTTTCACCGGGGTTGACCGTTTCCGTTTCTAGCGGTTTACTTCAGATTGTGCGATTGTTCTGGCTAAATTGAATAACCGTTAAATATAGTGTCAAGACAGTCAAGATAAAGATTTTTTTTAATTTTCATGGTTAAAGGGAAATCGCTTAAGGGAATTTTCTCAGTGAAATTGGTAGTTTATTGGACGCTGATGTTGAAGGTATGTATTTTGTTTATTTTGTTTGTTGGTACTTGTCCGCCACATTTGGCTACACAAGTCGGTACAAAATAACGTGTGCACAATATACAATAGAATAAATTTTGACGGGTAATCTTACAAAATTATAACAAACTAAAACGAAGAGCCTCGCTAATACTATGGGACGACACATTAAAATCAATTAGAGCGTAATGCTGGTCGAAGCTACGGGCCATGGCAGACATTGGCTCATTGGCTGCATAGTCACTGCTGTATCTCTCAGTTTGAAGTGAATAGTTTGATCTGGAGCTTAATCTAGGTACATGAAAACGTAGTGTATTTAGTTACACTAATCATTCTGATGTGCATTAATGACGAGATAAGCCTCACGGCCACGACAGCTGAAAAATAATTTTCACCCGAAAAAACCGGTTTTTTTTCGCTTCACCATCGTTTTCACGACGCTTACCGTGGCCGGGCTCTTTATGGTAGGGCACTCACAACACTGTCTTCTATCTGACGATTTTAGATGAAATTGATAATTCTTTGATTAATATATCAAATAAACGTTCAATATTTGGTAGACTCGGTGATAATACGCACCACGGCAGAACAGTTTGCTTAGATTTGAGCTGCCAAAACATTTTCACCCTTTTTTCGCTACCATTTTCGTGGTCCCTCCACAGATTGTGAAAAACTTTTTCGGCACTCACAGTCGCGAAAAAGTGAGTGCCAAAAAAGTTTTTTGCCTCTCGTGGCCTTGAGGCTATATACTTTTGTTTTAGCGGAAGCAATTCTGCTGCAAAAAGGAAAACAAATATCGTTTCAGTTCTATCTTTTTCTGAAACATTTGTTTCAAACCCTAACCTAATATTTACAAAACCTAAACCTACACTCCAAGAAATGCTTAACTTACTTACAATATCCTGTTCCTAACCTAGCTTAATCCGTTATTTCTTCTTCTAAAACACATTTTCCTACATATTCGTACATGTTTGAAAAGTAGTTTCGCAGTCGTGGGCGGTGATTAGTGATGGAGCGCACCGGATCGATGCCATTAATTCTTCTTCGTTTTAGGCGTTATCTCTTTCGACTTTTTTTTCATTTACTGAATAGATTTTCTATCGGATTTAAAAAAGGGGAATAGGGCGGCAAATATTTGACAACGCAATCATCTTCAGAAAAAGTTTCCCTTAATTCTTCTTCTTCTTCTTCGCGATAACGACCTCTTGGTCATTGCCTGCCCGTTAAGGGCTTACGAGACTTGTTTCCTGTTGTACGTGGATAGTCAGTCCTCTCGTACAGGGGAGGGTCCGGTATCTTCAATATCAATAAACATTTTCCTATAAACTATGTAAAACCGTTCTAAAAGTTGGTGCAAATAAAGAACCGATAGTTGGACATATGTCGGACATATGAGATATTGATAAATCAAACTTTGATAACGAGTATTTCTTAGGCGCCACTAGCTTCAGGTGAAGATTGGATTTCAATGGGAAAGAGAAAGAGAGAGATGGTGATAGCCTTGTCTCTTGTACACCAGGGCAGAAATTCCCCAGTCTCAGCACCGTCAGAAATTCCGGCTCTAACAGGGTATAGTACACTACTGAGCTACACGCTTACCGGAACAGCAATTGATGGCGACTCTAAGCTTTCTATATATAAACATTCTTCCGTGGAAACTAACGCGTAACGCTAAGTACCAAACAACTGCAGAGAGAATGAGGCAGCATGCGCATGGGAACACGTGCCGGTGAGAAAGAGCGCGGAAATGTAGAGCAGAGATGCGGATGCTGTAGTTCTCGGGGCCTCTCTGTTGCTCTGCACTCTGCATTGTATCACTGTGCTCTCTCAGTGGCATGCCGCGCACGATATGAAAGAGCGAGCGGATGCAGACCAGATGTGTCCAACTTGCGATTCGCACTAATCGGTAGATGAGTACAAGGCGACGCTCTTGGATAATGGTTTGCAAGCACTGCTTGATGCTCTCTCGATGTACTGTTGCATAAAGCTTTCTCGAAGGTATGCCGCTTGCGGTATGAAAGAGCGCGCATATGTAAATCAGTAGTGCGGATGAGCTACACACTGACTGGTACAGCAACTGATTAAACTCTAATTTCTAAAATCAAACAAATGTACGTAGCTATTTGAGCATACTTTTGAAAGGCAAATGAAAATAATAGGAAATGCTTACTAATAAAGTTCTTATTTGAATAAGGGGCATATGCAAAACCTATTCGTTTACAGAAAACATGCTAAACGCTATTCCGGTATCAATACACATTAAAATTAATTTGTTATTGCAAGCGATGATTTAATGGGTTAAAGAAGCTGCAATAACGTGACACCAACCACAGTTATTACGATTTACATTAAACTGCTCAGATCTACAACTATGTCGAAATCATATTTTTCAAAATGCAATCTGATCAAATGCACTGTGTATGCAATACACATGTAACACAATCGAAAAATCTACATTTAAAATGTTTTTTTTGTTTTCGATTCGACCATATTTTAGACACGTAAGAACCCGTAGATTTTCACAGTCTAATGAAGTCTAATGAGTTCTATGAAATGCCTTTATCCTACGCAAATTCATTTTGGCAGTATTTGAAGCATTAACAATAATGTGCTTCTACGCGAAAGTTATGACGAAATCTTTCTATCTGCTATGTACTGTGTTAATAATAGCCTTTAGGATGGGTTTTAATGAAACTTACTTCTATTTTCCCAACATCCTAGAATAACGTAAGCATTGCAACACTGGACTGATTACATTGATTTTTAATATAACTTCAAGAATGCTACTTTGTTTTGATAAGTTCATCAAGCATTGAAACTTTTTCGGCCAAAACAATAAAGAATTCAAGTTTGATTAACCTAACTGTTTTATCCCAGAGTGTATGAGCTCGTGCGTTCCAATAAATTTTAGCAGGCAGGATTTTAGTTTCCTGTCAGTTATGGCAAAAACTTAAAGCTTTTATCGGAAATTGTTCTGACAAAAAACAGTGGACGGATCCGTAAAGTGCGACACAAGCAGAAGCAAATGTAAAAAGTGGCTTAATTGTTCCGTGCTTTGGGTCAAATGATGATTGGGAATTGTCAATCTAGCTCACACAGATTCCATAGTTGGACACAGATTCCATATTTGAACTTAAAACAGGGCAGTAGTTGATCGTTTAGCTCACAAAAGAACTGATAAACATGCAAACATTAATAGTTTTGTTGGTTACTGTTAAATTTCTATCCCTCGGTCGCAAATCCGCCTGATAGGTCAATAAAATAGCTTTCAGAGGGGTAGGGGGGAATAGGAACTGCGGGGTCGTTAACGAAACGTCTCACAGCGAGGCGAGTAAACTTACGCTGCACACCTTCCAGCCTGTTCATTGCTGTAATCCCCCCGGGGGACCACACAACACAGGAATATTCCAGTATTGGGCGGACCCAGCATCAGTACAGCGCCCTCAGACAAGGGGGGTCCCGTATTTCCACTGACATGCGCGTTATTAGGCCAAGTGCCCTGTTCGCTCTGTCCACAACAGAGTTAATGTGGTCAGTGAAAGTGAGTCGGTCATCCACCCACACCCGAGATCCTTCACCACAGATACTCTCGGAAGTGGAGTCCCACAAAGAGCGCAATCAAAACACATCGGATCCCGGATGCGGCCAAACGACACAACGTTACACTTGGACGGGCAGAGCACTAGGCCGTTCACGATGCACCAAGCTGAGAAATCGTCAAGGGATCTTTGGAGGGAATGGCAATCAAGGAGGGAGGAAACCGGGAGGAAAATCTTAACATCATCGGCATATAGTAAGTGCCCCTCACCAGGAAGGACACCCACGCAGTCATTGATGAAGATGGAAAACAGGAGAGGTCTTAGGACGCTCCCCTGAGGGACCCCAGAAGGACCCACAAAGGGAAGAGAGAGGTGATTTGCCACTCTTACCCTATAGGAGCGACATGTGAGGAAGGATTTGAACCACGAAAGCCATGGATCGCCAACTCCGTGTCGCTCGAGTTTTGTCAACAAAAGGTTATGAGGTAGGCAGTCAAATGCAGACTTGAAATCTGTATAGACCACATCTACCTGGCGTCCAGAGGTGATGGCCGGGTACAACCGAGCCATGAGCGACATACAGTGGCGTCTCGTCCACCTGAGTAACCTGTGCACTGCACAGTCATGAGTTTTTAAAATGAACCACAAAATTAATTGTTTAATTATGGTATTGTAATTTCCATCTGCAACAGTTGCGTTCAAAATCTACTTAACGCTTTACAATTCTGCGCTGGGCACTTCTGCTGGTGCACCGCTGCTACAGACGTGCATCTTTAATCAAATAAGAACAGTTTTCCTAACCACATTCTCATGTAGTTCATTCGGTCTTCACATTCGGTGAAGAAGCGTTAGTTTTCTTATTAGCAAGAATAAAAACCCAGTTGGAAAGTAATAAAGTTTTGTTTATGGGTGGGAACTTCAGCGAGTACACCAGCCAATCGTATAGTATGTACGCATTCCATGTGAAATTGTCGATGTATATGTGCCTTTCCTGTGCACATTACATTGTACCCAGGCCGGACCCGAAGGGAGTCTGACTTGCCAAATAAGAATGTGATTCTCAGACATTCACTAACCGCGGATTTATTTATAGAGTGCAGATGCCTATCAGACCACAAAGGACTAGCAAGGGATTTCTGGGGTGGGCAACATAGAGGAAACAGCGACGCTAACTAAGAGTTAAAGGTGGAGACAGCATTATCGAACGTTGCAGCATCATCCAGGAAAGACCAGTCGGTGTTTAGGAGTAATCGGTTGAGCTTCGCTTTGTCGAGCTTTTGGAAGCAAAGCGATCGTGGCTCACGACGGCGGGTGGGCGCACGCCTCGCTATGGTAACGGGCGGAATCAGCAATGTAACATCGAGGGCCGGGTGGTAGCGATCCTCAGGGACGAGCGGGAGCGGTGTGGTGGTTACGGGTGAGCAAACAGCGGCCGCGTTTGCGTCAGCAAAGATCAGGGCCAACTGCCGGCCTAGCAGGTTTGAGACACCCGATACCTGCAGCAGATCATTGTGAGCCATGTCGTCGGCAATCCGGAAGTTGCCGGAAGTGATGCGGTGCGGTGCGTAGGAGGTCGGTGAGGATGGGACAATGCGCCAGCCTAGTGATGGGCAGTTGAAATCGCCGAACAGCAGCAGCATATCGCGATCTGCCATCATTGCTTGAATTTCCTCGATGCAGCTATTCAGATCATCCCAGACGGCTTCTGAGGAGCTGTTGGTGGAGGGGATATAAACAACCCCAAGCTAAGCGAGTATCTACCAAGCTTTAAACGCACCCACAGGAGTTCGAGTGAATTGAACGAGTGCTGCACCAATGAGGACACGTAGTTGGACGAACAGGCGATGAGGACACCACCACCACGAGATCGAAGGCTGTTATTTGAGTTACGGTCCGCACGGTAGACCACAAAAGCGTCATCGAACAAAAGCGATGACGGCACCGAGTCATCAATCCAGGTCTCGGTTAGTACGCAGACGTCGAATGCTGGTGAAGTAGTGAGGAAAAAGTCATGCACCTTTGTTTTTAAGCCTCGGACGATTTGGTACATCAAGTGCAGGGCGTCGGTGCTGACCGGGCAAGCGATGGCAGGATCAGTTTGCGGTGGCGGTGAGTGACGATCGGACGTGGGCTGTCGAAGTACGACATTTCCATCCAACTGTGAGGAGCAAAGATGGATCGGCAGGGTGTGAGGTAGTAGTGATCGGAGCTGTGAATCAAGGCTGCGGTGAGCCACGCAGGTGCGTTGCGCCGCGAATTCCCTCCCGCGGAGCATGGTGGAACACGAATTCCCGGAACCCCATGCGAAGTGGCTACGTGCACGGATCCAGAGTCACGATAAACATATCGACCGATATAATGACAGTAATAGCGGAATGGTATCGCAACGCATCAAATTTATCAACCCGTAAAACAGCGTGTACAATTGCCATGGCTACCGTACAAATCGTGGGGGAAAAATCTACCAGTTGTTAAAAAAGTCTTTAATTTGCATCGCAAACGAAACATTTTTTTATATCGACCGATATATTTAACTACTGCCTCAACCCATCCGATATACTGAAAAGAACTGTTAACCCTGGGTTTGGATGAAAAATTTATTTTAAAAAATGTAAAAATGTTATTTTGTGTTAATTTTTCGCTGTCTTATTATTTTGAATCGTTTTAGCTCATCAAAAATATATTTTTCTGGTATAAATTTTTGTTTTGTTTTAAAATTTAGTTATTTATTGAACAGCCTACCCGGGTAGTTATTGTAGTGTTATATTCAAAAAACAATTGGTTGGATTGTCGTATCGGCATGAAACTTTTAGGATGCCTAGAAATACTAATTTTCTATCGTTTTGCTAAAGAAAAAAAGTTTTTGAACAAATTTAAATAATTTTTATTTGCCGTTGTCGGTCGATACCCTTCAAACGTTCGACCGGACTACCCGGGTAGTCCATACATTCTGTATGGGAAATTCCGCATTTCTCGTACTTCGGACCATATATCATTTTATTGAGATGTCGGATCGATTTGAAATTTTCAGTGAAGATACTTGGGGGTGTTTTCCAAAATCTTTATTTTTATAAATCTCAGTTTCAAAGTCCCGTGATGAGATGTGGCAATAAACCCTACATTTTTACAGTGCACGGAAGCATGCTTTTTACAATCTGACTCTAAGTGGAAACGGGACTCGAACACGGGTTTACCAAGAGCGAAGCCGTAGTCTTGCCGAGGAACCATAGCACAAGTTAGAAATAGCGAGGAAATATTGCTACTTGAATGGCAAACGTAGATTTTGAAGAAAAATTTTATTTCGTACTATAAAAGATTTCCCACTCGGGATTCGAACACCAAACTTCTGATACAAGTCTCGAGCACCACTACCAGTACACCAGTTGTACGAATGGTCAGCATAGCGAAAATACAGGTATATATGGATATGTGAATAAATTGAACCACCAAACTTTTATTTTAATAATGGTTATGATAATTTGAAAAATATGTATCAAAATATGATCGGATTTGAAAAAGTACATTAAATATCTAAAAACAATCCTGAAAAAAAAATTTTACAACCGTCAACAAAAAAGTTTTTCCTAGCCTAGATTTGAACTCCGATCCTCCGGAAAAACACCCATGCACTATTATCCGATTTGAAAAATTACATTAAATATCTAAAAAATTCATGAAAAAATATTTCACAACCGTCAACAAAAAAGTTTTTCTCAGCCTAGATTCGAACTCCGATCCTCCGGAACAACACCCATGCACTTAGCCCCCTAGACTATTGATGAAAGAAAATTTTCGCGTGATATCACTGCTACTAATATGTATGTAAGCAAACTAAATATAGCATAGAAAATGAACCAAGAATAAAAACTTTAGTCACATTTTTCCTCCCCGAGCTTCGCCGGGGCTTCGAGCTAGTATTGTATAACTTTTATAATTTTAAAAATTGATTAGGTATATTGATTTGAGGTTCCAAAAAATGTCACCGATGTATACAGAATGAGTATTTTTCTTTTGTACAGTTATGCATTGTGTTCCCTGTTCTTATAAATTCACTTATTTTGTTTTATGGTTCCTGCATTTTCATTTCATTTATTTAATAACAAGGTTATCTGGCCCGCTGGCCTACATAACGCTTAATCTTAACTATTCACATTAACATATATCTGATCGTGGACCGTGCCTCACCTAGCGACATATTAAAATCTAACAACGCACTACATTCATTATACAGTACGCACATTTGGAACACCGGGTCCTGAGTACAGAAAACAGTCCGGCGGAACTCCGGCTGTAAAGCGTTTGCGCTTCTCAACATTCTCGACGGTGCATAGAGATTAATTTTTTCTAGGAGATCAGGAGCGTCAACCGAACCTGAGAAAAGTTTCAAAACAAAAATACACTGAGAAACATTCCTCCTATTTTCTAGAGAATCGAGACCAAACAATAAACAGCGAGTCCTATAAGGAGGACGGGACATACGATTAGCCCATGGCAAACGATAAAACAAGACACGTGTGGCCCTCCTCTGGATATTCTCCAATCTATCAATCCACGTGGTTTGAACTGGTGACCAGACAGTACACGCAAACTCATTGGTCACACGCAAGAATTGGTCTTACCAGCGAACAGTACAAGGATTTTAAAGTAAACGCGGACTTAAAGCTCTTAGAAACACGAAAAATAAAACCTAGTTGACGTAGAGCTTTGGCAATTATAGAGTTGAAGCGCCCGTACCGTGGAAGGAGACACCGTTTTCGCAATTTCCGTTCTCTTCCTCTTGCCAAGAACATCTCTAACTGTTACACCACTTCGCCTTAGACAAAGTTTTGTGATTGCCCAGTATTTTTCGATGGGGCGAAACTCTGGGAAATTTGGTTTTGGTACATAATGAATCTTATTGGCCCTGTACCACTCTAAGACAACATTAGAATAATGGCAGGTCAAAAAAAAAAAAAAGCAGGGGCTGTTTGTTCAACTATTAACAAAACGATACTTTTGAAACGAAACATCAAAGAAAACATTATGTCAAAGGCCTCAAATGTCTTTCTGAATGAATAAACAAAAAAGAACTATTAAAATTAATTGCCCAAAAACCAAACCATTCGTGCGTTCAACCAACAACAAAAACTTAGTATTTGGCAAGTTGATGAATTTAGTAGTTTTTTCATCGAAATGGCTAAGATCTTTTTTTTAGAATGTTTATCATGTAATTTATAGTGGAAAGCAAACAAAACAAATTCCGATATCATAACTATACTGGTTATTTATTTACTTTTATGATTTATAGGGTAAAATTGGGGGTCCGTGACAGCCGAGCGGTAGCGCCGCTTCGAAAATCGGCCCATGAGCGCCGGGGCTCACCACCTCGACGGCGTGGGTTCGAATCCCAACCGAGACCGGACCCTCCCCTGTACGAGAGGACTGACTATCCACGTACGTACAACAGGGAAACAAGTCTCGTAAGCCCTTAACGGGCAGGCATGACCAAGAGGTCGTTACGCCAAGAAGAAGAAGAAGAAGAAGAAGAAGGGTAAAATATTTTCCATCAAATTATAAAAAACCTACACATACTGCTATGTTTTTCTTTTGATATTCTCTTATTTTAAACCCCTAATAGCCAAAATATTGTGTTGTATTGCCAATTTTAAGCTTGAATAGCTTACGGTCGTGAAAGGGCTAAACAACAATAAAAAAAATCATTATTATTGGGTACAAGAATGTCTTATGTAAATAGACAAACCCAACAGCTTTATCGTTCGGTCACCACTATTCCATTTTTCTTTTAAATATGAAGATATTGGGCTTGTATTGTATTATCTACAAATAGGATCATTTGCCTGTGGTCACATATTTAGAAGATCATTATCAATAAGCATTTTATAAAGAAGTGTTAAATTTAATATTTACCATTAAAGCATTTAAACTGTAAAACCCTTTTCTATTGAAATATTGAATTGGGTTGTCGTGAAGTGCGACAATTCTGATGTGAGTTCCATCGATGCACATCACTACACAAGGACAGGTAATTTTTTATAAACAAAATTTCCTTGCGTCTGATTTTTCGTCGGCAGTCATATACATTGTTATGAAATACTCTAGTTCACGTTCCAACGCGGCTAGAGTTTGATCTAGCGTTTCAGAAAAAGTCGATTGGGCAATTGCCATAGTAAAATCGTTACCAACACCTTGTTGGTACGACCCTTGTGTAAAAATCGCAGTTTTGTTGCCAATTTTTCTTTCGCCGATAACCCACGCTTTGCTTACAGGCTGTTAAAGGTTCCACTTTGGCAAGGATTTACTCAAACAGCCTCTTCGGAACTCGGTAATTGTTAATGAAGCTGAAAAAGGAACATGTTTACACCGTGGCAACGATTGTTGAGCCAATACGCATAATTTTGCTTACGTTTTATCCAATAATTCAAGCGGATCAAAATGCTTCTTCAATCGCCTGCGGTGTGCTGCTAGATTTATATGCTCTTCATTCTCCGCATCATTTAAAAAGAATATTGAATTTATCATTCTAATGTTTTGGATGCCTCACGAACTAAAATGCTTCTCGATACGATAGAATTCGCACTAATTGTAACGTTGTCATAAGCAAACAAACTGTTGGTTTCCATGGTAATTTGACAGACGGCGAAACTACTCGATAGGTATTATGGGTTGTTTTAATTTTATCAACTGCTCTGTTGAATACATTCAGTACGATGGTGTCAGTGAAGTACAAAATCGCGCGTATAAACGCAAGTCAACGCGGGTCAACAAGTCTGTCGAATCGCGGTGTATTCGTTTATACGCGCGACTGACAGACCATCCGTACCGGCTTGTGCTATCCTTATACTTAAAATAGTTTTGAGCGTTACTTAGCGTTTTTTTTCGTTTGACGCGTTTTTTCGACCATGCGTTTTTCGACCGTCGCGCCCGCCACAGCTAAAACCAAACATGCGATGGAAACACTCTCTCTCTCTCTAAATCGTTTTCAGCAGAAGATCAAGAGCAAAATCACTACAGCATAACACAAAACCTCTGTGTCTTGAACGATAAAGTTTTCATTTTCACTTAAGCACAAGTTTTAATGTATTTTAGATAAAACTTTTGTAAACAAAACCTTCACACACACGAATGAACAAGTTAGAACTGCATTGACAGCTTGCTTTGATTTCCTTTGTAAAGGTAGGGTAATGTTAGCCAGTTTCATGAAAATGATATTTTTTCAAGACACTGACAGGGCCAAGGTATGTACATCGTTGCAAGGTAATCTAATTTTTAAATCAACATGTTTTGTTATCAAAACAGGTAATGAATGATTTTATTGAAACCTTTTTAGTGTTGAAAAAAACTTTTGCGCTATTTTTGTTCATTGATCATATGGTGATCCTTTTATCATCGAAAAATAATAGATACGTCAGCTGTCTCAACCTTGGTTATGTGATGCAAATATCAATTTCAGGCAAGGCCCAAGGTTTCAAGGTAACTTTATTATAAAATCAATAGTTTTTGTGATCAATGTGTTTTAAAAATGTCAGGATTTTTAGTTTAGCAAACTATAAACTGAAGAAGCGTGGTTTTCATATTTTGATTTGAAGAACATACAATGATGCTTTTAGTTTCTTTCTTTTAGAACATACAATGATGCTTTTAGTAGTAGTTCTTCTTTTGTTCCGCGCAAGGTACAAGGAGCATTCAAAAATTTAAGGAGACTTTATGATAAAATCAGTAATTTAGTTATCCATTGGTGGGCCCAAGGTGTGTATAGAGTTGTAAGGTATCTTTGTAAATGTTCATGTAAATATAATGGGCATGTGAAACTGATCTTGTGCAAACCCAAGGTGTACACAGCATATCAAATAGAGAAAATGGAATATCATCATGGGTTTTCAATAAAAAAATGGAATTGCAAGGTGATTTAATTTATTTGTCATAATTTTGACATCTTGATGCAACAGTTTTGACACCTTTGAGGAGGGCTGGAGACAAGGTGTATATATTAGAAAGTGAAGTCGTCCAGAGTAAAATGACATTTCATGACTTGACGTAACACTGCTGTTGGTATTGTGGTGAGTTTTGAGTGAGTATTGGACAAGGTTTGAGGTTATGACATATCAATACTCAAATATGGCACACCTGCCACAGCGACGTAATGTCACCTTCCATACCTTGGGCTTGAAAGCCAAAAAAAAGTGAAATAGAGACATGACAGAGAAGAAGGAGCAAGAGGGAGAGGAAGTCAGATAGACTGGGGAAGCAGGAATGAAAGAGAAATAGAGAAAAACAGAGAGAGAGAGAGAGAGAGAGAGAGAGAGAGAGAAGAATGGGAAGCGAGTGAGATAGAGAGAGGGAGAGAGGGGGAGGCGTGAGAGAGAGAGAGAATGAGGAGTGAGGGGTGGGGGCGTGAGAGGGGCAGCATAAGAGGGGGAACGGGAACAACCGTGCGCTGGCCGACTTTGGTAGCAACGTGGTCAGTTAATTGGAACGAACAAGGCGGGATAAGGGAGATACATCCTTCCGAGAAACACAGAAGGTGGGGGATAACATGCGTCACAGTGTTCCGGGTTTCGAGCTGATACTGCGGGGCTTCGACCTGGACCAGGAAGAGGTCCAGAAAGATTCGCATCTAATTTTTAATTCCACAATTCGAATTTGTATTTTAACCCGCTTTCCACCATTTGACACAAATGACCTTCTACAGAAAGAACTAGAAAAAGTAACGCGGACGACATGAAACCTTACATGGGGCGGAAGGGGACCCAGGAGTTACCGACGGGCCAGGTACCTGGCCTCCAAAAAACTAGTTGTAACATAATTATAACAGCCAACGAATTTAGGTTATAGGTGTTTGAAATAATTATAGTAAGCTAGTTAGTGAAACATTTCAAAACTTTCGTTAAGATAAGATTGAAAGATGTTTAGCACCGGGCGATAAGATAGATAGCTAGATAATAAGAAAGAGACAGATATATGTTTTAAGCATGCTTATCAAATAATTGTAAATTTAAATCAAAATATAATTATAAATAGGTAGAAAATAATTTCACGTGATAGGTAATTAAAATTAGGGTAATTAGGAATATAACTTAGATAGGGTAAGATGACCAATTTATAGATAGATCCCGAAAAGGATAATATTGCGCATCACAAGCAAGCGGTCACCTTACTTTAATTACGTTGTGTCATTGGGCCTTTTGTGTAAGAGTGATATAAAAGCGCGCTGCGTGCGAAGTAAGATTATTCGCAATAAAGTCTTCGGAAAAGTCACACTTAAATAGTTATTATTAAAAGTGCCGGGATATCACACTATCATCTCCCACAATTGTGATATCATCTGCCACGATTGTTGTATACATGCCTCACTTGGCTTGTCATCTGTCACGTTTGTGAAATTATCTACTGCGTTTGTGGTATCATCTGATTATTTTGTCCTATCAAATGGTAAACCCTGTATGAACGTACCGCTTCGATCCAACATGGTGTGTGAAACATGGTAGCCCGTGTCTGTACACTTGTGTGTTTACTTGTGTAGGTACTAGAATTGCTCGACGATTCGGTGAAAATTTGACAAGTCCAAAGCGCCATTTGTACTCAAGAGCTAGCCGGGCTAACACGGTTGCGCACCAACGGCACGGACACAAAGTTTTAAGAGAAAAGGACCCAAAAAAGGCTAAAGTGATTGCCGCAAAAGCAGCAAAAGAAGCAGCATTTCAGGAAGTCGATGGAGTGACCGGGGAATCTTCATCTGAGGCAGCAAAGACGGAGTCGGAAGTTTCGGTGCAACCGGTTAAATCAATGTTTTTGCGAACGGATCGCTGGCGCAGGTTAAAAAAAAAAACTCGTCAAAGCTGTTGCTGGTTGTTTTTCGGCTCGTTGTACTGCATTTTCTAGGTTGAAATACACTCTTTGACCAGTCTCAAAATGAACTGCGAGATGCACAACAGTAGGAAATCGCTCATGAATTGCAAAAGAAAATATTCTCCATACCCAGCCAGCCAAATGAATGGAAAAATTCATGATTTACCCTTAAATTCATCAAAATCGCTCGATCTTTGGATGTATTGGGTATCTGTACACGGGCTCACACCGGTGAATTCGTTGCGGTGAACATTTTCTGGCAGACGCGGGAGCGCACAACCCGCACACACCTTTAAACAGAATAATCGATAAGTTCACTGCAGTGAATCACGCACACACCCATAAAAAGAAGTATCTGTAAGATACGTTCACTGCGTAAATCCAATCGTTCATGCGCCGACCGACGTTCATGAACCCGCGCCGTCCCACGCATGCGCCGACCCGCACTTTGGGCACCATGACGGACAGAATGCAATGTGCCGCGAATAACAATTGATATAAAATGTTCCGCATTTGAATCAAAGTTAAACATTTTGTAGTGACACATTTGTGCCCAACTAAAAAGGCATATTTGTATATCTCTTTCTGTATAACAAGCAAACATGTTTTGTCAAACGCGAATAAGGAATTGAGTTTTATAATTTTGTCCAGAAAAGTGTTCGTGGTGCGGAGCGGTTAATTCGGCACATGCGCCGACCGACGTTCATGAACCCACGCCGTCCCACGCATGCGCCGACCCGCACTTTGGGCACCATGATGGACAGAATGCAATATGCCGCGAATAACAATTGATATAAAATATTCCACATTTGAATCAAAGTTGAACATTTTGTAGTGACACATTTATGCCCAACTAAAAAGGCATATTTGTATATTTCTTTCTGTATAACAAGCAAACATTTTTTGTCAAAAGCGAATAAGAAATTGAGTTTTATAATTTTGTCCAGACAAGTGTTCATGGTGCGGAGTGGCTAAATCCGGTTCATGCTTTGCAAGAGTCCCCGCTGTAGCTGGCTGGCATTTGTTGCACTGAAATTCGATATTTGATAATTGCTAGCATATTTGGTATAACTCGCTGTATGTTTTTAACGACATCAAGTAGAAATGTTAGGCAATGCGTTATGAACAAAATTAAGTTGATTGACATGGCGAACATGTTTGTTTTGCCGTTATAACGTTAAGTCAAGCTGGCCCTAGTATACTCGGGCCCCGTCAAAAATATGTTACAATAAATTAAGAATTTCAAAACCGACCATAATTTTTTTAACCATTTAAAATTGATGGGACACTAGCGCATCCATCACGCACCAACTCTTGTCCAACAACTCCGGTGATAGTAAAGACTTTTAAACGTTTTGGGCGTGGGCACTCGTGTAGATAAAAAGTCGATTACAATCCATGCAATCCAGGCGCGGGCTTTGGCCACGCGTGTATCGTGTATTATACTTTCAGTATTCACCGCCGGTTAGTGTTCGACTCCAGCTAGGAACATCTGAAGACCCAAACGAAAAGGAACTACCAGGAGCGCAGACACAGCGAGGAGCATGCAGATAGCTAGCACGAAGACCATGCGGCGGCGTTAGTGCGAGAGAAGAGTTAGGGCCACCAAGGGGGAAGCGGGGTTCATGTTTTGCTGGAATGAATTCCCGATGAATTTTCATGAACACCGGATGTGTATAGCAAAGGCTAGTGCAACTGCTATAGCAATTCTTATAGATACTTCGTTTTATGGGTGTATGCGGGTGAATTGCGTTCATTTTGGCTGGCTGGGTAGCGCTTTATTGCAGTTAGCGTATCGTCCCATTTGATACTTGCTGATCTCATCTCGCTCAAGATGTAGGTAATTTATGTAAGATAAGATGCGTATTTCAAAATTATTAATTTGAATACTACTTTTATGAAAAAAGCCTTTTTTCGAGATTTTTAATTTTTTTTCCTTGGTCTTTTAAATTTTCAAACTTTTCATTTTTCTAAAACCTTAAAATGACCAAAAGGAAGAAATCGGCAAAAAATTTCCTAAGAATACAGCCGCTACCGGCCAGCTCTGTCGTACGCTCCTCGAACTTTGTCTAGTAAGCCCGATCGTTGGCTTTTGTGCCAATACGTTCAGCTTTCGCTCCGATTCGCTCGTCTTGTTCGTTGCTGAACAAGGTGACTAAACCAAGCTAAACAACTCGCGAAGGTTTATAGAGCATCAAAGTCAACGTGTATAGTTTTGGTGTCAAAAAAATAAAAAAATAATGGCCGTCGTAATGGCAGTAGAATTGATCGAAGTAATAATTTTCATACGCATCATTAATCACTTGAAAAAATCTTTAACAAATACACAATTTGGTCGCAGACCCCGCGCGGTGGATACGAATCTAAAGTAGCTGAATAACGTTGAGGGATTATTAGCCTTTCCTTTGCAGCAACCGCTTTGCGCATGTAAGTGTCTTTTTATGCTTTGCGCGGTGTTAGTATTTTCAGAAGAAGTTCGAATTCTTCCACCATCATACGCAAACATTTTTCAATTGTTTCGATTGCAGCATCTTCTGCAATGTCTGCCATCAATCGGTTTCTATCTTCAGCCCTTTTGTACAGCATTGGCCGTACCCAAAACTGTCCAGAATTTCGAGTCAAGCAGTGCAGTTGCAGCAAAGCTATTCCTGCTCGACAGAAGAGCTGTAGTTCTATTTCTAATCAGTCAAAAAAGTAATTTATTATTCACTGCAAATATGTGTGTCTCACATGTATAAACGATTATACTTACTTATGTGGCGCTACAACCGCTGAGAGCTCGTCGTTATAACGGCTCCTCCATTGCCCCATACGGGGCCAAAAATCCTCCTAAGCATCTTCCTCTTGAACACGGCTAAGAGGGTTTCGTCAGATTTGGACAGAGTCCTTGTCTCGGAGGCGTATGTGAGCACTGGTACTATGTATGTCCGGTATAGTCCCAGCTTCGACTGTCTTGACAGGTATCGTGAGTGGAAGAGATTTCTCAGACTGTAATATGACCGGTTGGCTGCCAGCACCCTAGCCCGAATTTCATCTTCAATGTTGTTGTCGGTGCTGACCTTTGATCCAAGATAGGTGAAATGTTGGACGACTTCAAAAGTGCGTTCACCTACTTGTACGTCACCCCCGCGTAGGCTTTCGGCAATTGTTGGCAGGGCCGCTGATGGTGCCACCATCATCTTGGTTTTCCCCTCGTTTATCTGCAGTCCGAGGTTATTCGCCGCTTGCTCGATACTTTGGTATACTTCTGCTACATAGGAGAGTCTTCTACCAATAATATCAATATCATCAGCGTATGCCAGGATCTGGATTGACTTATGGAAGATGGTCCCCGAAGTTTCCACCTCCGAGTCTCGGATGGCCCTCTCTAGCGCTAGGTTGAAGAGTATGCAGGCAAGCCCATCCCTTTGGCGCAGTCCCTTGGTGGTAGCAAAGGAACTTGAGAGTTTTCCATCCACCTTTACCTGACAAGTGACGTTGGTCATGGTCATTCTTACAAGAATGTTTAATTTAGCCGGGATTCCAAATGAGCTCATCGCTTGGTACAGTTTTACCCTGGCTATGCTATCATATGCGGCTTTAAAATCAATGAAGAGATGGAAAGTGTTTTGTTGGTACTCTGCCATCTTCTCCAAGACTTGCCGCATGGTGAAGATCTGATCAGTGGTTGAACTCCCTCTTCGAAATCCCCTCTGATAGTTTCCTACTATCTCTTCAGCGTATGGGTCAAGTCGTTATTGAAGAACGAGGGAGAATATTTTGTAGGCGGTATTCAACACCGTAATACCCCTGTAGTTACTGCTGTCTAACTTATCTCCTTTTTTGTATATGGGGTAGATGATACCAAGATTCCAATCACAAGGCATCGATTCGCTATCCCATATCTCAGATATCAGTCGATGAATTTCGTTCTCTAGATTTGCGCCTCCGTTTTTGATCAGTTCGGTTGTTATTCTGCCCGTGCCAGGCGACTTGTTGTTCTTGAGGCGGCGGATAGCCTTTCGTGTTTCTTCAATGCTAGGTGGCTGAAGTATGATTTCATCTGCTGGTGGAGCCTCCAGCTGCTCGTTAAACTGATCATTTAATAATTCATCGAAGTACAGAGCCCAACGCGAGAAGACCTCTGGCTGGTTGCTGACCAGATCTCCATCCTTGCTGCGACAGCAGGGCACCTTCGGAGTACAGGTGCTTCGGTGGCCTGCTATCGCTTGGTAAAACTGTCTTGTGGGTCCGTATCGCTCTCTGGTTTCCTCGAGTTTTCGCATTTTGGCGTCCTCCCACAATTGCTTCTTTCGCTTGAAAACTCGTTCTTTTCTCGTCTGAACCGGTGGTATTCTTGTGCGCATGCCCGTGTTCTTTGCTTCTGCTACATTGCTCGGTATGCGCAGTTTTTGCGTTCATTCACAAGTCTACACTCCTCGTCGTACCAGCCAGATCTGGTGTTGCCACGACGTTCTCCTAATATATTTTTGGCACAGTTCGTAATTGTTGTTTTTAGAGCATCCCATCTCCCGCTCGTATCTGTTTCTCATTGATGCAGTAGTAGAGACTCATCTATGGCTCCCTGGTAAGAGAGTTTGACTCGACTGTCCTTAAGAGAGTCCGTGTTGTATCGTGTCTGCGTGTTGTTTCTACCCACATTGGCTCGTAGGCAGGCGATCCTGCATCTTACCATTAAGCCAACCAGGTAATGATCAGAATCGATGTTGGCCCCTCTGTAAGTTCTGACGTTTAACAGACTCGATTGATGGCGGCGGTTTATCAACACGTGGTCGATCTGGTTGGAAGTGGCTCCATCCGGGGACACCCACGTGGTTTTGTGGACGTCCCGTCGCGCTAATTTGGTACTTCCGACGACCAGATTGCTCGCTGCTGCGAACTGGACCAATCTATTACCGTTTTCGTTACTGTGCTCGTGTAGACTGTGGGTTCCGATGTACTGGCGGTACATCGACTCCCTACCGACTTTAGCATTGAAATCCCCCAGGATGATTTTGAGGTCATACCTGGGGCAGCTTTCATAGAGTTTCGCAAGGCGGCCGTAAAACAGGTCCTTCTCCTCTTCATCTTTGTCTTCGGTAGGGGCATGAACGTTAATGAGGCTTATGTTATAAAATTTGCCTCGCATGCGCAGGTAGCATAGCCTATCGTTTATAGCCTTGAAATCAATGACTGCGGACTTCGCACGTTGACCTACGGCGAAGCCCGTGCCGAGCATGTGGTGGCGGTCGTGGCAGCTATAGTAGATGTCGTAGCTACTGCCACGCCTATTCTGCACACCACTGCCTAGCCAGCGTATCTCTTGTAGCGCGACGAGGTCCATGTTTAACTTGGCTAGTTCATCGTCCAATTTCAAGGCTCCGGTTCTATACATTCTGCGTACGTTCCATGAGCCCATTTTAATCGTTGTCCGGGGGCGTTGAATAGGTCCGTTACCGTTAAATCCTTTCAGTATATTGTTTCGCCTTTCCGTAGTCCTTGTTACTGGGGCCGGGTGACTGGCCCTGCGACCCAGTGGCAGCTTTGATTGCGCCTGGTTGCCCCCCAGGCGTTCAAGCAGTCCGGCAACCCGGACTGCTCACCCCCTTTCCGTCTTAGCCATGCATCCCCATCCTCACAAGGGGGTGGAATTGGACCCGTTTACCCAAGCTCGGATAAGCGGGGCTACATGTACACAGTCTGTGTGGCTTGGACATACCAGAATAGGAGTTGGGTAGGAGAGCCTATGTAGCCTCAGGAGGCGTCGGATCCTACCCCATTCACAGATCTTAACGATTATGATTTATTCTAAGTTCTAACCTCCGTGTTTTATTACAGGGTGTTCGAGATAAATTTGACAGTTTCTGAGGGAATAGGAAAGGAATTTTTATCAAATTTATGTTAAATATTAAAAGAAAAAAAAATTCTACAAAGTTTAGCTTACCATGTTTGCCGCATTTTTTATTCGAAGTACCCCCCCTCCGCGTCGATGGCCGCCTGCACCCGCTTCAGGAACCGCGCGCAAGCCCGGACAATCATGTCTCTGGAGATGGCCGCAAACACGGACTAGACGATGCCTAGTGTATAAACAGAAAAAAACGCGACGCCGCGCTGGCCCTTGTCAAATGTCAATTCGAAACGAAAACAAACCGAAAGCTGTACAAAACGTAAACAAACCGTAACACAAACGCGAACAAAATGAGCAATATTCTCCAAGAAACATCGGATTTTAGGTTTTACTACTTATTTCTACTCTACACAAATATAATTTAGTGTCTGTAATGGAATGGAAAGGTTTTTTGGGTGCCGAAACGTAAATAAACTACTCTACAACAAGTAGCAGATGACGGAAAAATATATATCATCTACGGTGGGGCAAAATTTCGTCGATGTTTCTTTTATGTTGTTTTCGCAGTGAATTTCAAATGTAGAAGCGCCAATCTCACTCAGGTTTATGCACCCTGAGTGAGATTGGCGCTTCTACATTTGAAATTCACTGCGAATACGTAGCTAAACAAATATCTTGCATTACTACGACAAAATTGAACAAAAAAATTTAGCCGAGTTTGCGCCCCAATGTGATAAATATTTCCACATACTCCCCTACCTATGTCGCGTTTTCCTTGCTCGATTGTTCTGCCGAAAGAACGATCGTCCTAACTGCTAACAGAACTTTTCGGCTTTGCCACCGGTCGTTTACCTGAATCAGCTGGTGCCTGTGCAAGTTGGTAGCAATGACCTGTGCACTATGGAGCGAAAAGAGCTAATTGCCGGGATAAAATTCGGAATCAAACGTTATGCAATTTTT
Organism: Anopheles coustani; assembly: GCF_943734705.1. Taxonomy (NCBI): domain Eukaryota; kingdom Metazoa; phylum Arthropoda; class Insecta; order Diptera; family Culicidae; genus Anopheles; species Anopheles coustani. The sequence continues at coordinate 48,437,033 of NC_071289.1, read as the reverse complement.
CAATTCATTGTAATATCGTGTAATACTATTATACATCACGAAATTATGGTGTTTCTGGACAATCCGGCCAGGTGGCGCTGCAAAAACAACATATTTTTGGATTTTTCTACGGGTGCATAATTTTTTCAATCTTGTTTACATTGACTTAAAGATTTTTTTTTAGTTTGATATAAAACAAACTAAATTTACAAAAAACTTTCATTCAAAATATTGCTATCTCGAAAATAATTGATATTAAAAGCATCTAACGCGGACATAACGTCTCCTAACGAAGAGCAACTATATAAATATTCTGAACTTGTACTAGTATCTTCTTGCTTTTGAATTGGCAAGGGACTATTACTATTTGAGGAGCTGTAATCTACAAAAAAGGGTTTTACTGCGTCTGGGTCTGGGATTTGTTTTTAATTTTTCAACGATTTAGCCAGAGATATTGTTGAAATGTATGGATCGGATGATTGTAATGCTCTCATAAAAATGTCTTTAATATTAAATTCGTTTACAGTCGACTCTCGATAATTCGAAGTTGGAGGGACGCAGAAAAATGTTCGATTTATCGAGAGTTCGAATTATCAAGAGTGGTAGGAAATAAGCAGCTACGGTTGCTGAGTTATGAACTGGAAATAAGTATGCGTGTATTGATTTACGCTATGCCTTTACCCACCGTTTTCGCTAACTGTTTTTTCTTCACTTTTCTTTGTGCACCTTCCTAAAAACTAGTTGTGCCCCAAATATGTCCGTCCGCCCGTCTACACCATGTAGTCTAATTCGGACGAAAATCTTCGTCCCCGTTCAACAGAGTGCTACAGGGCACCCACAATGTGACGCGTTCTACCACGTTTCAACATGCTCAGAACTTCGAATTATTGCGAGTTGAGTGGATACAGCTTCGAATTACCGCGTGAAGAGAGCAACCTTGCTTCGAATTTTGCTTCGCTTAATCAAGTGTACCTGTAGCATACGCTACGCACATCACACAATTCCCACGTATCCTTATCACATCACACACTATATTTCAAACCCACATCTCATCACACTTATCACACTTTCTAACAACACAACACAACACGCTAGAACCACACAACGTTCTTAATCCACACTTTGTAACACAATGTACAGTCAGGAAAGTTATGACGAAAACCAGAACCCAGAACCAAAACACAAACCATGTAACTGTTACAATGTTGCAGTCACCAACCACTTGTAACCCATAGAAGGAAGAACCTTGACTTAGGTTACAATGTTGCATAACATGCAACGAAAGTCAATGTCAACCCACTCTTAAGCTAATGAGTCATAAATTAAAAAGAACACAACGCCGACCTTCGAGGCGCTAACGGAGCATAGGCGTGTGTCATACGACACCTAGGGAAAGCGTGAGAACCGCGCGTCGAACCGAGCGCATGACGAAGTGACTCAAAGCGGAACCAGGAAAAAGGTCTTTCTCCAGGCAAACCAGGAAAACTCAAGAAGGGATAACATTAAACAGATGCAGGTTAAACTAAGCACAAATGTAACAAAGAAAGTTTGACTATAAAATAAAGAGGAGGCTGAACGAAAGCAGTTCAGTCCCTGCCGAATCGTCGAGAAGACACATATCAAAGGAAGTCCTTTTATTTCGACGTTGAAGTTTCATCCGAAGGATCGTTCTACGCTTTAACACTTCGTTCTACGTTTTTAACAATACATACCAAATCGTATTGTTTTTATTCGAAATAGTGAGAGTTTTCCAAGGGACTACTGATATACTTAGAATTATCGAGAGTTTCGAATTATCGAACGTTTGAATTAGCGAGAGTCGACTGTACGACTCGTAGTTACATTTACGGACGTGTTCTCTTCTATCCCTTCTATATATTTTATTTCTATCATCTGCTGCTTCCTCTCCTAAGGATCCCAATAGTGCTGGGGCATTTACAATGATTTCACCTACTTGCGCAAGAACTTAATGGACAGTAGAAGGCATTTTGTACCAATTGTAATGATTTATGTAAAACATGTATGTGTCTTTGCAATATAGACCAATAGTTTTTGGATTTAACACGTTAAGCGCTACGTCGGCCCCATGGGGCCGACAGCATTCTTTCCCGTATGCCGGCGACGGCCCACTCGGACCGACAGAGCCGGTTTGGTAGGGGCACAGGTGCTTCGGGACCGACAGCGTAGTAAGTTTTTCTGTCGGTCCGCATTATTAGAACCATTTGTTTTAGGAGTCGTCGGGAAACGAACAAAATTTCATCATAAGGCTTTGTATATTTTAGAATAAAACACAAACACAGTTGAAAAAATAATTGAACATTTTAATGAATTTTATTGAAACAATTCAAACACAAATGAGGCTTTGTAGGGCATTCATTACAGTAAGTAATTACTTTTTTGGTTACGTTTCGAGCTTTTTCGCGACCAAGTATAGTTGAATTTATTCTGTAACAATTACTACAATATTTTCTACCGTCATGGACTTTAAGGCCTTTTTTTGAACAGAGATAGTGTTTGGTACTGCGAGGAACACACTCATTTGGAATATCGTTAGCTGCAGAATTAGTAAGAGCAACTACGATCTGCTCTCTAAAAGAGGTTACGGATATGTTGTTTCCCGATACTTCTTTATACAAAAACAATGCATTTACAATGGCTGTGTTGGAAAATAATTCAAATGCCAACTTTTTATACCATTTGAAATTTTTACGTAGAGGACTGCTATATGAGCCCATCTGGTCAGACAAATCAATAGACTTTTTTGCCTTATAATATTCCACCACAATTTTAAGCTTTATAGCTAATCCTTTTTTTGTTTTGGTTATGACCATTTGGTCCGAATGTTTTGTAGAAAGAACTAAAACATCTCTCTTATTTCTCCACTTCATTACGGTAATTCCTTGATTGTTTTCCTTCGCTATAAATTCACCGACTTTTAATTTGGCTGTTACTACATCCTTAGGGTTATCCTTTCTATTACAGCGAAGTGTTCCAATCAAGTGAGTGTTTCTTTCGATTAATATTTTTGCTAATTTGATACTAGTGTACCAGTTGTCTGTACAAATAGTGTGACCTTTGTCTAATATTTTGTTCGACAATGTCATTACAACATTAGTAGGTGTAGTTTTTTCCTTCTCGTGCACTTTTCCCGCATAAATACTTAAGTTGTATGTGTATCCATTGCCACAACACAATTTAAATATTTTAATTCCATACTTATTTGTTTATTTGTTTATTTGTTTATTTAGAGTGTAAACTGAATGGACAGACAAAGTCCCAATGAGTAATTAAATCTATCTTAAACGCGACAAAACAAAATACATTCTTCTTATACAAAATTTGGGTCCGTTGTCAGGCGCATCTTAAAAGTATTAATGTTATCACAAAAATTGAAGGCGTAGTAAGCTCTATTGAAAGTGTAGCTCATAGCGGTCATTGGAGCGAACTGGCCATAGCGCGTACTATTGGCGGTTGTTCTTAGGACTTCCGAGGTGCGGAGCTGTCTAGAGGGAGCATTAAAGTTAATTAGTTCCAGAAGATTGGGGGCGTCAATCTCACCCTGAATCAGTTTGCCAATAAAAACTGCCTGTTGTACTAGTCGTCGTTTTTTTAAAGTTTGTAGTCCTAGAAGTAGGCAGCGCGAGTTATAAGAAGGTATTGAATCTGAATCTCGCCAAGGGAGCGATCGTATTGCCAACCTTGTGAACCTTTTCTGAATCATTTCAATTCTATCGTGCCAATAGTTAAAGTGCGGGAACCAAATTACACTATTGAATTCTAGACTAGAGCGAACTAAGCTAACATATAACGTTTTGAGACACATTGGGTCATCGAACTCTTTGGCGTTCCTAATGACAAATCCCAGCATCTTGTTTGCCTTATCAATCATATTGTTATAGTGGTCATGGAAGGTTAGCTTACTATCTAGAATAACGCCTAAATCACGAATCGAGTCGCATCTACGTAGCACTTGGTTTTTTAATTGGTAACTGTATAAAAGAGGCTTTTTTATCCTATGAAACGACACAATACAGCACTTCTCGACACATAGATTTAGTAGATTCCAGTCGCACCAGAGACATAGATTACTGAGGGAACCCTGTAGCTGTAAGCAATCTCTCAGATCAGAGACTTCACAATAAAGTTTCAGGTCATCTGCATAAAGTAGTACGGACACATTTTGAAGGACCTTACAAACATCATTGACGAATAGAGCGAATAACGGAGGACCTAAGTTACTACCTTGTGGTACTCCAGAGAAACTGTTAAAGGGTTGCGACAGAGCCTCTTTAAGTTTAACCCGATAAGAACGACCACATAGGTAGGATCGAAGCCACAAGATAAAATCTGAACTAATACCTAGTCGTTGCAGCTTCGCTAATAGTAACTCGTGGTTTAAACAGTCAAACGCCGCTTTAAAGTCCGTATACACCGCGTCTACTTGGCGTCCGGACTCCATCGATCGCATGGCTTTAGTAACAAATTCCGCAAGGTTTGTAGTGACGGATCGCTTAGGTATAAACCCGTGTTGAGACGTTGAGACGTAATTCGAGCAACTATGGAGCAGAGCATTGCGAACAAGCACCTCAAGAACCTTCGCTAATGCACACAATGACGTTATTCCACGATAGTTTTCTATACGGTGTTTGTCTCCTTTTTTATGAATGGGTTTCATCCATGATGATTTCCATGTAGTGGGAAACAATTGTTGTTGAGCCGACAGTTTGAAGATTAGGCACAGTGGCTCACATAGCGCATCGATACACTTTATGATGACTACTGGTGGTATACCATCCGGACCAGGCGTGAATGAAGACTTCAACGCTAACACCGAGGCTCGAACCGTCTCTGAGGATATGTCGATGTTGGTCAACGAGAAGTCGACTATGTCAGCCGGTACATTGGATAAAGATTGCTGCAGATGCGGAGTACACGTGTTAGTCGACGAAAACGATTCCCTGAATTTCTCAGCAAAGAGATTGCAAGCATCAGTGATATTTTTAGCATAACTATCCCCGAAGTATAATACGGTTGGCAAGGAGTTGTTTTTCCGCTTCTTGTTAGCATAGCTCCAGAATTGCTTTGGGTTCTTTGACAGATTCGATTGCAGTCTGTTCACATATTGTTTGTGCAGGATTGAATTTAGTTGGCGGTAATTGTTAACTGCTAGCGTGAAGTTAGCTTTGTCGGTAGCAGATCGGCTCCGTTTATAACGACGTAAATATCTCAGTTTGGTCGTTTTAAATGACTTGAGGTGACGGTTAGACCAAGGAGGGGACCTCGTGGTATTAGCTCTCAGAGGGCAGCATTGTTGCAGAACATGCCTGATCCGATCTGTAAATTGATCTACAGCGTAATCGACTTCAACCGCTGAGTCAAGAAACGACCAATCCTCAGCAGCAAGCAACGCAGATATTCTTTCAAAATCTGCTTTAGTGAAGTTGAGAGACTGTAGTCCAACGTTGGCCAATGGTGGTGCAGGTGATGAAGCAGTCGCTAAACTCAAAAATAACGGAGGATGATAAGAGTCCACAGGAGTTAAAACGTCAACAGCAAGCTCCGCGATGTCGTAGTTGTCGTTATAATTGTATAGCAGGTTGTCATCAGCAAAAATTAAGTCCAGTAGTGTGCCAGAAGAGTTAGCGATCGCGTTGATTTGCACCAAGCCGGAGAAGGAGAGCTCATCCCAAAGCGAAGAGAGTGACGGCGAAATTCGCGTCGGACGGACCAGCTCCGGTAAATGACCGTTAGCGACATGCCAAAGCAGTGCAGGCTGGTTAAAGTCCCCCAGCAGCAGGAATTTATCTCTCGGGTACTTCTCTTTCATGCCGCGTAAGGAACGACCGATATCATCAATAGTTCGTGCGTCAGCACTGAGGCTCGGTGGTAGATAGAGTGCACCAATAAGAAGTGTAGCTTTCACTCTTACCCATAACAATTCTAGAGTAGGGATTGCCGAACGACAGGTCACTGACTCCACCAGCGATGCGACAGCAATCAGGACCCCACCGCCTCTACCTTTAGTACTGTTTTGTGCATTACGGTCCATTCGATGAACAGTAAAAGTGTTATTGAAGATCTGTGCGGACGGAATCTCATCATTTAGCCATGTTTCGGTAAGAACTATGATGTCGTAATGACACACGGAAGAAGCTAAGTAGAAATCAACCGTTTTTGTTCGCAGCCCACGAACATTTTGATAATATAAGCTAAGGTCTATTTTTTCTGTGTTAGACTTGTGATGTGGCTTCCCGATGATAAAAAACTATCGATCTTCGGTTGGTGTAATGGTGTTTTCGTTGAGTTTGTGGTATTCCGGCTTGTACCGACAGTACCGGCAGCAACATAAGCCAGTTGGCTAACGGGCTGTATAGGTGGATTTGGTGAGGGTGCGGGAATAGTGCTTGGTGCCTCGCATAGTGTATTGTTTATGTCGTCGCATAGTGTGTTGTTTATGTTTGTATCCGTTGTAGTAAATTGGTGAGCCGGCGTGTGGAAGTGAAGATGATGTTGAGCCGGAAAAGTAAGCGGTGCGAGGATATTGCACAAACTCACGGACACCAAGACCAGCAGGCCAGGCGCACGATGAGAGAGCCAACTCACGCAGTGAGGCCGGAATTCTCACTTTGTACGACAGTGAGCTAAGATGAGATGCGATAACTCCCTGTTTTATAAGGGGGAAAGCAATGACATTTTCCGTATTCAGGCATCGTTTAACTTCCCCAATCACCTGTTCCTTAGTTACGGAGTTGGCCAGTCGTGAAATGTGAATCCATATGTGATCAGGGTGTAAAGCTGGAGCGATGGCAATCAGTGAAGATGGATCACAAGCAGATCCTGTGATTCCCTTGATTCCCGCCAGTGCCCGAGTGGGAACTCTAGTAACCGATGCGTAGGATGCAGTAGTGTGTGTATTATCGGAGTTCGACGAGTTGGTGGCGCCATTAATGTTGTTGTTTATAGTAGAGATGAGCCCAAAGAGCGGGAACTATACGGATCGATCCCATCCTAGGCGCGATCGACGGATCCCGATTCACAAAGTAGCGATCCGGCGGATCCGACGGATCGTCCGTTCAAGCCAAAACCTTGCATGAGATAGTTGTCTATCACTCTGACCTTACAAACTCTTTCTTCCTGGTATCAGTGGCCCATGACAGATCAAAGAGTAACGGCAGTTTTACTCACCAAGCAACTTACTCACCAAACTCCAAAGGGAGTCAAGTCGACGATTTCCATTCTCATAATCACGGTCTCATTCAATAAAAGCCTGGGCCCCTTCCTAGCGGGACGTTAAGTCTCTTTCTCAGTGAATAAAAGTCTCCCTTGGCTCTACGATGTGTCCACGATCCGTCCACGATCCGTCCACGATCCGTCCAAGGTCCGTCCAAGATCCGTCGGATCGCCCATACATTCAAAAACCTGGAGAAGTCACTCTCACTGACTTTGGAAGGGGGACCTGACGGCGATCCATCCACGATCCGTACGGATCCGGCATGTATTCAAAAGCCTGGGAGACCTTGGGCGATTCATTCACGATCCGTCCACGATCCGTCGGATCGCCCATACATTCAAAGTCTGGGGGACTCATACCAAGCGAACATTTTGTCTCTTTGCTCACCATTGTAGCCAAGCTTGAGGAATAGGTGAGGTATTCCTTTCTTTCTTCTATCCTGGTTTGTTATTTTCATTTTCGTCTATCGCTCTTTAATCGACCTTCCTTGGAGCTTGCCAATTGATTTTATGTTTTAGGTCAAGTTCATTCATTGACGAATGCGCACGTTATTTTACTGTTATTTTGGTCATTCGATTTGCGTGTGGTCGCTTCAACCACTGTCGCTACATTTTACTCTCCCGCAGGAAAGGGGACAAAGCTACCGGCAAATTAAATGAATGAGTGGAAAACTGTGAAAAATGAATCGTTGCCCCTTCCCCCCTCAGGCGTAATGAGTATAATATCAATCAGCTAAACAATCCATTTGCATGGGGTATGCCAGGTTCGAGAATGTATGGGTGATCGGACGGATCGTGGACGGATCGTGAATGAATCGCTCAAGATCCCCCAGGCTTTTGAATACATGCCGGATCCGTACGGATCGTTAACGGATCGCCGACAGGTCCCCCTTCCAAAGTCAGTGAGAGTAGTACCAAACGTCCCACAAGCATAGACTTCTCCAGGTTTTTGAATGTATAGGCGATCCGACGGATCTTGGACGGATTGTGGACGGATCGTGGACGGATCGTGGACGGATCGTGGACGGATCGTGGACGGATCGTGGACGGATCGTGGACGTATCGTGGACGGATCGTGGACGGATCGTGGACAAATCGTCGAGCCAAGGGAGACTTTTATTCACTGAGAAAGAGACTTAACGTCCCTCTAGGAAGGGGCCCAGGCTTTTATTGAATGAGACCGTGATTATGAGAATGGAAATCGTCAACTTGTCTCCCTTCGGAGTTTGGTGAGTAAGTTGCTTGGTGAGTAAAACTACCGTTACTCTTTGATCTGTTATGGGACACTGATACCAGGAAGAGAGAGTTTATGAGGTTAGAGAAATCTATCTCACTTGGCGGTATTTTAGCGTGTTGAGAATGTATTTTTTTCTTTTTCTCACGATCCGCGAATCGCCAACGGATCGCGGATCCTTGTAGGGATCGATCTAAGATCGCTCAGTTCGTGGAAATGAATCGTGTTGCGCATCTCTAGTTTATAGATGGTTCCAAATCATCAATGATACGACAGCGTTTACCCGATGGGAATGCTGAGCGAGCGCTGCGGGGCGTGGATGGTTTATGAGCCTCAAAACCAGCCCGAATCTCACTAGTAAGCGGTTCGATGATTAAAGACTTCATTGATGACACGGCTGACCGAAGTGCCGCCTGAAAGCCCACTTGCAGGCCCATCTCCTTAACCGCTCTGCTTCGAGGGTTTTTCAGGACATTGGTGCAACCGATGCAGCTCCAATGTAAATCCGCATACATTCCCACAGCCGTTATCAGTTGCTGCGGGATCTTAGAACAACCATGATGAAAGGATGCCTCGCAATACGTGCAGTTGATCGTCTCGTCCCCCGCTTCTAGCGGCTTAGCACAAGCGAAACAGACTTCCTCCATTGCACTAATAAAAACAAAGAGGCGGGCTCCTCCGGGATCGTCCAAACTATAACTTCGACTCGCACGAACGTGAGAAATTTACAGGCACTTTCGTGATATAACCAAGAGTGTTGGCGTGAAAACAACAGTGTTAGGGACAGTTAGGCCAGAAATAAAACGAAAAATAACGAAAAAAAACTAAAATTTGAGCTAGCAGTAAAACAACGCGACTGACTTCAGTGACTATCAGCTGTCAACTGATGCGCCTTATTCTTCAAATATTGTCGAAATACGATACGTCCTCTGAACGGAATAAGCGATTCATCGATGCACACAACTTCAGGAGGATTGTAACATTTTTGAAAGTTTTGATTTAATTTTTCAACAATGTATCTTATTTTGGAAAGGCGGTCTGTTCTATCTACTTCTTCGTTGTTCGAAAAATGAAGCATTTTGAGTAAGATTTCAAAACGATCTCAACTCATAATTTTGTGAGGAAAATGTTGGGCATATATATTTTTTGTGGTCCAATATAATCGTATTTCCGGAAGATTGACCAAACCCATCCATATGAGAAGCCCGAACAACCTTTTTATCTCATCCTTATTGGTTGGGTACCATTTTCCCGAACGTTTTGATGATGTAGTATTCTGTGTCGCGTATATGTTTGTTTGCTCGCTTATATATTCAAATATTTCATCAGAAACAAAAAGTGAGTAAAATTCATAAACTGTTTTGCAGTTGCGAACGATCTCTAAATTTGCATTTGTGTCCAAGGAGCACACAAAAGGCGTAATATTTGGATGGTTTCGTTTAGGATCAAATCATTCTGTTGGAGTTTTCGGATGATTCACTTCTAGTTCACTACTTTCTGATGATGATAAACGGTAACAAACGCGGCGCCGCTTTCTTTGAGGAACCAGATATGTATCAATTGAAGTATCAGTGTCTTCACTTCCTAACATTTTCAACGTACATAAAATTTGAGTCCTTATAAACTGCAAGAACAAACCTATGGTGTCGCTGCCTAAACTGATTTGCTTGAATATGTGAGAAATTAATTTGCTCATACGCAAATATCGCTCTGGAGACATTATTGTTTCAATCCGTTCGGAAGTATTAGTAGTCAGACTTCAGCATTGTTCTAATTCTAAAGAAAACAGATGCCACACATGCTGAAGTCTGACCGTATTTTAATTTCTCTGTTTTGCCTCGTTCTGTTTCGTCGAGACATGATTGAACGTGAAAGCACTGCCTCGCTCGCCGTCGATGGTTTGCTACGAATCGCCGGCAGAACGGAAAGCAGTGCAAATTACGCGTAGCGCTTAACGTGTTAAAGGCTGTGAACAGTTGATGGCTATTAAAATATTTCGAAACCTTTCTATAAGTTCTGTTTCTATTTGCAAAATATCGCTCAATTCTTCTATGTTTGAATAAGCCCGACGACAAACGTTTCCCGTCGTATTATTTTCACCCATTTGCCTTGGTTCATTTACTTTAACACCAAATTTTTGTACATCTTTTCCAAAACCATTTTTTTCGATCATTGTGCATGTTGTTTTATAATTTTTAGTAACCTTCCATTTATAAATTCAATTCTGTACAAAATGTCTCATTCAACAGTTCAGTGGAGATATTTCATTAGATAAATTCTCAGGATTTGGAATAAATCCATTTTCTAAGTGCTCTACACTGTTCATTTCTGTTGGTTTTGCACCATGTTTACATAGACAGAGTGTCAGTTAAATATGCCAATTTTTTCTATCAATTAAACTCATATAAAATGAATAGTTTTCCGCCACATAGCTGGTTTCATTTCGCTGAATTGTGTAAGGAATTAACCTGGTTATTTGGCTTTTGATTTCGTCTACTGTTTATATAACTCTTTTTTTCTTTTGACTCTCTCGCAAACTCGATCACTTTTGTCCTGCAAAACCAACACTTTGGGGCATCAAATTTATCCAGATGATATCTGAATCGTCACTAATGAACGAAAGACGGATAGGCGTTAATGCCGATACTAGTAATTCATTGTCTGATGCAGCATTTTCTCCAGAACCATGAAACAGTTGATTGCAAATGCTGTGTCCACTAGATCCGTCAATGCCCCACGAGCGGAATAATACGACGCTAAGTGAATCACACAAAGAAGATGAATGGTGTCGCAAGATTTCTGCTTTTTGCATGTCAATTATTCTACACGCAGTGTGATTCACCAACTCTTGAAGATTAACTTCAACTTTTTCAGGTAAGGGTAAAAACAAACAGAACAAAATGTTAGTGTAGGGTACATTATTAATAGGAATTTTGGGTATAAAAAGATGGGTTTGTGAGCTGTAGAACAAGAAAAAGCGACCTAATGCATTCAAAGCAAACCAAACCAAATTTCATTCTTTGCCATTGACTTGGCTTGTCTTTCCCCCTTTACGTGATGTTCAACCACTATCCTGCTTCAGATTTTTACGATACGATTAACGACCTATATTTCATTGAATGAAAATTTCATATATTTCTTATCACACATGATGTTGCATATGGCATGATGGAGACGCCTAGTAGGTGATAAACTATAAGCTTCACATATAAAGTACAGAATAACGTAAAGATGCGCGCGTATGCGCAAACAAAACTATCATTTATTGTTACAAAACATTCTAGACTATAAGTAGGTATGCATCATATTACAATCTTTCACAACCCTTAGCGATGGCGTAAGGTTAAAAACAGAACATTGAAAAATTTTCCAGGAGTTTTGCGAAACAATGCTTAATATTTTGTGACATTCAATTTCAATTTACTTGAACTGTCAACAATTTTAAAGCATGATAATATACCTTTCCAAAACTGTGCTTGACATTCGATTCCGGCCATTATTATAGGAGTTACAGACCTTCAAATTTGATGGATTTTTTTCAAATTTTCACGCAATATTTTCACAAATCTTGACTTTGACGGGCTGTTTCTCAGAACCTGGAAGAATAGAGGCTCTAGTTTTTGAGCCATTTCTTAGTTTCATCTTGTAGTTTAAGAAAACATATCTCATTTTTCTGAAATCCGAAAATGAATTTTTGATTTTTATCCCGGCTTCGCTCCATCGTGCTGTGGTCAGCCGAACGGTACAGTGCGAGCGATCGTCTTCCCTCTTTCTTCGATTTCGTGCCATCTACCGGGATTTTGCCGGACCCAGCTTATCATCGAACCGTTACTTGACGTTTGATTGATAACGCTACTTGACGTTGAGCTTCGCCGTAACTTGTGTTGGCTCATCAGATCCGTTGCTCGTGATGTGCCGCGAATTAAATGTTGTTTGTGACCGTTTCGAACCCAACATGTCGCGATCTTCAGTTTTGTGTCATATTCGTGATGTGCAACCTGTTACCCGTTAGATATAATTAAATTATGCTATGTTCTGTAAAACGCTTCAAGGGGGCCAAATATGGTCAGTTGAATTTAATAAAAATTAACAAATTACCGCACAGTAAGGATAACGATCAATTTGTGATACCACAACAAAACAACGATCAAGCAACACCGGCCCGCGTGTGACAGCCAGGTCACACGAGTATCGTTCGAGTATTTTTTCGGTTTCGAGCTGCACATGTGCCCAACGCACTTCCCCGTCCCGGGATGTTTTCGCCCTTGTCATCCTTGTGCGACGTCTTCCAGGAGTTCCGAAACGCGGCTGTAGCTGTAGGCTATAGTTATCCGCTTGAACTATCAATTTTGTTCCGGCCGACGACCCTAGTTTGGGGTGAGTGGGGCGTCTTCTTCCCTATCAACCGGAACTTCCGTCAACGGACGCGTGTTCAGAATGCCCTCCACCTCGATCAGCCAGTTCTTAAATACCTCGTCGGTTGGCGTTCTACAGGGTGGCCACTCAACCGGGAAAACCGGGAAAACCGGTAATCAGCCTTGAATTTAATTTTTCCGGGAAAAAAACCGGGAAAACCGGGAATTTCGCCGAAAAAACCGGGAATATTTTTCATATAATATTTTTTTGAGATTTACATATTTTATTCTTGTAGCGTAATTATATTTTCCTTTAAAATTGTCACTACATTTCAATTGTTAAGGGCGACATTTGTTGTCAGCTGTTTGAAGGTCCAATGTATCCATATTGCGTTTTCGTTTCTTCCAGTAGTGCCGGCGTAGAGGCAAAGCGAGAAAGCATGATGATTTTGTCGCCAGGGAAGCAATGTGTACGAAAGACAAACGCATCGAGGGTTAACATTCGTAACATGGTAACGGGGATTTCCAGTTGAAATTGTAAAAGCATTGATCATCTGTTTAAACACTCGATATGAAATGGCAAAGCAACCAAATGTCTTTGTATATGCTTCAGATAGTAGCCAAAACAGTTACTTTAAATCTAGTAAATCTACTAGCTGAAAAGTTAATCGCTTCCTATGATATTGTACGAAAATATTCACAGCGTTCAAATCCGTCCTTTGAAATTTCAATTGCAAACTCCTGTCCTTCTACCAATATTTCCTGATGAGATCCTTTATCCTGTTGAGTTTATAAGGTTGCTTGTTTCGGGACGATCGCACGCGGTGCAATCTCTTGCTTCACTTGTTATGAATGTGTCACTATGGATGTACCTTTCGGATGTGATCTGATCGATTTATATGCTTGCAGATATACGGAAATAATTATGTATGTTTCATTCTATTTGTCAGCAATGGTATGATATGGATAAAGGTTTTTGTTTTACCTTTAACTGTTAACCACTCTCTAGCTGGTGTATTGGTTGTTTTGGTATGGGATCTCATTGTATTGCGGCATTCACTAGACGAGTGTGCTGATCAGTTTTTATTCTTGGTGAAATGTAGCTCATTTGAGTTGTTGGTGTGTTTGCATAAAATTTTGATAACGTGAATCATTTGTATCGACGTGTTTATGAACGTGTCTTTTGATAGAAATATTAGAAGATGTACAACAGGTATGCTACATCTCCCTTCTTTTGTTGAAAAATGTTATGATTAAGCAAATTCTATGAGCGAAGGAAAAACATTTTTCATTTCTAATTTTGAGCCGAATTAAAAATTAATTTGTTATTTATGTCATTAATGAAGTTGTTCTTTAACATTTTTATAAGGATTTTCTTTTGAAATATATACGCTCAAGCAATGTGTGTTGTTGCAATGAAAGTTCAGTTTACGATGCTCTATAATCCCAAACCGTATGTGTTGTCCCTGTTTTCCTTCGGTTTTTCAATAGTTTTTGTTTTTGAAAATTTTGAAGTTATTTCCTTAAAGTATTCTTTAACACATAACTTACATGCAGTTTTGACCTACCTAAAAAACCATAGAGACATATAACAGCCAAGTTTATCTACTATAAGCAATCGAAATGTAGTGAACCTGCATAAAGTAGAAAAAACCGGGAAAAGCTGGGAAAAAACCTGGAAAACCGGGAAAAACCGGGAATTTGAAATCATAATCTGAGTGGACACCCTGGTTCTAGTGAATTGGATCCTGTGAAGCCTTTTTTACAGATTGCACCAGCCTTTCCCATGCCGCTCCAAAGTGAGGCGCACATGGTGGGTTAAAGTGCCAGGTTGTATAGGGAATGTCTGAGCCTGCTACCTGCTCTTCTTTACAAATCGCATTTACTGCTTCCAGCAACTCGAGATTGCTCCCAACAAACTTCGTGCCTCGATGGCCGATTTACCTGCGGCGAGTTTCTGGGAGTGCGTTTCGAACTTTGCAGAAGGCGCAGTTCTTACGTACTCGATGGCATGCCGTGCTGACAGCGGGGATGTCGTAGCGCTGTCTAACTTCATTCATTACCGTTTGATGGTTTGCGTGCTTAAATTGTTGGTGGTAATGGTCCACAATGAGATCTGTTATCTTTCCGGCTCTCGGTAGGATGATTGGCCTTTTGGCGTCAGGGTCGGCGTACACGCAAGCGTCAATTCTTCCCTTAGCTCTGAGGATACCGTCCTCATCCATATATGAGCTCCTCTGATACAGAACGCTGGTTTTAGGGAGGATTCGGCGTTTCTCACTTGGCGTTCGGGTGTCGAGGATTTGCCATTCCGCCGGAAACGATCGACGTTGAGTTAGGTTGACGATAGGTTACGGGTGTTGTGGATGAACCGCCAGACGAAATCAGCAGCGCGGACCAGTCGCCACCAGCGCGAGAATCGTTCCACGTCGAACAGAGGTTCGCAAGACTCGTGAATCGCAACCGTTTTTCGCTTCTCTTCATCTGTGGTTTCTGGAGCAGAGGGGGAGCTCGGCCAGTCACTTTCTGCTTGACTCAGGAAGGTGGATCCGGTGAACCAGCTACTGCTCGATAGATGGTGCTTCGGCTTCGACCACTTTGTCCCTTCGTCCGCGACGTTCAGTTTTGTCGGAACCCAACGTCATTCGTCTGTATTGGTGATTTCCGCAATTTCTGCCACTCTCTACGCGACGAAGGTACTGTACCGTCGGCGGTCAGAGTGTATCCAGCAGATCACGTCCTCTGAGTCCGTCCAAAAGACTCTCCGTGATTTTTTCGCGGTTTGTTTTAGCGATACAGTTGGCGATCCGGGTTCCTGGCTCGATCCTCTGATGGCGATATGATCCGCTCAATTGTGTAACAATTGTTTTTAAGAATTGCAAGTGGCTTAGTGGCTTTTTCCCTCTTTTGTTTGTTTCTTGTTTATACAAAATGTATGAATTTACCAGGGAAATTTCCATCCCCCAAAAAAAAATGCTTACAGCCACCATTTGAGCGAATTTCTCATAAAACAATAGGTTGATGCGTACTGATCCGCTCGGTCAACACCACCCATTTATTTTATGTAGTCCAATACAATATTAGGTTTCTTGACCATCACATCCACGCCACCACGTCTAATTCTTTTCACCGTTGTCGTTCCTGTGTTACCTTTCGTTGTCAAACAAGGGACAACTCTCTGATCTTTCCACCCTAAAACTAAGGTGTTTCCATAAGCGATCGTACGATTTGTCGAAAAAGATGGCTTTTTTATTTCTTTGGGTAATTCTTTTCTGTTCGTTAAAATTGTACCACTTTGTGGGTGTTTTTGGATTGTATGTGATGAACGAAATTCTACCCTTGAACTTTACAGTTGATTCGTCGACACATATATGCTCGCCTGGGGTAAAATAATCCAAAACTTTGAGTTGATACGAGGGCTGACAATAAAGTAAGGTCTCCAATTGTTTTTTCATAGAAAATGACATTTATTTACCAAAAGCGATACACCGTTGGAAAGGCCAATGTCTTGGCTACTTTTCTACATAATCGCCATTTTTTTCCAACACCTTGCGCATCCGCACGATGAACTTGTCTATGCCGGCAGAATACCACTCTCCGTCCGCCTCGCGCAGCCAGGTGTTGACCTCTTTCTGAACCTCCGCGTCACTTTCAAACTTCTTCCCTCCGAACTGCAAGTTGTTCACAAGGATATGACGGATTGTTTCGCTGCTACACACTACTCCAAGCTTCTCTTCCAAGTCCCTAATTGTCGCACGGCGGTTTTTGAGCATTTCTGCCTCCACTGCTTGAACAATCGCATCCGAGACCGACGGTCGGCCACTTCTCTCCTCGTCGTGAACATTAGTGCGTCCGGAATTGAACTCGCGGCTCCACTTACGCACGTTTTTTATGTCCATACACTTTTCCCCGTAAACTTCAACTAGTTGACGATGGATTTCAATAGGTGTCACCTTTTTCGCACTCAAAAAACGTATTACAGCACGCAATTAGCACTTGGACGCTGACGCGAGGGGTACCTCCATCGTTGACGGCTGCACAACCAAGACTGAGCGGTCGGGGAAGCCTCACCCAGCAGCAAAGTGGTAGTGGGGGAACCAAGGAACACGGCGGTGTTGCCAGATTTCGCCTAGCGCGTGATCCGGCGAAGTTGCAGCGTTGGAGACCTTACTTTATTGTCAGCCCTCGTATAATCCAAAAAGCAGTTTACTCGTTGCTGGCGTGTTCGTGGATTGGTAGTGTGTGTTGGAATAGTTTCCGGATGAAGCATCCAAAATATTTGAGAAAATCTGTCTCTGGTAAAGGTTTCCGAATAGAATGGAAATTTGCTTACGATATTTTGTGAACAATATTCTTGCAAATTTGCCAAAGACATTGTCCCCATATTGATAACCACAGCAAGAAATGCCCAGAACTCTTCGTTGGTAACATCATGCCAATTACGCCATATGGATGTTGACGATAGCGCCTTTCCTTCTAATTTTCGTTTTGCGTAACTGTTGGTTCCAAGAACAATTTTCTCCACTAGGTCATTTGTGAAAAACGGTTTGAAAAAATCGATTGGTTGTTGTACATTAGAAACTACTTGTGTAACTGCAGGGTTCACACCAGCTTGCTCGTTTGGTGATACTTGAACGTAGTTTCCACAAAGTCAGGCGGTGACAGCACGTTGGGAAAGCGAAGGTGATGATGTGGTGAAACGAGTGTAGAGCAACATCGACGGAGGTGGCCTCATGGAACAAGCTCCAATCAGCGTTTTAAAGATATGAAAGAAGTCGTGGAACATTAATCTTGCTAAAGTTTAACTGCCTAACAGGACTATAACTAGGACGAGAATAAAAAGATCGACTTGAATTACTTGCTACATTAATCTTAAGATTTAGGGTTATTTCGAGCGCTGGATGATTAGTGTCGATGCGGAGCAATGGAACCACGCTTTGCTAGATTGCCGGGCATAGTTCGGCCAACCCTTGGCAGTCAGCGACGGTCAGTCAGTTGACGGTCTAAGCCTTTACGGACATAACTGAGCAGGAATAGACCATTCGGTGACAGGCAGTCCGTAAAACACAATGACGATGCAGATGTCGGCGTAGCCGTATAATGCATGAATGGATGGATATCACTGAACGCCCAGATGAGTCCCGGGAAATGGTAGGTGGGATGTATATAGCGCAAATGTAGAATAAACAATCCGGTAATTTCACAGCCACAACTGCAAGCTCCAGACTAGAATGAACCGGTACCTGGTAGGCCAAAAGTGTGGCGGTACACGCTATTAGTATTCCTCCACCTCGTGTACATGAGCTATTTGCGGTATTCCGGTCTGTGCGAAATACATTGTAGTGGTCATCGAATGTGATGGCATGGTGACGAGAGTGCCTAGTGAATCTATCCTTCTGGCTGGCACTGCTCGACAATCCCCAGGCCAGAACGATCCTCAGAGGTTGTAAGTACACCGTGGGTGGTGCTTCTTCGATTTATAAATTCCTTAAAGACTGTACCTACCGGCCACGTGGTAGGTGATAAAGCCTTCTGTTTGTACTGCAGTGACATACCGACCTTGAATGAGATGAAGGTCAGGGTGCTGAGCTCTTTATTCTGATGCATCAGTTTCACAACCGTGGCATCATCAATACCCATTTGCTCTCTGACAAATGCTTGCATCTCCGAAACAGTGGCCGTTGGGCGTCTATGCGAAATATAAAGCCAGAATTTCGGTGTTTCCGGCGGTAATATTATCGCGGCATGAGATGCCATGGTGTTTGAAGACGCAGTGCCAGTGAGGATATTGGAGGCTGGTTCTACAGCAGCTGCCACTGCTACGCGATACTCCCGAAATTTCTGTAGAATGGTCGAAAGCGGTACAAGCAGGTCAGGTTCGGTGAGTAGAGTTGAGTTGAGCGAAATTCCGTTAACGGCAGCCGCTACGTCCCAAACCACTCTCACTTTGCGCAGTTTATTTGGGTTAGTAACCGGGAAAATGGGCAGGTACCATTTCCTCGGGTGGCTTACTCTCGTTTCGGATTACGATAGTTTCCTAACGTATCTTTTTTTATATAGTCATCTGTTATCTTGTTCATGGATCCGCGCAATGTTCCGTCGCGAATCATTCGTTTTTCCAGACAGTCTAGGCGACGGAGAGCCATCGAACAATTGCCAGGCAGCTTTGTATCTTCGTAGCGCCACAGCAGACTGGTCACGTACCTCCCACCGACAAGCATCGTGTTACGTTGGTCCAACGCTTTCTCGTCTGCCTTGGAACACAGAGTTCGAGTCGCTCTACATTCTTCAAGTGCGAATGACCCCTTCATCGCTTCGTCGACTCGTTGTTCAAGATCGTTACAACTACAGAAGACGTGTTGAAGGAACAATGAGGTACTCATTAGAGTGGAGGAGGGCACTTTTTTGCTGGCTCATAAACACCGAGATGGCGAAGTCGAGGATGCTGTCGAGGCGGTCTTCCTTCAGTGGCGGTGCGCGACGTATGCTCGGGCCTTCCGTACATCTCCTCGAGCGATGCCAGCGCCTCCTGCAGGTACTCGATACGCCCCAGCCGACACTCTACAGTTTTCAGCGCCCTTTCACTGAGCGCCTGTCTCAACCTTCACATAACATTCTCGCTGGGTGCGAAGCCGTTAGGTTGGTTGTTTCCTCGTAGGTTTTGAGAAAGGTTGGCCAATCTTCAAGCCGACCGGAGAATGGCGGCAGCTCGCGGGGGACGGCTTGCCTCGCTGATAGTTGGTTCCGGGTGAGCTCGTGCAGACCCGTACGATAGCGAGCCCGAATGGGCGTTCGAGTAAGACGGACTCGCCCCTGCCTGATGATTCCGGACACACTCGCGAAACTCGAACGCCGTGGAGCTAGGGTGAACTAGTCTAGGTGGAGCGGTCGTGTTCGATGCGTGCTTGGCCACCATTTTGTTTACTAGTGAGTTGCATCATGCTTCCATCAACATTAGCACTTCCTCCACCAGGTCCTTTTTTTCAAGGCTTTGTTGCAAGGGTGTACCCTGCGATGAGCGTACTTCGCGGGTTCAGTTTTGCAACTCCACCAGCGTTGTTTGAGCGATGGTCCTGCCCTGCATTTTTCGCAACACCACACTCCTCCGCCTTCCACTTCATCTTCGTCATTGCATGCACAGTGGAACACTCTGGTACACGATTCGGAAATCACGTAATCGTGGCCTTTTTCTTGTCCACACACTGCACAGTGGTCCATCTATAACTTATCCCATGAGAGGCGGGGCTCACCACCTCGACGGCGTGGGTTCGAATCCCAACCGAGACCGGACCCTCCCCTGTACGAGAGGACTGACTATCCAAGTACAAGAGGGAAACAAGTCTCTTAAGCCCTTAACGGGCAGGCATGACCAAGAGGTCGTTACGCCAAGAAGAAGAAGAAGCAGCCCTGGCACGTTGAATTGTTCACTTGGCAGGATACGGAGTGACAGCTTCGTCCTTTTGTTACACTTCGCAATCGCAATCGCAAAAAATACAAATTTTTAAATATTGCTGCACCTGGTGCGGCAAGTCGCTTTCTTTCCCAGAAGCCACAGAAACCAAGAAGAACTCGAACAGTAATTTGTTGAACGCGTTGATTTATTCACGGGGTTTACAAAATTGCACTGCACTTCTAATCTTGTTACCGTTCAGAGAGCGAAAGAACGATCTAGTGTTGCGAGTTCCGTGAAGCACCTACCTAGAACGTTCCGTTCCTATCTATGCATCCAGTTCCGCAGAATAGCAGACTACAGGTTCTTTGGAACGGAACGAAAAGCGACGGGTAGGTGCACCGTCCGTTTTTTACAGGCTTTGGCAGCCAAGCTCATCAACTGTTGTATCTAAAGTAACTGGTATTGAAATAGCTCATTGACAGTTGCCTCTAACGCATCTCATTTTGTCTCTAACGCGTCTGGGTTGCCTCAAGCCGGAAAATAAGGAAAAACCAAAGTAATTGTGGGTTTGATACATTGTAAGACTTCAAGAACAATAAACATTATTATTTTGGTATACTTTAAAGCTATTCTTATGTATTTTTGAACAATTTTGCGTTTATTTTTTATACGTGGCTGCATACGTATGTCAACTAGGAAGCCTGCCTTCCCGGCGGCATAAACGTACTTGCATGGATTACTGTATGTCACTTGACAGTTACGATAGTGCGTTTATGCCACTGGGTTGAACACTACAATGCAGACTTCTTCGAAACAGACTTCCGGTTTTTAAGTTGTACACCCAATACCTATACCTATAATATTCTAGATCTACAGCACTGCTGCGAGAGAGCCTGTCTATGAGCAGCACGTTTGCTGAAGGAGACCAGCACGCTATCTGTCCAAGTGTGCCAGAACGAGAACGCGAACGCACAGTCCTTCCGAGGGACGACCATGGCCCAACAAACATGCGTGCGAAAAGAAACCCTCTGCCTGATTCGATGTCACTTATGATTGAAAATCAGAAAAAGGCCCTGCCATGCAAAACAGATCAAAATTGTAAAGGAAAGGACCCTTTTGTGCGGAATTGTTTGTGTGCTGTCAGTGTATGAGAGAGAGAATGAAAAGAAAGAGTAGGAAGTGAAGGAGCAAGAGTGAGAAAGGCATACAGTAAAGATAGAGACAGACAAAGTAAAAAAAATAGAGCCAGAGAGGGAACGTATGACAAGGCGAGAGACAGAGAGAGATATTCCCAAAAAAAGAGAGAGATTGGAGATCAGAAAGAAAGGGAGAGTGGTAAATATACAAAGAGAGTGATAAGGGGTGAGAGAAAGTGAGAGAGAGAGAGAAAGTAATATAGAGTAGGGAGGGAGGGAGAGAGATTGAGAAAGAGAGAAAGAGAGAGAGAGAGAGAGAGAGAGAGAGAGAGAGAGAGAGAGAGAGCAAACGACATAGGGTGGTATGTGAAAGTTTACTTTTTATTATTCAAACAGGAGTGAGAACAACTACGCTTGCATACGGGATTAGCTTATAACGTAGCCATTCGATTCGAACTCGCATTTCTATGCATGTGTTAACAGATCTTCCACTACCAAAAGACAAAACAAGGACGTGAGAAGTGGGCATCGCTTTCCGTGGCAGAGTATACGGAGGACCGATCCGAGCCTGCGAGCAGGTTGATTTAGCTTCCGCGAAACGAACAAGTCAAGACATGGGAGATTGTTCCTTCCTTGAAACACAGAAGGTGGGGTATACCAAGGGGCACAGTGTGCCGGACGTCGAGCTGATACTGTGCCTTTCGCGAATCATTACACACATGACAGGATTTTCCACTACAAATCAAACAAAGGAGAAACCGACACGTGGTGAATAGTAAGTCGCAGAACGTGCAGCGAATGCAACACGGATGGGATGGCGAGAGAAGGATGTGCGCCGTATGCTCAGGTAGCGAGTGATCAATGTAGTGCTCTTTACATCTCTGAATAGTTTTATTCCTGTTTAAGTAGATTTTTACTATTGGCCGAAACAATGTGCAATTCGCATCTACGAATTTTCATGCGTAGTCTGAGTTTCATGCGTAGTTTACACGAGTCGCTAAAGATCGTGCGTTTCGTGTCAACGCTAAAATTCGTAAGCCGATCCAAATGAAGTGTTGATGTGAGTGCCTAACTGTGAAAAATAGCAGAGAGGTAATGTGGTCACCGAAACATTTTGACCAAACATTCGACATCATCGCAAACAACCATTTTCCATGCGCTTGCAATCAATACCAGGTGCGCAAATTTTTGCAAATCTATTTGTCACTCGACGACCGAAAACACGTTTGAGCACATTTTGACAGTTGTTTGACTAACTGACAGCATTTAACCGTTTGCAAAGGTTGCAGTACCCGGTTGCATGCGCTGTGTGGCACAGAAACTGGTGTAATATGCTGTAATTCTATTTGGTTTTTTGGTAATATTTTGCGATATAACAATGTGTGCGGCATAGATAGCCTCAGGCTAGACTGGAAAATCTGAATATCGCACTTGATTTTCCAAAGTCTCGGTCACAATTACCAACCCTGAATCACAGGTCGACCGAGGTAACATTTTCGGCAATTTTTCATTTATTTCAAATACGTCAAGAGCAAACAGGATTACTTGACCTTTGAAGCCAGCCGAACTGCCCGAATCGTCCAACAAAATTAAATTACTTTTACAAAAGGATTGATTCTTCGTAGTAATTTGGCTTCCGATTCGTGTAATTCTTGGATCACGGCCCGAATGTCACCAGGATCCAAGTTATTCTAATAGGCCATTGACGGATGCATTCGATTACGTTCATTTTTCAGATGTGTGTCACAACTTTTAGCGATGCTTTTATAGCAAGCTCTGCAGGAAGGTAATCTTTGACTCAGTGTATATAAAAGTTGGTCTTCTGATTTGGACAACATTTCTTGAAACAGATTTCACAGGCCGTATCGCTGAATGTGTTAACATCCTTCAAAAACGCCTGTATAATTGCAATGCTTTGGGTATATGCATTTTTTTTAGTATCATTCGGTGCGCTCTGTCCTGCTCAGTCTCGCAGGCCCGAAGCATAGACTTATACTGCCTAGCAACAGCCAAGCGTAAGGGTTTTTTCGGTGTTTCGTTTTGTCGATACATGTTTCTCACACAACTTTTATGAATTCTGTCTCCACTTGTGTTGTACCCAAGCTTGTTCGTTAAATTCACTCAATATATTTCTTTACTTTACTTAACTCGTTTTTTTGTCTCTGATCGTTCCGCACGTGGTTCAGTTCGTACCGGTACTACATCTATCGCTCTTCGATCTGTCAAGCCCTTTTGCCTGTGGAGCCTTTGTTTCATCCAACATCTATTATCGTTATCGTAGTCGGATTATCGCACCTTCATTTGCACCATGTGCCACAACTTGAATTCATCTTCTTACGTTTCGGATACATATTGACGGAAACTAGGTCTGTGCTCTGTAAGTGAAACAGAATATCTTCTTCTTCTTGTCGTAACGACCCTCTTCTTGGTCATGCCTGCCCGTTAAGGGCTTACGAGACTTGTTTCCCTGTTGTACGTGGATAGTAAGTCCTCTCGTACAGGGGAGGGTCCGGTCTCCGTTGGGATTCGAACCCACGCCGTCGAGGTGGTGAGAGCCCTGGTGCTCATGGGTCGATTTTCTAACCGGCGCTACCGCTCGGCTGTCGCGGACCACCCATTACACATTCTACTGGGTTCTTATTAACTACTTGCTTAATGTACACGGCACACAAGCGCTTGAACTCGCGAAAGTTTGCAGCCTCGGCAATCTCTCTAGGCATGCTGTTATACCATTGTTGTATACCTTTACAAAACAAATAATTCCTGGTAAACACTGTCGAAAACTTCGACGTTCTAGGATCATGAGCCCTTCGAGTGTTGTACCGGTGAATGTCAGAACCCCTAACTACTCTTTCTCCAAGGTACCCCGGTAGCAACCCCCCAGGAGTTTGAATATTAGTATCATAGTCTGATCCACTATCCGCTGCTCTACCGACATCCATTGCAGGACATCCAGCATAACAGCAGACAGCGTGTACCGACTACAACACAACACTAACCTCATTACCCTATTCTGTACTTTTTGCAACCTTTTGAGCTGTGTCCGATTGCCGAGGAACAATCGACATTACCATATAGTGTGTTTTACCAACCTTTAATGCGACTTTCTTGTATTTCAACCAGCCATCCAGAGCCACCAAGTCTTCATTCAAAAGGGACTTTGCCTGTTTCACGTTCTTTCGCGATATAAATATTACTGTCTCATCATCAAAAAGATTTATCTCGCAGGAACGTTAGACCTGCTTCATGTCATTTATTTACTTTTCATGTTCTTTCAACGGGATGCGAGTATAAGTTAAACCAAAGGTTGGAGTTGACTTCCACTTGCTTTATTCTGGTGAACAAGCGTTGACCTCGGTGGTCGGGACATGAATACCCTATCACAAGATCTATCTTATTTGACCTGGCGTGCCTGGAAGGCACGATCAACCATCTCGCATCTCACCGCGCGTCAACCGATGAAACCCGACGTTTCTCGGAGAGCGCAGTGCCTTGCTGCGTACGTGGGTATAACAATACTGATAAACAAAATTGGTCCTAGAACACTTCCTTGTGGAACCCCAAAAGTGTCTTCAATAGGATCTGAAACAGATTTTATGAAAATTGTCGTCTGGGTTCTACCTGCCAGATAATCGCTGAACCAACTGAGTTCCCTCCCCTCAATACCGAACCGTCTAAGTGTTGTGAGCACCAAGGGTCTCGATATTGTTTCAAATGCCCGTTAGATCCAAGAAGACGGCAAGTACTGGTTGCCCACTGTCCATCAACCTCTTCCACTGCGCAAGCACCAGGTTCAGTGCAGTTTCACAGGAATGTCCTTCCCGATATCCTGACTGCTCCGGGCAAGCAGGCCGTTCTGGTCCAGGTATTGCACCAATTGGTCTATGATCACAACCTCCAGAACCTTCTCGACAGTGTGAAGCATGTTGATGGGGCGGAACTCTTCCGCCTTGATAGCTCCAGTCAGCTTTGGAATAGGTACAACCAATGACTCCTTCCATGTATCGGAATGTTGCTGTTAACAAGTGTGACGCTATTCACAAAAAAGTTGTAGAACCCTGCTGCGATCACCGCCTCATAGGATTCGAAACAGTTACCGAATTTCACGCATGAAGCGGTATTCTCGTCGGGTTTCAACATGGTTTTAAGAAGTTTCCAAAGTTCCCTACTATTACCCTGATGCTTGCTAATTTCCCTACTGAAGTATTCCTCACGAGTAGTTTTTAAAAACCTACTGTACTCGTTTCGTAGCTTAGTGTACTCACACCAATGTGAAGAGAGCCAATGGGTTCCAGAGCCAACGTATACCATCTGCCAGAGTATCTACTCTCCACGGTCCTTTAATAAACTAAACTATGCATAGCACTCTCTAGAGTAACCTTCAATAGATCTGCAACTTCATGGAAATTTGTAGTTGCCCAATGTAGACTCAATGTGATCGCCTGACGAAAGACCCTCTTTAGAGTACCTATTCCAGCATTTAACATGTTTTTGAACTGTCCTGAAACGTTCATCGTTCAAGTTTAAAAGCAAAGTTTCATGATTAGATATTTTTGCACAAGCATCTGTTACCACGCTAATTGAGTCTGTGTTGCAGTACACATGGTCAATCAATGTCCTGCTATTCTTCGTAATACGAGTAGCTGGATTAACACTAGAACCGCCGATGGGACTTTTTTGTCCCATTTTTTTTTTTTTAATGTGGCACGACATCCCCTAGTGGGACAAGGCCTCTCTCCGAAGAGAGTTTGTGTGACCGAAAGACGGTATATTATAGATCGGTGGTCAGCCGTTCGTAATACCGGAGGGTGCCAGACTCGAGATTCGATCCCACACCTGTGGTGTGGTGTTTCCTCGTGCTACCGCTGCGCCATGGGCACCCCCAATTTTTGTCCCATCGCACTCGAAAAAACTGTGTATTTCCGCTTGGCGTCGTGACATCCTATAGAAATTTTCTGACTTTTATTTATTTTTAACGATCTTTCGAATGCGCCCAGAAAAAAATGTGTATCCCATATGGTACATTTAAAAAATCATTTCCAACCTAGAACCGCCATATGGGACATTTTTGTCCCATAGGCAAAATACGTTGTGATGACTGGTATCCCTGCTGTCAACGAGTGACGGAGTGCTTTTGCAAGTCTGGCAGCACTGCAATATTTGCAGGTCCGAACAAGGAGCCTACACGTTTCGACATAACGGCTTGCCTGGTCGTTGTGTGTGCTCTCCCAATATCCGCGCAACCAGTCTGTCTGGTGGACTTAGGACATTGCAAGTGTTTGCAAGTTGCAATATTTATTTGTGCGCTTTTAGTAGTATCTAAATATGGCACGCCAGCCTGATTTACGACCCAAAGAGATTGTTGCTGCTCTGAACGACATTTCCAGTGATCAATCAGATGGGGATCCTCTGTCTGATATCTCTGACTGCGATTTATTTGATCCATTGGTATGCTCATCTAGTGAATCATCCGACAACGAGCTTGAAGATTGTGTTCCAGAACAAGTACAGCACTCAGTTGAAGGCAAGTATTATACAAAAGTAATTTGGCTGTCAAACCACTTTTATTAACTTTTCACACATGTGCTATACACAAAAATTATCTTATTTTATGTTTATTTCAGATAAGGAATCTGCAAGCCAAGGCGCTGGAAGAAAGCGTACATCTGTCACAGACATCGGCACTGGGCCTTCAAAAGAAACTCGTCGGGCCAGCGGCACTCGACAAACTGCAGACTCTAACGCTGGAAAAGCTCCACGGGTAGCCCCTGCAAAATCAAGAAATGACCAAGTTGACATACAGTCAAAAGTAGCAGCTAAAACGAACCGCAAACTGGAAGGTTCTTTAGATAAACTTGTTGTTGGATCGATCGTAGAGGCACCTGATGGCACACAGTGGAAAGTAGTTGAAATTAACAATGCTAATGGAGGCAGAACTGCTGAACTAAACGTTATAAGAGACGTACCCGGTCCGTCTCCTTACGCTAAACGATACGTAGTCGGCGGTGTAGTCTCGAGTTCATGGCGTCTTATCATTGATAATGGTATTCTAAATCGAATTCGAAAATGCACTGAAATTGAAGCTAGAAGAGTATTGCAAACTAAAAACTGGACTTTGTCTCTCGCTGAGCTGGATGCATTTCTAGCGATTTTGTACATTCGCGGAGCTACTGAGTCCAAAGGCATGGAGATTGATCTGATGTGGTCCGAAAAATACGGTCTTCCATTCTACAAGAATGTAATGTCGCGTAATAGGTTTCGTGAGATCATGAAATTCCTCAGATTTGACGAAAAAGCGACTAGATCGGAACGATTGCAAACCGATAAATTTGCCCTGATATCAGATGTGTTTTCAAGATTTGTGTCAAACTGTCAAAGTAATTACGTCCTGGGTCCTCATATTTCTGTCGATGAGCAATTGTTTCCATCCAAGACAAGGTGCCCATTTACGCAGTTTATGGCATCGAAGCCAGATAAGTACGGGCAAAAGTATTGGATGGCTGTTGACGTAGATTCTAAATATGTTATCAACATATTTCCTTATCTCGGGAAAAATGATGACCGTCCTGCGGAGGAGAGACTCGGAGTCTTTGTAGTAAAAAAATTAGTAGATCCGTACTTAAACAGTGGAAGAAA
This sequence comes from Anopheles coustani, assembly GCF_943734705.1. NCBI lineage: Eukaryota > Metazoa > Arthropoda > Insecta > Diptera > Culicidae > Anopheles > Anopheles coustani. The sequence continues at coordinate 48,409,070 of NC_071289.1, read as the reverse complement.
CGTTACTTGTGATAATTTTTTCACCTCGTTAGAACTAGCGAAGTATTTAAAATCCAAAAAAACTAGCTTAGTTGGCACAGTCAACAAGGCTAGAAGGGAAGTGCCGATCTGCGTGAAGAAAGCAAAGGAAAAACTTTACTTCACCAAAGCGTTCGTAAGCGCCGACACAACTCTTACAGTATATCAAGGTACAACTAAAAAAAATGTCGTTTTGCTGAGCTCAATGCATCGTGATGTAAGAACTGGAAACGATGAAAAATCAAAACCTGAAATTGTATCTTTTTACAACTCGACCAAGTACGGAGTTGATGTAGTTGACCAAATGTGTAGAAAGTACTCCGTAAAAAATGCCAGTAGAAGATGGCCTGTTCATTCTTTTTTTAATATTCTGGATTTGGCGGGAATCAATGCTTGGGTCTTGTACAAAAAGAGATATTACAAAAGAATCTTACAAAAGAGAAGATATCTAGACGCGATTTTCTTTTCAAGCTAGGCGAAGAACTTTCCACGAGAACTGGAGGTTCTCGTCGGCGCTGCCAGGTTCGAATGTCTTGTCACGAGGGTAAAAGTGCTAACGAATGCTTCACATGCAATAGACCAGTATGTAAAAAATGTACTAAAAGAGTTTCGTACGTATGCGTTTCATGTGAGCCAGGTTCTGATGAAGCAATGTAATATTTTGTCCTTATACCATGAAATCTAAAAATGTATTATAGATGTTTGAATCAATTAATCTAGGTGTTTCATTTTGCTGTCGAAAAAAGCTTTGTCCTCTTCTTTTGGCCATTAAGAGCTGTATTGACATCAAATTTTCACAAGGTTTTCAAAGGGAGTCGCAGACGCCCGCGTAGACCCAAAAAAATAAGAACTAAAGATTTATTTTATTACCATAAAAACCCTACTTATCAGTTGATTGATTAAATAATTTATATCTATTAGCCTAGATTTACTGTCGTTCAATCCTGTAAGGAATAATTATAAGCATTTATCATTTAATACCCTATTATGTTCTATTAATGTAAAGAAAACTGGATTAGATACCCTTGGTATGCGGTTGATATGGTCTGATTTCGATTTTTTTTACTACTGATTGAGTTTATAATAAGACTTTATTATACCTTATTATCATGTTTACTAATTATTTGACCACAAAAAACCCTTGGGTAAAAAAACATGTCTAAATATGTATACATAACGAATGGGACAAAATTGTCCCATATGGCGGTTCTAGTAAGGTAGAAAAGTCCGGCGGTTCTAGTGTTAACCTTCTGCTTCAGGCACACCGAGTCCATAAGTTTCATAAGAAATTTTTCGGACTTCGTATCAATGAACCAATCAATGTTGAAGTCACCAATTAAAACATTGCGTTTGCCAAAATCTAGAAATCTGTCTAGTCAGTCCTCCAGAATTTCGACAAATCGTGAGTCACTTGAACTTGGTGAGTGATACAGAACGCCATAGTTTGCAGTCGCCATGCCTCGAGTCACAGTAAACCCCAAAACCCAGTAACCTTCCGGTGATTCGTTTTAAATCACCTTTAAGACAACCGAGCTTCCAGCATAAACTGCAACCCCTCCTGTGTGTCGTGAGTGAGACAAACAGGACACGACCCTGTACCCCGGTATACTAAACTGATCAAATGCTTCGCTTCCGTTATATGCGTCTCAGATAGAAGGACCAACGCGGGTTGCATCCTTTTTACAGAGTCGCGTAACAGAACATAGCTTGGCGATAGGCCAGCGATATTGCAATACATGATTTAATATCGCTGTCCTATCCCCAGCAATCTATGCTATTGGGAATGCTTAGCAATCTTCGATGCCTGTTTTTTGTATATTGGGCACTCGCTACTAAAAGCAGCATGTTCCGTGCTCCTCCTTGAACCCGCCAACACGCAGTTCACACATTTTAAGGCCGCCGACTTACATTCCGACGTCCTGTGTGCACTGCGCCTAGAGCAGGCTTCCTCCTTATTGCACTCGGTGCTCTTGTGCCCAAACTGCCCGCACCCGAAACATCGTAATACATGAACAGAAGTGCTTATCGCACAACTGTCAAAACCTATTTTGAACTTTTTGAGGTCCTCTAGACATTGTGCCGATTCCCTGTCCACATCGATCACGTCATTGTACTTCTGGTACTTGTAGAACCTACTTTCGTACATTCCAACAAGCTCCAGTGCCGTGAACGAGATCCCTGCATTCTGTTCTTTCAGGAGTGCAATCACGTCTTCGTCAGAGTACTTCTCCGTCATTCAGAGTACAGGTGGTGAAAATTTTCACCGCAATCATAGCAGACGACCGGGTCATCACTAACGAAACGACTACGGAGCATTTCTTACACTCCATGGCCGTTTAAAACAAATCCGAGCAAAACGTTCGCAAGTAAAAAACACTATAAGTACCGCTCCAGATGCTGCCGGCTTCACCCACACAAAACACTATTTGATCGCTTGGCCGCCTAGACCAATACTAGTACACTGCCGGTAACAAGCGATATGGACACCGCTCCCGAAGCGTCATAAGCGACGCCGCCGAAAACTAAACCCAACCGCAAATACCGGACGATGCACCACGATCAAAACAAACTGCACTAAACACTCAAAAGACACTTCGGACACATTTGCACACCGAAAACATACGATAAATCTGCTTCCGACTTAGCGCTCAATCTTGTCATCTTCTTTCACACACATGTCTTAACTTGTGCTTCAATTATTTTCGTGAATGTTTTCTGCCTATAGATTGTCTGAAACTATAGTATCCGTGTAGTACACTGATCTGGACGACCATCACATCAAGGAGGACCTTTTGGGGAGCTTCGAGAAATCCACCCGCAGGGTACTTCAGCCATGGTGTGGCTTGCTCTTGCACTTTTTGTTTTCACTCTGTTGTTTAAAAAATGCGTCCGATCGCTACGAGTCTTGGAGAGGAACGCACTTTGAGGGCTTCTCACACCTATTCAATCACAAGCATCGATTTTTCACCTATTCAATCACAAGCATCGATTTTTCAGTGCGCAATACGTAGCGAGGTTTAAATGCCCTTCTTTGTTTGAATACCATTAATAGGACGGCTACCCGCCACCGTCGCCATCCTTCACAGACTACCCACAACGGCTCCAGATGCTCGGCTTATTCCAACACAGACTACAGGACGGCTACCTGTCACCGTCGCCATCCTTCATCGACTAGGCGACACGGCTCCAGATGCTCGATTCTAGCACGGGATGTCACCGCCGCCATCCTGCACAGTCCAGGGGACAAGGCTCCAGACACACGGGTATTAGAATATTCCGCCTACAAGACTACCTGAGATGCATCTGGCACCCAGGACACATAGCCGTGTACCTGAAGATGAATCCTTCCCTTTCCACATTACTCCATTCCCGATAGAATGTAACATATAAATAAGACACAACTTGTAAGCGACTTCAATATGAGTACACCAGTTGAATAATATACGTCGTAAAGACACAGAACTCTAAGAACGTGGTTGTGATTGATATTACCCCCGAAATCCAGGATCGTTAACTGACGCCCGAATAGGATGGACATTTGGATATTGAAGTGGCAGTACAGTACAAAACAGTTAAAGTAAAGTAAAATCTATCCTGCTCTACGTCATTGCCACCTGCACTTCAAGGATTTCATCGAGAAGGACGCCGAGAACCCCTAGTAGAGGCATCAAACGGGACCGCTCCAACGTGTCGGCAGTTTCACGCCGAGTCTACAGGGCCAGATTACAAATGCTGGTCTATCTCATCTGGTTGCTGTGATTTGAATAGTTTAAGTAATCCGAAAGTACGAAGCAAACGGGAAACATGGACCGCAACTTGGAAGTCCGACATATGACCAATTTGGATAACGTGGTGCACATTTTGGATACCAGTGAAGGATGGCGCTCGTTTCTCTACCAGATCCCGAAAGACTTGAACGATCTTTCCAAAAACGAGTACATGCTGAAGTACGATGGCTCGATCGAACGCTTTCTCGAAACGGAAAGTGCAAAGGAGAAAACGTCCCCGTCGAGATTGTTGCTGGAAGAGTGGAGCATATCGGGAAAGGCGCGGCCCACTGTTGACCATTTGCTGGTATTACTTGTGCGTGCGAAGCAAATCCGGGCGGCGGAGTATCTGACAACCTTGCTGCGGGAAAAACCTCCAGGCCGGCCTACCGATGGGCCAGGGGCTCCGATAGACGTGAGACTGCCAGAGGACCACCACACGGAGTCCTTGTTAAACGGTATCAGCTACCCAAGCTCTACCATGCTACAGCAAAATGTGAGTTCAGTAACGATCGATAACAATCGAGACTATTACGACAAGCTCGGGCCGACGAAGCGGGTCGAGATTGAGAATAGCTTATCACCCATCGCGGACGGCGAGTTACACGTCTTTTCAACGATCAAAAACAACGCACGTCCCGAGAGGATCGACGGAAAATTACCACGCGTGGTGGAAGAAAAGTCGGCTTCGTCGAGTGGTTTACCACTGATTTCTGCGCTCGGTTTTCAAGGGGACGAAAAGGCACCAGAGGAAGCCTTTGAGTCGTCTAAGCATCAAAACGACCGAAATTATCAGCCAGCAGAAAACCACGATGAGCGGGAAGCCCCAAACTTATCTATTCTTGGAAGTGCTTATTGGTTATAGTTTAAATGTAAATGCTAACATTAATTTTGGTGAAAAACATATAAACAAGACGATAACGGTATTGCGTAGGGGCCCCGTTCATGTTACCGTTTAAGGCCCCCATCAGTGTAACTCCGCCACTGCTTGGTACGGAAAGTACCAACTCTACTGATAGCACAAGCGATACCGATTATTCCGACGCACAAAGTGTGAATCCTGTGAGTTCTCCAATGGAATTTTCTTGTTCATCTTTCGTCGTAGAATATACCTACAATAAATACGATAAGACAGGAAACCAGCCAACGTATCATATTCCACCCTCGCGACAGGATGTCACCGCATTCTATGAGAACCCTCGCTACGGATGTAACCACTCAACGCAGACACTAGCGCGAACCCTCGCGACAGGACATGACCACTCGACGCAGAAACCTGACGACGATCGCGAACGAGTTGAGACATGAATTGTGCAGAACAACAACTGTGAGAAAGACCTCGTCACCAATCGCAGAGCAACACGTCGAAACAGAAGACCACCCGGAGGAGCAACGGCAGCGCTATAAAAGGGCTTCATAACAAGTTAGACCTCAGTCTCTAGCTAGGAACAGACAGAACAGGTTCAATCCCAAATAAAAATTGTAATAGTCGTGTATCAGTAATTATACTTAAATAAAAATTATATTTTTTTACAATAATCTTGAGGCAACGATCATAACTTATATATATGACTGGATGTGAGTTTTTGGAAACCGGAAGGGTGCCTGAATTCGTTCAGAGCATCCCACACTTCGATGGAACTGGTAACGTCAATATTTGGGTATGGCAGGTTGAAGAAGTAACGAAATTTTTTTCTTGATTAGAAAAAACTTCAATCGAATACAATAATAAAGCTTTTGGTTACCAGCGCTGTTCTAAATACCAAAACATAAAAGGCAACCCTCGTAGTTTGAGAATTCTCGGAATACGACGCTCTGCGGCCACGTGGAAGGGGAGATAGCTTTGTCACGAATCTGGAGCGACATATCTCGAGCTTGAAAGAGACAGAGGTGGCAGTGCTAAGGTCTCTGTCCTTACTCCTTCGTTTGATGCGTGCTCCTCCCAGTCCCTCAGTGTGCTTGTTGGCAACTTTGTGCACAACAAGTGTTCGAGCAAAACACCCCAAGTCTCCGTCCTTTCCCCGAGAAGGTCAAGGGTTTTTGCCGTTCGAACTCGTCCACTAAGAGGTGCAGTGCGGTCGCGGTTTCCCTTTTCTTGGGCGTCATAGTGAATAGTGCTTGCAAGTGGCGTTTTTTAAGTAGATATTCGTTTGAGTTAGCGCGCCGTTAATGCCTGCCATGCTATCTCATAATTTGCTGCGCTTATAGTGATCACTTCTATCACTTGGGCTGCTTCACCCTTAATCGCTGCGCGCAAGTAATGGAACTTTCGGATGGCGGGAAGATCACGGTTGTCGTGAATCAGACACTCGAACGTGTCCCGAAACGTAAGCCATTCCATGTAATCTCCATGAAACTGAGGCAGTGATATGGTCGGAAGTTTAATACCAGCCAAGGAATTACCGGTGGCATTAACTGACAAGCCTTGTGAGGGTATTTTTGCCTTTAGTTGTGCTTCCACCCGTATCAAACGAGGTTCGAAAGCGGCGCGAAGAGTTTCATTTTGCCTGATTTCACCTTCGGTTGTAGCTCCGTCCTTAAGCTCCTGCTGCAGCTTTTCCAGATCTTCACTTAATCTTTCGAACTTAGATATTCGTGCTTCTACTTCAATAAGATCACGGTCTTGTTGAAAATCGCGAACGAAGCTTTCATAACGGCTAAGTGAAACGAGAAGGATCACTCGTCTCGACGAAAGGATAATGGGTTCCGCGGGCATTTTGAATTGAAACGGCGTACGTAGTGTTTATAATATCGCGTAATGAAACGGCCCGAAATCGCGAAGATGAAATTCACCAAAGTTCGTATTTAAAGTATCCTGGTCACGGCACCAATGTTCTTGCGCGAGTTTTCTTTCGGGATATTTTCGGATTGCTTCTGCTGCGATGTATAATTACCCGGGTGATTTTTTGGTGGAAGACAGAGATATTTTTTACTGTAACTATCTTTTATAACATTTTCTCAACTCCTTTTTAGTTCCCCTTTTTTTTGTCGTAACGGGTTCTGTAGCAACGTGGAATTGTCCGATCAAGCGCGAAGGTAGCTTGACCGTGTGCGTCAGTCGTCTCCAACGCGAACACCTTTTACTGTGCACTTGACTCCTTCGGCTTTAGCATCAACGTGTTCGGTCCGGGCCGTGACTATGCCGACACCGGAGGATAGAACTTAGGATCTCGAGTTTTGGTCCGAGAGTTTGGTCCGTGCCGTGACTACGCCGACGCCGGAGGAGACGCTCTCGAATTTTCCTGAGTCTTTCGGACTGGGATAGGAAGGTTGATTTGGTACGATCGGTCCGCGCCGTGACTACGCCGACAACGGAGAAATCGTAACCGGGTTGGAATTGGACTTGCGGATTTTCCGAGAGTTTGGTCCGTGCCGTGACTACGCCGACGCCGGAGGAGACGCTCTCAAGATTTCCTAAGTCCTTAGGGTAAGGTTGCTGAAAGGGTAAAAAATTATTAGTCCGAACTTCCTTTCCTCGCAAGTGTCGAGGTTGAGATGATGAGAACATCCACGAGCCTCGTACCTAGACGGTCAAGGTGACCGCCTCGGATGGATTCCCATGAAAGTCTGATTTTATTCCAATTTTTCCGTCTTACATACCTAAATGGTTTCTATGAGCTAAAGAGCGCGAGCGAGATAAAAGATCTCGCTCCAGAATCCAGATTTGTTTGCAGTTGCGTTGGATTAACGTAAATTCCTGTTCCAACTTGTTCATTCATGTTCGTTCGAACATATTCGCAGTTTTTCTGTTGAAATCGAACAGCGCCATTTGTAACTACATTGTTGTTTTGGTTTAGATGCGTATGCCTTGGCCTGACTCACTGACTTTCGCATGATTTGGTCACGTATTCGGACCATTATGTCGATCGAGTAAACAACTGAAGATTGTTTATCAATGCGTTCTTGCTTCGCTCGATCGTTCGTTCTTTCTACAATGTTGTATCGTTGGAATTCGGTTATCTGGATTTTGTATTGGATAAAACATTGTTAGATCGCGCACGCTCGCGATTCTTTCTACAATGTTTTATTGTTGGAATTTGGTTATGCTGAATTTTGTACTTGTTAAAACATGTTAGATCGCGCTCGCGATCGTTCGTTCTACAATGTTTTATTGTTGGATTTTGGTTATGTAGAATTTGTTTCGCGTACGCATACGTGTGGCGCCTTGACTTTGTAGTCTTAAGCGATCTCGCTTTCCCTGCCTTTTGCTCCCACGCTTTGAGCAAGCCATGTTTTGATTTAATCATTAATATTTGTCGCGCCATACGTTTAGCGCTGTCGTTGCACGCATGCTTATACATCTCGTTCCCGATGAATAGTATCCGGGAAGTCGAGTGTATTTAGGTTTACGATTGTACTTGGTACCGAAAGTAACAATCGTTGCCTTTACCGTTATTTACATGCGAGTTTGCATTGCTGCACACTAAAGCTACCAATCGTAGGTTTATAGGCCTCCTCCCGCCCGACCTGAGCATATAGGTCTCCGATGACGATCTTCACATCATGTTGTGGCCAGCGCACTATGGAGCAAAAAGAGCAAATTGCCGGGATAAAATTCGGAATCAAATGTTTTGCAATTTTTTCATTGTAATATCGTGTAATACTATTATATTACATGAAATTATGATGTTTCAGGACATTCCCGCCAGGTGGCGCTACAAAATCCACAAATTTTAGGAATTTTCTATGGGTGCATTATTTTTTCAATTTTCTTTTTTATATTAACTTAAAGATTTTTTTAAGTTTGATACAAAACAAACTAAATTTACTACAAACTTTCATTCAAAATATTGTCATTTGGAATATAATTGATATTCAAAGCATCTAACGCGGACATAACGTCTCCTAACGAAGAGCTACTATCTGAATATTCTGAACTTGTACCATTATCTTCTTGGTTTTGAATTGGCAAGGGACTATTACTATTTGAGGAGCTGTAATCTACGAAAAAGGGTTTTACTACGTCTGGGTATGGGATTTATTTTTAATTTTTAAACAATTTAGCCAGAGATATTGTTGAAATGTATGGATCGGATGATTGTAATGCTCTCATAAAAATGTCTTTAATATTGAATTCTCGTTACATTTGACGGACGTGTTCTCTTCTATCCCTTCTTTATATTTTATTTCTACCTTCTGCTGCTTCCTCTCCTAAGGATCCCAATGGTGCTGGGACATTTACATGCGCAAGAACTTTGTGGACAGTAGAAGGCATTTTGTACCAATTGTAGTGATGTATGTAAAACATGTATGTGTCTTTGCAACATATACTAATTATTTTTGGATTTAAAGGCTGTGAACAGTTGATGGCTATTAAAATATTTCGAAACCTTTCTATAAGTTCTGTTTCTATTTGCAAAATATCGCTCAATTTTTCTATGTTTGAAAAAGCCCGACGACAAACATTTCCCGTCGTACTATTTCCACCCATTTGCCTTGGTTCATCTACTTTAAATTTTTTTCTCCAATACATTTTTTTTCGATCATTATACTTGCTTTTTATTTTTTAGTAACCTTCCATTTTTTAAATCCAATTCTGTACGAAATGTGGAGCAAGCATTCGAAAAATCCATCCAACAGTGCAGTGGAGATATTCCATAATATAAATTCTCAGGATTCTATTCTAAGTGCTTTACACTGTTCATTTCTATTGGTTTTGCACCACATATACAACATGTTTGCATAGACAGAGTGTCAGTTAAATATGCCAATATTTTTCCATCAATTAAACTCATGTAATATGAATAGTTTACTGCCACATAACTTGTTTCATTTAGCTTAATTGTATAAGGAACTAACCTGGCTATTTGGCTTTTGATTTCGTCTACTGTTTTTATAACTTTATCTTTTGACTCTTTCGCAATCTCGATAACAATTGGCCTGCAAAACCTTACACTTTGTGGCATCAAGTTAATCCAGATGATACCTGAATCGTCACTAATGAACGAAAGACGGATAGGCGGTAACGCCGATACTAATAAATCACTGTCTGATGCAGTATTTTCTCCGGAACCATGAAACGGTTGATTGTATATGCTGTGTCCACTAGATCCGTCAATGCCCCACGAGCGCAATAATACGTCGCTTAGTGAATCACATAAAGAAGATGAAAGGTGCCGCAAGATTTCTGCTTTTTGCATTTCAATTATTCTACACGCAGTGTGATTCACCAACTCTTGAAGATTAACTTCAACTTTTACAGGTAAGGGTACAAACAGAACAAAATGTTAGTGTAGGGTACATTATTCCGAGGAATTCTGGGTATAAACAGATGAGTTTGTGAGCTGAAGAACAAGAAAAAGCGACCTAATACATTCAAAGCAAACCAAACCAAATTTCATTCTTTGCCATTGACTTGGCTTGTCTTTTCCCTTTCACGTGATGTTCAACCACTACCCTGCTTCACATTTTTACGATACGATCATCGACCTATATTTGATTGAATGAGAATTTCATATATTTCTTACCACACATGATGCTGCATATGGCATGATGGAGACGCCTAGTAGGTGATAAACTATAAGCTTCACATATAAAGTACAGAATGACGTACAGATGCGCGCGTATGCGCAAAAAAACCTATCATTTATTGTTACAAAACATTCTAGACTATAAGTGGGTATGCATCATATTACAATCTTTCACAATCCTTAGCGATGGCGTAAGGTTAAAGACAGAAAATTGAAAAAAATTCATGGAGTTTTGCGAAACAATGCTTAATATTTTGTGACTTTCAATTTCAATTTACTTAAACTGTCAACAATTATAAAGCATGATAATATAGCTTTCCAAAACTCTACTTGAAATTCGATTCCGACCATTATTATAGGAGTTACAGACCTTCAAAGTTGATGGATTTTTTTCAATTTTTCACGCAATATTTTCACAAATCTTGACTTTGACGGGCTGTTTCACAGAACCTGGAAGAACAGGGGCTCTAATTTTTGGGTCATTTCTTAGTTTCATCTTGTAGTTTAAGAAAACATATGTCATTTTTCTGAAATCCAAAAATGAATTTTTGATTTTTATCCCGGCTTCGCTCCATCGTGCAGCGGTCGTACTCCCTCTCGAGCTGCGTATAGAAGGCGTCCTTGTCGTCACTGCTCCCAAGGTGCGGGCTGTACACATTAATAATGTTCAGGTTGAAGAAACGTCCACGTATCCTCAACCTGCACATCCTGTCGTTGATCGGCCACCATCCGATCACACGCTTCCTCATAGCACCCATAACAACGAACGTCAAAGAATTTAAAATTAATAAATAAATTCACCAATATAATGAGTTAGGTAACTTATCTTTCCTTTCGCACAATTTGCTTACTTTATGAAATCAGATATTAGATCTTTATTATCTGAAAATAATCTCTCTGAATTAAGCAATCTGGACAAGTTAATAAAATTCCTTTCGTTCTGCTTATTATGACCTCCACATTCTGTGATAGAATCACCTCGACTATACATATTATTGCATAAACAACAGGCGCTGGTTGACGCAAACCAATTGGTTAGCATACGAAGGGTTTACCAACAAGCTAGCTGGTAAACAAGAGGTAAACGCACTCAAAGTGCAGCGTAGGCTATGTACTAGCTCGCACCGGAAAGCCACCCTTTACCACTTTGACCAATTATAACACAAGTTGACATCATCTAGCCGAGTCAACTATTTCGGCAACCGTCACAAACACTTTCCTAAAAACCGTGTAAAATCGTTCAAAAAGTTGGTGTAAATAAAGAACCGATAGTTGGACAAAGGAGCCAGTTCATCGGAGATAATGATAAATTAAACCTCGTGTCTATTTATTGATTTCTCCCGGAACGTCGAAGTCCCCCTACCCGAGGTAAGGCCCGACGTTTCCCAACGTTCCGTACCGTGTATTTGGGAAAACACCTTAAGTGTTTCCATGCTGTCCGGTCAGCAGAGTCCGCCCGCGACTCATGTGCGCGATAAAGTTCTAAACGTTTGAAGTCCGCGACGCAGCAAGTCCACCACCTCCACCATCTACCACAATTCTAAACCAACCAGATCTATTGAACACTATATTTTCTTTTTTTGAGTAAATGCAAATTTAGATTACTGTTCAAAGACGATGTTTTATGTGTGCTAAATCGCATAGAGGGTTTTTTTAAATCGCTCTCAAATTATCAAATCTTTTTATCAATTTTAACAGCGATGACCAAAACAATTTAAAAGGGTAACAATGCAGACTTTTGCTGGTGGACCGTAAATTTCAAGTCGAACGGGCATTATTAGATGAGAAAAAAGATTAATGAACACATAATCTGACAAGGTTTTAGGTGAAAATTAACCATGGTTAAGCAATATGCGCGAATAAATAAAATCGGTAGTTACTTTTGCGATCTGGGGTTTTCATCACGGGGCCCTCTAACCTCGGGGCTCAGTCCGCTCATAGGAAGATCCGCCTCTGTTATTTACCTCCACGAGACAACATTGAGCTGCATAGGTAGGTAGAAGATACTTTGGAAACGGTGGACGGTAAATCGCATAAACTTCTGCTGAAGAAACTCGAGCCTGTACACAGTCATCAAGAGTACAGACATACAAGTCGCGAGATGAAACCTAATGATCTGCTCGCGTTGGTAATACCCGTGACAATATACGTTGTGCAAGAAACGGTTTTTTGCAGCCAAACTCTGAGGTCCTTGGTTGCGAACAGATGAAATAGGCGGAGTCCACATACCGTTCAATCAGCTACAACAGGGTATTGGTATGTTTCAAATATGCTAAGTTCAAAGTAAATTCAACAAAGGCATAGAACTTAAAAATGAAATTTTGTTTCGCTTTCAATTGATAATCGATTTACACGTTTTCTCAATGATTTAGATAGCATCCTTGAAAACTAAATAAACCTGTATTAATCTGAGCAGCCATGTTGGAAAGATTATGTTTGCAACAAGAGTCTTAAGATTAGATTGTTTGAAATATTTTATTCAAAAAAACATAATTTCAATCGAAGCATCAACATTATTTTGCTATTGTAATTAATTCAAAATGTTTGACATACCAGGGTATACTGGTTGAATACATTTAATGATTTTGTTAGACCTTTGCAACCTTTGTTTTTCCAAAACATTAACATTATCTTGATAATAATCGTAACAGAACATTGTTTTTGTAGTACATAACCACTGGATTAAACTGCATTAAAATGTACGAACATATACAAATAATTTTAAGTTCAGATACTATTTATAGTAGATGTCATTTAGATAGCCGCAAATTATTTTCTCTAGATTACTTCCAGGCATACCAGACATCAGGCGTAAAACATACCTTATGTTGTGCCTGCTTTTTATATTCAGCTCAAATAAAAACATTCGCTCTATTTTACACCGTTCACCGCAAGTAAACATTTGACGTCCAACTGAAATACTGTTGCCTATCTGTGCATGATCCAAACGTAAATGAATAAAGTTCAAACGCAACGAAACATTTGATGCCTCCGATGTCAATGCACGTTTATATTGCCCGGATTCGTTTTTTGTCCTATTAAGTATCATTTTGGTGTAAGTATCATTTTCCAGCATTGTGTTAATCTCCTCCATAGTTGGAATTCCCAGGCAGATGCGGATCAATCCATTCCGAGGTCTGAAGCAGTGGGAAAATCGGGAGGTTGCCAGATGTTCACTTGCGCTAAAAATTATGATATCAAAGACCAATGGGTATTTGTTTTGTAAGAGTTTATAATTCTTTTAATCGTGTACCGTTGTCGTTTTCGTGACTCCATTATACTCATAGCCAGGCTCGGGCAAAGCATTATACGTTCCATCCGCATTCCAAACGATGAAGGGGTGCTCGTGTTGTGAATTGTTGTGATCGCTGTTTAATTATTGAAATTTTGATTGATGGTAAACAAAAATTTTAAAGTGGTATATTACACTTTTGCTGGTGGCCTGAGAATCGTAAGCACTTTGAGCCAAACGAAAAGATCAGACCGAAGTAAAATAAACGAACACAATTTTCTCCATACCATTATACACGGGTAGAACATAATGATAAAGCAAAATAAGAGATAAGTTAAAACGTTAACACGTTAAGCGCAACGTCGGCCCCGTGGGGCTGACAGTGTTTTCTCGTAAGCCGGCGTCAGTCTGTTCGTACCGACAGTACAACGTGCATTTTGGGACGAACAAGAAGTATCGGCTGATAACGGTTTGGTTTTAGTGTTTAGAGCCTGCAAAGAAAGAAGAAATGAAAATAGATTAGTGTGGGATCGGATGATCCCTCCGCAGAACCTGGAAAGAAAAACGATCCAGACACGTACAAAAGATTAGTATCCGTTCACTACAGCGAGTCATCAGATGTCTCTCTGGAGATTACTGACACGAGGGCGGCAAAGATCCCGTCCTTGTGCTCCCTGCGGAAGTACAATTCCGCAAAGTACGACTCATAGTTCGATTCTATGTTCGTACCGGTGCCCCGCAGGAAGTGTTTCAGCCATCTCCAGACGTTCTCTACTCGTTGAGTATTGATTTCAGGATCGTTCCGGTCGACGAAGTGACGGGAATGGTTGACCGTGTCATGCTCGAACGAAAAGCTTGAAAAAGTTGAGATACGTATCTGCGACTCTACGTACGACCCGCTCAAGGGATACTTCCTCGGTTTGCCTGTTCCTGGAAAAGTGTTGAATATGTAATTGATCACCATTCGGTACCAGCACGAAATGATCAACTGCACTGAAAATGTGGGATTTTTAATGTTTTTTTTTTTCAATTTATAAAAGAATAAGTTTTTGTTAAATGTTAAATTATATTTTAATAAGATTACATCTAAGTATCTAATTACCTTGTCGAGCCATGATTGATTGATTTATGGCTAGGGGAGCTATCTACTACTAGCAAACAAAACATGTTTGATGCTGCCTCTTTTAATGATGAACTAGGTAAAACGGCCCGGTTACACGGGCCCGTGTAGAGTCTATTGGGGTCTATCAATAATTTAAATATAATAAATTGCAAATTTTGGAAATCTTTTCTAGGTTGGTAACACGATTATTGTTTCGTTCTGCTCATGGCTAGCCGTGTCGAGAATTCAGTACTGCTACAGTAAATATGTTATATATAAACATATACAGTATGAAGAATGCATTTTGTCGATAGCTTAACAATACCTGGAAACTAAAAAACACGATAACTGCGCGATCGAAGTGAAGGTAAAGAATACCAGATCATTCTCACTCGATCTCTTTCATTGCACAACAAAAACGATGTTTTAAATTTTATCGTAAAACAATATCAGGTGGACTTGCGACCAAGGGCCAGAAAGGTGATCATAACTAACAAAACTAATAATGTTTACATGTGTATCCGTTCTTTTTTTCATGTGCTACACGATCAACTACTGCCCTGTTCTAACTTCAAAGTGACTGGAATATATCGTGTGTGATAGAGTTACCCACAAATTTTGAATGAAAATTATTAAGGAATCGATGTTATGTTGCAACATCCAGGATCGCTACGACTACAAAATCTCTCAAAAGCTACACAATATGGAATCTTTGAGCAAGATTGACACTCCCCAATAACCTTCTGAATCGAAGAACGGAACGGTTTAGCCACTTTTCATTCAGCCATTTGCTTCTGATTCTGTTGCACTTTACGGATTCGTAGCACTGTTTGTGGTCGGAACAATTTCTGATTAAAGCTTCAATTTTTCGCCATAATTGACAGGAAACTTAAATCCTGTCTTTTAAAGTTGGTTGGAACGAAATACATCGAGCTGATACACTCTGGGATAGAACAGGTAGTTTCATCAAACGCGATTGCTTCATTGTTTTGGCCAAAAACGGTTTTAATGCTTGATGAACTTATCAAAAGAAAGTTGATAGCGTTCTTGAAGTTTTATTAAAAATCATTGTGCAGTACATAGCAGTTAGAAAGTTTTCGTCATTACTTTCGCGTAGAAAAGCACATTACTGTTATTGCTGCACATACAGCCTAAATGAATTCACGTACGATAAAGGCATTTCATAGAACGGTCCATTCATTAGACTGTGAAGATCTATGGGTTCTTAGGTGACCAAAGTATTGTCGAATCGAAAACAACATATTCTATATTTCCCTTTTCATAATTTTGTAAATTCTGTTGGAAACAAAATGTTAAGTGTGAACCAGTTGTAAACATATGGACCTGCGAAAAACAATCTATGTTTCGCAGAGCTTTTACTTTTTCATTGCCCATGGATGTTGGGGGGTATCATGTTAGGGATTGTGTTTTTGGCGCCTTAACTTATTCACCATAAACTGACCTGCAGTAAACTTTTGAAATGTAGGTTTTTCGATTGTGTTACATGCGTATTGCATACACAGTGCATTTGATCTGCATGCATTTTGAAAAATATGATTTCAACATAGTTGTAGATTTGAGCAGTTGAATGTAAATTGTAATAGCTGTGGTTGGTGTCGCGCTATTGCAGCTTCTTTAACCCATAAAATCATCGCTTCCAATAACAAATTAATTTTAATGTGTATTGATACCGGAATAGCGTTTAGAATGTTTTCTTTAAACGAATAGGTTTTGCATGTGTCTCTCTTTAAAGTAAGAACTTAATTAGTAAACATTTCCTATGATCTTCATTTGCCTTTCAAAAGTATGCTCGAATGGTTACGTACATTTGATTAAGTTTAGAAATTAGAGTTCAATCAATTGCTGTACCGGTTAGTGTGTAGCTCATCCGCGCTACTGATTTACATATGCGCGCTCTTTCATACCGCAAGCGGCATACCTTCGAGAAAACTTTACGCTACAGTACATCGAGAGAGCACCAAGCAGTGCTTGCAAACCATTATCCAAGAGCTTAGAAAAAAAGAGCGTCGCCTTGTACTTATCTACCGATTAGTGCGAATCGCAAGTTGCACACCTCTGGTTTGCATCCGCTCGCTCTTTCATATCGTGCGCGGCATGCCACTGTGAGAGCACAGTGATACAATGCAGAGTGCAGAGCAACAGAGAGGCCCCGAGAACTACAGCATCCGCATCTCTGCTCTACATTTCCGCGCTCTTTCTCACCGGCACGTGTTCCCATGCGCATGCTGCCTCATTCTCTCTGCAGTTGTTTGGTACTTAGCGTTACGCGTTAGTTTCCACGGAAGAACGTTTATATATAGATTATTTACTGATAAGGAACGCCAAGCATTTCGGATAGCAAGGTTAAGCCTTTATGGTCTCGAAATGTCTCCCATCTTCATAAATCTCTTGAACTAGCCTTCCACAAACATTTTCTATTGGATTAAGGTCTGGGGAAACGGCTGACTAAGACATTGTTTCGATACCCGAACGTGCAAGATGAGTTCGTGTTGTCTTGCTTGCGTGCACGACAGCATTTTCTTGCTTTAAAATGAGCTATTGAGTGTTGTGATTTTCTAGATAAGGCTTCAAATGATTGTCCAGGATGTCGATAAACATATTGCTGTTCATATGTGTTGGTACATTAGCCAATTCACTTCTACTATGACCGCTGAACACAGCCCAAATTATGACCGATTCACCTTCAAAATTGCGACTAGAGAAAAACGTGGGTAACGTCTCATATCTCTCCGGTAATGGTTGTTTCCATCCGGTCCATCAAGATTGAACATTTTTTTATCATTATAATACACCTAACATGAATTATTAATTTAAAATTTGAACAAGACTACAAAGTGAGAGAGTTTTTTGTCCTACGGCAACCTTTGGTTGAATTGAAAGCAACTTTTATTATTATTATTATTATTATTATTATTATTATTAGATTCTTTATTCAAGATTCAACAGGTGAATTACCCCAATGAATCATCAGTTTTAACAAATAGTTTACAAAACAATCTTCAGTTAACATTTATAACTAATTACTACGCCAACATTGAACAAGTGATTCCTTAACAGTAACAGACGTTCGGTTAAAATCTATTATATTGCTAAACTTATTCACTGAACGACACATTGCCAGTATTGGAGCATTTTCAGCGTACCTCGTTGTAGTTGGATTCACATATAGGAACTCATTATTACGCATAGAATACACAGAAACACGAACAGGACATTGACTCAAAATATATGGTGCATCAATTTCACCAGTCAGCAATTTGAACAAAAACATGGCTTGAGCCACACCTCTCCTATGTTCAAGGGGCTGCAGACCGAGAAGCAAGCAACGAGTCTGGTAATCAGGCAGAGGGCCGCTAGTCCACCAAGGAAGCCTACGTAGGGCGACGCGAGTAAATTTACGCTGAATGGACTCTATCCTCTGGTTCCAAACGTCGTAGTAGGGAGCCCACAAAACAACATTAAATTCTAGTATTGATCGTACCAGCGCCGCATATAAGGATTTAAGGCACACAGGGTCAGAGATTTCCGTAGAGTTCCTTAAAACAAAACCTAACGATTTGTTAGCCTTACTAATAATATGTTCATAGTGCTCACGAAATGTCAAACTAGCGTCTAGTATGGCACCAAGGTCACGTACAGTAGTACACCTGTTAATCTCTTGACCATCGAGCATATAAGTCTGAGTGTAAGGATTTTTACGACGATGGAAACTAATCACATAACATTTATCCACACAAAGTTGTAGCTTATTAATATGGCACCAATGAGTCAGTTTATGTATCACAGATTGAAGGCGGTCGGTGTCGCTAGGGATTTGAACTTCGTTGAAAATTTTTACGTCGTTAGCATACATCAGCACAGAATCCCACTGAAGATATCGCGGCAGGTCGTTAACGAATAATACAAAAAGCAGAGGACCCAAATTGCTGCCTTGGGGCACTCCATAGTCCGCAATAAAGGAACGTGACATAACCACCCCAATCTTTACCCTATACACTCGATTGCACAAATACGACGCTAGCCAAGAAATAAAGTCATTGGCAATCCCTAAATGACGCAGTTTAGACAGTAACACTTGGTGATTAACCCGATCGAACGCTGACTTGAAGTCCGAGTACACAGCATCTACCAGGTTTCCTTGCCCAAAAGCCGCAATACACTTATCAACGAATTCAACCAAATTCGTCGACACTGACCTCTTCGGAAGAAAGCCGTGCTGAAGAGATGAGATAATACTTTTACACACATTCATCAGTGCCTCGTGTATGATTAGTTCGAAGACTTTAGCAAGCACACACAAAGGCGTTATTCCACGGTAATTTTCGACCTGACCAATGTTACCCTTTTTGAAAATGGGTGTCATTCACGAATATTTCCATGCGCTGGGAAACTGGCTTGAGCTGAGCGACAGGTTCAAGAGCGACGACACAGGAGCAGTGATAGCGCTCGCACAGTTGATAATCACAGAAGAAGGGATTCCATCCGGTCCGGGAACATATGAAAACGACGTATAGCCTAAAACTTAAAAAATCCTCCGATTATCACGCGAAAAAAGATTTTGAAGACAACCAGGAGACTTCTGAAGACCATATTAACTGGAATCTTTTACATAATCGTTAATGACGTTTGTGGATCTATTTATTAGGACACCAATCTCATGATTTGACTTGCCATTAAAGCGATAAGTATCAATTTGACTTTCTTCTCGTTCCTAGAGTTGTTTTCCGCTTCCAACGTTTAAATTAAATTACAAATTAAAGTAAGAGAACTTAAAAATTACTTTTGGCAACTGATGACGTGGCTAGGAACTGGGTTGCTTTGTTAATTTGAATGATTTTTGAAGTGATGCTATCATTATGGGACACGTAATTTTTTAAATTTTTGACCAAAATGTTATAATTGATTTTTTTTTCTGATAAATTAGAAGTGAAACACATTTCTTTTAGATTAAGAAATATGTTTCTGTCGTTTATTTTACCTTGCGATCATTTATAATAGCATATTAGTGAAAAACCTGGGTGAAGCTATCATTTTGGGGCGCAGTGTATACCTACCAAAAATTTTAAATTTGCTTGCAATATACTTGACCTTACAGCCTTTTACGATGGATAGCATAAGTTGAAATGCGTTGAACGCCTTTGTAAACTCCGTTATCGCGTCTGGAAACCGGAATATGACATCTTGCAATCCTTCATCGCGTTTGTCACCTTCATTAATGATTCTTTAAACTCGAATATGATATTTGTAAACTTCATTATCGCCCTGTCAGATTGGAGGCCGGTTTGTTTTGGGTTTCATAGATGCAAATTGTGTACACATACATATATAGTCAACCATTCGAAAAAGACGTTACTGTTCACAAATTGTATCCACGCTGTGAATCAATTATTTTAAACGATTGAACGGTTCTATTGAATATCTGTTATGGAAATGGTATATTGTGGTATACACAAATCATAGGAGGGCCCATAGAAACGGAAATGTAAGATTTATTCTTACCAATCTAGTAAGCTTAGATGTGCTGCGGTGAAGGTAATTGCAAGTGAGAATTTCAGATTCCGTGATAAACAAGCTCAGCGAAGGAGAAACAGGATTAATTTGCCCACTGAGGAGTAGTGAATTGGCCTTTTATTCCCCATTGAAACTGGAAAAGAATGACACGTTGGAGGCACTGGTCCTGCTGGGTGCATATGTGAAAATAAGCATGGTGTCAGCTCAAGACGATGAACAGCAACTTTCACTGCAACGACGGCATTTGATGAAATCAACAAGCAACGAACAAACCTACCGCTTTCTGAATGAGCCCTCATTGTTCGAAGACGAGTCTAAGAAAGCTTTCGTCCGCTAGAGATACCGGATGATCCTGGATGTAGAGCGGTGGATGGCCCGGAAACACGGACGGGTAAACTTCTACCTGTCCCAGATGCTGACGGGGCACGGCTTTTTCCGCCAGTATCTCGCAGCCAAAAAGTTTACCCAATCCCCGGGCAGTCCGGCCTGCCCTGACGCCGAGGAGTTGCCGGAACACGTGCTGTTCCAGTGCTCCCGTTTCGCCGGGGTGCGCGAGCGGCTCCTGTCTGGACATGGGCTGGCAACCGTTACCGCCGACAACATGCACGAACACCTGCTCTATAGCACGGAGGCCTGGGTTCGACTGGAGGAGGCAGCAAGAATCATCTGTTCCGAGCTCCAGCGGCTCTGGACCACCGAGAGGGAAGCCATCGCTGAGCGGCAGACGGCAGCGGCCAGGCGGCGAGCAACGGAACAAGCAGCGGTACGGGCAGCGGCCCAAGATCGAGCGAGAACGAGCAGGTTCGGTCGTGACCCCACTAGGATCCAGGCCATGGACCCGCACACGCGATTGGCCTTCCGGCGTAGAGCAAGGCAGCTTTTGGACAGCACCAGACTACTCCGACGATGCCAACCGGGGTTTACCCCAGCACCATGCAACGCAACCTGGCGCGTCTGCGGCTTTATGACGCGACCCCATAGCACCAGGACGCGGCGCAAGTGGCTCTAGACGACGCCGAGGGAAGCCTGCGAGAGGCAAGACACCTCCACAGAAATGCACGCCAGCGCCAGGCATCCCGAGCGAGAGAACGATCCCAGCGCGAGAATGCTTAAACAAAAAAACGGAAACGAGGCCCAATAGGGGCTAGATAAGTAGAACCACGGCTCGATAGCCAGACGCCCGCCCCCATGTAGCACTACGTGTAGGTGTATGCTGTGTGGGGACACCAAAGGGCAAGAGCAGGGACTAGGGCGTTTATTTTGAGAAATCTGTGATACCCCATCTAGTCTAAGAAAGCTATTTATATTTTATTCATTTTTGTGGTGATCTATGTATAAATTCCTACAACCCACGCTAAAATGTTGCATACCATGCAAATAATCATGCAGGGCCTAGATTTAAAACATTTTCATACACAGTTCAAAACATTTTCAGAGGATCAGTTTATTTCAAGCCACTGAAAACCATTGTTGTTTGCTATTTCGACCAAACTATAGTTTTTATTATATTCTGCAAGGATTCAAAGGATGATTTGATAAATCACTGGTCATTTACAGGAACTAGTTGCATATCACATTTACATTTAAATTTAAAGGCTACATAGGATCATCTCGATATTGTAAAAGTTTCGATATGCGAGTTTGGCATAAACGTGAGCCAACACTTCTTTTCCAGTTTCAATGGGGAATAAAAGGCCAATTCACTACTCCTCAGTGGGCAAATTAATCCTGTTTCTCCTTCGCTGAGCTTGTTTATCACGGAATCTGAAATTCTCACTTGCAATTACCTTCACCGCAGCACATCTAAGCTTACTAGATTGGTAAGAATAAATCTTACATTTCCGTTTCTATGGGCCCTCCTATGATTTGTGTATACCACAATATACCATTTCCATAACAGATATTCAATAGAACCGTTCAATCGTTTAAAATAATTGATTCACAGCGTGGATACAATTTGTGAACAGTAACGTCTTTTTCGAATGGTTGACTATATATGTATGTGTACACAATTTGCATCTATGAAACCCAAAACAAACCGGCCTCCAATCTGACAGGGCGATAATGAAGTTTACAAATATCATATTCGAGTTTAAAGAATCATTAATGAAGGTGACAAACGCGATGAAGGATTGCAAGATGTCATATTCCGGTTTCCAGACGCGATAACGGAGTTTACAAAGGCGTTCAACGCGTTTCAACTTATGCTATCCATCGTAAAAGGCTGTATCATTATGCCATGTTTCTCATTTGAATAATCAACCAGCATTGTTATCTTGTTCAACGAAGAAACAACGGGGTTATATTATGTAATCGCACGGTGACTAAATTTTATTATCCGTGTGAATAGTTAAGCGGAGTCGAAATGTCCGTACGGTGCAAGGCATGTGGTCGATTCGGCAAGGAAGAAGAGATGGTTGTGTGTGTGAAGTGCCAGGACTTGCGGAGTGTGCAAAAGATAACGACACGTTGAAGCTCGTTCTTTGAATGATCCGGAAGTAGATGTATTACGACTACCGTATTCCATGAGAGTTCCATACTTCCTTCTTGGAGATAAGGCATTCGCTCTCACGGAGTATTGTCTCCAGCGATTCGGTGGATTTCCACCAGAAGGATCTCCTGAACGGACTTTTAATTATAGACATTCCAGAGCTCGTTGCACCGTGGAGAACGTATTTGGAATTCTCAACAATCGATTCAGAGTGCTGAGAAAACCGATGGAACTAGCCCCAGAAAAGGCTGAAAAAGTGGTACTGGCTGCTGTTTGCTTACAAAACTTTCTAAGGGCACGATCTTCGCGTTCCATATACTCCCCTGCAAGCCTGACGGACCGCATAGCAAAGGAAGATGCTATACCTGGCTCTTGGCGATCAGATAATACCTCATCTACTATACTTCCACTTCAAGACGTTCGAATTAGGCCCACAAGATACATGCAAGATGAGAGGCTACATCTGGCAAGAGATTTCTCAATGAACAATCATTTGAGATAGCGAAATTTTTATGAATATAATACTCACCGTGTTTACTGTCCTTCGCGGTTTATTTATAGATTTCATAAATTGCACTGCCTCGAATGCAAACCATGTTGGATGCAGGACATCACAAGTAGCTATAAATGGATACCCAGAAATACATGCAATATAATACGACGTAGAATGTTTTAACAATCGCCAAGAAGAATGAACAATTACCTGATTCGGTTACCATTGTTTTATCCACGTCGTCTCGTAATTTTCTGAAGTATGTTTTCAATGATTTCCATTTTTTCATTGGTACGTCAGCAGTGGTACCGAAATCCCTGGCAATTTGGTCCCAACGATCCTTTTTATTTAAAGTATTTTTGAAAGGGGTGTGCCTTTCGTTCCACAGGCATTGGTTCTCACAAACAAGGCTTATGAGTCAAAAAACCGGAATTTGAGTAGTCAAAAAACCGGAATTTTTCTTATACCTCGTACAAGACCGAAATTCATAATACTTACTTTATTCCTATTCTGTTGGGTACAAATTTTTTCACTAAAAACAAACAACACATACAGAATTACTTGAGAATATATTATACTGTTATTAATCGCGATTTGTTTACCTTTTCCGTACTAGATAGTCAAATGTCAAATGTTGGCAAGGTCCCACTAGGCAAAAACTTGCATGCAAACTCCTAATTTGGTGTCACCTCGATTTCGGCCATACACGAAATCAGATGGCGATACCATAGAATCTGCAGATTGCATGCATATTGCCCCGTGGTACAAAATGAGTGCTTGCACACAATTTCCACCCGTTTCACTGACTGTTTTACCCACCCTACCCTACAAACTGCTGCTTGCACACAACTGCTAGCTACCCCGGTGTACAAAAACTTGTATGCAATCACTGAACGCCATACATTAGAATTACTGAACGCCATATGCTTGAATTACTGAACGCCAAGCAATAGGAGTCTTTTTGATATATGGCGTTCAGTAATTCGAAAAATGAGAGGAAAGAACTCACTCTCCTTCTTTTATGGGTTACCCCTCCTCGTTTCTCCCTTCCCACATTTTTCCCCATACCCTCCGGGTCTACCAATGCCCACGAGGGAAATGTCATCCGAAAATGTAAACAACAACTATTTTGGAATTTACCTTTAGGTTATGTTACCGTTTTATTAATTTAATTTCTCTTTTTACACTTCACTGGCACTACTCCTAGGTCTACTTCTGGCAAAACCTGCAAAAGAACAAAGACTATATCAATTATTATGTACAATTATGCACAACATAAAGATGGAATACTTATCTTCTTTCCATTGCCAGCATCAAGTGGAAGAGCGTTGACAATACTGAAGCACGATCGATTTTCTTAACCAATCTTATCTATTAACGAGCTTGGTTAGATTGAAAACACAACTATTTTTCACACTTATATTTTTACTGCACACGACGCACTCCAAGTGCTGCTGGCAGCTATCAACACTGAACTAGAGTTGGAACGTTGGAGCTGGATCGTATGTATTCATTTGCTCCATATAAGAAATTTTTCATTCCAACCGTAAATTAAGTTTTATTGGCTCCTCATATTGCATTATGAAGATTCATTGTGCTTAAAGATTGACCCACTCGTTGGTAAGTGGCAAATGACTGGCATGCAGACAATTTGACGAAAGCTGTTCGCTCCGGAGCAATCATTTACCGGTAACAAATTGTTTGAAAGCATGTAATTACATAAGCTGTGAAATCATATAGCCACCTGAATACCAGCTCCTTGCTCACACGGGACAGGTAGACTAGCATTAACCACTTGCCAATTTCAGGCTTTACTGCGTACTTGCCTGAGCAATCAAGTTATCTTTTCGACGCACGAGTCAACTATAAAAAGCAGTATTTGATCGAGCAGCGAATATAATTCTAATATTCGTTTTGTCCGTGACTTAATCAGTAGCATAAAATAATGAATAAATTAATAAAGATTATGGTGTTATAATACCATATTTTTTTATTTACGAAAGGACTCGCTCCTTTGCTGGATCGGATGCGAAGATGTCGTTCTTTTCTGGAGCTATCCCATCACTACACTGATTTGTCTTTAGACAGCAGGAATGCTGACGGCTACTATGGAAAAATACGATGGTCAAAAATAAATCTAATTGGTGAGCAAAAAACGTGTTTGCGAAGAAATAAACCATAAAAAAATATGTTTGATTGGATACTATTTATTTGTAAGTGCGTCCGGTTGTATATATTAATCAATCGCACTAAAAATCGGCAGTAACATTGTAGAAAAATATCCGGAATAAAACTTTGACCAGATGTAAATCAAACCTTCCTACTGTGGCAAATGTAGTTAGGTTTCGAGGAGAGTGAGAGATATTTGAACCATTTGATGCGGACACCGAGAGCGATGCTTCTAGCTCGTCGGTGACCGTGGCAGCAAAGCGCAAGCCCGGTCGGCCACCGAAGCAAACAAAGGTAGGGTAATCCTTTCCTCGTTTTCTATTCCCCTTCCTTACCACCACCCCTTCCACATCAATTTATTTGATTTTAAATTGCCTAGAGATGGATAACTTAAGTAACGTTATTTTTAACATTGCATCAGTTAACCTGAATGCAATTTCAAATCAAACTAAATTAGATGCATTACTTTCCTTCATCCGAACCATGGACTTGGACATCATATTTCTTCAAGAAGTATATGCCCCTGATATGGTCATCCCGGGTTTCACTGTACTTTCTAACGTCAATGAAACTAGGAGAGGAACAGCGATCGCCTTACGTGAGCGTCTAAAATTTTCGCAAGTCGAACGCAGCTTAGATTCGCGTCTAATCTG
This sequence comes from Anopheles coustani, assembly GCF_943734705.1. NCBI lineage: Eukaryota > Metazoa > Arthropoda > Insecta > Diptera > Culicidae > Anopheles > Anopheles coustani. The sequence goes on along the minus strand of NC_071289.1, from coordinate 48,383,143 downwards.
CGTCCGGCTTGAGGATACTGCCACCCTATGCAATGTTTACGCGCCCTCGGGAAGCCAACGAAGGGCAGAGCGAGAGGAATTCTTCGAGCACACGTTGCCGTTCTACCTGCGAAATGCACGGGAACCCGTCATTTTAGCGGGAGATTTCAACTGCGTGTTGAAATCAAAGGACGCGACGGGTGTCGGAGGTTTCAGCCTTGCTTTGCAAAACGCTGTAAATAACATAGGCCTGTGTGATAGCTGGGAAGCTCTCAAAGGAAACGATGTTGAGTTTTCCTACATCACACGTGGTTCGGGCTCACGCATCGATCGTTGTTACGTGTCGAGGTGCATACAGGAACGTCTTCGGACAACCTTCATGCACGTGGTCTCCTTCTCCGACCACAAGGCATTGACGGTGCGGATCAGTCTCCAGTCTCTTCCGGTCCCTCGGAGGAACGGATATTGGCAACTTCGCCCACACATTTTATCTGATGAGGTCTTGGAGGAACTCGAATGCAGGTGGAGTGGTTGGGTCCGACAGCAGAGGACCTACGACTCCTGGATGCTTTGGTGGGTCGAATACGCCAAGCCCAAGATAAGGTCATTCTTTCGTTGGAAGACCAACGAAAAATACAAAGACTTTCGCTTGCATCAGGGCATACTCCATGCTCAGCTGAGAGCCTCATATGATCGATACCTAAGTAACCCAGATGAGTTGGCGACGATTAACTTGGTGAAGGGAAGAATACTCTCCTTACAGAGGCGTTTTTCCCAGCATTTCACCAGGATAAACGAAACCCTCGTTGACGGTGAAAAAGTTTCCACCTTCCAGCTGGGAGAGCGGAGGAAGAGAAGCACCGTCATAGAGAACTTCCAGACCAACGATGGAAGAACTCTCACCTTGGGGGAGGAGATCGCCGAGTATTTGTACTCTGAGTACAAGACCCTCTACGCGGTCGAAAACTCGGTCGAAAACACGGTTACGCATAACAATTTTATCAGCAGACGGGTTATCCCGGAGAACTGTGACTCCAACAATGACTGCATGGAGGAAATCACACTCAGTGAGATCTTCGATGCAGTCAAAAAATCGACACCTCGGAAGTCACCCGGCCCGGATGGAATTCCCAGGGAGTTCTATCTCCGCGCGTTCCACATAGTGGGACGGGAGCTAGGGTACGTCCTCAACGAGGCCCTTCACGGGGAATTTCCTCGAAGCTTTGTCGACGGTGTCATAGTGCTTGGGAGAAAGGGGGGAACTGGAAGTGCAATGCCCTCTTTTCGTCCGATTTCTCTCCTTAACACAGATTATAAGCTGCTGGCGAGAATTTTGAAGCTACGGGTCGGTGGCATCATCGACAAGTGGCAGATAATTTCTCCAGTCCAAAAATGCAGCAACAAGCCGCAAAATATATTTCAAGCTGTTCTCTCGGTTAAGGAGAGAATTCTGGACCTGAAGAGGAGGAAGAAAAGTGGCAAGCTCGTTTCCTTCGACCTCTCGCAGGCGTTTGATCGCGTCGACCGAGGCTTTCTGTGGACGACCATGACCTCCCTGGGATTCAATCCCCGGTTGGTTGGCCTTCTCAGGTCATTTGGAGAGCGGTCTTTTTCCCGTCTGCTGGTAAATGGACAGCTGTCCTCTTCCTTCCCCATCCAACGTTCCGTCAGACAGGGCGATCCTCTTTCCATGCATCTGTTTGTCCTTTACCTTCATCCCCTGATCACTGAGCTCGAAAGCATTTGCTGCGATCAGGATGACCTGATCAATGCATATGCCGACGATGTCTCAGTGATTACTACTTCCTCATCCAAAATCGAGCGGGTCAGAGAGGCGTTCGAGGCGTTCGGCCTGTGCTCAGGAGCCAGACTGAACGTGGGAAAGACCATCGCGATCGACATCGGACACGTCACTCCAGCAACGAGGATCCACGTCCCATGGTTACGCACCGAGGAGCGTCTCCGGCTCCTTGGGATCTTGTTCTCCAACAATATCCGCGAGACCATGGGGCACAACTGGGACGTGGTGATCCAGAAATTCCGGCAGTTGGTCTGGCTTCATCGTGTGAGAGACCTGAACCTGGCCCAAAAGGTGCTGCTCAACACCTTTCTGCTCCCCAGGCTGTGGTTTGTTGCGTCGGTCTGTGGCGCTCGGCAGCAGGACGTGGCGAAGGTCTCTCACATTATTGGATCACTGCTGTGGAACGGATCTGGTGGCATCCGTGTACCTCTCCACCAGCTAGCGTTGCCACGAGACCGCGGTGGTCTAAACCTCCACATCCCCATCATCACCACACAGGCGCTCCTAACAAACCGGTACCTTGCGGAGCAGGGATGCTTGATGATCGGGTCCGAGCATATCACCAATGCTGGGAACCCACCCGACACCAACGCCGTACCTTCGTCCTACCCTTGCCTCCGCAAGGTCATCCAGCACCTGGCGTACGTGCCAGAGATCCTCAGACGATCTCCCTCAACAAGAGGTCTGCGACGCGCAGCAACAGACGCCCTACCGGACCCAAGGGTGGTTGGAGCTTCCCCACACACGCTGTGGAGAAGAGTGTGGGGAAACATAGGCTCCAGGAAGCTGACGTCAGAGCAACGGTCTGCCCTATACCTGCTGGCAAACGGGAAGATACCACACGGGGAACATCTCTTCCGAGCCGGCAGAGCCGACACACCAGCATGCCAGTATTGTCCCGCCGTTGAGACCCTGGAGCACAAGTTTGCAGCATGTCCTCGCGTTGCTCTAGCGTGGGACACCCTGCAAACGCGTCTGCAACAAGTTGCTCCAGGGTACCTTTTTTTTTTTTTCGTTTCCTTGACCTGCACTGGCCTGCTCTAAACAGGATAAGAGCGGGCACACGTAGTGCAATACTCTCCGTCTTTTCAAACTACATCATCCACATCATTGGAAACAATGATGCTGCGATTGATGTAGACGTCCTTTCATGTTCTTTGTAAATTCTATCTATGTGTCATTATGTTAATGACAGTCCAACATGTAGTCCTAAAAATAGTATATAAGCCAAATGTTTGTACACACTTGAATAAATGTTTTTATAAAAAAAAAAAAAGCGATGCATCTGCCATTTAGTCCTTGTAAGTTTTTTTTTAATTTTTTTGTTAATTTATTCAAGATTGAGTGTATGCAGGAATTAACTACGTTATATTGTTTCTTTTACTCAAAAAATAATGTGTTTTTTACAATTCGAGGAATAATTGAGATTATCAATTTATTTTTAAAAGATTTATTGATTTACAAATAATGCAAACATAAAATTGAAATTATGGTACAGGCAGGATGAAAATTCAGATATTATTCTATTCAAATAAACGAAATATTACTCGCTTGTAAATCCTAAAGTAAGTATAAGTTCAAAATAACTTTTTTTCGACATTTCTTCCAGGCAAAGTCATTTATGATGTCTGTTGCATCAATATTATCTAAAAATTCCTGTTCGATATAAAGTATTGCTAAACTTTTCAATTTTGTTTCACCTATCGAATTATGCAAATAGTTTTTTTCCCCTTTTCAAGACAGAAAACGATCATTCTCCCGAGGAATTCGAAATTGGTATTGTTAATAGAATTTTTAGGATTACCTCAATGTTTGGTAAAGTGCAGGACATTTCTTCGCTCACACGGTATACATTTGTTAAATTTATATTATTTTGAGGAAGAAGCTCGTTTAATTTTTCTTGTGCATTTTGCAAACCAACTGCTATATTATTTTCTTTAATAAACAATAAAAATTGTTCGATTTTATCCTCCTAACAATTAACATCAATTTTTTACATCAAACAATTTACATCAAAATTGTGGTTTTTGTTCTTTTGATAAATTCAAGTTCTTTTGATAAATTCACCTCGACGGCGTGGGTTCGAATCCCAACCGAGACCGGACCGGATCCTCCCCCTGTACGCGAGGACTGACTATCCACGGATAACAAGGAAACAAGTCTCGTAAGCCCTTAACGGGCAGGCATGACCAAGAGGTCGTTACGCCAAGAAGAAGAAGAAGAAGAAGATAAATTCAAGTCAACAAATATTTTAATCGGTTCAATGGTTTGTTCGTATTTGTCTGCTCTTTGAGCTATTTGGGAAGTTACATCACTACCAGCACCGAGGCTAGATTTGTGAGCCATTTCAAGGTTACTTTTGCAAAGCTATGCCTGTTTCCAAAGGAAATGTACCGCGTTTGGGTAACCTTGTGGGAAGCCATATTGAATTTGCAAGCTTACAACGTTCACTCGCAGGGCGGCGCTACTGTGCAAGCAGTCAATTGATTTTCTATCTCTTTCTACCTGATGGAATAGATGTGCTCAACCAAAACAGCCACCGAAATTGTTTGTTTTGATCATCGTCAGTTCAGTATCTGTTTGGCTATTCAACTTGTTTCGTGTGTTTTGGCTATTGTTTTTGTGATTCAGTGTTAACCATGAGTAATCGAGGACCGCATCCTTCAGCTGTTGCTGCATTGTGCGGAAAAAATAGCATTTTGCAGGCACAACGCTGGTCCGGTGCCTTTTACAAGCGCGTTGCAAGATTGATGCCGAAATCCGAGACAACGGATAGCTTTGTAAATGTCGTGGCACCAACCGAGTTGTTGGGTAAATAATCTTATGTAGGTAATGTAGATTATTATGTGTAATGTAATAATTTAGTTTCATTTGTATCGGGAATCGAGCAAAACTGATGTATACCATCGCTTTGATTTCATTTTAGTTTCGGTTTCGTCGGACCAATTATTGTTGCCTTCTATCGATTTGCCGGATGAGGAACCAACTGAACAATTGGATCCGCTTTTCTCTGACACTCAGGTATACGAAATGGACTTTGTTACGGACGATGAAGAGAGTAGTGATGAAGAGAATGCGATGGACGACGAGGAAAATTCCGCAGATGATGAAGAAGATGGTCCCGATTATGCCAAGATGCCAGATGCAGAGTGTTTGCGATACTGGGCGTTAGCTGGGAACGAGTCGCTTGCAACCGTTGGACGAATGCTGGAGATGCTTCGTGCAAAAACGGATATGAACATCCCAAAAGATTCGAGGACTGTTCTACGAAAAAAGCGGATCATAGATCTTCCAGAGGAATCCATCGAATTAGAATTTAAAGATATAAAATGAAAACTAGTAAAAACCATCGGAGAAGAGGAGGGAGAAATGATATACTTTCCTTTACTTCGTACTCTTGTCGAATAAATGCACACATAAATGCAAACTTGTAGTTTTATGGTATTGTATTGTGTATTGTGCTTTCAGTACCCTTGTCATCCTTTGCTTCGGTTCTTCAACATTTACCATAGTTTGTAGCCAATTCATTATGTCCGTTTTATACGCTGGCTCTGCTTCTAGACGCTCATTAAATTGGATTATTGAGTGCCGGGGCTCACCACCTCGATGGCGTGGGTTCGAATCCCAACCGAGACCGGACCCTCCCCTGTACGAGAGGACTGACTATCCACGTACAACAGGGAAACAAGTCTCGTAATCCCTTACCGGGCAGGCATGACCAAGAAGTCGTTACGCCAAGCAGAAGAATCTTCCGCATGATTAAAGCGGTTAATGGTGTGTTGTCTGATATTAGTTGACTAGACTCCATCTGTTTGCGCGGATCTGTTTGCACGAATAACCACTCCCTATTTCAGCTGACTCGGGCCTAGGAAGAAACGAAACATTAACCAAAATACAAAACTACGAAAGATTCTCTAAACTCACCAGGCGTAACGGAATTTGAAATATGCTTTAGAAAAAGCTGTTTTAGTGCTGGTGGACCTGTTAATGAAGCTATTTTTGTTTGAAAACGCAACTAAAGCATTGTTATATTTAGGTTTAACTTCAACTATATCTTCCTCTGTGAGGACCAACTCTTCCAAAATCCGACGCTTCTTGGCCGGTCCTAACATGTCATTCGATGCAATATCCATCGCTGGAAATTAAAAAAAATTGAAGACATGCTATGAAATTGCACTGGGTGAATTTGTTAAAACATTTTTGCTCTATACAGTCTGCTGCAAGTAAAATCGGACGCTCGAAAAATGAGCCGGTCTGCCGTCTTTCCGCAAGCCTACAGCATTCCCGGAACCGAATATTGACCTTCAATGTATACAATTCTTTTCATTAACTCTTTCACTATGTAAGAAAAATGAAAACGAAATCAAAATCGATTGTTTTACTGAGATTCGGCACAAAATGTGCGCGAAGACCCGAAAAGCGGACACGCAAGTAAAATCGGACAGGTAGGTTTCTTTGCCGTTTGGCGCACTGCAAGTGACTTTAGGTCATTCTAGTACCACATTTATAAGTTGGCCACTATTGTTCTTTGTAGTTGCAAGGTAGACAGCAAAATAAAGAAACAAAAATACTCAAATTTTACAAAGAAGCAACAAACTTAAACTTGTTAGTATCAGATGGGCTTATGCCCAGATTATGATTAGTAAGATGGTCCAAACATGAAGGGAAACTTTACGAGGAAACCAGAATAGGATTGGATAATCTTGTGAAATGAAAGTTTGTTAATTTCATTTCTGAAGCCCTGAGTTTAACGAGATCAATGAAGCATAACCCAGTAACCCACTTGGAAACGTGGGAAGAAGAGTTCTTAAAGTAAGAAAACAATGATTTAATGAAGAAAATTCATCATATATATTAACATAGTCAAAGGTATAAACCATTAGCTTTCATATCAGTTAAAAAAAATTTGAAGTTTGGACATGATTGATCAATCATATGGTATCGTAACTCCGTCGAAGTTCCTGGGAAGCTGCGTGTATGACAACACGGCATCATGAACAAGGTGTATCACATCAATATTTTCAAAATTAAGTCAAAACCTAGCACCTAATAACTAACATTTGAAGTAATATTTTGTATTCTATCAAGATTATAATCCAAAACACACATTGCTTGATACTAGATAATGGGTATTATTCAACTGCCCAAACTGCTCACTACCGCCATCCAATAACAATACACTTGTGGGTAACAACGCACTTGTAGGAACTTATGGTGGTGGTTGTACGACTACAAACCAATTTAAAACTTCTTGTGATAATTGAAAGACGTAAACTAAAGAGTTGATGTAAAGAAAATTACAAAAAATAAGTTGGAAGCACGCCAAAACGGCTACAAGTTTTTTTTAGCTACAAGTGAAAACTTGAGAAAATGCTGAATTTCAAACACCTGTTTTGATTATTTGCATTGCATAAAGTGAATTGTGTTAGAAACTTATGATAAAAAATCATTTTTAGCTAAATTTTAACTAAAACATTACAAATAATCCACAGTAAAATGTAAAAATCTTTGTTTGCATTCTCGTCAGCTTATCGTTATTTTTTATGGGTTTTTTGTATGATAATTTGGGATTTGATAATCAAGTACAAAGAACAATAGTGGCCAATTAATAAATGTGCAGGTACAACGACATGCGACCACTTGAAGTGCACCAAACGGCAAAGAAACCTACCTGTCCGATTTTACTTGCGTGTCCGCTTTTCGGATCTTCGCGCATATTTTGAGCCGTATCTCAGTAAAACAATCGATTTTGATTTCGTTTTCAATTTACTTACATAGTGAAAGAGTTAATGAATAGAAATGTATACGTTAAAGGTCAATATTCGGTTCCGGGAATGCTGTAGGCTTGCGGAAAGACAGCAGACCGTCTCATTTTCGAGCGTCCGATTTTACTTGCAGCAGACTGTATATATAGGCATAGTATCATCTCCAGTTACAACGGCACCAACGGTTCAACGGAATTATCGTGCATCGCGAACTTCAACGATCACAACCCACCCGGGTTCAAAACAGCTCATCGGCCGTACAAAAAGGTAATTGAATGGAAAAGTACTAACCTAACCAAACTGTCTCTCTCTATCTCCCACAGAAATACGAAGCAAGAAAATCGGCCGCTCGCGAACACACGGAAGTATCAGGTGTAGAAATTGCATAATCGCCAAAAGAATCACAATTGCATATAAATATGCAGAAAACCACACAAATAAATCTTTTTTTCGTGTTTTGAAAAATTTCAGAGTTATGATGGTTCATGGTAGATGGCGCCGCTGCCATCGTTTTGACAGCCCGATGCTCATAAAATGCTTCCTTACCACACTCACATCACGCTCACTACCACAAACTTTATGTACCGAAAATCCCGTCATTGTGATATCACGGTGTCATGAAATACCACTCGTTTTGCTACCGGTGATTATCGCAAATGCTGTAGAAGGTATTGATTCTGACATCATTCAGATTTTTGTTTGTTCCTTTTTGAATTCGCTCATTCGAATCAAACGATAAGCCAGTTATTCTTGTAGCTTCCCTTTCCCTACTGGTTGTAGTGACTTATTGGTCGCATTCATTCTTTGCAAAATTCTATTGCAGATTATGGTCATTAAATA